>NC_142443.1:63725000-65175000 GCF_059453495.1 Arachis ipaensis
CCTAATTAAGTGACACAGGTGCACCATCAACCTCAGCAAAGATAGAACAACAACCACCCTCATACTCCTAATATTATAAACCGTACCCTCAAAACAGTTAAACAGAGCAGGTAGAACAACCCTCAATACTAAACCACCAAGCAACCCTATTTATTAGGATGACCAACCAAAAGACATAGATCCAAGCTAACACTTGTGCATTTTAAGTAATTCAGAAAAAAGCCACACACACACACACACATATCCTTCAGGAGACCAGAAAATCAGAACCCAGATTTCATAACCATAATAAAAAACTATTATTATTATATATAAGAAAAATAAATAAATTAATCAAATTGAAATACCCAGTACGGGGTACAGATTAAAATTGGAAAAAGTACCAGAAATATCTTCACTTGAGGTGATTTAAGTGATTAAAATTGGAAAGCTTTTACAATTTTTTTTGGGGGGAGGAATTTAAAAAGCTTTTACAATACCTCAGCCTCCTTGATAGGATCAGCTTGGTTACGGTACTGATCTAATAGTGTCTGCACGGCTTTTCCTTCTGGAGAGTTCCTCACATTCCTAGCGCGGACGCGAGCTTGAACTCGAACAAGAGCCTACATGCACCTTAGAGTAACAGCAGCTTGCTTCCTCGCTAGCCTTCCGCGAAATATAGCCTGCAGCCTCACCACTGCCCTCAACGCCCTCAAAGCTCGTCTTGCCTGCAACATTCATCACATAATTAAGGTCAAAAACTCAAAATAAACAAGTAAGAAAAATACAAATACAATCACATGGATCACAAGTTTAACATACTGATAAAACTCTCTGAACACAAGGATCAATCTTGCAACTATGAACTACCTCTCTCTGGTCAAATCGAAACCCACCAACATTGTGCTCAAGCATTCCTTAGGAAACTACAAAAAATTGTGGCTTGATGTCTTACAATGGACTAAGCTTCAATAGGTCAAAGTCTTACCATGGTTGAACTCATTCAAAATTAGGATCTAGTTAGTAATTCTTCTGCAAAAGATCATGCTGTGATCTTAGGAATCCTGATCCTTACCTGCTAGAATTTTAGTAATTTAACAACAACTAACTATTGCATGTTAAAGATACTAGAATTAGAAGTTGAGAGTTTTTATTAAAGGAAAAAAAATTTAAATGATATTTCTGGCAAGGATTCAGTATCAATGAATAAGCTAATGAAAAAACCAACCATGAATAAAAGGAGAAATGATACATATTAATATTCCTAGATATTGTAGTATAAAAAAACCTAGAAACAATTGAATTTCAATAAACTAAGTAGGATTCTGTCTCAGATAAGCAGAGATCTAATAACTTCTTAACCATGTTGCATTTCGTATCATAGTTTTTTTTATCTTTCTTTCAACTGTTTAAAGTAGTTTGAATGCTTTTAAACTTGATAACACCATTTAGCAGGCGTATATATAAGGAAGTAGGTCACGAAGATGAAAAAATTGTAATTTGTAATTTTCCACTAATGATAATAAGTATGACTTAGTGCTAAAGCTAATAGCATCACTATCATAGAGGTTTAGTCAACATTAAAATAGAGCATATGGGAATAGAAAGATCTGGCAACAGTTCAAGAAAAATTGATATACCAACTACAATAATTTAATTTCTAACTTATATCATATTAGTCAGAAAATTCTCTATCACACTAATTTATTCATTGATTCTAAGAAAGGAAAACTATATTCATGAAACACAACAGAATAGTTATAAATTGCTACCTACGATATCCTCAATTAGTTCTTCAACAGAATTCAAAGAAGAACACCATTAAGGACAGCTTTTCCAGCCATATTCTTCATCTATTTCACCTTCTTGTGTACCACACTATCTTTGTCCATCAACTGTTTCAGCCCTTTCTCTCTATGCATATATAAGTAGAACCATATACTTTGCTCTCTTGTGACCTCTAATTAAAGAACCATATACTACTTTTAATTTCTATGCAGAAGAACTATTCAATGATTTTTTCTGTACAGAAGAAACTTTGATTCATAGAATTATTTATGACAGAAATATATTAAGAAATCTCGATTTTCTTGTCTTACCGGAGGCAATTAAGGAAGCAATAAAGAATCATAACCAATTAGTTCCATGTGATGGCAGTGACTGCATTTCATTTTTCTATTACCCAAACAAGTATGGTTTAGAACAACAAGCAACCTCTACTCAATTCAGATTTCAGTAAACAACAACTGAATCACTTGAACTAAACCAAACTTCAGATTTCACGGATAACAGGCAATTAGTGTACAAAACCCCCAAATTAAAAACCCTAAATCGGAACCCTAAACCTCCAATTTCAGAACCAAATGAAAATCTATACACACCTTCTCGATGATGGTGAGCAGAGAGAACGATGATGCTAGGCGCGCGGCGACGGTCGGCACAGAGACAACAAGAGTGAGATGCAACGGTGAGAGCAGAGACAACTTGGTTGAGCGGCGACAGTGAGTGCAGATACAACGATGGTGACCAGTGATGGTGAGAGCAGAGACTACGAAGGTAGATGAACAGTCTGGGTGGCGCGCTACGATCTGTGCAAGAGGGCGACTTAGCTTCGATTGACAGTCAGTGGTTAGTGGGGGTGGTGTGTGGCGGTGAGTGGTGAGTGGGGGTCAGTGGTTAGCTTCGATTCACGATGATGAGTCAGTGGTGAGTGAGGGTTTTCTGAGGGTGATGATGAGCGATCTGAGGGTCATGATGAGTGAGCTGAGGGTGATGATGAGTGAGCTGAGGGTGAGTGGTGAGTGGGGGTCAGTGGTTAGCTTCGATTCGCGATGATGAGTCAGTGGTGAGTGGTGAGTGAGGGTTTTCTGAGGGTGATGATGAGCGATCTGAGCGAGGGTGATGATGAGTGAGCTGAGGGTGATGACGATGAGGGTTTTCTTCTCTTTGTGAGCTGAGTGTGAAATGGTTTTCTTTGTGAGCTGAGTGTGAGCTGAGTTTTATTTTATTTTTTTTTTTTTTTGTGAAAGGTGAAATGGTTTTCTTCTCTTAGAGGGAAATTTTTCATTAAGTGTGAACTGGATAAAAAGTTAAGAGGGAAAAAATTTACAAGTGTTAAGAGGAAAAAATTTGACAAGTATTAAGTTTTTAGTTCTAGATACATTAGGCATCACTTTTAAAATGCACCCAAAACTTAATAAATAGGCTACTTTCTAAAAGCGTTCCCTTTTATACGAAAAGTGAATCCATAGGTATCAATCTACGGCTACGCTTTATAAGTGATTTCTATAATACCTAAGGCTACACTTTTTAAATGATGCCACAATTGTGTATCCTTTTCTCTTATAAAAAGGCAACACGGAGAAAAGCGTAGCCTATTCTATGAATAGGCTACGCTTTTCAAATGTAGTTTAAAAAAAGTGTGGCTGAATGGGTATTTTTCTTGTAGTGATAATATTATCCAACAGTGTAAAATAAGTTACTAAGCACCAAAATAATACAAGAAAAGATACAATAGTTGGATAAGAACATTTAACACCAATGGTAAAATAATAAACTTAGAAAAGAAAATAAAACATGCACAAGATGAAAATGCAATGAACAAAAGTATCTAAATTAATAAAGAAAATAGAATGAAAGAGAATAAGGATGAGAAGTTAAAGAGATGAAGAAGAAATAAGTAAGAAATGAGGAAGAAAAAAGGAGAAAAGAGAGAAGAAAGAAGAAAGGAATGAAAAACGGGACGTGACGCGCGCACATGCATCACGCGTACGCGAGAAAATAGAGACAGCTACCCGACGCGTAAGCGTCGCCCACGCGTACACGTGGGTGGTAAAAATGTATTCTGACACGTGCGCGTCGGTCACGCGTACGCGTGCTTACTCGCGCAAGTCCAGCACCATGGCCACACAACTCTCTTTTCAATTCGCTCTTTACGCCGATTTTCATCCCCACGCGTACGCGTCACAGACGCTTACGCGTGGATTGAACTTTCTGCAGGAGACGCGTACACATGAGGTATGCGTACGCGTGGGGTGGCTTGTGCGCCACGCACCCCTCCACGCGTCTCTCGCGCAACTCTCTGTTCAGTTGCACATACACAAACGATGCGTGCGCATCGTAGACGCTTGCGCGTCGATCCCCTCTTTTTTTTATATGCAGAATGCAGGTGATGATGCAGAAATTATGAATGAACACTGATAAGAACAAAATAAAATAAAACTAAGAATAAAAATGAAAGATCATACCATGGTGGGTTGTCTCCCACCTAGCACTTTTGGTTTAAGTTCTTAAGTTGGACATTTGGTGAGCTCCTTGTCATGGTGGCTTGTGCTTGAACTCATCCAGGAATCCCCACCAATGTTTGTACTTCCAATAGCCTCCGGGGTCCTAAACTAGGCGCATAAAGCCTTCAAGAAAGTTAAAGCAAGTGACAAGGCCCCAACAATGTTGATTGCTAAACTGAATTCTGGGGTCCCAAACCTTGCTTTTGCACCCGTCTTTGTGTTGATCATCATTGTTCTAACCGGGTGGCAAGCAATCTGAAATCTCAATGAAGTACCTAAACGACTTCTTAGACCCACTCAATCGAGCTCTACACCAATCCTTGCACTTCAACTTGGAGTGTGCAACCGTATTGAACCTTGCAGGGCAACTCCTACCACTAACCATTTTCCTCTTACTCTTAACACCACAAAGAGCTCTAAGTTGACCATCTGTCTCAAGTAAACCATATTCAAGTGGAATGAGAAAGCTAAGGGATATGAATTTTACCCACTTGAATGTTGTGAAGGATGATGGTGACTTAGGTGGGGAGGTCTCCAACAACTTTGGCAAGGTAATTTCAAGCTCCACTCTCTTGTGCTCTTCTTTGACAACTTCCACCTCTTTGCAAGTGATGAGCGGATAATTTATACGCTTTTTGGCATTGTTTTTAGTATGTTTTTAGTATATTTTAGTTAGTTTTTATTATATTTTTATTAGTTTTATTTAAAATTCACTTTTTTGGACTTTACTGTGAGTTTGTATGTTTTTTTGTGATTTCAGGTATTTTTCTGGCTGAAATTGAGGGACCTGAGAGAAAATCTGATTCAGAAGCTGAAAAAGGACTGCAGATGCTGTTGGATTCTGACCTCCCTGCACTCAAAGTGGATTTTCTGGAGCTACAGAAGCCTAATTGGCGCGCTCTTAATTGCATTGGAAAGTAGACATCCTGGGCTTTCCAGCAATATATAATAGTCCATACTTTGTCCAAGATTTGATGGCCCAAACCGGCGTTTCAAGTCAGCATAGAAATTCTGGCGTCAAAACGCCAGAACTGGCATAAAAGCTGGAGTTAAACGCCCAAACTGGCACAAAAGCTGGCGTTTAACTCCAAGAAAAGTCTCTACACATGGAAGCTTCAATGCTCAGCCCAAGCACACACCAAGTGGGCCCGGAAAAAGATTTCTGCATCAATTACTTATTTCTGTAACCCTAGGCTACTAGTTCTCTATAAATAGGACCTTTGGCTATTGTATTTGGGAGGCTTTACACTTGATCATACTTTCATAGACCTTTTCACGTTTGGGGGCTGGCCTTATGGCCATGCCTGGACATTTTGTTCTTATGTATTCTCAACGGTGGAGTTTCTACACACCATAGATTAAGGTGTGGAGCTCTGCTGTTCTTCATGAATTAATACAATTACTATTGTTCTTCTATTCAATTCACGCCTGCTTCTTCTCTAAGATATTCATTCGTTCTTCAACTTGATGAATGTGATGATCCATGACACTCATCATCATTCTCACCTATGAACATGTTCCTAACAACCATCTCTGTTCTACTAGCAATGGCTTGAATGCGTATCTCTTGGGTTTCTAATCTAAGATTGGAACCTTCGTGGTATAGGCTGGAATTATTGGCAGTCATTCTTGAGATCCGGAAAGTCTAAACCTTGTCTGTGGTATTCCGAGTAGGATCCGGGAAGGGATGACTGTGACGAGCTTCAAACTCGCGATTGTTGGGCGCGTGACAGACGCAAAAGGATCAATGGATCCTATTCCAACATGATCGAGAACCGACAGATGATTAGCCGTGCGGTGACAGTGCATTTGGAACATTTTCACTGAGAGGACGGGAAGTAGCCATTGACAACAGTGATGCCCAACATAAAGCTTGCCATGGAAGGGAGTATGAATGGTTGGAAGAAGGCAATAGGAAAGCAGAGGTTCAAAAGGAACAAAGCATCTTCATACGCTTATCTGAAATTCCTATCAATGAATTACATAAGTATCTTTACCTTTATTCTATTTTATAATTATCAAGTCTCCATAACCATTTGAATCTGCCTGACTAAGATTTACAAGATGACCATAGCTTGCTTCAAGCCGACAATCTCCGTGGGATCGACCCTTACTCACGTAAGGTATTACTTGGATGACCCAGTGCAATTGCTAGTTAGTTGTGCGGAATTGTGACAAAGTGTGATTCACGTTTGAGAGCTCCAAGTCTTTGGCTCCATTGTTGATGATCACAATTTTGTGCACCAAGTTTTTGGTGCCGTTGCCGAGGATTGTTCGAGTTTGGACAACTGACGGTTCATCTTGTTGCTTAGATTAGGTAATTTTACTTTTTATTTTCGAAAAATTTTTTTTTAAAAAAAATACAAAAAAAATTTCTATTCTATTCTTCAGAGTTTTTAAGAATGAATTCTAGAGTTTCATGATAATCTGTTGAAGTCTGGCTGGCTGTGAAGCCATGTCTAATCTTATTGGACCGAGGTTTCAACTTATCATCACATGAGCTTGTTGATTTCTATCAATTTTGCTGTTGTGAGCAATGATCTGCTAAAGCTTGGCTGGCCATTGGCCATCTCTAGTGTTTTGGACCGGAGCTTCCACTGAAAGCTTGGCTGGCTAGTAAGCCATGTCTAATTCCTTGACCGGAGTCTTAGACTAGCATTGCAATGATTCCTGGAACTCTTATTAAAAATTTTGAATCCCTTTATTTTCTTTTCCACTCAATTTTTGAAAAAAAAATTTATAAAACCATAAAAATCAAAAATATTTTATGTTTCTTGTTTGAGTCTAGTATCAATTTTTAAGTTTGGTGTCAATTGCATGTCTTTATTCTCCTTGCATTTTTCGAATATAAGCATTATGTTCTTCATTGATCTTCAAGTTGTTCTTGATGATTTCAGCTTTCTGATCTTTAATTTCTCTTATTTTGTGTCTTTTGTTGTTTCTTATATGCATTTTCAAATTGTTATAGTCCTTAGTATACAAACTTCTAAGTTTGGTGTCTTGCATGCATTGTTTATTTGATCTTAGTTGCATTTTTATTATTTCTCATCATTAAAAATTCAAAAAAAATTTTCAAAATTGTGTCTTTTCAAGTCAATAACACAGAGAATTGAAGATTCAGAAACATTCAACAGAGGAATTACACAGAAAAAGCTGGGTGTTCAAAACGCCCAATGAAGAAGGAAAACTGGCGTTTAAACGCCAGCCAAGGTACCTGGCTGGGCGTTAAACGCCCAAAAAGGTAGGATTTTGGGCGTTAAACGCCATAATGGATACTATTCTGGGCGTTTAACGCCAGGATGACACTAGAAGGAAGATTTTGTTTTTAATTCAAATCTTTTTCAAATATTCATAATTTTTCAAAATCAAAACTTTTTCAAATCATATCTTTTCAATGATATCCTTTCAAAATCAATTTCTTTCCTTTTTTTTATTTATTATTATTTTTGAAAATCCTTGCTACAATTAGTAATTTAATTCAAAATTTTCAAGTTATTACTTGCCTATTAAGAAAGGATCAAAAGTTTTAATTCTAGAATCATATCTTCTAATTTCTTGTTAGTCAAGTAATCAACTTTAATTTTAAAACTTTCCTTTTTTTATTTGATTTTCAATCATATCTTCTCAATCATAACTTTTCAATCACATCTTTTTCAAAATTAAGTCTCAATCATATCTTTTTTATTTCTAATTTCAAAATCTTTTTCAAAAATCACTTAATTTCTTGCCCAATCTTAGTTTTCGAAAATCATCAATCAAATTTTTAAATTTCTTTTAATTTTTTTCAAAATATTTTTAATTTATTTTCGAAAATTCTTCCCCTTTTTTCACACTCTTCTATTTAAGGACTAACACCCCTCCTCAATGAGCAATTTGAACTCTATCTCCCTTGATAAGTTCAAATTCTCTCTTCTCTACCTTCTCCTTCTATTCTTCTTTTCCTCTGACACCTCAAGGAATCTCTATACTGTGACAGGAGCAAGAACAAGGACATTCTTGTTAAAGCTGATCCTGAACCTGAAAGGACCTTGAAGAGAAAGCTAAGAGAAGCTAAAGTACAACTCTCTATAGAGGACCTAACAGAACTTTTCAAACAAGAAGAAGACATGGCAGCCAAAAACAACAACAATGCCAACAATGCAAGGAAGGTGCTTGGTAACTTTACTGCACCTACTCCTGACTTCTATGGGAGAAGCATCTCAATCCCTGCCATTGGAGCAAACAACTTTGAGCTTAAGCCTCAATTAGTTTCTCTGATGCAATAGAATTGCAAGTTTCATGGACATCCATTGGAAGATCCTCATAAGTTCTTAGCTGAATTCTTGCAAATCTGTGACACTGTCAAGACCAATGGGGTTGATCCCGAGGTCTATAGACTTATGCTTTTTCCCTTTGCTGTAAGAGACAGAGCTAGAACATGGTTGGATTCACAACCTAAAGAAAGCCTGAACTCTTGGGAAAAGCTAGTTAATGCCTTCTTGGCAAAGTTCTTTCCACCTCAAAAATTGAGCAAGCTTAGAGTGGAAGTCCAAACCTTCAGACAGAAGGAAGGTGAATCCCTCTATGAAGCTTGGAAAAGATACAAGCAATTGATCAGAAGGTGTCCTTCTAACATGCTTTCAAAATGGAGCATCATAGGTATCTTCTATGATGGTCTGTTTGAACTGTTCAAAATGTCATTGGACAGCTCTGCTGGAGGATCTCTTCATCTGAAGAAGACGCCTGCAGAAGCTCAGGAACTCATTGAAATGGTTGTAAATAACCAATTCATGTACACCTCTGAAAGGAATCCTGTGAATAATGGGACAAATCAGAAGAAAGGAATCCTGTAAATAACCAATTCATGTACACCTCTGGAATGCAAGCAGCAACAGGCAGAACCAAAGAAGCTTCATCTGAAGAAGAAGCTTATGATCCTGAGAACCCAGCAATGGAAGAGGTGAATTACATGGGAGAACCTTATGGAAACACCTATAATCCTTCACGGAGGAATCATCTAAACCTCTCATGGAAGGATCAACAGAGGCCTCAACAAGGCTTCAACAACAATAATGGTGGAAGAAATAGGTTTAGCAATGGCAAACCTTTTCCATCATCTTCTCAGCAACAGACAGAGAATTCTAAGCAGAGCCACTCTGAATTAGCAACTGTAGTCTCTGATCTAATTAAAACATGAAACATGGTCCTCCATTAGAAATTTAGAGGCATAAGTAGGTCAGCTGAGCAAAAAAGTTACTGAACTCCCTCCTAGTGCTCTTCCAAACAATACAGAAGAGAATCCAAAAGGAGAGTGCAAGGCCATCACCATAACCCACACAGCCGAACCTGGAGAGGGGGAAGAGGCAGTGATCGCCACTGAGGAAGACCTCAATGGATGTCCACTGGCCTCCATGGAGTTTCCTAATGAGGAACCAGGGGAATCTGAGGCTCACACTGAGGCCATAGAGATTCCATTGAATCTACTTCTACCATTCATGAGCTCTGATGAGTATTCTTCCTCTGAAGAGGATGAAGATATTACTGAAGAACAAGTTGCTAAGTACCTTGGAGCAATCATGAAGCTAAATGCCAAGTTATTTGGTAATGAGACTTGGGAGGATGAACCCCCATTGCTTATCAAAGAACTAGATGACTTGACTAGGCAAAGATTACCTCTGAAGAGACAAGATCCTGGAAAGTTCTCAATACCTTGTACCATAGGCACCATGACCTTTGAAAAGGCTCTGTGTGACCTAGGGTCAAGTATAAACCTCATGCCTCTCTCTGTAATGGAGAAACTAGGAATTTTTGAGGTTCAAGCTGCAAGAATCTCATTAGAGATGGCAGACAATTCAAGGAAACAAGCTTATGGACTTGTAGAGGATATATTGGTAAAGGTTGAAGACCATTACATCCCTGCTGATTTTATAATCCTAGAGACTGGGAAGTGTATGGATGAATCCATCATCCTTGGCAGACCCTTCCTAGCCACAGCAAAAGCTATGATTGATGTTGACAGAGGAGAATTGGTCCTTCAAGTGAATGAGGACTCCCTTGTGTTTAAAGCTCAAGGATCTCCCTCTGTAATCATGGAGAAGAAGCATGAAAAGCTTCTCTCAATACAGAGTCAAACAGAGCCCCCACATTCAAACTCTAAGTTTGGTGTTGGGAGGCCATGCTCTGAGTATCCGTGAGGCTCCATAAGAGCCCACTGTCAAGCTATTGACATTAAAGAAGCGCTTGTTGGGAGGCAACCCAATTTTTACTTATCTATGTTAAATTTCTATTTTCTATTGTTATTTTATGTTTTCTGTAGGTTGATGATCATGTGAAGTCACAAAAACAACTGAAAAAGTAAAAACAGAATGAAAAACAGTATTAAAAATAAAACACCCTGGAGGAGAAACTTACTGGCGTTTAAACGCCAGTAAGGGTAGCAGAATGGGCGTTAAACGCCCAGTCTGGCACCATTATGGGCGTTTAACGCCAGAAAGGGGCACAGAGCTGGTGTTTAACGCCAGAAAAGGGCAAGAAGCTGGCGTAAACGCTAGAAATGGGCAGCAACCTGGCGTTTAACGCCAGGATTTGCAGAGAAGGGCATTTTGTACGCCACTTGGTGCAGGGATGAAAAATTCTTGACACCTCAGGATCTGTGGACCCCACAGGATCCCCACCTACCCCACCTCTCTCTCTTCTTCACCCATTCACAAATCACCTCAATACCTCTTACCCAAAAACCCCTCACCTATCAAATCCTACCCTCTTCTCCATAAACCCTTCACCAATCCACATCCATCCATCATAAAACCTCACCTACCTCACCATTCAAATTTAAACCACTTTCCCTCCCAAACCCACCCTATATGGCCGAACCCTAACCCTCTCTCCACTCCTATATAAACCCATCTTCACTCCCTCATTTTCACACAACATAAACACTACTTTTCCCCCTTGGCCGAAACACCAACCCACCTCCATCTCCTCCATTTCTTCTTCTTCTACTCCTTTCTTTCTTCTTTTGCTCGAGGACGAGCAAACCTTCTAAGTTTGGGTGTGGTAAAAGCGTAGCTTTTTGTTTTTTCATAACCATTTATGGCACCTAAGGCCGGAAAAACCTCTAGAAAGAGGAAAGGGAAGGCAAAAGCTTCCACCTCCGAGTCATGGGAGATGGAGAGATTCATCTCAAAGGTGCATCAAGACCACTTCTATGAAGTCGTGGCCAAGAAGAAAGTGATCCCCGAGGTCCCTTTCAAGCTCAAAAAGGGTGAATATTTGGAGATCCGACATGAGATTCGAAGAAGAGGTTGGGAAGTTCTTACCAACCCCATTCAACAAGTCGGAATCTTAATGGTTCAAGAGTTCTATGCCAATGCATGGATCACCAAGAACCATGATCAAAGTGTGAACCCGGACCCTAAGAATTGGCTTACAATGGTCCGAGGAAAATACTTAGATTTCAGTATGGAAAATGTAAGGTTGGCATTCAACTTGCCCATGATGCAAGGAGATGCACACCCCTACACTAAAAGGGTCAACTTTGATCAAAGGTTGGACCAAGTCCTCATAGACATTTGTGAAGAGGGCGCTCAATGGAAGAGAGATTCAAGAGGAAAGCTGGTTCAACTAAGAAGGCATGACCTCAAGCCCGTGGCTAGGGGATGGTTGAAGTTCATCCAACGCTCAATCATTCCCACCAGCAACCGGTCTGAAGTTACTATAGACCGGGCTATTGGTATGTGAAATTGCTACTCAGGTTGTGAATTGTTGTTCGAAATTGATTCCCTGGCAATGGCACCAAAAACGGATGCACAGGACCATGGTCTAAACATATCTTCACAACTTCGCATAACTAACCAGCAAGTGCACTGGGTCGTCCAAGTAATACCTTACGTGAGTAAGGGTCGAATCCCACGGAGATTGTCGGTATGAAGCAAGCTATGGTCACCTTGTAAATCTCAGTCAGGCGGATATAGAACAGTTATGTGGTTTTCGAATATTAATTAATAAAAAGTAAAGATAGAGATACTTATGTAATTCATTGGTGAGAATTTCAGATAAGCGTATAGAGATGCGTTTGTTCCTCTGAATCTCTGCTTTCCTGCTATCTTCATCCAATCAGTCTTACTCCTTTCCATGGCTGGCTTTATGCAAGGGCATCACCGTTGTCAGTGGCTACATCCCCTCCTCTCAGTGAAAAATATGCTCACGTGCTCTGTCACAGCACGGCTAATCATCTGTCGGTTCTCGATCATGCTGGAATAGGATTCACCCTCCTTTTGCGTTTGTCACTAACGCCCAACACTCGCGAGTTTGAAGCTCGTCACAGTCATTCAATCATTGAATCCTACTCGGAATACCACAGACAAGGTTTAGACTTTCCGGATTCTCTTGAATGCCGCCATCATTCTAGCTTACACCACGAAGATTCCGATTAAGAGATCTAAGAGATATTCATTCTAGCTTGTTGCATGTAGAACGGAAGTGTTTGTCAGGCACGCGTTCATAAGGGATAATGATGATGAGCGTCACATAATCATCACCTTCATCATGTTCTTGGGTACGAATGGATATCTTAGAAGCGAAATAAGATGAATTGAATAGAAAACAGTAGTACTTTGTATTAATCCTTGAGGAACAGCAGAGCTCCACACCTTAATCTATGGAGTGTAGAAACTCTACCGTTAAAATTACATAAGTGAAAGGTCCAGGCATGGCTGAATAGCCAGCCCCTCTGATCTAAGAACCAGGTGTCCAAAGATGTCGAATACAATAGTGAAATGTCCTATTTATAATAAACTAGCTACTAGGGTTTACAAAAGTAAGTAATTGATGCATAAATCCACTTCTGGGGCCCACTTGGTGTGTGCTTGGGCTGAGCTTTGAGTGTTGCACGTGTAGAGGTCCTCCTTGGAGTTGAACGCCAGCTTTTGTGCCAGTTTGGGCGTTCAACTCTGATTTTGGCTCCTGGCGCTGGACGCCAGATTTGGGCAGAAAGCTGGCGTTGAACGCCAGTTTACGTCGTCTATTCTTGGCCAAATTATGGATAATTATATATTGCTGGAAAGCCCTGGATGTCTACTTTCCAACGAAATTGGAAGCGCGCCATTTCGAGTTCTGTAGCTCCAGAAAATCTACTTTGAGTGCAGGGAGGTCAGAATCCAACAGCATCAGCAGTCCTTCTTCAACCTCCGAATCTGATTTTTGCTCAAGTCCCTCAATTTCAGCCAGAAAATACCTGAAATCACAGAAAAACACACAAACTCATAGTAAAGTCTAGAAATGTGAATTTAACATAAAAACTAATGAAAACATCCCTAAAAGTAACTAGATACTACTAAAAATATACTAAAAACAATGTCAAAAAGCGTATAAATTATCCGCTCATCACAACACCAAACTTAAATTGTTGCTTGTCCCCAAGCAACTAAAAATCAAATAGGATAAAAAGAAGAGAATATACTATAAATTCCAAACTATCAATGAAACATAGCTCCAATCAAATGAGCGGGACTTATAGCTTTTTGCCTCTTGAATAGTTTTGGCATCTCACTCCATCCATTGAGGTTCAGAATGATTGGCTTCTATAGGAACTCAGAGTTCAGATAGTGTTATTGATTCTCCTAGTTCAGTATGATGATTCTTGAACACAGCTTCTTTATGAGTCTTGGCCGTGGCCCTAAGCACTTTGTTTTCCAGTATTACCACCAGATACATAAATGCCACAGACACATAACTGGGTGAACCTTTTCAGATTGTGACTCAGCTTTGCTAAAGTCCCCAATTAGAGGTGTCCAGGGTTCTTAAGCACACTCTTCTTTTGCTTTGGACCTTGACTTTAACCGCTCAGTCTCAAGTTTTCACTTGACACCTACACGCCACAAGCACATGGTTAGGGACAGCTTGGTTTAGCCGCTTAGACCAGGATTTTATTCCTTTAGGCCCTCCTATCCACTAATGCTCAAAGCCTTGGGATCCTCTTTATTTACCCTTGCATTTTGGTTTTAAGGGTTATTGGCTTTTTGCTCTTGCCTCTTGGTTTTAAGAGCTTTTGGCTTTTTCTGCTTGCTTTTTCTTTCTTCTTTTTTTTTTCGCCTATTTTTTTTTTCTGCAAGCTTTGTTCTTTGCTGCTTTTTCTTGCTTCAAGAATCATTTTTATGATTTTTCAGATTATCAAATAACATGTCTCCTAGTCATCATTCTTTCAAGAGCCAACATATTTAACATTCTTAAACAACAACTTCAAAAGACATATGCACTGTTCAAGCATACATTCAGAAAACAAGAAGCATTGTCACCACATCAATATAATTAAACTAAGTTCAAGGATAAATTCGAAACTCATGTACTTCTTGTTCTTTTGAATTAAAACATTTTTCATTTAAGAGAGGTGATGGATTCATAGGACATTGATAACTTGAAGACACATTTACTAACTACTAATGATCATGTAATGAAGACACAAACATAGATAAGCACACAACATAGAAAACGAAAAAAACAGAAGAAATAAGAGCAAGGAATGAATCCACCTTAGTGATGGTGGCGTTTCCTTCTTGAGGAACCAATGATGTCCTTGAGCTCTTCTATGTCTCTTCCTTGTCTTTGTTGCTCCTCCCTCATTGCTTTTTGATCTTCTCTTATTTCATGGAGCATGATGGAGTGCTCTTGATGTTCCACCCTTAATTGTCCCATGTTGGAACCTAATTCTTCTAGGGAGGTGTTGATTTGCTCCGAATAGTTTTGTGGAGGAAAGTGCATTTGAGGCATCTCCGGGATCTCATGGTGATGAGCTTCATACGTCTCTTGAGCTCCATGAATGGGCTCTCTTGCTTGCTCCATCTTCTTCTTAGTGATGGGCTTGTTCTCTTTAATAAGGATATCTCCCTCTATGTCAATCCCAGCAGAATTGCATAGGTGGCAGATGAGGTGAGGAAAGGCTAACCTTGCCATAGTGGAGGACTTGTCAGCCACCTTGTAGAGTTCTTGAGGTATAATCTCATGAACTTCCACCTCTTCTCCAATCATGATGCTATGGATCATGATGGCCCATTCTATAGTAACTTCAGACCGGTTGCTAGTGGGAATGATTGAGCATTTAATGAACTCCAACCATCCTCTAGCCACAGGCTTGAGGTCCAATCTTCTTAGTTGAACCGGCTTGCCTTTGGAGTCAATCTTCCATTGAGCTCCTTCTACACATATGTCCATAAGGACTTGGTCCAACCTTTGATCAAAGTTGACTCTCCTTGTATAGGGGCGTGCATTCTCTTCCATGTTTGGCAAGTTGAACGCCAACCTCACATTTTCCGGACTAAAATCCAAGTATTTCCCCCGAACCATTGTAACATAGTTCTTTGGATCCGGGTTCTTACTTTGATCATGGTTCTTGGTGATCCATGCATTAGCATAGGACTCTTGAACCATTAGGATGCCGACTTGTTGGATGGGATTTGTTAGAACTTCCCAACCTCTTCTTTGAATTTCATGTCGGATCTCCGGATACTCATTTCTTTTGAGTTTGAAAGGGACCTCGGGGATCACCTTCTTCTTGACCACAACATCATAGAAGTGGTCTTGATGGGCTTTGGAGATGAACCTTTCCATCTCCCATGACTCGGATGTGGAAGCTTTTGTCTTCCCTTTCCCCTTTCTAGAGGATTCTCCGGTCTTAGGTGCCATCAATGGTAATGGAAAAACAAAAAGCTTATGCTTTTACCACACCAAACTTAGAATGTTGCTCGTCCTCGAGCAATAAAAGAAAGAATAGATGAAGAAGAAGAAGAAATAGAGGAGAGGGAGAGTGGGAAGTGTTTTCGGCCAAGAAGGGTGTAGAGGGGTGTGTTGTGTGAATTTGATGAAGAATGGAGGGCCTTATATAGGGAAGGGAGGGGGGGTTAAGGTTCGGCCATATGGGTGGGTTTGGGTGGGAAATTGGTTTTGAATTTTTGAAGGTAGGTGGAGTTTATGAGGTAGGTTTATGGGGAAGAGTGGATGGATGTGAGTGGTGAAGAGGTGATGGGGAAGAGAGTTTGAGGTGATTGGTGAAGGGTTTTTGGGGAAGAGTGTAGATGGGGTTGTGTGAAAGAGAGTGGTGAGAAGAAGTGAGTGGAGGTAGGTGGGGATCCTGTGGGGTCCACAGATCCTGAGTGGATCCTGTGGGGTCCACAGATCCTGAGGTGTTCAAGGATTTACATCCCTGCACCCATTAGGCATGTAAAAATGCCTTTGCACACAACTCTGGGCGTTCAGCGCCAGGTTGGTGGCCATTTTGGGCGTTCAAAGCCCATTTGTGTGCCATTTCTGGCGTTGAACGCCAGAACCATGCCTGTTCTGGCGTTCAGCGCCCAGAAGCTGCCCATTTTGGGCGTTCAGCGCCAGAACCATGCTCTGTTCTGGCGCTGAGCGCCAGACAGATGCTCCTCCAGGGTGTGATTTTTCTTCTGCTGTTTTTGATTCTGTTTTCAATTTTTCTATTTATTTTGTGACTCCACATGATCATGAACCTATAAAGACATGAAAAACAATGAAAATAAAAATTAGATAAATAAACATTGGGTTGCCTCCCAACAAGCGCTTCTTTAATGTCAATAGCTTGACAGTGGGCTCTCATGGAGCCTCACAGATGTTCAGAGCATTGTTGAAACTCTCCAACACCAAACTTAGAGTTTGGATATGGGAGTTCAACACCAAACTTAGAGTTTGGTTGTGGCCTCCCAACACCAAACTTAGAGTTTGACTTTGGGGGCTTGGGTTGACTCTGCTTTGAGAGAAGCTTTTTATGCTTCCTCTCCATGGTTGCAGAGGGAGATCCTTGAGTTTTAAACACATGGGAGTCCTCATTCCATTGAAGGACTAGTTCACCTCTGTCAACATCAATCACAGCTCTTGCTGTGGCTAGGAAAGGTCTTCCTAGGATGATGGATTCATCCTCTTCCTTTCCAGTATCCAGGACTATGAAATCAACAGGGATGTAAAGGCCTTCAACCTTTACTAACACGTCCTCTACTTGTCCATATGCCTGTTTTCTTGAATTGTCTGTCATCTCTAATGAGATTTTAGCAGCTTGCACCCCATAGATTCCCAGTTTCTCTATTACAGAGAGGGGCATGAGGTTTATTCCTGAACCAAGGTCACACAGAGCCTTAAAGATCATGGTGCCTATGGTGCAGGGTATTATGAACTTTTCAGGATCCTGTCTCTTCTGAGGCAATGTCAGTTGATCCAGATCACTTAGTTCATTGATGAACAAGGGAGGTTCAACTTCCCAAGTATCATTGCCAAATAATTTGGCATTCAGCTTCATGATTGCACCAAGAAACTTGGCAGTTTGCTCTTCAGTAACATCCTCATTCTCTTCAGAAGAGGAATACTCATCAGAGCTCATGAAGGGCATAAGGAGGTTCAATGGAATCTCTATGGTCTCTAGATGAGCCTCAGAGTCCTTTGGTTCCTCAGAGGGAAGCTCCTTATTGGTCACTAAACGTCCTAGGAGGTCTTCCTCCTTGGGATTCACGTCCTCTCCTTCCCTTACAGGTTCGGCCATGGTGCTTATGTCAATGGCCTTGCACTCTTCTTTTGGATTCTCTTCTGTATTGCTTGGGAGAGTACTAGGAGGGATTTCAGTGATCCTTTTACTCAGCTGGCCCACTTGTGCTTCCAAATTTCTAATGGAAGACCTTGTTTCATTCATGAAACTTACAGTGGCCTTGGATAGATCAGAGACTAAGTTTGCTAAATTAGAAGTATTTTGTTCAGAGTTCTCTGTCTGTTGCTGAGTGGATGATGGAAAAGGTTTATTATTGTTAAACCTGTTTCTTCCACCATTATTAAAGCCTTGTTGAGGCTTTTGATCCTTCCATGAGAAATTTGGATGATTTCTCCATGATGAGTTATAGGTGTTTCCATAAGGTTCACCTAAGTAATTCACCTCTGCTATTGCAGGGTTCTCAGGATCATAAGCTTCTTCTTCAGGAGAAGCCTCTTGAGTACTGTTGGATGCAGCTTGCATTCCATTCAGACTCTGAGAAATCATATTGACTTGCTGAGTCAATATTTTGTTCTGAGCCAATATGGCATTCAGAGTATCAACTTCAAGAACTCCCTTCTTCATAGGCGTCCGATTACTCACAGGATTCCTTTCAGAAGTGTACATGAACTGGTTATTAGCAACCATGTCAATGAGTTCTTGAGCTTCTGCAGGCGTTTTCTTTAGGTGAATGGATCCACCTGCAGAAGTGTCCAGTGACATCTTTGATAGCTCAGATAAACCATCATAGAATATATCCAGGATGGTCCATTCTGAAAGCATGTCAGAAGGACACTTTTTGGTCAATTGTTTGTATCTTTCCCAAGCTTCATAGAGGGATTCACCTTCTTTCTGTCTGAAGGTTTGAACATCAGCTCTAAGCTTGCTCAGCTTTTGATGGGGAAAGTACTTGGCTAAGAAAGCCGTGACCAGCTTATCCCAAGAGTTCAGGCTGTCTTTGGGTTGAGAATCCAACCATAATCTAGCTCTGTCTCTTACAGCAAAAGGGAAAAGCATGAGCCTGTAGACTTCAGGATCTACTCCATTAGTCTTAACAGTATCACATATCTGCAAGAATTCAGTTAAGAACTGAAAAGGATCTTCAGATGGAAGTCCATGAAACTTACAGTTCTGCTGCATCAGAGAAACTAATTGAGGTTTCAGCTCAAAGTTGTTTGCTCCAATGGCAGGAATGGAGATGCTTCTTCCATGTAAATTGGAATTAGGTGCAGTAAAGTCACCAAGCATCTTCCTTATATTATTATTATTTTCGGCTGCCATCTCCTCTTCCTTTTCGAAAATTTCTCAAAGGTTATCTCTGGATTGTTGTATTTTAGCTTCTCTTAGTTTCCTTTTCAGAGTCCTTTCAGGATCTGGATCTGCTTCAACAAGAATATTCTTGTCCTTGCTCTTGCTTATATGACAAAGAAGAGGGCACAGAAAAATAATAATAATAATAGAGATCCTTTTTTTTTTGAATAGAGGGAGAGATGTTAGTAGATGAATAAACAAATAGAAGGAGATGAGAGAAAAGAAAATTTTCGAAAATAATTTTTGAAAAGGAGTTAGTGATTTTTGAAAATGGTTTTTGAAAAATGTTAGTAATTTTCGAAATTTTTTTTTAAATCAAAGATTAAAAAATTAGTTAATTAAAAAGAAATTTTGAAAAAGAGGGAAGATATTTTCGAAAATTAGAGAGAGAGTTAATTAGGTGGTTTTGAAAAAGATAAGAAACAAACAAAAAGTTAGTTAGTTAGTTGAAACAAATTTTGAAAATCAATTTTTTTAAAGATAAGAAGTTAGGAAGTTAGAAAAGATATATTGAAATCAAATTTTTGAAAAGATATGATAGAAATTAGTTTTGAAAAAGATTTGATTTTTTAAAAGTCACAATTAATGGGTTTGTGTGTTCTAACTCTAAAACCATGTTCCAAAATTAATTTTCTCAAACAAGTTCAACCAAAAAAATTTAGCTCCAATTAGTGGGGTGCCCTAAAATAGTTTTCTTGGAAAAGAAATCATTAGTTCAACCAAGTGATTCTAGTAAAAAGTGGTTGGATGACAAATAATTCATCTAGTTCATGTGCATCCAATCACTTGACAAGCATAGGTAAGATATATACAAACTCTAGATATATTTACAAACAACTACTATGCAAAAAGTACTTAAATGCAAAAACTAACTATAAAATACAAATTATCCTAATTAACAAAAGAAAATTGAGATTTAGGTGTTGAAGAGAGTGGTCATTACCTACGGAAGTCAGTCACCGACCTCCCCACACTTAAAAATTTGCACGGTCTCCTGTGCCATCAATGATAAGCAAAGTGGGTCCAGAATTGCCATTTCCAATGGCCATAGGATGGTGAGACAAGGGAGCCTCCATGTCTACCTCTTGATTGCTTTCCTTGCCATGATCCGAAGTAGACTCCGGAGTGTCGGGTTCCTCAATAGGTGGGTTGGTACAACCGATGAGCTTATAGTAGAGCTGATGGGTCGGCAGTATCTGCATGTGGGTTTTTATCTTTCCACTTGGTTGCAAGGTGAGGCTTAATCTATTTCCCATGCGGGATCTTCTTTCTTTGCCTCATCGATGCAGTTATCCATCTTTGGCCGCTTAGAAGGTGGCAAATTAGTGCTTGACTTTGAAGCCTGTACTTTAGTGACCATTTTTTGAGTTGCCCCTTTTGTAGGTATCTTCTTGGAAGCCTTTTCCTTTCCTTTCTTGGTGGCCATCCGGAAAAAGAAGAAAAAGAAGAAATATTAATCTCAGACAGATAAACACCGGAATTAAGAAAGTGCAAGCGAGAATTAATGCCAAAAATGAGTAAAGTGTCTTAAATACATGGTAGCTACAACATTTAAGTGAGACATCAACAAGAGCATTAAGGCAAATCACTAGCACTAGATGCAAGAGTGAAAGAAGTATATAAGTATAAATCATGAAAAGAGTAATCTCAAGTATTGGTATCAACAATGATGAACATATGCAAGAATGGTGAGAATCATGAGAAAATTATTAGCTCAAACTAACTCCAAGATAGTGAAGCATAAAAATTGGAAGATATGAGAGAGGATTAAACCACTAATTCTTGCATGATGCCACAAGAAATGCAAGTGTTATGAAATTTGATCATGAAAAATAATAGAAAATGAGATCAATGCACATAGACTGCAAGTGTTATGAAAAAGAAGCATTAATTCAAGTGTGTTATTGATTCTTTTTCACAAACACTCGGTGTGCATACTATAAACAACAAGCAACTTGACAAAATCCAAGTGTGTAGTGTACCCAAAGTAAAATGCCAACTACCACAGCAACACAAAACAATATAAAACAAATCAAGAAATACCAAAATATTCCACCAATTTATAAAAATTTAATTTGAAACTTCAACACCAATGCAAGAACATAAGAGGAAGAAAAATAACTATGAGTAAGCTACAAATAACAAAACTAAAATGCAATTAAGAACAATTAAAGTATTTAAATGCAACAAACAAAAGGAAATTAAAAAGAAAAAAGACATTGAGAAGTGGAACCTTGGGAAGAAGGAGAAGAAGATGAAGGTAAATGAAAGAAAGAAAAGGGTAAGAAAAACGGAAAGAAGAAAAATAAGAGAGGAGGTGAGACCGCCGGAGGTAGTGGTCACCGGTGGTGGTCCACTAGATTGGATAGGGAGATGAAATGTGATGAGACAAAAGGAGAAGAAGAAAGAAAGAAAAGAAGGAAAGAAGAAGAGAAGGAAAGGATCAGGGCAGCGCGCTCCTGTAAGTTGAATCCGCAAAGTGATGCGTGCGCGTCGTCCACGCATACGCATGGGAAGCAGAAAAAAGAGTGTCATGTGAATGTGCCAGTCACGCGTACGCGTGAGGGCTTCTGCGCCTCGCATCACAGTAGCACGGTCCTGGTACAACTCACTGTCCAGGCTGTGCTGTAGTATGGTTTCAGCATGGATTGGGCATCATTAGAATTTGGGCGTTGACGCGTATGCGTGGGGCACGGGTACGCGTGACCAGTGCCCATGCCCGTAGCACCCCTCCTGCATGGCCCCATCACAACTCACTGTGTGGACCATGCGGTAGCATCATCCACGCACCATTCTCGCATGATGAATTTTCGAGGGCACACGTACGCGTGGGTCAGGCGTATGCGTGACAAACCTTTTTTTTTGAAACAAAAGTAAAAGCAATTATAGCATAAAACACCTAGAACATAATGGTATCAACCAAAATAGCTAAACTAACCAAGCTATCGACAAAGAGAGTCTCATAAAACAATTACAATTCAAACCCAACTAAGCTACTTAAGAAAATCAATCAAAGATTCTAAAACTAAGTAAAAGAAATTATAGACAAGGAAGATCATACCATGGTGGGGTGTCTCCCACCTAGCACTTTTATTTAAAGTCCTTAAGTTGGACAATTGGGGATGCCCTTGCTATGGTGGCTTATACTTGAATTCTTCCTTGAATCCCCACCAATGTTTGCATTTCTAATAGCCTCCGGGATCCTAAATTATGCACACCACGCTTCCAAGAAATCTAAAGCAAGTAATAAGACCCCAAGATTGATGATTGTTGATGTGTATTCTGGGGTCACATACCTTGTTTGTTAACACCCTTTCTTCTTGATCTTCATGCTTCCATTCGGGGGACAAAATTTTTGAATTCTCCTTAGAACTCTTAATCCTCATCCTAAATCCAATGAATTGAGCTTCACTCCACCTTCGGACTCCAAAGTTTGAGTTTCTGTCCACTATGCACCTTGATTCTAGTTGCCAACTAATATCCAACTCTTTCTTACTTTCTAACCCATAAAGAGCTCTAAGTTTACCATCCGTTTCTAATAAAACATATTGATATAGGCCAAGGAAATTAAAGGATAAAATAATTACCCACTCAATTTGTAATATGGATGGTGATTTAGCAAGGAAGATATCTGATGGCTTTGACAATGTAAACTTCACTCCTTTTGACTCCTCCTTGATAACTTCTACCTCTTGACAACTTTCCTCAATTTTCACTTGTTTGTCTTCTTCCAACTCTTCTTCATTGATCAAAATATGTATTGGGGATTGTGCACATTGCACCTCAACATCGGTTTCACATTCAATGGAAGAAGCTTCAACAAGATCACCAATGTCACTTGGTGTAGAGTTGTCTTTAATGATGGAACTTGCCTCTTGCTCAACCTCTCCTAAATCTTCAATTATTTTTTCATCTTCAGGGATTTCTACCTCCTTCACTTGTTGCAAGATATACTTCATCTCCTTGTTCTCAAGTTGAGATTCTAAAATTTCCTTCATGCTCCTCTCTTCGGTTGATTTTCCACATTCATTCGTAGAGATGCTTTGTTTGTGAAATGAATCCCATTAGTCCAAGTTGGTTTTAATTTTGGCAAGGTTAGCCATGATAGCTTTGTGCCTCTTTTGGGCTTCCTCTTGCTCCTTTTGAAATATGATTGCTTGAAACCGATCCATTCTTTGAGACGATCCCTTGGATCTTGTTCTACTTGGCTAACATAATTAGGATCATGTTACTCTTGGATCAATGGATATGGGTATTCTTCCATGGAGGGTTGTGGTGGGAAGGAGAATTCATCATGCGGTTGAAATTTCTCATATATGGGAGGTGGTGGTCCAAAAGGGTTATGGGGGTAATCATGTTGGAGTGGTGGTGGTTCAACGAGTGCTCGTTCATAATGGTCAAAAGGGTGTGCATTGTAACACCCCGTTACCCTAAGCGTTACCTTGCGCCGTAAAGCGAAGGATAACAAAGTGTCACGATAGTTTTAAGGCTCATATAATATTATATATATAGAAAGAAACAGTAATACTAGAAGCCCGATGAAGAAATAGAAGCTCAAATTGCCTAAAGCAGAATTACAAATCGCGAAGCGTTCACACACGATAACTAAACGTATAGGTACAAACAGAACAAGACATAATATATGTAGAACCTTGTAGATAGCTCCAGGATACACAAGATAATAGTTAAAATAAACAAGATATATATATATATATATATATATATATATATATATATATATATATATATAAGTATGATATACAAAAAGAGGACTAGTCACAGCCTACGGAGTTTAGGCCTGCTAGTCAAACTGTATACAATAGAGTTTTAAAGTTTAAAATAGCAACAACGTATCTCTCAAAGTTTTTAGGAATAAAGCCTCTAAGGTAACAAAGTTAAATAAATACAAAGGATGAGAGAGTGACTATATCAAAATAAAGCAGAATAAAACAAAGATGAAATCATACTCCGCTCTGTCACCATCTCGCAACTCACCGAGGTGGATTACGACCTACATCTGAAAAAAACAACAACAATATATAGTATGAGAACCGGAGGTTCTCAGTATGGTAACAGTGCCCAGTATATAAAATGTAAGATTCTGGGACGCCAAAGGTAATCCTAGAACTTCACACCGATAGAGATATTCAAGCTTAGAATAAATAAATAACTTAAACCGTAAACAATAACAAGGTTTTCTAAACGTAGGGGATTTCTAACTAAAACTAGTCACTGCTGCCCCACAGCCTTCACCAACCTACCCTCTGGGCGATCCCATCGCCACCGCCTACCTAACCTCCTCAGCACTAGACAATCACAGATAATGCAAGCAAGTAATACACAGGTAATATTCATATATAGCAAGTAATTCAAGAAGCAAGTAGTCATATTATACATTTAGACAAACTACAAGTAATTAAAGCAAACAAGCACATAAGAGATGCATATGATGAATGTCTGTTCTATTGGCTGTGATGTCACATGTCAATTATAATGCCAAACCCGACACAAAATCCAGTCGGTAACTCCCGGATTAGTCTCTCTGTTACGCATACTAAGGAGGAATAATTTCGAGGGATGAGTGCCCTACCACCTTCTCCTTTCAGAGGAAAATGTTCCGAGGGAGAGTGCCCTACCACATTCTTCTGAATGCTGCATGATTTCGTGCATTAGTGCCCTACCACCTTGCAACCAGAGAGAAAATGCAGACTCAGGAGGAATAATTCCAAGGGATGAATGCCCTACCACCTTCTCTATGAGTGAAAAATGTGAGTGGGAAGCCCAGGTTCAACCCTCACATCTGAACGTATGCAGGAGACTGCCACAGTCCTTACGACAGAGAACAAAGCATATCACAATCACATAATCCATTTCAGAGGCCACTGCCCATAGCAAACTTCCGTTCATACTCATTCTATTAACCATAATCATTCATGTTTCTCAAGCCAGGATCACCTCAACACTCTGCGCAAACACTCCAACTATTCCATCCACAGAACTTCCCAATCCTAAATCATTGTCTTCTAGACTCATAACAAAAAATATCTTTAATTTAAACTCACTTATAGTATGATATATGTTTCAAAGCCTAAAAACAAGTTAAGACATCCTAGATAAGCATTACGGAAGTTTACAAGCTTGCCGGGAAGGTAAAACGGTTAAAAACAAGGTTTTCATTGAAAAACAAGGCAGTGTGCGTACGCATAGGGTTATGCGTACGCACTCCCAAAAGAGTTTTCTCAAAGTGTGTATACGCACAGAAGGTAAAATTTTCCTTTTTGAGTGCACGCATAGATACGTGTGAACGCCCTCAACAGAAGCCACTCTCCAGCGTGTGTGTGCGCACGATGTTGTGCGTATGCACATCTTGCAAAATTTGCAGGGTGTGTGTGCACACCAGACTGTGCTAGCGCTTTCAATAGTAGGCATCTCCCTATGTGTGTGCGCACCAGAATGTGCGTACGCACGTTTTCTGAAAATCACAGGGTGTGTGATGAGCAGATATTTTATATGCTTTTTGGCATTACTTTCATATAGTTTTTCTGAAAGCACTGCAGATGCTGTCAGGATCTGACCTCCATGCACTCGAAAGAGCTTTTTAGGAGCTTTAGAAATTCAATTGGCGCTGATGAGCGGATATTTTATACGCTTTTTGAGGGTAATTTCATGTAGTTTTTAGTATGTTTTAGTTAGTTTTTAGTATATTTTTTTTAATTTCTAGGCAGAATTCATATTTCTAGACTTTACTATGAGTTTGTGTGTTTTTCTATGATTTCAGGTATTTTCTAGCTGAAATTGAGGGAGCTGAGCAAAAATCTGATTCAGGCTGAAAAAAGACTACAGATGTTGTTGGATTCTGACCTCCCTCCACTCGAAATGGATTTTCTAGAGCTACAAAAGTCCAAATGGTGCGCTCTCAATTTTGTTGGAAAGTAGACACCCAGAGCTTTCCAGCAATATATAATAGTCTATACTTTGCTCAAGGATAAACGACGTAAACTGGCGTTCAACGCCAGTTCCATGTTGCATTCTGGCGTTAAACGCCAGAAATAGGCTACAAGTTGGAGTTAAACGCCAGAAACAGGTTACAACCTGGCGTTTAACTCTAGAAACAGCCTAGGCACATGTAAAGCTCAAGTCTCAGCCCTAGCACACACCAAGTGGGCCCCAAAAGTGCATTTCTGCACTATCTATCTTAGTTTACTCATTTTCTGTAAACCTAGGTTACTAGTTTAGTATTTAAACAACTTTTAGAGATTCATTTTGTATCTCATGACATTTTTAGATCTGAACTTTGTACTCTTTGACAGCATGAGTCTCTAAACTCCATTGTTGGGGGTGAGGAGCTCTGCTGTGTCTCGATGAATTAATGCAATTATTTCTGTTTTCTATTCAAACACGCTTGTTTCTATCTAAGATGTTCATTCGCACTTCAATATGATGGATTTGATGATCGGTGACACTCATCACCATTCTCAACCTATGAACGTGTGCCTGACAAACACCTCCATTCTACCTTCGATTGAATAAGTATATCTTGGATTCCTTAATCAGAATCTTCGTGGTATAAGCTAGAATCCATTGGCAGCATTCCTAAGAATCCGGAAGGTCTAAACCTTGTCTGTGGTATTCCGAGTAGGATTCAGGGATTGAATGACTGTGACGAGCTTCAAACTCACAAGGGTTAGGCATAGTGACAGACGCAAAAGGATCAATGGATCCTATTCCAGCATGAGTGAGAACCGACAGATGATTAGCCGTGCGGTGACAGCGCTCCTGGACCATTTTCACTGAGAGGACGGATGGTAGCCATTGACAACGGTGATCCGCCAACACATAGCTTGCAATAGGAGGAACCTTGCGTGCGTAAAGAAGAAGACAGGGGGAAAGCAGAGATTCAGAAGACAAAGCATCTCCAAAACTCCAACATATTCTCCATTACTACATAACAAGTATTTAATTCATGCTCTTTTATTTTTCGCAATCCAAACTGATAATTATAATTGATATCCTGACTAAGAATTACAAGATAACCATAGATTGCTTCAAGCCAACAATCTCCGTGGGATTCGACCCTTACTCACGTAAGGTATTACTTGGACGACCTAGTGCACTTGCTGGTTAGTGGTACGAGTTGTGAAAAGCGTGATTTACAATTCGTGCACCAAGTTTTTGGCACTGTTGCTGGGGATTGTTCGAGTTTGGACAACTGACGGTTTATTTTGTTGCTTAGATTAGGAAAAATTTTTCTTTTTTGGTTTAGAGTCTTCTATTATTGTTTTTAGTTGAAATTTTTTTTAAAATCCTTATTTTCTCTTTTTAAATTTTTCGAAAATTTTATAAACTGATAATTGAGTTTTTCTGTTTGAGTTTAGTTTCATATTTTAAGTTTGGTGTCAATTGCATGTTTTTATTTTCTTTTAAATTTTCGAATTTGTGTTCATTGTTCTTTCTTAATCTTCAAGTTGTTCTTGTTTATTTTCCTTGTTTGATCTTTAGTTTTTCTTATTCTGTATCTTTTCTTGTTTTTCTTGTGCTTTTTCAAAATATCAGTTTTCAAAAAAATTTTTATAGATCAATTGGCTAGAGCGTTGTGCTTATGTTCTTGGTAATTGGCTATCTTCTTTTTAAAACTTTTTCAAAAATAATTTTTCTTTGAATAAATCTTGTGCCAAACTTTAAGTTTGGTGTTCTCCTGTTAACTTTTCTTTAGTTTTCAAAAATTTTATTTTGGCTTTCTAAAAATTTTAAGTTTGGTGTTCTTTCTTCATGTTCTTGTGTTCTTGAGTCTTCTTTGTATTTTGATCTTAAAATTTTTAAGTTTGGTGTTCCTTGGTATTTTTCCTCCAAAATTTTCGAAAATAAGGAGCATTGGATCTAAAAATTTTAAGTTTTGTGTCTTTTTATGGTTTTTCTCTTTCCTCATTGAATTCAAAAATATCCTTTCCTTTTATTTTAACTGATTTTCGAAAATTACCTTTAAAAATTCAGATTTTTATTTTAAAAATCAAATCTTTTCAAAATTCAAAATCTTATTCAAAAAATTTTCAAATCTCTTCAATTAATTAGTCAATTCAACATTCAAATTTCTTTTTATTTTATTTTTCTTTTAATTTTTAAAATTGATGAGCGGATAATTTATACGCTTTTTGGCACTGTTTTTAGTATGTTTTTAGTAGGATCTAGTTACTTTTAGGGATGTTTTCATTAGTTTTATGTTAAATTCACATTTCTGGACTTTACTATGAGTTTGTGTGTTTTTCTGTGATTTCAGATATTTTCTGGCTGAAATTGAGGGACTTGAGCAAAAATCAGATTCAGAGATTGAAGAAGGACTGCTGATGCTGTTGGATTCTGACCTCCCTGCACTCAAAGTAGATTTTCTGGAGCTACAGAACTTGAAATGGCACGCTTATAATTGCGTTGGAAAGTATACATCCAGGGCTTTCCAACAATGTATAATAGTCCATACTTTGGCCAAGAATAAATGATGCAAACTGGCATTCAACGCCAGCTTTCTGCCCAAATCTGGCGTCCAGCGCCAGAAAAGGAGCCAAAACCAGAGTTGAACGCCCAAACTGGCACAAATACTGGCGTTCAACTCCAAGGAGGACCTCTACACGTGCAACACTCAAGGCTCAGCCCAAGCACACACCAAGTGGGCCCCGGAAGTGGATTTATGCATCAATTACTTACTTCTGTAAACCCTAGTAGCTAGTTTATTATAAATAGGACATTTCACTATTGTATTTGATATCTTTGGACGCCTGGTTCTTAGATCAGAGAGGCTGGCCATTCGGCCATGCCTGGACCTATCACTTATGTATTTTCAACGGTAGAGTTTCTACACTCCATAGATTAAGGTGTGGAGCTCTGCTGTTCCTCAAAGATTAATGCAAAGTACTACTGTATTCTATTCAATTCATCTTGTTTTGCTTCTAAGATATTCATTCGCTCTTCAACCTAAATATGATGAACGTGACAATCATCATCATTCCCTATGAACGCGTGCTTGACAACCACTTCCGTTCTACCTTCGACTGAATGAGTATCTCTTAGATCTCTTAATCGGAATCTTCGTGGTGTAAGCTAGAATGATGGCGGCATTCAAGAGAATCCGGAAGGTCTAAACCTTGCCTGTGGTATTCCGAGTAGGATTCAATGAATGAATGACTGTGACGAGCTCCAAACTCGCGATTGCTGGGCGTAGTGACAGATGCAAAAGGATAGTAAATCCTATTCCAGCATGATCGAGAACCGACAGTTGAATAGTCGTGCCGTGACAGGGTGCGTTGACCATTTTCACTGAGAGGATAAGGTGAAGCCATTGACAAGGGTGATGCCTCCAGACGATTAGCCGCGCCGTGACAGGGCATTTGGATCATTTTCCCGAGAGAAGACCGAAAGTAGCCGTTGACAATGGTGATGTATCACATAAAGCCAGCCATGGAAAGGAGTAAGACTGATTGGATGAAGATAGCAGGAAAGCAGAGGTTCAGAGGAACAAAAGCATCTCTATTCGCTTATCTGAAATTCTCACCAATGAATTACATAAGTATTTCTATCCCTCTTTTATTATTTAATTTCGAAAACTCCATCACTATTTTATATCCGCCTGACTGAGATTTACAAGGTGACCATAGCTTGCTTCATACCAACAATCTCCGTGGGATTCGACCCTTACTCACGTAAGGTATTACTTGGACGACCCAGTGCACTTGCTGGTTAGTTGTGCGAAATTGTGAACCATGGTATTGGCATCATGTTTTTGGCGCCAGTACCAGGGAAAGAAAGAGCGATAAATTTTACATAATCAAAAGTGTAATCACAATTTCTGCGCACCAAGTTTTTGGCGCCGTTGCCGGGGATTGTTTGAGTTTGGACAACTGACGGTTCATCTTGTTGCTCAGATTAGGTAATCTTCCTTTTGTTTTATTTTCAAAATTTTTTCAAAAACCTTTCAAAATTTTCTCCTTTGTTTTCGAAAAAAAAAAATTTTGTTATAAAAACGTTTTCAAAAATATAATTTTTCTTCAGAATTTTTAAGAATGAATTCTAGTGTTTCATGAAGCATGGCTGGCTGTAAAGCCATGTCTAATACGACTATCGGGCATGTTAGACGTGTCATGTCTGAGTTACATACTAAAGCTTGGCTGGCTATTAAGCCATGCCTGAGCCTTTGATTGGAGCTTTAGAGCATAAGATTCCTGGAATTCATATTAAAAATTTTGAATCCTTATTTTTCTCTTTTCTAAATAATTTTCGAAAAATATAAAATAAAAATCCAAAAAAAATTAGAAAATCATAAAAATCAAAAATATTTTTTGTGTTTCTTGTTTGAGTCATGTGTCATGTTATAAGTTTGGTGTCAATTGCATGTGCATCGTGCATTTTTTTTGAAAATTTTCATGCATTCATAGTGTTCATCATTATCTTCAAGTTGTTCTTAGTAAGTCTTCTTGTTTGATCTTGATGATTTCATGATTTGTGTCTTGTCTTGTTTTTCATATGCATTCTTGAATTCTTAGTGTCTAAGTATTAAAGAATTCTAAGTTTGGTGTCTTGCATGTTTTCCTTACATTAAAAATTTTTCAAAAATATGTTCTTGATGTTCATCATGACATTCAAAGTGTTCTTGGTGTTCATCTTGACATTCATAGCATTCTTGCATGCATCACATGTTTTGATCTAAAATTCTCATGCATTGCATCATTTTTCTTGTTTTTCTCTCTCTTCATAAAAAAAATTTCAAAAATCAAAAAAATATCTTTCCCTTTTTCTCTCTCATCAAATTCGAAAATTTGGATTGACTTTTTCAAAGATTTTAAAATCAAGTTGTTTCTTATGAGTCAAATCAAATTTTCAATTTGAAAATCTTATCTTTTTCAAAATCTTTTTCAAAAACTCAAATCTTTTTCAAATTTCTTAGTTATTTTCGAAAATTCCAAAAATATTTTTTCAAAAATCTTTTTCTTAATTTTATATCAAATTTTCGAAAATAACAATAACAATTAATGTTTTGATTCAAAAATTTCAAGTTTGTTACTTGCTTGTTAAGAAAGATTCAAACTTTGAATTCTAGAATCATATCTTGTGATTTCTTGTGAATCAAGTCATTAATTGTGATTTTAAAAATCAAATCTTTTCAAAACTAATTTCAATCATATCTTTTTAAAAAAATATCTTCTTATCTTTTTCAAATTTTGATTTCAAAATATCTTTTCTAACTTCCTAACTTCTTATCTTTTCAAAATTTGCTTCAACTAACTAACTAACTTTTTGTTTGCTTCTTACCTTTTTCAAAACTACCTAACTAACTCTCTCTCTCTAATTTTCGAAAATATCTTCCCTCTTTTTCAAAAATTTCTTTTTAATTAACTATTATTTTAATTTTTAAATCTTAATTTTCGAAAAACTACTAACATTTTTCAAAAACTATTTTCAAAAATCACTAACTCTTTTTCAAAGATTATTTTCGAAAATTCCTTCTCTCTCATCTCCTTCTATTTATTTATTCATTCACTAACATCTCATCTCACATCTCTGCCCTCCTCACAGTTGTGTTTCTTTCTTTACATCACATTCTTTGTCTCCCTCTTTGCTTCCACTCACAAAGGGATCCCTATACTGTGGTATAAAGGATCCATATTATTATTATTATTTTTTTCTGTGCCCTCTTCTTTGTCATATGAGCAGGAGCAAGAACAAGAATATTCTTGTTGAAGCAGATTCAGAACCTGAAAGGACTCTGAAGAGAAAACTAAGAGAAGCTAAATTACAACAATCCAGAGATAACCTTTCAGAAATTTTCGAACAGGAAGAGGAGATGGCAGTCGAAAATAATAATAATGCAAGGAGAATGCTTGGTGACTTTACTGCACCTAATTCCAATTTACATGGAAGAAGCATCTCTATTCCTGCCATTGGAGCAAACAACTTTGAGCTGAAACCTCAATTAGTTTCTCTAATGCAACAGAACTGCAAGTTTCATGGACTTCCATCTGAAGATCCTTTTCAGTTCTTAACTGAATTCTTGCAGATCTGTGATACTGTTAAGACTAATGGAGTAGATCCTGAAATCTACAGGCTCATGCTTTTCCCATTTGCTGTAAGAGACAGAGCTAGAATATGGTTGGACTCTCAACCTAAGGATAGCCTGAACTCTTGGGATAAGCTGGTCAAGGCTTTCTTAGCCAAGTTCTTTCCTCCTCAAAAGCTGAGCAAGCTTAGAGTGGATGTTCAAACCTTCAGACAGAAAGAAGGTGAATCCCTCTATGAAGCTTGGGAGAGATACAAAGGACTGACCAAAAAGTGTCCTTCTGACATGCTTTCAGAATGGACCATCCTGGATATATTCTATGATGGTCTGTCTGAGTTATCTAAGATGTCATTGGATACCTCTGCAGGTGGATCCATTCACCTAAAAAAAATGCCTGCAGAAGCTCAAGAACTCATTGACATGGTTGCAAATAACCAGTTGATGTACACTTATGAAAGGAATCCTGTGAATAATGGGACACCTATGAAGAAGGGAGTTCTTGAAATTGATACTTTGAATGCCATACTGGCTCAGAACAAAATATTGACTCAGCAAGTCAATATGATTTCTCAGAGTCTGAATGGAATGCAAGCTGCATCCAACAGTACTCAAGAGGCATCTTCTGAAGAAGAAGCTTATGATCCAGAGAACCCTGCAATAGCAGAGGTAAATTATATGGGTGAACCTTATGGAAACACCTATAATCCGTCATGGAAAAATCATCCAAATTTCTCATGGAAGGATCAAAAGCCTCAACAAGGCTTTAATAATGGTGGAAGAAACAGGTTTAGCAATGGCAAGCCTTTTCCATCATCCACTTAGCAACAAACAGAGAATTCTGAGCAGAACCCATCTAGCTTAGCAAACTTAGTCTCTGATCTATCTAAGGCCACTGTGAGTTTCATGATTGAAACAAGGTCTTCCATTAGAAATTTGGAAGCATAAGTGGGCCAGCTGAGTAAAAGGATCACTGAAATCCCTCCTAGTACTCTCCCAAGCAATACAGAAGAAAATCCAAAAGGAGAGTGCAAGGCCATTGACATAACCAAAATGGCCGAACCCAATGAGGGAGAGGAGGACATGAATCCCAAGGAGGAAGACCTCCTGGGACGTCCAGTGATCAATAAGGAGCTTCCCTCTGAGGAACCAAAGGACTTTGAGGCTCATCTAGAGACCATAGAGATCCCATTAAACCTCCTTATTCCATTCATGAGCTCTGATGAGTATTCCTCTTCTGAAGAGAATGAGGATGTTACTAAAGAGCAAACTGCCAAGTTTCTTGGTGCAATCATGAAGCTGAATGCCAAATTATTTGGCATTGATACTTGGGAGGTTGAACCTCCCTTGTTCATCAATGAACTAAGTGATCTGGATCAACTGACATTGCCTCAGAAGAGACAGGATCCTGGAAAGTTCATAATACCTTGTACCATAGGCACCATGATCTTTAAGGCTCTGTGTGACCTTGGTTCAGGGATAAACCTCATGCCCCTCTCTGTAATAGAGAAACTGGGAATTTATGGGGTGCAAGCTGCTAGAATCTCATTAGAGATGGCAGATAATTCAAGAAAACAGGCTTATGGACAAGTAGAGGACGTGCTAGTAAAGGTTGAAGGCCTTTACATCCCTGCTGATTTCATAGTCCTGGATACTGGAAAGGAAGAGGATGAATCCATCATCCTAGGAAGACCTTTCCTAGCTACAACAAGAGCTGTGATTGATGTGGATAGAGGAGAATTGATCCTTCAATTAAATAAGGACAACCTTGTGTTTACAACTCAAGGATCTCTCTCTGCATCCATGGAGAGGAAGCAGAAAGAGCTTCTCTCAAAGCAGAGTCAAACAAAGCCCCCACAGTCAAACTCTAAGTTTGGTGTTGGAGAGTCTCAACAAAGCTCTGCACATCTGTGAGGCTCCATGAGAGCCCACTGTCAAGCTATTGACATTAAAGAAGCGCTTGTTGGGAGGCAACCCAATTTTTATTTAACTATATTTTTCATAGTTATATGTCTTTGTAGGTTTATGATCATGTGGAGTTACAAAATAAAAATAAAAATTGAAAACGGAATCAAAAACAGCAGAAGAAAAATCACACCCTGGAGGAAGCACCTGTCTGGCGTTCAACGCCAGAACAGAGCATGGTTCTGGTGCTGAACGCCCAAAATGGGCAGCATCCTGGCGCTGAACGCCCAGAACAAGCATGGTTCTGGCGTTCAATGCCAGAAATGGCAAGAAATGGGCGTTGAACGCCCAAAATGGGCACCAACCTGGCGCTGAACGCCCAGAGTTGTGTGCAAGGGAATTTTACATGCCTAATTTGGTGCAGGGATGTAAATGCCTTGACACCTCAGGATCTGTGGACCCCATAGGATCACCTCAGGATCTGTGGACCTCACAGGATCCCTACCCACCTCACCCTCTCTTTCTCCATTCATGACCATCCCTTCTGTTTTTCATTCACCACTCACATCCATACACACATCCCTCCATCTCCTCCATATCTTCTTCCTCTTCTTCTATTCTTTCTTCTTTTTCTCGAGGGCGAGCAACATTCTAAGTTTGGTGTGGTAAAAGCATAAGCTTTTTGTTTTTCCATAACCATTAATGGCACCTAAGGCCAGAGAAACCTCAAAGAGGAAAGGGAAGGCAAGTGCTTTCACCTCTGAGCCATGGGAGATGGAAAGATTCATCTCTAAAATCCATCACTAAGAAAAGGATGGAGCAAACAAGAGAGCCCACCCATGGAGCTCAAGAGACACATGAGGAAGCTCACCATCAAGAGATCCCTGAGATACCTCAAGGGATGCACCTTCCTCCACAGAACTTTTGGGAGCAAACCAACACCTCCCTAGGAGAATTAAGTTCCAACATGGGACAACTAAGGGTGGAACATCAAGAGCACTCCATCATCCTTCATGAAATAAGAGAAGATCAAAAAGCAATGAGGGAGGAGCAACAAAGACAAGGAAGAGACATAGAAGAGCTCAAGGACATCATTGGTTCCTCAAGAAGGAAACGCCACCATCACTATGGTGGACTCATTCCTTGTTCTTACTTTCTCTGTTTTTCGTTTTCTATGTTAAGTTCTTATCTATGTTTGTGTCTTCATTACATGATCATTAGTAGTTAGTAACTCTGTCTTAAAGTTATGAATGTCCTATGAATCCATCACCTCTCTTAAGAGGACGACAGGGGGAAAGCAGAGATTCAGAAGACAAAGCATCTCCAAAACTCTAACATATTCTCCATTACTACATAACAAGTATTTAATTCATGCTCTTTTATTTTTTGCAATCCAAACTGATAATTATAATTGATATCTTGACTAAGAATTACAAGATAACCATAGATTGCTTCAAGCCAACAATCTCCGTGGGATTCGACCCTTACTCACGTAAGGTATTACTTGGACGACCCAGCGCACTTGCTGGTTAGTGGTACGAGTTGTGAAAAGTGTGATTTACAATTCGTGCACCAAGTTTTTGGCACTGTTGCTGGGGATTGTTCGAGTTTGGACAACTGACGGTTTATTTTGTTGCTTAGATTAGGAAAAATTTTTCTTTTTGGGTTTAGAGTCTTCTATTATTGTTTTTAGTTGATTTTTTTTTTAAAATCCTTATTTTCTCTTTTTAAATTTTTCGAAAATTTTATAAACTGATAATTAAGTTTTTCTGTTTGAGTTTAGTTTCATATTTTAAGTTTGGTGTCAATTGCATGTTTTTATTTTCTTTTAAATTTTTGAATTTGTGTTCATTGTTCTTTTTTAATCTTCAAGTTGTTCTTGTTTATTTTCCTTGTTTGATCTTTAGTTTTTCTTATTCTGTATCTTTTCTTGTTTTTCTTGTGCTTTTTCAAAATATCAGTTTTCAAAAAAATTTTTATAGATCAATTGGCTAGAGCGTTGTGCTTATGTTCTTGGTAATTGGCTATCTTCTTTTTAAAACTTTTTCAAAAATAATTTTTCTTTGAATAAATCTTGTGCCAAACTTTAAGTTTGGTGTTCTCCTGTTAACTTTTCTTTAGTTTTCAAAAATTTTATTTTGGCTTTCTAAAAATTTTAAGTTTGGTGTTCTTTCTTCATGTTCTTGTGTTCTTGAGTCTTCTTTGTATTTTGATCTTAAAATTTTTAAGTTTGGTGTTCCTTGATATTTTTCCTCCAAAATTTTCGAAAATAAGGAGCATTGGATCTAAAAATTTTAAGTTTTGTGTCTTTTATTGTTTTTCTCTTTCCTCATTGAATTCAAAAATATCCTTTCCTTTTATTTTAACTGATTTTTGAAAATTACCTTTAAAAATTCAGATTTTTATTTTAAAAATCAAATCTTTTCAAAATTCAAAATCTTATTCAAAAAATTTTCAAATCCCTTCAATTAATTAGTCAATTTAACATTCAAATTTCTTTTTATTTTATTTTTCTTTTAATTTTTGAAATTGATGAGCGGATAATTTATACGCTTTTTGGCACTGTTTTTAGTATGTTTTTAGTAGGATCTAGTTACTTTTAGGGATGTTTTCATTAGTTTTTATGTTAAATTCACATTTCTGGACTTTACTATGAGTTTGTGTGTTTTTCTGTGATTTCAGGTATTTTCTGGCTGAAATTGAGGGACTTGAGCAAAAATCAGATTCAGAGATTGAAGAAGGACTGCTGATGTTGTTGGATTCTGACCTCCCTGCACTCAAAGTGGATTTTCTGGAGCTACAGAACTTGAAATGGCGCGCTTCCAATTGCGTTGGAACGTAGACATCCAGGGCTTTCCAACAATGTTTAATAGTCCATACTTTGGCCAAGAATAAATGACGCAAACTGGCATTCAACGCCAGCTTTCTGCCCAAATCTGGCGTCCAGCGCCAGAAAAGGAGCCAAAACCAGAGTTGAACGCCCAAACTGGCACAAATACTGGCGTTCAACTCCAAGGAGGACCTCTACACGTGGAACACTCAAAGCTCAGCCCAAGCACCCACCAAGTGGGCCCCGGAAGTGGATTTATGCATCAATTACTTACTTCTGTAAATCCTAGTAGCTAGTTTATTATAAATAGGACATTTCACTATTGTATTTGATATCTTTGGACGCCTGGTTCTTAGATCAGAGGGGCTGGCCATTCGGCCATGCCTGGACCTATCACTTATGTATTTTCAGCGGTAGAGTTTCTACACTCCATAGATTAAGGTGTGGAGCTCTGCTGTTCCTCAAAGATTAATGCAAAGTACTACTGTTTTCTATTCAATTTATCTTGTTTCGCTTCTAAGATATTCATTCGCTCTTCAACCTGAATGTGATGAACGTGACAATCATCATCATTCCCTATGAACGCGTGCCTGACAACCACTTTCGTTCTACCTTCGACTGAATGAGTATCTCTTAGATCTCTTAATCGGAATCTTCGTGGTGTAAGCTAGAATGATGGCAGCATTCAAGAGAATCCGGAAGGTCTAAAACTTGTCTGTGGTATTCCGAGTAGGATTCAATGAATGAATGACTGTGACGAGCTCCAAACTCGCGATTGCTGGGCGTAGTGACAGATGCAAAAGGATAGTAAATCCTATTCCAGCATGATCGAGAACCGACAGATGAATAGCCGTGCTGTGACAGGGTGCGTTGACCATTTTCACTGAGAGGATAAGGTGAAGCCATTGACAAGGGTGATGCCTCCAGACGATTAGTCGTGCCGTGACAGGGCATTTGGATCATTTTCCCGAGAGAAGACCGAAAGTAGCCATTGACAATGGTGATGTATCACATAAAGCCAGCCATGGAAAGGAGTAAGACTGATTGGATGAAGATAGCAGGAAAGCAGAGGTTCAGAGGAACAAAAGCATCTCTATTCGCTTATCTGAAATTCTCACCAATGAATTACATAAGTATTTCTATCCCTCTTTTATTATTTAATTTCGAAAACTCCATCACTATTTTATATCCGCCTGACTGAGATTTACAAGGTGACCATAGCTTGCTTCATACCACCAATCTCCGTGATATTCGACCCTTACTCACGTAAGGTATTACTTGGACGACCCAGTGCACTTGCTGGTTAGTTGAGCGAAATTGTGAACCATGGTATTGGCATCATATTTTTGGCGCCAGTACCAGGGAAAGAAAGAGCGATAAATTTTACATAATCAAAAGTGTAATCACAATTTCTGCGCACCAGAAATTTATATTTTATTTTCTAGTTATTTTACTTTATTTTATTTCATTTTTTTGGTTATTTTTAATTAAATAATATATATATTTTACTTGCAATTCACATCATCTCCTTTTCTCCGTCATGGATCTAAGTGGAAATGAACAGTCCAAAAGGACTCTGGGGTCATATGCTAACCCCACTACTGCTGCATATGGGAGTAGTATCTGTATACCCTCCATCAAAGCAGGCAGTTTTGAGCTAAATCCTCAGCTCATTGTCATGGTGCAGCAAAATTGCCAGTATTTCGGTCTTCTACAGGAAGAACCTACTGAGTTTCTGGCACAATTCTTGCAAATTGCTGACACAGTACGTGACAAGGAGGTAGATCAGGATGTATATAGACTATTACTGTTTCTGTTTGCTATAAAAGATCAAGCTAAAAGGTGGTTAAACAACCAACCCACAGCAAGCATAAGGACATGGAAACAGTTATCAGACAAATTCCTGAATCAATATTTCCCTCCAAAAAGGATTACACAGCTAAGGCTAGACATCCAGGGCTTTAAACAAGAGGATGATGAATCCCTTTATAATGCCTGGGAGAGGTACAGAGGGATGCTAAGGAAATGCCCCTCTGAAATGTTTTCAGAGTAGGTGCAGTTAGACATCTTCTACTATGGGCTTACAGAACGAGCTCAGATGTCCCTAGATCACTCAGCTGGTGGATCTATACATATGAGGAAAACTATTGAAGAGGCTCAAGAGCTTATTGATATAGTTGTCAGAAATCAGTATCTGTACATAAGCAGTGAGTCCTCCATAAAAGAAAAAGCCAAAGCAGTGTCTACTGAACTTGGTCCTCCAGAACAAGTTGCTGAACTCAATCAACAATTGTGCTTTCTAATAAAATAGCTAACAGAATTCAAGGAGATGCTACAAGACACTAAAAATGCTAATAAAAATATGGAGGCACAATTGAATCAGACAAAACAGCAGCTATCAAGGCAGATAACAGAAGAGTGCCAGGCAGTTCAATTAAGAAGTGGGAAAACATTAAATACTTCGCTTCAGAACAGCAGAAAGCCAAGAAAAGAACAACTGACAGAGGATGAGTAGAATATCATCCAGAATCCCTCTGAGGACAGTAAGAGCCCAGAGAGAAATGATATGGCGCTCAAACGCAAGAAAAGGATGGAGAGCTGGCGTTAAACGCCCAACCCATGCTCAGTTCTGGCGTTCAAACGCCACAAACAAGCAAGGAGTTAGCGTTAAACGCCCAAAGGAAGCTCAGTTCTGGCGTTCAAATGCCAGGAACAGGTAAGGAGTTGGCGTCCAACGCCAATCCAGCTTCCACCCCTGGCATTCAAACGCCAGCGAGGGATCAGACATACACAAGTGCTGATAACAACCCCTCTAAAAAGGCTTTCCCAACCACCTCTGTAGGAAATAAACCTGCAGCAACCAAGGTTGAGGACTACAAAGCCAAGATGCCTTATCCTCAAAAACTCCGCCAAGAGGATCAGGATAAGCAATCTGCTCGCTTTGTAGACTATCTCAGGACTCTTGAAATAAAGATTCCGTTTGCAGAGGCACTTGAGCAAATACCTTCTTATGCCAAGTTCATGAAAGAGATCTTGAGTCATAAGAAGGATTGGAGAGAAACTGAAAGAGTTCTCCTCACTGAAGAATGCAGTGCAGTCATTCTGAAAAGCTTCCCAGAAAAGCTTAAAGATCCCGGGAGCTTTATGATACCATGCACATTAGAGGGTAATTGCACCAAGACAGCTCTATGTGATCTTGGGGCAAGTATCAATCTAATACCTGCATCCACTATCAGAAATCTTGGTTTAACTGAAGAAGTCAAACCAACCCGGATATGTCTCCAACTTGCTGATGGCTCCATTAAATACCCATCAGGCGTGATTGAATACATGATTGTCAGGGTGGGGCCATTCGCCTTCCCCACTGACTTTGTAGTGCTGGAAATGGAGGAGCACAAGAGTGCTACTCTCATTCTAGGAAGACCCTTCCTAGCAACTGGACGAACTCTCATTGATGTCCAAAAGGGGGAAGTAACCCTCAGAGTCAATGAGGATGAGTTTAAGTTGAATGCTGTCAAAGCCATGCAGCATCCAGACACACCAAAAGACTGCATGAAGGTTGATCTTATTGACTCTTTAGTAGAGGAGTTCAACATGGCTGCGAGTCTCGAATCAGAGCTGAAAGACATCTTTAAAGATGTTCAGCCTGATCTGGGGGATTCAGAGGAATTGAAAGAGCCTCTGGAAATTCCTCAAGAAGAGGAAAAACCTCCTAAACCCGAGCTCAAACCATTACCACCATCCCTGAAATATGCATTTCTGGGAGAAGGTGACACTTTCCCAGTGATCATAAGCTCTGCTTTGAATTCACAGGAAGAGGAAGCACTACTTCAAGTGCTAAGGACACACAAGACAGCTCTTGGGTGGTTCATAAGTGACCTTAAGGGCATAAGCCCAGCTAGATGCATGCACAAGATCCTATTGGAGGATGATGCTAAGCCAGTGGTTCAACCACAAAGGCGATTAAATCCAGCCATGAAGGAAGTAGTGCAGAAAGAGGTCACCAAGTTACTGGAGGCTGGGATTATTTATCCTATTTCTGATAGCTCCTGGGTGAGCCCTGTTCAAGTTGTCCCCCAAAAGGGAGGCATGACAATGGTTCATAATGAAAAAAATGAACTAGTTCCTACAAGAACATTTACAGGGTGGCGCATGTGTATTGACTACAGAAGGCTCAATACAGCCACCAAAAAGGATCATTTTCCTTTACCATTCATATACCAGATGCTAAAGAGACTAGCAGGTCATGATTTTTACTGCTTTTTGGATAGCTATTTAGGTTACAACCAAATTGCAGTAGATCCCCAGGATCAAGAGAAAACTGCATTTACATGTCCATCTGGAGTATTTTCCTACAAAAGGATGCCATTCGGGCTGTGTAATGCACCTGCAACCTTTCAGAAATGCATGCTCTCTATTTTCTCTAATATGATGGAAAAATTTCTGGAAGTCTTCATGGATGACTTCTCAGTATATGGAGACTCATTCAGCTCCTGTCTTGATCACCTGACACTAATCCTGAAATGATGCCAAGAGACTAACCTGGTTTTGAACTGGGAAAAATGTCACTTTATGGTGACTGAAGGGATTCTCCTTGGGCATAAAATTTCAAATAAGGGGATAGAGGTGGATCAAGCTAAAGTGGAAGTAATTGAAAAATTACCACCACCTGCCAATCTTAAGGCAATCAGAAGCTTTCTGGGGCATGCAGGATTCTATAGGAGGTTTATAAAGGATTTTTCAAAAATCGCAAAACCTCTGAGCAATCTGCTAGATGCTGACACGCCATTTGTGTTTGACACAGAGTGTCTACAGGCGTTTGAAACTCTGAAAGCTAAGCTGGTCACAACACTAGTTATTTCTGCACCAGACTGGACACTACCATTTGAATTGATGTGTGATGCCAGTGATCATGCTATTGGTGCAGTATTGGGGCAGAGGCATGACAAGCTTCTGCATGTCATTTATTATGCTAGTCGTGTTTTAAATGACGCCCAGAAAAATTACACAACCACAGAAAAAGAATTGCTTGCAGTGGTTTATGCCATTGACAAGTTTAGATTATACTTAGTAGGATCAAAAGTGATTGTGTACACTGACCATGCTGCTTTTAAATATCTACTTACAAAGCAGGATTCAAACCCAGGCTCATAAGATGGGTGTTGCTTCTGCAAGAGTTTGATATAGAAATAAGAGACAGAAAAGGGACAGAAAACCAAGTGGCTGATCACCTGTCCCGAATAGAACCAGTAGAAGGGGCGTTCTTCCCCCCCCTATTGAGATCTCTGAAACTTTTCCGGATGAGCATTTGTTCGCCATTCAGGAAATACCATGGTTTGCAGACATAGCAAACTATAAAGCTGCAAGGTTCATACCCAAGGAGTACAGCAGGCAACAAAAGAAAAAATTAATTACTGATGCAAAGTACTACTTGTAGGATGAACCCTATCTCTTTAAGAGATGTGCAGACGGAATAATCCGTAGGTGTGTGCCTAGAGAAGAAGCACAGAAGATCTTATGGCATTGCCATGGGTCACAATATAGAGGTCATTTCGGAGGTGAGCGAACAGCCACCAAGGTCCTCTAATGTGGTTTCTATTGGCCCACCCTTTATAAAGATTCCCGGGAGTTTGTACGTAACTGTGACATTTGCCAGAGAGCTGGTAATCTGCCTCATGGATACGCCATGCCTCAACAAGGGATCTTGGAGATTGAGTTGTTTGATGTATGGGGTATTGACTTCATGGGGCCTTTCCCACCATCATACTCAAACACTTATATTCTGGTGGCAGTTGACTATGTATCCAAATGGGTAGAGGCTGTTGCCACACCCACTAATGATACTAAGACAGTGCTGAAGTTCCTCCAAAAATATATCTTCAGCAGATTTGGTGTCCCTAGAGTGCTAATCAGTGATGGGGGCACCCACTTCTGCAACAAACAGCTTTACTCTGCTATGGTCCGGTATGGAATTAGCCACAAAGTGGCAACTCCATATCATCCACAGATAAATGGGCAAGCTGAAGTCTCTAATAGAGAACTAAAAAGAATCCTGGAACGGACTGTAAGTACCCGTAGAAAGGATTGGGCAAGAAGCTTGGATGATGCTCTGTGGGCCTACAGAACAGCATTCAAGACTCCTATAGGGACCTCTCCATACCAGCTTGTGTATGGTAAGGCCTGTCATCTGCCCGTGGAACTGGAATACAAAGCCTACTGGGCAACCAGATTCCTAAACTTTGATGCCAAATTAGCTGGAGAAAAAAGATTGCTCCAGCTGAATAAGCTAGAGGAATTCAGACTCACTGCTTTCGAAAATGCCAAGCTTTACAAAGAGAAAGAAAAAAGGTGGCATGACAGAAAGCTATCATCTAGAGTCTTTGAACCAGGACAAAAGGTTCTGCTGTTTAACTCTAGGCTCAGGTTATTCCCCGGGAAACTGAAATCCCAGTGGAGGGGACCATATGTGATTACAAGTGTGTCACCATATGGCTATGTGGAGCTTCAAGACATTGATTCTAATAAGAAGTTCATTGTTAATGGATAGAGAATCAAACATTATCTTGAAGGCAATGTTGAGCAGGAATGCTCAAGGTTGAAGCTAGATTAAAAAGCTCAGCAAGGTCCAACTAAAGACAATAAAGAAGCGCTTGCTGGGAGGCAACCCAGCCATTAGCAAAACTCTTTCTGTTATTTTATTTTATTCTATTCTTTATTTTATTTATTTTTAAAAGCATATAAGTTCAATATTAACAAGGTAAAGAATCAATTGCATAAGTTCACAGGGCTACAGAAGGATTCAGAGCACAAAACAGAAAAAAGGAGCTCACTGGCAAGAAAACGCCAGTAGAGATAGCCATCTGGGCGTTAAACGCCAGAAAGAAGCAGCTTCTGGGCGTTTAACGCCAGATTTACAGCATCCTGGGCGTTCAGAGAAATGCCCAGTGACAAAGGAGTTTCTGGCGTTTAACGCCAGCTGGAAGCAACAGCTGGGCGTTAAACGCCCAGACCAAGCACCAAGTGGGCGTTAAACGCCCAAAACATGCAGCAGTTGGGCGTTTAACGCCAGGATTGTGGGGAGTAGGTGATTTCATTTTCAATCCAAATTTTTTCCATTTTTTATGTCTCAATTCATGATTTCTTGCACAAACATGTTACAAATCCTAATTTTTCAAATCCTTTTTCAAAATATATCAAATGTATCTTAATTCATAAACCCTTTTTTTTATCCTCTTCAAATTATTTTCAAGTCCTTTTCAAAACAATTCTATCTCTTTTTCGTCTAAAATCTTTTCAACTCATCAATATCTTTTTCAAATCTTCACAACATCTTTTTCAAAATTCAAATTTATCTTTTTCAAATATCTTTCATATCTTTTCAATTTTAAATTACATCTTTTCCTATCATAGTTATCTTTTCCAAAACACTTTTACTATCATATCTTTTTCAAATAATTTTTGAAACCCACCCCCTTCCCTTTAAATGTTGGTTCGGCCCCCCCCACCTCCACAATCCGGACTTGGCTCTCCTCATATCCTTCTCCTTTCTTTTCTTTTACTTGAGGACAAGCAAACCTCTAAGTTTGGTGTGTTTATCCGTGATCACTAAGCCAATACCCACTAAAATCATGGCTCCTAAGGAAAAACAAACCAACTCAAGAGGCAAGAAAGAGAATATTCCAAAACCACTTTGGAATCAAGGGAAGTTCTTAACCAAAGAACATTCAGACCATTACTACAAAATAATGGGTCTAAGGTCAGTGATCCCGGAAGTTAAATTCGATCTGAAAGAAGACGAATATCCGGAGATCCAAGAGAAAATCTGAAACAGGAGCTGGGAAGTCCTAGCTAATCCTAAAACAAAGGTGGGAAGAAACATGGTTCAGGAATTCTACGCAAATCTGTGGTAGACGAACAGGCAGAGAATAGCGGGAATCGCATTCTATAACTATAGAACTCTAGTCAGAGGGAAGATTGTTCACACCCACCCTGACAAAACAAGGGAGATCTTCAAGCTACCTCAACTACAAGATGACCCAGACTCCTTTAATAGGAGAATGATGAGATCAAACCTGAACTTGGACAAGATCCTAGAGGACATATGTCTCCCTGGAGCTAAATGGACAACCAACACAAAGGGTGTCCCGAACCAACTCAAAAGAGGAGATCTCAAACCAGTCGCCAGAGGCTAGCTGAACTTCATTGGGTGCTCTATATTGCCCACTAGCAACCACTCTGAGGTCACCATCAGAAGAGCAGTGATGATTCATTGCATTATGCTGGAAAAAGAAGTGGAAGTTCATCAGCTGATTGCTTGTGAGCTTTACAAGATTGCAAACAAGAACTCCAAAGATGCCAGATTGGCTTATCCAAGCTTGGTCTCTCTGTTATGTAAAGATGCTGGTATAAAAATGGGAGTGGATGAGTATATCCCAGTTGAGCTACCAATCACCAAAAAGTCTATGGAAGGACAACAAGTGCAGGACGAACCCATCAAGAGGAGAGCACAGGAATTCCTCCCAGAAATCCCTCAAATTGAACACTGGGAGCGCCTAGAAGCATGTATCACCAAGTTGCAAGAAGCTGTGGATCAACTGAAGGAAGAACAGAAAAATCAAAATAGCATGTCTGCAAACTGCTTAGAGAACAAGAAGAGCAAGGGCGTGAACTGAAGGAATTGAAGTGCCAGAAGCTATCTCTTGAAGGGCCAAGCACTCCACAGACTAAAGAGGCATCCACCTCCCAAATTCAAGGTTGTTGAGTTCTAATCTTAGCCTTAACTCTGTGATAATTGTTCTTATTAGAAATTTACTTTAGAAGTTATATATGAGTAGTAGTAATTAGTATCTCTATTATGATTTTATCTCCAATTAAGCTATAATTTATTTTTCTCATCATCATCAAACATGAATAAAATAGCAGATTTTTATTATAAGGAGGCAATATTTTTTCGAGTTCTTAATAAGGAAAATTCTAATTATCTATATGTGGTGGCAATGCTTTTTGTCTTCTGAATGAATGCCTGAACAGTGCATATTTTTTATATTGAATTTTATGAATGTTAAAATTGTTGGCTCCTGAAAGAATTATGAACAAGAGAAATGTTATTGATGATCTGAAAAATCATGAAATTGATTCTTGAAGCAAGAAAAAGCAGCAAAAAAAAAGAGAGAGAATGAGCAGTAGAAAAAGCCAATAGACCTTAAAACCAAAAGGCAAGGGTAAAAAGGATCCAAGGCTTTGAGCATTAATGGATAGGAGGGCCTAAAAGGAATAAAATTCTGGCCTAAGCGGCTAAACTAAGCTGTCCTTAACCATGTGCTTGTGGCGTGAAGGTGTCAAGTGAAAACTTGAGACTGAGCGGTTAAAGTCAAGGCCCAAAGCAAAAACAGAGTGTGCTTAAGAACTCTGGACACCTCTAATTGGGGACTTCAGCAAAGCTAAGTCACAATAAAAAAAGGTTCACCCAGTTATGTGTCTGTGGTATTTATGTATCCGGTGGTAATACTGGAAGACAAAGTGCTTAGGCCCACGGCCAAGACTCATAAAATAGCTGTGTTCAAGAATCAACATACTAAACTAGGAGAATCAATAATACTATCTGAATTCTGAGTTCCTATGGATGCTAATCATTCTGAATTTCAAAGGATAAAGTGAGATGCCAAAACTGTTCGGAAGCAAAAAGCTACTAGTCCCGCTCATTTGATTAGAATCTGAGCTTCACTTAAAACTCTGAGATATTATTGCTTCTTGATTTCTCTTCATCCTATTTTATTTGTCTAGTTTCTTGCGGACAAGCAACAGTTTAAGTTTGGTGTTGTGATGAGCGGATATTTTATACGCCTTTTTAGGGTAATTTCATGTAGTTTTTAGTATGTTTTAGTTAGTTTTTAGTATATTTTTATTAATTTCTAGGCAAAATTCATATTTCTGGACTTTACTATGAGGTTGTGTGTTTTTCTATGATTTCAGGTATTTTCTGGCTGAAATTGAGGGAGCTGAGCAAAAATCTGATTCAGGCTGAAAAAGGACTGCAGATGCTGTTGGATTATGACCTCCCTGCACTCAAAATAGATTTTTTGGAGCTACAAGAGTTCAAATGGCGCGCTCTCAATTACGTTGGAAAGTAGACATCCAGGGCTTTTCATAAATATATAATAGTCCATACTTTGCTCAAGGATAGATGACGTAAACTGGCGTTCAACGCCAGTTCCATGTTGCATTCTGGCGTTAAACGCCAGAAACAGGCTACAAGTTAGAGTTAAACGCCAGAAACAGGTTACAACCTGGCGTTTAACTCTAGAAACAGCCTAGGCACGTGTAAAGCTCAAGTCTCAGCCCCAGCACACACCAAGTGGGCCCCAGAAGTGGATTTTTGCACTATCTATCTTAGTTTACTCATTTTCTCTAAACCTAGGTTATGACATTTTTAAATCTGAACTTTGTACTCTTTGACGGCATGAGTCTCTAAATTCCATTGTTGGGGGTGAGGAGCTCTGCTGTGTCTCGATGAATTAATGCAATTATTTCTGTTTTCTATTCAAACACGCTTGTTTCTATCTAAGATGTTCATTCGCACTTCAATATGATGGATGTGATGATCGGTGACACTCATCACCATTCTCAACCTATGAACGTCTGCCTGACAGACACCTCTGATCTACCTTCGATTGAATGAGTATCACTTGGATTCCTTAATCAGAATCTTCGTGGTATAAGCTAGAATCCATTCTTGAGAATCTGGAAGGTCTAAACCTTGTCTGTGGTATTCCGAGTAGGATTCAGGGATTGAATGACTGTGACGAGCTTCAAACTCACAAGGATTGGGCGTAGTGATAGACGCAAAAGGATCAATGGATCCTATTCCAGCATGAGTGAGAACCGATAGATGATTAGCCGTGCGGTGACAGCGCACCTGGACCATTTACACTGAGAGGACGGATGATAGCCATTGACAACGGTGATCTACCAACTCACAGCTTGCCATAGGAGGAACCTTGCGTGCGTGAAGAAGAAGACAGGGGGAAAGCAGAGATTCAGAAGACAAAGCATCTCCAAAACTCCAACATATTCTCCATTACTGCATAACAAGTATTTAATTCATGCTCTTTTATTTTTTGCAATCCAAACTGATAATTATAATTGATATCCTGACTAAGAATTACAAGATAACCATAGATTGCTTCAGGCCAACAATCTCCGTGGGATTCGACCCTTACTCACGTAAGGTATTACTTGGACGACCAAGTGCACTTGCTGGTTAGTGGTACGAGTTGTGAAAAGTGTGATTTACAATTCGTGCCCCAGGCGCACTCTCAATGGCTGTGGAAAGTTAACATCTAGGGCTTTCCAGAAATATATAATAGTCAATACTTTGCTTCGGAAATGAAGGCCCAAAACTGGCGTTCAACGCCCACATGGGGGTGGCTGGCGTTCAACGCCCAAAACGGGGCCCCTAGCCAGCGTTCAACGCCCCTAGGGAGTCCTAGCACGTGGAGACACTCTTTGCTCAGCCCAAACACTCACCAAGTGGGCCTCAGAAATGGATTTTCACACTATCAACTTAGTTTATCCTATTTCCGTAATCCTTAGTCATTAGACTAGTATATATAGAAGAAGTCAACCATGTTTAAGATCTTCTTCCTCCCCCATTTGAATATTTCATTAATTTTGTACAGTATGAGTCACTAACCTCCTAAGTTAGGGTTAGGAGCTCTGCTGAGTTTCATGGATTAATAATATTATTATTCTATTTTCAATACAATTCTGATTCTATTCTCTTGTGCATTCTCGTTCTTCATCTATGGAATGAGGGTGACCCGTGACATTCACTCTTGTTCTACTTGGGTTCCGTGTGATTCCTGACCCAGATAGCGTTGAACTAAAGCTAGAGTTTACATTGCGGATTCGTATAGAGCATCTGTGAAACTTTGGATATGTGACATATAATCCCGTTGTCTATGGGTGCGTGAGATTTCTGTGGTGCTAAGGGTAGAGTCAGAGAAGCAACCCTCTCTGATCCGAATGATCTGCCTTGTATGTGGCACCTTGAGTAGGATTGCGAAGGGGAGTGGCGTGCTTAGAGCTTCATCTTCTGCTACAGTGAGAAACCTAGAGGTGACTTGATGAGAGGACATGAGTCATCTCAACGTGGTGGATTACTGCAGTAGCGGAGGTTAACTTGATGAGAGGATGTGAGTTAATCACTTACGGCTGCCATTGAATAAATCAGAAAGATATTGAGATAGACAGTAAGAAAAGTTAATCCGGAAAGACAAAGCATCTTCGAAGCGTTAACTATTCATCCATCATTGTTTTCACAAATCAATCTGGTATTTCTATCTTTATTTATTTTATGCATTTTTCATGATAAGCTATATTTTGTATCCACCTAACTAAGATCTGCAAGGTGTCCACTGCTTGCTCAAAACAACAATCCTCGTGGGATCGACCCTGACTCACCTCAGGTATTACTTGGACGACTCAGTATACTTGCCGGTCTATCTGTGTGAATTCTGCGGAGCCACTTTCGTGCACCAAGTTTTTGGCGCTGTTGCCGGGGATTGTTCAAATTTGACAAACAACCAGATTATCTTGTTGCTTAGATTAGGTACTTTTTAATTTTGTTTGAGTCTTTTATTTTTCTTTTTCGAAAAAAATAAAAAAAATTTTCAAAAATCTTTACTTTTCTTCCTAATTATCTTTTTGTTTGACTCTTTGTTCTTGTTCTTGTTAAAGTTTTGAATTTTCTTGCTTTCTTTCCAAAAAATAGTATCTTTTGTTTAAGTCTTGTGTCATTCTTTAATTTTGGTGTCCTTTTTGAGTTATCTTGAGTCTTTAAGTTTTTTTTCTTTTATTTTCTAAAATTAGAGTCTTTGATTTCAAAATTCTTAAGTTTAGTGTCTTTGAATATTTTCCTTTAAAATTTTCGAAATTAGGTCTTTGATTTCAAAGTTTTTAAGTTTGGTGTCCTTTAGTTGTTCTTTATTTGCTTTGAATTTTCGAATTTGTTCTTTGTGTTCTTTCTTGGTATTCAAGTTGTTCTTGTTTCTCTTCTTGCTTCGATCTTAAAATTTTTAAGTTTGGTATCTTTTGGTGTTTGTTTTCTTAATTTTTGAAAACTTAGTGTTTTAGATCTAAAAATTTTAAGTTTGTTGTCTTTTGGTTGTTTTTCTCTTTTTTAATTAATTCAAAAAAGATAAAAAAATATCTTTTCTATCTTTATTTCAAAAAGATTTTCGAAAATTTTGACAAAAATTTCAAATTTTAATTTCAAAATTATCTTAATTTCAAATCTTTTCAAAAGTCATATCTTTTTCAAATCACTATCTTATCTTTTTATCTTTCTTTAAAATTCAAAAATCTTATCTTATCTTATTTCAAATTCAAATTTTAAAAACTCAATTTTAAAATTTAAAATTCAATTTTCAAAATCTTTTCTTATCTTAATTCAATTTCAATTTTCAAAATTCAAATTTTAAAACGAAAACTTCAAAAATTCAAATTTCAAAAATTCAAAATCAAATCTTTTTCTAATCTTCTATCTTATCTTATTTTCAAATCTTTCTTAATTAGTTACTTGTTTTTTCTTTCTTCTTTTTCAAAATTTCCTAACTAATTCTTCTCTTCTATTTTCGAAAATCTCATACTTCTTTCTCTCTCTTTTTTTTTTGAATACTACCTTCTAATTTTCAAATCTTTTTAATTAATTAAGCTTTTATTTTCGAATTTAATTAATAAATAAAAATAAAAACAAAAATAATTCAATTCTAGTTTCTTTTTACTTCTTTCTCCTACCTTTTTTCCACCATGAACCCAAATGGGAATGAACAGTTCAGAAGAACTTTGGGGTCCTACATGGCCCCCAGTCCTGACTTCTATGGGAGAAGTATTAGTATACCTTCCATTGGAGCAAGTAACTTTGAGCTCAATCCTCACCTCATTATTCTGGTGCAGCAAAATTGCCAGTACTCTAGACTTCTACATGAAGAACCTTCTGAGTTTCTGGCAAACTTTTTACAAATTACTGACACAGTATACACTGAGGGAGTAGATCAGGATGTCTACAGACTGCTACTCTTTTCCTTTACTGTAAGATATCAAGAAAAGAGGTGGTTGGATAACCAACCTAAATCTAGCTTGAAAACATGGAAACAACTAGTAGACAAGTTTCTGAATCAATACTTTCCCCCAAGAAAGTTGACCTAGTTAAGGCTGGACATCCAAAGCTTCAAGCAATAGAATAATGAATCTCTTCATGATGCTTGGAAGAGGTATAAAAGAATGCTGAGAAATGCCCCACTGAAATATTTTCAGAATAGGTACTGTTAGACATCTTTTATTTTGGCCTTACAGACATGGCCAGGATGTCTCTAGACCACTCTGCTGGTGGTTCTATACATATGAGGAAAATAGTTGAAGAGGCTCACGAATTCATTGAGACAGTTACCATGAATCAGCATCTATACTCAGTCGATGAGACTTTCGTAAAAGGAGAGGTTAAGGAAATATCTACTGAGTCTAACCCTCCAGAACAAAATGACGTATTAACTCAGCAGCTACACGCCTTTGCACAACAGTTGCTGGAAGTGCAAGAGGCTCTGTGAGAAACGCAGGCTTCCAACAAGAATGTAGAAGCCCAGTTGAGTCAAACAAGACAGCAATTATCTAAACAAATAAAAGATTAATGTCAGGCAATCTAACTGAGGAGTGGGAAAACGTTGAACACTCAATCTCAGAGCAACAGGAGACCAGAAGAAGAAAGGCTGATAGAAAACAACCAGACTATTATTCAAGACACCTCTGAGGACGTTGCACGTCCAAGAGGGAATGACATTAGTGTTCAACGCCAAGAAAGGATGTCCACTCCTGGCATTGAATGCCCAAAGGGTGGCAATACACTTGGCGTTTAATGCCAAGAAGGGATACCCACCCTTGGCGTTGAATGCCCACAAGGGAACAGTGTTCCTGGCATTGAACACCAAGAAGGGGGTAGCAAGGGTGTTGAACACCCAACTAGGAATGGTCAGGCACATGCAAGTGCTGATAAGGCCCTTCCTAAACAAGCTACTAACCCCCTTCCAATTCTATAGGCATATAACCTACATCAACCAAGGTTGATGAGTATAGAGCTAGCATGCCATATCCTCAGAAGCTCCGCAAAGCGGAAAAGGATAAAAAGTTTGCCCGCTTTACGGATTATCTCAAGACACTTGAGATCAAGATCCCTTTTGCAGAGGCTCTTGAACAAATACCTTCTTTTTCGAAGTTCATGAAAGACATCTTAAGTCATAAGAAGGATTGGAAAGAGGCAGAAATAGTCCTCCTCACAGAAGAATGTAGTGCAGTAATTCAAAATAGCTTATTGGAGAAACTCAAAGATCTTGGGAGCTTTATGGTACCCTGCACCTTAGGGGATGCCTGCACAAAGACAGCCCTATGTGACCTTGGAGCAAGTATTAACTTAATACTTGCATCACTAATAAAGAAACTCTGTTTAACTCACGAAGTTAAACCTACTCGCATATGTCTCCAACTTGCTAATGGCTCTGTTAAGCTTCCATCAGGCGTGATTGAGGACATGATTGTTAGGGTTGGACCCTTTGCCTTCCCCACAGACTTTGTGGTGCTGGAAATGGAGGAGCACAAGAGTGCCACCCTCATTCTAGGGAAGACCCTTCCTAGCTACAAGACGGACCCTCATTGGCATTCAGAAAGGGGAAGTGACCCTCAGAGTCAATGAGGATGAGTTCGTACTAAATGTTGTAAAAGCCATGCAGTATCTAAACACTCCTGAGGAATACATGAGTGTTGATATCATTAATTCCCTAGTGGAAGAAGTGAATATGGCTAAGGGACTCGAAGAAGAGCTGAATGACATCCTTTATGATGCTCAGCCTGATTTAGAGGAGCCAGAGGAAATGAAGGAACCTTTGAAAACTCCTAAAGAGGAAGACAAGACTCCAAAACTTGAGCTCAAGCTATTACCATCCTCCTTGAAATATGCATTTCTTGGAGATGAGGATACTTATCCTATGCATTTCTTTAAAACCACAGGAAGAAAAAGCACTAATCTAAGTGCTAAAGACATACAAGACAGCTCTTGGGTGGACAATAAGTGATCCTAAGGGTATTAGCCCAACCTGATGCATGCACAAGATCTTGCTGGAGGATGATGCCAAACCAGTGGTGCAACCACAAAGGCAACTGAATCCAGCCATGAAGGAAGTGGTGCAAAAGGAAGTTACAAAATTATGGAAGGCTGGGATTATTTATCCATTTCTGATAGCCCCTAGGTGGGCCCTGTCCATGTTGTTCCCAAGAAGGAAGGCATGACAGTGGTTCATAATGAAAAGAATGAACTGATTCCTACAAGGACAGTTAAAGGGTGGTGTATGTGCATTGACTATAGAAGGCTCAATAACGCCACTAGAAAGGATCATTTTCCTTTACCTTCCATATGGTGTGTTTGCTTATAAGTGGATGCCATTTGGCCTGTGCAATGCACCTGCCACATTTCAGAGGTGTATGCTCTCCATCTTCTCTGAAATGGTGGAGAAGTTCCTTGAAGTATTCATGGATGACTTCTCCATCTTTGGAGACTCATTTGATTCCTGCCTTGACCATCTGTCCCTAGTTCTCAAACGATGCCAAGTGACAAACCTAATTTTAAACTGGGAGAAATTTCACTTCATGGTGACAGAAGGAATTGTCCTTGGGCATCAGATTTCGAACAAGGGAATAGAAGTGGATCAAGCTAGGGTGGAGGTAATTGAGAAATTACCACCACCCACTAATGTCAAGGGAATCAGAAGTTTCCTTAGACATGCAGGATTCTATAGGAGGTTTATTAAGGATTTTTCTAAAACCGCTAAACCCCTGTGCAACTTACTGACTACCGACACTCCATTTGTCTTTGACCAAGAGGGTCTACAGGCCTTTGAGACTCTGAAAGCTAAGCTTATTACTGCGCCTGTAATCTCTGCACCTAACTGGAATTTGCCATTCGAGCTGATGTGTGATGCTAGTGACCATGCCATTGGCACAGTTCTGTGGCAGAGGCATGACAAGCTTCTATATATCATTTATTATGCCAGTCATGTTCTAAATGACGTGCAAAAGAACTACACTACCACAAAAAAGGAATTAGTGGCAGTGGTTTATGCCATTGACAAGTTTATGTCCTATCTAATAGGATCTAAAGTCATTATCTACACTGACCATGTAGCTCTAAAATATCTACTAACCAAGCAACATTCTAAATCTAGGCTAATAAGATGGGTATTACTCTTGCAAGAGTTTGATATAGAAATTAGAGACAGAAAAGGGTCAGAAAATCAAGTGGCTGACCACTTGTCTCGGATTGAACCAGTAGAAAGAATATTCCTTCCCTCTACTGAGGTGTCTGAAACCTTCTCGGATGAGCAACTATTTGCCATTCGGACGACACCATGGTTTGCATACATTGCAAACTACAAGGCTATAAGATTCATCCCCAAGGAATACAGTAGGCAGCAAGCCCGAAAGCTCATTCATGATGCTAAATATTACTTTTTTTGATGAACCATATCTCTTTAAAAGATGCTCGAATGGGATAATCCGACGCTGTGTATCTGAAGAAGAGGCACATAAAATCCTATGGCATTGTCATGGCTCCGATTTTTTAGGACACTTTGGATGAGAGCGAACAACCATTAAAGTCCTCTAAAGTGGTTTCTACTGGCCCACACTCATTAAGGATTCCTGAGAGTTTGTCCGTCGCTATGACAGTTTCCAAAGGGCTGGTAACCTCCCTCATGGTCACGACATACCTCAACAAGGAATCCTAGAGATTGAGCTGTTTGATGTATGAGGTATAGACTTCATGGGTCCATTCCCACCTTTATACTCAAACACCTATATTCTTGTAGCAGTAGATTATGTGTCTAAATGGATTGAGGCAGTTGCATCACCCACAAATGACACTAGAGTAGTGATGAAATTCCTCTAGAAGAACATCTTCAGCAGGTTTGGTGTCCCTCGAACACTGATCAATGATGGAAGAACTCATTTCTGCAACAAATAGCTTGACTCTGTGCTAAGCCGATATGGAGTTCGCCATAAAGTGGCCACCCCATATCATCCACAAACAAATGGGCAAGCTGAAGTCTCAAATAGATAACTAAAGAGAATTTTGAAAAGAACGATGAATACCTCTATAAAGGATTGGGCAAGAAAGCTTGATGATGCTCTCTGGGCATACAGAACAGCTTTCAAGACCCCCATAGGAACATCATCATATCAATTGGTGTATGGAAAGGCATGCCACCTACCAGTAGAGCTGGAACACAAGGCCTACTGGGCAACCAAACTCCTGAACCTTGATGCAAAGGCAGCAGGAGAGAAACGGTTGCTCTAGCTAAATGAGTTGCATGAATTCCGACTGGCTTCATTTGAGAATGCAAAGATTTATAAGGAAAGGGCTAAGAAGTGGCATGACAGAAAGATCTCTTCCAGAGTCTTTGAACTTGGGCAGAAAGTTATGCTTTTTAATTCTAGACTAAAGGTCTTCCCTGGAAAGCTTAAGTCACGTTGGAAGGACCTTTCCTGATCACTAATGTCTCACCCTATGGTCATATAGAACTCCAGTGCAATCACTCTGATAAACGAATTACTATTAATGGCCAGAGAGTGAAACATTACTTGGGTGGTGAGATTGAGCAAGACAAATCCACCCTGTTGCTGATATAAGCGTATTACCGTCAAGCTAGTGACGTTAAAGAAGAGCTTGTTGGGAGGCAACCCAGCCATAATCAAAGTTATTTCTACCTTTCATTAAGTTTATTTAAGTTATCTCAGTCTAATTTTTACATGTGTTTAAGTTTGTGAACATGTGCAGTAGTTAGAACAGAAACAAAAATAGTTGGAGCTGGAAAAGAACACCCTAGAGCAGAGACCTTGCTGGCGTTGAACGCTAGACAAAGGGGCCAGAGTGGGCGTTCAATGCCCATAAGGAGCAGCAAAGCTAGCGTTGAACACTAGCCAGGGAGCACATAGCTGGCGTTGAACGCCAGCCAGGGAGCATGAAGCTGGCGTTGAACGCCAGCCAGGGGACAGAGACCTGGTATTGAACGCCAGGAAGGAGCACCCTAATGGGCGTTCAATGCCCTGTAAGGAGCATAAAGCTGGCGTTGAACACCAGCCAGGAGCAAGAGCTGGGTGTTCAATGCCCACAAGGGGGAAGGGAAGTCGAATTCTCTAGCCTCTCAGGACCAGTGGGTCCCACAGAATGTCCACCTACCCCACCTACCTCACCCTCTATCTCTCCCTCTTTCTTCTTCTTCTACATTATTCTTCCTTTTTTTTTGTTTTTATTTGCTCGAGGAAGAGCAAAGTTCTTAAGTTCGGTGTTGCAAATGCTTTGCTTTCTGACTTTTACCGTCCCTAAGTATGGCACCAAAGACTGGTGAAACCTCAAGGAAGAGGAAGGGAAAGACACTTGCCTCCACTTCCCTCACCTCATTTGTCACCTATGCAATGCAGCTGGAATTGTCATAGAAGAGGACAAGCCCATCACTAAAAGAAGGATGGAGCATGTTAGAGAGTCAGCACATGGACCACAGCAAGAACATGTGGAGCTGCCTCAACAAGAAATCCCTGAGATGCCTCAAGGATGTATTCCCTTCCCCCCTCCCCCCAAATTTTTTGGGAGCAATGGCATACTTCTCTAGGAGAATTGAGCTCCAACATGGATCAGTTGAGGATGGGACACTAAGAGCACTCCATCATCCTCCATGAAATTGAGAAGATCAAAGAGTTATGAGGGAAGAACAACAGAGGCAGTGGCGTGATATAAAGGAAATCAAGCACTCCATTGGATCCTCCAAAAGGAGTGGTGGCCGCGCTCATTAAAGTGGATCCGTTCCCTTTACACCCCTGTTGTTTATGTTATTTTTTCTGTTTTCCATGTATTTTGTTTTATTATCTGTTTCTTGTGCATGATCATCTGTCTTTATGTTTTAAAGCTATGAAATATTCCATGCATCTATCACCTTGCTTAAAAAAATTATTTTATTAAAAAAAGAAAAGTAAGATGCATGAGTTTCGAGTTTTATATTAGGAAAAGTTCAATTATTTGATGTGGTGGCATTGCTTTTGTTTTCTGAATGTATGAATAAATAGTGCATATTTGATGATTGGAGTTTAATAATGTTGGCTCTTGAAAGAATGATGATAAAAGTGAAGTATTATTGGTAATCTAAAAAATCCAAAAATTGATTCTTGAAGCAAGAAAAAACAGCAAAAAGCATTAAAAAAAAGAGGGGAGAAATAAAAAGTAGAAAAAGCCAATAGCTCTTAAAACCAAAAGGCAAGATCAAAAAGCCAATAGCTCTTTAAACCAAAAGGCAAGAGCAAAAGGATCCAAGACTTTGAGCATCAATGGTTAGGAGGGCCTAAAAGAAATATCTTAGCCTAGGCAGTTCAAATGAGCTGCTTCCCTAACTATATGCTTGTGGTGCAAAGATGTCAAGTGAAAAACTTGAGACTGAGTAGTTAAAATCGTGGTCCAAGCAAAGAGTGTGCTTAAGAACTCTGGACACCACTTGCTGGGGACTCTAGCAAAGCTGAGTCACAATCCTAAGGGGTTTATCCAGTTAAAGTGTCTGTGGCATTTTTGTATCCGGTGGTAAAGCTGACTCTAAAGAAGCTGTGTTCAAGAATAAAAAAGAATTTAACTAGGAGAATCAATAATATCATCTGAATTATAAATTCTTAAAGATGCCAATCATTCTGAGCTTCAATGAATAGTGAGATGCCAAAACTATTCAGAAGCAAAAAGCTACTAGTCCCGCTCATCTAATTGAAACTGAACTTCATTGAGAACTTTGAGATTTATTGTATCCTTCTCTTTTTTTTATCCTACTTTTTTTTTGTTGCTTGGGGACAAGCAACAGTTTAAGTTTGGTGTTCTGATGAGCGGCTTTTTTTATACGCTTTTTGGCATTACTTTCACATAGTTTTTATTAAGTTTTATTTAAGTTTTATTATATTTTCATAGGTTTTAGTGCAAAATTCATATTTTTAGATTCTACTTTGAGTTTGTGTGTTTTTTGATGATTTCAGGTATTTTCTGGCTAAAATTGAAGAGCTTGAGAAAAAGTCTGATTCAGAGACAGAGAAAGCACTGCAGATGTTGTCAGGATCTGACCTCCATGCACTCGAAAGAGCTTTTTGGGGGCTACAGAAGTCCAAATGGCGCGCTCTCAACGGCTATGGAAAGCTAACATCCAGGGCTTTCTAGAAATATTTAATAGTCCATACTTAGCTTCGGAAATGAAGGCCCAAAACTGGCGTTCAACGCCCACAAGGGGGTGGTTGGCATCCAACGCTCAAAACGGTGCCCCTAGCTAGCGTTCAACGCTCCTAGGGAGTCCTAGCACGTGGAGACACTCTTTGCTTAGCCCAAACACTCACCAAGTTGGCCCCAAAAGTGGATTTTCGCACTATCAACTTAGTTTATCATATTTCCATAATCCTTAGTCATTAGTTTAGTATATACAGGAGAAGATCAACCATGTTTAGGATCTTCTTCCTCCCCCATTCGAATATTTCATAACTTTTGTACAGTGTGAGTCACTAACCTCCTAAGTTAAGATTAGGAGCTCTGCTGAGTTTCATGGGTTAATAATATTATTGTTCTATTTTCAATACAATTATGATTATATTCTCTTATGCATTCTCGTTCTTCATCTCATGAATGAGGGTGACCCGTGACAATCACTCTTGTTCTTAGAGCTTCATCTTCTGTTACAGTGAGAAACCTAGAGGTGGCTTGATGAGAGGACATGAGTCATTTCAACATGGTGGATTGCTGCAGTAGCGGAGGTTAACTTGATGAGAGGACATGAGTTAATCACTTACGGCTGCCATTGAATAAATCTGAAAGTTATTGAGATAGACTGTAAGAAAAGTTAATCCGGAAAGGCAAAGCATATCCTAAGCCTTAACTATTCACCCATCATTATTTTCACAAATCAATCTGGTATTTCTATCTTTATTTATTTTATGCGTTTTCCGTGACAAACTATATTTCCTATCTGCCTAACTAAGATATGCAAGGTGTCCAATGCTTGCTTAAAACAATAATTCTCGTGGGATCGACCCTGACTCACCTCAGGCAAATTCTGCAGATCCAGTTTCGTGCACCAGTGTGCGTACGCACAATTCAAAACACGGCCCCTGTTCAGAGCACGCGCACAACAGTGTGAATGCGCACACAAACCAAAACTCACAATTTCTGCTCATAGAAATCAGATTTTTCATCCCAAATTCTAACGATCATATCTTTCTCTACAAAATTCATATTTCTACAAAATCTATACCATTTTAAAGCTCTTTAAATTATCTTTAATTTGATATAAAATTCATTCAATTTCAAAAACTGTAGCTCAAGATATGATCCGTCAAATTTCACCAAAAAGTGGTTTTTACCAAAAGTTTACTAGGTTCCCAACTTCCATAATTCACAATCAAAATCAATTATCCTACACCCAAAACAGTTCCAATGCACCTAATTTATGTCCAAATATCATCCAACATATTCCACAACCTACCAAATACATATTCCATCATTTTTCTCCAAAATTCCTACTCATACACCTTTACTCCTCAAGAATTAACAACTTAATATCAATCCACCATCCTCAACATCACAAACATCATAATTCATTATCATTCCACACAATCATCATTATACAACTCAACACATAATTCAACAACATCATTCATGAATATCATCACAATCATCAAAATCATCATACATCACAATTAAAATAATCAATTTTAATCCTATTTTATGGTCCACTAGCCTAAGTGTCCAGAAATATTACATATTACATAGAGAAAATCGAAACCATATCTTTGCCGATTTCCACGTAACTTAAAACACCAAGCTCAAACTCAAGGCTCCAAAACCATCAAGCTCACTCCAACAAACATCAAATCTCAATCAACATCATATAACATACAAAACATCAAACCTAGGATTCATAAAATAACTAAACACAAGAATTTAGTGAAACCTTACTTTACCCATCGATATTAAGGGCAAAATCCAACAATACTCCAATACTAGATCACCCCTAAACAACCAAAACACAAAGAAACTCAAAAATCCAAAGCTATTTTTAGTTTTGGGCTAGGGCAGAAAGCTGGAGCTAGAGAATGAGTTTCTTACCAACAAAACTTTGATAGAAATGATGGGCTCAGTGAGAGCGACGCGTGGCCAAAAACAGCTCGTCAATCGGAGCTCCGTAGCTCAAGTTATGGTCACCGGAAGTGGAGGATGAATAGTGACCAAACTCTTTGCTCTCTTCTCTCTCAAAGCTGCGCCCCCATTCTTGTTTTTAGGATTAAAATGAGCTGAAAGCTCATTAAAAATGCATATATATGTTGGGCCTTGGGCCCGGTTTGGACCCGGTCCAACTTGTTAGTGTTTTAGGTCCGTTTGGCCCACTTTGGCCCAAAACCTTTAATATTAGTGTCCGATTTTCAATTATAAATTATTTTTGTCATTTCAAAATAATAAATTCAATTTTTGAAATCTTATTTTCCAAAATACGCGGTACCGGACAGAATAGAGGCTGTACTGCCGGCTTATGCACCGGTACGCATTTTTATAAGAATTTTTCGCAAAAAGATACATTTTCCCACTCAAAAAAATCCATTGAATTAAAAATTCACCTTTTTATTTTCAAAATATCATTTTTATATTTTCAAACCATTTCCGGACAATATAAAATTATTTTGTTAAAACGGTTATTCCGGTTCTTACATGCATAGGGGAATATGAATTTGGATTGTGTGGAGGTAATTGGTGGAAATAGGATGTGGATTGAGAGTGTGGTGATTGAGGACTATGTTGAGAGTATGATACATGGAATGATGGTGGCTGAGTGGCATAGTCATGACAAGAACCACCATATCCATTGGGTTGATATGCATTATAGGAGGGGTTATAATCATGGTAGCTCGAATGAAGAGATTGCCATGATGGTTGCCCATATGGATGCGGCTCATTTCTCAACATTTCTTCCCTCCCATAATGTGAGCCATCATTGAAGTTTTCATTACCTACAGCATAGTCATGATCATATCCAAAACCACAAAGATGAGAATTCATATGGGGAAGAGAAAATCAAAACAAAGAATATCAAAAAGCAGAGAAAAAGCAAACTCTTAACTACTAGAAAAACCAAGAAATAACAAAAAAAAAAGTTATTCACAATATTCACATATTCACAATAGCCAATAATATAACACCATTGCAATTTCCCAGCAACGACGCCAAAAACCTTATGAGAAGGGAATTGTCGGTTTAGAATTTCTCAAAGGAATTTCATTGCAAGCATAGTCTAAACCAACAATTAACCATCAATGAAAGTTTAAAAGGTTGTCACAATACAAATCAAAATAACTGGGAGTATTAATCCCGGGTCGTTCTCCCTAGGAATTGCAATCAGGTGCTCAATTGTTGGCAATAAAGGAAATCGGGGGTCAGGTAGCAATTGACAAGAAATGTAAATAACAAGAAAGTGAATAACAACCTAACAAGACAATATATGAATCTAATTCTATTCTAGAACTAACTAAACAACTAAAATTAACTAAAGCGAGAAGCAAGTAAGTAGAATTTGGATTTTCAAATATGAATTGCAAAAGAACTCTTAGCTAAGGTATAGGAATTGAGATCTCCATCCTTGTCTACAAACCATGTATTGACAATTATGAGGGACCAATCCCATTAAGTCTACTTCTATGCTTGAAGTATGTTAAATAGGCTTGATCAACATCAACCCATAAGTCCCAACCTATCTACTAATTAACTTAGTAGTGGGTTAGTGTTAATGGGTATCAAATTGACCAACAAGGGTTCCCAAATCACCAATCCAATTAGACCCAATGACTCAAGGTCACTCGATTTCCTTAGCCTAGGCCAAGAGTGTAGAAAACTACTACATTACCAGTGAAAATATTTTTTCAAACACTTGGTAGGCAATAAAAGCAAACATCATACACTGTAAGAATTAATAAAAACCATAACAAACCCAAACAAGGGATCAATAATAGCAACTAAAGCAAACATCAAAAGACATGAAAACATAAAATCGCATTAAAAGGGAATTGAAATTAACAAGATAGTTCATAAACTAAATTGGCAACATAAAGGAATTAACCAAAAAAGTTAGATAAACTAAGGTACTAGAACAATAAAAAGTAAAGAAAACTAAATTAAAACAAGATTAAAACCTAAATCTAAAGGGAAATTGAAGTAAGAAATCCTAAATTCTAAAGAGAAGAGAGAGCTTCTCCCTCTAGAATTCTCTCCTAAAACATGATAAAAACCTATTCTATGACTACTTGTCTCATTCCCCTCCAATCCTTGGGTTCAATAGCATCAAAAATGGGTTGGATTGGGCCTGGAGCAGCTCAGAAATCGCCAGCAACGTTTTTCATAAATGAGTCACGTCCTGAACGTCACGCGTATGCATAGGTCATGCGTGCGCGTTGGCTGAACTCTTCACAAGTCACACGTATGCGGAATGTCACGCGTGCGCGTGGGAACCAGCCTCTCACAACTTCTATTCTTCATGTTCTTTCAACTTTTGTATGCTTCTTTTCCATCCTCTAAGCCATTCTTTCCCTATAGATCTTGAAATCACTTAACAAACATATCACGGTATCGAATGATAATAGGAGAGGATTAAAATTTAGCATTTTTAAGGTCTAAGAAGCATGTTTTGAACTATGAAGCATAATTAGGAAGGAATAATAAAAACATGCAATTTACATGAATAAATGTGAAAAGAATTGATAAAACCCACCAAAATTAACACAAGATAAACCCTAAAATTAGGGTTTATCAGCCGACCTCCTGTGTTGACCTGACCTGAAATAAGGGAAGAGCTAGTGTTGTACTTAGCTACTACTAACAAAGCCGTAGCTTCAGGCCTTGTCTTCTTAGACAAGGAAGGACGAAAATCCATCTACTTTACAAGTAAGGCACTGCAAGGGCAGAATTGAACTATCAAAGGATAAAAAAATTCTTCGACGCCTTGTTCTTGGCCTCCTGAAGATTGCGGCCCTACTTTCAAGGCCACACCATCGAACTAATCAAGCCATGAAATATATCCTGCAAAAAATAGATATTACAGGACAAATGCTACAGTTGGCTATGAAATTACCAGAGTTCGACCTAAGGTATGAGGCTTGGAAAACAATTAAGTTACAATACATGGCCGACTTCCTAGCCGAATACACTAGAAAGGAACAAGGAAGCCCCACAACTTGTAACTTATACGTGGATGAATCATCAAACAAAACTAAAAGCGGATTGGAGTCATCCTTGAGAATGAAGAAGGAATTTGGGTAGAGCTCTCATTAAAATTTGACTTCTCGGCCTCCAATAATCAGGCCAAGGACAAAGCCGTGCTCGCTGAACTCCGGATGGCCAAAAAGGTTGGAGATTTAAAGGTCGTCACCTACGGTGACTCATAAGTAATAACCTCAAGGTTAATGGTGATTACCAGGCCAAAGACCCCAACATGAAGAGGTTCTTGGAGAAGACGCAAGCCCAACTCGTGAAATTCCAGGAAGCCGAGCTCAAACACATAGCTTGGGAATTAAATGGTCGAGCTGATGCCCTCTCCAAATTGGCCAGCACTAAACCAGGATGCAATGATAAAATCCTAATCTAGCTAACCCAACAATCACCATCGATAGCAAAGGAAGTTGACAAGTTGGATACTTTGACGGTCTCTTGCATGAACTTGGGATGGATGACCCCAATCATCGAATACCTCAAATTCGATATATTCCCAAAGAAAGAAAAGATGGCAAGGAGGCTAATCAGGAAAGCTTAGCACCAGACAATAGTTCATAATTTCCTCTATAAAAGGGGGTATTTACACCTTTACTAAACCCCTAGCATCCATCACATCACAAAGAAGTCAGAAGTTTCTCTACATGAATATTGTGATGAGATTTGGAGTACCATTCTCAATCACCACTGACAATGGCACGCAGTTCACCAACTCAGCCTTCAGAAGCTTAGTAGCAAGTCTGAAAATTAAGCACCAGTACACGTCAATCGAACGTCTCCAATTGTAACGATCCAATTCCTAACACGTCAAGATCATACCGAAAACCGAATTGCTCCATAAATAACTATTACTTAATATTAACCTGTAACCGAGTTAGTGCATATATATAAACAAAAAGTGCATATCACTGATTCAGCCTATACCAACAACAATATGTCAGTAAATGCATAACAAGTAGAATAAACATAATAATATACATTATATACAGAAAAGTCATACAAAAGGAAACCATTCAGCGTACCATCTTATACAGCTTAGGTTTACTTATATATATACATATATAAAACTCTAGGCCCTGGTCCATTTAGGAAACCCCTAAACCAGTACCCGAAGAAGCCTAGCAAAGCTATACAATCCCTAATCTCTCGACGGATCTAACCAAAAGTGAGAGACTAAACATAAAAGTCTATGCTAAGTTGGAGGCATCATCCAAAACATGCTGCCCATCATAACTATCCATGGTCAATCATCACTATCAGAAGACAAAATCTCTATCACCTCCATATCCTCCTCTGAATCCTCATAATTGTCATTAGAAATCTCTATAATCTCCGGAACCTCTCTGATGAGAGGATTTTTGCTAGTAAAAAATTCACAATAAATTTCCGTTGCAAGTATAGTTTCTAAACCAACAATAATCCTTTCATACAAAAAATTGGTTGTCACTAAAACAAACCCAATAAAATTAAACCGAAGTATTTAAACCTCAGGTCGTCTCTCAAGGAATTACAGGGAGGTGTGTTACTTATAATTGGTTATGAGATTGTATCTTTTTTGGGTTTTGAAAGGTTGAACAAGGAATGTAAATGATAAGAAAATAAACTAATAAATAAGAAAACTCTTGGCAAGGTATGAGAACTAGAAGTCCTATCCTAGTTATCCTTATCAATTGTGATGAGAATTGTCCATTGCTCCCACTTAGTTAACCTCTAACTAAGAAGGAAAGTCAAGTGGATGAATCAATTTGATTTCTCAAGTCCTAGTCAACTCCTTAGGAAAGACTAGCCTTAGAGGGATCCAAATCAACTAGCAACTTCTCAAGTATCAACCAACAAAGGAGTTTAATAACTCAAGAGTCTCCAATTACTCAACCAAAGCCAAGAACATAAAAATCTAACTTAAAATCCTCCCAAGCATTTTATCAAACACTTGGAAGGCATAACATAAAAGCATAGAAAACTAGCAAGGAATATTAAATCCAAACTACCAATTGCAAACATTAATGATGACAAATAAAGGAAGAAGCAATAAACATGAAATACCTCAAATTACATGAAATAGAAAATCAAATCTAACATGAGAATTCATAAACTAAAATAGCAACATAAAGAGATCAACAAGAGAAATAGATAAACTAAAGTACTAGAACAAATAAAAGTAGAAGAGAAACCAATTTGTAATAAGGTAAAATTCAGAATTTGAGAAAAACTAAACCTAAAAAATCCTAAAACCTAGAGAGAGGAGAGAGCCTCTCTCTAGAAAACTACATATAAACCTAAAATTATGTGAATGAATGTTGTCTGAATAAATTTTTTTGATTCCCCCACTCTGCAGCCTCTAATCTGTAATTTTCGGGCTTGAAACTGGGCCAAAAACAGCCCATAAACCGCCTCCAGCGTTTTCTGCGATTTCTGCAGGTTGCGCATGTCACACGTACATGTCAGTCACGCGTGCACGTCGCTGATCATCTTCGCGTGTCACGCGTACGTGTCAGGTACGCGTACGCGTACGCGTTGCCGGGCAAACTCCAATTCACGTGCACGCATGAGCCTGGCGTACGTGTCGCTTTTCGCTAGTTATCTCCTTTTGTTTCTTGTGCTCCTTCCATTTTTGCATATTTCCTTTCCATCCTCTAAGCCATTCATGCCCTATAAAGCCTGAAAACACTTAACGCATAGATCACGGCATCGAATGGTAATAAAGAATAATAAAATTTGACAGTTTAAAGGCCCAGGAAATATGTTTTCAACTATATCACAGAATTAGGAAGGATTTGTAAAATCATGCAAATTATATGAATAAGTGAGCAGAGAGTTGATAAAAACCACTCAAATTAGCACAAGATAAACCATAAAATAGTGGTTTATCAATCTCCCCACACTTAAACATTAGCATGTCCTCATGCTAAGTTCAAGGAGACAAAAGGAATGAATGGGAGAAAGTAAGACTCATGAGATGCAACCTATGTATGCAACTATATGCTAAGATGTTTCTGTCTACTTGGTCAAAAGTAAATAAGTTCTTCAAGACAAACATAAATCAGATTCTACTAATTCAAATCACACAATAAAAGGCAAGTAAACTTGTGAGAAGACAGCTCATGAAAGCAGGGAACATAGAATCAAGTATTGAACCCACACTAGTAGTGTATATGTACTCTAATCACTCAGGTGTCTAGGGTTAATTCACTCTACTCTTCTCTAGTCATGCTTTCTAAAACTTTGTTCTTCATCTAACAAATCAACAAATATTTAGTATACCAATGCAAACATCATGAGGTCTTTTCAAGGTGGTAATGGGGCTAAGGTAAAGGTGAGGATATATGTATGGACAAGTGAGCTATAATATGAATCTTTGACTAACCTAAGCTCTCACCTAACACACACACACACTCTATGTAATTCTAAGATCATGCCTAGCTACCCATAATTTCCACTTTTATATATTTCACATACTCATATACCAAATTTTCCTTAATTTCACCACATATGCATTGATCTTTTATTAAACTTAGCATTGGGGTAATTTTGTCCCCTTATTTATCTATTCACTTATATTGTAATTTATTATTTTTATTATTTTTATTATTTTTATTTTTATTTTTTTTGAGAGCAAACATAACATATCAATGCACATGGATTTTTAACATTTTTTTCCTACTCTCACATGAGTAGGTACTGATGACATGTCATCATGTCATGTTTTTCTATGCTTTTTCATACAAGAAATTGATGATTAGTGCTTAAATATTGAATGCTTTTGTACTTAAATGGTATATTTCTTTGATCTTTGATTTGATAAACTTTGTAGGAAATAAGTAGAAAAAGAAGCAAAGAAGCACAAATTAAGCTCAATTAAGCTCAAAAGGAGCAAATAGGATTTGCAACCCTGACCTCTTCACGCTCCAACAAGAATAACTCGAGCTACAAAACTCCAAATGAGGTGATTTTAGTGGAATTGAAAAGTAGGGATCTAGAGCTTTCCAAGAATATATGGCACTACATGGTAGACACTAAATCTGAGGGAGAAAACTTACCCCGAAAGTACAAAGATGAATATAGTATGAACATGCAGTAAGGCCAGCTGACCTCTTCACCTTCCAAGGGGGATAACTTGAGATGTAGAGCTTTAAATGATGCGCTCTCAAATGCATTGGAAAGTAGACATCCAGAGCTTTCCAACGATATATAATAGTATGGGTGAACATTAAGTTTAGGCCTCAGAAGCTGGTGATAACTTTGGCCTCCAAACAACGTTCACTAAGTGAACGCCACGTTCACTAATTGAACGTTTTCGGCCTCCAAAACAGCATGACCATGCCTTCTTTAAAGGACCATAACTTGGGCTACAGATGTCCAATTAATGCGCTTCCAGTTGTGTTGGAAATCTGACATTCAGAGCTTTCCAACAATATATAACAGTCTATATTTGGCATGAAATTGAAGCACAAGTGATAAGCATATTTAAAGCCTAAAAAACACACTTGGCTAGAGTTCAAATAATGAACGTAGCGCTCAACCAAGGAAGCGCTAAGCAACGTTCAAAGAGTGAACTTGGAGTTCACTAATGCAACGCACTAAGAGGCCATGCACCAAGCAACGTTCAACAAGTGAACGTGCCGTTCACTAAGTGAATATTTTTGGGAAAATGGGCCAAGGAACCAAGGCGCACAACAAAGAGAGCGCTCAACAAGTGAACTTAACGTTCACTAAGTGAACGCTACTAGGAGGCAATTGGCACGTGAGGAAGCATGCAAGCAAAGTGAACGTGGAGTTCACAAAGTGAACTGAACGCTCCATTGGAGCTTCACAAAATGAACCCTGATCCAATTAAACTAACACCATCCGGATTCACTCTCATTCAAGGCCAAAGCAAGCAGAGCCCAATATCATCACTCAAAGGCACAAGAGATAGTTAGAATAGGAATTTCATTTGAATTGTAATTTGTTTTCAATTTCAATTTTATTTTCATTTTGTAAAGCCTATATAAAGGCATCAATTTCATTTCATTAGAGGAAGGCTGGCTCTGCTAGAGAGCAATAGGAGTAGGAGTAGAATAGAAAGCTCTCTTTGATACACTTTTATTTTTTGCACTCATCTATAATTCAGTTACATTGAATTCAATTTATTTTATGCAATTTACATCTTCCTGGAATTCTGTTCTTCTGTACTTTCACATTTTCATTTCCCTTGAGCTTGATTTACTCTTCTGCAAATTTACATTACATTCTGCAACTTTACATTTGAGCTTGCCATGATCTGAATTTACTTTTCATGCAAGTTTAATTTTCTGCAATTGCTCTAACTCATGATTTACTACTTTCTTTAAATTTCCAGCACCCAATCCTCTTTACATTTATTGCAATTTACCTTTCTTGCTCTTTAAGCTTCTGCCACTTTTCTTTCTGTAATTTACAATTCATTGCAATTTACTTTCTGCCAGTCCAATTTCATCCAATTCAACACTGTTAGCTTGACTAAACTAATCACCTCACTAAAGTTGCTTGATCCATCAATCCCTGTGGGATCGACCTCACTCTAAGTGAGTTATTACCACTTGATGCGACCCGGTACAGCCGGTGAGTTTGTGTGGAATCGTTTTTTCTCTTCATCAAGTTTTTGGTGCCGTTGCTGGGGATTGATTTAGATCGACAATGATTAAGTGGGTGAGAAGTCTAGATTAAGCATTTTCTTTATTTTTGTTCTCTTAATTTTCTGATTTGAGCTGACACCAAGGTGTTTGTGTTTTTGCCTCACTAAGCAAATCTCATCTGAGACATGAATTTCGATTTTAAGTGGTGATGTGTTTTACAAAATTCAAATGGAGTTCAACTCATCTTATAATCAAACAGATTTTATGGAATATTACCCACCATCACCAATCTCTAATGGTGGCTGGGAATATCACTAAGAAAATACAAATTCTGAGCACTCCAATCAATGGAGATATGCTTCAGAACCACAAGATGAGCAAGAGAATCATATGGGATATGAACCACCACCACAAAATGATTCATATCAGTATCCTAATGGTGGCTGGGAATATCACCAAGAAATGATAGATGATGAAGCAATTCACATGAGATATGATCCAGATCCACAAGATGATTTATGTCATTACCCTCATGGTGTCTGGACATGTCAACAAGAATGTGAACAATCAATTGAAATGAATTTCCTCCCAGAGCCACAAAGTGAATCACACTGTTATGACACTGACACAAACTATGGTTGGGAAGGGAATTTTAATGCTCCATATGAGACTCATCAAGAGACATCATCACTGGAGTGTGCTTTCAATAAATTTATGTAAACTTGTCCCCCAATGCCACAAGATGAGCCATATTGTGATGAATTTAACAATTCTTCAAGTTGTGCTTGGGAGGATCAAAATCAGAAGGCACTTAATGTATCATACTCCATTAATCAAGAGCCATCGTCACTTGAGCAAACTTTCAATTCATTTATGCTAAATTGTCCAACCTCACCTCTCAGTTCTCCACTTGAAAATTTTTCATCACTTGATTTTGCCTCAACACAAAGCCTCCCTCAAGATCCATACAACTCATTTCACCAACCACAAAATTCATTCTACTACACAGAAAACTCATCTCAACAGTCACAAAACTCATTTCATAACTCACAAGATTCATTCCATACCACTCAAAACAACCTCACCACAACACATCCATATTCACAATATTTCTCTCAACCTTCATCTTTTGAGCTAGTATCTGAGGATCCCCTTCAAAAGTTCAGGGAATTATTGGAAAGGCAAGAACAATCCTGGAGAGAACAATAAATCCTCCTCCGAAGGATGGATGAGCACTTGGAGAAATTAAGGAAATACTTAGAACTGCTAAGCAAGGAAGATGAAGACCAATTGGTGGATGTGAAGGAGGAAATAGAAGAACAAGAAGAAGAGGTCTCTATGTCAAGTGAATTTTCAGTAAAGAAGGAAGAGGTAGTGAAGGTAATTGAACCTGAGGTTGCATATCTACAAAAGCCACTTGAGATGACAAGGGAACATGAAAACTCACAATCCTCACAAGCTTCCTTGAACCAAAATGTCTCAGCACTTGAATCCATGATTGAAAGATATGAAGAGAAGATGAAGAAATCTTGGGAAGATCAACAAACCTCCTCCATGAAAGTACTATTAAGTAAAATGTTGAGTGCAAAAGTGGAAGTGGAAGAACAAGAAAGTGAGGAAGACAACCAAGGAAGTCCATACTCAAGTGAGGTAGAGAGCTACAAAGATGAAGGCCTCATTGAACCACCATTGCAAGGAACTCTTGATGAAGACAAAACTCCAATAATAACACAGCAACGATGTCTTGAAATCAAAGAAGTGAAGGCAACTAACAAGAGTACCGAGAAGAGGATTGTGACCAAGATACAAATGACAATATTCAAGAAAAGGTCAACTGCAAACAATCCTACCCCTGATCCAGCAAGCAATCTCAAACAAGTAACTTACAAAAGGAAGCTTGCTGAGGAGAGACCAAGACAGAGGACAATAACTGAATCTTCTCCCCCCCTTGAAGTCATTCCTCTTAACAAATTGGAAGAAGAGGAAGAAAGTGAAGAACAACATGTCAAGCTAATGACACTAAAAGAGCGCTTGTTGAGAGATAACCTAACCGTAGGTAGCATTTCATTTCTTTGTTTTGTTTACTTTCTCTGTCTGCTTTGTTTAAGTTCAATAAATTGGCATATGATTACATTCTAAGTTTAGTGTTGCCCTGTAACAATTTGTTTTCAATCTTTCTGGATGATTGCATCAAATCAAAAATGAAAGTGTCACACTGGGATTCTAAGTTTGGTGTGCCACTTATTTTCTATGCAAATTATTCAGCAACACCACTTGTCTGCATAATCATAATGCCTCTGCAGTTTTATTCTTTTCTTTTGGTTTGACATTTTGTTATTCTGTTTACTTTAGTCATTTTTTTTAATGCTTTCATTTATTTTGATCCTTGATTGTTTTTGTTAAATACCTCACCAAGAGATCCTTACTCATGACAGATTATTGGCTTGGTGATAGTATTTAACATACAACAGTTTCATTTTCTCAGTTCTATTTCAAATAAATTGACATGTGACTGCATTCTAAGTTTGGTGTTGCTATGCAACAAAATTTATTTCTAAATCCATACTGGATACTTGCATCAATTCCAAGTGAAAGTGTCACACTAAGTTTGGTGTGCCACTTATATTTTTAAGCAATATATCATGCACACCCTCTTATGTTTGCAATCATAATGTCTCTGTTTCCTGTGCCTTGATGGTTATTCTTAAGTTTGCTTGCTTAAAACACATGTATTACTAACATTTCATTGTGTAAGACATTCATGATCCATCTTAGCCCCATCGCCATTGTTCTAATTGTTGCTTGAGGATGAGCAAGCATTCTGAGTTTGGCAAGGGAAAGGGAAGAATAAAAGGAAAAGGACAACAACAAGGAAGATGAACTACAAGGTGGTAACACTCCTTTTTCCTCCTACTTACTTCCAGAACTATAAAATGCATGATTGTCTTTATCTTTTCTGTATGCATGTGTATTATGAATAAGCATAGCCTGAATTTTGATTTGTAACATGTTGCTGTGACATTATGACTACTAACTTGAGTTTTGTGAATTCAAAAGCAATAAAGTATCATGATCATAAATAAACAAGGTTATTAAAGAAGAAGTTAGCATGTGCATACAAGTATTGGAATGCTAGTATGGTTAACTGTTGCTCAATTGCATTAGATATTATTTAATTGAAGTTTTCATCTAGAACATTTTATGAAATATTTGGAAATCATGAAAACCTTGAAGAAATAAATTAAGGCAAGAAAAGAAAAAGGGAAAGAATGAGAAAGCTGAAGGCTCTGAGTAGCAATGACAATTCATTTGTTAAGTACTTGTGGTGTTTATGTATCAGGCGAAAAGCTTGAAAACAAAATACTTAAAAGTCAAGGCTGGGCTCAAGTGAAAAAGCACTCCCTCAAAGCTCAAGGTTCTGAGCATCAATGATTAGAGAATCAAAAAAAGAAACAAATGAGCTTAATGAAGTCCTCTAATTCAATGCTTGTGGTGCTTATGTATCAAGTGGTAATACTTGAAAACAAAGCATTTAGAATCGTAGCTTTGTTATCAACTCATGGGGTAAAGCACCCAAACGAAGAAGCTAATAAGAAAATCAAAAGCTTGTTTCAAGGAAGAAACATAAGGAAAAGATTTCATAAAATGAGCTAGATAGAAGCATCAATCATTTACATTTCTTTTGTGATTGTAGCATGCATAGAAAACTAGCCTACCATGAACATTAACTTGCTATTCTTATCACCTTGGTTTGTCAAAATGTACTGCATGATTCTTTTCTTTCTTGGGGACAAGCAAGGTTTAAGTTTGGTGTTGTGATGACATGTCATCATGTCATGTTTTTCTATGCTTTTTCATACAAGAAATTGATGATTAGTGCTTAAATATTGAATGCTTTTGTGCTTAAATGGTATATTTCTTTGATCTTTTGATTTGCTAAACTTTGTAGGAAATAAGTAGAAAAAGAAGCGAAGAAGCACAAATTAAGCTCAATTAAGCTCAAAAGGAGCAAAGAGGATTTGCAACCCTGACCTCTTCACACTCCAACAAGAATAACTCGAGCTACAAAACTCCAAATTAGGTGATTTTAGAGGCATTGGAAAGTAGGGATCTAGAGCTTTCCAAGCATATATGGCACTGCATGATGGACACTAAATCCGAGGGAGAAAACTTAACTCGAATGTGCAAAGGTGAACATAGTATCAACCTGTAGTAAGGCCAGCTGACCTCTTCACATTCCAAGGAGGATACTTTAAGCTGTGGAGCTTTAAATGATACACTCTCAAATGCAATAGAAAGTAGACATCCGGAGCTTTCCAACGATATATAATAGTATGGGGTGAACATTTAGTTTGGACCTCAGAAGCTGGTTCTAACTTTGGCCTCCAAACAGCATTCACTAAGTGAACGCCACGTTCACTAATTGAACGTTTTCGGCCTCCAAAACAGCATGACCATGCCTTCTGATATAAAATTGATGCACTTCTAGTTGTATTGGAAAGCTGACATTCAGAGCTTTCCAACGATATATAACAATCTATATTTGGCATGAAATTGAAGTACAAGTGATAGGCATCTTTAAAGCCCAAAAAGCACACTTGGTTAGAGTTCAAATAATGAACGTAGCGCTCAACCAAGGGAGCGCTAGGAGAAGCATTCAACCAAGGGAGAGCTAAGCAGCGTTCAAAGAGTGAACTTGGAGTTCACTAATGCAACGCACCAAGAGGCCACACACCAAGCAACGGTCAACAAGTGAACGTGCCGTTCACTAAGTAAACTTTTTCAGGAAAATGGGCAAAGGAACCAAGGCGCACAACAAAGAGAGCGCTCAACAAGTGAACTTAACGTTCACTAAGTGAATGCTAGTAGGAAGAAATTGGAACGTGAGGAAGCATGCAAGCAAAGTGAATGTGGAGTTCACAAAGTGAACTGAATGCTCCACAGGAGCTTCACAAAATGCACCCTGATCCAATTAAACCAACACCATCCGGATTCACTCTCATTCAAGGCCAAAGCAAGCAGAGACCAATATCATCACTCAAAGGCACAAGAGATAATTAGAATAGGAATTTCATTTGAATTGTAATTTGTTTTCAATTTCAATTTCATTTTCATTTTGTATAGCCTATATAAAGGCATCAATTTCATTTCATTAGAGGAAGGCTGGCTCTGCTAGAGAGCTAGGCTGGCTCTTCTAGAGAGCAATAGGAGTAGGAGTAGGAGTAGAATAGAAAGCTCTCTTGGATACACTTTTATTTTCTGCACTTATCTACAATTCAGTTACATTGAATTCAATTTAGTTTATACAATTTACATCTTCCTGCAATTCTGTTCTTCTACACTTTCACATTTTCATTTCCCTTGAGCTTGATTTACTTTTCTGCAATTTTATATTCTACAAATTTACATTTGAACTTGCCATGATCTGAATTTACTTTTCATGCAAGTTTAATTTTTTGCAATTGCTCTAAGTCATGATTTACTGCTTTCTTTAAAATTTTAGCACCTAATCCCCTTTACATTTACTGTAATTTACCTTTCTTGCTCTTTAAGCTTCTGCCACTTTACTTTCTGTAATTTACAATTCATTGCAATTTACTTTCTGCCAGTCCAATTTCATCCAATTCAACACTGTTAGCTTTACTAAACTAATCACCTCACTAAAGTTACTTGATCCATCAATCCCTGTGGGATCGACCTCACTCTAAGTGAGTTATTACTACTTGATGCGACCTGGTACACTTGCCGATGAGTTTGTGTGGAATCGTTTTTTTCCCTCATCAAGTACCCAAATTCCCAATATTCAGATAAAGTAGAAACATAACACATTCCCATTCAGGTTCCCACAATTCCCCGTACTTAATTGATACGCAATCTCTATCTTAAGCTAACCAAAGATTTAAATTAGGTAATTAATTATTTTTTCGCTTAAGGCTAGTGATGTGGTAAGATATAGAATAAATGGGGATTAAAAGGCTCAAAGTGGCTAACAAAGATAAATGGAATGGTAGGCTATTTGGGATAAGTGAGCTAATAACAATTGATGGCCTCAATCATATGTATGCATGTAAATACAGTAAACAATGGACATATAGAGTGGAACAAACTATAGATTACAATCATAGAGAAGGAAACACACAAGAATAAAATATTATGGTTAAATAGTATAACCATGTAATTAAGTTCAAATCTCACAGGTTGTGTGTTCTTAGCTATAATTCATGTTCCAAATTACAATCCTCAAACAAGTTTAACACTAAAGTTTTTTTTTTAAATTAGTGAAATGCTATAAAAAGGATCTTGAAAAAGAACTTATCACTCCAACCAAGTAGTGGTAGAAGAACATGCACAAAATCAAACAATCATGCAATCAAACATGAAAATGCAACAACTAATTTAACAAGGAAAATTAAACATTGGTGTTGAAATAGGAAATAACTAACCCACGGAAGTCGGTATCGACCTCCCCACACTTAAAGATTACACCGTCCTCGGTGCATGAAAAGATGTGCAAGTGGACGGGTTGTTACAATTGATGCTTTTCTCTAAAGATTGTCCAGATGGATTTGTCCGTGGCCCCATTGAGAAGCTTTTCCTTTCCCTTCTCGGTGGCCATCTTGAAAGAAGAGGAAAAAGAAGAAAAGTAACCCAGAAATAAAGATAAGAAAACAAATAAAGTATGGGTGGGTTAATGCCAAATAAGGAGGGTCTCAACTACATGGTAGCTACAACATGCAAGTGAAAAATCAGTAGAAGCACATGGCATATCAATAGCGAAAAAATTGCAACAATGGGGAAGAGATAGTGGGTAATGAAAGACAATATAAATCCATGTCAGTTCAAAAGGAATACAGGTATCATAAAAAATTAGTATTGACAAATAAATAATATTACCCAATCAGAATAAAACAAGTCATGAAGCACCAGAATAATGCAAGAGATATTCAACAGTTGAGCAAGAAAATTCAACACCGAAGAAAAAGTATCAAATTTAGAAAAGAAAATGAAAACATGCACAAAATTAAAATGCAATGAGTGAAGGTATGCAAATTCAATAAGGAAAATAGAATGAAAGAGAATAAGGATGAGAAGTTAAAGGAATGAAGGGGAAGAAAGTAAGAAAGGAGGAGGAAAGAAGGAGAAAGGAGAGAAGAGAGAAGTAAGAATTGAAAAACAGGGCACGACGCGTGCGCACGCATCATGCGTACGCGTGCAAACTTGAATTGCCATGCGACGCGTAAGCGTGGGTGCTCGAAGAAGAAACGTGATGCGCGAGCGTAGGTCACGCGTATGCGTGACAACTTGCGTGATTCCAGCACAGTGGCGGCCCAACTTTCTGTTAGTTTTAGTTGTTTTATGCATTTTCTTGAGCTTAAAGTAACCAAGAATGGTCAAATGAATAACAAAGCAATGAACCATCCAAACAGTATGATTTTAATGCAAATTCCATGAGTTTTAGTTATATTACTTGAATGCTATGAATGGAAGATTTCTCATGAAATTTTGCAAGACTTTGATGCAATTGTTTGGATGATTTCAGGGAAGAAGAGGCTAAGCAAGGAAGCAACAAAATCAATAAAGGAAGCTTGAATATCACATGTGGAGTTTAAGTTCCAGTTTAAGCCTAAACTGGAGCTTAAACGCCAGAATCAGGAAGGCTAAGAAATGCTGGAATTGAAGTTTAACCTCCAGTTTAACCTTAAACTGGAGGTTAAACGCCAGAATGAAAGTCTCACCAAAGAAGCATTTCCACGTTTAACCTCCAGTTTAACCTTAAACTGGAGGTTAAACGCCAGAAGTGAGAAGGGCACCAAGGGGGGTAGTTCCACGTTTAACCTCCAGTTTAACCTTAAACTGGAGGTTAAACGCCAGAAAAGGGAAAAGCACCAGGGAGCCATTTCCACGTTTAAGCTCCAGTTTGACCTTAAACTGGAGCTTAAACGTGTTCGACCAAGTTTCTCCTCCAGGGTTGCTTTCTCCATTTCCACGTTTAAGCTCCAGTTTAACCTTAAACTGGAGCTTAAACGTGTTCGACACCTCCAGGGCTACCTTTCTCAGCTTCCACGTTTAAGCTCCAGTTTAACCTTAAACTGGAGCTTAAACGTGTTCGACCTCCAGGGTTGCTTCCTCCATTTCCACGTTTAAGCTCCAGTTTAACCTTAAACTGGAGCTTAAACGTGTTCGACCTCCAGGATGGCTTTCTCTATTTCCACGTTTAAGCTCCAGTTTAACCTTAAACTGGAGCTTAAACGTGTTCGACCTCCAGGATGGCTTTCTCTATTTCCACGTTTAAGCTCCAGTTTAACCTTAAACTGGAGCTTAAACGTGTTCGACCTCCAGGGCTGCCTTTTCTATCTCCACGTTTAAGCTTCAGTTTAACCTTAAACTGAAGCTTAAACGTGTTCGACTATATTACCCTCCAGGGCTGCCTTCTTCCATTTCCACGTTTAAGCTTCAGTTTAACCTTAAACTGAAGCTTAAACGTGCTTCCACAAAAGGCATCACTGGAAGTGTCTGGCGTTTAAGCTGCAGTTTAAGCTTAAACTGCAACTTAAACGCCACTCTTGGAAAAGGTTTCTGGGCCAAAAATATTGCGGTTTAAGTTAGTATTTGAGCACAAACATTAACTTAAACTTACTCTGGTATGAAACCCAATTGAATATCATGGTTTATGGGATTGGGCCTGAAGGATTGATGAGTCTGAAATTTCAATTTATTGAGTCATGTGTCATTATTTGATTATCACTAAGTTGGCTCAATGAATGTTACAGAATTTGGATCAACAGCCTCATCAAGATTATGGATCATAAACCCAAGTCAAAAGGAAAGCAGGGAGAGGCCTCAAAGCCCAAGAAACACAACAGAAGCTCAATATAGAAAGTGTATAAATAGGATAGAATTTAAGTTAGGGAGCACTTTTACTTTTTCATTTAGCTAGTTTTCATATCTTTGTAGTTGAATTCAGAGCTATGACTCACTAAACCCCTTTCATTGGGTTAGGGAGCTCTATTGTAATTCAATGAATCAATAATAGTTTATCTTCTTCTTCAATCTTTTCTCTTGAATTTTGTTAGAAAGCTTCTCGATCTAATTCCATTGGGTAGTTGTCTTGGGAAAGAAACTACCCATAATTGGAATCCTTCGGAACCTTGGGAAAGGAATGGAGGATTCATGCTAGAGAAGCTTTCTCACAGTGAATTGGATTGGGGTTTGGATGGATATTGTGACATGTAATCCTACCAAATTGTGGTTCATGAAACTGTGTGGTATAATCAGTGATCGAGCATCATCTCTTCTTATGAACATTTAAACCAAGGGATTGGGAATTTGTTTGTTTTTAGAGAGAATTGGTGAGCCAAGGGATTGGGATCCAATCATATAAGATTGCCAAGCAAAATTCAATGAACGCATTGGTTGAGGAAGAGATAAACATGTTTTGATTCGGAGATCTCAATATCTCCTAACACCCAATGAATTCCCCATTTCTGATTTCCACTTTCTCTTTATATTCTGCAACTCAATTCATGCAATCACCCCCATTCCCTTTTAATTTCAGCAATTTAGCGTCTGCTCTTTAATTCATGCAATTTAAGATTCCGCCATTTCAATTTCTTGTCATTTACTTTTCCCGCCAATTTTACATTCCGCAATTCTCATCTAAATCTTGATTCCGCTCAACTAGAACACACTTCTAATCCGAATTGCTCACTCAACCAATCCTTGTGGGATTCGACCTCACTCTATTGTGAGTTTTTACTTGACGATAACCGGTGCACTTGCCGGAAGGAATTTTGCCGATCGTGCAATTTCCTAAATCGTAGCATAACTAGTTTATGCGCATCAAGTTTATGGCGCCGTTGCCGGGGATTGGTTTTCGATTGACAATTCTCCAATTGGAAGTTAACTAGATTGAGCATTTTTTTTGTTTTGATTAATTCAGTACAAGTTACTTGTTGAATTTTAATTTCTGCACTTTGTTACATGCTTTCTTTCTTTATGCCTTTAAATTCAAGCAACTAACTCACTGACTCACTAACTGTTTGAATTAATTCCTCAATTGCTCTAACCATACTCTTCCATTAACCAAGAGTATTTCACTTGTTTGTTGCCTGTGCTGTGTTCTTGTATGACAGGTAGGAGAGGAGAGACATCAACTCCTCCATATACCGAACCAGAGAGGACCCTTCATAGACTTAGAAGGGAAGCAAGAGGGAAGAGAGTACTGGGAGAAGAAGAATCTGAAGGAGAATCTGAGGACAATTTTGAGGAAGCTCTAGATCTCAACATGGATAGAGAAGTTCACAACCATGAGAGAGCTGATGGAAACAATGCCATTCCTGAGAGGAGGGTTCTTAGTTCATACATAAACCCAACCTCTGGGAATTGTAGTAGCAGCATTCAGAAACCACCCATTCAGGCCAACAATTTTGAACTCAAACCACAGCTAATATCACTTGTGGAGAATCATTGTTCATTTGGTGGGAGTGCTAATGAAGATCCCAACCAACATCTCACAAAATTCCTGAGAATTTGTGACACTGTGAAGTCCAATGGAGTCCAGGAAGATGCCTATAAACTGCTTTTGTTCCCATTTTCAGTTAGGGACAAAGCAGCTAAGTGGCTGGAATCATTCCCAAGGGGGAGTCTAACAACATGGGATGAGGTGGAAAGCAAGTTTCTGGCACGTTTCTACCCCCCACAAAAGGTCAATAGGCTTCGATCTGAGGTTCAGACTTTTAGACAACAAGATGGTGAAACTCTCTACGAGGCATGGGAGAGATTCAAGGATTTGACAAGGAAATGCCCACCAGACATGTTCCATGATTGGGTGCAATTGCATATTTTCTATGATGGACTGTCTTATGAATCAAGGAAGGCTGTAGACCATTCATCAGGAGGTTCATTGAACAGGAAAAAGACTGTGGAAGAAGCCATTGAAGTGATTGAGACAGTGGCTGAGAATGAGTACTACTATGCATCAGAGAGGCACAACACTAAGGGAGTCATGGAGCTGAACCATGTTGATACAATTCTAGCCCAAAACAAAGTGTTTGCCAAGCAACTAGCAGAGCTTACCAGGCAATTAGAAACAAAGCAAGTGGCTGCAATACACACACAAGATCAAGAGGAAGTAAGCATTGAAGGAGGTGATTGGGAAGAGGCCAACTATGTGGGAAACCAACAAAGGCAATCATATGATCCACATTCCAACACTTACAACCCAGGATGGAAAAATCACCCAAACTTTGGGTGGGGGAACCAACAAACCCAACCACAAAACCACAAACCTTACAACCACAACCAACATAACAATTCCACATACCAAAACTCCAACCAAAGATCATACCAAGCCACACAAAACACTTACTCCAAACCATCATATCATGGCCAAAATAATCAACCTACCCAACCTAATCCGAACCAACAATTTCAAGATCAATTAAACCGGATAGAAGGAATGCTTGCAACCATGAGTCAAGACATAACCGAATTGAAAGCTTTTAAGGAAGAAGTAAATTCTAACCTGCAAAACCAAGGAGCTGCCATCCAGAAGCTAGAAAATCAAATTTTGTATTTATCTAAGCAAACCCCTGGGACAAGCGTTTCTCATGCTGCCAAGGCTATTGCAAGGGAAGAATGTAAGGCCATAACCCTCAGAAGTGGAAAGAATCTAAAGGAGATCTCAAAGGAAACCACAGAGGCTGAAGCAAGGGAACATGTGAGAGACAAGGAACAAGGACAATCTTTTACACCGTCCGAAACAAAAGAAAAAGAAAAAGAGGTCCTGAAGCCTTATACACCTAAAGCACCATATCCTCAACGTTTGATGAAAAGTGAAAAGGATGGTCAATTCTCCAGGTTCTTGGAGATTTTCAAGAAGCTCCAAATCAACATTCCGTTTGCTGAGGCAATAGAGCAAATGCCACTCTATGAAAAATTCTTAAAAGAATTAATGACCAAGAAGAGAAGCTGGAGAAATGAGGAAACTGTGTTGTTAACTGAAGAATGCAGTGCCATCATTCAGCACAAATTGCCTCAGAAATTGAAGGACCCAGGCAGTTTCCAAATCCCCTGCATCATAGGAGAAGTCATGGTGGAGAAGGCCTTGTGTGACTTAGGGGCCAGCATCAATTTGATGTCTCTAACAATGATGAGAAGAATGAAGATTGAGGAAGCCAAACCAACAAGAATGGCCCTCCAATTGGCAGATCGAACTTTTAAATTCCCTCATGGGATAGTTGAAGATTTGTTGGTGAAAGTGGGAGATTTTATATTTCCTGCTGATTTTGTGGTGTTAGATATGGAGGAAGAAGCCAAAGCTTCAATAATTCTGGGAAGACCCTTCCTAGCTACTGCTGGAGCCATCATAGATGTACAAAAGGGTGAACTCACTCTTAGACTACATGATGAGAAATTGGTGTTTAACGTATTCAAGGCAATGAGCTATCCATCAGAATCACTAAGGGAATGCATGAGGGTTGATGTAGTGGACATTGCAGTACAAGAAACTTTTGAGGAGACAATAAAGGAAGTGGCAGAGGAGGAGTTCACCAAGGATATTGAAGTTAGTGACATCAAGGCTGCTGAAACAACCATGCTAAGCATGCCAGAGAGAGTGAAAGAAGAGAAGGAAGCACCAAAACCTGAGCTCAAAGCATTGCCCCCTAATCTCAAGTATGCATACTTGGGTAGTGATGAGAGTCACCCTGTTATCATTAGCTCAGCCCTGAGCCAAGAACAGGAAGAAGAATTGATCAAGGTGCTACAAACTCATCAAGATGCCATTGGATGGACCCTAGCCGATTTGAAGGGGATAAGTTCATCCATATGCATGCATAAAATCTTGTTAGAAGAGGATGCTAGACCCTCCATTCAAGCTCAGAGAAGATTGAATCCCATCATGAAAGAAGTGGTACAAAAGGAAGTCATGAAGTTATGGCAGGCAGGGTAATCTACCCCATTTCTGATAGCCCATGGGTTAGTCCCATCCATGTAGTTCCCAAGAAAGGTGGCATAACTGTGGTGCCAAATGAGAAGAACGAACTCATACCCACAAGAACCGTCACTGGGTGGAGGATGTGCATAGACTACAGGAAGCTCAATGAAGCCACCAGAAAGGATCATTTCCCACTCCCATTCATGGATCAGATGCTTGAAAGGCTTGCCGGACATGCTTACTATTGCTTTTTGGATGGATATTCAGGCTACAACCAAATAGTAGTTGATCCTAGAGATCAAGAGAAAACATCATTTGTTTGTCCATATGGAGTTTTTGCTTATAGACGCATGCCCTTTGGATTGTGCAATGCACCTGCCACTTTCCAAAGATGCATGCTGTCCATCTTTTCGGACATGATTGAAAAATTTATTGAGGTCTTCATGGACGATTTTTCTGTGTTTGGAAATTCTTTTCCTAGCTGCCTACACCACCTTGCCTTGGTGCTTAAGAGGTGCCAAGAGACTAACCTAGTATTAAACTGGGAAAAGTGTCATTTCATGGTCACAGAAGGAATAGTCCTTGGCCACAAAATCTCTAATAGAGGCATTGAGGTGGACAGAGCTAAGGAATTTGACATTGAAATCAAAGACAAGAAGGGTGTAGAGAACAAGGTGGCAGACCATTTATCAAGAATACCATGTGAAGAAGGAAGCGCACAAAGCACACATATAAATGAGTGCTTTCCTGATGAACAACTCATGGTAATTCACAAAGCACCCTGGTTTGCAGACATAGCAAACTTCAAGGTCACTGGGAGTTTACCGTTGGAATTTAACAAACATCAAAGGAAGAAATTGGTAAATGATGCCAAATACTTCATCTGGGACGAACCATACTTGTTCAAAAAATGTTCCGATGGCATACTCAGAAGATGCATATCCGAGGAAGAAGGAAAGGAAGTCTTATGGGACTGCCATGGCTCCACTTATGGAGGACATTTTGCAGGAGAAAGAACAGCAGCTAAGGTGTTGCAGTGTGGTTTTTATTGGCCCACTATCTTCAAAGATGCAAAAGAATTAGTGAAGCACTTCCATGAATGCCAGAAAGCGGGGAACCTGCCAAGAAGAAATGAAATGCCACAACAATTCATTCTGGAACTTGAATTGTTTGATGTATGGGGGATAGATTTCATGGGACCCTTTCCCTCCTCATACTCAAATAATTACATTCTGGTGGCAGTAGACTATGTCTCCAAATGGGTTGAAGCAATAGCAACTCCAACCAATGATAATAAGGTAGTCATGAACTTCCTCAGAAAACACATTTTTTGCCGTTTTGGGGTTCCAAGAGCAATCATCAGTGATGGAGGAAGTCACTTCTGCAACAAACCATTAGAGGCATTGCTTCTAAAATATGGAGTCAAACACAAGGTAGCCACACCATACCATCCACAGACAAGTGGGCAAGCCGAAATATCTAACAGAGAACTCAAAAGGATCCTGGAAAAGACTGTGGGAACTTCAAGGAAGGACTGGTCGATTAAGCTAGATGATGCTCTTTGGGCATATAGGACAGCTTTCAAAACACCAATTGGAATGTCTCCTTACCAACTAGTATATGGAAAAGCTTGCCATTTGCCACTGGAGTTGGAGCACAAGGCATACTGGGCCTTGAAACTTTTGAACTTGGACAACAAAGCTGCTGGAGAAAGAAGGATGTTGCAAATTCAAGAGTTGGAAGAATTCAGAGCGGAAGCTTATGAGAATGCCAAAATTTACAAAGAAAGAGCAAAGAAGAAGCATGACAGCAACATAGCCCCAAGGAAATTTGAAGAAGGACAAAAAGTATTGCTCTACAATTCTAGGCTGAAGCTATTTCCAGGGAAGCTAAAATCAAGGTGGTCTGGACCATTCCTTGTCACCAAGGTCTCCAAATATGGACAAGTAGAAATCATGGAAGAAAAGTCACAACGAACCTTCATTGTGAACGGTCAAAGACTCAAACATTACTTGGGAGATGTGGAGGAGAAGGACAAAGTTAAATATCACCTCAACTGAGGAAGCTGACCGTCAAGCTAATGACGTTAAAGAAGCGCTTGTTGGGAGGCAACCCAACCTGAGGTAATACCCTTTTGCTGTTTCTTTTATTTGTTTCAATAAAAAGGGTGAAGTAGTTTCTGTGCATTGCAAAGAATTAAGTTTGGTGTTTCGCACCAAACAATGAATTCGTGGATCAATAATTCAAAGGGGAATGTGTGACTCTAAGTTTGGTGTTCCACCATAAAGATCAACTGAACACAACAACCTTTGAATTATATGAAAGGAACAACCATTCTAAGCAGTCACAGAAATGCTTAAAACCCTTAGCAGCAACTTCATTCCAAAGAGAACTCAAGGATTCAAAGCACAGAGAAGTAAGTGGGAGACTAAGTTTGGTGTTCACACACCAACTTAAGACTCAGATACTTACCCACACATAGTTGAGCTAACCACTCAAGTGCTTGAGAAGCAAGCAACTTCATCACTCTTTGCAGGAAAGGAAACAAGGATCTTAAAGCATGAAGCAACATTTAGGAGAAGAAGGAGAAATCAAATTGTTTCCTGGAAACAAAGAGAAAACAAGGAATTTCACAAGGTGGTATTGTTCCTTGATAATTCTTTAAAAAGGGCAAACAAAAGCATGCTTGTTCTGGTTTAAACTGTAAATGTTGAATCTTTCTGGAATGTGAAGTTTTTAGTATATTTGTCTGTTTATTGCTTTGAATAAAGTGAATGCCTAGATGTTTGGATATAACTTCACCTTCTTAAACAAATGCTTGCCATGCTTGTTCTGTTTCCAAAAATAAAAGAAAAGCTTTGAACAAAAGTAACTTGGCTCAATTAGTGACAAATCAAGTAGAATTAAGTGGTGGTATGCATGCTTGGTTGTTTAGTCAGATCACTAGAAATAGAGTGTAGAATTATCATTTTTTGTGTAGAAATTGAAAACTGTCTATGGATCTTGATGAATAAAAGTCTTTGGCCATGAAAAAGAAAGAAAAAGAAGAAGAAAAAGCCACTGAAAAAGGGCAACCAAATAAGCTAGGCACCAATGGTTTGAACTTCTGAGACAAATGCCTGTGGTGTTTATGTATTAAGGATATGCTTGGATGAATAGGTTCTGAGGAGTGTTTCAACACTTGGTAACTTGGGTTAACTAACCCGGGATTATCAACCAAAAGTCCATTATCAAGAGCAACCTAAATACAAAACATTTAGTCACATAAAGAGGTGCTGGGCACCAATGTCTCAAGAAGAAATGTGAACTAAAATGCCTAAAGTGGATATGTGTAGTGCACTGATAAGAAAAAGAAAATGCCAAAGGCTTGTGCAACACATGACACTAAGCAAACAAGGAGCAAAGGAGCTCTAAGAAAAAGAAAAGAAAAACAAAAAAGAGAAAAGTGCCAAGGACATAAGAATAACAAGAGGCCATAGCAGTGTTTGATGGATGCAATGAAAAAGTGATAATCTTACCTGATAAGTATGAAAAAGTGATGCTGCAACTTTCTGCATAAAATCCTTCTGATGAACCTCAAATGCTTGCTAATAGAGCCAATGTAATTGCTTTCTATTTCATACTTTCTTCTCAAATAACTCAGGACTTGCTTAGGAACAAGCAAGTATTAAGTTTGGTGTTGTGATGCCAAGGCATCTTAGGCTAGTTTCACTAGCATTTTTCTGTTAGTTTTAGTTGTTTTATGCATTTTCTTGAGCTTAAAGTAACCAAGAATGGTCAAATGAATAACAAAGCAATGAACCATCCAAACAGTATGATTTTAATGCATATTCCATGAGTTTTAGTTATATTACTTGAATGCTATGAATGGAAGATTTCTCATGAAATTTTGCAAGACTTTGATGCAATTGTTTGGATGATATCAGGGAAGAAGAGGCTAAGCAAGGAAGCAACAAAATCAATAAAGGAAGCTTGAATATCACATGTGGAGTTTAAGTTCCAGTTTAAGCCTAAACTGGAACTTAAACGCCAGAATCAGGAAGGCTAAGAAATGCTGGAATTGAAGTTTAACCTCCAGTTTAACCTTAAACTGGAGGTTAAACGCCAGAATGAAAGTCTCACCAAAGAAGCATTTCCACGTTTAACCTCCAGTTTAACCTTAAACTGGAGGTTAAACGCCAGAAAAGGGAAAAGCACCAGGGAGCCATTTCCACGTTTAAGCTCCAGTTTGACCTTAAACTGGAGCTTAAACGTGTTCGACCAAGTTTCTCCTCCAGGGTTGCTTTCTCCATTTCCACGTTTAAGCTCCAGTTTAACCTTAAACTGGAGCTTAAACGTGTTCGACACCTCCAGGGCTACCTTTCTCAGCTTCCACGTTTAAGCTCCAGTTTAACCTTAAACTGGAGCTTAAACGTGTTCGACCTCCAGGGTTGCTTCCTCCATTTCCACGTTTAAGCTCCAGTTTAACCTTAAACTGGAGCTTAAACGTGTTCGACCTCCAGGATGGCTTTCTCTATTTCCACGTTTAAGCTCCAGTTTAACCTTAAACTGGAGCTTAAACGTGTTCGACCTCCAGGGCTGCCTTTTCTATCTCCACGTTTAAGCTTCAGTTTAACCTTAAACTGAAGCTTAAACGTGTTCGACTATATTACCCTCCAGGGCTGCCTTCTTCCATTTCCACGTTTAAGCTTCAGTTTAACCTTAAACTGAAGCTTAAACGTGCTTCCACAAAAGGCATCACTGGAAGTGTCTGGCGTTTAAGCTGCAGTTTAAGCTTAAACTGCAACTTAAACGCCACTCTTGGAAAAGGTTTCTGGGCCAAAAATATTGCGGTTTAAGTTAGTATTTGAGCACAAACATTAACTTAAACTTACTCTGGTATGAAACCCAATTGAATATCATGGTTTATGGGATTGGGCCTGAAGGATTGATGAGTCTGAAATTTCAATTTATTGAGTCATGTGTCATTATTTGATTATCACTAAGTTGGCTCAATGAATGTTACAGAATTTGGATCAACAGCCTCATCAAGATTATGGATCATAAACCCAAGGCAAAAGGAAAGCAGGGAGAGGCCTCAAAGCCCAAGAAACACAACAGAAGCTCAATATAGAAAGTGTATAAATAGGATAGAATTTAAGTTAGGGAGCACTTTTACTTTTTCATTTAGCTAGTTTTCATATCTTTGTAGTTGAATTCAGAGCTATGACTCACTAAACCCCTTTCATTGGGTTAGGGAGCTCTATTGTAATTCAATGAATCAATAATAGTTTATCTTCTTCTTCAATCTTTTCTCTTGAATTTTGTTAGAAAGCTTCTCGATCTAATTCCATTGGGTAGTTGTCTTGGGAAAGAAACTACCCATAATTGGAATCCTTCGGAACCTTGGGAAAGGAATGGAGGATTCATGCTAGAGAAGCTTTCTCACAGTGAATTGGATTGGGGTTTGGATGGATATTGTGACATGTAATCCTACCAAATTGTGGTTCATGAAACTGTGTGGTATAATCAGTGATCGAGCATCATCTCTTCTTATGAACATTTAAACCAAGGGATTGGGAATTTGTTTGTTTTTAGAGAGAATTGGTGAGCCAAGGGATTGGGATCCAATCATATAAGATTGCCAAGCAAAATTCAATGAACGCATTGGTTGAGGAAGAGATAAACATGTTTTGATTCGGAGATCTCAATATCTCCTAACACCCAATGAATTCCCCATTTCTGATTTCCACTTTCTCTTTATATTCTGCAACTCAATTCATGCAATCACCCCCATTCCCTTTTAATTTCAGCAATTTAGCTTCTGCTCTTTAATTCATGCAATTTAAGATTCCGCCATTTCAATTTCTTGTCATTTACTTTTCCCGCCAATTTTACATTCCGCAATTCTCATCTAAATCTTGATTCCGCTCAACTAGAACACACTTCTAATCCGAATTGCTCACTCAACCAATCCTTGTGGGATTCGACCTCACTCTATTGTGAGTTTTTACTTGACGATAACCGGTGCACTTGCCGGAAGGAATTTTGCCGATCGTGCAATTTCCTAAATCGTAGCATAACTAGTTTATGCGCATCAAGTTTATGGCGCCGTTGCCGGGGATTGGTTTTCGATTGACAATTCTCCAATTGGAAGTTAACTAGATTGAGCATTTTTTTGTTTTGATTAATTCAGTACAAGTTACTTGTTGAATTTTAATTTCTGCACTCTGTTACATGCTTTCTTTCTTTATGCCTTTAAATTCAAGCAACTAACTCACTGACTCACTAACTGTTTGAATTAATTCCTCAATTGCTCTAACCATACTCTTCCATTAACCAAGAGTATTTCACTTGTTTGTTGCCTGTGCTGTGTTCTTGTATGACAGGTAGGAGAGGAGAGACATCAACTCCTCCATATACCGAACCAGAGAGGACCCTTCATAGACTTAGAAGGGAAGCAAGAGGGAAGAGAGTACTGGGAGAAGAAGAATCTGAAGGAGAATCTGAGGACAATTTTGAGGAAGCTCTAGATCTCAACATGGATAGAGAAGTTCACAACCATGAGAGAGCTGATGGAAACAATGCCATTCCTGAGAGGAGGGTTCTTAGTTCATACATAAACCCAACCTCTGGGAATTGTAGTAGCAGCATTCAGAAACCACCCATTCAGGCCAACAATTTTGAACTCAAACCACAGCTAATATCACTTGTGGAGAATCATTGTTCATTTGGTGGGAGTGCTAATGAAGATCCCAACCAACATCTCACAAAATTCCTGAGAATTTGTGACACTGTGAAGTCCAATGGAGTCCAGGAAGATGCCTATAAACTGCTTTTGTTCCCATTTTCAGTTAGGGACAAAGCAGCTAAGTGGCTGGAATCATTCCCAAGGGGGAGTCTAACAACATGGGATGAGGTGGAAAGCAAGTTTCTGGCACGTTTCTACCCCCCACAAAAGGTCAATAGGCTTCGATCTGAGGTTCAGACTTTTAGACAACAAGATGGTGAAACTCTCTACGAGGCATGGGAGAGATTCAAGGATTTGACAAGGAAATGCCCACCAGACATGTTCCATGATTGGGTGCAATTGCATATTTTCTATGATGGACTGTCTTATGAATCAAGGAAGGCTGTAGACCATTCATCAGGAGGTTCATTGAACAGGAAAAAGACTGTGGAAGAAGCCATTGAAGTGATTGAGACAGTGGCTGAGAATGAGTACTACTATGCATCAGAGAGGCACAACACTAAGGGAGTCATGGAGCTGAACCATGTTGATACAATTCTAGCCCAAAATAAAGTGTTTGCCAAGCAACTAGCAGAGCTTACCAGGCAATTAGAAACAAAGCAAGTGGCTGCAATACACACACAAGATCAAGAGGAAGTAAGCATTGAAGGAGGTGATTGGGAAGAGGCCAACTATGTGGGAAACCAACAAAGGCAATCATATGATCCACATTCCAACACTTACAACCCAGGATGGAAAAATCACCCAAACTTTGGGGGGGGGGAACCAACAAACCCAACCACAAAACCACAAACCTTACAACCACAACCAACATAACAATTCCACATACCAAAACTCCAACCAAAGATCATACCAAGCCACACAAAACACTTACTCCAAACCATCATATCATGGCCAAAATAATCAACCTACCCAACCTAATCCGAACCAACAATTTCAAGATCAATTAAACCGGATAGAAGGAATGCTTGCAACCATGAGTCAAGACATAACCGAATTGAAAGCTTTTAAGGAAGAAGTAAATTCTAACCTGCAAAACCAAGGAGCTGCCATCCAGAAGCTAGAAAATCAAATTTTGTATTTATCTAAGCAAACCCCTGGGACAAGCGTTCCTCATGCTGCCAAGGCTATTGCAAGGGAAGAATGTAAGGCCATAACCCTCAGAAGTGGAAAGAATCTAAAGGAGATCTCAAAGGAAACCACAGAGGCTGAAGCAAGGGAACATGTGAGAGACAAGGAACAAGGACAATCTTTTACACCGTCCGCAACAAAAGAAAAAGAAAAAGAGGTCCTGAAGCCTTATACACCTAAAGCACCATATCCTCAACGTTTGATGAAAAGTGAAAAGGATGGTCAATTCTCCAGGTTCTTGGAGATTTTCAAGAAGCTCCAAATCAACATTCCGTTTGCTGAGGCAATAGAGCAAATGCCACTCTATGCAAAATTCTTAAAAGAATTAATGACCAAGAAGAGAAGCTGGAGAAATGAGGAAACTGTGTTGTTAACTGAAGAATGCAGTGCCATCATTCAGCACAAATTGCCTCAGAAATTGAAGGACCCAGGCAGTTTCCAAATCCCCTGCATCATAGGAGAAGTCATGGTGGAGAAGGCCTTGTGTGACTTAGGGGCCAGCATCAATTTGATGTCTCTAACAATGATGAGAAGAATGAAGATTGAGGAAGCCAAACCAAGAAGAATGGCCCTCCAATTGGCAGATCGAACTTTTAAATTCCCTCATGGGATAGTTGAAGATTTGTTGGTGAAAGTGGGAGATTTTATATTTCCTGCTGATTTTGTGGTGTTAGATATGGAGGAAGAAGCCAAAGCTTCAATAATTCTGGGAAGACCCTTCCTAGCTACTGCTGGAGCCATCATAGATGTACAAAAGGGTGAACTCACTCTTAGACTACATGATGAGAAATTGGTGTTTAACGTATTCAAGGCAATGAGCTATCCATCAGAATCACTAAGGGAATGCATGAGGGTTGATGTAGTGGACATTGCAGTACAAGAAACTTTTGAGGAGACAATAAAGGAAGTGGCAGAGGAGGAGTTCACCAAGGATATTGAAGTTAGTGACATCAAGGCTGCTGAAACAACCATGCTAAGCATGCCAGAGAGAGTGAAAGAAGAGAAGGAAGCACCAAAACCTGAGCTCAAAGCATTGCCCCCTAATCTCAAGTATGCATACTTGGGTAGTGATGAGAGTCACCCTGTTATCATTAGCTCAGCCCTGAGCCAAGAACAGGAAGAAGAATTGATCAAGGTGCTACAAACTCATCAAGATGCCATTGGATGGACCCTAGCCGATTTGAAGGGGATAAGTTCATCCATATGCATGCATAAAATCTTGTTAGAAGAGGATGCTAGACCCTCCATTCAAGCTCAGAGAAGATTGAATCCCATCATGAAAGAAGTGGTACAAAAGGAAGTCATGAAGTTATGGCAGGCAGGGTAATCTACCCCATTTCTGATAGCCCATGGGTTAGTCCCATCCATGTAGTTCCCAAGAAAGGTGGCATAACTGTGGTGCCAAATGAGAAGAACGAACTCATACCCACAAGAACCGTCACTGGGTGGAGGATGTGCATAGACTACAGGAAGCTCAATGAAGCCACCAGAAAGGATCATTTCCCACTCCCATTCATGGATCAGATGCTTGAAAGGCTTGCCGGACATGCTTACTATTGCTTTTTGGATGGATATTCAGGCTACAACCAAATAGTAGTTGATCCTAGAGATCAAGAGAAAACATCATTTGTTTGTCCATATGGAGTTTTTGCTTATAGACGCATGCCCTTTGGATTGTGCAATGCACCTGCCACTTTCCAAAGATGCATGCTGTCCATCTTTTCGGACATGATTGAAAAATTTATTGAGGTCTTCATGGACGATTTTTCTGTGTTTGGAAATTCTTTTCCTAGCTGCCTACACCACCTTGCCTTGGTGCTTAAGAGGTGCCAAGAGACTAACCTAGTATTAAACTGGGAAAAGTGTCATTTCATGGTCACAGAAGGAATAGTCCTTGGCCACAAAATCTCTAATAGAGGCATTGAGGTGGACAGAGCTAAGGAATTTGACATTGAAATCAAAGACAAGAAGGGTGTAGAGAACAAGGTGGCAGACCATTTATCAAGAATACCATGTGAAGAAGGAAGCGCACAAAGCACACATATAAATGAGTGCTTTCCTGATGAACAACTCATGGTAATTCACAAAGCACCCTGGTTTGCAGACATAGCAAAATTCAAGGCCACTGGGAGTTTACCGTTGGAATTTAACAAACATCAAAGGAAGAAATTGGTAAATGATGCCAAATACTTCATCTGGGACGAACCATACTTGTTCAAAAAATGTTCCGATGGCATACTCAGAAGATGCATATCCGAGGAAGAAGGAAAGGAAGTCTTATGGGACTGCCATGGCTCCACTTATGGAGGACATTTTGCAGGAGAAAGAACAGCAGCTAAGGTGTTGCAGTGTGGTTTTTATTGGCCCACTATCTTCAAAGATGCAAAAGAATTAGTGAAGCACTTCCATGAATGCCAGAAAGCGGGGAACCTGCCAAGAAGAAATGAAATGCCACAACAATTCATTCTGGAACTTGAATTGTTTGATGTATGGGGGATAGATTTCATGGGACCCTTTCCCTCCTCATACTCAAATAATTACATTCTGGTGGCAGTAGACTATGTCTCCAAATGGGTTGAAGCAATAGCAACTCCAACCAATGATAATAAGGTAGTCATGAACTTCCTCAGAAAACACATTTTTTGCCGTTTTGGGGTTCCAAGAGCAATCATCAGTGATGGAGGAAGTCACTTCTGCAACAAACCATTAGAGGCATTGCTTCTAAAATATGGAGTCAAACACAAGGTAGCCACACCATACCATCCACAGACAAGTGGGCAAGCCGAAATATCTAACAGAGAACTCAAAAGGATCCTGGAAAAGACTGTGGGAACTTCAAGGAAGGACTGGTCGATTAAGCTAGATGATGCTCTTTGGGCATATAGGACAGCTTTCAAAACACCAATTGGAATGTCTCCTTACCAACTAGTATATGGAAAAGCTTGCCATTTGCCACTGGAGTTGGAACACAAGGCATACTGGGCCTTGAAACTTTTGAACTTGGACAACAAAGCTGCTGGAGAAAGAAGGATGTTGCAAATTCAAGAGTTGGAAGAATTCAGAGCGGAAGCTTATGAGAATGCCAAAATTTACAAAGAAAGAGCAAAGAAGAAGCATGACAGCAACATAGCCCCAAGGAAATTTGAAGAAGGACAAAAAGTATTGCTCTACAATTCTAGGCTGAAGCTATTTCCAGGGAAGCTAAAATCAAGGTGGTCTGGACCATTCCTTGTCACCAAGGTCTCCAAATATGGACAAGTAGAAATCATGGAAGAAAAGTCACAACGAACCTTCATTGTGAACGGTCAAAGACTCAAACATTACTTGGGAGATGTGGAGGAGAAGGACAAAGTTAAATATCACCTCAACTGAGGAAGCTGACCGTCAAGCTAATGACGTTAAAGAAGCGCTTGTTGGGAGGCAACCCAACCTGAGGTAATACCCTTTTGCTGTTTCTTTTATTTGTTTCAATAAAAAGGGTGAAGTAGTTTCTGTGCATTGCAAAGAATTAAGTTTGGTGTTTCGCACCAAACAATGAATTCGTGGATCAATAATTCAAAGGGGAATGTGTGACTCTAAGTTTGGTGTTCCACCATAAAGATCAACTGAACACAACAACCTTTGAATTATATGAAAGGAACAACCATTCTAAGCAGTCACAGAAATGCTTAAAACCCTTAGCAGCAACTTCATTCCAAAGAGAACTCAAGGATTCAAAGCACAGAGAAGTAAGTGGGAGACTAAGTTTGGTGTTCACACACCAACTTAAGACTCAGATACTTACCCACACATAGTTGAGCTAACCACTCAAGTGCTTGAGAAGCAAGCAACTTCATCACTCTTTGCAGGAAAGGAAACAAGGATCTTAAAGCATGAAGCAACATTTAGGAGAAGAAGGAGAAATCAAATTGTTTCCTGGCAACAAAGAGAAAACAAGGAATTTCACAAGGTGGTATTGTTCCTTGATAATTCTTTAAAAAGGGCAAACAAAAGCATGCTTGTTCTGGTTTAAACTGTAAATGTTGAATCTTTCTGGAATGTGAAGTTTTTAGTATATTTGTCTGTTTATTGCTTTGAATAAAGTGAATGCCTAGATGTTTGGATATAACTTCACCTTCTTAAACAAATGCTTGCCATGCTTGTTCTGTTTCCAAAAATAAAAGAAAAGCTTTGAACAAAAGTAACTTGGCTCAATTAGTGACAAATCAAGTAGAATTAAGTGGTGGTATGCATGCTTGATTGTTTAGTCAGATCACTAGAAATAGAGTGTAGAATTATCATTTTTTGTGTAGAAATTGAAAACTGTCTATGGATCTTGATGAATAAAAGTCTTTGGCCATGAAAAAGAAAGAAAAAGAAGAAGAAAAAGCCACTGAAAAAGGGCAACCAAATAAGCTAGGCACCAATGGTTTGAACTTCTGAGACAAATGCCTGTGGTGTTTATGTATTAAGGATATGCTTGGATGAATAGGTTCTGAGGAGTGTTTCAACACTTGGTAACTTGGGTTAACTAACCCGGGATTATCAACCAAAAGTCCATTATCAAGAGCAACCTAAATACAAAACATTTAGTCACACAAAGAGGTGCTGGGCACCAATGTCTCAAGAAGAAATGTGAACTAAAATGCCTAAAGTGGATATGTGTAGTGCACTGATAAGAAAAAGAAAATGCCAAAGGCTTGTGCAACACATGACACTAAGCAAACAAGGAGCAAAGGAGCTCTAAGAAAAAGAAAAGAAAAACAAAAAAGAGAAAAGTACCAAGGACATAAGAATAACAAGAGGCCATAGCAGTGTTTGATGGATGCAATGAAAAAGTGATAATCTTACCTGATAAGTATGAAAAAGTGATGCTGCAACTTTCTGCATAAAACCCTTCTGATGAACTTCAAATGCTTGCTAATAGAGCCAATGTAATTGCTTTCTGTTTCATACTTTCTTCTCAAATAACTCAGGACTTGCTTAGGGACAAGCAAGTATTAAGTTTGGTGTTGTGATGCCAAGGCATCTTAGGCTAGTTTCACTAGCATTTTTCTGTTAGTTTTAGTTGTTTTATGCATTTTCTTGAGCTTAAAGTAACCAAGAATGGTCAAATGAATAACAAAGCAATGAACCATCCAAACAGTATGATTTTAATGCAAATTCCATGAGTTTTAGTTATATTACTTGAATGCTATGAATGGAAGATTTCTCATGAAATTTTGCAAGACTTTGATGCAATTGTTTGGATGATTTCAGGGAAGAAGAGGCTAAGCAAGGAAGCAACAAAATCAATAAAGGAAGCTTGAATATCACATGTGGAGTTTAAGTTCCAGTTTAAGCCTAAACTGGAGCTTAAACGCCAGAATCAGGAAGGCTAAGAAATGCTGGAATTGAAGTTTAACCTCCAGTTTAACCTTAAACTGGAGGTTAAACGCCAGAATGAAAGTCTCACCAAAGAAGCATTTCCACGTTTAACCTCCAGTTTAACCTTAAACTGGAGGTTAAACGCCAGAAGTGAGAAGGGCACCAAGGGGGGTAGTTCCACGTTTAACCTCCAGTTTAACCTTAAACTGGAGGTTAAACGCCAGAAAAGGGAAAAGCACCAGGGAGCCATTTCCACGTTTAAGCTCCAGTTTGACCTTAAACTGGAGCTTAAACGTGTTCGACCAAGTTTCTCCTCCAGGGTTGCTTTCTCCATTTCCACGTTTAAGCTCCAGTTTAACCTTAAACTGGAGCTTAAACGTGTTCGACACCTCCAGGGCTACCTTTCTCAGCTTCCACGTTTAAGCTCCAGTTTAACCTTAAACTGGAGCTTAAACGTGTTCGACCTCCAGGGTTGCTTCCTCCATTTCCACGTTTAAGCTCCAGTTTAACCTTAAACTGGAGCTTAAACGTGTTCGACCTCCAGGATGGCTTTCTCTATTTCCACGTTTAAGCTCCAGTTTAACCTTAAACTGGAGCTTAAACGTGTTCGACCTCCAGGGCTGCCTTTTCTATCTCCACGTTTAAGCTTCAGTTTAACCTTAAACTGAAGCTTAAACGTGTTCGACTATATTACCCTCCAGGGCTGCCTTCTTCCATTTCCACGTTTAAGCTTCAGTTTAACCTTAAACTGAAGCTTAAACGTGCTTCCACAAAAGGCATCACTGGAAGTGTCTGGCGTTTAAGCTGCAGTTTAAGCTTAAACTGCAACTTAAACGCCACTCTTGGAAAAGGTTTCTGGGCCAAAAATATTGCGGTTTAAGTTAGTATTTGAGCACAAACATTAACTTAAACTTACTCTGGTATGAAACCCAATTGAATATCATGGTTTATGGGATTGGGCCTGAAGGATTGATGAGTCTGAAATTTCAATTTATTGAGTCATGTGTCATTATTTGATTATCACTAAGTTGGCTCAATGAATGTTACAGAATTTGGATCAACAGCCTCATCAAGATTATGGATCATAAACCCAAGGCAAAAGGAAAGCAGGGAGAGGCCTCAAAGCCCAAGAAACACAACAGAAGCTCAATATAGAAAGTGTATAAATAGGATAGAATTTAAGTTAGGGAGCACTTTTACTTTTTCATTTAGCTAGTTTTCATATCTTTGTAGTTGAATTCAGAGCTATGACTCACTAAACCCCTTTCATTGGGTTAGGGAGCTCTATTGTAATTCAATGAATCAATAATAGTTTATCTTCTTCTTCAATCTTTTCTCTTGAATTTTGTTAGAAAGCTTCTCGATCTAATTCCATTGGGTAGTTGTCTTGGGAAAGAAACTACCCATAATTGGAATCCTTCGGAACCTTGGGAAAGGAATGGAGGATTCATGCTAGAGAAGCTTTCTCACAGTGAATTGGATTGGGGTTTGGATGGATATTGTGACATGTAATCCTACCAAATTGTGGTTCATGAAACTGTGTGGTATAATCAGTGATCGAGCATCATCTCTTCTTATGAACATTTAAACCAAGGGATTGGGAATTTGTTTGTTTTTAGAGAGAATTGGTGAGCCAAGGGATTGGGATCCAATCATATAAGATTGCCAAGCAAAATTCAATGAACGCATTGGTTGAGGAAGAGATAAACATGTTTTGATTCGGAGATCTCAATATCTCCTAACACCCAATGAATTCCCCATTTCTGATTTCCACTTTCTCTTTATATTCTGCAACTCAATTCATGCAATCACCCCCAAAAATAGCCCAGAAATCGCCCCCAGCATTTTCTGCAATTTTTGCAGGTTGCGCACGTCACGCGTACGCGTCAGTCATGTGTGCGCGTCGCTGGTCATCTTCACGTGTCACGCGTACGCGTCAGGTACGCGCACGCATCACCGTTCAAACTCAAATTCACGCGCACGCGTGAGCCAAGCGTGCGCGTCGCTTCTCGCTGGTTATCTCCTTTATTTCTTGTGCTCCTTCCATTTTTGCATGTTTCCTTTCCATCCTCTAAGCCATTCCTTCCCAATAAAGCCTGAAAACACTTAATGCACAGATCACGGCATCGAATGGTAATAAAGGATAATAAAATTTGACAGTTTAAAGGCCCAGGAAACATGTTTTCAACTATATCACAGAATTATGAAGGATTTGTAAAACCATGCAAATTATATGAATAAGTGAGCAGAGAGTTGATAAAAACCACTCAAATTAGCACAAGATAAACCATAAAATAGTGGTTTATCACTCTCCAATACTGTTGTCACTACTAATATCCAAGCATGCAGGGTGGATCGAAAACATGGGTCCGCTCGCGTCCATCGAGAATGAAGGTCCGAGCATAGGTATCTGATCTAATGTCTTTTCAGAAGGTCCAGACTACTCTTTGGTCTGTGCACTAGACGAAGGTGATAAAATCAGCTCTAGAGGAAGATCCCACCACTCATGAATAGGCTTGAGTACATATGCATGTCCATGCTGCTCAATGGGTGCAAGCTGAGGAATGACGTGGTCCTCGGAAGGTACAAGATAATGGTGTGCAGGACCGTCATAAAAAGGGATGATGTGGGGCATCTGGATGAAGCCTCGACAAAGGAAAATCATAAGGGACGTCAAGATAAAAAAAAGGGAATGCTAATCGGGTGTTGAAATGGATGGTCACGTACCTCGTACATGCACACTTGAGGCTCCCGTGGCTACTACGTAGAAGGTATGATATACCAGATTCTCGTATATATATGGGTGGTCATGCTCAGAGAAGATCATTCCCATCTCCATTTGAAGGGGGGAAAAACAGGAGTAAGAACTGGGGAGTTCTTAGTAGGGTCGGGGTAGTTAGTTAAGTCCGTGTTAATACTATACCCAATCAACAGTAACGACCAAAACATGCAACAAGCATAATAATTAAAGAACATAAAGAGATTCAAGCATAGCACATACACAATCACAGAAAACAGAATTCACAGGAAATATGCGCAAACACTTATGATGCATGTATATCCCTAGTGCAGATGTAACACTCTATCACCCTAAGCATTACCTCTAGCTGCAAAGCAAAGGACGACAAAACGTCATGACAGTTCTAAAGCTCCATACAATAATATATAACCAAGAATTATTAAGACTAGAAGCCCGATGAAGGAATAAAAGCTCAAAGACGCAGAAAATAGAGATACAACAGTGCAAAGCGTTCACATATGATAACTAAAGCATAAAGGTAAGAAAAAGAGAATATAGATACAAGATAAACAAGGTATGTATAAATATATATATAAAATAACAAAAGGGGAACTAGTCACAACCTGCAGAGTTTAGGCCGACTAATTAAAATAGATACAAGAGAGTTTTGAAATTTAAAATGGATACATCCTGTCTCTTAAAGTTTAAGCCTCTAAGGCAACAAATACAATATATAAAAAGTGAGAGAATAACTACAACAACATAAACAAAAGACAAAAATGAGCCATCTTCTGCTCTGTCACCATCCACAAACTCACTAAGGTGGGTTGCGACCTGCATCTGAAAAGCAACAACAACATATGGTATAAGAATAAGAAGTTCTGAGTATGGTAACAGTGCCCAATAGATAAGATATAAGGTTCCAGAAAGCCAAATGCAATCCTAGAACTTCAAACCGATATAAAGATTCAACTTATAATATAAATTTAAACCAGAAAAGGGTTATCTAACTTAAGCAATTTCTAAACTAAGAAATCATCGTTGTCCAACAGCCTTCGCCAACCTATCCTCCATGCGATCCCATCACCACCGCCTATCGAGCCTCTTTAATCCCAGCAGATGACACAAATAGTGCAAGCAAGTAAACACAAGCAATATACTATACAACAGGTAATTCAATTAGCAATTAAACATGTTATACAAGTTGTCACAATGCAAGTAAACAAAGCAAACAAATACATAAGAATGCATATGATGAATGTCTCTCCTATTGGCCATGATATCACTTGTCGGTTCAATTGCCAACCCGACACATCCCCTTGGAATGTCGCCTTTCGGTCACAAATAATTAGTGCTCCAAGGATATAGTGCCCGGCACACTATCCAGGGATATAGTTCCCGGCACACTCTTGTGACTTGAAAAGATGTGAGTGGGATACTCTACATTAGACCTCACATCTCAACGTAAGTAGGATTAACCACCGTCCTTGCACTGGCGCAGCAACCTCGACAAGCGGGATTAACCACCATCCTTGTCGGGCGCATAGCGACTTAGCAATCATAGTACATCAGTCAAATATATTTAGTCTCAGTGATCCATGTTATTATCATCATGTCCAACAACCTCAAACATTCATTTGTCTCAATTCATTATCAATGCAATACACTGCCAATTCACTCTCGTTAACCCATCCATAGAACTTCCCAAGCCTAAGCCACTGTCTCTAATCATAATAGAAAATACCCATTTAAATTCACTTATTATGCTCTGCCTTGTTTAAAAGTCTAAATACTAGCTAGAGGATCTTAAACAAGTGTTACAGAAGTTTACAAGCTTGCCAGGAAGGTCAAGCCGTTAAAAACAGGATTTTGGGTGAAAAATAGGGCGTGTGCATATGCATCATAGCTGTGCATACGCACACAGCAGACAGCTTCCCTAGCCTGTGTGTACGCACACCCATCCTGTGTACACACGAGTCTTAATGCATGCTCTTGTCAGTGCGTGCACACGATAATGTGTGGGCACACAAACTAGAATTTCTAGTTTTCTGCAACATCACAGAATTCATTTTTTTTTATACCTAACTTCTGATGTTTATAACTTTCTCTACAAAACTCCAATTTTCCACATCTTTATACCGTTTTAAATTCCTCCCAACCTCTGAAATAAAGTTCAATCAATTCCAAAGTCCGAGGGCCAAGTTATGTCCTGCCGAAGTTGGTTAAAATTAAGATTTTACCAAATTTGTCAAATCCTCAAAATACCAAATCTCTCAAACCAAACCAAATTAATCACAACCAAAATCAACATCACAACACTACTACACATTACAATTACTTCTCAATTACCTTTCAACTATTTCAATACCTATATTACTCAAATTTTCATCTTCTCCACTCATAAATCAACACATCCAATAATTCTCAATCCAAGAATATCTCTCAACAATTTTTGCACAAGTTCAACCCATCACAAGCATTATACCTTAAAATATCATTATCATCAATCATCACCAAATTCACATCACCAACATAACACCCAATCACACATTCATACAAATTACATCAACTACCATTTCATATAATTCAACCTATCTTAAGGTCTACTAGCCTAAGTTACCCACAACATTACATATTATTCAAAGAAAACCAAAATCATACCTTGGATGATTCCCACACAAGCACAAAATCACCGAAATACTCTCCTTCTCACAAGCCTTCAAGCTTAGCCACCAAAATCAATAAGTCCCAACCAAAATTCTCAATTCCAAGTGCACCAATTCTTTAATTCAACTATAATCAACAATATTCAAGCTATATCCATACAAATTACCAAAAATCAATTCTAGGGTTTAACAAATTGACAAACTACAAGGGTATAGAGCATTCTTATCTTACTCACTATGAATTGGGACAAAATCCAATAATTTTTCAATGCTAGATAGCACCTAAATAACCAAAATCACAAAATCTTCTCAATAAACAAATCTAATAATATGAAAATGTATAGAGAAGATAACTGTAGCATGGATTTTAAAATTCTTACTACTTTATTTAGATAGAATCGAAGAGCTCGGCAAGAGTTCGCGTGGCCATAAACGGCACGTAAATCGGAGTTCCGTAGCTCAAGATATGAGCGATTGAGGAAGAAGATGAATAGTGAAATGTTAGGATTCTTCTTTCCCTTCTCCACTTTGTGTTGTGTGCTGAAGTGTTTCTGTTGTTGTGGGTTAGGGTGCTAAACTTGTGTGACTTGGTAGGTTTTAGTTAATGGGCCTTGGGCCCAAATGTGTCCCAGGTCCGATTTTTTATGCATTTGACCCATCTTTGGGTCAAAATCTTTAAAATTAAAGTCCGGTTTTTTTTTCTAAATATTTTCAAAATTTTTTGCAGTTATATTTTCTCTCACACAGTACCGGACAGACTTAAGTTGGTACTGTCACTTAAATAATCGGTACACATTTTTACGTATTTTTCACAGAAAATTATATTTTCCCACTCGAAAAAATTCGCCAAATCCAAATTTTACCTTTAAATTTTCTAATTAATATTTCTAAATTTTTGAACCTATTTCGGGCAGTTGAATTATTATTTTATTTTAATTAAACAGTTAATTAAATTCCGATTCTTACAGTAGGTGATGAGCCCATTTGATGGTTACACACCCGCTCTCGACAATATCCGGTAACCATATCCGAATATGGCTTTCCAGTTGGGATACCCCCTGTACACACCCCCTATTAGTACAGGGTAGCTTTCCCTTGCCAACGTATGCCTAATATACCTCTATGAACACTCGCTGTCATCACAGGCTGCAGCCCCAGGCTGAAAGTATGTATAACAAAATATCTATGAACACCCCCTGTCGTCACAGGCTGCGGCCCTTGGCCGAAGGTTTCCTGGAAAGCAAATCTCAGTGGTCGCACCACCATCTATCTGATTGCCCTTTGTAGTAGATTCTCACATAAGTTTTTTCATTATTCACCATCAATTACTCTTTTTGGTTACACATCTTTAGTTCACACTTCCATTTAGAGCCTTGTCACCTCTTTATTCTCTTTGTTTTCGTTTCTTTCTTTTTCTTTCTTCAGTCTTTTACTTTATAAATCTCAAAATATTGAATCATGTTTGCACTATTCTCTCGCCTTCCCTAAATGTCTTATGAAAAGAGAATTATAAAACTCTTTAATAATACTCTGTGTTTCTAATACTTTTAGAAAGTCTTCTTACTTTACTTTTCTTACTTATTAAACAAAAATTAACAAAAATAAGATAGTGAATTCAAAAAAAAATATACTAATTACATATGTATAATTAAAATAATAATTAAGAAATAATAATATGTAATATTTCTATTTTTGTTATACAAAATTAGCTTTATTCTTATACTTTGTAGAAGTTATACTTTAAACCACAAGCTTGTAAGTATTTATTTTTACCCCAACATTTTAAAAAAAATATTAATTTAATCTCACATATTTTAATATTTATAAAAGTAGCCAATAATTTTTATAAAATATTCGCTCATCTCTGAACTCTTACTTTTTACTTAAAATACCTTAAAACTTAAAATATAATTTCATTCAAAAAAATAATGTTATGTTTGTGACAAACACATCTCTTAAAACTCAAAAATCCTTTAATGAAATCCGTTCGAAAATATATATGATTTTTAATCCATTTTTTGAGCTTTACGGTTACAGATTTTTCACAATTTTTCAGTTAATCTCTCGGCCATCAATCCTCATCAATTTCTATCAATAATTCTCATTCACAACAGGCCTAAAATCAACAAAACAACCCTAGCTAGGCTGTTCCTCATGGCCAAACCACAATTCACAATTAACAACAATAATTCAACAAAATTTTAACATAAACTCAATCAAACTCAACCAATAATCAATCAAACTAACAATCACTTATCACAATAACATTTAATCAGAGAAAAATGACCAAACCTACCTCCGTACGAAATCACAATAACCAAAGCTCCAGAGAAAACTTTTGAACAAGAAACTGAAGACGAAAAAAACGAAAATTGGCTACTTTCTCTAATTCCTCAATTTGGGCAAGACATGCAAAGGGAACATCGAATTCTCCGTCGACTTCTCCTGAACAAAAGTGACATCAACGTGAAGAGGAGGAAGATACGAACACTTTAATCGGTTTATATTTTTGATCGGAGTTATGAATCTCATGAAATCAAGCTCGGAAGCTCTCAGATTCCATGGAAGCTTCACATTCTCTCTCTCTCTCTCTCTCTCTCTCTCTCTCTCTCTCTGTTTCCTAATGGCTATGGTGATGACGATAATTAGTGATAGATGATGATAATTTTGGGTGATTAAGTGACACATAGGGGGTTGGATGTCACGGGTTAAGCTGGATGTCACTTCCTTAAGCTGCTGAGTCAACAATTCAAGTTATAAATATCTTAAACGGATAATTATAAAAATTGGGTATATTAAAATACAAGTAATATATATATATATATATATATATATATATATATATATATATATATATATGATTAAATATATATGAGTTACTAATATAAATGACATTAGTAACTTAATGATAAAAGGTGATGGAGCATTAGCAACTCTAAGCTCCAAATAGTATCGATATTTACTTATATCGGTGGATATTAAACTCGATAAGGATAATAATAAAAATAATATTATTATCTAAACCTTATTATAACTATGGCATATAAAATAAATAAAACTAATCACTAGAAAAATCAAAATGTCATTTAGTTATGAAAAATCAGGATGTTACACCAATCCAAAAGACAAGTAGAAGCTGCCAACAAAATCATATTGATCAGGCTCAGGAGAAGACCACAAGAAGCAAAAGGTGCATGGATCAAAGAACTCCTACAAGTACTATGGGTATATCAGACTACTCCACAATCAATCACTAGAGAATCTCAATTCTGACTTTGCTTATGGTATAGAGGTTATGATTACCATTGAAGTGAATGAAAAAAGTTTAAGGGTAAGATTCTACAATAAACTCGGCAACATCTAAGCATAAAAAGAAGAGCTCGACCTCCTCACAGAAATTTGAGAACAAGCCCAAATAGGGGAGGAAGCACTAAAGCAAAGAATGGCTACAAGATACAACAGAAAAATCATCAGAAGAAACTTCACTCTGAATGACCTCACCCTAATCAGAAACGACATCGAGGTACAAAGATCGGGCAAAAGAAAGTTGGCGGCAAACTGGAAAGCAAATGTTAGGAAAATGTTAATATGAGGTTTCGAACCTCAAGGGCAATGAGCTACTCAGGTCGTGGCATACTTGTAACTTGAAGAAGTACTACAGTTAGAAAGAAAATCTTGCTCCTTGGTGTACTCTTTTTCTCGACTTCATAATTTTTTTTCGAAAAAGGTTTTCCTAAAGAGAATTTTAAAAAGACATCACAGCAATGGCTAAGAGTTAAAGTATGAAAGCTCTTGGTAGCAACTTGCAAACGATTGTAAATCATCTTAATCAATAATACATTCTCTTTCCTACATATTTCTTTATGTACCAAAATTCAAATACTATTGCCGACCTCTTAAGGTCAGCCAAATAGAGTAAGCAAATACTATCCTACATGCGAGCCACCTCCAAAAGAACTCGAACAAAAGAGTTGTACGACTCGCCTAAATAACGACATTCGTAAACACAACTCAGACAAAAGGATTGTATGACTCGCGATAATAACTACAACAACTTGTTATTGTGAAAAGCGAAATAATAACAAGTAAAGACGAACATTCACCCTACATTTACACATGATACGCACGGAAACTTGTCTCTCAACCAATTTCCTTCGGCAAGTATACCAAATTATCGTCAAGTAATAACTCACAAAAGAGTGAGGTCGAATCCCACAGAGATTAACGGATTAAGCAATCAATGGTTAATTAATTATCCTAGTCAGACGATTCATATTGTAGTGATAAGCAACAGGAAATGTAAATGGCACAAAAGTAAAGAAAGCAATAAAGTGCAGAAAAGTAAAATGGCAAGAAAAGTAAATGTAAGAACTAAAAATAAAATGAACATTGGGATCAAGAGATATTGTAATCCTCCAGATCAAGTTCATTCTCATCTCTTCCTCAATCAATACGTTCATTGATCTCCTTGGCAATCTTAAGTGATCGAATTACAATTCCTTGTATTTCAATCTCTCAAATCTTGATCAATAGCCAATTCCTTGGTCAATTGCTCATGAGAAGAGATGAAGTATGGTCACTGATTATACTACATGCTTTCCCAAATCAAGTGTTGGTAGGGTTATAGTCACATACCCATCCAACCCCAATTTGGTCCAACATTAGAAAGCATTTCTAGCATGATCTCTTCATTCCTCTTCCAAGGTTTAGAAGAGATCTAAGTATGAATAGCTTCTTTTCCAAGATAACTACCCAATTGGATGAAGATTGAAAGCTTTCTAGTAAAATCAAGAGAAAAGATAGAAGAAGAAGAATAAGAACTACAATTGATCCATTGAATCACAATAGAGCTCTCTAACCCAATGAAAAGAGTTAGTTGATCATTGCTATACAAAAAAGAAAAGAAAAAAAGTGCAGAAAAGTAAAGATGAAGATTAAAACTAAAATTAAAACTTCAAAATTCATGAATGAAAAGTACAAAGAAAAGAAAGAAAAGGAAAAGTGTGTGAGGGGAGGGAGTCCGAAGACCCCTCTCTAATCCCCCCTTCCAGAATAATTTCCTTTGAATGTAAAAGCTAAGGCCCTTATATAGGCTCTCCTAAATTAAAAAATGAAATTAAAAAATGAAATTAAAAGCAATTTACAATTAAATGAAAATTCCTATTCTAGATGCTTCTTGTGGCCTTGATTGGTTGACACTTGTGGGCTTGCTTCCTTGAGGTTGGGTGGTCCTTGAAAGAGAATCAAGTTGAGGTCCAGGTGCTAATGTTAGTACTAACGTTAGCCACACTAACGCTACAAGTGTGGCATTTGTGCTGAAGTTAGTGTGGCTAATGTCACACTTGCTACCCAGTTGGTGTTTTTGGGGCTTAAAAGATACCTCTGGTTTGTGCTCCAATTTCATGCCCACTATAGAGTATTATATATCGTTGGAAAGCTCTGAATATCATCTTTTTAACGCAACTAGAATCACCTCAATTGGACCTCTGTAACTCAGGTTATGCTCTTTTGAAGGGGACAGGGTTGCTGGCATAGTGGCTGGCGTTATTGGCAAACGTGAGTGCCAATAACGTCCGCGATCAGGGGCTGAAAATTTCCAGTTTCTGAAGCTCAACTTAATGTCCACCCCATACTATTATATATTGTTGGAAAGCCCTGGATGTCTACTTTCCAACGCCTTTGGAAGCGCATCATTTGGAGCTCTACAACTCGAGTTATACTTCTTGGAAGGTGAAGAGGTCAGCTGGCCTTACTATAGGTTGATACCATGTTCATCTTTGCACTTTCGGGGCAGGTTTTCTCCCTCAAATTTAGTGTCCACCATGTAGTGTCATGTATGCTTGGAAAGCTCTGGAATCCTACTTTCCAATGGCACTGGAATCACCTCATTTGGAGCTTTGTGGCTCAAGTTATTCTTGTTTGAAGAAGGCATGGTCAGGCTGCTGGGTGAGACTTTTGCCCACGTTAACTACCACGTTAATGTAGTTAACGTGGAAGCTAACGTGGGTCTTTTTTCTTCGCCAACGTTAGTGGAGATCAACTTTTCCACTAACTTTGGCATCTCCCTTTCCTTCCACGTTAGTTTCCACGTTAATGTAGTTAACGTGGAAGCTAACGTGGGTCTTTTTGCTTCACAAATGTTAGTGGAGATCACCTTTTCCACTAACGTTGGCATCTCCCTTTCCTTCCACGTTAGTTCCCATGTTAATGTAACTAACATGGAGACTAACGTGGGTCTTCTTGCACCTTCACTAGCGTTATTAGCACTCACTTTTGCCACTAACGCTGCTCCTTCTTCAAAGTTGATGCCATTAACGTTCCCACTAACGTTCCAACTTTCCTTCCTTCCACGTTAGTGGCCAAGTTAGTGGTACTAACGTAGCCACTAACGTGGCTCTTCTAGGTTTCTTGTTACCTGAAATTAATCAAACAAAGTGCATCAAAGTCTTGCTCTTAATCATGGGATCATGCATCATCCATTTTATCATTCAATTCATGCATAATTCTCATGAAATCATTCAAAATTCACAATGTTTGCTTGAATCATGGTGTGAATGCATTTTCATCCAAATACTTGCTCATTTCCTAGAAAAATGCATGAAACCACCCTAAAGCATACAAAAAATGGCTAGTAAAACTAGCCAAGATGCCCTGGCATCACGACACCAAACTTAAATCTTGCTTGTCCCCAAGCAAGAAAAGAACTATGCACAAAGAATTCTCTTAATTGAAATGTATTGAAGAATTGCTTATGATGCCTTAGTGGGTGAAGTGAATAAGTGGCAGTGGGGTGAACTCTAATTTGTATGCTTATGCAAGGATTTCAGTGCTCATTAGTCCTTACATTTTGGAAGTCTTAGATCTTAGAACTTTCATTTAAATGATATTATGGAAATCTCTTTATAGATTGTCACCTTGAAGCAGCACTTATTTTCTAGCATTTTTCTTTCTTTTTTGGAATTTGGCCTCGACTCTAGGTGTCATGTATCAAAGCGGCTTTTTAAGATAAGCTTTCAATCAATACTCCTAAACCAGTTGGTCTAAGGTATTAGGTGTTGAAGCACCCCTTAGGATTTACTTGCTCAAGCCTCTCTCTTTGATATAAATCCACCACAAGCATTTAACTTGGACAATAACTCTTTGAGTTCTTATTTCTTTCTTCTTCTTCCTAGTAATTGATGCTCAGAGCCTTGGGCTTGTTCTTTGTTTTTCTTTTTCTTTTGTTTTCTTTTGTTACTGCTTCTTGGATCAATAGATGTTTGAGAAATTCCATAATACTTCTCTAAACTTCATTTCATGTCTATGAGCTCCCATGCAAGTTTTAACAAATATGCAACCTCAATACACAATCATACAATCAGAACCTCCACTCCTCTTAATCTTTTGCTTGTCCCAAGATTTATAAAATTCTTCAACATTTTCCTTTCAAAAGAATGATTTCCTTGTTGCATTCTTAGAGATTTTTGGGTGCAAGTAAAATTCAAGATGATAATCATGATATCATAGCAACATGTTATAAATCAAATATTAAATTATGCTTATTCACAAGGAGTAATCACACATGCATACAAAGAAAATAGAAGACAATCATGCAATTTAAAGTGCTGAAAATAAGTAAGAGGAAAAAGGAACTTTACCACCTTGTAGTTCATCTTCATTGTTGTTGCCCTTTTCCTCCTATTCTTCCCCTTTCCACACCAAACTTAGAATGATTGCTTATACTCAAGCAACAATTAAAACAGCGGTGATGGGGTCTATGATGGATCATGAGTGTCTTAGAAAGAAGTGTGAGTATGCATGTGTTTCAGCAAGCAAGATTAATGATACAATAAAGGCACAAGAGATACAAATAGAGACATTTTGATTGCATTAATAAGTGGTGTTGGCATGGTACTTTGCATGAAAGTTAAGTGGCAACACCAAACTTAGTGTGACACTGTCATTTTAGAATGATGCAAATACCTAGTGAAGATTGAAAATTATTTTGTTGCATGGCAACACCAAACTTAGAATGCAATCATATGTCAAATTATTGAAAGTAAACTATGCAAGGAAAGAAAATGTTACCTACGGTTGGGTTGCCTCCCAACAAGCACTCTTTTAATGTCATTAGCTTGACATGTTGTTCATGAATTTCTTCCTCTTCTTCCAGTTTGTTAAGAGGAATGACCTCAAGAGGAAAGAGGAGCCAGTTAATGCCCCTTGTTTTGAGTGCCTCTCCCCAGCAAGCTTTCTTTTGTTGTTAGCTTGTGTAAACTTGCTTGTTGGGGTAGGGGTGGGATGGCTTTTAGTTGACCTTTTCTTCTTCATGGATATTGTCCTTCTTTTCTTGGTCACCATCCTCTTTTTAGTGCTCATGTTGATTGCCTTCACCACCTTGATCTCAGGACTTGGGTGATGTATTATGGTTAGAGCATCTTCTTCATCAAGATCTTCTTGAATTGGTGGTTCAATGAACTCACCCTCTATGCAACTCTCTGTTTCATTGGAGTGTGGGTTCCCTTGATTGACTTCCTCCCTTATTCTTGACCTTTGAATGAACTCCTCTGTTTCTGGAGAGAGTGAAGTGGTCTCTCTTTTTGATCTCAGCTCTTCAATGAATTGTTCTTCAGAATAGAGTTGTGCATTCTGCCTCAATTTTTCTTCATGGTCCCTTTTTGCTATTTTCTCCTCTTCGTTTGTCTTTATTATTTCTTCAAGGAGGAATTCTATCCTAGCGAGTCTCTCTTCTTCTCTACTTTTTTTGAGTTCTTCAATCATGAGTTCCATCCAAGCAAGTCTATTTAAAGGAGGTTGGGTAGGTTGTAATGGTTGGTCGGAGTTGGCTTGTGAATGGAATTGGTTGTTTTGTGGTTGTGTGTTCTGAAAGTGGTATGATTCTTGTGGGTAGTGGATTGAGTTTTATGGATGGTGAAATGAATTGTATGGATTTGGGATAGACTTTTGTGCTGAGGCATACTCAAATGATGAAGAATTTAGGCATGTAAAACTTGGAGGTGAGGTTGGATAATTGAGAGGTGATGGCTCTTGTTGAATGGGGTATGAATGAGTGAAATCTCTTTGATTTTGATCTTCCCAGCCACAACTTGAGTAGTGATCAATTTCACCAAAATATGGACTATTTTGTGGCTGGGGAAAGTACCCCATTTCATGTTCTTGATACTTCCACCCACCATGAGCATAGTAAAGTGAATCATTCTGTGGTGGTGGAGAGTTTCCCATGAAGTTTGATTGACTAAAATATGATGGATGCTCCTTTCTTTCCTGCAGAAAGGTTTGTCTCAAATAATAATCACCAAAAGAAATTGGAATTTCCATTGTCACAGATGAGGAAATTCCCTGTGAGGCAATATCACAAACAGTTAGTTAGCAAAAGAAAATAAAGTAACAAAAGAAAACAAAGACAAAAGAAAAGTGTCTAATCTAGTAAATCAATCAACCGGTAGTTTGTTAATCACAATTAATCCCCGGCAACGGCGCCATAAACTTGATACGCACGGAAACTTGTCTCTCAACAAATTTCCTTTGGCAAGTATACCGAATTGTCGTCAAGTAATAACTCACAAAAGAGTGAGGTCGAATCCCACAGAGACTAACGGATTAAGCAATCAATGGTTAATTAATTATCCTAGTCAGACGATTCTTATTGTAGTGATAAGCAACAGGAAATGTAAATGGCACAAAAGTAAAGAAAGCAATAAAGTGCAGAAAAGTAAAATGGAAAGAAAGGTAAATGTAAGAACTAAAAATAAAATGAACATTGGGATCAAGAGATATTGCAATCCTCCGAATCAAGTTCATTCTCATCTCTTCCTCATTCAATGCGTTCATTGATCTTCTTGGCAATCTTAAGTGATCGAATTACAGTTCCTTGTAATTCAATCTCTCAAATCTTGATCAATAGCCAATTCCTTGGTCAATTGCTCATGAGAAGAGATGAAGTATGGTCACTGATTATACCACATGCTTTCCCAAATCAAGTGTTGGTAGGGTTATAGTCACATACCCATCCAACCCCAATTTGGTCCAACATGAGAAAGTATTTCTAGCATGATCTCTTCATTCCTCTTCCAAGGTTCAGAACAGATCCAAGTATGAATAGCTTCTTTTCCAAGATAACTACCCAATTGGATGAAGATTGAAAGCTTTCTAGTAAAATCAAGAGAAAAGATAGAAGAAGAAGAATAAGAACTACAATTGATCCATTGAATCACAATAGAGCTCTCTAACCCAATGAAAAGAGTTAGTTGATCATTGCTCTACAAAAAAGAAAAGAAAGAAAGTGCAGAAAAGTAAAGATGAAGATTAAAACTAAAATTAAAACTTCAAAATTCATGAATGAAAAGTACAAAGAAAAGAAAGAAAAGGAAAAGTGTGTGAGGGGAGGGAGTCCGAAGACCCCTCTCTAATCCCCCCTTCCAGAATAATGTCCTTTGAATGTAAAAGCTAAGACCCTTATATAGGCTCTCCTAAATTACAAAATGAAATTAAAAGTAATTTACAATTAAATGAAACTTCCTATTCTAGATGCTTCTTGTGGCCTTGATTGGTTGACACTTGTGGGCTTGCTTCCTTGAGGTTGGGTGGTCCTTGAAAGAGAATCAAGTTGAGGTCCAGGTGCTAATGTCAGTGCTAACATTAGCCACACTAACGCTACAAGTGTGACGTTTGTGCTGAAGTTAGTGTGGCTAACGTCACACTTGCTACCCAGTTGGTGTTTTTGGGGCTTAAATGATGCCTCTGGTTTGTACTCCAATTTCATACCCACTATAGAGTATTATATATCGTTGGAAAGCTCTGAATGTCATCTTTCTAATGCAACTGGAATTACCTCAATTGGACTTCTGTAACTCAAGTTATGTGCTTTTGAAAGGGACAGGGTTGCTGGCATAGTGGCTGGCGTTATTGGCAAACGTGAGTGCCAATAACGTCCGCGATCAGGGGCTGAAAATTGCCAGTTTCTGAAGCTCAGGTTAATGTCCACCCCATACTATTATATATTGTTGGAAAGCCCTGGATGTCTACTTTCCAACGCCTTTGAAAGCGCATCATTTGGAGCTCTACAACTCGAGTTATACTTCTTGGAAGGTGAAAAGGTCAGCTGGCCTTACTACAGGTTGATACGATGTTCATCTTTGCACTTTCGGGGCAGGTTTTCTCCCTCAAATTTAGTGTCCACCATGTAGTGCCATATATGCTTGGAAATCTCTGGAATCCTACTTTCCAATGCCACTGGAATCACCTCATTTGGAGCTTTGTGGCTCAATTTATTCTTGTTTGAAGAAGGCATGGTCAGGCTGCTGGGTGAGACTTTTGCCCACGTTAACTACCACGTTAATGTAGTTAACGTGGAAGCTAACGTGGGTCTTTTTGCTTCGCCAACTTTAGTGGAGATCACCTTTTCCACTAACTTTGGCATCTCCCTTTCCTTCCACGTTAGTTCCCACGTTAATGTAGTTAACGTGGAAGCTAACGTGGGTCTTTTTGCTTCGCAAACGTTAGTGGAGATCACCTTTTCCACTAACGTTGGCATCTCCTTTTCCTTCCACGTTAGTTCCCACGTTAATGTAACTAACGTGAAGACTAACGTGGGTCTTCTTGCACCTTCGCTAGCGTTATTGGCACTCACTTTTGCCACTAACGCCGCTCCTTCTTCAAAGTTGATGCCATTAACGTTCCCACTAACGTTCCAACTTTCCTTCCTTCCACGTTAGTGGCCAAGTTAGTGGTACTAACGTAGCCACTAACGTGGCTCTTCTCTGTTTCTTGTTACCTGAAATCAATCAAACAAAGTGCATCAAAGTCTTGCTCTTAATCATGGGATCATGCATCATCCATTTTATCATTCAATTCATGCATAATTCTCATGAAATCATTCAAAATTCACAATGTTTGCTTGAATCATGGTGTGAATGCATTTTCATCCAAATACTTGCTTATTTCCTAGAAAAATGCATGAAACCACCATAAAGCATACAAAAAATGGCTAGTAAAACTAGCCAAGATGCCCTGGCATCAACACACCAATTTACCTTCGATAAAATGCGAAAAAAATGACTGCCCTATCATGGTCGGCAAGATGGAGCGACGATATCCAAATTGGTGCAAGAGTTATAAAAGTGATTCATCGACCGACCTCTAAAACAACTAGAAGAGGCATTAAAATGAATTGCAAAATTACTTAGCAAAATAAAAGCAACTGCTACAATGCTTATTATGAAATGATACGAAGTCATGAAATAATAAAGCAAATGCAAAAGAAGAACTTAGAAATCCCAACAAAGGCTAAAAGCATCCAAAAAAACAAAGCATCCAAAAATTACAAAATAATTTATTACAAAGTCCACATGGGCACTACACTTATACATATACAAGAAAAATCAAGAAGTAGAGGTAGATTAATCAAGCGCCTCTAAGTTGGGATCAGGGACCTCCACCTTGGAATTAAGGGTGGCAACCTCGTCGTCCACCATAGCTGAAGAGGTCCCCAACTCGGCACCAGAATAGTCCACCTCCAAATGAGTAGAAGTCAGCACAGTCAGAAAGGGCAAGGATGTTGTCTTCAAGCTCTTAAAAGTAGGAGCATCCTCATCTTCCTCAGGGATATCCACAATCTGGCCATTGATGACCATCTTGTTAGATGCACCACATAGACGTCAAGCCTGGGAGCCAAAACTTGAACTTGAGCCTTCACATTCTCAATGGCCTCATCCAAACCATTAGTCGAGATATCCTCTAGATCTTCATACCTTTGTTTGAGTTCCTTGACCTCTTTTGCCTGTGCCGTCCTCTTTGAACGGCTTGCTGGACAATTATATTCTTCTACACTTGCCTCAATTTATTGTAATGACCAATATTGTTGACCATTTTTTTTTTGCAAAAGGAGAAAGTCAGCAACATAAACAATTATATCAAGAAAGCTATCTATAAAACACAAAAATTACCTAGTTCGGTCTGAACATAACTCGGCTTTGCTACTAAATTTCTTTGTCGAAAAATTCGGCGACTGACCCCAACACTTTTGGAAGAGAGCTATGATCGATTGTTCCTCTTCACTCAACTCTTCGAGGTCATGCTTAACTACCGCTGACTCCTATTCCCAAGACAAGAAGAACATGTATTGCAACTTCTCGTTCATCCAGAACAGTCGAGTACCCTCCACAAGTTGGACTTTGAAGTAGTAGTTTTAAAATCATGAAAAGACTCTTCAAAAATAGAAAAAACCTTCCTACCCTAGACAGCTCAGAAGGAAGTCTATTATTGTTTCTTGCTACTAAAGGGTTTTGTCAGATGAAAATATAGAAAAATACCTTTAGAGATATCGAGAGCAGTAGGGTTTGACAAACAAGCTGAAATACTTTCATAAAACCCCACGAGTTTGGATGCAATTGAGTAGGAGCTACTCAGCAGGCCAATAGTACATCCTGCTCAAAGTCAGTAAATGGGAACCTAACCCCTAACTGAGTGAAAAGACACTCATACATGAAAAGAAAGTGATCTTTTGACCTGTTGATGACAAGTCATCTTATACTAGCTTTTCAAGCATTTCTCACTTGTTTCACTAGGTTTTATGCACTTTCTTGCATTATAAGTAAGTGATTTGGAGAAGGTTTGCATGATTATGTTAAATCAATCAACCATCCTTTATTTGACACAAAATTATAGGGTTTAAGCTAGAATTAATTTTTTTTTGAATAATTTATGAATCTTGTGAATTTGGTGATGCTTTGGTTGGTTGGTTTGATTGATTGTAGGTGAAGAAAGAAAGAAACAAGAAAAGGGTGCCCAACCAAGCGTGGCCCAAGGAAACAAAAGCGTGGCACTCACTCAAGGAAGCAAGCATAGCGCTTAAATAATGAGCGTAGCGCTCAAAAAGTGAGCGCTATAGACCAAGCACTCAGCACCAAAGGCACAAGGCAAGGGTGCTGTGTTGAGAGTGTTAACTGAGCGCTACAAGGAGGAACTCAAACATGTAGTGCTCCGTTAACTTTGTTAACTTTTTCGTGGCCTCCCCATGAAGAAAGCAAGGCGCGATATCAAGAAACGGGGCAGCCAGGAATCGAATTATGCACCAAGGCAAGTAAAGCATAAAGCATTGCGTTGCTTCTTTTCACTGAGCGCCATTACTTCATGAAGAAATTAGCAAAAGGTAGCCACCAGGGTTCGAACATGGAGACTACACAAGGCACAATGTAGCGCTACGTTACTTTCACCAACTGAGCGCTATACAATTGAAGCTTGGCACAAGGAAATTGGTTCCAAATGGGAGAGCCAGGATTCGAAATTGGAAACCATGCTCAAAGGCAAAGGGCACTGCATTGTTCCTTTTAACTGAGTGCTACTTTGCTATGCATATGGGCTTGGCACGAGACAAAAATTGGAAGGCACACAAAGCCATTGAGCGCTGCGTTACCTTACTACACTGAGCGCTCCCCTGGAGGTGTCCCATGGTTCCAATTTTAAATCAAAAGCCAAATTTGGATCCATTTTCTTCACCAAATTAAAAAGCCCACTCCAAGTCTTAAGATAAAAATTAGAAAGTACATAAATAGGAGTTAGTTTGATTTGTAGAGGACCTCCTTTCATTTTTTTGTTTTACCTTTTGCTTATTTTTAGTTTTCACTGTAGCTAAATTTTAGTTTTCACTCTTGTTTTGAATTTGGGGAATTGGAATTGAGATCTGGGTTTTCTTTCTGATTGTTCTTGCTTTGGAAATTTTTACTTTTTGTTTCTGAATTTTGGATTGAGATTGAAGAAATTCTGTTTCAATTCTTGATCTGAAATTCCTCTTTGTTCTTCTTCTACATAATTCAGTGAATTGAGAATTAGATCTGAAGTTCATTTATTGCTTTCATCTTCCTTTCTTCTGCAAATTGTTTTCTATTTGATCAAGGAAGGAATTGAGATCTAGATCTATTTTCTAGTCTCATTGATCCCCTGAGATCTTTAATTTTGCTTTTAGATTTCACAATTGAGCTAAGTTTATTTTTTGTTTTATTTTTCAAGCAATTTTACCTTTCTGTTTAGATTTTCTGCAACTTATTTCATCTTCTACTTCTCTGATTAATTGCTCTTTACATTCTCTTGTTGAATTTTGAATCCCAGCTCCCACATCCCTTTATTATTCAAGAAATTTACATTTCTTACACTCTAAGCTTTAGCTATTTACATTTCTTGCAATCTAAACTTCAGTTATTTACATTACTTGCACTTTAAGATTTAGCTCTTTTACTTTCTTGTACTTTAAGTTTCATGCAATTTACTCTTCTGCACTTTATTTTTCTGTCAATTTCCCCTATCCCTTTTATTTTCATGCAATTTAGCTTCTGCTATTCAAGTTTCACTCAAATCATCAACTGTTTGCTTAACTAAAGTTATCACCTAACTAAATTTGCTCAATCTATCAATCCCTGTGGGATCGACCTCACTCATGTGAGTAATTACTACTTGATGCGACCCGGTACACTTGCCGGTGAGTTTTAGTGTGGAATCAGATTTCCACCCATCAAGTTTTTGGCACCGTTGCTGGGGATTGATCTAGATTGACAATGATTAAGTAAGGTGGTGGTCTAGATTAAGCACTTTTTCTTTTTTATTTTTACTAAGCACATTAACTGTTTGAATTTTTTCTTAAGGTAACTGTTCCGAGGGTTACCTGAAACTGTAGGTCGATCTCGGATGAGATCTTTAGTACTGGTCAGAGATGACGTGTCCGGCTGGCTGGTGGCAGCCGGAGCTGTTGTGTCCGACTCGTTGGACTGGCTACACTTCTGATCCTTGGTCACCGGAGGGTGGGGGGTACCTGCAAGAGACTCCGATGCTTAAGTTAGCATGAGTATTAAACAGGTTTTATGTAGAATCAGAGTATGAATTATATCTGGGTGCTCCAGTGTATTTATAGTAGATGGGGCTGACCTTTCTGATAAGATAAGTTAGTTATCTTATCTTATCTTTATCTTATTTTGGGTGAAGTCAGCTTATCTTCAAGGGAACCGCCTTTATCTCTATAGGCTTGGATTGCCTTTGGATTTGGGTCATGTTCCTCTATTTGGGCCCTCTATTGGGCTCTCCTGTCGGTTTGGCCAATCTCTTTGAGAAGAGGTCGGCTAGTCGGACCTAAAGAGGTCGGTCGCCATGTCGCTAAATATCCCGAGTCGGACAGCTTGACCCAGGGTATGAACAGTGCCCCTGCTTGAGCTCGGTCTTCTTTTTTGAGGTCGAGTCCTTGACTTCGGTCCTTCTATAGTGGAGCCGAACTCAAGCATTTCGTCGATTTTTCCCTTTTTGTAGAATCTTTTGAATGTAGAACGTTTTTCTCTAAAAGCGCGCATTTTCACATCAGTGCTTTGGAAACGTGTGAGGGTTTAATACTTTCATTAATTAGCATTAATTGCCCCGTTTTTCCTTTGAAGCTTTTAATTTTTGAAAACCCAGAAACGGTTTCTCTTCTTCGCTCCTTTGTAACTTCTTCACATTTTCTTCCTTTGTTCTCTCGCTCTCTGTTTTTTTTGCCCTCATTTCTGCTTTTTCTCGCATTGCGTCGTCGCTCGGCAAATTTTCTGGGTAGCTTCCATTTTTACGCCTCCTTCTTTCCTCCGAAGCTTCTTCCTTCTCCAGGTGAGTTCCATTCGTATTTTCTTTCTCTTTCGTTGCTTTGGCTTTGTGATCAAGTTTTGATTTTTCTTTAGAGAAAGTTTGGATCTTTTGTTTTTGTCGCACCTAATTGTTGTGTGTTCTAGGGGTTTCTTCATCTTCTGTAAGATCCTTTTTGCTTTTCTTGTTCCTTAAACCTTTTCTAGGGCTTTTGCATGTTGTCGCCGTTTCTGCTTACGCCTTTGATGGTGGTTTTTGCTTGATTCTGAAAAAGGTTGGGCCTTTGATGATTTTTGCTTGGCATTTTTGATGTTTGACCATGCTTTTTGCTGATAGACTGTAGAAAGGTAGTGATTTTTGTGTTTTTACTTCCTTTGTTTCCTTTGAAACCTTTTTCTTGTTTGAAGAGTGCCGGGACGTAATCTATAGGAATTTCCTTTTAACCTTGGTTTGTTACTGCCTCCAAAGGATGCCCCGGGACTTTGGTTTGAGTCTTAGGGTTTTCCTTTTCTGTTTGTTCGTCTGTATCATATTAGTAGAGTTGTTTTTGCCCCTCGTCCGAGATGTTTTTTCTTTTAATAATCCTATCTTCTTTTCTTATTGTAGGATTAGTTGGCCTCATATCTTCTCGCCATAACGTTGTAGAGATGTCTTCCTAAGTTTCTGAAGGCATGGCCGATTGGGTGGACTCAATGGTTCTTATGTGTGTCTCTTTGGCTGATTCTGAGTTTTGTGTGCAGCTTAGGTAGTTTCAAAGGGTCTGTAGTAATGCCGGCGATGAGAAGAATTATGAACTTGTCCCTCCCTCTTCTGAAGAGAGAGTTTGTTTCTCTACTCGGGTTGTTAGAGATCGCCCTTTTTTCTATGCTTATGACTTCTTTTTTGGTCAGCTGGGTATCACCCTTCCCTTTACTGAATTTGAGACCAACCTATTATGGTCTTGTAATGTTGCTCCCTCTCAACTTCACCCTAATTCCTGGGGCTTCATAAAAATTTTTCAATTGTTGTGCAATGGTTTTGGTGTTCCCGCCTCGCAATCTCTCTTCTTCTATTTATTTGATTTGACGAAGCCTGGAGTAGTAAAAACGAAGGCGGCTTGGGTCTCCTTTCGATCTTCCCAGGGGAAGAAGGTCTTTTCCATATTTGACGAATCGTTCCGTGATTTTAAAAATTACTTTTTCAAGGTCCGAGCTATTGAAGGAGCTCGGCCCTTTTTTCTGGATGAGAATGATGAGCCCGCCTTTCCCTTGGAATGGCAAAAAGATGTGCGAGTGTCCCGATACACGTGGGAGATGATAGATGAAACTGAGCGAGCTTTTGTGACCGTCTTGGAAGAACGCTGGGGTCAACCTCCCCATCTCGATACAAAGAAATTTTTAACCAATCCCTCTCTTCTTCAAACCGAGCTGGGTATTTTGCGTTCCTGATTTTCCCTTTATTATCTGTTTATTTTGCTTGTAAATGCCTTTCCGACTTGTAGCTTCATTTCTTACTGTTGTGTTTTGCAGAGGCAATGAAGAATAATGAATCCATGAAGGCTTTTAAAAGAGCACAGAAGGCGACTGCTGCTAAAAGCATCTCGGCCAAGGCGGCCGGGGAGGGATCTTCCCAAGTGCGCGTGAAGCCGTCCATGCCGAGTTCTCCGAGGAAGGTGATCCCCACTCCCCGAGTTCGTCTGGATAACCCTCCCCTGACTTCTGTTGCTCCTTCTGGCGTTCCTCTCAATAAGAAACAGAAAACAGCTGAGCCTTTTAACCTTGATGCTCCTGACTTTAATGCAATTGAATTCGTGGATTAGCAAATTGGTCCTTATGGTGCCCTTCCCATGGACGATGTGTCCATCCTTCGCCATCTGGAATTTATGACCCAAAACAGCATTAAGATGGCGTATATGGGAGCTGTTCTGTACCGAACTGCCCAGAATCTTCCTCTCCATGCCACCAAAGAATTTATGGAGGAGGCAAAGCAAGAGTTCGACCGGATGAAGGGCCTTAAGGAGGAGCTTGAGGTAAAGGTTGCCAAGTTGGAGAAGGATTTAGAGACTGAGAATGTGAGTTCCCTTTCTCTGGCAGCTTCTGTGAGGCTGGCCGAGGATACGGCTATGAGACATAAGGACAGTTATGCGACGTCTTATCGGGAGGTGGTGCGCCTGAGGGAGGAGCTGGAGAGTGCCCGGGAAGATTACTCTGAGCTTCAGGGTCATCTCGTTGGCAGTGTGACTGCTGCTTACGAGAACCTGAAAGAACAAGTTCGAGTTATTGCTCCCGAGGCCGACCTTACCCTCTTCAGCCTAGATAATGTTGTCAGGGATGGCAAGATTGTCCCTGATGACGAGGATGATGATGATGTTGAACCTCCCCCTGTGTCCTCTGCCAAAGTGTCGACCTCTTCCACTCCTCCGGCTGTGTCTGATCCGGATTGCCAGATTCTGAACCGAAAGGATGGAACTGTGGATGTTGTGCCTATTCAGACTCGTCCTCCTTCTCCTTGTCCTGATGCTGCCAAGAAGGCTCCCGATGTTTGCTGATTTCTCTCTGGATATTTGTGCAGCTGGCACGGCTTGTTGGCTCTTAAACTTTTATTGTTTTGTTAATTGCCGACACTTTCTAGTTGCTTGTCTAGCAACTTTTACCTTTAAAGAACAAAAGTAGCTTGCTATCTTTTTTGAGGTAAATTTTGGTGGCCTATGAAGCTTTATAACTTTGTAGATTATATCATGCTTTTTTGCGCTTGACTTGGTACCTCTTCTAGTTTCTGAGAGTGTTGGAACCTTGCGGCTCGGCCTCTTTGGATTGCTTTGTACTTTGCAGTTTGTAGCTTGGATCCTTTGAGGTTGTGGCTGTGTGGGTCCGACTTGTTTTTCGGTTTTCTCGCTCTTGCTTGTATTTTTAGCGTTTCATAACCGATTTCTTTATGTTGTCTTCTACCAAGTTATCTTTGTAATCCTCTTTCTTGGACTTTTGTCAGGTCTCTTTTAGGGATTACTTTTATAACTTGTAGGAGGCCGACTTCTTTTCGTCGTCCTCTTCTAAGTTATTTTTCTAATCCTCTTTTTTGGACCTTTGTCAGGTCTCTTTCAGGGATTACTTTTATAACTTGTTTTGTAGGAGGCCGACTTCTTTACGTCGTCCTCTTCTAAGTTATTTTTGTAATCCTCTTTCTTAGACCTTTGTCAGGTCTCTTTCAGGGATTACTTTTATAACTTGTTTTGTAGGAGGCCGGCTTCTTTTCGTTGTCCTCTTCTAAGTTATTTTTGTAATCCTCTTTCTTGGACCTTTGTCAGGTCTCTTTCAGGGATTACTTTTATAACTTGTTTTGTAGGAGGCCGACTTCTTTACGTCATCCTCTTCTAAGTTATTTTTGTAATCCTCTTTCTTGGACCTTTGTCAGGTCTCTTTCAGGGATTACTTTTATAACTTGTTTTGTAGGAGGCCGACTTCTTTTCATCGTCCTCTTCTAAGTCATTTTTGTAATCCTCTTTCTTGGACCTTTGTCAGGTCTCTTTCAGGGATTACTTTTATAACTTGTTTTGTAGGAGGCCGACTTCTTTTCGTCGTCCTCTTCTAAGTTATTTTTGTAATCCTCTTTCTTGGACCTTTGTCAGGTCTCTTTCAGGGATTACTTTTATAACTTTTTCATTTTGGGCCGACTTTGTTATGTCAGGCCCTTCTAAGTTAAAGTAATCCTCTTTAATAGGGTTGGCCAGACCTCTTTCCAGGGTTTACTTATAACTTGGGTTGACTTGGTCCGACTTCTCAACGTCGGCCAGTCTTTAAGTTATTATTTAGCAATCCATAAGACCTCGTCAGGTTCTTTTTTGGATCACTTTCGATAACTTCTTACATTATTCTGTGTTCATCTTTGCCGATTTGTAGAAGGTGGTTGCTATCTTTAGATCATCTTTTAGGTGAATCGCGTTTTCAACTTTATCAGACGATTGTCTTTATCGTGATCGTGCAGTGAAATTGTTTTTCACTTTATGTCGATCTGTTGCTTTATAATCGGACGATGAATGCTTCAGATTAATGCATCTTGGACATTTGTAGAATATTTAAAAATATATTTTATTCAAAAGAAAGTGCAAATATATACATGCGGGAATTTTTTATCCCTATAAGTCGGATAGTGTTTGAGTCACACTTAGTGCCTCATTAAAAAACCTTTTCAGGAAAAAGAGTGCATCCAATAATGAGATCTTTTCTTTTTCTAACTGTAATACCTTCTTAGGTTGTAGGCGTGCCATGATCTGGGAAGCTCTCGTCCGTCGAGTTCGGACAGTCTATAGTAGCCCTTCCCGAGTACTTCTACAACTCGGTAGGGTCCTTTCCAGTTTGCTGCCAACTTTCCTTCTCCTGGTCGAGTCGTTCCAATATCATTTCGGATTAAGATGAGATCATTCTCTGTGAAACTTCTCGGCACTACCTTTTGATTATATCTGGAAGCCATCCGACGTTTTAGTGCTTCTTCCCTGATCCGAGTTTTTTCTTGGATTTCAGGTAGTAGGTCGAGTTCTTCCCTCTGAAGTTGAGAGTTGGCTTCTTCATTTTAGTGGACTACTCTGGATGACCCTTCCTCGATCTCTACTGGGATCATTGCCTCCACTCCATATGCTAGTCGAAAGGGTGATACATTTGTGGTGGAGCGTGGCGTTGTTCGATATGCCCATAGGACTTGTGGAAGTTCTTCGGCCCAAGCTCCCTTTGCATCTTGTAGTCTCCATTTCAACCCAGCCAGTATGACTTTGTTGGTGGCTTCAGCCTGTCCATTGGCTTGAGGGTGTTCGATGGAGCTGAACTGGTGCTTTATATTCAAGTCGGCTAGTCTCCTGAAGTATGCGTCTGTGAATTGAGTGCCATTGTCTGTGGTGATGGAGTATGGAATCCCGAACCTCGTGACAATGTTCCTGTATAGAAATTTTCGGCTTCTTTGAGCGGTGGCGTTGGCTAGGGGCTCTGCCTCAATCCATTTTGTAAAATAGCCTACTCCGACTATGAGGAATTTTTCTTGTCCTGATCCCTGGGAAAAGGCTCCGAGAAGATCAAGTCCCCATTTTGCAAATGGCCAGGGCAAAGTTACACTGATGAGCTCTTCTGGCGGGGCGATGTGGAAGTTGGCATGTTTCTGACATGGTGGACATGTCTTTACAAATTCTATAGCCTCTTTCTGTAGGGTTGGCCAGTAAAATCCCGCCCGCAGTACCTTTTTGGTGAGAGCTTGTGCCCCGAGATGATTGCCACAAATAGGACTGTGTACTTCTTCTAAAACTTCCCTTGTGTTGGAGGTCGGCACACATTTTAGTAGTGGTATTGAGATCCCTCTTTTATATAGGGTGTTGTTTATGATGGTGTAGTACTGAGCCTCCCGTTTTAACCTGTTCGCCTCTTTTTCGTCCGTGGGGAGTGTTTCTGCTTTGAGGTAGTTAATTATGGGAGTCATCCATCCTTGATCCCGATCTGTTATGGCTAGGATCTTTTCTTCTTCCGAGATTGACGGGTTCTGTAGCATTTCCTGGATGAGGCTTCTATTGTTGCCCCCTGGTTTGGTGCTGGCTAGTTTCGAGAGTGCGTCAGCTCAGGCATTTTGTTCACGGGGTATGTGGCAGATCTTATATTCCCCGAGGAGTCTGAGCTGTTCTTTGGTTTTATCCAAATACTTTTTCATGGTGGAATCTTTGGCTTGGTAGCTCCCCGTTATCTATGAGGTGACTACTTGTGAATCACTGTAGATGTTGAGTTTTTGAGCTCCAACCTCTTTAGCTAGCTTCAAACCAGCTAATAACGCTTCATATTCCGCCTGGTTGTTTGAAGCCTAGAACCCGAACTTGAGGGAGAGCTCAACTTGGGTTCCTTGGTTGCTTTCTATTATCACACATGCGCCGCTTCCAGTCTTATTTGAAGAACTGTCCACATAGAGATTCCATTCTGTGGGAATTGTCAGGGCATCTGTGAATTCTGTGATGAAGTCAGCCAGATATTTTGATTTGATGGCCGTCCGAGCTTCATATTGGAGGTCAAACTCGGATAGCTCGACTGCCCATTGTAAAATTCTGCCTGCCAGATCTGTTTTCTGCAATATTCCTTTTATGGGCTGGTTGGTTCGAACCCTAATGGTGTGACCCTGGAAGTAAGGGCGAAGTCGTCGAGACGTTAGAATGAGGGTGTAGGCAAACTTTTCTATTTTCTGGTAGTTCAACTCGGATCCCTGTAGTGCTTTACTAATGAAGTAGACGGGTTGTTGCCCACTTTCGTCTTCTCTGACTAGTGCTGAGGCTATTGCCTGGCTTCCTACTGCGAGATATAATATGAGCGGTTCTCCTTCTCGTGGTCGAGATAGGATAGGTGGCCATCCTAAGATATCCTTGAAGTTTTGGAAGGCTTGTTCACATTCTGTTGTCCATTCGAACTGCTTTTCCTTCCTCAAAGTAGCATAAAAGGGGAGAGATCTTATTGCTGATCCGGCTAAGAACCTGGATACGGCGGCCAATCTCCCGTTGAGTTGCTATACTTCTTTGACACAGGTTGGGCTCTTCATGTTGAGTATGGCTTGACATTTATCCAGATTTACTTCAATTCCTCTTTGTAGGATTTTCCTGCTTCTACTGCAAAGGTGCATTTCGTAGGATTGAGTCACATGTCATGCTTCCTTATAGTGTCGAACACTTGAGCCAGGTCGGACAATAATGTCTCTTCCCTTTGTGTCTTTATTAACATGTCGTCTACATAGACTTCCATGATTTTTCCGATGTGATCTGAGAAGACTTTATTCATTAGCCTTTGATAAGTAGCTCTCGTATTCTTGAGACCGAAAGGCATCACAATATAGCAGTAATTCGCTTTCCGCATTAAAACGAAGTCTTTTCTTGATCTGGTGGATACTTGGGGATTTGGTTGTATCCCGAGTATGCGTCCATAAACGAGAGGTTTCTATATCCGGAGGAAGCATCTACCAGAGCGTCGATAGTTGGGAGTGGGTAAGGATCCTTTGGGCAGGCTTTGTTGAGATCGGTGTAATCGGTACACATTCGCCACTTCCCATTTGATTTTCTCACCAAGACGACGTTGGCTAGCCATAATGGGTACTTGACTTCTCTTATGAATCCTGCCTCCAGTAATGCTTGTACCTATTCTTCCACAGCTTGGGATCGCTCTGGCCCAAGTTTTCTTCGTCTATGCAGTACCGGCCGAGATCCTGGTTAGACTACCAACTTGTGGCACATTAGTTTGGGGTCTATGCCTGGCATGTCTGCGGCTTTCCATGCGAAGAGATCGACATTGTCTCGTAAGAATTGCACCTGTAATTCTTTTGAGTCTCCTTTCAGGATCGTGCCGATATTAGTTGTTTTGTCCGAGGTGTCTCCGATATGAACCTTCTCTATCTCACCTTCTGGCTGCGGTCGGAGTTCTTCTCGTCTCTGAACTCCGCCAAGCTCAATTGCATGAAACTCTTCTCCTTTGCCTTTGAGGTTTAGACTTTCGTTATAACAGCAACATGCCATCTTTTGATCTGATTTTATTGTAGCTATCCCCTCTGTAGTTGGGAATTTCATGCATAGATGTGGAGTCGAGACTATTGCGCTGAGTTGATTTAGTGTTGTCTGACCTATTAGAGCATTGTAGGCTAAACTCACGTCGACCACAATGTAGTCTATTTTGAGTGTCCTGGATTGGTTCCCCTTTTCGAAGGTTGTATGTAGTGATATGTATCCCAGTGGTTGTATCGGGGTATCTCCGAGTCCGAACAGATTGTTCGGGTATGCCTTAAGCTCTTTGTCTTCTAGGCCGAGCTTGTCGAAGGCATCTTTGAATAAGATATCGGCTGAGCTCCCTTGGTCTATTAATGTGCAGTGCAGATTGGAGTTTGCCAGTATGATGGTGATGACCATGGGGTCGTCGTGTCCCGAGATGATACCGGATGCGTCCTCTTTAGTGAATGTGATTGCAGGGATGTCAGGTGCTTCCTCCTTTCCCTCGACATGATATACTTCTTTGAGATATCTTTTGCGAGATGATTTGGAGATTCCTCCCCCTGCGAATCTGCCGTGTATCATGTGGACGTGTCTTTCTGGTGTACGAGGCGATCGCGCGGTTCGTCCGATATCTTCGTCCCTTCGTCTCTTTCTTTGATCATCATCTCGGGTGGCCAGAAACCAATCTAGTTTTCCTTCCCTCACCAATTTTTCTATGATGTTCTTTAAATCGAAGTACTCGTTGGTTGAGTGCCCTCGCACTCGATGATATTCACAATACTCATTCCGGTTTCCTCCCCCTCTTTTGCCTTTGAGTGGCCGAGCTGGGGGTATTCTCTCCGTATGGCAGACTTCTTTATATACGTCGACTAAGGATACCCTGAGAGGGGTGTAATTGTGGTATTTTTTGATTTTATCCCCTTGTCGATCTTCTTTCCTTTTAGACTCCTTATCTTTATCTCGGTTGGGGACCCCGAATTTGGAGGTTTCTCCCAACCGAGCATTTTCTTCCATGTTGATGTATTTTTCTGCTCGCTCCTACACTTCGTCTAAGGAGGTAGGGTACTTCTTTGATATAGATTGGCTAAAAGGTCCTTCTCGTAGGCCGTTGATGAGTCCCATGATGGCGGCCTCTGTTGGCAAGCTTTATATGTCCATGCATGTTTTGTTGAATCTTTCCATGTAGTTGCGGAGGCTCTCCCGATCGCCTTGCTTGATCCCCAGTAAACTGGGGGCGTGTTTGGCCTTATCTTTCTGGATGGAGAATCTGGCTAGGAATTTTTTGGCCAGGTCGTCAAAGTTTGAGATGGACTTTGGAGGTAAGTTGTCGAACCATCTGATTGCTATCTTCGTGAGAGTTGTTGGAAAAGCTTTGCAGCGAACGGCATCTGAGGCGTCGGTGAGGTACATTCTGCTTCTGAAATTACTGAGATGATGGTTGGGATCTGTGGTACCATCATACAAATTCATATCCGGGAGTTTGAAGTCTTTTGGAATTTTGGTTTTCATGATTTCCCTGGTGAATGGATCTTGTTCTTTGCGTGAATTTTCCTCAGGAGTGGACCGAGGAGCTTTTGCTTTGAGATCGGCTTCCAATTGCAGTAGTTTGTCTTTCAGTTCTCGACGTCGCCGTAGCTCTCTTTGAAGATCCTTCCCAACCTCTCGTTGTTGTTGGGTTTCTTTTTCAAGTTGCTTTAAGTGATCTTGAAGTGCTTCTATTACCCCGGGATTTGATGAGTTTTTGTCCCCGTTGGATTCCGGAGTATCCTTTAGCGTAGTGTCCACGTTCTTGTGCGGCGTTCTGTTTTCTAGATCTGAATCGTGGTCGTTGTGATGGCCGTCCGCCATGGTGTTGGGATGACTTCTAGGTTCCCCGGTAATGGCGCCAATGTTTCGAGGGTTACCTGAAACTGTAGGTCGATCTCGGATGAGATCTTCAGTACTGGTCGGAGATGACGTGTCCGGCTGGCTGGTGGCAGCCGGAGCTGTTGTGTCCGACTTGTTGGACTGGCTACACTTCTGATCCTTGGTCACCGGAGGGTAGGGGGTACCTGCAAGAGACTCCGATGCTTAAGTTAGCATGGGTATTAAACAGGTTTTATGTAGAATCAGAGTATGAGTTTTACCTGGGTGCTCCAGTGTATTTATAGTAGATGGGGCTGACCTTTCTGATAAGATAAGTTAGTTATCTTATCTTATCTTTATCTTATTTTGGGTGAAGTCAACTTATCTTCAAGGGAACTGCCTTTATCTCTATAGGCTTGGATTGCCTTTGGATTTGGGTCATGTTCCTCTATTTGGGCCCTCTATTGGGCTCTGCTGTCGGTTTGGCCGATCTCTTTGAGAAGAGGTCGGCTAGTCGGACCTGAAGAGGTCGGTCGCCATGTCGCTAAACATCCCGGGTCGGATAGCTTGACCCAGGGTATGAACAGTAATACTAACTTCACTCTATCAGTAGAGTGAATTGTTTTTGTTTTTGGTTCTGTGTTTGTTTTTCTTGCTGTTGTATGTCAGAGGCGAGGAGAGAGATTCCTACCTTTTGTGACCAAGACGAGAGAACTCTAAAAAGACTAAGAAGAGAAGCAAGAGGGAAGGGAATTGTTAGAGAAGAGGAATCAGAGGAAGAGATCCTAGAAATAGAGGAAAATTCAACAAATCCAACAGGGGGAGTGGCCAACAACAATGACCAACCGTAGAGGAGAGTTTTGGCTTCATATACGTTTGCTAATCTAAGGCATTGTGGGAGTAGCATCCTTACCCCAAATGTCAATGCAAATAACTTTGAATTGAAGTCCCAACTCATCACTTTGGTACAGAACAACTGCTCCTATGGAGGAAGTCCATTAGAAGATCCAAATCAGCATTTATCTACTTTCTTGAGGATCTGTGACACAGTGAAGTCCAATGGTGTGCATCCAGACATATACAAATGGTTGCTATTCCCATTTTCATTGAGGGATAAGGCTGCTCAATGGCTTGAAGCCTTTCCACAAGAAAGCATCACTAGCTGGGAGGATTTAGTGAATAAGTTCCTAGCCAAGTTCTACCCACCTCAAAGGATTCTCAGATTGAAGATAGAGGTGCAAACCTTCACACAGATGGATGCAGAATCCCTCTCTGAGGCTTAGAAGAGATACAAGGCCTTAATTAGAAAATGTCCCCCTAAAATGTTCAATGAATGGGACATCCTTCAAAATTTCTATGAAGGATTGATTCTGAAAGCTCAGGAAGCACTAGACTATTCAGTAGGAGGTTCATTACAACTCATGAAGACAGCAGAGGAAGCCCAAAACCTCATTGATATGGTGGCAAACAATTAATACTTCTTTTCTCATCAAAGGCAATGCCAACTAGCTCAAAGAAAGGGAGTACTGGAGTTGGAAGGAATTCTAGCTCAACACAAGGTGATGCAGCAGCAAATCCAGCAACAATTTGAGTAAATGGCCAAGATGATTTATGGCTTACAAGTTGCATCAGTGAATGTCACCAATCAACCACCAACTGGGTGGGGACAAAGTGAGGAAAATTGTAAAGATCAGCAGCAAGAACAAGTGAACTACATGCACAACCAAGGATCTAGCCAGAATGGATTCTATGGAGATATATACAACCCCTCTTGGAAGAACCATCCAAACTTAAGATGGGGAGATAACCATACTCAAAACCAGCGGCCCTGGTAGAAGAATTCAAACCAAAACAACTCAAGAAACACAATTTACACAAACCACAGCAACCAGCAAAACACTAACCACAATCCATACAGAAAATCCCAAAACAACTACCCAAATTCCAGCTATTATCCACCCAATAACCCAGCTACTAACCAAAACACCTATCATCCATCTTCAACATCCCACAACCAGCCACAAATACCACAAGATGCTCAAAGGATCTCAAACTTAGAGATATTAATGGAAAAGATGATGAAGCAGCAGGAACTAACCAGCAAGAATCATGAAGCCTCAATGAGAAACTTAGAAAGGAAGATTGGACAGCTGTCTAAGCAAGCACTGATTGAAAGGCAAACAAGCTCACTCCCAAGTGATACCGTTCCAAATCCTAAAGAAGAATGCAAATTCATCCAACTGAGGAGTGGAAAAACCTTGGTGAATAACAAAGAAGCCAACAAGAAGCCTATGGAGGATGACAAGAAGCCAACTGAGAAAAATGAGGCTAACAACAAGGAAGAGATGACAGCAAGCAAGCAAGATCAAGAGAAGCTTAAAAAGAAAGATGACCAACCACAAAATTCAAGGAAAGGGAAGCAAGTAATGGAGGAACCATCTCAAGGAAAGAAGCAGGTGGAGAAGACTTTCACACCTCCTCTGCCATATCCTCAAAGGTTCAACAAGGAAACCAAGGAACAACATTTCCCTAACTTCCTTGAAGTCTTCAAGAAGCTGGAAATCAACATTCCCCTAGCTGAAGCATTAGAGCAGATGCCTCTATATGCAAAGTTCTTGAAAGAGCTTATCAACAAAAAAAGAAGCTGGCATGAGAAGGAAACAGTGCTTCTGACACAAGAATGCAGTGTAGTGATCCAAAAAGGGCTCCCTCCAAAACTCCAAGACCCTGGGAGCTTCTTCTTACCTTGCACCTAGTAATATGACCATAAAAAAGGCACTATGTGACTTAGGAGCAAGCATCAATCTAATTCCTTATTCTATGATGAGAAGGCTATGTATAGAGGAAGTAAAGCCCACACAAATGTCACTAGAGCTCGTGGACAAATCATTGGTGTTTCCCAGAGGAGTGATTGAAAATCTCCTGGTCCAAGTAGGGACATTTATATTTCTAGCAGACTTTGTGATCTTGAATCTAGGAGAAGAAGGGAGTGACTCTATTATCTTGGGAAGACCCTTCTTGGCCACAGCAAGGCCCATCATAGATGTTGAACAAGGAGAGCTAACCTTAAGGGTACATGATGAAAGCATTACTCTGAATGTCTTTCCAGAAGCACAGCATAATGACGAAAAGGAAAAATGCATGGAAGTTGACAAAGAAGACTTGCAGTGGAAGGAAGAAACCAACAAGACACTCATTAACTCTCTTCCAGAGCAAGAGACAAGCAGCAAGGCAGGACAAAAGGAGAATGAGACTCTAAAGAATGATGAGAGAAAGTAAGAAGGAAGTGAGGTATTGGCCACTAAGAAGACAAATCCCAAAACACAGCCCACTGTCAAAGGAGAAGAATCACCAAAAAAAGGGGAAGAAAAGCAAGAAAAAGGGTCCAAAAGGGTGGAAAAATAAAAAGATCCCAACTGAAGGATTTTCAAAGGGAGATAAAGTGCAGCTAATTTACCAGCAATTAGGGACAAATCAACAATCTGATGATTACTACACTATCAACAGGATACTCTCACTGGAGCTTGCAGAGATTGAACATCAAGGCATTGGAAGGAAGCTTACTGTGAGAGGAGACAAATTGAGACATCACAATCATCAACCACCCTAATGAGGGTCCAATGTCAAGCTAGTGATAATAAAAGAGCCCTCCATGGGAGGCAACCCATGATTTAATATTCTTGCTTTGGTTTAATTTCAAAAAAACAATGGTCCTTCTAGCATGAATTTGAGTTCTCATGAGTATATTTGATAATCGCATACATTGTCTTGAAGCATATGCTAGACTTCTAAGTTTGGTGTGCCTGAAGGCACTCCAAAATAGCTTCTCAAGCTTTCTTAGGATATATGCTTACTTATTTTGATGGTGTGTATAGCCAAACATTAAGTTTGGTATTTACATATGCAGAGAATTTCAGAAAAATCATTTTTGTTCATAGGATCAAATTTATGAATAGATGGATCATACATTGCCTTATATTTTTTTTTAGCTTATGGTATCATAGTAAGAAATAAAATGTTCTTTATAATGAATATGCCAATTGTGCAGATACTCATTGAGTTTTACATGGATCCCTTAACAGAGAACAAGTTTGGTGTCCACCAAATCTTTATTCAAAATCTAAGGAGCATGATTGGTCATTTAAATAAGGAACATGTAGAATTATCTTTCTTTGTTACTCATCACCACTCCACCGTACCAAAATTTATTCCAATGCTTACCATTGCTTTGACTTCATTTTGCAGGACAAAGAAGATTGAGAAGGAGACAAAGAAAGGGAGCAAGCACGGTCATGACAAGGCAAAAATGAGGGTCACATGTGCTTAGAGAAGCGTGCTCCCTTGGGAAACAAAATCTGCATGCTTTGAACCCTTGGAGGCTGAACCACATGCATCCAATGAGGGAGCAATCCTTGTCAACCTTCAACTATGCATGCAAGCCGTCCATGCTATGAGCTCCCCACAATATTTTGCTCAATCTTCACCCTTCATTTGCCTAACTGGAAAGCTTTCCTTACTTGTGGTTTTGTTCAAAGATTCATGCTTTGACTATAAATAGGTGGTGACACTTCCTAGCTCACATATCCCTTCCCTCCTCATACAAGAATTCTTCACGTATAAGCCTTTGTTTCATCCACACCCTCATCCTAAACATGTTCCAGTAGCCTTTCTTACCCAACAGCAACGTCATTTTCCATTCCCTTCCATAACAAAACCATTCCTCAACCAAAGTTTATCCCTTCTTCTCCATTCTTTCTTAATTCATGGCATCTTCAAGTTCTAAAAGAAGGAAAGGCAAGGAGCCAATGGTGGCCGAACCATCAACCTATGATACAAAGAGATTCAGGTCTCAGCTTTATGAATTAAGGTATCATAAGCTCATGGAATCAAAGCATGTCATTCCAGAAATGGGCTTTAGACTGAGGGGTGGAGAGTATCCTATCTTGAGAATGATTACCATGGAAAGGAGGTGGGAACTTTTATGTGAACCTTTGACAGACATCAGTGCAGTCATGATAAGATAATTCTACGCAAATGCTGTAAAGACAAGCCAGGACAGCCCTCCTTATAAGAGCTATGTCAGGGGTGTAGAGGTAGATTTTAGTCCACCATCAGTCATGAGAACCCTACAGTTGAGAGTAATAACCTATGGAGAGCTTAGCTTTGAGGAAAGATTGCAGGGTGAGAATGATCCTGACGAGATTTTACATGGGTTATGCTTTGAGGACAGAGACTGGGAAAGGGACTCAGAGGGAGCTCCAAGCCACTTGAACAGAATAGATCTCACACGTGAGGCTAATGGGTGGTATGAGATAGTGAGGAGGTCTATACTCCCTACTGGAAACACCTCAGAAGTCACAATCAAGCGAGCCATCCTGACATATTGCATCTTAAAGGGAGGAGAAATCAACCTTTCACAGCTCATAGCAGACAGCATTTAGGAGATGGCTGAAAATATAAGCAAATCAAGTAGGCTTGGTCACCCAAGCACTATTCTGAGGCTGTGCAACAGGGCTGGGGTGCTCTTTGAAGATGAAGATACAGAAAAGGTAAAAGGAGGCAGTGGAATAACTAGGCGACTAATGGAAGGTGCCACTAATGATGACAATCAAGAGGAAGGAAGATCCCAAAGAAGAAGAAGACCACAAGTGGAGGAAGAACAAGCTCCTGGTGCAATGGACATGAGCCAATTGCAGAGGGCCATTGAAGAAATGCCTCAATAGCACATGAGAGCACAGGAGCAGTATTTGAGGCAACAAGTGCTATACTTGTAACAACAGGAGCAGTATATGAAAGATTGAGAGCAACAAGAGAACTGGCAGCACCAAATGATGGAACAGAAAGAGACATGGCAGCAACAAATGATGGCTCAATAACAAGAATTTCAAACAAAGATTATTGATGGTCAAAGGGAACAATCAACAGAATTTCGAAAGTCACATGAAGGATTGTTTCTGAGGCAAGCCAAATATGGGGAATACACTCAAAATTTATATCAGTGGAAGACCATATATCATACCATTGGAGAACATAGGCACTATGATAGAATGGATTATGATATAGACACCCAATCAAAGTTGGATTACTTGGTCCACAGCATGCCAGCATTGGAACCATATATCAAGCCATTTGAGCAATGCCAAGAGCTAGTAGACCATTAGAGAGCAAGAACCCAGAAACATACAGCACACATACAGCGTGGGTTGGAGGAAGCTGGACTCTCAGGTCTTATAGACCCTATCTGGGATCGACGATGCCCTGTTGAAGAACATCAAGATGCAACCAAGAAGAAAAAGAAGAAAGGAGAATCAAGCAGAAGCAAGGAGCATGACAACTAGGAGGTGCTGAAGTTTCTTTCATGTTTTTAATTAGATAAGGAAGATGCATCCCTGAAACATGAGATGCCTCCAATTGCTTTATGTTCTGGGTAGTTTTCTTACAAGTGAATTACATTATGTTTGTCATTCCTCATTAGCTTGAATTTTGTTTTGTTTCCCTGCTGCATGAAGGAAAGAAAAATGTTTGAAAGAAGAAAGTGATTGTCCAATGTTGTAGAAATTAGAATGAAATTCAGTGGTGGTACTTGTCTGATTTAATGATTAGCTCAATAATAAATGCTGCATAATAAAATATTCTTTGAAGTGTGAATTAGTTTGCTACCATAAAGTCTTTTATTAATGAATGTCCCTTGAGAATGAAGCAAAATAAGAAGAAAAAGAAAGAGAAAAGCCAAGAATTGGCAAATAAACAAACAATAAGGCTAGACACCAATAGCTTGGACCATAGGACATATGCCTGTGGTGCTTTTGTACTAGGATATGCTTGGACAATTAGGTTCTGAGGAGTATTTTAAAACTTGGCCACTTGGATTAACTAATCTGGGATTACCAACTGAAAGTCCACTATCAAGAGCAACCTAGTTACAAAGCATTTAGTAATCCAAAGAGATGCTGGGCATCAATGTTCCTAGGAAGAAATTGTGAGCCATGTGTCTGTGGTGAAGAAGTGTTGAGCAAAAACTAAGCCAAAAGGCTGCTGCAACACTTGCCACCAAGCTTTCATTAATAAATAAGCTTTCTAAGCAAAGGAAAGAAATAAAAATCTAAGAGGGATCAATCAAAAGCAAGGCATTATAGCAGCAACTCTAGTGAACCTTTGAGGAAACATTTCTTATCTATCAGCAAAGTAATAAGTGAGCTGCATTTGTCTGCATAAAACCCCATGTACCAAGTTCAATTATCTGCTAAATAAGGACATGTATATTTCTCTGCTTCATTTCATTTCCTCTTATATTTAGTCCTTGCTTGGGGACAAGCAAGGTTTAAGTTTGGTATTGTGATGACAAGTCATCTTATGCTAGATTTTCAAGCATTTCTCACTTGTTTCACTAGGTTTTATGCACTTTCTTGCATTATAAGTAAGTGATTTGGAGAAGGTTTGCATGGTTATGTTAAATCAATCAACCATCCTTTATTTGACACAAAATCATAGGGTTTAAGCTAGAATTAATTGGTTTTTGAATGATTTATGAATCTTGTGAATTTGGTGATGCTTTGTTTAGTTGGTTTGATTGATTGTAGGTGAAGAAAAAAAAGAAACAAGGAAAGCGTGCCCAACCATGCGTGGCCCAAGGAAACAAAAGCCTGGCACTTGATGACAAGTCATCTTAGCCTAGTTTCACTAGCCTTTTTCTTTAGTTTTCAATTGAATTATACACTTTCTTGAGCCATAAGCAAGCCAATTGGGTAGATTTTCATGCTTCCTTTGATTTAATCAACCATGTATGAATTCATGCTATTTCATGAGGTTTTATGCTATAATTGTGACATATTATGAAAGAATGAATATCTCATGATTTTGAGCATAGCTTTGATGTATTTGGTTGATTAATGATAGGTGAAGAAAGCTTGGAGAAAGGTTGATGCAAGAAGGAATGGCTAGGAGGAATGACTTAAGTCTTGAATTAATTATGAACCAGGAAGCAAAAGCTGGAGCAAAAGTTAGCCGCTAACTTTTTGGCTAACTTTTGGGCAAAAGTTGGAGCAAAAGTTAGCCCCTAACTTTTTGGCTAACTTTTGGGCAAAAGCTGGACCAAAAGTTAGCCCCTAACTTTTTGGCTAACTTTTGGCATGAAAAACACTCCCTGGATGCACCAAAAGTTTGCGCCAACGTTAGCCCCTAACTTTTTGGCTAACGTTGGCGCCTGAAAAACTCCCTGGTCTAGCAAAAGTTTGCGCCAACGTTAGCCCCTAACTTTCTGGCTAACGTTGGCGCCATGAATAACCAAGGGGAGGCCAACGTTGGAGCAAAAGTTAGACCCCTAACTTTTGCCCCAACGTTGGTATCAGCAAAACAAGGGTGCTGATGTGAAAAGTTGAAGCAAAAGTTAGACCCTAACTTTTACTACAACTTTTACTCAAGCTTTCATGATTCCAACCCGGTTCAATTCGGTTCTTCTCCAAACTCCAAGAGCAATCAACCAAGGCCTCTCTCAACCCAATTCCACCAAGAGCAAAGGCCCAATTGAAGGCTTGAAGACCATTTGAAGAAAGTGTATAAATAGATTAGAATTTAAGTTTTAAGGGAGCTTCCCTTTTAGTTTTTCAGAAGAGCTTCCTTTTCGGTTTTGCTTGGAGCTCACTTTTACATTTCTTAGCATTGTTGTTTTAATTCAAGAGAATTTGGGAGGAGAATTGATCTCTCTTCTTCCTTGTTCTTGCCCAGCACTCTTTACTTTTCTTGTCTTGGATTTTGGGTGGAGAATTGAAGAAATTCTGTTTCAATCTCACCTTGAGATCTTGTTTAATTTTCTGCTTAATTGAATTTCAGTTTCGGTTACTTGCTTCTTCATCTACTTTCTTTGCAATTTACAATTTCCTTTGCAATTGTGCTTGTTGGATCTAGGAAGGCATTGAGATCTAGACTTGGTTTTCTAGTCTCTTGGGTCCTGAGATCCGGATTTCCCATTTCCCATTCCCTGTTTACTGTTTTCATGCTTATTTACATTTCTGTTTTAAGATCCGGTTTGATTCAAGACATCCTTTACTTCTCTGTTTGTTGCAATTTACTTTTCCTTGTTTAATTTCTGCAAATCCAACTCCCAATTCCCTTTACAATTCAAGCCATTTACATTTCTTGCACTTTAAGATTCTGCAATTTACATTTCTTGCGTTCTAAGTTTCTGCCATTTAATTTCTTGCTCTTTAAGATTCAGCACTTTAAATTCCAGTTCTCTTTAATTTCATGCAATTCACCCGTTTCCTTTACTTTCTATGCAATTTAAATTCTGCAAATCACAAATCTCTCAACCAAATCTTGATTCGCTTGACTAAATCAACCACTAAACTAAAATTGCTCAATCCTTCAATCCCTGTGGGATCGACCTCACTCCCGTGAGTTATTATTACTTGATGCGACCCGGTGCACTTGCCGGTTAGATTTGGGTGTTTTGGAGAAATTCATTTTTCCGCGAAAATATCCCATCAGCACTCACTCAAGGAAGCAAGCATAGCGCTTGAATAATGAGCGTAGCGCTCAAAAAGTGAGCGCTAGAGACGAAGCACTCAGCACCAAAGGCACAAGGCTAGGGTGCTGCGTTAAGAGTGTTAACTGAGCGCTACAAGGAGGCACTCAAACATGTAGTGCTCCATTAACTTTGTTAACTTTTTCGTGGCCTCCCCATGAAGAAAGAAAGGCGCGATATCAAGAAATGGGGCAGCCAGGAATCGAACCATGCACCAAGGCAAGCAAAGCATGAAGCGCTGTGTTGCTTCTTCTCACTGAGCGCCATTACTTCATGAGGAAATTAGTAAAAGGTAGCCACCAGGGTTTGAACATGGAGACCACACAAGGCACAATGTAGCGCTACGTTACTTTCACCAACTGAGCGCTATACAATTGAAGTTTGGCACAAGGAAATTGGTTCCAAATGTGAGAGCCAGGATTCAAAATTGGAAACCATGCTCAAAGGCAAAAGGGCGCTGCGTTGTTCCTTTTAACTGAGCACTACTTTGCTATGCATATGGGCTTGGCACAAGACAAAAATTGGAAGGCACACAAAGCCATTGAGCGCTGCGTTACCTTACTACACTGAGCGCTCTCCTGGAAGTGTCCTATGGTTCCAATTTTAAATCAAAAGCCAATTTTGGATCCATTTTCTTCACCAACTTAAAAAGCCCACTGCAAGTTTGAAGATAAAAATTAGAAAGTGTATAAATAGGAATTAGTTTGATTTGTAGAGGACCTCCTTTCATTTTTTTGTTTTACCTTTTTCTCATTTTTAGTTTTCACTTTAGCTAAATTTTAGTTTTCACTCTTGTTTTGAATTTGGCGAATTGGAATTGAGATCTGAGTTTTCTTTCTGATTGTTCTTGCTTTGGCAATTTTTACTTTCTGTTTCTGAAATTTGGATTGAGATTGAAGAAATTCTATTTCAAATCTTGATATGAAATTTCTCTTTGTTCTTCTTCTGCATAATTCAGTGAATTGAGAACTGGATCTGAAGTTCATTTATTGCTTTCATCTTCCTTTCTTCTGCAAATTGTTTTCTATTTGATCAAGGAAGGAATTGAGATCTAGATCTATTTTCTAGTCTCATTGATCCCCTGAGATCTTCAATTTCGCTTTTAGATTTTACAATTGAGCTAAGTTTACTTTCTGTTTTGTTTTTCAAGCAAATTTACCTTTCTGTTTAGATTTTCTGCAACTTATTTCATCTTCTACTTCTCTGATTAATTTCTCTTTACATTCTCTTGTTGAATTCTAAATCCCAGATCCCACATCCTTTTATTATTCAAGCAATTTACATTTCTTGCACTCTAAGCTTTAGCTATTTACATTTCTTGTAATCTAAGCTTCAGTCATTTATATTACTTGCACTTTAAGATTCAGCTCTTTTACTTTCTTGCACTTTAAGTTTCATGCAATTTACTCTTCTGCACTTTATTTTTCTGTCAATTTCCCCTCTCCTTTTTATTTTCATGCAATTTAGCTTCTGCTATTCAAGTTTCACTCAAATCATTAACAATTTGCTTAACTAAATTCATCACCTAACTAAAATTGCTCAATCCATCAATCCCTGTGGGATCGACCTCACTCATGTGAGTAATTACTACTTGATGCGACCCGGTACACTTGCCGGTGGGTTTTGGTGTGGAATCAGATTTCCACCCATCACCTGTTAAAGCGGGCATAGCAAATCTGCTCTTCAAGGTCGGGGGCCTTTAGGGTATAGTTTCCTTCATCGTCCTGTCTAGTACAAATTGGGTTTCCTATCTATTATTGACACTGCCCCTAAAACAGTAATATCTATCCAATCTAATTTCTTTGATACATAGGAAAGCATAATTTTTAATACAGATTGAGACATATGGACTACACCTACAAAAGAAAAAATAACTAGTCATGTAGAAATTACCACAAGTCAGACAGCAGGATACAACAAGTCGGATCAACCAGGAATGCCAACAGCACCATTTGGGGGAAAAATAAACCCCAAAAAAATTACACACACTACAACAAAAAAACCAAGCATGGAAAGAAATTAAAAGAATAAAATACATCAATAACAAAAAAGGATATCCCTCCACTACAATCAAATACACCAAGAAACACCAAAAAGCCATACTCAACAAGGTCCTTCAAACAAAATCACAAATTCACAGGAAATGGGTAACATTTCCAAAAAGAACAACTCCCAGAAAAACAACAGACATACAAGCAAAGAAAAGAACTGGTGAGAAAGAAAGCACCAACTTTGAATGACAGAGAGTGAAAATTTGAGCGTTGGTGAAATTTGATAATGGTTGTCCTGAAAGCAAAGTAGAAGCAGCCCCAAATTTGCCATCAAAGAAAAGGGGATTCAAAGCAAAAAGACGCTTATGGAGATCCCAAAAGCAAAGGAGGAGAGGTGATCCTCACAAAAGCACAAGGAAACAAAGAAAGAAGATAGTTGCAGAGAACAGGGAAGGTCTTCAAAAATTAGAAAATGAAAAAGAAGAAGAGGAAGAAGAATCAAGCATATATAGGGGCAGAAGTAGGGGCAAAATAGTAACTTTACCCCACTTTAAATGATGGCGCACGATTAATGAAAAATGCGTGAACGGTTACAAAAGGGAACACATTACAAAAACGTTACAACTGCTCAAATCACATCAAACGTCCAATCTCTACGCACACAATCACGTTGAGAACCCCAACTCATTTTCTCAAATCAAATCAAGAATCCCATGTGGAAAACCTACTCAAGCGACAGTAGCAAGACTTAAAAAGCAACTTGGTAGAATGCTCGAGCCTAACTTACAAGAGAACTCGGCCTCGAGTAAGGGCACTATTCATACCCTAGCCCAATAATGAAGCCAGGCCCAAAAGAGACAAGGCCATCACATTAAAGGTCTAGAAGACCTTTCCATGTCCGACCTGACCTCCACGGAAAACGGACCCATTAGGTCTGTATGACCGACCTACATACGTGATCCTAACTACTCCTACAAATAAGCTCCCATATTCAAATATCAAATCTCGACAACCCCTAGATAAAAGGGGAGGATAACCTCCTACCAAGATAAGTGGACAAGTTACCAAAGATAACTTATCTTCACTACTATACAAATACACCCTCTATCTCAAGTAATGCTTAACTCTAATCTACATAAAACCTTCCTAAAATCCTTGCTAACTTAAGCATTAGAGTCCCTTGCAGGTACCACCCCACAACCTCTCCGAAGGACTCGAATGGATTCACTCCATCGAAGATGTCGGAGTATGGTGCACGAATTGTGAATCACACTTTTCACACTCGTACCACTAACCAGCAAGTGCACTGGGTCGTCCAGGTAATACCTTACGTGAGTAAGGGTCGAATCCCACGGAGATTGTTGGTTTGAAGCAATCTATGGTTATCTTGCAATTCTTAGTCAGGAAGTCAATTATATTTATCAGTTGAGTTGCGAATAAACAAGAGAGCATGGATTAAAGGTTACTTGTTATGCAGTAATGGATAATATGTTAGAGTTTTGGAGATGCTTTGTCTTTAGAATCTCTGCTTTCCTTTGTCCTCTGATTCATGCACGCACGTCCTCCTATGGCAAGCTGTGTGTAGGTGGATTACCGTTATTAATGGCTACCATCCATCCTTCCAGTGAAAAGGGTCCAGGTGCGCTGTCACCGCACGGCTAATCATCTGCAGGTTCTCAGTCGTACCGGAATAGGATTTACTATCCTTTTGCGTCTGTCACTACGCCCAGCACTCGCGAGTTTGAAGTTTGTCACAGCCATCCAATCCCAGAATCCTGCTCGGAATACCACAGACAAGGTTTAGACTTTCCGGATTCTCATGAATGCCGCCATCAATCTAGCTTATACCACGGAGATTCTGATTAGGGAATCTAAGAGATATTCATTCAATCTGATGTAGAACGGAAGTGATTGTCAGACACACGTTCATGGATTGAGGAAGGTGATGAGTGTCACTGATCATCAACTTCTCCATAGTTAGGCACGAATGGATATCTTAGATAGGAACACGCATGTTTGAATGGAAAACAGAAATACTTGCATTAATTCATCAAGACACAGCAGAGCTCCTCACCCCCAACAATGGAGTTTAGAGACTCATGTCATCAAAGAGTATAAAGTTTTGATCTAAAAAATGTCATGAGATGCAAAATAAATCTCTAAAAGTTGTTTAAATACTAAACTAGTAACCTAGGTTTACAGAAAATGAGTAAACTATAACAGATAGTGCAGAAATCCACTTCTGGGGCCCACTTGGTGTGTGCTGGGGCTGAGACTAAAGCTTCTCATGTGCCTGGGGCTGTTTTGGGCGTTCAACGCCAGCTTTGGATCCTTTTCTGGCGTTGAACTCCAACTTGCAACTTGTTTTTGGCGCTGGACGCCAGAATTGGGCAGAGAGCTGGCGTTGAATGCCAGTTTACGTAGTCTATCCTTGAGCAAAGTATGGACTATTATATATTTCTGGAACGCCCTGGATGTCTACTTTCCAACGCAATTAGAAGCACGTCATTTGGAGTTCTGTAGCTCTAGAAAATCCATTTTGAGTGCAGGGAGATTAGAATCCAACAGCATCAGCAGTCCTTTTTCAGCCTGAATCAGATTTTTGCTCAGCTCCCTCAATTTCAGCCAGAAAATACCTGAAATTACAGAAAAACACACAAACTCATAGTAGAGTCCAGAAATGTGGATTTTGCCTAGAAACTAATGAAAATAAACTAAAAACCAACTAAAACATACTAAAATCTATATGAAATTAACCCCAAAAAGCGTATAAAATATCCGCTCATCACAACACCAAACTTGAACTGTTGCTTGTCCTCAAGCAACTAGACAAATAAAATAGAAGACTAATAAGTCAAGAAGCAATAATATCTCAGAGTTTTTGAGTGAAGCTCAGATTCTAATTAGATGAGCGGGACTAGTAGCTTTTTGCTTCCGAACAGTTTTGGCATCTCACTTTATCCATTAAAGCTCAGAGTGATTGGCATCTATAGGAACTTAGAATTCAGATAGTGTTATTGATTCTCCTATTTCATTATGATGATTCTTGAACACAGCTACTTTATGAGTCTTGGCCGTGGCCCTAAGCACTTTGTTTTCCAGTATTACCACCGGATACATAAATGCCACAGACACATAATTGGGTGAACCCTTTTAGATTGTGACTCAGCTTTGCTAAAGTCCCCAATTAGAGGTGTTCAGGGTTCTTAAGCACACTCTTCTTTTTGCTTTGGACCTTGACTTTAACCACTCAGTCTCAAGTTTTCACTTGACACCTTCACGCCACAAGCACATGGCTAGGGACAGCTTGGTTTAGCCGCTTAGGCCAGGATTTTATTCCTTTAGGCCCTCCTATCCACTGATGCTCAAAGCCTTGGTATCCTTTCTATTACCCTTGCCTTTTGGTTTTAAGAGCTTTGGCTTTTTCTGCTTGCTTTCTCTTTCTCTCTCTCCTTTTTTTTTTCTGCAAGCTTTGTTCTTTGCTGCTTTTTCTTGCTTCAAGAATCATTTTTATGATTTTTCAGATTATCAATAACATGTCTCATGTTCATCATTGTTTCAAGAGCCAACATATTTAACAGTCTTAAACAACAAATTCAAAAGACATATGCACTGTTCAAGCATTCATTCAGAAGACAGAAAGCATTGCCACCACATGTTACTAATTAGAATTTTTCTTATTAGAAACTCGAATTTTATTGCCTCTTATTCAAAAGATCTACTATTTTATTCATGTTTGCTGATGATGAGAAAAATAGATTATAACTTAATTGGAGATAAAATCAAAATAGACACTAATTACTACTATATGACTCCTAAGGTAAACTCTTATAACGACAATTATCACAGAGTTAAAGCAGAAATTGGAATTTAACAACCTTTGTTCTGGGAAGTGGATGTTCCTCGGATCTGTGGGGTGCTTGGTCCTTCAAGAGATAACTTCTGGCGCTTCAATTCCCTCAAGTCATGCCCTTGCTCTTCCTGTTCTTTAATCAGATAGCAGAGAATTTGACTTTGTTCCTTCTGTTCCTTTATTATTTGTTCCATAGCTTCTTGCATCTTGGTAACTGATGTTTCAAGATACTCCCAATATTCAGATTGAGGGATTTCTGGGAGAAATTCCTGTGTTTTCTTCTTGATTGGGTCATCCTGTGCTTGTTGTTTTTCCATTGATGCTTTGGTGATTGGTTTCTCAATTGAGATATACTCAGTTATTCCCATCCTTACTCCAGCGTCCTTGCAGAGCAGAGAAATCAAGCTTGGGTAAGACAACATGGCCTCTTTAGAATTTTTATTAGCAATTTTGTAGAATTCAGTTGAAATCAGTTGATGAACTTCCACTTCTTTTCCCATCATGATGCAATGGATCATCACTGCTCTTTTAACAGTGACTTCAGAACGGTTGCTGGTGGGCAGCAGAGAATGCCCAATGAAGTCCAGCCATCCTCTGGCGACTGGTTTGAGGTCTTCTCTTTTGAGTTGATTTGGGACACCCTTCGTGCTGGTGGTCCACCTGGCTCCAGGGATACATAAATCCTCTAGAATCTTCTCCAGGCCCTTGTCTGTTCTCATCATTCTCCTGTTGAAAGAGTCTGGATCATCTTTCAGCTGGGGTAGCTTTAAGATCTCCCTGATCTTGTCAGGGTTGGTATGAACAATCTTTCCTCTGACCACGGTCCGATATTCATAGAAAGCAGTTCCAGATAGTTTTTGCTTGTCTGTCTGCCACATGTTAGCATAGAACTTCTGGACCATATTCCTTCCCACTTTCGTCTCAGGATTAGCTAGGACCTCCCAGTTCCTGATTCGAATTTGCTCCTGGATCTCCGGATATTCGTCTTCTTTCAGATCGAATCTAACTTCCGGTATCACTGATCTTAGACCCATTATTTTGTAATAATGGTCTGAATGTTCTTTAGATAAGAACTTCCCTTGATTCCAAAGTGGTTTTGGAGCGCTCTCTTTCTTGCCTCTTGAAGTGGGTTGTTTTCCCTTAGGGGCCATGATCTTAGTGATCACGGATAATCACACCAAACTTAGAGGTTTGCTTGTCCTCAAGCAAAAGAAAAGAAAGGAGAGGGATAGAAGGAGAGCTAGGTGCAATTGTTGATGGAGGGGAGAGGCCGAACCCATATTTAAAGGGAGGGGGGTGGGTTCGAAAATTTAGAAAAGATATGATAAAAAAGATTGATTTGGAAAAGATAAGATAGAATATATGATAAGAGAGGATATAGTTTAAAATTGAAAAGATATGAAAATTTTTTTTGAAAAAGATAAATCTAGATTTTGAAAAAGATAATGTGGAGATTTGAAAAAGATATTGATGAGTTGAAAAGATTTTTGGAAAAGAGTTGAATTGGATTGAAAAAGAGGATTTGTGCTTATGGATTAAGATACATTTGATATTTTTAAAGTAGGATTTTTAGAAATTAAGGATTTTAGAAATCAGGATTCTTAACATGTGTATGCAAGAAATCATGATTTGAAACATGGAAATTAAAATTAGAATGAAAAATATGAAGAAGAAATGAATTTACCTCCTTCCCATCATCCTGGTGTTTGAACGCCCAAACGCTGCCTGTTTTGGGCGTTCAACGCCCAAATGCTGCTCTCTTGGGCGTTCAACGCCCAGTTGTTGCCCTTTTCTGGCGTTGAACGTCAGATAGCTATCCTTACTGGCGTTCAGCGCCCACTAGATGCCTCTTTTGGGCGCTGAACGCCCAAAACAGGCTCTTACTGGCGTTTTCTTGCCAGTGAGCTCTTTTTCTCTGTTTTGTGTGCAGATTCCTTCTGTAACCCCGTGAACTTATGCAATTGATTTTTTTACCTTGTTATTAATGAACTTTATACAAACAAATAAAAATAGAAATAGGGCAAAATGCTTAGAGGATTGATGCCCCATAGTTGGGTTGCCTCCCAGCAAGCGCTTCTTTATTGTCTTTAGCTGGACCTTGCTGAGCTTTTAATCTAGCTTCAGCCTTGAGCACTCTTGCTCAACGTTGCCTTCAAGATAGTGCTTGATTCTCTATCCATTGACAATGAACTTCTTATCAGAATCAATATCTTGAAGCTCAACATAACCATATGGTGATACACTTGTAATCACATATGGTCCCCTCCACCGGGATTTCAGTTTCCCGGGGAATAGCTTGAGTCTAGAGTTAAACAGCAGAACCTTCTGTCCTGGTTCAAAGATTCTAGATGACAGCTTTCTATCATGCCACTTTTTTTATTTTTCTTTATAAAGCTTGGCATTTTCGAAAGCAGTGAATCTAAATTCCTCTAGCTCATTTAGTTGGAGTAATCTTTTTTCTCCTGCTAATTTGGCATCAAAGTTTAGGAATCTGGTTACCCAGTAGGCTTTATGTTCTAGTTCCACGAGCAGGTGACATGCCTTACCATACACAAGTTGGTATGGAGAGGTCCCTATAGGTGTCTTGAATGTTGTTCTGTATGCCCACAGGGCATCATCCAAGCTCCGTGCCGAATCTTTTCTACGGGTATTTACTGTCCGTTCTAGGATTCTCTTTAATTCTCTGTTAGAGACTTCAGCTTGCCCATTAGTTTGTGGATGATATGGAGTAGCTACCTTGTGGCGAATCCCATACCGAACCATGGCAGAGTAAAGCTGTTTGTTGCAGAAGTGAGTGCCCCCATCACTGATCAGTACTCTAGGGACACCAAACCTGCTAAAGATATGTTTCTGGAGGAACTTCAGCACTATTTTAGTATCATTGGTGGGTGTGTCAATGTCCTCAACCCATTTTGATACATAGTCAACTGCCACCAGAATATAAGTGTTTGAGAATGATGGTGGGAAAGGTCCCATGAAGTCAATTCTCCATACATCAAACAACTCAATCTCCAAGATTCCTTGTTGAGGCATGGCGTAACCATGGGGCAGATTACCAGCTCTTTGGCAACTGTCACAGTTACGTACAAACTCTCGGGAATCTCTATAGAGTGTGGGCCAATAGAAGCCACATTGGAGGACCTTGGTGGCTGTTCGCTCACCCCCGAAATGGCCTCCATATTGAGATCAATAGCAATGCCATAGGATCCTCTGCGCTTCTTCTCTAGGAACACACCTACGGATTATTCCGTCTGCACATCTCTTAAAGAGATAGGGTTCATCCCACAAGTAGTACTTTGCATCAGTGATTAATTTTTTCTTTTGCTGCCTGTTGTACTACTTGGGTATAAACCTTGCAGCTTTATAGTTTGCAATATCGGCAAACCATGGTGTTTCCTGGATGGCAAATAAATGCTCATCCGGAAAAGTCTCAGAGATCTCAAGAGAGGGGAGGGATGTCCCTTCTACTGGCTCTATCCGGGAAAGATGATCAGCCACTTGGTTCTCTGTCCCTTTTCTGTCTTTTATTTCTATATCAAACTCTTGCAGAAGCAACACCCATCTGATGAGCCTGGGTTTTGAATCCTGCTTTGTGAGTAGATATTTAAGAGCAGCATGGTCAGTATACACAATCACTTTTGATCCTACTAAGTATGATCTGAACTTGTCAATGGCATAAACCACTGCAAGTAATTCTTTTTCTGTGGTTGTGTAATTTTTCTGGGCATCATTTAAAACGCGACTAGCATAATAAATGACATGCAGAAGCTTGTCATGCCTCTGTCCCAATACTGCACCAATGGCGTGATCACTGACATCACACATTAGCTCAAATGGTAATGTCCAGTCTGGTGCAGAAATAACTGGTGCTGTGACCAGCTTAGCTTTCAGCGTTTCAAACACCTGCAGACACTCTGTGTCAAACACAAATGGCATGTCAGCAGCTAGCAGATTGTTTAGAGGTTTTGCAATTTTTGAAAATTCCTTTATAAACCTCCTATAGAATCTTGCATGCCCCAGAAAGCTTCTGATTGCCTTAACATTGGCAGGTGGTGGTAATTTTTCAATTACCTCTATTTTTGCTTGATCCACCTCTATTCCCTTGTTTGAGATTTTATGCCCAAGGACAATCCCTTCAGTCACCATGAAGTGACATTTTTCCCAGTTTAAGACTAGGTTGGTCTCTTGGCATCTCTTCAGGACAAGTTTCAGGTGATCAAGACAGGAGCTGAATGAGTCTCCATATACTGAGAAGTCATCCATGAAGACTTCCAGAAAATTTACTACCATATCAGAGAAAATAGAGAGCATACATCTCTGGAAGGTTGCAGGCGCATTACACAGCCCAAATGGCATCCTTCTATAAGCAAACACTCCAGATGGACATGTGAATGCTGTTTTCTCTTGATCCTGGGATCTACTGCAATCTGGTTATAGCCTGAGTAGCCATCCAAAAAGCAGTAATAATCATGACCTGCCAGTCTTTCTAGCATCTGGTCTATGAATGGTAAAGGAAAATGATCCTTTCTGGTGGCTGTATTGAGCCTTCTGTAGTCAATACACATGCGGCACCCTGTAACTGTTCTTGTAGGAACCAGTTCATTTTTTTCATTATGAATCAATGTCATGCCTCCTTTTTCTGGGACGACTTAGACAGGGCTCACCCAGGGGCTATCAGAAATAGGATAAATAATTCCAGCCTCTAGTAATTTGGTGACCTCTTTCTGCACCACTTCCTTCATGGCTGGATTTAGCCGCCTCTGTGGTTGAACCACTGGTTTAGCATTATCTTCCAATAAGATTTTGTGCATGCATATAGCTGGGCTTATGCCCTTAAGGTCACCTATGGACCACCCAAGAGCTGTTTTGTGTGTCCTTAGCACTTGAATAAGTGCTTCCTCTTCCTGTGGATTTAAAGCAGAGCTTATGATCACTGGAAAAGTGTCACCTTCTCCCGGAAATACATATTTCAGGGATGGTGGTAATGGTTTGAGCTCGGGTTTAGGAGGTTTTTCCTCTTCCAGAGGAAATTTCAGAGGCTCTTTCATCTCCTCTGAATCCTCCAAATCAGGCTGAACATCTTTAAAGATGTCTTCCAACTCTGATTCGAGACTCTCAGCCATGTTGATCTCTTCTACCAAAGAGTCAATAAGATCAACTTTCATGCAGTCTTTTGATGTGTCTGGATGCTGCATGGCTTTGACAGCATTCAACTTAAACTCATCATCATTGACTCTCAGGGTTATTTCCCCTTGTTGGACATCAATGAGGGTTCGTCCAGTTGCTAGGAAGGGTCTTCCTAGAATGAGAGTAGCACTCTTGTGCTCCTCCATTTCCAGCACTACGAAGTCAGTGGGAAAGGCGAATGGCCCAACTCTGACAATCATGTCTTCAATCACGCCTGATGGGTATTTAATGGAGCCATCAGCAAGTTGGAGACATATCCGGGTTGGTTTAACTTCTTCAGTTAAGCCAAGCTTTCTGATAGTGGATGCAGGTATTAGGTTGATGCTTGCCCTAAGATCGCACAAAGCTGTCTTGGTGCAATTACCTTCTAATATGCATGGTATCAGAGAACTCCCAAGGTCTTTAAGCTTTTCAGGAAAGCTTTTTAGAATGACGGCACTGCATTCTTCAGTGAGGAGAACTCTTTCTGTTTCTCTCCAATCCTTTTTATGACTCAAGATCTCTTTCATGAACTTGGCATAAGAAGGTATTTGCTCAAGTGCCTCTGCAAATGGAATCTTTATTTCAAGAGTCCTGAGATAATTTGCAAAGCGAGCAAATTGCTTATCCTGCTCCTCTTTCTGGAGTTTTTGAGGATAAGGTATCTTGGCTTTATATTCCTCAACCTTAGTTGCTGTAGGTTTATTGCCTACAGAAGTGGTTGAAGAAACCTTTTTAGAGGGATTGTCATCAGCACTTGTGTGTGTCTGATCCCTCACTGGCAATTGAGTGCCAGAGTTAGAAGCTGGAGTGACGTGAGATGCCAAATCCTTGTCTGTTCCTGGCGTCTGAACGCCAGAACTGTGCCCATTTTGGGCGTTCAGCGCCAGATCTTGCCCATTTTGGGCATTCAACGCCAGATCCTTGCTTGTTTCTGGCGTTGAACGCCAGTCCTTGCTTGTTATTGGTGTTGAACGCCAATCTTGGGCATGGTCTGGGCGTTCAGTGCCAGCCTTCCACCAGATTGCTGGCGTTTTAGTGCCAGAATTATTTTTCCTTGGGCTCTTACTGTCCTCAGGTGAATTTTGGGTGGTTTGCTCATTCCTTAGCTCTTTGCTGCCTTGAGGTGGGGTAGTTAATGTTTTCCCACTTCTTAATTGAACTGCTTGGCATTCTTCTGTTATTTGTCTTGACAGCTACTGATTTGTTTGCTTCAATTGTTCTTCCATATTTATATTAGCCATCCTTGTCTCTTGTAGTTTATCCTTGAATTCGGCTAACTGCTTTGTTAGAAAGTCCAATTGCTGATTAAATTCAGCAGCTTGTTTTACAGGACTGAGTTCAGCAGTTACTGCTTTAACCTCTTCTTTCATGGAAGGGTCACTGCTTAGGTACAGATGCTGATTCCTGGCAACTGTATTAATGAGCTCTTGAGCCTCTTCAATTGTCTTTCTCATGTGGATAGATCTACCAGCTGAGTAATCTAGAGACATCTGAGCTCCTTCTGCAAGCCCATAATAGAAGATGTCTAACTGAACCCACTCTGAAAACATTTCAGAGGGGCATTTTCGTAGCATCTCTCTGTATCTCTCCTAGGCATCATAAAGAGATTCATTATCTCCTTGTTTAAAGCCTTGGATGTCCAACCTTAGCTGTGTCATCCGTTTTGGGGGAAAGTATTGATTCAGGAATTTTTCTGTCAGCTGTTTCCATGTCCTTATGCTGGCCTTAGGTTGGTTATTTAACCACCTCTTAGCTTGATCTTTTACAGCAAACGAAAAAAGTAATAGTCTGTAGACATCCTGATCTATTTCCTTATCATGTACTGTGTCAGCAATTTATAAAAATTGTGCCAGAAACTCTGTAGGTTCTTCCTGTGGAAGACCGGAATACTGGCAACTTTGCTGCACCATGATAATGAACTGAGGATTCAACTCAAAGCTACTGACTCCAATGGAGGGTATGCAGAAACTACTCCCATATGAAGCAGTAGAGGGGTTAGCATATGACCCCAGAGTCCTCCTGGACTGTTCATTTCCACTTAGCTCCATGATGGAGAAAGGGAGATGATGTCAAATAAAAAATTTATTTTTATTTATTTATTTATTTCGAAAATGAAATAAATTAAAATAAAATAAACAAAAATGGTTGAAAATTTTCGAAAAAAATGAGGAGAGAGAAAGTGGTTAGGAAGTTTTGAAAAGGATATGATGATTTTTGAAAAAGGTTTTAAAATTTAAAAAAAAATCTGAATCTTAAAGGTAAGTTTCGAAAATTTGCTTTAAAATAGAGAGAAAAGATATTTTTGAATTTAAAGAGGAGAGAGAAAAACAATAAGATAGCACAAGATTTAAAATTTTTAGATCTAATGCTCCTTGTTTTTGAAACTTTTGGAGGGAAAACACCAAGGAACACCAAACTTAAAAATTTTAAGATCAAGACACAAGGAAAACTCAAGAACACTTTGAAGACTCACAAGAACACAAGAACATGAAGAAAGAACACCAAACTTAAAATTTTTAGAAAACCAACTAAAATTTTCGAAAACCAAAGGGAAATCAACAAGAAAACACCAAACTTAAAGTTTGGCACAAAATTTAATAGAGAAATTATTATTTTTGAAAAAGATTTTTAAAAAAAAGTATACCAAACTGCCACGGACTTAGACCAACGCTCTAGCCAATTGGGCAGTAAATGTAACACTTGTTTTGAAGAAGTATAAAATTTTAACCAAGAACAATAATAAGAGACTCTAAACCAAAAAAAAAATTTTTCTTAATCTAAGCAACAAAATAAACCGTCACTTGTTCAAACACGAACAATCCCCGGCAACGGCGCCAAAAACTTGGTGCACGAATTGTGAATCACACTTTTCACACTCGTACCACTAACCAACAAGTGCACTGGGTCATCTAAGTAATACCACAGACAAGGTTTAGACTTTCCGGATTCTCATGAATGCCGCCATCAATCTAGCTTATACCACGGAGATTCTGATTAGGGAATCTAAGAGATATTCATTCAATCTGATGAAGAACGGAAGTGATTGTCAGACACACATTCATGGATTGAGGAAGGTGATGAGTGTCACTGATCATCACCTTCTCCATAGTTAGGCGCGAATGGATATCTTAGATAGGAACACGCATGTTTGAATGGAAAACAGAAATACTTGCATTAATTCATCAAGACACAGCAGAGCTCCTCACCCCCAACAATGGAGTTTAGAGACTCATGCCATCAAAGAGTATAAAGTTTTGATCTAAAAAATGTCATGAGATGCAAAATAAATCTCTAAAAGTTGTTTAAATACTAAACTAGTAACCTAGGTTTACAGAAAATGAGTAAACTATAACAGATAGTGCAGAAATCCACTTCTGAGGCCCACTTGGTGTGTGCTGGGGCTGAGACTAAAGCTTCTCACGTGCCTGGGGCTGTTTTGGGCGTTCAACGCCAGCTTTGGATCCTTTTCTGGCGTTAAACTCCAACTTGCAACTTGTTTCTGGCGCTGGACACCAGAATTGGGTAGAGAGCTAGCGTTGAACGCCAGTTTACGTAGTCTATCCTTGATCAAAGTATGGACTATTATATATTGCTGGAAAGCCCTGGATGTCTACTTTCCAACGCAATTGGAAGCACACCATTTGGAGTCCTGTAGCTCCCTAAAATCTATTTTGAGTGCAGGGAGGTCAGAATCCAACAGCATCAGCAGTCCTTTTTCAGCCTGAATCAGATTTTTGCTCAGCTCCCTCAATTTTAGCCAGAAAATACCTGAAATTACAGAAAAATACACAAACTTATAGTAGAGTCCAGAAATGTGAATTTTGCCTAGAAACTAATGAAAATAAACTAAAAACCAACTAAAACATACTAAAATCTATATGAAATTAACCCCAAAAAGCGTATAAAATATCCGCTCATCAGAGTATCTCACCCAAAAGAGCTTGGCCTCACATTCCGGTGCAAATTACACTGGTTTCAGGTAACCTCTGGAACATATATGAATTTAAAACAATATGCTTATCCCTAGCGTTGATTACCTTTTCCATTATATGGTTTTCTTGTGTGACTATTACCCTTTGTCTTGATGTGTAAAGTCTTTTTATTTGGATTTCTTTTATAATGGAGTTAATACTCAAATTAGTCTATAAAGTTACACTCTTGCCTTAATTTGATCATCAAAGTTTAAATTTATTCAATTTTTTTCCTCTTAACTTAGCATCTGTAGCTCACGTTAGTTCCTGATCTTGTTTTCGTCATAGAATCGTTAACGACATGATGAGATAGACTGATGGCTGTCGTGTTAGATTCCCTAATGACTATCTAACGTGATAATTGAAACTTTTTACCTTAATCTGCTTCCTAAGAAACTTTTAGAATCCTTAAGTAAAATTAGGATTGTGGTTTCAAATTGAGGTAAAAAAAGGTTTCAATTATCATTTTAGATAGCTGTTAGTAGGTCTAGCAAGGAAGCCATCGGTCTGTCTCAACGCGCAACTAATAGTTCTATCATAAAAAACAAAGCTAAAGACTAACGTGAGCCTCAAATGTGACGTTAGGGATCAAATTGAGTGAATCAAAACTTTGGAACTAGATGGAGGCACAAACTTTAGGGTCCAATCTAAATATGGTATCCTTCATGATGGGTATTAATTGACTATTCAACATTGAATTAAATGAGTAGATCTCCTATTGTGTTTCAGATCATGAATACGTAGCTACTTATTATTTAATTCTCTTTAAATTGGATATTCGGAAGGCCTAGATCGAATGCTTGGGATTTATCTATAACAAATTCATAAAAGACTACATATATGACAATTTGATTCCGAAAAATCATGCCCTTCATAATGGTCTCTAAATGATACAAAATGAATTATAATTAGTTGATTATTAATTAAATGATGACATATAAAAAATAATTTATATCATGTATCATTATCTAATTCACTTAAAAACCAATATGATTTAGGATTGTATCATTGTCTAATTCACATTAGATCTTTTGAGGTCAAAATAAGTTAAACCCCAAAGTGGTCCCTAAAATTCATGGATTGCACCGATTTAGTCCCCGACTTATCAATTGAACGGTTTGTGTCCCTGAGTTTATTAAAAATGCACCAACTTAGTCCCTCTCCACATCTCCGGATAGTTTACCTGCCACCGGCAGTGACATGGCACTAACACGCCACGCTGGCGTATATAACGACTAGCTGAGGTGGCAATTGAAACTATTTGACCCATACTGATCCCTCTACCTATTTTTAACCATAATTTCAGCATCACATCTCTATCGCTCTTCATCTTCTTCTCTTTGTTCAAGAACGTTCTTCTCCTGCTTCTTTGTTGCTACTATTTTAAAAACTACAAACTAACCAACAAGTGCACTGGGTCGTACCAAGTAATACCTCAGGTGAGTGAGGGTCGATCCCACGAGGATTGATAGACCAAGCAACAATAGTTGAGTAATTCACATAGTCAGACAAACAAAAGATAGTGTTTTGAGTCCAAAGCGCATTAAACAGTAAATCAGGAGAATTAAGAAAGCAAACAGTAAATTGGTTGTGAAAAGTATGTAAGAAAATAGTTAAGGTTTTGGAGATGTTCAGATTTCAGGATTAACAATTCTTATTAACTACTTTGATTATGCAAGGATTCAATTCATAGCAAACTTTAGGTGATTAGACTCTAATCCTCTGGTAATTTAATCCTCCTCTATGTCAATTAACCGCTAATTTCTTGGTCACTTAATCTAATCAGAGGGTTTAGGTTCAAATCCTAGTTTATAAGCCACACAAAATCCTAAAGATCCAAAGACGATATGATTATATGTCACGTGTCACATTAAATTTAGATAATTAAAGAGTTGTGAGAATTCATTTTCAAGCTGTTATTCAGGTGATATAATTTTTTCAAGAATCAATAAGAATTCAAGTTAGAGAAAGGTTATTTTCCAATGCACTCTAATCCGTAGGATGAAGAACATGACAGATTCTTGAATGTAAATCAATGCATAAATTAGAAGTAGAAAATAATAGTTATTAATTCATCCAAATACACAAAGCTCATGGGCTTAACAGAGGATGTTTAGTTACTCATGGCTCAGAGAAAACTAGGGTTCTAAAAATTGTGTAAAGTGCAGAATGAGGAAGAGAGAGAAAAGAAGAGAGGAGAGCCCGAAGAACTAAATCTTTTCTCCTTTTATATCTAACCTAATTGATTTAAAAATAAAATAGAATAATAAACCTAAAATCTAAAAGATTGTATTTTGTTTTAATAATCATGAAATGAAAAAAAATCAAAATAATAAATAACAACTAAAGCCAACGAGCCCTTCTTTGAATTCCAAATACACACTACTGGCGCTAAATGCCAGGCTCGGCATTTAGCGCCGCTGAGGCAGATAAGATTTGTTGGATTTGCTGGTTGGCGTTTAGCACCACTAGCGTATGGTCTTGACACTGTTTACGAGGCACATGGCACTAAATGCCAAGTGATGGCGTTTAGCGCTAATTCAATAGAAGGCTTGCATGAGATACAAGGTGCCTGGCGCTAAATGCCAGGTAGCGGCATTTAGCACCAGCTCAACAGAATCTAATTTCTTCCTTTTTCTTCTGCACGAACTCGGTCAAACGCGCTCGAAACTTTGCTGAAATTAATAAAAACCACAATGCGCATCAAATTAGAATCCAAACAGGTTTAAAACACTAAAATCTAAATAAAACTTAATAAATCTTTGTCTAAAATACTAAGAAAATATAGAAAAGATGCTCATGCATCACAACACCAAACTTGAATTGTTGCTTGCCTCAAGCAACTGAAAACAATATGAACCAGAGAAGTGAGGTTGCCTAAGAATTGAGTTTCAATTAAGCTCTTGGCTATTCTCTAAGTGGGGTTAATGATACTGTGATCCTGAACATGTTCGACATTTTACTATCCTTTGAAGCTCAGGAATGTGAATGTCCTTTAGAACTAGAATTCGGATAATATTATGACTTTTTTTTCTTTTTAACCTCTGATTAATCCTTGAACACATCATTTTTTCTTTTCTTTGGTGCTTTGTACCTTGAGCCTAGCCGTGACTCTAAATATTTTGTCTCAAGATTTACTTGACACAAAAACACCAAAAGCACTTAATTGGGAAACTCTTTGAGTTCTGACTTTTCTTTTGAATTTTCTCAATCAGTGGTACTCAGAGCCTTTGTCATACTCTTCATTTGCACTTGGCTTTGACTCTAAGTGCTCTGTCTCAAGAATTTCTTGACACATTCACACCACAAGCATATGGCTAGGAAAATAACTCTTTTGAGCTTTTGATCATACTTATCTTTCCTAGCCATCGATGCTCAGAGCCTTGAGCTTTGCTTTTTATTTTCTTTTTCTTTTTACTGTCTCTTTTGCTCCAAGGATTAATTTCTTGTTTAATTTAGAGAATTTAAGATACTTATCTAAATTCCTGTTCCTCATGAATTAACAGCCTTAACTCCAAGATTAAATATGCACTATTCTTTCTTGCATTCATAACAACAGATGAATACCACCACATCAAAATAAATAAGATAGTTTAGAATATAAACTCAATTTCTCATGCAATGCATCACCTTTTTTCTTTCTCTTTTTAATTTCAAGCTCTGTGAGTGGTACATGAGATATCTTTTTCAAACTAAAAAATAAAAACACTAAAATAATTAACTAAAACTAGAAAAGCTAAAAATGCTAAAAATCATGCAAAGGACTGAAAAAAATAACATAAAATAGAAAATAATAAAATAAGAGCAAAAATAAGAAAATAGCATAAAAAGAACTCAACCACCTCAGTCGTCATGGTGGTTGCCTCCTTTCTCTAATGGAGCTCCCGGGAATCCTCTCTGAAATTTAAAGTCACGCCACATCTGGGAGAGCTCCTGACGTTGAATCTATTGCTCCTCCAGAAGCTGCTGAAGAACAGCAGTGTGGCCCTCATGACTTACCCTCAACTAATTAATGGAGGAGGTCAGCTGCTGCCAATACTCTAGTGGAGGAAAATAATGTTCATGAGGCATCACTGGCTGCTCTGACTGAGGTGGGAAAACTGGCTTCTCCCTCGGGGCTCTATCATACTCCCGACCATACTCCATGGTCTTTTTGAAGATGGGCCTCTCTATGGAGATGGGTGTATTATGCTCAATACGCACTCTGGAAGCATCATAAAGGTGATAGATAAGGTGCAGCAATGCCAGCTTGACGTGGGTGGAGGCATTGAAAGCAATGCTATAGATCTCTTGTGGAATCACCCGCTCCACCTCCACCTCATTCCCGAGCATGATACAATGGATCATCACTGCCTGGTTTATGGTGACCTCGGAGTGGTTGCTCGTCGGGATGATAGAGTACTGAATGAACTCCAACCATCCCCGAGCAACTGGTCTCAAATAATGCCTAACAAACCACAATTTATGGTTTATTTTGGGTTAAATTGAGTGGATTTTGTCAATTCTTCTCACACTTATCTATATAATTTGCAAGTTTTTAAGATTCCTTCCTAATTTTGTGCTATGATTAATAACATGCTTTCTAGGCCTTTGAATTACTAATTTTTAATCCTCCCTTATTACCATTCAATGTTGTGATGCGTTTGTTGAGTGATCTCAGGGTTATAGGGTTGGAATGGCATGGAGGCTGAAGAGAAAGCATACTAAAGAGAAAGGAACACAAGAAATTGAAGTTTGGAAAAGTTGGTCCCGACGCGTACGCATGACTGACGCGTACACGTGACCAGGTGTAGCAAGATGGCATGTACACGTAGCTGACGCGTACACATGACTAGAGCATCGCCCATATGACGCGTACGCATGGCTGACACATACGCGTGGTGAGTGTCACGTGCCTCATTAGAGAGAAAATACTGGGGGCAATTTCTAAGCGAATTTTTGGCCCAGTTTCGAGCCCAATTCAAGGATAAGAGACAGGGAGTGAAAGAGAATAGGGGGAATGCTTACACACTCTAGTTTTAGTTTGAATTCTAGAGAGAGAAACTTTCACTTCTCTCTAGGTTTTTAGTTTCTCAATTCAATTTCACTTGGTTCCTTTGGTTATATCTGTGTTAATTCCAATTTTAGTTTGTTTTAATTTGTAGTTTTCCTCCTCTAATTTTATTTAGTGTTCTTGTTATTCTAGTTATTTTAGATCTTGAATTTGGATCTTGTTGAGATTGATTTCTATTAATGCATTGAGGAATTTCATGTTCATTGTTGTTAATTGCTTTGTTATTGTTAGTTGTTTGTAGTGGATAGCTTTAATTTGAATTATCTTCTCAATTTCATAATGCCTTTCATTTTTGCTCACCAAGTATTTGAGGAAATGTCACTTATGGCTATGGAGTAGATTTTTACTCTTGGCTTGGAGGTTGAGCAATTGGAGACTCTTGAATTGTCAAAGTCTTTTGTTGATTGATAATTGGAAGTTTCTAGTTGACTTGAATGCCACCAAAGCTAGTCTTTCACTAGGATTTGACTAGGATGTGTGGATTAGAGTCAATTATACCACTTGAATTTCCTTCCTGTAAGAGGTTAAATAAGTGGGAGGAATGGACAATTCTTGTCACAATTGATGATGATAATGAGGATAGGATTTCCAATTCTCACCCATAGCCAAGGTTTTTACATTGATTGATTGTTATTCACCCTTGATAGCTTGATCTTTTAGCTTCCTTATTTTAATTGTTAGTGTTCATTGCTTTAATTTCTAGTCATTTACTTTTCTTGCATTCAACTCTAAAAACCCCAGGAACCCCTAACCAGTGATGTGCATCTTATGTCAACTCCTAGGGAGAACGACCCGGGATTCCACTCTCGGTTATTGATTTTATTATTGTGACATATTTTCTAACTTTGACTAGAGGATAGATTGTTGGTTTAGACTATGCTCACAATGGAATTCTTTTAGTAAATTCTATACTGACATTTATCCTCGCGTCAATGCCGCCCCAACTGGTAAAACTGGCCCTTAAAATTGAGCCTCCACTGAGCTCCCGAAAGTATCTACAAGTATCTAGTCTGGCCTCCGGTCGCTATTAACCCTCTCAGTATAAGAATGGATGGTGCACGAAATTGTGATTCACACTTTTCACAACTCCACACAACTAACCAGCAAGTGCACTAGGTCGTCCAAGTAATACCTTACGTGAGTAAGGGTCGATCCCACGGAGATTGTTGGCTTGAAGCAAGATGGTCATCTTATAAATCTCAGTCAGGCGGATTAAAATGGTTATGAGGTTTTGATAATTAAAAGATAAATAAAACATAAAATAAAATAAAGATACTTATATATTTCATTGGTGGGAATTTCAGATAAGCGTTTGGAGATGCTTTGTTGCTTCTGAACCTCTGCTTTCCTATTGTCTTCTTCCAACCATGCGTGCTCCATTCCATGGCAAGCTGTATGATCCTCTCGGATGAAAAATACCAGGTACGATCTCTGCACGGCTAATCAACTGTTGGATTTCTCATCTCGGATAAAAAATACAAGGTATAGCTACCGCACGACTAATCATCTGTCGGTTCTCACTAGCGTCGGAATAGGATCTCTCTATCCTTTTGCACACTGTCATTGCGCCCAACATTCACAAGTTTGAAGCTCGTCACAGTCATCCCTTCCCAGATCCTACTCGGAATACCACAGATAAGGTTTAGACTTTCTGGATCTCAAGAATGCTGCCAATTGTTCTAGCCTATACCACGAAGGTTCTAATCACAGATTTGGATGCTCTGTTGTTAGGAGAGACGATGCGAATCGTGTCTTAGAGACCCAAGAGAATGTACTCCTGCTGTCGTCCAATGACTATGTTGAACATCATGTAGACCGCTTGTGGTTGTCAGGCACGCGGATCTTGGCTAAGCGAGTACTGAAGATAGTGGGTGATTGTCACAGGTCACCCCTTCATTCTGACTTAACTGAATTAAGTATGAGAGTATATCTTGGGAAGAAGTAAGCATGAATTGAAAGAGAAACAATAGTACTTGCATTAATTCATGAAGAACGGCAGAGCTCCGCACCTTAATCTATGAGGTGTAGAAACTCCACCGTTGAAAATACATAAGAGAAAGGAGTTTAGGCATGGCCGAATGGCCAGCCTTCAAATGTAACATAAGATGATAAAGTCTGATAATAGATATCAATACAATAGTAAAAAGTGCTATTTATACTAAACTAGTTACTAGGGTTTACAGAAAATAAGTAACTAAGTGCAGATAGTGCAAAAATCTACTTTCGGGCCCACTTGGTGTGTGCTTGGGTTGAGCATTAAAGCTTTCACATGCATAGGCCATTCGTGGAGTTAAACGCCAGCTTGGGTGCCAGTTTGGGCGTTTAACTCCAGTTCTGGTGCCAGTTCTGGCGTTTTACTCCAGAAAAGGGTCTTTGGTGGGCGTTTAGACACCAGTTTGGGCCATCAAATCTCGGGAAAAGTATGGACTATTATATATTTCTGGAAAGCCCAAGATGTCTACTTTCCAACGCAATTGAGAGCGCGCTAAATGGGCTTCTGTAGCTCCAGAAAATCCACTTCGAGTGCAGGAGGGTCAGAATCCAACAGCATCTGCAGTCCTTTTTCAGCCTCTGAATCAGATTTTTGCTCAGGTCCCTCAATTTCAGCCAGAAAATACTTGAAATTACATAAAAACACACAAACTTATAGCAAAGTCCAAAAATATGATTTTTTCATAAAAACTAATAAAAATATAATAAAAAGTAACTAAAATATACTAAAAACTATGCAAAAATAATGCTAAAAAGGGTATAAATTATCCGCTCATTACAACACCAAACTTAAATTGTTGCTTGTCCTCAAGCAACTAAAAATAAAATAGGATAAAAAGAAGAGAAAATACAATAAATTCCAAAAATATCAATGAAGATTAGTTCCAATTAGATGAGTGGGAGTAGTAGCTTTTTGCTTCTGAACAGTTTTGGCATCTCACTTTATCCTTTGAAGTTCAGAATGATTGGCATCCATAGGAACTCAGAATTCAGATAGTGTTATTGATTCTTCTAGTTTAGTATGTTGATTCTTGAACACAGCTACTTTATGAGTCTTGGCCGTGACCCTAAGCATTTTGTTTTCTAGTATTACCACCGGATACATAAATGCCATAGACACATAACTGGGTGAACTTTTTCAGATTGTGACTCAGCTTTGCTAGAGTCTCCAGTTAGAGGTGCCAGAGTTATTAAGCACACTCTTTTTGCTTTGGACCACGACTTTAACCACTCAATCTCAAGCTTTTCACTTGGACCTTCATGACATAAGCACATGGTTAAGGACAACTTGATTTAGTTGCTTAGGCCAGGATTTTATTCCTTTGGACCCTCATATCCATTAATGCTCAAAGCCTTGGATCCTTTTTACCCTTGCCTTTTAGTTTAAAGGGTTACTGGCTTTTTCTGCTTGCTTTTTCTTTTTTCCTTTTTATTTTTTGCCCTTTTTTTTGCAAGCTTTGTGTTTTTCACTGCTTTTTCTTGCTTCAAGAATCAATTTTATGATTTTTCAGATTATCAATAACATTTTTCTTTTTTCGTTATTCTTTCAAGAGCCAACAATTTTAACATTCATAAACTTCAATATAAAAAATATGCACTGTTCAAGCATTCATTCAGAAAACAAAAAGTATTGCCACCACATCAAAATAATTAAACTAATTTCAAGATAGAATTCGAAATTCATGTACTTCTTTTTTTTTTTCAGAAAACATTTTTCATTTAAGAAAGGTGAAAGATTCATGGAGTCATTCATAGCTTTAATACATAGACACTAAACACTAATGAACATGTAATGAAGAGAAAAACATAGACAGAACATAAAAAACAAAAAACAGAAAAATAAGAACAAAGAAATTAAAGAACGGGTCCACTTTAGTGACGGCGGCTAGTTTCCTCTTGAAGATCCTATGGAATGCTTGAGCTCTGATGGGTGGAAATCCGATTCCACACCAAAAACTCACCGACAAGTGTACCGGGTCGCATCAAGTAGTAAAACTCACTTAGAGTGAGGTCGATCCCACAGGGATTGATGGATCAAGCAACTTTAGTGAGTGATTAGTCTAGTCAAGCTAACATTGGTGAATTAAATGAAAAGTGACCAGCAGAATGTAAATTGCAAGGAATTTAAAAGTGTAGAAAGTAAATTGGACAGAAACTTAAAGAGAAAGAAATGTAAATTACAATAAATGTAAAGGGGATTGGGTGCTGGAAATTAAAGAGGCAGTAAATTAAATCTTAGAACAAGTGACAGAATCTTAAATGACAAGGAAAGTAAATTGCATCAACAGAAAAGGGAATTGAGGTGCAGGGAAATTTAAATTGCTTAGAAATGTAAATCAAGCTCACAGCAAACTCATGTAAAATTTCAGAAAGGAAAACTTGCAGAAGAATTAAAAGCAGCAAGAAGATTTAGATCAATTCTGAAACCCTTAAGAGAATCCACAATTTCAATGATATATTAAAAACAGAAAGAAAGCCAAGAGCTCAATTGCTCACTCGATCAAGACAGAAACAAAATTTCAGAGGAAAGAAAATGAAGCAGAGAAGAAAAGAGAACCCAGATCTGATTTCCAATTCTCAAATTCAAATAGGAAAATTAAAAGAGAGTTCCCTATTCTTCTCCTACTCCTACTGCTTTCTAATAGAGTCAGCCTCCTTTCTAAAATGGAACAGATTCCTTTTTATAGGCTTTTACAAAATTAAAATGAAAATAAAAACAAATTACAATTAAATAAAATTCCTAATCTAACTATTTCTTATGCCTTTGAGTGATGTCAATGAGTTCTGCTTGCTTTGAGGCTTCAATGGGCTTGAATTAATTGAGTCAGATTGCACTTATGGTGGGCTTTTCAGATTGGTGAAGAAGTGTATCCAAGATGGCTTTTTAATTGAAATTGGACCAGGGGCGAGCTCCAGTAGAGCGCTCGGTTAAGTGAGGTAACGCAACGCTCACTAGCCCCCTTGTGTGCCTTCAATTTGTCTCATGCCAAGCTCACATAGCGCTCAGTGAGTTGTTTTAATGTAGCGCCCCTTGCTTCCTCTTGTCTCCCTCTTCGAATCTTAGCTCTCCCATTTTGAGCCAATTTCCTCATGCTTTTCTTTGTGCCAAGCCCGAAAACGTTGAAAGAGTTAATGTAGCGCTCCATTCTTGTTGCGCTTTGCTTCCTTAGCTTTGGTGAGCGCTACGTTGCTTCTTTGAATGCTATGCCTCTCTTTAATTGAACGCTAGGCTTGACGTTCTTATGCTTTCATTTTGTTCTCTTTAATGAACGCTATACATGCTTTATATTGCAATGCATTAATGTGAGCTTTAATAATCAAATGATTCATGCATGCATTCATCTTTATTAATTAATGCCAATGTATTAACGTTAAAGCCATTTGCTTTAATAATGTATTACATGCATTTTTCCATTGGCTTTAATTAATAATGCATGCATTTCAATCATTCATTTATCGTTCATTTCATTGGCATTATATGTTTCATGCATGCATGGTTTTATTTATTTAATTAATAATGCTAATGCGTTCATGCATTGCATAATTATTAAACGCATGCATACATATGCATTAATGCATATGCTAAAGCTTCATGGTCATGGGCCACGCTTTTAAAATGGTGGCCTAAGGTCCAAAGCATGCTCAATCTTTAAAGCCTGCCACAAAATTCTTCTTTTCTTCTTTTGAGCTAATTTTGTGCTATTTTGTTTCTTTTTCCACTTATTTCCTACAAAATTTATAAAATCAAAAGATCAAGGAAATATACCATTTAAGCACAAAAGAATGCAATATTTAAGCACTAATCATCAATTTCTTGTATGAAAAAGCATAGAAAAATATGACATGATGCCATGTCATCACAACACCAAACTTAAACCTTGCTTGTCCCCAAGCAAGAAAAGAATCATGCAATAAAGATTGACAATCCAAGGTAAGAAAAATAGCAACTCAATGTTCATGGTAGGCTAGTTTTCTATGCATGCTACAATCACAAAAGAAATGTAAATGATTGATGCTTCTATCTAGCTCATTTTATGAAATCTTTTCCTTATGTTTCTTCCTTGAAACAAGCTTTTGATTTTCTTATTAGCTTCTCCTTTTAGGTGCTTTGCCCCATGAGTTGATAACAAAGCTACGATTCTAAATGCTTCGTTTTCAAGTATTACCACTTGATACATAAGCACCACAAGCATTTAATTAGAGGACTTCATTAAGCTCATTTGTTTCTTTTCTTGACTCTCTAATCATTGATGCTCAGAACCTTGAGCTTTGAGGGAGTGCTTTTGCACTTGAGCCTAGCCTTGACTCTAAGTGTTTTGTTTTCAAGCTTTTTGCTTGATACATAAACACCACAAGTACTTAACAACTTAATTGTCATTGGTACTCAGAGCCTTCAGCTTTCTCATTCTTTCCCTTTTTCTTTCTTGCCTTAATTTGCACTTGCTTTTTCAAGATTTTCATGATTTCAAAAGATTTCACAAAATATTCTAGATGCAAACTTCAATTAAATAAAATCTAATGCAATTGAGCAATAATTAATCATACTAGCCTTCCAATACTTTTATGCACATGCTAAGTTCTTCTTTAATTCCTTGTTTGTTTATGATCATGATATTTTACTGCTTTGAACTTTACAAAACTCAAGTTGGTAGTCATAGTGGCATAGCAACATGTTACAGATCAAAATTCAGGCTATGTGGTGCACGAATTGTGAATCGCACTTTTCACAACGCGTACTACTAACCAGCAAGTGCACTGGGTCGTCCAAGTAATACCTTACGTGAGTAAGGGTCGAATCCCACGTAGATTGTTGGTTTGAAGCAATCTATGGTTATCTTGTAAATCTTAGTCAGGAAGTCAATTATGTTTATCAGTTGAATTGCGAATAACCAGGAGAGCATAAATTAAAGGTTACTTGTTGTGCAGTAATGGAGAATATGTTGGAGTTTTGGAGATGCTTTGTCTTCTGAATCTCTGCTTTCCTCTGTCTTCTTGTTCACGCACGCACGTCCTCCTATGGCAAGCTGTGTGTTGGTGGATCACCGTTGTCAATGGCTACCTTCCATCCTTCCAGTGAAAACTACGCTCACGCGCTCTGTCACAGCACGGCTAATCACCGGTTGGTTCTCGATCCGGTTGGAATAGGATTTACTATCCTTTTGCGTCTGTCACTAACGCCCAGCCTTCAGGAGTTTGAAGCTCGTCACAGTCATTTAATCCTTGAATCCTACTCGGAATACCACAGACAAGGTTTAGACTTTCCGGATTCTCATGAATGCCGCCATCAGTTCTAGCTTATACCACGGAGATTCTGATTAAGGAATCTAAGAGATACTCATTCAATCATATATAGAACGGAGGTGGTTGTCAGGCACACGTTCATGAATTAAGGAAGGTGATGAGTGTCACAGATCATCACCTCCATCACAGTTAAGCGCGAATGAACATCTTAGATAGAAACAAGCGTGTTTGAATGGAAAACAGGAATACTTGCATTAATTCATCGAGACACAGCAGAGCTCCTCACCCCCAACAATGGGGTTTAGAGACTCATACCGTCAGAGAATACAAAGTTTAGATCTAAAATGTCATGAGATACAAAATAAGTCTCTAAAAGTTGTTTAAATACTAAAATAGTAGCCGAGGTTTACAAAAATGAGTAGACTATGATGGATGATGCAGAGATCCACTTCTGGGGCCCACTTGGTGTGTGCTGGGGCTGAGATTTAAGTGAGTCACGTGCAGAGGCCATTTGTGGAGTTGAACGCCAGTTTTTGTGCCAGTTTGGGCGTTCAACTCCAGCTTTTGATCCTTTTCTGGCGCTGGACGCCAGAATTGGGCAGAGAACTGGCGTTGAACGCCAGTTTACGTCTTTTATCCTTGTGAAAAGTATGGACTATTATATATTGCTGGAAATCTCTGGATGTCTACTTTCCAACGCAATTGGAAGCATGCCATTTCGAGTTCTGTAGCTCCATAAAATCCACTTTGAGTGCAGGGAGGTCAGAATCCAACAGCATCAGCAGTCCTTTTTCAGCCTGAATCAGATTTTAGCTCAGCTCCCTCAATTTCAGCCAGAAAAATACCTGAAATTACAGAAAAGCACACAACTCATAGTAAAATAGAAGACAAATAAAATAGAAGACTAATAGGTTGAGAAGTAATAATATCTCAGAGTTTTTGATTGAAGCTCAGATTCTAATTAGATGAGCGGGACTAGTAGCTTTTTACTTCTGAACAGTTTTGGCATCTCACTTTATCCATTGAAGCTCAGAGTGATTGGCATCTAGAAGAACTTAGAATTTAGATAGTGTTATTGATTTTCTTAGTTCAGTGTGATGATTCTTGAACACAGCTTCTTTATGAGTCTTGGCCGTGGCCCTAAGCACTTTATTTTCCAGTATTACTACCGGATACATAAATGCCACAGACACATAATTGGGTGAACCTTTTTCAAATTGTGACTCAGCTTTGCTAAAGTCCCCAATTAGAGGTGTCCAGAGTTCTTAGGCACACTGTTCTTTTAGCTTTTGGATCTTGACTTTAACCGTTCAGTCTCAAGTTTTCACTTGACACCTTCACGCCACAAGCACATGGTTAGGGACAGCTTGGTTTAGCCGCTTAGACCAGGATTTTATTCCTTTAGGCCCTCCTATCCACTGATGCTCAAAGCCTTGGGATCCCTTTTATTTGCCCTTGCCTTTTGGTTTTAAGGGTTATTGGCTTTTTCTGCTTGCTTTTTCTTTTTCTTTCTCTCTCTTTTTTTTTTCTGCAAGCTTTGTTCTTTGCTGCTTTTTCTTGCTTCAAGAATCATTTTTATGATTTTTTAGATTATCAATAACATGTCTCATGTTCATCATTCTTTCAAGAGCCAACATATTTAACAGTCTTAAACAACAAATTCAAAAGATATATGCACTGTTCAAGCATTCATTCAGAAGACAGAATGCATTGCCACCACATTTAACTAATTAGAATTTCTTTTATTAAAACTCGAAATTTTATTGCTTCTTATTCAAAAGATCTACTACTTTATTCATGTTTGCTGATGATGAGAAAAATAAATTATAGCTTAATTGGAGATAAAATCAAAATAGATACTAATTACTACTATATGACTTCTAAGGTAAACTTTTATAACGACACTGTCACAGAGTTAAGGCGGAAATTGGAAATTAACAACCTTTATTCTGGGGGCACGAGGGTTCCTCTGATCCTTGGGGTGCTTGGTCCTACAAGAGAAGACTTTTGGCGCTTCAGTTCCCTTAAGTCACGCCCCTGCTCCTCTTGTTCTTTAAACATATAGGTCAGCATTTGACTGTGTTCCTTCTGTTCTTTTATTATTTGCTCCATAGCTTCCCGTATCTTGGTAACGAACATCTCAAGATACTCCCAGTATTCAGATTGAGGGATCTCTGGGAGGAATTCCTGTGCTCTCTTCTTGATGGGATCCTCCTGTGCTTGTTGTTTTTCCATTGATGCTTTGGTGATTGACTTTTCAATTAGGATATATTCAGTTATTCCCATCCTTACTCCAGCGTCCTTGCAGAGCAGAGAAATCACGCTTGGATAAGCCAACCTGGCCTCTTTAGAATTTTTGTTAGCAATCTTGTAGAGTTCAGTTGAAATCAGCTGATGAACCTCCACTTCCTTTCCCATCATGATGCAATGGATCATCACTGCTCTTTTGACTGTGACTTCAGAACGGTTGCTAGTAGGCAACAGAGAACGCCCAATGAAGTCCAGCCATCCTCTGGCGACTGGTTTGAGATCCTCCCTCTTGAGTTGATTTGGGACACCCTTTGTGTTGGTGGTCCACCTGGCTCCAGGGATACATATGTCCTCTAGAATCTTTTCCAGGTCAATGTCTGCTCTCATCATCCTCCTGTTGAAGGAGTCTGGATCATCCTTTAGCTGAGGTAGCTTTAAGATCTCCCTGATCTTGTCAGGGGTAGTATGAACAATCTTCCCTCTGACCATGGTCCGAAATTCATAGAAGGCAGTTCCAGATAGTTTTTGCTTGCCAGTCTGCCACATATTAGCATAGAACTCCTGGACCATGTTCCTTCCTACTTTCGTTTCAGGATTAGCTAGGACTTCCCAGTTCCTGATTCGAATTTGCTCCTGGATCTCCAGATATTCATCTTCTTTCAGATCGAATCTAACTTCCGGGATCACTGATCTCAGACCCATTACTTTAAGATAATGGTCTGAATGTTCTTTAGATAAGAACTTCCCTTGATTCCAAAGTGGTTTTGGAACGCTCTCTTTCTTGCCTCTTGGAGTGGGTTGTTTTCCTTTAGGAGCCATGATCTTAGCGATCTCGGATAAACACACCAAAATTAGAGGTTTGCTTGTCCTCAAGCAAAAGAAAAGAAAGGAGAGGGATAGAAGGAGAGCTAGGTGCAATTGTTGATGGAGGAGGAGGGAGGCCGAACCCAAATTTAAAGGGATGGGGGGTGGGTTTTCGAAAAATTGGAAAAGATAAGATAAAAAGATTGAGTTGAAAAAGATAAGATAGAAGATATAGTTTAATTTTGAAAAGATATGATAGATTTTTGAAAAAGATAAATCTGAATTTTGAAAAAGATAATATGGAGATTTGAAAAAGATGTGAATTAGTTGAAAAGATTTTTGAGTGAAAAAGATAGATTTGTTTTTAGAAAAGATTTGAAAAGATTTGGATTGAATTTGGAAAGATGGATTTTTAGAAATTAAGGATTTTAGAAATCAGGGTTCTTGACATGTTCATGTAAAAATCATGCATTGAAGCATAAAATTTGAAATTAAAACGGAAATACGTGTGGAAAAAATGAACTTGGCTCCTCCCTGCCTTCCTGGCGTTTGAACGCCCAAACACTGCCTGTTTTGGGCGTTCAGCGCCCAAATGCTGCTCTCCTGGGCATTCAACGCCCAGTGGGTGCCCCTTTCTGGCGTTGAACGCCCAGCTGCTACCATCACTGGCGTTCAGCGCCCAGTGGATGCCCATTTTGGGCGTTGAACGCCCAAAATGCACTGTTACTGGCATTTTTGTGCCAGTGGGATCTTTTTCTCTGTTTTATGTGCCGAGGTCTTCTGTAAATGATTATTTACCTTGTTATCAATGAACTCTGTATAAACAAATAAAAATAAAAATAGAAATAGGGCAAAATGCTTAGAGGATTGTTGCCCCATGGCTGGGTTGCCTCCCAGCAAGCGCTTCTTTATTGTCTTTAGCTGGACCTTGCTGAGCTTTTAATCTAGCTTCAGCCTTGAGCATTCTTGCTCAATGTTGCCTTCAAGATAATGCTTGATTCTCTATCCATTGACAATGAACTTCTTATCAGAATCAATATCTTGAAGCTCCACATAACCATATGGTGACACACTTGTAATCACGTATGGTCCCCTCCACCGGGATTTCAGTTTCCCGGGGAATAGCCTGAGTCTAGAGTTAAACAACATGACCTTCTGTCCTGGTTCAAAGATTCTAGATGACAGCTTTCTTTCATGCCATTTTTTTTATTTTTCTTTATAAAGCTTGGCATTTTCGAAAGCTGTGAATCTGAATTCCTCTAGCTCATTTAGCTGGAGCAATCGTTTTTCTCCTGCTAATTTGGCATCAAAGTTTAGGAATCTGGTTGCCCAGTAGGCCTTATGTTCCAGTTCCACAGGCAGGTGACATGCCTTACCATATACGAGTTGGTATGGAGATGTCCCTATGGGGGTCTTGAATGCTGTCCTGTAAGCCCACAGAACATCATCCAGGCTCCGTGCCCAATCCTTTCTACGGGTATTTACTGTCCGTTCCAGAATTCTCTTTAATTCTCTGTTAGAGACTTCAGCTTACCCATTGGTTTGTGGGTGATATGGAGTGGCCACCTTGTGGCGAATTCCATACCGAACCATGGCAGAGTAAAGCTGTTTATTGCAGAAGTGAGTGCCCCCATCACTGATTAGTACTCTAGGGACACCAAACCTGCTAAAGATATGTTTCTGGAGGAACTTCAGCACTGTTTTAGTATCATTGGTGGGTGTGGCAATAGCCTCAACCCATTTTGATACATAGTCAACTGCCACCAGAATATAAGTGTTTGAGTATGATGGTGGGAAAGGTCCCATGAAGTCAATTCCCCATACGTCAAACAACTCAATTTCCAAGATTCCTTGTTGAGGCATGGCGTAACCATGAGGCAGGTTACTAGCTCTTTGGCAACTGTCACAATTACGTACAAACTCTCGGGAATCTTTATAGAGTGTGGGCCAATAGAAGCCACATTGGAGGACCTTGGTGGCTGTTCGCTCACCTCCGAAATGGCCTCCATATTGAGATCCGTGGCAATGCCACAGGATCCTCTGTGCTTCTTCTCTAGGCACACACCTACGGATAATTCCGTCTGCACATCTCTTAAAGAGATAAGGTTCATCCCACAAGTAGTACTTTGCATCAGTAATTAATTTCTTCTTTTGTATCCTGTTGTACTCCTTGGGTATGAACCTTGCAGCTTTATAGTTTGCAATATCGGCAAACCATGGTGCTTCCTGAATGGCGAATAAATGCTCATCAGGAAACGTCTCAGAGATCTCAAGAGAAGGGAGGGACGTCCCTTCCACTGGCGGTATCCGGGACAGATGATCAGCCACTTGATTCTCTGTCCCTTTTCTGTCTCTTATTTCTATATCAAACTCTTGCAGAAGCAATACCCATCTGATGAGCCTGGATTTTGAATCCTGCTTTGTGAGTAGATATTTAAGAGCAGCATGATCAGTATACACAATCACTTTTGATCCTACTAAGTATGATCTGAACTTGTCAATGGCATAAACCACTGCAAGTAGTTCTTTTTCTGTGGTTGTGTAATTTTTCTGGGCATCATTTAGAACGCGACTGGCATAATAAATGACATGCAGAAGCTTGTCATGCCTCTGTCCCAATACTGCACCAATGGCATGATCACTGGCATCACACATTAGCTCAAATGGTAATGTCCAGTCTGGTGCAGAAATGACTGGTGCTGTGACCAGCTTAGCTTTCAGCGTTTCAAACGCCTGCAGGCACTTTGTGTCAAACACAAATGGCGTGTCAGCAGCTAGCAGATTGCTTAGAGGTTTTGCGATTTTTGAAAAATCCTTTATAAACCACCTATAGAATCCTGCGTGCCCCAGAAAGCTTCTGATTGCCTTAACATTGGCAGGTGGTGGTAATTTTTCAATTACCTCTATTTTTGCTTGATCCACCTCTATTCCCTTGTTTGAGATTTTATGCCCAAGAACAATTCCTTCAGTCACCATGAAGTGACACTTTTCCCAGTTTAAAACTAGGTTGGTTTCTTGGCATCTTTTCAGAACAAGTTTCAGGTCATCAAGACAGGAGCTGAATGAGTCTCCATATACTGAGAAGTCATCCATGAAGACTTCCAGAAATTTTTCCACCATGTCAGAGAAAATAGAGAGCATGCATCTCTGGAAGGTTGCAGGCGCATTACATAGCCCAAAGGGCATCCTTCTATAAGCAAACACTCCGGATGGACATGTGAATGCTGTTTTCTCTTGATCCTGGGGATCCACTGCAATCTGGTTATAGCCTGAATAGCCATCCAAAAAGCAGTAATAATCATGACCTGCTAGTCTTTCTGGCATCTGGTCTATGAATGGTAAAGGAAAATGATCCTTTCTGCTGGCTGTATTGAGCCTTCTGTAGTCAATACACATGCGCCACCCTGTAACTGTTCTTGTAGGAACCAGTTCATTTTTTTCATTATGAATCACTGTCATGCCTCCTTTTTTTGGGACGACTTGAACAGGGCTCACCCAGGGGCTATCAGAAATGGGATAAATAATCCCAGCCTCTAGTAATTTGGTAAACTCTTTCTGCACCACTTCCTTCATGGCTGGATTTAGCCGCCTCTGTGGTTAAACCACTGGTTTGGCATTATCCTCCAATAGGATTTTGTACATGCATCTAGCTGGGCTTATGCCCTTAAGGTCACCTATGGACCACCCAAGAGCTGTCTTGTGTGTCCTTAGCACTTGAATAAGTGCTTCCTCTTCCTGTGAACTTAGAGCAGAGCTTATGATCACTGGAAAAGTATCACCTTCTCCTAGAAATGCATATTTCAAGGATGGTGGTAATGGCTTGAGCTCGGGTTTAGGAGGTTTTTCCTCTTTTAGAAGAAATTTCAGAGGCTCTTTCATGTCCTCTGAATCCTCCAAATCAGGCTGAACATCTTTAAAGATGTTTTCCAACTCTGATTCGAGACTCTCAGCCATGTTGATCTCTTCTACCAAGGAGTCAATAAGATCAACTTTCATGCAGTCTGTTGATGTGTCTGGATGCTGCATGGCTTTGACAGCGTTCAATTTGAACTCATCATCATTGACTCTCAGGGTTATTTCCCCCTGTTGGACGTCAATAAGGGATCGTCCAATTGCTAGGAAGGGTCTTCCTAGAATGAGAGTAGCACTCTTGTGCTCCTCCATTTCCAGCACAACAAAGTCAGTGGGAAAGGCGAATGGCCCAACCCTGACAATCATGTCTTCAATCATGCCTGATGGGTATTTAGTGGAGCCATCAGCAAGTTGAAGACATATCCGGGTTGGTTTAACTTCTTCAGTTAAACCAAGCTTTCTGATAGTGGATGCAGGTATTAGGTTGATGCTTGCCCCAAGATCACATAAAGCTGTCTTGGTGCAGTCACCTTCTAATATGCATGGTATCAGAAAACTCCCAGGGTCTTTAAGCTTTTCAGGAAAGCTTTTCAGAATGACTGCACTGCATTCTTCAGTGAGGAGAACTCTTTCTGTTTCTCTCCACTCCTTTTTATGACTCAAGATCTCTTTCATAAACTTGGCATAAGAAGGTATTTGCTCAAGTGCCTCTGCAAATGGAATCTTTATTTCAAGAGTCCTTAGATAATCTGCAAAGCGAGCAAATTGCTTATCCTGCTCCTCTTTCCGGAGTTTTTGAGGATAAGGTATCTTGGCTTTATATTCCTCGACCTTAGTGGTTAAAGAAGCCTTTTTAGAGGGGTTGTTATCAGCACTTGTGTGTGTCTGGTCCCTCACTGGCAATTGAGTGCCAGAGTCAGAAGCTGGAGTGAAACTGGACGCCAGCTCCTTATCTGCTTCTGGCGTCTGAACGCCAGAAATGTGCCCATTTTGGGCGTTCAACACTGGATTCTGCCCTATTTGGGCGTTCAACGCCAGATTCTTGCCCATTTCTGGCGTTGAACGCCAATCCTGCCTTGTTTCTGGCGTTGAACGCCAGTTTTGGGCATGGTCTGGGCGTTCAGCGCCAGCCTTCCACCAATTCTCTGGCGTTTTAGCGCCAGAATTATTTTTCCCTGGGCTCTTACTGTCCTCAGGTGAATCTTTGGTGGGTTGCTCATTTCTTGACTTTTTGATGCCTTGAGGTGGGGTATTTAATGGTTTCCCACTTCTTAATTGAACTGCTTGGCATTCTTCTGCTATTTGCCTTGATAGCTGCTGCTTTGTTTGCTTAAACTGTTCGTCCATATGTATATTAGCTATCCTTGTCTCTTGTAGCCTGTCCTTGAATTCAGCTAGCTGCTTTGTTAGAAAATCCAATTGCTGATTGAATTCAGCAGCTTGTTTTACAGTACTGAATTCAGCAGTTACTGTTTCAACCTCTTCATTCATGGAAGGGTTGCTCCTTAGGTACAGATGCTGATTCCTGGCAACTGTATCAATGAGCTCTTGAGCCTCTTCAATTTTCTTTCTCATATGGATAGATCCATCAGCTGAGTAATCTAGAGACATCTGAGCTCCTTCTGCAAGCCCATAATAGAAGATGTCTAACTGAACCCACTCTGAAAACATTTCAGAGGGGCATTTTCGTAGCATCTCTCTGTATCTCTCCCAGGCATCATAAAGAGATTCATTATCTCCTTGTTTAAAGCCTTGGATGTCCAGCCTTAGCTGTGTCATCCTTTTTGGAGGGAAATATTGATTCAGGAATTTTTCTGTCAACTGTTTCCGTGTCCTTATGCTGGCCTTAGGTTGGTTATTTAACCACCTCTTAGCTTGATCTTTTACAGCAAATGGAAACAGTAATAGTCTGTAGACATCCTGATCTATTTTCTTATCATGTACTGTGTCAGCAATCTGTAGAAACTGTGCCAGAAACTCTGTAGGTTCTTCCTGTGGAAAACCGGAATACTGGCAACTTTGCTGCACCATGATAATGAGCTGAGGATTCAACTCAAAGCTACTGACTCCAATGGAGGGTATGCAGATACTACTCCCATATGAAGCAGTAGAGGGGTTTGAATATGACCCCAGAGTCCTCCTGGATTGTTCATTTCCACTTAGATCCATGATGGAGAAAGGGAGATGATATAAAATAGGAAAAAATATTTTTATTTATTTATTTATATATTTATTTCGAAAATGAAATAAATTAAAATAGAATAAATAAAAATTGAGTGAAGATTTTCGAAAAACTGAGGAGAGAGAAAGTGGTTAGGAAGTTTTGAAAAGGATATGATGATTTTAAAAAAAAGTTTTAAATTTTGAAATAAAAAATCTGAATTTTTAGAAATATATTTCGAAAAATTGTTTTTAAAATAGAGAGAAAAGATATTTTTGATTTTTAAGAGGAAAGAGAAAAGCAATAAGATAGCACAAGATTTAAAATTTTTAGATCTAATGCTCCTTATTTTCGAAAATTTTGGAGGGAAAACACCAAGGAACACCAAACTTAAAAATTTTAAGATCAAGACACAAGGAAAACTCAAGAACACTTTGAAGACTCACAAGAACACAAGAATATGAAGGAAGAACACCAAACTTAAAGTTTGGCACAAAATTTAATAGAGAAAATATTATTTATGAAAAGGATTTTAAAAAGAGTGTACCCAACTGCCACGGGCTTAGACTAATGCTCTAGCCAACTGGGCAGTAAATGTAACACTTGTTTTAAAGAAGGATATTTTTAACCAAGAACAATAATAAGAGACTCTAAACCAAAAAGAAAAATTTTCCTAATCTAAGCAACAAAATAATCCGTCAGTTGTTCAAACACGAACAATCCCCAGCAACGGCGCCAAAAACTTGGTGCACGAATTGTGAATCGCACTTTTCACAACGCGTACTACTAACCAGCAAGTGCACTGGGTCGTCCAAGTAATACCTTACGTGAGTAAGGGTCGAATCCCACGGAGATTGTTGGTTGAAGCAATCTATGGTTATCTTGTAAATCTTAGTCAGGAAGTCAATTATGTTTATCAGTTGAATTGCGAATAACCAGGAGAGCATAAATTAAAGGTTACTTGTTGTGCAGTAATGGAGAATATGTTGGAGTTTTGGAGATGCTTTGTCTTCTGAATCTCTGCTTTCCTCTGTCTTCTTGTTCACGCACGCACGTCCTCCTATGGCAAGCTGTGTGTTGGTGGATCACCGTTGTCAATGACTACCTTCCATCCTTCCAGTGAAAACTACGCTCACGCGCTCTGTCACAGCACGGCTAATCACCGGTTGGTTCTCGATCCGGTTGGAATAGGATTTACTATCCTTTTGCGTCTGTCACTAACGCCCAGCCTTCAGGAGTTTGAAGCTCGTCACAGTCATTTAATCCTTGAATCCTACTCGGAATACCACAGACAAGGTTTAGACTTTCCGGATTCTCATGAATGCCGCCATCAGTTCTAGCTTATACCACGGAGATTCTGATTAAGGAATCTAAGAGATACTCATTGAATCATATATAGAACGGAGGTGGTTGTCAGGCACACGTTCATGAATTGAGGAAGGTGATGAGTGTCACAGATCATCATCTCCATCACAGTTAAGCGCGAATGAACATCTTAGATAGGAACAAGCGTGTTTGAATAGAAAACAGGAATACTTGCATTAATTCATCGAGACACAGCAGAGCTCCTCACCCCCAACAATGGGGTTTAGAGACTCATGCCGTCAGAGAATACAAAGTTTAGATCTAAAATGTCATGAGATACAAAATAAGTCTCTAAAAGTTGTTTAAATACTAAACTAGTAGCCTAGGTTTACAAAAATGAGTAGACTATGATGGATGATGCAGAGATCCACTTCTGGGGCCCACTTGGTGTGTGCTGGGGCTGAGATTTAAGTGAGTCACGTGCAGAGGCCATTTGTGGAGTTGAACGCCATTTTTTGTGCCAGTTTGGGCGTTCAACTCCAGCTTTTGATCCTTTTCTGGCGCTGGACGCCAGAATTGGGCAGAGAACTGGCGTTGAACGCCAGTTTACGTCGTTTATCCTTGTGCAAAGTATAAACTATTATATATTTCTGGAAAGCTCTGGATGTCTACTTTCCAACGCAATTGGAATCATGCCATTTCGAGTTCTGTAGCTCCAGAAAATCTACTTTGAGTGCAGGGAGGTCAGAATCCAACAGCATCAGCAGTCCTTTTTCAGCCTGAATCAGATTTTAGCTCAGCTCCCTCAATTTCAGCCAGAAAAATACCTGAAATTACAGAAAAGCACACAACTCATAGCAAAGTCCAGAAATATGAATTTTTCCTAAAAACTAATGAAAATAGACTAAAAACTAACTAAAACATACTCAAAACTATATGAAATTAACCCCAAAAAGCGTATAAAATATCCGCTCATCACTATGCTTATTCATACACACATGTAAACAGAGAAGATAAAGACAATCATGCAACTTAAAGTGCTGGAAACAAATGAGAGGAAAAGAAACTTTGCAACCTTCTAATTCATTTTCTCTATTGTTGTCATTTTCCTCTTATTCTTCCCTTTCCCTTGCAAAACTCAGAATGCTTGCTCATCCTCAAGCAACAATTAGAACAATGGCTATGGGGCTAAGATGGATCATGAATGTCTTACACAATGGAAGGTTAGCAGTACATGTGTTTCAAGCAAGCAAAATTGAAGATAACAATCAAGCCACAAGAGACAGAGACATTGTGATTGCAAATATAAGAGAGTGTGCATGATACATAGCATAAAAGATAAGTAGCACACCAAACTTAGTGTGACACTTTCACTTGGAATTGATGCAAGTATCTAGTAAGGATTGGAACCAAATTTTGTTGCATAGCAACACCAAACTTAGAATGCAATCATATTTCAATTTATTTGAACTAAAACTAAGCAAATGAAACTGTTATATGTTAAATACAATCACCAAGCCAAGAATCTGTCATGAATAAGGATTTCTTGGTGATGTATTAACAAAAACAGTTAATAAAAGGAAGCATTTAAAAACAAGGAAATGACTAAAACAAGGATAAAACTAAAATTGTCTAACTAAAAGAAAGATAACACTACAAAGGGCATTATTATTGTGCAGACAAGTGGAGTTGCTTAATGAATTGCATTGAGAATTAAGTGGCACACCAAACTTAGAATCTTAGTGTGACACTTTCATTTTTTGATGCAATCACCAAGAAAGATTGAAAACAAATTGTTGCAGGACAACACCAAACTTAGAATGTAACTATATGCCAATTTATTGAAATTTAAACAAAGCAGACAGAGAAAGTAAACAAAGCAAAGAAAAGAAATGTTACCTACAGTTGACATGTTCGTCACTTTCTTCCTCTTCTTCCAGTTTGTTAAGAGGAATGACCTCAAAGGGGGAGAAGATTCAGCTATTGTCCCTTGTCTTGGCCTCTCCTCAGCAAGCTTCCTTTTGTAAATGGCTTGATTGAGCTTGCTTGCCGGATCAGGGACAGGATTGGTGCTCTTATTAGTTGCCTTCACTTCTTTGGATTCAAGACTTGGTTGCTGATGCCAGGGCATTTTGGCCAGTTTCACTGACCATTTCTTTACTGTTTTTAGGGTAGTTTCATGCATTTCCTTAGGAAATAAGCTAGTTTTGGGTAGATATTCACTTACATCTTGATTCAAGCATACATTGTGCACTTTACATAATTTCATGAGGATTTTTGCATGAATTTAAGGACAAATTGGATGTTGCATTTCCCATGACTTGGACTAGAACTTTGATGCACTTTATTGCTTGATTTCAGGACAAGGGAAGCAAAGAAGAACCACATTAGTGGCTACGTTAGTTACACTAACGTTAACACTAACGTGGAATGGGAGTAACTTGCAAAGTTAATGAGAAAAGTGATTGCCAATAATGCTCTCGAAGCCATCATTGCCCACGTTAAGAGTTACGTTAACTAAGTTAACGTGAACTCTAACGTGGAAGTAAAGAAATGAAGCCAACGTTAGTGACACTTAACATTATCACTAACGTTGGACCAAGATCATGAGTGGCCACGTTAGAGTCCACGTTAACTTAGTTAACGTGGCCTCTAACGTTAAGAAGAAAGGGGGGAAGCCAACGTTAGTGACACTCAACATTGTCACTAACGTTGGCCAAAGCACATTAAGCCACGTTAACTCCCACGTTAACCTAGTTAACGTGGAAGCTAACGTGAAGAAACAAAGTGTTCGACAACGTTAGTGACACCCAACATTGTCACTAACGTTGGAAGCACACAAGCCCCCAATAAGCCACGTTGACTCCCACATTAACCTAGTTAACGTGGAAGCTAACGTGAAGAAGGAAGGTGATCGCCAACGTTAGTGACACCCAACATTATCACTAACTTTGGAAGGAGCCACACATGCCACCATGAGCCATGTTAACTCCCACGTTAACTTAGTTAACGTGGAAGCTAACGTGGATAAGGGAATGATGAGCCAACATTAGTGACACTCAACTTTGTCACTAACGTTGGAAATGGCTAGCAAGGCCACGCTAGAAGCCATGTTAACCTAGTTAACGTGGACTCTAACGTGGAAAATAGGGGCAATTTGGAATGTTAGTGACAATGGTAAGTGTCACTAACGTTCTCGAAGGATGGCAAGCCTACGTTAAAAGAGCCACGTTAACTAAGTTAACGTGGACTCTAACGTAGGGAAGGGGGAGGCTTCTCAACGTAATTGGGAAAGTTGAGTCCCAATAACGTGTGCGAAGGACATAGTGGAAACGTTAGTGGCAACGTTTGTGCCACTAACGTTGAGGTTAACGTGGCTTTTAACTTTGGTGAGGAACGTTAGTGAAAAAGGTGATTGTCACTAACGTTCTCGAACCCATATTTTCACTGAACGTTAACACCACTAACTTCCTGAGCCAAAGTCCCTACCCACTTCATACTTTCTCTCTGCAAGTAAAAGCTAAGCCCAATGAAGAAGAGAACTGCTTCAAACTCAAGATCCAAAGGCCCAAGACTTGAAGAATCAACTAGAAGAACAGAAGAGTAGTATATATAGGAGTAGCTTTGAATTATTTAAGGAGTTGGAAAATATAGGGAGCCTCTTGGCATAGAACTACTCTCTGTATTTTTACTTTCTCTGCACTTCTAGTTTTCATCATGTATTCTCCATCTTTTTTTTCATTTTCCAGAGCTATGAACAACTAAACCCCTTTCATTGGGTTAGGGAGCTCTGTTGTAATTTGATGGATCAATATTAGTTTTCATTATTCTTCTTCTATCTTTTCTCTTGATTTTACTTGAAAGCTTTCGATCTTCATCCAATTGGGTAGTTATCTTGGAAAAGAAGCTATTCATACTTGGATCTCTTCTGAACCTTGAAAGAGGAATGAAGAGATCAAGCTAGAAATGCTTTCTCATGCTGGATCAAATTGGGTTTGGATGGATATGTGACTATAATCCTCTCAACACTTGATTTGGGAAATGCATGTGGTATAATCAGTGACCATACTTCATCTCTTCTCATGAGCAATTGACCAAGGAATTGGCTATTGATCAAGATTTGAGAGATTGAATTACAAGAAATTGTAATCCAATCACTTAAGATTGCCAAGGAGATCAATGAGTGCATTTTTTGAGGAAGAGATGAAAATGAGATTGATCCGGAGAATGCAACATCTCCTAAGCCCAATGAACTCCCCATTTCTGATCTTACCCATTCTCTTTAATTTCTGTCATTTACATTTATGAGCAATTCCCCCATTCCCATTTAAGATTCTGTAATTTACTTTCTGCTATTTACTTTTCCGCCATTTAATTTTCTGCAATTCTCAACTCAATTTCTGATTCGCTCAACTAGAACATTCCTCTAATTAAAGTTGCTTGATCAATCAATCCTTGTGGGATTCGACCTCACTCTATTGTGAGTTTTTACTTGATGACAAATTCGGTACACTTGCCGAAGGAAATTTGTTATGAGACAAGTTTTCCGTGCATCAAGTTTATGGCGCCGTTGCCGGGGATTGATTGTGCATCAACAATGATTAGATTGGAGGATAACTAGATTGAGAATTTTATTTTTGTTTGATTTAAATTTCTGTTTGAGTTATTTACTTCCTGTTTTAGTTAATTTCTTCCCTTCCCCCTACTTTTTCTTTGTTATTTACCATTCATCGCACTAATCCACTAACTGTTTGACATATTGCATCACTCACACTAACAGTAATTCTGACGGATATACTTTCTGCACCTATTCTCTTTGCTTGTACTTGTTAGTTATATGACAGGGAGAAGAAGCGGGGCTTCAACTTCCTTTGATTCTGAACCTGAGAGAACCTTCCTTAGACTAAGGAGGGAGGCAAAAGACAAACGTGTAGTTGGTGCTGAAGAAGAGGAGGAACACTTTGAGGAATACTTTGAACCAAACATGGAAGAAAACATGGAAAACCATCATGAAGAAGAGGCTCACAACCATGGCAGAGGAGGTTGAGCAAATCATGCTGGGGAGGATAGAAGAGTTTTAGGCTCTTACATCAATCCAAACCCAGGAAACTGTGGAAGTAGCATTCAAAAGCCGACCATCCATGCCAACAATTTTGAACTGAAGCCACAGCTCATCACCTTTGTGTAGAACAACTGTTCGTTCGGAGGAAGTGTCCAAGAGGACCCAAATCAACATTTAACCACCTTCCTGAGAATATGTGACACAGTGAAGTCTAATGGTGTTCATCCTGACGCCTATAGACTGCTATTATTTCCATTCTCACTCAGGGATAAGGCAGCCAAGTGGCTGGAGTCTTTCCCAAGGGAAAGCTTGACAACTTGGGAAGACGTGGTGAACAAATTCTTAGCAAGATTTTACCCTCCTCAACGAATTAATAGGCTGAGAGTTGAGGTCCAAACTTTCAGGCAACAAGATGGTGAGACTCTATATGAAGCATGGGAGAGGTTTAAAGACTTAACAAGGAGGTGCCCACCAGATATGTTCAATGAATGGGTGCAGCTGCACATTTTCTATGAGGGGCTCTCTTATGAGTCAAAGAAGGCCGTAAACCATTCATCTGGAGGATCTTTGAACAAGAAGAAGACTATTGAGGAAGCCATCGATGTCATTGAAACAGTAGCAGAGAATGACTACTTCTATGCTTCCGAAAGAGGGAACACAAGAGGAGCAATGGAGCTAAACAATGTAGATGCTCTGTTGGCCCAAAACAAGCTCATCACCCAGCAGCTGGCTGACCTCACCAAGAAGATGGAGAGGAACCAAGTAGCAGCAATCTCCACTTCATTAACAACCTAAGAAGGAGTGAATGAAGAAGCAGAGGGTAGCCAGGAGCAAGCCAACTACATTGGGAATTCACCAAGGCAAAACCATGATCCATACTCCAAGACCTACAACCCTGGATGGAGGAATCACCCAAATTTTGGGTGGGGGAATCAACAAGACCAAAGCCTTGATCAAAGACGCCCAAATCCAAACAATGCAGCCACTCAACACTTCACATCTAGACCATATCAACACCCCCATAACAACTCCTCTCCACATTCATATCAAGGCCAGAATAACCCTCCTCAGCCTGACTTATCATCACTTGATGAAAGAATCTCAAGGATTGAGAATCTACTTGAAGGCATAAGCAAGGAGATTCAAGACAACAAGGTGTTCAAGGAGGAAGTGCGGGCTAATTTCAAGAACCAGGGAGACACAATCAAGAGGTTGGAATCTCATGTAGGGTATCTCTCTGAGCAAATTCCCAAACCCACAGATGGATTCCCAAGTGACACAGAGAAGAATCCGAGAGGTGAAACAAAGAAAGTAAGATGAGAAGATTGCAAGATGGTCACTATAAGTGATAAAGAGATTGAGGATAAGCCAAGCAAGCTGTCAGAACAACCTGAAGATACCTCAGTAGAGGAGGTGGAAAAAGATTACCAAGAACCAGAAATCTCAAAACAGGAGCTGCTGAGACTCTATGCACCTTTTCCACAACTGCTCAAGGGTGCTGTGGAGAGGAGAATATACTCAAGATTTTTTTACTTATTTGCATCTCTGCATGTGAACATACCATTCATCAAGACTGTCCAACGAATGCCTGCATTCATCAAGTACATGAAGGAGTTGCTTCCCAGGAAAAGCTCACTCAAGAGAGGGCAAACAATAGTAATGAACAAGGAGTGCAGTGCCCTCATTCAACCGTAGTTACCAACGAAAAGAAAAGAGTCAGGGAGTTTTCACGTCCCCTGTGCCATAGGGGAAACAGTGTTTGATAGAGCACTATGCGATTTGGGAGCAAGCATCAATTTAATGCCCTCATCCCTGGTAAAGAGGCTGCAAATCAATGAGATATTGCCCACAGATGTAGTCATCAAGCTGGCTGACAAAACTCAAAAACAAGCAAAAGGAGTGGTGGAAAACGTGTTGTTAAAGGTGGGGAAATACTTTCTTCCCACAGACTTTGTCATCTTGGACATGGAAGAGAGTCACACTCACCCAATCATATTGGGAAGACCATTTCTAGCTACAGCCAGAGCACTCATAGATGTGGAGCGAGGAGAGCTAATATTGAGGATCCATGATGAACAACTCAGCTTCAATGTCTTCAAACTCTCCCAAGAAGCTGACCAAGAAAATAAAGAACCAAGCAATGATCATAATGAGATGCTGACAGAGGAAACAAGCACTGAGGCACCACCAACACATCCGAGAACCCCACTGAATGATGAACGAGGCAAACAGCGATTGTCACAGCTCAAGGAGAAGCTGGAGGAATCTAAACCACCAGAGGCATGTGAAGACAACAACAAAATTCACTTAGAAGAAGAAGTCGCCAAGAGCAGGGAAGCATCAAAAGGGACGAAGAAGAAGGTACCAAGGGGGTGGAGGAACAAGAAGATCCCTACGGAAGACTTCTCTCCAGGAGATAAAGTGATCTCAGCTTACTTCCTAGATATCCCCCCTAATCTTCCCACTGTACCATCTCAGTTACCTAAGGTCTTCACTATTAACAGAGTCCTCTCCTTGGAACATGTAGAGATCATTGATACAACCAATGGATATAAGTCCAAGGCAAGAGGGGAGGACTTGAAGCATTATCAACCTCCCTGATGAAGGAGAAACGTCAAGCTAGTGACGCTAAAGAAGCGCTTCAGGGGAGGCAACCCATGTTTTATTAGCTTTTACTAGTGAATAAATTAATATTCATAAATTCCAACCCAAACTTGGTGACGTCCTTATATTGCAGTATATAGTGAGGAACAAGTTTGGTGTTCAAAGCGCACCAAGAAAGCATGAATGCAACAGAGAGCATGCTAGTCTTGGAGCTTTAAACAGAACTGTTCATCACAGTGCTTCAAACTAAGTTTGGTGTCACCCCATGGTGCCACCAAAATGCATATAAGGATACACAGTTAGTTAGTTAGTTGGAGTTCATGAATAAACAATCTAATCTTTTCTTCTCTTTATTATTCTAGCCGTAAAATCTAAATTGATTTTTTTATGATATTTCTTACTTTTCTTATTTGATCTTTATAGGAAAAGGAAAGGAGAATTGAAGGAGATAGATTGGACAATTAAAGGAAGAAGGTTCGGACACCACAAAAGGAAGGACTATACACTTGTTCTAAAAAGGGAAGTCATTGGAAAATGTTGCCATGCAACATTAAAAAAATGGGACCCTTGAAGACCGAGCAATCTCCATCATAAAGTGATGATCCTTGTCCTTTCTACATGCACAACCCCAACCGTCCATCAAACAACCACTCCATCAATCCACACCCTCCATTCACTCACAACCTTTCTATAAAAGTGATCCATGATCCGTACCCTAGCTCCACACTCCACACCCACTCTTCACACTTATTCATTTCGGAGCAAAGCATTTCCGAACCATTTAAACACATTCTCCCTCACCACCTTCATTGCACTCAACCCTAAACAACCGAAAGTCTCCACACCCTTGCCAACTCCATACATTAACCCTCAATCATGGCATCTTCAAGCTCTAAAAGAAGGAAGGGGAAGAAACCTATGGAGCAACACCCGTATGATGAAAAGAGATTCAGAAGCTTGCATCATGCATTGCAATACGGGTGGATGGTTGATAAAGAGATCATTTATGAGCTAGGATTTCAAGTTAGGAAAATTGAGTGTCCCGAAATTACAATGAAGGTAGAAAAGAGAAGATGGGAGCTCCTCACTGATCCGGTCATTAAGGTGAATACAAATCTTATAAGAGAATTTTATGCAAATGCGGTCCGTTATGATAAGGCAGATGAGTCATATACAAGCTTTGTGAGAGAAAAGATTATGGATTTTGGCCCCATGAGTGTCATGAAGGCATTAAAACTGCGGTCCATACCGTTTAAAGAAGAGAGTTATTATTCAAGGATGGACAACAACCCTAATCATGATCAGATTATGCAAGACATTTGTGTACCAGGAGCTGACTGGGAAAGATATGCAGATAGGAGACCAAGGTTCATCAAGAGAGCAGATCTTACTCCGGAAGCAAAGGGGTGGTTCGAGATTGTAAGGAGGTCCATCCTCCCAGCAGCGAACAACTCGGAGGTGAATCTCAAGAGAGCCACACTAGTACACTGTATACTCAAAGGAGGAGAAATCAAGGTTCATGAGCTCATAGCAGAAGGCATTAGAAAAATGGCAGAGAAAAGCGACTCAAGAGGAACGTTAGGTTACCCCAGCACTATTTACCGACTGTGCAAGAAAGCTGGGGTGGTGTTTGAAGATGAGGACCCCGTATGGATAAAAGAGGGTATTCCAATAACCGTTCAACGAATGCATGCCACTGCATCCCCCCTGCCTCAACAAAAGCAAAGGAAGAGGACAGCCCCTCAAGTAGTAGAAGGACAAGCCGTAGAAGGGCAAGCACCAACTACTTTGGATATGCATCAATTGCAGGAGGCCATTGGTGGACTATCTCAACAATATTTGGAGAGCCAAGGAGCACAGAGAGAACTTCAACTACAGATGATGGGGAAGCAAGAGGAGTCACTCTCAAGATGGATGACTCAACAAGGGGATTGGCAAAAGCAAATGATGGATCAGCAACCGAGTCAAGGACAACAATGGAATGAAACATTTCACAGGATGGAACAAAGGCAAAATGAGCAACAAGAATCCATCCAGAGGCTAATCAACATCCAAGCACATCAAGGTGCACATATACATGAGATGCATCGAAGACAAATAGAACAGGCAGAACTATTGGACGAGCAAAGGGCATTTGTAGAAGGAGTTTACATGAGCGAGACTGGGCATCATATAAATACTCAAGCCAGGCTCGGTTACTTGGTAGGACAACTGTCTATATTGCATCCAGGAATCACAAGGTATGAAGAAATGAGGGATGAATTAGCACGAGAAGAAAGACAAAGGGTGGAAGAGAGTCATGAATTAGTAAGGAAGGCACTTGAGGATTGGAAGCAAGCAAGATTGGCACGGATGAGAGGGAATGCAAGAGGACACAAAGAAGACAAATAAGGAGGCAAGCATGGACATCCACAAGAGTAAAAGGTGGTGGAGTTCCTTCTTTAGTCCATCTTTTTCTATGCTTTAAATAAGGAAGATCTTGTATGAAATAGAACTTGCTTCCATGTTAGTTTAAACCTTTTTAAATTCTTTTTTTTAGTTTGTGTGTTGAAGAGGTCTCTGTGTGCTAGTCTCTATGTCACTGCACCCTTACTTTACTTATTTGTATGGTTGTCCCTTTTGAATCAAATGAAAAGAGAATGAGTGCTTTTAAAGACCAGAGAAGAGTTCATACTATGGAGTAAGTTCTTGAGTTTATGGTATAGTCATAAGATAGCTAAGTTGGTTCAACCATAAGGTGGGAAGACGACTATCTGTCAGGAATACTATGCTTGAGACACACCTCATGAGACTAGATAAATAAGAAGATCCTAATAAGAAAAAGGGAAAGAACAATAAAAGTTGAGGAATAAAAAGAAAAATGGTAAGCAATAAGGCTAGGCACCAATGGTTTTAATTTTGAGACATGTGTCTGTGGTACTCCTGTGTGAGGGATCTACTTGGATGAATAAGCTCTTAGGGGTGCCTTATCACTTGGTAACTTGGGTTAACTAACCCGGGATTATCAGCTGAAAGTCCACTATCAAGAGTAACCCTCACTACAGAGCATTTAGTAACCCAAAGAGGTGCTGGACACCAAGGTCTCAAGAAAAGAAAATACATACACTATGTGCCTGTGGTGTGTATGTATGGGGGATAGACTTGAGCAAGTAAGTCCTTAGGGGTACTTCAACACCTAGCACCTTGAACCAACTGGTTCGGGAGTATTGGCTGAAAGCTTATTTTAAAGAGTTGCCCCCTTGCAGAATACTTAGCCTAAGGACACAAATAAGCCCTGAAGTAACAACAAAAGGATCAATGAATAAAAGTCTCATGGGATGCAATCAAAGTGAGTGTTCTAGGACAAGATAAAGGTCTGAAAGCCAGGAATGAACCTAAGTTGCTATGCATGAAACCACCATAAAACCAGGGACATGACTTCCACAAGAATGACTCATTCCTCTTGGCATTCCATTCATCATTCTCTGGTTCCAGTACTTGCTTAGGGACAAGCAAGCTTTAAGTTTGGTGTTGTGATGCCAGGGCATTTTGGCCAGTTTCACTGACCTTTTCTTTACTATTTTTAGGGTAGTTTCATGCATTTCCTTAGGAAATAAGCTAGTTTTGGGTAGATATTCACTTACATCTTGATTCAAGCATACATTGTGCACTTTACATAATTTCATGAGGATTTTTGCATGAATTTAAGGACAAATTGGATGTTGCATTTCCCATGACTTGGACTAGAACTTTGATGCACTTTATTGCTTGATTTCAGGACAAGGGAAGCAAAGAAGAGCCACATTAGTGGCTACGTTAGTTACACTAACGTTAATACTAACGTGGAATGGGAGTAACTTGCAAAGTTAATGAGAAAAGTGATTGCCAATAACGCTCTCGAAGCCATCATTGCCCACGTTAAGAGTCACGTTAACTAAGTTAACGTGAACCCTAACGTGGAAGTAAAGAAATGAAGCCAACGTTAGTGACACTTAACATTATCACTAACGTTGGACCAAGATCATGAGTGACCACGTTAGAGTCCATGTTAACTTAGTTAACGTGGCCTCTAACGTTAAGAAGAAAGGGGGGAAGCCAACGTTAGTGACACTCAACATTGTCACTAACGTTTGCCAAAGCACATTAAGCCACGTTAACTCCCACGTTAACCTAGTTAACGTGGAAGCTAATGTGAAGAAATAAAGTGGTCAACAACGTTAGTGACACCCAACATTGTCACTAACGTTGGAAGCACACAAGCCCCCAATAAGCCACGTTGACTCCCACGTTAACCTAGTTAACGTGGAAGCTAACGTGAAGAAGGAAGGTGATCGCCAACGTTAGTGACACCCAACATTATCACTAACATTGGAAGGAGCCACACATGCCACCATGAGCCACGTTAACTCCCACGTTAACTTAGTTAACGTGGAAGCTTACGTGGATAAGGGAATGATGAGCCAACGTTAGTGACACTCAACTTTATCACTAACGTTGGAAATGGCTAGCAAGGCCACGCTAGAAGCCACGTTAACCTAGTTAACGTGGACTCTAACGTGGAAAATAGGGGCAATTTGGAATGTTAGTGACAATGGTAAGTGTCACTAACATTCTCGAAGGATGACAAGCCTACGTTAAAAGAGCCACGTTAACTAAGTTAACGTGGACTCTAACGTAGGGAAGGGGGAGGCTTCTCAACGTTATTGGGAAAGTTGAGTCCCAATAACGTGTGCGAAGGACATAGTGGAAACGTTAGTGGCAACGTTTGTGCCACTAACGTTGAGGTTAACGTGGCTTTTAACTTTGGTGAGGAACGTTAGTGAAAAAGGTGATTGTCACTAACGTTCTCGAACCCATATTTTCACTGAACGTTAACACCACTAACTTCCTGAGCCAAAGTCTCTACCCACTTCATACTTTCTCTCTGCAAGTAAAAGCTAAGCCCAATGAAGAAGAGAACTGCTTCAAACTCAAGATCCAAAGGCCCAAGACTTGAAGAATCAACTAGAAGAACAGAAGAGTAGTATATATAGGAGTAGCTTTGAATTATTTAAGGAATTGGAAAATATAGGGAGCCTCTTGGCATAGAACTACTCTCTGTATTTTTACTTTCTCTGCACTTCTAGTTTTCATCATGTATTCTCCATCTTTGTTTTCATTTTCCAGAGCTATGAACAACTAAACCCCTTTCATTGGGTTAGGGAGCTCTGTTGTAATTTGATGGATCAATATTAGTTTTCATTATTCTTCTTCTATCTTTTCTCTTGATTTTACTTGAAAGCTTTCGATCTTCATCCAACTGGGTAGTTATCTTGGAAAAGAAGCTATTCATACTTGGATCTCTTCTGAACCTTGAAAGAGGAATGAAGAGATCAAGCTAGAAATGCTTTCTCATGCTGGACCAAATTGGGTTTGGATGGATATGTGACTATAATCCTCTCAACACTTGATTTGGGAAATGCATGTGGTATAATCAGTTACCATACTTCATCTTTTCTCTTGAGCAATTGACCAAGGAATTGGCTATTGATCAAGATTTGAGAGATTGAATTACAAGAAATTATAATCCAATCACTTAAGATTGCCAAGGAGATCAATGAGTGCATTGATTGAGGAAGAGATGAAAATGAGATTGATCCGGAGAATGCAACATCTCCTAAGCCCAATGAACTCCCCATTTCTGATCTTACCCATTCTCTTTAATTTCTGTCATTTAAATTTTATGAGCAATTCCCCCATTCCCATTTAAGATTCTGCAATTTACTTTCTGCTATTTACTTTTCCGCCATTTAATTTTCTGCAATTCTCAACTCAATTTCTAATTCGCTCAACTAGAACATTCCTCTAATTAAAGTTGCTTGATCAATCAATCCTTGTGGGATTCGACCTCACTCTATTGTGAGTTTTTACTTGACGACAAATTCGGTACACTTGCCGAAGGAAATTTGTTATGAGACAAGTTTTCCGTGCATCAGTTGCTGTGTGATTATTGGAGTTTTATCTTCGTCCAGAGCCTTTTGAACTGGTGGTTCCGTGAGCCCTTCCTCTATGCACTTCTCTGCTTCAATTGAGTGTGACTTCTCTTGATTGTCTTCGTCACTTTCTTGTTCCTCCACTCCTTCCTTTACACTCAACATTTGACTTAATAGCTCTTTCATGGAGGAGGTTTGTTGTTCTTCCCAAGATTTCTTCATCTCCTCTTCATATTTCTCAATCACAGATTCAAGTGTTGAGCATCTTTGGTTCAGGGAAGTTTGTGAGGGTTGTGAGTTTTCATGTTTCCTTGTCATCTCAAAGAAAGTTTCAGGTTCAGTTGCCTCCTCCACGTCCTTCTCCATTGAAATTTCACTTGATACAGGGATCTCTTCTTCCTCTTCTTCACTCACAGATTGTTCTTCATCCTTAACACTTGGTAATCCTAAATGAGTTCTTCTCTTCTCTAAATGCCCCTCTATCTTCTTGATGAGGACTTCTTGTTCTGTTCGAAATTTTTGTTGTTCCTCCAGGAATTGTTCTTGTCTTTTCAATAATTCTCTGGACTTTTGAAAGGGGTCATCAACTACTGGTTCAAGAGATGAAGGCTGAGAGTGATTTTGTAGACATGGATGTGTGATAAACCCCGTTTTTAGGGTTTATCATGTGTAGATTTTAAGGGTTTTATCAATGATCTTCCACACTTATTCATATAAAACTGCATGATTTTGTGTTTCTCTCCCTACTTTGCCTCATAGATGAAAACATGCTTCTTTTCCATCAAAAATTGATATATTGTAATCCTCCTCTATTACCATTCGATGCATTGATCCATTTGTTAAGTGGTTTCAGAAGTTATAGGGCAAAAATGGCTAAGAGGAGTGAAGGAAGCATGCATGAATGGAAGGAGCATGTAATAAAGTAGAATTTTGGAATTTAAGCATGGGCGCGCGCGCGCACCATGCGCCTACGCACAGATGTGCACCCCCAGAGCCGGCTCAGTGGAGCCGAACTAGAAGCCGGCGCGCTTATATGGTTGGGCCATATTTACTATGACGCGCGCGCGCACCGTACGCCTGCGCGTAGGTCGCAACAAATCCCAGGGGCGCGTACGCGTACTGTGCACATACGCGCTGATGTGCGCACGTGATTTTTTGAAAAGAAAATGTGACCAGTTTTGGAGCAGAATTTTGGAGGGAAAAGCTTAAGAAGACCAAGGATTAGGGGGGTTAGGACAAAGAGTGATATTTCTAGATATTTTGGGTAGTTAGTTACATTTTTGTTTTTAGAGAGAGAAACTCCAACTTTCCTCTAGGATTTCACTTTCTCCATTGCAATTCTCCTTTGATTTCTTGGTGAAATCCATTGCTAATTCACTTTTACTTTGATACAAGTTGTAGATCTACTCTTCTTCTACTCTCAATTAATGCTCTTTTGATTCAATCTCTTAGATCTAGATTTGTGACTTTGCTACCTTGAATTGTGATTAATGGATTGAGGAATTTCATTCAATTGCTTGATTGTTGATGATTGTTTGGATTAGATAGCTTTAATTCAATTTTCTTCTCTCAATTACATCATGTCTTCTATGATTGCCTACCAATTGTTTGTGATAATGACAACCCTAGCTATGGAGTAGATTTCTCTCACTTGGCTTAGGGGTTGAGTTATTGGAGACACTTGAGTAGTGAATATCAATTGTTGACTAGGAATTGAGAATTGCTAATTGACTTGGAGTGCACTAAAGCTAGACTTCCCTAGGGTGAGACTAGGACTTGTGACTCAAGTTAGTTACTCTCACTTGACTTTCCTCCATTATTAGGGGGTTAACTAAGTGAAGCAATACTCAACTCTTACCACAATTGAAGGAAACTATAATGATGGAACTTCCAATAATTACCCTTAGCCAAGGCTTCTATCTTAATTAATCGTTGTTTACTTTTGTTAGCTTGAATTCTCGCACAAACTCTAAAAACTACAAAAGACTTCCTAATCAATGATGTGCATTCTAAGGCAATTCCTAGGGAGAACGACCCGGGATCAATACTCTCGGTCATAGATTTTAGAATTGTTTGATGCGATGTTTGCATGTTGGTTAGACTATACTCACGATTGGATTCATTGCTAATTTCTAATCGACATACGAATATTTCGGTTCATCAAAATGGCGCCGTTGCCGGGAATTGCTTATGTGTGCCATTCTATTGGTTAGTGTGAATATGTTAATATGTGAAAATCCGAGCTTAGCCCCATTTGATTCAGAAAATTGAAAGAACTTTGCTTCATATTAAGCAAGTTCGGAGGCAGTTAGCTTTTGAGGAAGGTGAAAAGGTTCTTACCAATTCACCAACCATATCATCGTCATCCAACGAAGGCACCAATTACTCTTCCGTTGATACTACTAATAGTTCTTCTTTTGATCTAGGTGTTGACGATATGGCCGCTCCAAGGAGAGTTACTCTCAAGGAAGTGGTTGCACCGGATTTTGTTCTCCAACCTCTCCATGTACTTCATCCCAACGTGAATGCAAACTTTGAACTCAAGACCACCCTCATCAATCTCCTACCAAAGTTCCATGGACTTCCCGCACAAGATCCAACTAGACACCTCAAGGACTTTCATGGTGTATGCTCAACCACTAGGCGGGAAGGATCCAATGAAGTGGCCATATGGTTGTTTGCCTTCCCTTTCTCTCTTGAGGGAAGAGCCAAGGAGTGGTTTTATACCTTACCTAGTGATGTTGTCTCCGATTGGGACTTGCTTAGGAGAGAATTTCTTGATAAATTCATGCTCGTAGAAATGACGGACAAGCTAAGGAAGGAGATCTCTTGTATTATACAAGGTGAAATGGAAACTTTATATGAATATTGGGAGCAGTTCTGTAAACTTCTTGACTCATGTCCTAACCACATGATTGACACTCAATTATTACTTAGCTATGTGTGCCAAGGCATGAGGGAGCAAGATAAGAATCTATTGGATGCCTCAAGCAACGGTTCTTTGTCAAAGTATAGGACGGCGGAGGAGGAATGGCAACTCATTACCGACTTGGCCGAGTCCACTGATAAACCACTATTTTATAGTTTATATTGTGTTTAATTGTGTGGTTTTGTCATGATCCTTACCCACTTATTCATCAATTTAGCATGCATTTAGATTTCCTTCCTAAATTTAGTACATGTTTGAAAATTGCTTCCTAGAGACTCTAATTATTTAATTTTAATTCTCCTTTATTCTATTCGATGCCGTGATCTGTGTGTCAAGTGTTTCAGGCTTTATAGGGCATGAATGAGATGGATATTGGAGAGGAAGCTAGCAAAAATGGAAGGAACACAAGAATTTGAAGAGATAACAAGCGAGAAGTGACGCGGTCGCATGGCTCACGCGACCGCGCGAAGGAGCGCAATTCGCAGTGACGCGGCCGCGTGGCTTGCGCGACCGCGCGGATTGGAAAGCGCAAGCGACGAGGTAGCGTGGACGACGCGAACACGTGGAGAGGAAAAAGCGCAAGCGACGCGTCCGCATGGATGACGCGATCGCGTGACATGTGTGATCTGCATAATCTGCAGAATTCGCTGGGGGCGATTTTGGACCTTATTTCGGCCCAGTTTTCGGCCCAGAACAGCAGACTAGAGTCAGAGAATATGCAGAAACAACACACACATTCATTCAGTAGTTTGAGATCTAGTTTTTTTTTCACTCTCTTAGTTTTTTCCTCTCTAGGTTTTTAGGATTTTAATTTTTCAATTGGTCTTAGCATTAGAACATTAAGAATAGTTATTTCCTCATCAAGACTTCATCATTCTAGTTTATTTTCTTAACTTGGTTTTATTCTTCCATGTTCTTTGTTTTGTTCAATTTTGTCATTCAGATACTTTTATGATTATTTAATGCAAGGATTATTTCTTTTTAATTCAATTTCAATTCCAATAATCATGTCTTCTTTTAATTCCCTTTCATGTGCTATGGATTCTTTATTTACAATGCGTGAGTAGTTTCCTTACTTGATGGGGAGTTGATTAAAAGGAACTCTTGAGTTGGAAGGATTGAAAGAAAAGTTGTAATTGGGTTGAATGTTGGATTGCTATCCTGTCACCGACACCAATCCCTTTAAACTAAGTGGGTTGCAACTTGTGAACAGATCTGGCATTCCAACTTGTTTGACTTTCCCTTACCTAGTAAAGGATAACCAAACAGAATAACCATTAATTATAAATTAATCTTACAATCGCACCATCAATAGTAGAAATTCCAACCAATCAACTCCCAGTCAAGGCTTTTATTCATATTATTTAAATTTCCTCAATTTACATCCCAATTTACTTAGCTCAACTTCTTGGAACATCTGATTAATAAGATAACACACTTTTCTGCAACTCGTCGGGAGACGACCTGGGACTTAAAACTCCCAGTAATTTTAATTGAAATTCTCTGTGACATACTTTTAAATTGATAGGAAGATTTTAGGTGAGTTAAGAACTATACTTGCAACGTAACCATTTTAATAATTTTTAATTCACCAGCTTCTGCGTTCCATCATCCACTCAACATGCTAGACGGAGAATCAACCGCCCAAAGGCCGTGAATGAAGTTTCTTCTAGTGGTGAGACCGCTACCCTTAGCAAGACCTTATGTGAGATGACAAGCCTTCTAAAGCAACTCCAAGTGAATCAACCACAACCTCTACCCTCTCCTCAACACCAACAAAGCCAACAATTGGTCCCCAAAAAAGTGTGTGGTAGTTGCTCATGTTACTCCCACTACACGGATGAATGTCTAAGTCTCCAAGAAGATAACACTCTAGCGGCTACCCACAACTTTTATGATCGCTCTTACTATGAACGTGCTAATCAAGGATACCATTCACAAGGGAGCAATTACAACCAAGGGTACCCCCAACAAGGAGGCAACTATAACCAAGGGAGTAAAAACTCTAATCAAGGTTGGAGGGATAGCTCCAACCAAGGTTGGCGGGACAATCATGAACAAGGAGGTAGGGACAATGGAGGTAACCGAAGATGGAACAACAACACTCCACAAAACCGATACTCACAAAACCCTCCAAATCAACTACCAAACTAAGGAAGAAACTACCAAACCTACATACCACCCCATAGACAACCACTTCTACCCAACCAATCACAAGCACCACAAATCACATACCCTTCCACTTCCCCAAATCAAGATGACACACTCTGATCCATACTCCAAGGGCAAAAAAAAAAACTCCAAAATACACTCAACTCAAGTCTCAATGGTCTTACTTCCACCCTCCAATCACTCATTGCTCGCATGGAGCCGCCTTCTACGTCCACTCCTCAAGCCTCAAACTCTAGTGCCATATCTTCTTAACCTCTACCTAACCCCAAGGGTGGTATCAACGCCATAACCTTGAGGTCCGGAACTCAATTGAGAGAAAGGGACTCAAAGGCACCTAGTCCAACGATAGTTACTTGACAAGAGGACTTTTGCGTGGTCTAGAAATTTGCGGATAAATCCTCGTTGCAAGTATAGTTTCTAAACCTTCAAAAGTCCTTTCATACAAACGTTTTGGTTGTCACAAGTAACAAACCCCTTTTTAAAATTGATAACCGAATATTTAAACCTCGGGTCGTCTTCTCAAGGAATTGCAGGGAAGTATGTTCTTATTATTGGTTATGAAGATTACAAATTGGGGGGTTTGGAAGTAAGGAAGAAATATGTTATATGACAAGTAAAATAAAATAATAATAATAAAATCTCTTGGCAAGGTATAAGAAATTGGAAGTCCAGACTTAGTTATCCTTATCAATAATAATGAAAGTTGAATCTTAATTCCACTTAGTTGACCTTTACTAAAGCAAAGGAAAGTCAAGGGACAAATTGGTTTGATCTTCGAATCCTATTTATTTCCTAAGAAAAGATTGGGATTATTGAAGTTCAACTCAATTGGCAAGATAACAATTATCAATTATGCTGTTGAATTGGATAACTCCTGAATTACTGATTTCTTAACTAAGACCAAAAGGGGAAAAAGTAAATTTGCTGGAATAAAAATGCCTTCAGATGTAAAGCAACAATAACATAAATTAAAGAAAGCAATCATAAACTGAAATACCTCAAATAACATTAATTAAGAAAATTATATGCAACATGAAAGAGTACATAAACTAAATTGGGAAAATAAATAAAAATAAAGAACCTGGGATTGAGAGTCACTCCTAAAACTAAGAGAAGTCCTAAATCCTAATCCTAAGAGAGAGGAGAGAACCTCTCTCTCTAAAAACTACATCTACTCCTAAAATTGTGAATGTGAAAGCCTCCTTATGAATGGATGCATTCCCCTACTTTATAGCCTCTAATCTATGTTTTTTGAGCCGCAAACTGGGTCAGAAACAGGCCAGAATTCGCTGGTTGCAAATTCAAACACACTGATTTTCGTCACTGCGACACGGCCGCATGGAGCATGCGGTCGCGTTGCCTAGCGTCAGGGAAACTATAGCATATTATATATCAAATCGAAGCCCCAGACGTTAGCTTTCTAACGCAACTGGAACCGCATCATTTGGACCTCTGTAGCTAAAGTTATAGCTGTTTGAGTGCGAAGAGGTCAGGCTAGACAGCTTAGCAGTTTCTCCAACTTCTTGTATTCCTTCCACTTTTGCATGCTTCCTTTCCATCCTTTGAGCCATTCCTGCCCTGTAATCTCTGAAATCACTTAACACACATATCAAGGCATCTAATGGTGATAAAGAGGATTAAATATAGGGAACTTAAGGTCAAAGAAGCATGTTTTCAATCAAAGCACATATTTAGGAAGGCAAATGTAAAACCATGCAAATAGTATGAATAAGTGGGTAAAGAGTTGATAAAATTCACTCAATTGAGCACAAGATAAACCATAAAATAGTGGTTTATCAACCTCCCCACACTTAAACAATAGCATGTCCTCATGCTAAGCTCAAGAGAAGTTATAAAGATGAAGAGGAATGTAAGAAAGTATGAAATGCAACCTATCTATATGAATGCAACTACATGTAAAATGATTCTACCTACTTAGTTAAAAGTAAACAAATCCTTCAAGAAGAAATATGAAATGGATTTCACTAATTCAAATCATGAAAATGAAGTACAAATAGACTTGCAAGAAGAAAATAGCTCATGAAAACAAAGAACAAGGGATTGAGCATCGAACCCTCACTGGTAGTGTATACACTCTAATTACTCAAGTGTTTTAAGTTCGATTCTCTCAATTCTCCACTAACCTTGCTTTCTAAGACTTGCTCTTCATCTAACAATCAACATAAATTTAATGCACAGATACACATATCAAGAGGTCTTTTAAGGGTTGTAATGGGGTTAGGGTCAAGGTAGGATTGTATTTGGTCAAGTGGACTAAAATCTGAATCCTTAATTAACTTAAACTTTCCACCTAACTTTAGACAATCCATGTAATCATAATACCACATCTAACTATCCATTAACCATGTTTTCCACATGTTCATGCATTCTAATTTCAAGTACAGTACATATGCATTGCTTTTACCATTTACTTTGGGGCATTTTGTCCCCTTTTTGCTTAATTGCTTTTTTTTTCTTTTCTTTTTCTCATACTTTTTTTTTATAATATATATATATATATTTCTTTTATTTTTCTCAATGCATATGATTAAGTTATTGGATGCATGAATCATGTCCTAAACATTTTTTTTCACATATTCAGAAAATTCTAACATACTCAATTCTCAAACCAAATGTTTCCAAATTCACTTCCCCACACTTAATTCATGAGCACTCTCACTAGTCTAAGCTAACCAAGGATTCAAATTAAGGACATTATTGTTTTCCGCTTAGAGTTAATGATGTGCTAAAGTAAAGAATAAAAGGGGTAAAATAGGCACAACATTGGTTTGCAAAGGATAATGAAAGGTAAGGCCATATGGGTATGTAAGCTCAGTGAAACAAAGGCCTCAATCATGTAAGTGTATGCATACATCAAATAATGGAAATATAGAATTAAGCAAGACAAAGATCACAATTTTAGAGAGAAAAATACACACACCAAAAAATAAATTATTGGTTGATAAAATGCAACCAATTCAAATAGGCTCAAAAAATCTCACAGGTTTTGTGTGTTCGAGCTCTAAACCATGTTCCAGTATAATATATCTTCAAACAAGTGTAACAATAAATTTTATTCAAATTAGTGAAATTCTCTAAAAATTTTCTTGAAAAAGAAAATATTACTTCAACCAAGTGGTAAAATATGCAAAAAAAAATCAAACAAATATGCAATCAAACATGCAAATGCAACAACTAACAAGGAAAATAAAACATTGGTGTTTGAGAAGGAAACACTAACCCATGGAGATCGGTATCGACCTTCCCACACTTAAAGATTGCACCGTCCTCGGTGCATGCTGAGATGTGCATGTAGACGGGTTGTTCCAACTGATGCTTTTCTTCAAGGGTTGTGCAGATGGATTTGTTTGTCTCCCCTTAAGAAGTTTTTCCGCTCCATTCGTGATGGCCATCCTGAAAGAAGATGGAAAAGAAAAAGTAACCCAAAAATAAAGATAGAAAATAAATAAAATATGGGTGTTAATGCCAGATAATAAGGGTCTCAATTACATGGTAGCTACAACATGCAAATGAGAAAACAGTAGAAGTACATGGCAAATCAGGAATGCAAAAATTTGCAAAAATGGGAAAGAGAGTGTGGGTAAGGAGAGATAATAAAAATTCATGTCAATGTAAAAGTAATACAGGTATAAAAGATTGGCATTGATATAAATAATATTACCTATCCAGAATAAAACAAGTCACTAAGCACCCAAAATAATTCAAGAGAAGATGCAACAGTTAAATAAGAAAATTTTAACACCAAAGGAAAAATAATGAATTTAGAAAAGAAAATAAAAATATGCACAAAATTAAGATGCAATGAATGAAATATGCAAATAAATTAAGTAAAATAAAATAAAAGATAAGAAGAATGAGAAGGGAAAGAGGGGAAGAAGAAGTAAGTAAGAAAGGAGGGGGAAAAATTAGGATTGGGGGAGAAAAGATAATATATTTGGCAAACTAGGATAAGCTGTGCGGCGCAAGCGACGCGGTCGCGCGGCTTGCGCTTAAACTGATTGACGCGGTCACGTCGGTCACGCGGTCGCGTGACCCGTTTTATGCTACTGGCGCGAGGGCAGCCTCGCTCTCGCACAACTCTCTGTTCAAAAATCATTAATTGCCAAATATTGGGTGACGCGATCGCATGCAGCATGCGATCGCGCGAGTGGCCACTTAGTAGGATGTGACGCGGCCGCGTGGGGCACGCGGTCACGTGAGATGGACTGCGCGTCCAACGCTAGTCCAGCACCACTCTAGCACAACTTTCGGCTGTGCACCATTATTACGTCGAAATCCTGGTCACGCGGCCGCGTGGGGCACGTGGTCGCATGGGAGGCCACTGATCCCATATGACGCGGTCGCATCAGCGACGTGATTGCGTGGGCCGAATTGTGCCATTGGCACGCCTCTAGCCACGCTCTCGCGTGACTCTCTGTTCATTTTATTATTCTCTCCCACACCTGCGACGCGGACGCGTCAATGGGGCGGTCGCATCGCATGAAATAATTTTTTTTTCTTTTTTTCCATTTTGACGAGAGGACTTTTGCGTGGTCTAGAAATTTGCGGATAAATCCTCGTTGCAAGTATAGTTTCTAAACCTTCAAAAGTCCTTTCATACAAACGTTTTGGTTGTCACAAGTAACAAACACCTTTTTAAAATTGATAACCGAGTATTTAAACCTCGGGTCGTCTTCTCAAGGAATTGCAGGGAAGTATGTTCTTATTATTGGTTATGAAGATTGTAAATTGGGGGGTTTGGAAGTAAGGAGGGAATATGTTATATGACAAGTAAAATAAAATAACAATAATAAAATCTCTTGGTAAGGTATAAGAAATTGGAAGTCCAGACTTAGTTATCCTTATCAATAATAATGAAAGTTGAATCTTAATTCCACTTAGTTGACCTTTACTAAAGCAAAGGAAAGTCAAGGGACAAATTGGTTTGATCTTCGAATCCTATTTATTTCCTAAGAAAAGATTGGGATTATTGAAGTTCAACTCAATTGGCAAGATAACAATTATCAATTATGCTTTTGAATTGGATAACTCCTGAGTTACTGATTTCTTAACCAAGACCAAAAGGGGAAAAAGTAAATTTGCTGGAATAAAAATGCCTTCAGATGTAAAGCAACAATAACATAAATTAAAGAAAGCAATCATAAACTGAAATACCTCAAATAACATTAATTAAGAAAATTATATGCAACATGGAAGAGTTCATAAACTAAATTGGGAAAATAAATAAAAATAAAGAACCTGGGATTGAGAGTCACTCCTAAAACTAAGAGAAGTCCTAAATCCTTATCCTAAGAGAGAGGAGAGAACCTCTCTCTCTAAAAACTACATCTACTCCTAAAATTGTAAATGTGAAAGCCTCCTTATGAATGGATGCATTTTCCCACTTTATAGCCTCTAATCTGTGTTTTCTGGGCCGCAAACTGGGTCAGAAACAGCCCAGAATTCGCTGGTTGCGAATTCAAACACGCTGATTTTTGTCACTGCGACGCGGCCGCATGGAGCACGCGGTCGCGTCACCTAGCGTCAGGGAAACTATAGCATATTATCTATCAAAAATCGAAGCCCCAGACGTTAGCTTTCCAACGCAACTGGAACCGCGTCATTTGGACCTCTGTAGCTAAAGTTATAGCTGTTTGAGTGCGAAGAGGTCAGGCTGGACAGCTTAGCAGTTTCTCCAACTTCTTATTTTCCTTCCACTTTTGCATGCTTCCTTTCCATCCTCTGAGCCATTCCTGCCCTGTAATGTCTGAAATCACTTAACACACAGATCAAGGCATCTAATGGTGATAAGAGAGGATTAAACATAGGGAACTTAAGGTCAAAGAAGCATGTTTTCAATCAAAGCACATATTTAGGAAGGCAAATGTAAAACCATGCAAATAGTATGAATAAGTGGGCAAAGAGTTGATAAAATCCACTCAATTGAGCACAAGATAAACCATAAAATAGTAGTTTATCATTACTCAAGAGGAGAATGGAGTTGAGATAGAAGAAATTGAAGAGGAGGAGGAAGCACATGTGATAGTTGAAGATGAAGACCCTCAACCAAGGAGTGAAGCCCCTAGAAAGGAGCAAGTCTTAGAGGAAGTGGCTCAACCAATTCCATTTCCTACATTGGCAAGGAAGGCTAAGAAGCGTGTAGAACTTGACCCAAAAATGGTGGAAATGTTCAAGAAAGTGGAGGTAACTATCCCTCTCTTTGATGCTATACATCAAGTGCCTAAATATGCAAAATTTCTTAAGGACTTATGTATGAACAAAGATAGAATTCATGAGTTAGCTACCATTCCCTTGGGGAGTTCTATTTCGGCTTTGATGGGAGCCATTCCGGAAAAATGTGTTGATCCGGGCCCTTGTTTAGTCTCTTGTGTCATTCATGGAGTCCAATTCATTAATTGTATGTGTGATCTTGGTGCATGCGTTAGCATTATACCTCTTTCCGTTTATCATATATTGAAGCTCCCACCGTTGAAGCGATCGGTGGCTAGGTTTGTCTTGGCGGACAAGAGCATAATAATCGTGACGGGTATTGCGGAGGATGTGTTGGTCAACATAAAGGGTTTGATATTTCCAATTGATTTCCATATCATTGAGATGCCACCAAGTGAAGCCGAAAGGACATCGTCTATCCTACTTGGGAGGCCGTTTTTGAGGACCTCTAGATTCAAGTTGGATGCCCATTTGGGAACCAACTCATTTGAGAAAGATAGGAGAGTTGTAAGTTTTAGCCTAGAAGAAGCAATGAGGCACCCACCGGATAACCACTCCATATTCCGGTGTGACTTGATTGACAACATTGTGGCCGAAGTGCATTATGCAAAGCTAGATGAGAAACATATGGTTGAAGAAAATAGTGAAGACCCAAGTGAAGAAGTTCAAGTGACAAGCCAAGAGCAAAAGCTAGAATTGAAGCCACTACCACCCTACCTAAAGTACTCATACCTTGATGAAGCCCACAAGTTTCCAGTGATTATAGCAAGGGAACTAAATCCTCAACAAGAAGAAAAGTTGTTATGTGTTTTGAGGAAGAACAAAAGGGAAATAGGGTGGAGCTTGGCGGATCTAGTAGGGATAAGTCCCCAAGTGTGTGAGCATGATGATTAAGACTTTTGTGTGATCTAGAATTCACAATTGAAGTCTCGTTGTAAAGTATAGTTTTTAAACCAACAATAGTCCTTTCATACAAAAGATTGTTTGTCACTACAACAAACCCCTAAATTTATAAACCGAAGTATTGAACATCGGGTCGTTCCCCCTAGGAATTACAATAGAGTGTCTTGTTATTGGTTATGAGGTATATTTTGGGATTTTTAGGATAAGAGACATAAAATGTAAATGGCAATGAAATAAACTAACAACTACAAAGGTCTTGGCAAAGGTTGGTGGTCAAGGATCTCTATCCTTATCACTAACCACAACATGAGAATTGGCAAGGATCAATCCCACTAAGTCAACCCCTAACTAATAGTAGAGAAAAGTTAAGTGAGCTATATCAATCCAAGTCCATAAGTCCTAGTTCTTCACCAAATCAATTAGTGAGATCTAGAGTTAACGGCTCCCAATGGTCAATTACTTGGACATTAGTGACTCAAGAGTTCCTAAGTTACCTTCCCAAGTCAAGAGCACTAAAATCCACTCTAAAATCCAACCAAGTATTTCATCAAACACTTGGAAGGCACAAAACAAAAGCAAAGTAAATTTCAAGAATTAAAGGAATCTACAACTCAAAAGTAAGAGATTAACAATAGAAAGGCAAGACAATTATGAAACAACAAAGAACTTACCAATTGCATTGAAGAAGAAATGTAGATCTACAAAAGAAAGTCATAAGCTACAACTAACAATGCAAAGGAATTACAAGAGAAGTAGAATGCTACAATTACAAGAGAACAATTAAGGATGAAAGAGGAAAATTAAGAGAGAAAAAGAAGAAGTAGATCTAGATCTAAACCTAATCCTAATTCTAATCCTAGAGAGAAGTGAGAGCTTCTCTCTCTAAAACTACTCTAAACTAATCCTAAAACTTAAACTATGACTGATGATCAAAAGTATGTAACAGAAATGACTTGGATTGGGCCCACAAGGCTTTAGAATTCGCTGGCCACGAATTTGCATTTAATGAATCACATGCAAATCAGCACGTATGCGTACTGTGCATGTGCGTGCCCCTATCCGCGATGCAAATATGGCAAATCTTATATCATTTTGAAGCCCCGGATGTTAGCTTTCCAACGCAACTAGAACTGCATCATTTGGACATCTGTAACTCAAGTTATTGTCAATTAAGTGCGAAGAGGTCGGCTTGATAGCTTTTGCAATTCCTTCATTTCTTCATGAGTTCTCCATTTTTTCATGCTTTTCCTTCATTCCCTTGATCCAATCTTTGCCTCCTAAACCTAAAATCACTTAACAAACATATCAAGGCATCTAATAGAATCAAGGTGAATTAAGATTAAACAATTAAGGGCCTAAAAAGCATGTTTTCACTCTTAAGTACAATTAAAGGAGAATTTACAAAACCATGCTATTTCAATGAATAAATGTGGGAAAAGATGATAAAATCCTCTAAATGCAACACAAGATAAACCCTACAAATGGGGTTTATCAACCTCCACACACTTAAACCAAGCATGTCCTCATGCTTAAACCAAGAGAGAAACAAGGGGTATCAACATTTATTCAATGAAATCTAATCTAAATGCAAACTAAACTATATGCAACTATCTACATGAATGCAATTGTTTGGTCAAAATAAGTCAATTCCCAAGAATACATATATGCACAAGGGCTAAGGGTATTAACAACCATGCCAAACCACAATTGAATTGAGCTATTAAATATTTTTACAAACTTGCATGAGGAGTGATGATCATAAGTGGAAAACATGTAATTGAGCAATCGAACCCTCACCGGTAGTGTTTGCACTTTATTCGCTTAAGTGTTTAGGGTTGATTCACTCAATTCTCCCCTAATCATGCTTTCCAAGATTTGTTTTTCTTCTAACAATCGACATTTATTTCATGCATGCATACAAGTATCATGAGGTCTTTTCATTGGTTGTAATGGGGCTAGGGTCAAGGTAGGATGCATATATGGTTAAGTGAGCTTGAAATTTGAATCTTTGATAAGCTTAGACTTTCCACCTAGCCTATGACACCCTATACAATTCCAAAGCTAACCTAACTACCCATTCTTCACTTTTTAACATACTCATGCATTTTTTTTCTTGATCACAACACATATGCATTGATTTTATTGAGCTTCACTTTGGGGCATTTTATCCCCTTTTTATTTCTTTTCTTTTTCTTTCTTTCCCTTTTTTTTTCTATTTTTTTCTTTTCTTTTCTATATTGTTTTTCTTTTTCTTTTGTTTTTCTCACTTTTGTCTTTCTTTCAAACTATATACAAGAATATCAATGCATAAGGTTTTACATTCATTACACATGAGCATGTACCTAATTCCCAATATTTTCAACAAAAATACGAAACTACCCTTTGATTCCCCTAATGTCCCAAGGTTTCCACACTTGAATGATACACACACACACTAGCCTAAGCTAATCAAAGATTCAAATAGAGGACTTTTATTATTTTTCGCTTTAGGGTTTGTAATGTGCTAAATTAAAGAACAAGTGGGTTAATCGTAGGCTCAAATTGGCTAATAATGGAAGATAAAAGGTAAGGCTATTTGGGTAAGTGAGCTAAATGAAACGATGGCCTCAATCATATAAATGCATGAATACACAAAATAATAGACATAAATAATCAAAAAAATCAAAGATTACAATCATAGAAAGAGAATAGTGCACACAAAAAGGGAAAATAAGTGGTTATAAGATGTAACTACACCATTAGGCTCAAATCTCACTTGCTTGTGTTCTTAGCTCAAAAACATGATCCACAATATATACATATATAATTCAAGCAAGTCCTATGAAAAGTTTTCACTCAAATCAATTGGTGCCCTATAGATAGAAATCTTGAAGGACCTCATTATTTTTACTAAGCTTATTATGTATATATATGCAAAATTAAGAAAATGCAACAAAAAATCCTAAAAACCTAAAATGAAATGCAAAAGTGTTGGAATTAGAAATTTGTCACCCAAAATCGCTGATCGGTCGGACGATCTCCCCACACTTAAAAGTTTGCACCGTCCTCAGTGCATTCAAAGATGAGATAGGGGGTACGGGGACTCTCCGAGTTGCTACTTTCAGCTGGTAGATCACCCAGTTGCTCCGTGTTCTTAGTCTTGCTTCCGTTTTTACTTGTGTCGCATCAATCATGAAAAATAGAAAATAACACCGTAAGATGAGAAAATACAAAAGCAAGGAAGCATACATTATTGGAATGAGGTAATTCACTAGAAATGAGTGAGTGGATTAGTGTGACATTAATGACAAATGAGTGTGTGAATTCTAAATTAGGAACCTTTTAGAACACACACTAGCACAAAAGGCGATGTCACAAAAGAAGCATGCACTTCACTTATCCTAGTGTGCTTGAGATGCTTTAAGTAAAGTTGTAAGGTAAAACAAGCATTAAAGAAGTATGAAAGCATTCAAGCTAAAAGCATATGGATGCATATAATCATGAAACACAATACATTAAAGTAAATGCACAACATCCAATGTCAAGAGATTGCCTAATCAAAGAATAGGGTTCAAATCACATGGTGGCCAAATCATGCAATTCAAGAAGAGTTACAAGCTCGAAGGCAATTCTCATCACTTGGTATTCTTAAAAGGTAAGCATGAAAAACTCAAAACCAAGTAGCAAAATATAACCTCAACAATAGAATCCAATAAAGATTATAAACATAATGATGTTAAGATAACATCCCTTTTTAATACTCAGCAGCAATTAATGGTAAACAAGAATAACAATCCAACACTTACAATGAAAAAGAGAAAATGAAATGAAAACTAACTAAAATGAACTAATCAACTAACTAACTAACTAACTAATTAACCAAAATAAATGGTTATCAATGGTGTTTGGGAGTGTTGGATGAGGGGTAGAAGAAGGGAAGAAGAAAGGAGAAGGAAAGACATGGAAAGAGGAGAAGAAAAGAGATGTGTTGAAGGAAGGACATCCGCGCGTACGAGCGCATGGCGCGCGCACGGATGGTGGTGCAATGGGCACGACGCGTACGCGTACATGGCACGTGCGCGCGGATGGCTTATTTCGAGAGTGACGCGTACGCGTCATGTGCGCGTCTGCACGAATTGGTTTGTGCGAAAGGCACAATGTTAGCGCAGCATTCGCACAACTCTCGGGTTTTTGGCTTGGGGTGGAATTTCTCAATCCACGCGTACGCGTACATGGCGTGTGCGCACGAATAGGCGAAAATGCTTGATGCACGCGTACGCGCGGATGGTGCCTTTTTTTCAAAATTTTTCTATGTTTTGCACCAATCCAAGCATTCCAAACTTCCAAACAACTACCAAAACACCATAAAACCTTATTTAATATACTAAACTACCAATTAGACTCAACAAACACAACAAAACATGAAATTAAGCCAATTCTATTAGTATGTACAAAAGAGAAAAAAAATGAAAAGAGTTTACCATGGTGGGTTGTCTCCCACCTAGCACTTAAGTTTACCATGGTGGGTTGTCCTTAAGTTGGACTTATGGGGAGCTCCTCTCAAGGTGGCTTGTGCTTGAATTCTTCTTGGAACTCCCACCAATGCTTGGTTCTCCATTGTTCCGCAAGATTTCTTATTTGTTGCACCAAGTGTTGATGGAGTTCTTCATAAGCTTGGGGCTCCCAAAATGGATTCTCCTTGTGCGATCCGGGATCCCACACTTTATTTTTACACCCGTCTTGAAGTTTATCATCATTATTAGCCCATCCGGGTGGTGAGCATGATGAATTCTCATTGTAGTGACCTAGACTCAAGTGATCTAGCTCTATACCAACCCTTACAATGCCAACCACTAACCATTTCCCTCTTAAAGCCACATATATTTCTAAGTTGACCATCCGTCTGAAGCAAACCATATTCAAGGGGAATAATAAAGCTCAAGTATAAGGAATTTACCCACTTGAATGAAAGAGTGGATGGTGATGGCTTGGGGAGAGGTATCTCCAATGTCCTTGCAAGATCTACTCCATTATATTCTTCCTTGATTGCCTCTGCCTCTTCACAAACTTCTTCACTTTCAATCCTTTGTTCATCATTTTCATCCAACTCTTCTCCATCACTCAAATCATAATTTGGAGGAAGGGAAAATCTACCTCCACATTGCTTTCCATCTCATTGGGAGGAGGTTCGTCAAATTCAAAGGATTCACCACCAAGAAGTTTGGATGCATGATCTTCATCACCAAGGGAACTTAATTCTTGCTCCACTCCTTCCAAGTCTTCATTCAATAATTTTTTTGGAGGTTGTGCACTTTCCTCCTCAACATCAACTTCGATCTTCTTGGAGAGCTTCTCTTCAACTCTAGGTTCCCAAGGAGGTTCCGCATCGCCTAAGTCTTTAACCACTTCTTCCTCTTCTTCAATGAGCATAGGCTCTTCCAATTGCTCTAGTACAAAATAACATCCCTCATTTTCCACCGGAGTTTCCAATCTCTCCTTCATGCCATGCTTTTTAATTAATTCTCCACATATGACCATAGGAGTGCTTTGAGTTCTCAAATATTGGGAGGTTAAAATGCTTACTACCTTGATCAAGGTAGTCACAAATTCCAGTGTTTCCCTTTGCATCTCTCCATGCCCTTGAAGTATAAGGCTAAGGATTTAATCCATTGTTGGTTCGGGTGGAGAAGATGGTTCATTGTCTTGGAGAAAGGGTTCATAATAGGAAAGTGGTTCTTCTTGGTAAGGGTGTAGTGGTGTGTATTGAGGTGGTTCTTGGGAGTATGGATATTGGAATGGTGGTTCCATGTATGGATCATGTGGTTCAAAAGATGGTTGGTATGATGTATATGGATCAAGGTTATATGAGGGTGTTTGGTGAAGAGAGGCTTGTGAGTGTGGTAGATGGCTATGTTGAGGATATGGTTCATAGGCATATGGTGGTGGTTCTTGAAAGTCACAAGGGGCTTCACCATAACCATTTGATTAGTGTGCATCAAAAAATGGCTCTTGTTCATAGTCTATTGGTGGAGGTTGTTGCCATGAAGATTGATCATATGCATATGGCTCCTCCCACCTTTGATTATCCCATCCTTGATACACATCCTCATTGTAGCTCTCATTTCCTACAGCATAGTTAGAACCAAACTCATAGCCAAAGTGAGAATTCATATTGAAAAGAGAAAATAAAATTCAAAAGCTAATAGAAAAATGATGAAAAAAAGTCCTAAACTAGCAAAGACTAACAAGCAATCCAAAAATAAAGCTATTCACAATATTCACATATATACAATAACCAATAACACAACACCATTGCAACTCCCTGGCAACGGTGCTATTTTGATGATTAAGACTTTTGTGTGATCTAGAATTCACAATTGAAGTCTCATTGTAAAGTATAGTTTCTAAACCAAGAATAGTCCTTTCATACAAAAGATTGTTTGTCACTACAACAAATCCCTAAATTTATAAACCGAAGTATTGAACCTCGGGTCATTCTCCCTAGGAATTGCAATAGAGTATCTTGTTATTGGTTATGAGGTATTGATGAGCGGATAATTTATACGCTTTTTGGCATTGTTTTTAAGTAGTTTTTAGTATAATTTAGTTAGTTTTTACTATGTTTTTATTAGTTTTTATGCAAAATTCATATTTCTAGACTTTACTATGAGTTTGTGTATTTTTTTGTGATTTCAGGAATTTTCTGGCTGAAATTAAGGGACCTGAGCAAAAATCTGATTCAGAGGCTGAAAAAGGACTGCAGATGCTGTTAGATTCTGACCTCCCAGCACTCGAAGTGGATTTGCTGGAGCTACAGATACCCAATTGGTGCGCTCTAAATTGCGTTGGAAAGTAGACATCCGGTGCTTTCCAGCAATATATAATAGTCTATACTTTGCCCTGGTTTTGACGACGCAAACTGGTGTTCAAACGCCAACTTCCTGCCCTATTCTGAAGGTAAATGCCAGAAACATGTTACAAACCAGAGTTAAACGCCACAAAGAGGCTGCAACTTGGCGTTTAACTCCAAGAGAAGTCTCTACACGTGTAAAGCTCAATGCTCAGCCCAAGCACACACCAAGTGGTCCCCGGAAGTGGATTTTCGCATCATTTACTCATTTCTGTAAACCCTAGTTACTAGTTTAGTATAAAAACTACTTTTAGTGATTTATTTCAGATCTTTTGATCATTTTTGAGACTATCTTTGTATCACTTTTGATCTCTTGATCACGTTTAGGGTGCTGGCCATTCGGCCATGCCTGGACCTTCATCACTTATGTATTTTCAACGGTGGAGTTTCTACACCCCATGGATTAAGGTGTGGAGCTCTGCTGTTCTTCATGAATTAATGCAAAGTACTATTGTTTTTCTATTCAATTCAAGCTTATTCTTATTCCAAGAAATTCACTCGTACTTCAACCTGATGAATGTGATGATCCGTGACACTCATCATCATTCTCACCTATGAACGCGTGCCTGACAACCACTTCCGTTCTATCTGCAATAGCTTGAGTGTGTATCTCTTAGCCTCCAGGTTCACGATCAGAGTCTTTGTGGTATAGGCTAGAATTATTGGCAGCCATTCCTAAGATCTGGAAAGTCTAAACCTTGTCTGTGGTATTCCGAGTAGGATCTGGGAAGGGATGACTGTGACGAGCTTCAAACTCGCGAGTGTTGGCCGTAGTGACAGACGCAAAAGGATCAATGGATCCTATTCCAACATGATCGAGAACCGACAGATGATTAGTCATGCGGTGACAGCGCATTTGGACCTTTTTCACTGAGAGGACGGACGGTAGCCATTGACAATGGTGATCCCCCAACATAAAGCTTGCCATGGAAAGGAGTATGAATGATTGAATGAAGATAATAGGAAAGCAGAGATTCAGAAGGAGCAAAGCATCTCCATACACTTATCTGAAATTCTCAGCAATGAATTACATAAGTATTTCTATCTTATTTTATATTTTATTTATCTTTTAATTATCAAAACCTCATAACCATTTGAATCTGCCTGACTGAGATTTACAAGGATGACCATAGCTTGCTTCAAGCCGACAATCTCCGTGCGATCGACCCTTACTCACGTAAGGTTTATTACTTGGATGACCCAGTGCACTTGCTGGTTAGTTGTGTGGAGTTGTGAAAAGGAGTTGAGATTACAATCGTGCGTACCAAGTTTTTGGCGCCGTTGAGATCACAATTTCGTGCACCAAGTATATTTTGGGGTTTTTGGGATAAGAGACATGAAATGTAAATGGCAATGAAATAAACTAACAACTACAAAGGTCTTGGCAAAGGTTGGTGGTCAAGGATCTCTATCCTTATCACTAACCACAACATGAGAATTGGCAAGGATCAATCCCACTAAGTCAATCCCTAACTAATAGTAGAGGAAAGTCAAGTGAGCTATATCAATCCAAGTCCATAAGTCCTAGTTCTTCACTAAATTAATTAGTGAGATCTAGAGTTAACAGCTCCCAATCCTCAATCACTTGGACATTAGTGACTCAAGAGTTCCTAAGTTACCTTCCCAAGCCAAGAGCACTAAAATCTACTCTAAAATACAACCAAGCATTTCAACAAATACTTGGAAGGCACAAAACAAAAGGATAGTAAATTGCAAGAATTAAAGGAATCTACAACTCAAAAGTAAGAGATTAACAATAGAAAGGCAAGACAATTATGAAACAACAAGGAACTTACCAATTGCATTGAAGCAGAAATATAGATCTATAAATGAAAGTCATAAGCTACAACTAACAATGCAAAGGAATTACAAGAGAAGTAGAATGCTACAATTACAAGAGAACAATTAAGGATGAAAGAGGAAAATTAAGAGAGAAGAAGAAGAAGTAGATCTAGATCTAAACCTAGTCCTAATTCTAATCCTAGAGAGAAGTGAGAGCTTCTCTCTCTAAAACTACTCTAAACTAATCCTAAAACTTAAACTATGACTAATGATCAAAAGTATGTAAAGTATGTCAATTCTCCTTCAATCCTTGGCTTACATAGCATCAGAAATGAGTTGGATTGGGTCCACAAGGATTTAGAATTCGCTAGCCACGAATTTGCATTTAATGAATCACATGCAAATTGGCGCGTACATGTACCGTGCGGATGCAACTATGGCAAATATTATATCATTTCGAAGCCCCAGATGTTAGCTTTCCAAAGCAACTGAAACCGCATCATTTGAACCTCTGTAGCTCAAATTATGGTCAATTAAGTGCGAAGAGGTCGGCTTGACAGCTTTTGCGATTCCTTCATTTCTTCATGAGTTCTCCATTTTTTCATGCTTTTCCTTCATTCCCTTGATCCAATCTTTTCCTCCTAAACCTGAAATCACTTAACAAACATATCAAGGCATCTAATGGAATCAAGGAGAATTAAGATTAAACAATTAAGGGCCTAAAAATCATGTTTTCACTCTTAAGCACAATTAAAAGAGAATTTACAAAATCATGCTATTTCATTGAATAAATGTGAGAAAAGATGATAAAACCTTCTAAATTCAACACAAGATAAACCCTACAAATGAGGTTTATCAGAGCACCAGATCTTTTTGGAAGAAGAAGCAAAGCCCGTAAGACAACCTCAAAGACGATTGAATCCTACCATTTTGGAGGTTGTCAAGAAGGAGGTAACACGGTTACTCAAGGCGGACATCATCTACCCCATTTCAGATAGTGAATAGGTGAGAAACACTAGAACTTTAAAGCCATTCAATATAAGTTTTACATTGAGAATAATGGGAATTTTTAACTAAACCTGCATGACATACATAACTGATAAATGATTTTTGAGCTAGAGAACACACAGCCTGTGAGTTTTGAGCTTAATTGTATGGTTACATTCAAACCATAATATTTTATTCCTGTGTGTTCCGCCCTTCTTATTTATTATGGTGTTATTTACTTTGTTTTAATCTATATGTCCGATTATAGAATAGAAATACATACCAAGAGAGTTATTGAGGCCATTATTTGATTTTAGCTCACTTATCCCAAAATAGCCTATCCTTTACATCACCCTTGTTAGCCCCCTTGAGCCTTTAAATCCCCTTTTATTCTATCAGCCACATTATTAGCCTTAAGCAGAAAGACAAAATAAAAATCCCAAGTTTGAATCCTTGGTTAGCTTAAGATAGGAAGTATGTATGGTTTAAATGTGGGAAAACCTATTGGGAACATGGATGATAAAAACAAAAGGTAGAAAAGTTGAAAAGAATAAAATAACTCAAAATAAAAGTTTTAGGAAGCATGATCATGTAAAATCAAAATAATTGAATTACCATGTGCATTAAAAAAAAGTGTTATGAATAAAGGGAACACAAAAGAATTCACCAATTGTGAAATAAAGCAATGCACATGGGATAAAAATTAAATATTGAGATATGAGCACGTAACATCAAAAGTGAGAAAATATGAAAAATAGGTAAAGAAGCTTTGATTTAGAAAGTATGTATGTTAGGTGAGATCTTAGTCTAATTAAGGATTCACTTATTAGCTCACTTAGCCTTATACATATACCATTACCTTTACCTTGGCCCCATTACAACCTTACTTAAAGACCTCATCATTTTTGGTATGACTATATTCTATGATTGTTGATTGGTTAGATGAAGAACAAAGTTATAGAAAGTAAGAATAAAAAGAAGAATATAGTGATTAACCCAATAAACACTGAGTGATTAGAGAGTAAACACAAAATCCAGTGAGGGTTTAATAGCTCATTAACATTTATCTCTATTTAAATTATTAATTGTCTTGCAAGTTTATAAAATGCTTTTCTCTCCCATTTCAATTGTAAAGGAACTTTATCACTATCTAAGACTTGGCTATATATATATATGATTCCTTGAGAATGTGAGTTAATTCAACTACATGCAAGCTTTATATACAAGTGAATAAAAATTAGAATTGCATGTTGCATCATTCATTTAGGTAGTTGCATTTAGATTAGATTGCATTACATGACATTCCATCACTTTAACCTTACTTTTCACCTTGGATTTAGCATGAGGACATGCTATTGTTTAAGTGCGGGGAGGTTGATAAACCCATATTTTATGATGTATTTTATGCTTAGATTGAGTGATTTATTCAATCCTTCACCCACTTATTCATATTAATTGCATAGTTTTACTTTCCCTTCCTCATTATGTGATGTATGTGAAAAACATGTTTCCTATGCTTTAAAACTAATTATTTTAATTACCTCTAATTCCATTCGATGTCGTGACTAGTGTGTTGAGTAGTTTCAAATCTTCTAAGGCAGGAATGACTTAAAGGATGGAAAGGAAACATACAAAAATGGAAGGAAAGCACAAAACGGAGTTTCTAAAGAAATTGGCATCCACGCGATCGCATGGGCAACGCGGACGCATGCCAAGCGCAAATCAACAGCGACGCAGCCGCATAACTGACGCGACCGCGTGACAAGAAAAGCTCCGAATGACGCGACCGCGTAACCCATGCGGACGCGTGACAGAGGCCACACACCAGAAATTGCAGAAAATGCTCCCAGCGATTTCTGAAGCCCTTTTTGGCCCAAATCCAAGTCCAGAAGGCATAGACCAGAGGTTATGAAGTGAGGGAATGCATCCATTCATAGAGAGACGACTTTAGTTTTAGTTTTCATCATTTAGATTTAGTTTAGAGAGAGATTCTCTCTCTCTTTTAGGATTAGGATTTAGGATTTCTCTTAATTTGGGAGTGACAATCGATCCCATGTTTAATGTTCCTTTACTTTAAGCTTCTCTTTTACTTTTATTCATTATTTTAGTTGATTATTTACTTTTGCAATTTAATTTATAAATTCTTCCATGTTACAGATTATTATTTTGGATTAATGTTATTTGAGGTATTTCAGTTAATATTGCTTTCTTTTATGTATTAGTTACAATTATTCCCAATCTGAAGACATTCTTATTCCAGTGGATTTACTTTTCTCCTTTTGGTTTTGGTTAAGAAATCAGCAACTCAGGAGTTATCAAACTCAAACATGCTTGATAATTGTTATCTTTGTTAATTGAATTGAGCTTCAAGAATCCCAATCTTTTCTTAGAAAATAAAACAGGATCCGAAGATCAATCCAATTAATCCCTTGACCTTCCTTTATCTTAGTAAAGGCTAACAAAGTAGAATTAAGATTCAATTATTATCATCATTGATAAGGATAGCCAGGATAGGACCTCTAATTTCTCATACCTTGCCAAAAGTTTATTTACAGTCATTTATTTATTTCACTTGCTATTTAAATTACTTGTTCTTCATCTACTTTAATTGCCACTTAAATTACTTGCTCCTCATTCTCAAAACCCCAATTTACAATCTCCATAGCCAATAATAAGAACATACTTTCCTGCAGTTCCTTGAGAAGACGACCCGAGATTTGAATACTTCGGTTATCAATTTATTTAGGGGTTTGTTACTTGTGACAACCAAAACGTTTGTATGAAAGGACTTTTGAAGGTTTAGAAACTATACTTGCAACGAGGATTTATCCGCAAATTTCTAGACCATGCAAAAGTTCCTCTCGTCAATACCACAAACCGAATTCCACTCAATCTTGGAAGCTTGCCACTCCTCCGAAGGAGGAGGTCATTTTGGATGCCAAAGAACGGCAAGAAAAATCCTAGATTGTGGATTTTGGTGGCCAACTCTTTTCAAGGACACTTCTCATTTTTGTAAATCTTGTTCTCAATGTATTAGATTTGGTAATATCTCCAAGAAGGATGAAATCCCCCAACAAACCATGCTATTTTGTGAGATTTTTTATGTGTGGGGTATAGACTTCATGCGGCCATTCCTAAATTCTAATAGTTTTTTCTACATTCTACTTGTCGTTGATTATGTGTCCAAATGGGTGGAAGCAATACCCACCCGGACGGATGATGCTAATGTGGTCCTTTCCTTTGTGAGAAATAACATCATTTGTAGATTTGGGTCACTACGAGCAATCGTGAGCGACCAAGGTTCACATTTTTGCAATAAGAGAATGGAAGGGCTAATGAAAAAATATAGCATCATGCATAAAGTAGCTACGGCCTACCACCCACAAACAAATGGCCAAGCTGAGGTTTCTAATCGGGAGATTAAACGCATCTCGGAAAGAATTGTGAAGCCCAATAGGAAAGATTGGAGTGCTAAGCTCACCGATGCATTATGGGCCTACCGAACGGCATACAAAACACCAATTGGCATGAGCCCATTTCGGTTGATGTATGGAAAAGCTTGCCACTTACCGGTGGAGATAGAGCACAAGGCATATTGGGCCATTAAGGAGTGCAATCCGAGTTTGGGTTGAGCCGGAGTTGAGAGGAAGCTACAATTAGTGGAGTTGAAATGTTTGAGGCTTGAGGCTTATGAGAACTCTAGACTTTACAAGGAGAAAATGAAAGCCGTGCATGATAAGAACATAAGAGGTAAAGAATTTAAAGCCGGTGATCTAGTCCTCCTTTACAATTCTACATTGAGATTGTTGCCCGAAAAACTAAAGTCAAAGTAGGAAGGCACATATCAAGTAGAGAAGGCGGAACCCTATAGGGTTTACCATTTGTGCCATCCCTCAAGTCCGGATATCTATAAGGTCAATAGGCACCGTCTCAAGTTATCATGGTGAGAAAATGAGAAGCAACAAGGAGATTGAGGTATTCCTTTTGGAAGATGCACCTCTTGGCAAAGAATAATGAGCTAGTGAAAGTCCAACTTAAGGACATTAAACAAAAGTGCTAGGTGGGAGACACCCCAACATGGTGAGATCTATCCTTTTTACTTTTTTTTATATAGTCTTGAATTCTTCATTGTTTTGTGATTGCTTAGCTAAAGTATTGTTTGATTAGATTTGATTGTGAATACTTTAGATAACTTGTTTATGAAGATTTCCATTGCTTTTTCAATGGATGGATTGATTGTGTGGTAGAAGAACACACCATCTTTGGGCATTACATTGAGTTTTGGGTGTTTTTACCCCTTTAGCTTGTTTGGCCACTAAATTCATGATAATTAGACATTCTTCATGTCATTCAAAAAAAAAGGGGGGTGCGCGGGCGCGCACTACGCACGTACGCGCGCATACGCATTCGCAGCTCCTGGGTCATTTTTCTGAGAGTTGTGCAAATTCTGGGCTAATTCTGAGCCCCAGGCATAACACTGCCCGTGCATGCGCGCACTTGGCGCGTACGTGCCCATGGCCCATTTGCGCAAAAGCGCGCGTATGCGCACTAGCCGTGTCCGCGCCGATGTTGCAAAATGCAATCCTGAGCCATTTTCCCGAGAGTTATGCCCAAGTTGGGCTAATATCATGCCAATGGCCTAACTCGACTCGCGCGTACACGCACCTGGAGCGCACGCGCACAGCAGACAAAATGCATAATGACGCGCCAGCGCAACGTGTGCGTTCGCGTCGATTGAAAAATTCATCTTCTGGTACTTTCTCCCGAGAGTTGAGCCAAAGTTGTGCCCAACTTATGCTGAGAGCACAACCCAGATGCACGCGCAAGCGCACCTGGCGCTCACGGGCCCCTCTGCACTTTCCCACTTCACGCATATGCGCACTCTGCGCGTCCGCGCCCATGCTGATTTCTACCCTTGCACGCGCGCGCGTGCATGGCGCGCGCGCGCCGGTCTCGCGACCCAATCGCATTAGAGCGTGCCATTTTCTTTTCATTTCTCTTCCCCCTTCTTGCCATCACCCTTCTTCTTCACTTCTACCCCTCCTATCACTTCTACCACCTCTCTTCCACCACCACCGGTGGCAACCACCACCTCCGGCGGTCCCACACCTCTCTTCCCCTTCTCCTCTCTCATACTCCTCACTATCTCCTCTCTCACCTACATACCCCATTTTTCCTCTTCCTTGTCAAGGTACTCTCATTTTTTTTCTTTTCTTTCATTTTCTTATTTAGTTGTCTCTTTTCCTTCTTCCTTTCCTTAGTTACATTCCCTTACTCTTCCTCTTGGTTAGTTTTCATTCATGTTCTCTTTGTTTGTCAGCTTTTCTTTCTCTTTTTCTTTTTCTTATGGGTGTTACAAGTGGAGATTACTCTTGCATTGATGAGTTGGTTTGTCTTAATTACTTTCCCTTACAATGTGTGGTATGCTATGATGTTTGATGATGCTTTATGGGATGTTACATTGTCACCTTTCTCTCATCTTTTGTCATAAAAAGGGATGCACACCAAGTGTTTGATGGAGGACCCACATGACTTTTTGGAGTTACATTTGATTTAGCTCTTCTATTTTAGTGTTCTTTCTCATTCACTTGCTTGTTCCTATATGCATCAAGCTTGATGCTCTTCTTGCTCCCTCTTTACATGCTTATCCCCTAATACTTGCCTCTTGTCTTGATGTTAAGAGTGTATTCTTCTCATGCTTATTGTTTGCATGCCTATACCACTCATACTTCACATGCTAGTGATTAGCCATGTTTTTTTTATTATTGTTACCTTAGTTACATGTTGCAGCTGTCATGTATCTAAGCCACTTATTCTCTTATGCTTTTCACTTGCATGATTGTTATTTCTTGGTGCTTCTTTAAGCTTAATTTTACCACCTTTCCCTCTTTTCTAGGATGGTTGTCAAAAGAGAAAAAGGAAAGGCGTCCAAGAAGGCACCCCACGGTCCACTAGCAAGGCACAACAAGCACCTAAAGCCAAGCCCCTCCTCAATAAGACAAGGAGCATTGCTAACACTGATGTTTTGGAAAAGGACAATCCGGCTAGGGATCCGAACAAGTTCCCCAACCGCTATTGTGAACTTGCCTACCCCTTGATCAAAGTAAGGAACTATCATGCAGAGCCCCTTCTAGCCCCTCCGGCTCATGTCATTCCTCTTGTCATGCCCCGCATCGAGCGGCGGCAATGGGAGTTCTTATTGAGGAAGCCACGTGAAGCAAACTTGTCTTGGGTGATAGAATTTTACACCAATTATCACTCTTCATCCTTACATCGGTATTTGTGCACCGAAGACAAGTTCCCGTCACAGAGGAGGCCATTCAAAGTGTGCTTAAAACCGGACCGTTAGCGGAAGGGATTGATGCATATCAAGAGATTTTGTCGGCACGATGCGAATATGAGTTTGATTGGGATGCCATCCTCAAGGTCATTGCCATACCTGAATCATTTTGGATTCGAGGGAGGATTAGGCCGAGGCCCAAGGGCATTGACGTACGTTTTCTTAACAGAGAGGCTTAGGCATGGGCACAAATTCTGGCCCATTATGTGCTCCCTAGCACCCACAGCTCATCTATCACTGCCGAGTTAGCCTTGTTGGTTTGGTGTATCCTCACAGAGAGACCGGTTCATATTCCCCGTCTCATTCGCCAAGCTATGGGCCGCATCTACGCTAAGGGAAACCTACCCTTTCCCGCTCTAGTGACCGACTTAGTTGCCGCAACCGGTGTCCCCCGAGAGACCAAGGATCGGAGGGACATGATACCGATAGACGGCGATGTTGTTCCAAACGGGAGATATCTCTACCCTCCGGCAGACACCGAGGATCCAAACTTAGCCATCCCCATGAGCATTCCCACCACCTCAACCGCACCGCCAAAATCATCCATGCAACGAATAGAGGACCTCCATAAGAAGCTTGATCGTTATGAGCGGCACAACCAATGCCGATACACTTTTGTCAAAAAGCTTCTAAGTTGCCTAGCACCACCTATGGAAGAACCGGATATTTCCACAACCACCGGCACCGATAATGTAGATAGCGATAATGGAGAAGATGATGGACACTCAGAAGCCGATCAACCACTGTGTCTCACTCAAGGCATGGAGGACCGTGCCAACTTCTAAGTGTGGGGAGGTCGGTCGGCCGACCGGTCTTCATAGGTAATACCCGAATAAATTTTGAATTTCTTTTGTTAAGTAGGATAGATTACATTTGACATTCCTTGCATGTTAGTTATCTCTTAATAAGTCCACTTGGTTAGAATAATGACTTCTTTCCTAGGAAGCTAGAACTTTAGGGAAAACTCCCCAATTAAAAAAAAAATTTGATGCTATGCTTGTTTGAAGAATGTAATTTGGAACATGGATTTTGAGCCAAGAACACAAGAAAGTAAGTTTTGAGCCTAATTGCGTGGCTACATCTTCTAGCCACTTACTTTCCTTCTTGTGAGCATTGTTCTCTCTACGATTGTGATCCTTAATTTGTTTGACTCTATATGTCCATTGTTATATGTGTGAATGCATGTACGTGATTGAGGCCATCAATTCACTTAGCCACTTACCCAAATGACCTTACCTTATAACAACTTTTGCAACCAATTTTGAGCCTACGCTTAACCCACTTATTCTTAATTTTAGCACATCACAAGCCAAAAGCGAAAAACCTATGAATGTCCCTATTTGAATCTTTGAATAGCTTAAGCTAGTGCGTGTGTGCCATTCAAGTGTGGGAAAATGGGAGGGAGCATCGGTTGAGGTAAAAGCATGTTATTGTTAAAAATATTGGGAAGTGGATACATACTCATGTGATTGATTAAATATATAGACCTTATGCATTGATATTCTTGTACATAGTTTGAAAAAAAAAAAGGGGGAAAGAAAAAGAAAAGAGACCCAAAGAAAAAGAAAAGAAAAAGAGAAGCAATAAAAGGGGACAAAGTGCCCCCAAAGTAAGACTCAAAGACAAATCAATGCATATGTGTAATGATCAAAAGTGAAAGCATGAGTATGTGGAAGAGTAAGGAGTGGGTAGTTAGGTTAGTACATAATTGTATAGGATGTTATAGAGGTTAGGATGGGAGCTTAAGCTAATCAAAGGATTCAACCTCTAACCCACTGGTGCACGAAATTGGGATCTCTAGTAATGGCTCCAAAGGCTTGGTGCTCTAATCTCAATTCATAATTTGTCACAACTTCGATACAACTAACCAGCAAGTGCACTGGGTCGTCCAAGTAATAAACCTTACGTGAGTAAGGGTCGATCCCACGGAGATTGTTGGTATGAAGCAAGCTATGGTCACCTTGTAAATCTCAGTCAGGCGGATATAAAATAATTATGGAGTTTTCGAAAAAGGATAATATAATAAGGATAGAAATACTTATGTAAATCATTGGTGAGAATTTCAGATAAGCGCATAGAGATGCTTTCGTTCCTCTGAACCTCTACTTTCCTACTGTCTTCATCCAATCAGTCTTACTCCTTTCTATGGCTGGCTTTTTGTAAGGATGTCACCGGTGCCAATGGCTACTTTCAATCCTCTCGGGAAAATGGTCCAAATGCTCTGTCACAGCACGGCTAATCGTCTGGAGGCATCACCCTTGTCGATGGTTGCATCCTATTCCTCTCTGTGAAAATGGTCCGATGTGCTGTCACTGCATGGCTAGTCATCTTTGAGGTTCTTGATCATACTGGAATAGAATTTACTATCCTTTTGCGTCTGTCACTACGCCCAGCACTTGCGAGTTTGAAGTTTGTCACAATCATTCAATCCCAGAGTCCTACTCGGAATACCACGAACAAGGTTTAGACTTTTCGGACTCTCATGAATGCCGCCATCAATCTAGCTTATACCACGAAGATTCTGATTAAGAGATCCAAGAGATATTCATTCAATCTAAGGTAGAACGGAAGTGGTTGTCAGGCACACGTTCATAGGGAATGATGATGATTGTCACGTTCAACACATTCAGGTTGAAGTGCGAATGAATATCTTAGAAGAAGAATAAGTTGAATTGAATAGAAAACAGTAGTACTTTGCATTAATCTTTGAGGAACAGCAGAGCTCCACACCTTAATCTATGGAGTATAGAAGCTCTACCGTTAAAAATACATAAGTGAAGGGTCCAGGCATGGCCGAATGGCCAGCCCCCAAAACGTGATCACAGGATCAAAAATACAATCCAGGATGCCTAATACAATAGTAAAAAGTCCTATTTATAATAAACTAGCTACTAGGGTTTACAGAAGTAAGTAATTGATGCATAAATCCACTTTCGGGGCCCACTTGGTGTATGCTTGGGCTGAGCTTGAAGTCTACACGTGGAGAGGTCATTTTTGGAGTTGAACGCCAGCTTTTGTGCCATTTTGGGCGTTGAACTCCACTTTGCAACTTTTTTCTGGCGCTGGACGCCAGAATTGGGCAGAGAGCTGGCGTTTAACGCCTGTTTGTGTCATCTAAACTTGAGCAAAGTATAGACTATTATATATTACTGGAAAGCCCTGGATGTCTACTTTCCAACGCAATTGGAAGCGTGCCGTTTCGAGTTCTGTAGCTCCAGAAAATCCATTTTGAGTGCAGGGAGGTCAGAATCCAACAGCATCAACAGTCCTTCTTCAACCTCTGAATCTGATTTTTGCTCAAGTCCCTCAATTTCAGCCAGAAAATACCTGAAATCACAGAAAAACACACAAACTCATAGTAAAGTCTAGAAATGTGAATTTAACATAAAAACTAATGAAAACATCGCTAAAAGTAGCCAGATTCTACTAAAAACATACTAAAAACAATGCCAAAAAGCGTATAAATTATCCGCTCATCACAACACCAAACTTAAATTGTTGCTCGTCCCCAAGCAACTGAAAATCAAGTAGGATAAAAAGAAGAGAATATACTATAAATTCCAAACTATCAATGAAACATAGCTCCAATCAGATGAGCGGGACTTGTAGCTTTTTGCCTCTTGAATAGTTTTGGCATCTCACTTTATCCATTGAAGTTCAGAATGATTGGCATCTATAGGAACTCAGAGTTCAGATAGTGTCATTGATTCTCCTAGTTCAGTATGATGATTCTTGAACACAGCTATTTTATGAGTCTTGGTCGTGGCCCTAAGCACTTTGTTTTCCAGTATTACCACCGGATACATAAATGCCACAGACACATAATTGGGTGAACCTTTTCAGATTGTGACTCAGCTTTGCTAAAGTCCCCAATTAGAGGTGTCCAGGGTTCTTAAGCACACTCTTTTTTTTGCTTTGGACCTTGACTTTAACCGCTCAGTCTCAAGTTTTCACTTGACACCTACACGCCACAAGCACATGGTTAGGGACAGCTTGGTTTAGCCGCTTAGGCCAGGATTTTATTCCTTTAGGCCCTCCTATCCACTGATGCTCAAAGCCTTGGGATCCTTTTTATTTACCCTTGCCTTTTGGTTTTAAGGGTTACTGGCTTTTTGCTCTAGCCTCTTAGTTTTAAGAGCTTTTGGCTTTTTCTGCTTGCTTTTTCTTTTTTTAATTTTTTTTCTTCGCCTTTTTTTTTCTGCAAGCTTTGCTTTTTTGCTGCTTTTTCTTGCTTCAAGAATCATTTTTATGATTTTTCATATTATCAAATAACATGTCTCCTTGTCATCATTCTTTCAAGAGCCAACATATTTAACATTCTTAAACAACAACTTCAAAAGGCATATGCACTGTTCAAGCATTCATTCAGAAGACAAGAAGCATTGTCACCACATCAATATAATTAAACTAAGTTCAAGGATAAATTCGAAACCCATGTACTTCTTGTTCTTTTGAATTAAAACATTTTTCATTTTAAGAGAGGTGATGGATTCATAGGAAATTCATAACTTTAAGACAAAGTTACTAACTACTAATGATCATGTAATGAAGACACAAACATAGATAACCACTTAACATAGAAAACGAAAAACAGAGAATGTAAGAACAAGGAATGAGTCCACCTTAGTGATGATGGCGTTTCCTTCTTGAGGAACCAATAATGTCCTTGAGCTCTTCTATGTCTCTTCCTTGTCTTTGTTGCTCCTCCCTCATTGCTTTTTGATCTTCTCTGATTTCATGAAGGATGATGGAGTGCTCTTGAAGTTCCACCCTTAGTTGTCCCATGTTGGAACTTAATTCTCCTAGGGAGGTATTGATTTGCTCCCAATAGTTTTGTGGAGGAAAATGCATTTGAGGCATCTCCGGGATCTCATGGTGATGAGATTCATGCGCCTCTTGAGCTCCATGAATGGGCTCTCTTGTTTGCTCCATCTTTTTCTTAGTGATGGGCTTCTCTTCCTCAATGTGAATGTCTCCTTCTATGAAAGCTCCAGTTGAGTAACATAGATGGCAAATAAGATGAGGAAAAGCTAGCCTTGCCCCAGGGGAGGGCTTTTCGGCTATTTTGTAGAGTTCAAGGGAGATGACTTCATGAACTTCTACTTCCTCTCCAATCATGATGCTATGGATCATGATGGCCCGATCCACAGTAACTTCAGATCGGTTGCTAGTGGGGATGATGGAGCGTTGGATGAACTCCAACCATCCTCTAGCTACAGGCTTGAGGTCCAGTCTTCTTAGTTGAACTGGCTTGCCTTTGGAGTCAATCTTCCATTGAGCTCCTTCCACACATATGTCCATGAGGACTTGGTCCAACCTTTGATTAAAGTTGACCCTTCTAGTGTAGGGGCGTTCATCTCCTTGCATCATAGGCAAGTTAAACGCCAACCTCACATTCTCCGGGCTAAAATCTAAGTATTTCCCCCGAACCATTGTAACATAATTCTTTGGATTTGGGTTCTTACTTTGATCATGGTTCTTAGTGATCCATGCATTGGCATAGAACTCTTGAACCATTAGGATGCCGACTTGTTGGATGGGGTTTGTTAGAACTTCCCAACCTCTTCTTTGGATTTCATGTCGGATCTCCGGATACTCATTTCTCTTGAGTTTGAAAGGGACCTCAGGGATCAGCTTCTTCTTGGCCACAACATCATAAAAGTGATCTTGATGAGCTTTGGAGATGAATCTTTCCATCTCCCATGATTCGGAGGTGGAAGCTTTTGTCTTCCCTTTTCCTTTTCTAGAGGATTCTCCGGTCTTAGGTGCCATCAATGGTAATGAAAAAATAAAAAGCTTATGCTTTTACCACACCAAACTTAGAATATTGCTCACCCTTGAGCAAGAAAAGAAAGAATTAAATGACGAAGAAGAAGAAAATATGGAGAAGAGGGGGGAGGTGTGTTTCGGCCAAGAAGGGAAAGAGAGGGTTGTGTTGTGTGAAAATGAAGAAGAATGGAAGGCTTTATATAGGGAAGGGAGGGGGGGTTAAGGTTCGGCCATATGGGTGGGTTTGGGTGGGAAATTGATTTTGAATTTTGAAGGTAGGTGGAGTTTATTGGGTAGGTTTATGGGGAAGAGTGGGTGGATGTGAGTGGTAAAGGGTTAATAGGGAAGAGGGATGGAAGTGATAGGTGAAGGGTTTTGGGGAAGAGTGTTTATTGGGAATAGAGGATGATTGAGAAGAGAGAAGAGAGTGAGTGAAGGTAGGTGGGGATCCTGTGGGTCCACAGATCCTGAGATGATCCTGTGGGGTCCACAGATCCTGAGATGATCCTGTGGGGTTCACAGATCCTGAGGTGTTTAAGGATTTACAACCTTGCACCAAATTAGGCATGTAAAATGCCCTTGCACACAACTCTGGGCATTCAGCGCCAGGTTGGTGCCCATTTTGGGCATTCAACGCCCATTTGTTGCCCATTTCTGGCGTTGAACGCCAGAACCATGCTTGTTCTGGGCGTTCAGCGCCAGCTCTTCTCCAGGGTGCAATTCTGGCGTTCAAACGCCCAGATGCTGCCCATTTTTGGCATTCAGCGCCAGAACCATGCTCTGTTCTGGCGTTGAACGCCCAAAACATGCTTCTTACTGGCGTTTAAACGCCAGTAAGGTCTTCCTCCAGGGTGTGATTTTTCTTTTGCTGTTTTTGATTCCGTTTTCAATTTTTATATTTATTTTGTGACTCCACATAATCATGAACCTAATAAAACATGAAAAACAAAAATATAATTAGATAAATAAACATTGGGTTGCCTCCCAACAAGCGCTTTTTTAATGTCAATAGCTTGACAGTGGGCTCTCATGGAGCCTTACAGATGTGCAGAGCTTTATTGAGACCTCCCAACACCAAACTTAGAGTTTGGATATGGGGGTTTAACACCAAACTTAGAGTTTGGTTGTTGCCTCCCAACACCAAACTTAGAGTTTGACTGTGGGGGCTCTGGTTGACTCTGCAATGAGAGAAGCTTACTGTGCTTCCTCTCCATGGATGCAGAGAGAGATCCTTGAGTTGTAAACACAAGGTTGTCCTCATTTATTTGAAGGATCAATTCTCCTCTGTCCACATCAATCACAGCTCTTGCTGTGGCTAGGAAGGGTCTTCCAAGGATGATGAATTCATCCTCATCCTTCCCAGTATCTAGGACTATGAAATCAGCAGGGATGTAAAGGCCTTCAACCTTTACTAACACGTCCTCTACTTGTCCATAAGCCTATTTTCTTGAATTGTCTGCCATCTCTAATGAGATTTTAGTGGCTTGCACCCCATAGATTCCCAGTTTCTCTATTACAGAGAGGGGCATGAGGTTTATCCCTGACCCAAGGTCACACAGAGCCTTTTTAAAGATCATGGTGTCTATGGTACAAGGTATTAGGAACTTTACAGGATCCTGTTTCTTCTGAGGCAATCTCAGTTGATCCAAATCACTTACTTCATTGGTGAACAAGGGAGGTTCATCTTCCCAAGTTTCAATACCAAATAATTTGGCATTCAGCTTCATGATTGCACCAAGGTACTTGGTAACTTGCTCTTCAGTAACATCCTCATTCTCTTCAGAAGAGGAATACTCATCAGAGCTCATGAATGGCATAAGGAGGTTTAGTGGAATCTCTATGGTCTCTAGATGACTCTCAGATTCCTTTGGTTCCTCAGAGAGAAGCTCCTTATTGATCACTGGACGTCCCAGGAGGTCTTCCTCACTGGGATTCACGTCCTTTCCTTCCCTTACAGGTTCGGCCATGGTGATCAATTCAATGGCCTTGCACTCTCCTTTTGGATTTTCTTCTATATTGCTTGGGAGAGTACTAGGAGGGATTTCAGTGATCCTTTTACTCAGATGGCCCACTTGTGCTTCCAAATTTCTAATGGAAGACCTTGTTTCATTCATGAAACTTACAGTGGCCTTAGATAGATCAGAGACTAAGTTTGCTAAATTAGAGGTATTTTGTTCAGAGTTTCTGTCTATTGCTGAGTGGATGATGGAAAAGGCTTGCTATTGTTAAACCTGTATCTTCCACCATTATTAAAGCCTTGTTGAGGCTTTTGTTGATCCTTCCATGAGAGATTTGGATGATTTCTCTATGATGCATTATAGGTGTTTCCATAAGGTTCACCTAAGTAATTCACCTCTGCTATTGCAGGATTCTCAGGATCATAAGCTTCTTCTTCAGAAGATGCCTCTTGAGTACTGTTGGATACAGCTTGCATTCCATTCAGACTCTGAGAAATCATATTGACTTGCTAAGTCAATATTTTGTTCTGAGCCAATATGGCATTCAGAGTATCAATTTCAAGAACTCCCTTCTTCATAGGCGTCCCATTATTCACAGGATTCCTCTCAGAAGTGTACATGAACTGGTTATTAGCAACCATGTCAATGAGTTCTTGAGCTTCTGCAGGCGTTTTCTTTAGGTGAATGGATCCACCTGCAGAAGTATCCAATGACATCTTTGATAGCTCAGATAAACCATCATAGAATATATCCAGGATGGTCCATTCTGAAAGCATGTCAGAAGGGAACTTTTTGGTCAGCTGCTTGTATCTTTCCCAAGCTTCATAGAGGGATTCACCTTCCTTCTGTCTGAAGGTCTGAACATCCACTCTAAGCTTGCTCAGCTTTTGAGGAGCAAAGAACTTGGCTAAGAAAGCCGTGACAAGCTTATCCCAAGAGTTCAGGCTGTCTTTGGGTTGAGAGTCCAACCATACTCTAGCTCTGTCTCTTACAGCAAAAGGGAAAAGCATGAGCCTGTAGACCTCAGGATCTACTCCATTAGTCTTAACAGTATCACATATCTGCAAGAATTCAGTTAAGAACTGAAAAGGATCTTCAGATGGAAGTCCATGAAACTTGCAGTTCTGCTGCATCAGAGAAACTAGCTGAGGTTTCAGCTCAAAGTTGTTTGCTCCAATGGCAGGAATGGAGATGCTTCTTCCATGTAAATTGGAATTAGGTGCAGTAAAGTCACCAAGCATTCTCCTTGAATTATTATTATTTTCGGCTGCCATCTCCTCTTCCTGTTCGAAAATTTCTGAAAGGTTCTCTCTGGATTGTTGTAATTTAGCTTCTCTTAGTTTCCTCTTCAGAGTCCTTTCAGGTTCTGGATCTGCTTCAACAAGAATATTCTTGTCCTTGCACCTGCTCATATGACAAAGAAGAGGGCACAGAAATAATAATAATAATAATAATAATAATAGAGATCCTTTATACCACAGTATAGAGGTCCCTGTGTGAATAGAAGAAAAGAAGAAGAGAAAATCTGAACTCAGAGAGAGAGAGAGGGAGTTCGGATTTTTGGTGAGTGATGTGAGGAAGAGATGTTAGTAGATGAATAAACAAATAGAAGAAGATGAGAGGGGGAAGTGAATTTTCGAAAATAATTTTTGAAAAAGGGTTAGTGATTTTCGAAAATAGTTTTTGAAAAAGGTTAGTAGTTTTCAAAAATTAAAATCAAAAATTAAAATAATTAGTTAATTAAAAAGAAATTTTGAAAAAGGGGGAAGATATTTTCGAAAATTAGAGAGAGGGAGTTAGTTAGGTGGTTTTGAAAAAGATAAGAAACAACCAAAAAGTTAGTTAGTTAGTTGAAACAAATTTTGAAAAGATAAGAAGTTAGGAAGTTAGAAAAGATATTTTAAAATCAAATTTTTGAAAAAGATAAGATAAGAAGATAATTTTGAAAAGATATGATTGAAATTAGTTCTGAAAAAGATTTGATTTTTAAAATCACAATTAATTACTTGATTCACAAGAAATCACAAGATGTGATTCTAGAACTTAAATTTTGAATCTTTCTTAACAAGTAAGTAACAAACTTGAAATTTTTGAATCAAAACATTAATTGATGATGTTATTTTCGAAAATATGATGTAAAATTAAGAAAAATGTTTTTGAAAAATATTTTTAAAATTTTCGAAAATAACTAGGAAAAATGAAAAAGATTTTATTTTGAAAAAAGATTTTGAAAAAGATAAGATTTTTAAATTGAAAATTTGATTTGACTCATAAAAAACAACTAGATTTTAAAAATTTTTGAAAAAGTCAAATCTAATTTTCGAATTTATGAGAGAAAAGAGGGAAAGATATTTTTTTGATTTTTTTTTTTTTGAATTTTTATGATGAGAGAGAAAAACACTAAAAATGCTCAATGCATGGAAATTTTAGATCAAAACAATGAATGCATGCAAGAATGCTATGAATGTCAAGATGAACACCAAGAACACTTTGAATGTCAATATGAACACCAAGAACATATTTTTGAAAATTTTTATATGCAAAGAAAACATGCATGACACCAAACTTAGAAATCTTTAATGCTTAGGCACTAAGAATTCAAGAATGCATATGAAAAACACCATACAACACAAAAACAATGTAATATGAAGATCACTCAAGAAGGTTTATCAAGAACAACTTGAAGATCATAATGAATGCAATGCATGAATGCAATTTTCGAAAAATGCAGGATGAGTATGCAATTGACACCAAACTTAAAAATTGACTCAAGACTCAAACAAGAAACACAAAATATTTTTTTTATGATTTTATGATTTTTTTTTTGTATTTTCTTTTAATTTTTTCGAAAATCATTTTGAAAAAGAAAGATAAGGATTCCAAAATTTTTAATATGAATTCCAGGAATCTTATGCTCTTTAGTCTAAAGCTCCAATCAAAGGGTCAGGCATGGCTTAATAGACAACCAAGCTTTAGTATGCTATTACTTGCATCAGCTAATTTGCTAAGAAAGACAAAGAAGCTCTTCTCTTGAGTATAAGTGAAACCTCAGTCCAAAAGAATTTAGACATGGCTTTACAGCCAGCCAGGCTTCAACATGCTTCATGAAACACTAGAATTCATTCTTAAAGATTCTGAAGAAAAATATATTTTTGAAAACATTTTTTATTTTAAAATTTTTTCAAAAAAAAGGAGAAATATTTGAAAGAATTTTTTTTTTGAAAAATTTTTGAAAATAAAACAAAAAGAAAATTACCTAATCTGAGCAACAAGATGAACCGTCAGTTGTCCAAACTCGAACAATCCCCGGCAACGGCACCAAAAACTTGGTGCACGAAATTGTGATCTCTGGTAATGGCTCCAAAGGCTTAGTGCTCTAATCTCAATTCATAATTTGTCACAACTTCGATACAACTAACCAGCAAGTGCACTGGGTCGTCCAAGTAATAAACCTTACGTGAGTAAGGGTTCATCCCACGGAGATTGTTGGTATGAAGCAAGCTATGGTCACCTTGTAAATCTCAGTCAGGTGGATATAAAATAATTATGGAGTTTTCGAAAAAGGATAATATAATAAGGATAGAAATACTTATGTAAATCATTGGTGAGAATTTCAGATAAGCGCATAGAGATGCTTTCGTTCCTCTGAACCTCTACTTTCCTGCTGTCTTCATCCAATCAGTCTTACTCCTTTCTATGGCTGGCTTTTTGTAAGGATGTCACCGGTGCCAATGGCTACTTTCAATCCTCTCGGGAAAATGGTCCAAATGCTCTGTCACAGCACGGCTAATCATCTTTGAGGTTCTCGATCATACTGGAATAGAATTTACTATCCTTTTGCGTCTGTCACTACGCCCAGCACTTGCGAGTTTGAAGTTCGTCACAGTCATTCAATCCCAGAGTCCTACTCGGAATACCACGGACAAGGTTTAGACTTTCCGGACTCTCATGAATGCCGCCATCAATCTAGCTTATACCACGAAGATTCTGATTAAGAGATCCAAGAGATATTCATTCAATCTAAGGTAGAACGGAAGTGGTTTTCAGGCACGCGTTCATAGGGAATGATGATGATTGTCACGTTCATCACATTCAGGTTGAAGTGCGAATGAATATCTTAGAAGCGGAATAAGTTGAATTGAATAGAAAACAGTAGTACTTTGCATTAATCTTTGAGGAACAGCAGAGCTCCACACCTTAATCTATGGAGTGTAGAAACTCTACCATTAAAAATACATAAGTGAAAGGTCCAGGCATGGCCGAATGGCCAGCCCCCAAAACGTGATCACAGGATCAAAAATACAATCCAGGATGCCTAATACAATAGTAAAAAGTCCTATTTATAATAAACTAGCTACTAGGGTTTACAGAAGTAAGTAATTGATGCATAAATCCACTTCCGGGGCCCACTTGGTGTGTGCTTGGGCTGAGCTTGAAGTCTACACGTGGAGAGGTCATTCTTGGAGTTGAACGCCAGCTTTTGTGCCATTTTGGGCATTGAACTCCACTTTGCAACTTGTTTCTGGCGCTGGATGCCAGAATTGGGCAGAGAGCTGGCGTTGAATGCCAGTTTGCGTCATCTAAACTTGGGCAAGGTATGGACTATTATATATTTCTGGAAATCCCTGGATGTCTACTTTCCAACGCAATTGGAAGCGTGCCATTTCGAGTTCTGTAGCTCCAGAAAATCTATTTTGAGTGCAGGGAGGTCAGAATCCAACAGCATCAGCAGTCCTTCTTCAACCTCTGAATCTGATTTTTGCTCAAGTCCCTCAATTTCAGCCAGAAAATACCTGAAATCACAGAAAAACACACAAACTCATAGTAAAGTCCAGAAATGTGAATTTAACATAAAAACTAATGAAAACATCCCTAAAAGTAGCCAGATTCTACTAAAAACATACTAAAAACAATGCCAAAAAGCGTATAAATTATCCGCTCATCACCCACTTAGCCAAATATATAACCCTACCTTAACCCTAACCCCATTACAACCTAAGGAAAGACCTCATGATATATGTATGCATGCATAGAACAATTGTTGATTGTTAGAGGAAGAACAAAATTTGGAAGAGCATGAAGTAGGAGAGGATTGAGTGATCAACCCTATACACCGAGCGAATAGAGTACAAATACTTCCGGTGAGGGGTTCGAAGCTTGATTCCTTGTTCTTGGCTCTTGCTAGCGTTCTTCATGCAAGCTATGCATATTTCACTTTGATGAAAAAAATTGGTAGAGTTCATACATTGCCCATCATTTTGCCCTATGTGCATATATATATGTGTCCTAGGAAGATTGAATTGCTCTTGACCAAGTAGATAGTAGCACACACCCTAGTTGCATTCATATAGGTAGGTTGCATCCCATGAGTCTCACTCTCTTGTGATCCTTTGGTCTTTTGCTTTCCTTTAGCATGAAGACATGCTATACTTTAAGTGTGGGGAGGTTGATAAACCCTGTTTTTAGGGTTTATCATGTGTAAATTTTAAGGGTTTTATCAATGATCTTCCACACTTATTCATATAAAACTGCATGATTTTGTGTTCCTCTCCCTACTTTGCCTCATAGATGAAAACATGCTTCTTTTACATCAAAAATTGATATATTGTAATCCTCCTCTATTACCATTCGATGCCTTGATCCGTTTGTTAAGTGGTTTTAGAAGTTATAGGGCAAAAATGGCTAAGAGGAGTGAAGGAAGCATGCATGAATGGAAGAAGCATGGAATAAAGTAGAATTTTGGAATTTGGGCATGGGTGCGCGTGCGCACTATGCGCGTAAGCACGGATGTGCACCCCCAGAGCCAGCTCAGTAGAGCCGAACGAGAAGCCGGCGCGCTTATATGGCTGGGCCATATTTCCTATGACACGCGCGCGCACCAGACGCCTGCGTGTAGGTCGCGAAAAATCCCAGGGGCGCGTACGTGTACTGTGCGCGTACGCGCCGATGTGCGCACGTGATTTTTTAAAAGGAAAACGTCACCAGCGATTTCAGGGAGTCCCAGACCCAGTTTTGGAGCAGAATTTTGGAGGGAAAAGCTTAAGAAGACCAAGGATTAGGGGGGTTAGGACAATGAGTGATATTTCTAGATATTTTGGGTAGTTAGTTACATTTTTGTTTTTAGAGAGAGAACTCCAACTTCTCTCTAGGATTTCACTTTCTCCATTGCAATTCTCCTTTGATTTCTTGGTGAGATCCATTGCTAATTCACTTTTACTTTGATACAAGTTGTAGATCTACTCTTCTTCTACTCTCAATTAATGCTCTTTTGATTCAATCTCTTAGATCTAGATTTGTGACTTTGCTACCTTGAATTGTAATTAATGAATTGAGGAATTTCATTTAATTGCTTGATTGTTGATGATTGTTTGGATTAGATAGCTTTAATTCAATTTTCTTCTCTCAATTACATCATGTCTTCTATGATTGCCTACCAATTGTTTATGATAATGACAACCCTAGCTATGGAGTAGATTTCTCTCCCTTGGCTTAGGGGTTGAGTTATTAGAGACACTTGAGTAGTGAATATCAATTGTTGACTAGGAATTGAGAATTGCTAATTGACTTGGAGTGCACTAAAGCTAGACTTCCCTAGGGTGAGACTAGGACTTGTGACTCAAGTTAGTTACTCTCACTTGACTTTCCTCCATTATTAAGGGGTTAACTAAGTGAAGCAATACTCAACTCTTACCACAATTGAAGGAAACTATAATGATGAAACTTCCAATAATTACCCTTAGCCAAGGCTTCTATCTCAATTAATCGTTGTTTACTTTTGTTAGCTTGAATTCTCGCACCAACTCTCAAAACCACAAAAGACTTCCTAATCAATGATGTGCATTCTAAGGCAATTCCTAGGGAGAACGACTCGGGATCAATACTCTCGGTCATAGATTTTAGAATTGTTTGATGCGATGTTTGCGTGTTGGCTAGACTATACTCACGATTGGATTCATTGCTAATTTCTAACCGGCATACGAATATTTTGGTTCATCAATGTGTTATGGTGAAGTTGTTTTAAGGGGTATGGGATGAGTTTTATGGGTAGTGAAATGAGTTGTATGGGTCTTGAATGGAGTTTTATGTTGAGGTATATTCAAGTGATAGAGAATTCTGACATGAGAAATCAGGAGGTGGGGTTTCACTTAATTCAGGAGTCTCTTTATTTTGCTCTTTCACCTCCTCCCTTGCATTCAACATTTGGTCTACCAGCACTTTCATGTTTTTGAGGGAGTTCTCTTTTTCATTCCAGGATCTCTGTGCCTCCTCCTTATATTTTTCAAGCATGGTCTCAAGCTTTGAGAGGCTTTGGTTCATGGAAGTTTGTGTGGGTGGTAAGTTTTGAAAGGGCTTTCTGTTGAAGCATGGTCAAGTGATGATATCTCTAGATGAATATCATTTGGAGCATTAGAATTTCCTTCTCAGCCATAGTTTGTGTTAGTGTCATAATAGTATGAGTCACTTTATGGCTCTGGGAGGTGTTCTTGCTCTTTCAATTCTTGGTGATACTCCCAACCACCATTAGAATAATGACTTGCATCATTTTGTGGTGGAGGGAAATATCTCATATGATTCTCTAGCTCATATTGTGTCTCTGAAGCAAATCTCCATGGATTGGAGTGCTCAGAATCTGTAATTTGTTGGTGATATTCCCAGCCATCATTAGAAATTGATGATGGTGAGTAATATCCCAAAAAATTTGTTTGATCATAAGATGAGTTGAACTCCATTTGAATTTTGTAAAACACAACACCAAGGAAAATTGAAATTCATGTCTCAGAGAAGAATTTCTTAGTGAGGCAATAACTCAAACACCTTGGTTTCAATCTAAAACAGAAAACAAAAACAAAGAAAATGCTTGATCTAGACTTCTCACCCACTTAATCATTGTTGATCTAAATCAATCCCCGGCAACGGCGCCAAAAACTTGATGGGTGGAAATCGGATTCCACACCAAAAACTCACCGGCAAGTGTACCCGGTTGCATCAAATAGTAAAACTCACTTAGAGTGAGGTCGATCCCACAGGGATTGATGGATCAAGCAACTTTAGTGAGTGATTAGTCTAGTCAAGCTAACATTAGTGAATTGAATGAAAAGTAACCAGCAGAATGTAAATTGCAAGGAATTTAAATGTGCAGAAAGTAAATTGGACAAAAACTTAAAGAGCAAGAAATGTAAATTGCAATAAATGTAAAGGGGATTGGGTGCTGGAAATTAAAGAGGCAGTAAATTAAAGCTTAGAACAAGTGACAGAATCTTAAATGACAAGAAAAGTAAATTGCATCAACAGAAAAGGGAATTGAGGTGCAGGGAAATTTAAATTGCTTAGAAATGTAAATCAAGCTCACAGCAAACTCATGTAAAATTTTAGAAAGGAAAACTTGCAGAAGAATTAAAAGCAGCAAGAAGATTTAGATCAATTCTAAAACCCTTAAGAGAATCCACAATTTCAATGAAATAGCAAAAGCAGAAAGAAAGCTAAGAGCTCAATTGCTCACTCGATCAAGACAGAAACAAAATTTCAGAGGAAAGAAAATGAAGCAGAGAAGAAAAGAGAACCCAGATCTGGTTTCCAATTCTCAAATTCAAACAGGAAAATTAAAAGAGAGTTCCCTATTCTCTTCCTACTCCTACTGCTCTCTAATAGAGCCAGCCTCCTTTCTAAAATGGAACAGATGCCTTTTATAGGCTTTTACAAAATTAAAATGAAAATAAAAATAAATTACAATTAAATGAAATTCCTAATCTAACTAAAGCAACGTAGCGTTCAATTAAAAAGAGACATAGCGTTCAAAGAAGCAATGTAGCGCTCACCAAAGCCAAGGAAGCAAAGCGCAACAAGAATAGAGCGCTACGTTAACTCTTTCAACGTTTTTGGGCTTGGCACAAAGAAAAGCATGAGGAAATTGCCTCAAAATGGGAGAGCTAAGATTCGAAGAGGGTGACAAGAAGAAGCAAGGGGCGCTACGTTAAAACAACTTACTGAGCGCTATGTGAGCTTGGCACGAGACAAATTGAAGGCACACAAGGGGGCTAGTGAGCGCTGCGTTACCTCACTTAACCGAGCGCTCTACTGGAGCTAGCCCTTGGTCCAATTTCAATTAAAAAGCCATCTTGGATTCACTTCTTCACCGATTTGAAAAGCCCACCATAAGTGCAATCTGACTCAATTAATTCAAGCCCATTGAAGCCTCAAAGCAAGCAGAACTCATTGAAATCACTCAAAGGCACAAGAAATAGTTAGATTAGGAATTTCATTTAATTGTAATTTATTTTTATTTTCATTTTAATTTTGTAAAAGCCTATAAAAGGCATCTGTTCCATTTTAGAAAGGAGGCTGGCTCTATTAGAGAGCAGTAGGAGTAGGAGTAGAATAGGGAACTCTCTTTTAATTTTCCTGTTTGAATTTGAGAATTGGAAATCAGATCTGGGTTCTCTTTTCTTCTCTGCTTCATTTTTTTTCCTCTAAAATTTTGTTTCTGTCTTGATCGAGTGAGCAATTGAGCTCTTAGCTTTCTTTCTGTTTTTGCTATTTCATTGAAATTGTGGATTCTCTTAAGGGTTTCAGAATTGATCTAAATCTTCTTGCTGCTTTTAATTCTATTGCAAGTTTTCCTTTCTGAAATTTTACATGAGTTTGCTGTGAGCTTGATTTACATTTCTAAGCAATTTAAATTTCCCTGCACCTCAATTCCCTTTTCTGTTGATGCAATTTACTTTTCTTGTCATTTAAGATTCTGTCACTTGTTCTAAGCTTTAATTTACTGCCTCTTTAATTTCCAGTACCCAATCCCCTTTACATTTATTGCAATTTACATTTCTTGCTCTTTAAGTTTCTGTCCAATTTACTTTCTGCACATTTAAATTCCTTGCAATTTACATTCTGCTAGTTACTTTTCATCTAAAATACCAACCTCTATTTTTACCACATTTTCCAACTCAAACAAACACTCCAAGTTTTGAACAACACCAAAACATACCAAACCACATATTATTATTTTACATTCATATCATACACTCCCATACACAATTTCACCAATTCCATCCCCAACCATTCACATTCAACACCACATTTATACTCAATCATCAATATATCATTGTTATTCATAATAATCATTATTTCATCAACCATCCACCACATTCATATAACAACAACATACCTAATACCCACCTCAAACAACACATAATTCAATAATCAAAACTACCACATGTACACCAACATATGATTCATCTTATCCTATGGTTGTCTAGCCTAAGTTTTCATAAGACATTATATATTACATACGAGAAACGAAAACCATACCTTGGCCGATTTCTCCCCTAAGCCAAAAATACCCAATTTGATAAGGTCACAAGCCTTCAACACCAAAATCTCAGCACCCAAGGTTCAATCAAGCTTTCAATCTCTTCAAATGAGTACCAATATCACATATACACTACTTATTTGATATCATTATATCCATACATACACACTCAATACCAAAACACATATAATCAAGGAATTCAATAGGGTTTGAGAGTTTTCACCTCACCAACAGAGAATTGGGCCTAAAAAGCTCAATAAGCTAGTTTGATCCTAAACATTAAAACCAATAAAATCTCAACATCCAATTCATAGAATTTTTGAAAATTAGGAAAGGAAGAACTGAGATTGAGATTGATACTTTCTTATCAAATTAAATATTGAGCTTTGTAGAGCTCGACGCATTAGATGCGTGGCTACAAATGGTGTAGCGATCAGAGCTTGGAGCGAGAAGTTATGTGGGATTGAATCAAATTCAAGGGTTTGTAAACTTTGGAATGTTCTTCCCCCTTCCCAAATGTTTCTTGCGTGAAATGAACATGAAGAAGAGAAGGGATGCTGAGTTTGCTTAAGTGTGGCTGGATTGGGTTGGACCTTGGCCCCAATACGGGCCCGGTTTGCCCGGGTTGGTCCGTTCGGCCCAATCTTGGGCCAAATTCTTTGAAATTAGTGTCAAAATTCTTATTTTAATTAACTCTATCTCATTAAACTGTAAAATTTATATTTCTAACTTCTTTTATTAAAATTAATTTATTGACTAAATTTTTGTTAATTTTACGGGATTTACATCCTACCCACCTAATTAAGAATTTTGCTTAAGTGTCTTCTTCAATACCAGTCCGACTCCAAGCCACTTTAACCAATGAAACTTCCTTTCTACGTAAACGCTTAATGCTAGTATCGTCGATTCTGATCGGAGCCACTTGAAGTATCAGATGTTCCTGTAATTGCACCGACTCAGGCTCCAAAACTTGACTAGCATCAGGGGTATACTTTCGAAGCTGCGACACGTGAAACACATGGTACAGGTTCGAAAGATGTGGCAGTAAGACAATTCTGTAGGCTACCGGTCCAATTCTCTTCATAATTTAAAACGGACTGATATAACGAGGGTTCAGCTTCTTAGTTTTAATAGCTCTACCCACTCCAGCCATTGGTGTTACCTTTAAGAACACATGCTCCCCTTCTTCAAACTCTAAAGGCTTTTGTCTCTGATCAACGTAGTTTTTCTAACAGCTTTGAGCAGTAAGCATTTGGCTTCAGATTTTCTTGACCTGTTTAGTGGTCTCAACTATCATTTTAGGTCCTAACAAGCTTGTTTTCCCAGTCTCATACCAGCATAGTGGAAATTGACACTTTCTCCCATACAGATCCACATACGGAGCCATTCCGATGCTCGCATGGTAACTATTATTATACGTGAATTCCACTAGCGGTATATACCGATCCCAACTCGTTGGCTAATCCAAAATACAAGACCTCAGCATATCCTCCAGGGTTTGGATTGTCCTCTCCAATTGGCCCTCAGTTTGAGGGTGGTATGTAGTACTTAGACTCAGCTAAGTTCCAAATGCCCATTGGAAATCTCCCTAGAACCTTGAAGTGAAATGTGGGTCTCTATTGGAGATGTTGGTGGTAGGCATGTCATGCAACCTCACAATTTTCTTGATGTACAAATGTGCTAGCTCTTCTAAGGTACAATTTATCCGAATGGGTAAAAAGTGAGCCGACTTTGTCAGTTGATCCACAATCACCTAAACAACATCAAACCCAGCTCGAGTTCATGGTAAACTTGACACAAAATCCATTGCGATGCTCTCTCATTTCCATTACGAAATTTCTAAAGGCTGACGGGCTCCAGATGGTTTCTACTGTTCAATCTTAACCTTCTGACAAGTTAAACACTTAGGTAGCGTTTGGTGGAGAGACAGAGACAGAAAGACTGAGACTGAGAGACAGAGACTAAGAGACAGGGATTGAAATAAATCTCAGTATTCTGTTTGGTGCAAAATGGGAGACAGGAATTGAAACAAGAATGAAACTCTAATTTAATTTGCACAAAGGGTAAAATTGGAATTAATTAATTGAAATGAAAGTATTTTAGGTATAAAATATTATTAAAGTTTCAGTCTCCATCTCTAAAAATTTCAGTCCCCTGTGTCCCTACTTTTTGGAGGTACTGAAATACTGAAATTTTAGAGACAGAGACAGAAATTTTAGTACCAGTCTCTGAACTAACAAACACGATACTGAGTCTCAGTCTCTCAGTCTCTATCTCAGTACCTCAAAACAAACGCTACCTTAGATACGTACGACGCCACATCAGTTTTTATTCCTGGCCATTAAAATATCGCTTTCAGATCATGGTACATCTTAGTACTCGCTGGGTGAATGGAGAATCCACTTTTATGTACTTCCTTCAAGATATCTTGCCGTAACTTCACCACATTCAGCATGCAAATTCTACCCTTATACCTCCATAGTCCGTCTTTATCCCACGAAACTCTCCATCCCTTTCCTTGCTCAATTGTCGGCAACACTTTCTGTAACTCCTGATCGTCTTGTTGAGCCTTTAATATTTCAAACTTAAAGTCACTTGAGATTTGCAATTGACTCAAACACAAAGTTTCGGACACTTCTCTGACACCTAAGTTCAGGTTCTCAAATGCCTTCAGCAATTCCTCTTCTCGAAGCATCATCCAAGCAGCACACAATGATTTTTGGCTTAGGGCATCTGCCAGAACATTTGCTTTTCCTCGATGGTAATTCAATTCGAAGTCATATTCCTTTAGCAGCTCCATCCACATCCTTTGACGCATATTCAATTCTTTTTTATCGAAAAGGTACTTTAACCTTTTGTGGTCCGAGAAAACCTGAAACTTGACACCATAGAGATAATGCCTCCAAACCTTTAGAGCAAACACAAGGGTAGCGAGTTCTAGATTGTGAGTTGGATAATTCATTTCATGAAGTCTTAACTGCCGTGAGGCATATGCCATGACATTACAGTGCTGCATTAGCACACACCCCAGAACCTTCAGTGATGTGTCACAATACACCTCAAAAGGTCCATTAGTCTTAGGAAACACTAACACAAGTGCAGTGGTCAACTTCTGCTTCAATGCTTGGAAACTTTCCTCACATTCAAAGGTCCAAACAAACGGTGCATCTTTCCTAGTCATCTTAGTTAAGGGCAAAGCGAGTTGTGAAAAATCTTTGATGAACCTTCGATAATAACTCGCTAAACCGAGAAAGCTCCTAATCTCTGTTACAGAAGTTAGTCACTCCCAGTCCATTACCGTCTCAACTTTAGCAGGATCCACAACAATCCCTTATTGGCTTACCACATGACCAAGAAACTTCATCTCACTCTTCCAAAATTCGCATTTGGATAGCTTGGCATACAATTTCCTTTCCTTTAAGATGTGTAACAGTCCGCAAGTGATCCACATGTTCTTCTTCGGTTTTGGAATAGATGAGAATGTCATCAATAAAGACGACGACGGATTTGTCCAGGAAAGGATGGAAAATTCGGTTCATATAGTCCATAAACACTACCGGAGCATTAGTTAACCCGAAAGATAATACCGTATATTCATAGTGGTCATAACAAGTGATAGAAGATAAATTTCAGTTAGGAATTGGCCAAAGGATTTTCTAATTCGATGTCGCAAAGTATAGTCCCAATCAACAAATTATCCTCAATCAAAGTTTAGAAGAATGTCACAACAATCAAATTAATAACTGAGAGTAGAATCCCGGGTCGTTTTCCCTAAGACTTGCACTAGGATGCACATCATTGGCTAGGAATTTTGGGGTTTTGGATTGCTTACAGAAAAAGTAAAATGACAAGTATATAAAAGCAACAAACAACTAACAATTAAAGTAAGATAACTAGAGATATCAATCAAGCATTACCTAACTAGCAAGCTTGCATAAAGATAACTACAACTAAAAGCATATGTGAATAAGAGATATAAAATTAGAATGAGGAAACTAGGAAGTCAAAACTAGTAAAATTGAATGACAATCAACCAATATAAAAGTCTTGGCTAGGGGAGAGAGTTTGAATCCCTATCTTCATTGTCATCTTCAATTATGATGGAAATTGTCTATTGCTTTCACTTATTTATCCTCTAACAAATGAAAGAAAGTCAAGTGAATACAATTAACTTGAGTCCACAAGTCCTAGTCAAATCCTAATGAGAGACTAGATTTAGTGAAGTTCAAGCTAACTAGCAAGCTTCAATTACCAATCCACATTAGGACTTGACAATTCAAGAGTTTCCAATACTCAACCCCAAAGCCAAGAGTAAAAATCTACTCCATAGTCATAAGATGCATTTTCACAAACACCTTGGGTGCATTAAAAGAAGACATTATAAAATTGAGAAATAATTCCAAATCAAGGCTACCCACTAACAACAATAATAACAAACCAAATAACACCAATGAACATGAAAATATCTCAATATATTAATAGAAATTAACTCAAAAAAGATCCAAATTCAAAACTCAAAATGACTAAAGTTGTAAGAATGCTAAGTAAAATTAAAGAGTAGAAACTACAATTAAAGCAACAAGAACTGAAATTGAAAAAGATATAATCCAAGAATTCAAGTGAAAAATGACAAAGAACACCAAAACATAGAGAGAATTGAGAGTTTCTCTCTCTAAAATTCAAAACTATGTAAAAACTAAACTAATGGCATGTATCTCCCATCCTCCTTCACTTCCAACCTCTAATCTGCAAAATGGGCTTGAAACTGGGCCAAAAGGAGCTCAGAAATCACCCCCAGCGTGTTTCCTTTAGTGAGGCACGTGCCGCATGTCACACGTATGCGTCAGCCACGCGTACGCGTCAGTCGTCTACTGCACTTGGTCACGCGTACGCGTCGATACCAGATTCTCAATTCTTCTATTTCTTATGTTCTTTCCACTTTTGCAAGCTTCCTTTTCATCCTCTAAGTCCTTCTTGCCCTATAAACCCTGAAATCACTTAACAAATGCATCACGACATCCAATGATAATAAGAGAGGATTAAAATTTAGCATTTTTAAGGCCTAAGAAGCATGTTTTGAACCATAACACACAATTAGGAAGAAATCTTGAAAACATACAATTTACAAGAATAAGTGTGACAAGAGTTGACAAAATCCACTCAATTCAATCCAAAATAAACCATAAAATTGTGGTTTATCAACGAGTTCTGAAGGCAGTTTTCTGAATGTCCTCGTCTCTCACCCTACAGTTGGTCCATCAAATCGTCGATTATTGGTAGCGGATATTTATTTTTTACAGTAACCTTGTTCATTTTTCGGTAGTCTATGCACAAATGCATACTCCCATCCTTTTTCTTTACTACTAACACTGGCGCTTCCCACAAGAAAAACTCGGCCGGATGAAAATTTTACTCATTAGTTCTTCTAGTTAAGATTTGATTTTAGTCAATTCCAATGGCAACATTCAATAAGGAGCAATTGAGATTGGCCCGGATCCATGCACCTACTCAATTGCAAACTCGATTTCTCGAGCAAGAGAAAACTCAGGGATATCCTTTGAAAACACTTCTGAGAATTCACATATGACCGAAATTTGCTCTAAGCTTTGTCCCTCACCCAACACATTTGCGGCTAACAGTATAACACCCTCACATTTGCACCCACTATAGTTTTCAATGGCAGAGTTCAGATAATAATCCTTCGCCATAACTGGCCCTTCCATCCCTTCCGACATAAAATGCAATGTCCTTTCAGAACAATTTAACAAAATGCTGTTCTTAGACAGCCAATCCAATTCCATGATGAGATCAAAATCAGTCATTGGTAGACAAATCAAATCATGGATAAAATCTCATTGTTTAACTCGAAATGAAACTTGTGGACAACCTAATCTAGTCACAATGGCTTCAGAGGTAGCATTATGCACCTTCAAATCATAACCCAACACTACCATTTTTAATCCTAACTCACTAGCCTTCTCAAATTCTATGAATGAATGTGTCGCTCCAAAATCAAATAAAGCATTTAAAATTTTACTAGCCACTTCACAGTTACCTCTAATCAATGTCTCGGATTCTTCAGCACCTGTAGCAGAAGTAGTAAAAACTTGCTCTGGTTCCTGTGCTCTCCCAACTTCATACTTTTTCTTTTCTGGACAATACCAGGCCATGTGCCCAGCTCATCCACAAAAGTAACACACTCCTGTTCTAGCTCTGCACAGGACTTTAGGATGATAACTCCCGCCCCTCTGACAACTTAGCTCATTCTGTGGCTGCTTCCCAAACCTTCTCCCTTGATTACCATTGTTATTTAGCCTTCGGAAGTTGTTCTGACCTTAATAATGCTATGGGGCAAACCCTCCACACTTAAAATTCCTACCCCTTGGTCCGAAGTTCCTCCCTTGGTTCCTCTGAAAAGGCATCCTCTGACTTTCTTTTTCCACTGCATTCTTCCTTACACACTCCTCAGCTACTCGATTCTTATTCACAAGTTCGAAAAAGACCCTAATCTTCATCGGCTCAATGGAGCTTAGAATGTCACTCCGTAGTCCTCCCTCATACTTTATACACTTCCACTCTTCAAAGTCTTCCAGCAGATTTGAAAAAACCGGGACAATTCTTCAACTCTATTGGTGTACTCCGCAACAGTCATCTGACCCTGTTACAACTGTAGTAGCTCAAGCTCTTTAGCGTTCCTAACTGAATTAGGAAAGTATTTTCTGTAGAACTTTGTTCGGAATAACTCCCAAGATATCACAGTGCCATCCAGTTGTAAAATGCATCGCATTTCCTGCTAACAGTATTGAGCATCACCTTGTAACTGGTAGGTCCCAAACTCTACTCATTGTTACTTGGGAACCTGCTGAGCTTGCAAGGCTTGCTCCATTTCTTGGAGCCAATTATTAGCCTCTGTACGGTTTGTAGTCCCCTTGAAGGTCGGAGGGTGCACCTTCAGAAAAGTACCAAGTGTCATCGGCCCCTCTTCACCGTTATTACCGTTCTCATTATTCATTTGATTCCCCAATGCTTCATGATGAGCAGATAATTTATACTCTTTTTGGCATTGTTTTTACATAGTTTTTAGTATGTTTTAGTTACCTTTTATTATATTTTTATTGGTTTTTATGCAAAAATCACATTTCTGGACTTTACTATGAGTTTGTGTGTTTTTCTGTAATTTCAGGTATTTTCTGGCTGAAATTATGGGACCTGATCAAAAGTCTGATTCAGAGGCTGAGAAAGGACTGCAGATGTTGTTGGATTCTGACCCTCCTACACGTGCAATGAATTTTCTCGAGCTACAGAAGCCCAATTGGTGCGCCCTTAATTGCGTTGGAAAGTAGACATCTTGGACTTTCCAGCGATGTATAATAGTCTATACTTTTCCCGAGATTTGACGGCCCAAACTGACGTCTAAACGCCAGCCAATGACCCTTTTCTGGCGTAAAATGCCAAAACTGGCACCAGAACTGGAGTTAAACGCCCAAACTGGCGTCCAAGCTGGCGTTTAACTCAAGAGAAGGCCTATACACGTGTAAAGCTCAATGCTCAGCCTAAGCACACACTAAGTGGTCCCTGGAAGTGGATTTCTGCACTATCTACACTTAGTTACTTATTTTCTGTAATCCTTAGTAACTAGTTTTAGTATAAATAGCACTTTTTACTATTGTATTGGGATCACTTGATCATTTTAGGGAGGCTGGTCATTCGGCCATGCCTAGACCTTTTTCTCTTATGTGTTTTCTACGGTGGAGTTTCTACACCTCATAGATTAAGGTGCGAAGCTCAGCTGTTCTTCATGAATTAATGCAAGTACTATTGTCTCTCTTTTAATTCACGCTTACTTCTTCTCCAAGATATACTCTCGTACTTAATTCAGTTAAGTCAGAATGAAAGGGTGACCCGTGACAATCACCCACTATCTTCGTTACTTGCTTAGCCAAGATCCGCGTGCCTGACAACCACAAGCGATCTACATGATGTTCAACGTAGTCATTGGATGACAGGCGAAGTATATTCTCTTGGGTCTCTAATCCACGGACCGAGTCTGTGAGATTAGAACCTTCGTGGTATAGGCTAGAACCAATTGGCAGCATTCCTGAGATTCAGAAAGTCTAAACCTTGTCTGTGGTATTCTAAGTAGGATCTGGGACGGGATGACTGTGACGAGCTTCAAACTCGCGAATGTTGGGCGAAGTGACAGTGTGCAAAAGGATAGAGAGATCCTATTCCGACACAAGTGAGAATCGACAGATGATTAGCCATGCGGTGGCTGTACCTGGTATTTTTCATCTGAGACGCAAAATCTGACAGTTGATTAGCCGTGCAGAAACCGTACTTGGACCATTTTCACTGAGAGGATCCTACAGCTTGCCATGCAAGGGAGCCCGCATGATTGGATGAAGACAATAGAAAAGCAGAGGCTTAGAAGCAACAAAGCATCTCCAAACGCTTATTTGAAATTCCCACCAATGAATTACATAAGTATCTTATTTTATTTTATGTTTTATTTATCTTTCAATTATCAAAACTCATAACCAATTGAATCCGCTTGACTAAGATTTACAGGATGACCATAGCTTGCTTCAAGCCAACAATATCTGTGGGATCGTCCCTTACTTACGTAAGGTATTACTTGGACGACCCAATGCACTTGTTGGTTAGTTGTACCGGAGTTGTGAAAAGTGTGATCACAATTACGTGCACCAAGTTTTTGGCACCGTTGCCGGGGATTGTTCGAGTTTGGACAACTGACGGTTCATCTTGTTGCTTAGATTGGGTAATTTTATTTTATGATTAAGCTTTTTATTTTTATTTTCGAAAAAACAAAAAAAAATTAGTTTTCGAAAAATTCATAAAAATTTTTATGAATGAATTCTAGAGCTTCATGAGATATGTTGAAGCCTGGATGGCTGTTAAGCCATGTCTAATCTTTTGGACTGAGGTTTCCACTTTCCATTGTAGAAAGGACATGTCTGTATTTGTTATGCTAAAGCTTGGCTAGCCATTTGGCCATGTCTAATTCTTTTGGACCGAAGCGTTATACTAACATTGCATGAATCCTGGAATTCTTATTAAAAATTTTAAATTTCTTATTTCTCTTTTTCTAAAATAAATTTTCGAAAAAAATACAAAAAAAAATTAATAAAATCATAAAAACCAAAAAAATTTTATGTTTCTTGTTTGAGTCTTGTGTCAAATTTTAAGTTTGGCGTCAATTGCATGTTTTTATTTTTTCTTAAATTTTCGAAAATTCATCATATGTTTTTTTCTTGATCTTCAAGTTGTTCTTGATGATCTTCCTTGTTTGATCTTTAATTTTTCTTGTTGTTTTTCTATGCATTTTCGAATTCATAGAGTCTAAACATTAAAAATTTTTAAGTTTGGTGTCTTCATGTGTTTCTTTTCTTAAAAATTTTCAAAAATATGTTCTTGATGTTCATCATGATCTTCAAAGTGTTCTTGGTGTTCATTCTTACATTCAAAGTGTTCTTGCATGCATTATTTATTTGATCTTAAATTCTTACGTCTTGTGTCATTTTGTTATTTTTCTCTCTCTTCATTAATTCAAAAAATTCAAAAATAATATCTTTTTCTTATTTTACTCATAAATTTCGAAATTTTGGGTTGATTTAGTCAAAAAATTTTAAATTTAGTTGTTTCTTGTTAGTCAAGTCAAAATTTCAATTTAAAAACTTTTATCTTTAAAAATCTTTTTCAAAAATCAAATCTTTTTTATTTTTTTAATATTTTCGAATTTCTTAAATAAAATTTTCAAAATCTTTTTTCAATTTTATTTCATATTTTCAAAAACTTTACTAACAATTAATATTTTGATTCAAAAATTTTAAGTTTGTTACTTTCCTGTTAAGAAAGGATCAATCTTTAAATTTAGAATCATATCTTTTAGTTTCTTGTTAGTCAAGTCATCAACTTTAATTCTAAAAATCAAATATTTTTTATTTTTTTTAATTATTTTTCAAAATAAATCTCAAATCATATCTTTTTAAAATTTTAATTTCAAAATCTTTTTCTAACTTCTTATCTTTTCAAAATTTATTTTCAAATCTTTTTCAACTAATTACTTGACTTGTTTACTTTAATTCTAAAAAGTTTACTATTTCTTATCTTTTTCAAAACCACCTAACTACTTTTTTCTCTCATTAATTTCGAAAACTAACTAACAAATTTTTCAAAAATCTTTTTAATTAATTAATTCATTTAGTTTTCAATTTGCTTTTATTTCTTTTCTTAAATTTCGAATTCTAACTTAATTAATTAAATAAAAATAAAAATATTTTTCTTTTCCCTCTTCCTAAAATTTGAATACTCTCTCTCTCATCTCTTTCTATTTATTTATTTATTTACTAACACTTCTCTTCTACTCATAATTCGAACCCTCTCCCTCTCTCTGTGTTCGAATTCTTCTTATTCTCTCTCTACCTCATTCTTCTATTCTTCTATTCTTATACTCACATAAAGGAATCTCTATACTGTGACATAGAGGATTTTACTATTCTCTTTGTTCTCTTCTTTTTCATATGAGTATAAACAAGGATAAGGACATTCTTGTTGAAGCTGATCCTGAACTTGAAAGGACTCTGAAGAGGAAGCTAAGAGAAGCTAAAGCACAACACTCCGGAGAGGACCTTACATAAAATTTTGAAAAAGAATAAGACATGGCAGCCGAACCCAACAACAATGATGGAGATGCAAGGAAGGTACTTGGTGACTTTACTGCACCAACTTCCGACTTCTATGGAAGAAGCATCTCAATTCCTGCAATTAGAGCAAACAACTTTGAGCTTAAGCCTCAATTAGTTTCTCTAATGCAGTAGAATTGCAAGTTTCATGGACTTTCATTGGAAGATCCTCATCAGTTCTTAGCTTAATTCTTGCAAATCTGTGATACTGTTAAGACCAATGGGGTTAATCCCGAGGTCTACAGACTTCTGCTTTTTCCCTTTGCTGTAAGAGACAGAGCTAGGATATGGTTGGACTCACAACCTAAAGAAAGCCTGAACTCTTGGAAAAAGTTGGTCAATACTTTCTTGGCCAAATTCTTTCCACCTCAAAAGTTGAGCAAGCTTAGAGTGGAAGTCCAAACCTTCAGACAGAAGGAAGGTGAATCCCTCTATGAAGCTTGGGAAAGATACAAGCAATTGATTAGAAGGTGTCCTTCTGACATGCTTTCAGAATGGAGCATCTTATGTATATTCTATGATGGTCTGTCTGAATTGTCCAAGATGTCATTGGACCACTCTGCTGGTGGATCTCTTCATCTGAAAAATACCTGCAGAAGCCCAGGAACTCATTGAAATGGTTGCAAATAACCAGTTCATGTATACTTCTGAAAGAAATCCTGTGAATAATGGGATGACTCAAAAGAAAGGAGTTCTTGAGATTGATACTCTGAATCCAATATTGGCTCAGAATAAAATATTGACTCAGCAAGTCAATATGATTTCTCAGAATCTGACTGGAATACAACCTGCATCCGGCAATACTAAAGAAGCCTCCTCTGAAGGAGAAGATTATGACCCTGAGAATCCTGCAATGGAAGAGGTGAATTACATGGGAGAATCCTATGGAAACACCTATAATCCTTCATGGAGAAATCATCCAAATTTCTCATGGAAGGATCAACAGAAGCCTCAACAAGGCTTTAATAATAATAATGGTAGAAGAAATAGGTTTGGCAATAGCAAGCCTTTTCCATCATCTTCTGAGCAACAGACAGAGAATTACAAGCAGAGCCTCTCTGACTTAGCAACCATAGTCTCTTATCTATCTAAGACCACTCCTAGTTTCATGACTGAAACAAGGTCCTCCATCAGAAATTTGGAGGCACAAGTGGGTCAGCTGAGTAAAAGAGTTACTGAAACTCCTCCTAGTACTCTCCCAAGCAATACAGAAGAGAATCCCAAAAGAGAGTGCAAGGCCATAACCATATCCAAAGTGGCCGAACCTGGAGAGAGTAAAAAGGCAGTGATTTCCAATGAGGGAGACCTTGCTGGACGTCTACTAACCATTAAGGAGTTCCCTATTGAGGAATCAAAGGATTCTGAGGCTCATACAGAGACCATAGAGATTCTACTGAACTTACTGTTGACAATCATGAGCTCTGATGAGTATTCTTCCTCTGAAGAAGATGAAGATATGGTTGAAGAGCAAGTTGCTCGGTATCTAGGAGCAATCATGAAGCTAAATGCCAAGTTATTTGGTAATAAGACTTGGGAGGATGAACCTCCATTGTGCTCATCAATGAACTGAATGTCTTGGTTCAGCAGATATTATCTCAGAAGAAACTGGATCCCGGAAAGTTTTTAATACTGTATACCATAGGCACCATGACCTTTGAGAAGGCTCTGTGTGACCTGGCGTCAGGAATAAACCTCATGCCACTCTCTGTAATGGAGAAACTAGGGATCTTTGAGGTACAAGCTGCAAGAATCTCACTAGAGATGGCAGACAAATCAATGAAACAGGCTTATGGACTTGTAGAGGATGTCTTAGTGAAGGTTGAAGGCCTGTACATCCCTACTGACTTCATAATCCTAGACACTGGGAAGGATGAGGATGAATCCATTATCCTTGGAAGACCCTTCCTGGCCATAGCAAGGGCTGTGATTGATGTGGACAGAGGAAAGTTAGTCCTTCAATTGAATGAGGACTACCTTGTGTTTAAGGCTCAAGGATCTTCTTCATTAACCATGGAGAGGAAGCATGAAAAGCTTCTCTCAATATAGAGTCAGGCAGAGTCCCCACATTCAAACTCTAAGTTTGGTGTTGGGAGGCCACAATCATGCTCTGAGTATCTGTGAAGCTCTCTAAGAGCCCACTGTCAAGCTATTGACATTAAAGAAGCGCTTATTGGGAGGCAACCCAATCTTATTTATCTATGTTAATTATTTTTTCATTTCATTTTCCATTGTTATTTTATGTTTTCTTTAGGTTGATAATCATGTGGAGTCATAAAAACAGCTACAGAATTGAAGAGGAATCAAAAATAGCATCAAAAACACCCAGTAAGGATAGCAGAATGGGCGTTTAACACCCAGTCTAGCAGCATTCTGGGCGTTAAATTCCAGAATTGGCAGATAGACTGGTGTTAAACGCCAGAAAAGGGTGTCTAGGTGTCTGGCTAGCGTTAAACGCCAGAATTGGCAGACAGACTGGCGTTTGACGCCAAAAAAGGTAGCAAAGATAGCGTTAAACGCCAGAAATGGCACACAGAGGGCATTTAAACGCCAGAAAGGTGCAGGGAGCAGAATTCCTTGACACCTCAGGATTTGTGGACCCCACAGGATCCCCACCTACCCCAACTCACTCTCTCTCCTCTTCACACCTTTCCATAACACTTTTCCCTAAATACCCTTGACCAATCCATCAATACCTCTTCCCCAAATACCATTCACCTATCAAGTCCTACCATAATCTCTTCACCACACACATCCATCCACTATTTCCCAAAAAAAAAAACCATCATAAAACCCCACCTACCTCACCATTCAAATTCAAACCATTTCCCTCCCAAACCCAACCCCCTCTTACATGACTTCCATTCTCTCTTACCCTATAAATACCCCTCCTTATTGATGACAAGTCATCTTAACCTAGTTTCACTAGTCTTTTTCCTTTGTTTTCATTTAGTTTTATGCACTTTCTCAAGCCATAAGTAAGCCAATTGGGTTGAATTTCATGTTTCCTTTGATTCAATCAACCAGGGATAAATTGATGCATTTTCATGAGTTTTTGTGCCATAATTGCTCATGTGACAAGAAGAAGAACAACTCTCATGATTATGGCATAGCTTTGATACAATTGTTGATTGATGATAGGTGGAATAAAGCTTGGAAGAAGGTTGCAAGAATGGGCTTGAAAAGAGGGATCAATGTTTGAGCTAACGTTTGAGGTCAAACGTTAACTCAAACGTGAGAAGCAGCTGAAGAACACCCCTGGATGTCGCCAACGTTTGCGCCAACATTTGCCTCAAACGTTGAGGCAAACGTTGGCTGAAGAAGAAACAGGGGAAGGAGCCAACGTTTGTGCCAACGTTTTCCTCAAACGTGAGGTCAAACGTTGGCGCCAAAAAGAAGAGAAATAGCACTCCTGGGCACAGCAACGTTTGAGCCAACGTTTGCCTCAAACGTGAGGTCAAACGTTGGCTACATTTTGGCAAGAAAGAGCATGGAAAAGCACCCTTGATTGATGGGTTAGATGAGCTACGTTTGTGCCAACATTTGCCTCAAACGTTGGGCCAAACGTTGGCCAAAAAGGGAGCCTGGGAAGACCCACGTTTGAGCTCACGTTTGACCTCAAACGTTGGCTCAAACGTGGATAACAGCAAATGGGCTATCTGCATAATGCCTCACACAAGGGACGTTTTAGTCAACGATTGCCTCAAACGTTGACTCAAACGTGAATGGTTCATGGCCCGGTTCACAAATAGATTTCTTCCCAACACCAAGAACAATCAACGGAGGCTATTATCAACCCAATTCCATCAAGACTAAAGGCCCAATTCAAGGCTTAATGATCAATTGAAGAAAGTGTATAAATAGCTTAGGATTTGAAGTTTTAAGGGAGCTTTTTCTTTTTAGAGTTTTCTTTAAGAATTTTCAGAGTATTCACAGTAGAGGGCTTTTGGGTTTTGAGTTATTTGCAGATTCTGAGTCTTGGGCAAGGAGAATTGAATTCTCTTCCTCTTAGTTTTCTTGTTTTCAATTTCATCTACACTCGTCTTGAGTCTTGAGCGTTGAAGAATTGAGGAAATTCTGTCTCAATCTCACCTTGAGATCTCTCTGTTTTTCTTACAGCAACTTCTGGAAATTGAACTTGGATTTACATTTCTACATTGCTATCTCCTTTAATTTGGCATTTGCTCTCTAAATTTGGATCTAAGAAGGCATTGAGATCTAGACTTAGCTATCTAGTCTCTTGGGTCCTGAGATCTATTGGTTTCCATTTTAATTTCCTTGTTTAATTACTACACCAAGTTTATCTTCCTTTTAGTTTTGAGATCCGGTTCAACTAATTACATCAACTACTCTTCATTTTGTTAAGTTTTGCTCTTCCCTGTTTAATTCCTGCAGATCCAATTCCCATTCCCCTTTTATTTTTCAAGTCATTTATATTTCTTGCACTTTAAGTTTCTGCAATTTATATTACTTGCACTTTAAGATTCAGCTCTTTTTCTTTCTGTTCCCTTTAATTTCCTGCAAATCACCCACTCCCCTTTACATTCTATGCAATTTAATTCCTGTCAACACAATTTCACACAATCAACACTTGTTTGCTTGACTAATTCAACCACTAAACTAAAGTTGCTCAATCCTTCAATTGGGATCGACCTCACTCCCGTGAGTTTTATTACTTGATGCGACCCGGTATACTTGCCGGTGAGTTTTGTGTCGGATCGTTTTCCGCACATCACTTACCACCTTCAATTTCACACATCATAAACACTTAAACCCCCTTGGCCGAAACCAAAACATTCCTCTATCTCCTCTATTTCTTCTTCTTCTACTCCTTTCTTTCTTCTTTTTCTCAAGGACGAGCAAACCTTTTAAGTTTGGTGTGGGAAAAACTCTGCTTTTTGTTTTTCCATAACCATTAATGGTACCTAAGGCTGGAGAAACCTCTAGAAAGAGGAAAGGGAAGGCAATTACTTCCACCTCCGAGTCATAGGAGATGGAGAGATTCATCTCAAAGGTCCATCAAGACCACTTCTATGAAGTTGTGACCAAGAAAAGGGTGATCCCCGAAGTCCCCTTCATGCTCAAAAAGAGTGAATATCCGAAGATCCGACGTGAGGTTCAGAGAAGAGGTTGGGAAGCTCTCACCAACCCCATCCAACAAGTCAGAATTTTAATTATTCAAGAGTTCTATGCTAATGCATGGATCACTAAGAACCATGATCAAAGTATGAATCCTAATCCAAAGAATTGGCTCACAATTATTTGGGAAAAATACTTAGATTTCAGTCCGGAAACTGTGAGGTTGGCATTCAACTTGCCAATGATGCAAGGAGATCCTCATCCTTTCACTAGAAGGGTCAACTTTGATAAAAGGTTGGACCAAGTCCTCATGGACATTTGTGTGGAAGGAGCTCAATGGAAGAGAGACTCCAAAGGCAAGCCGGTTCAACTGAGAAGGCTTGACCTCAAGCCTGTGGCTAGAGGATGGTTAGAGTTCATCCAACGCTCTATCATTCCTACTAGCAACCGGTCTAAAGTTACTGTGGATCGGGCTATCATGATCCATAGTCTCGTGAATGGAGAGGAAGTAGAAGTTCATGAGATCATACCTCTAGAACTATATAAGGTGGCAGACAAGCCCTCCACTTTGGCAAGGTTAGCCTTCCCTCATCTCATCTGAAACCTATGCAATTCAGCTAGAATTGTCATAGAAGAAGACATCCTCACTGAAGAGGACAAGCCCATCGCTAAAAAGATGATGGAGCAAACAAGAGAGCCCACTCATGGACCTCAATAAGAGCATGAGGAAGTCCCTCATCAAGAAATCCCTGAGATGCCTCAAGGGATGCATTTTCCTCCACACAACTATTGGGAGTGACTCAACACCTCTTTAGGAGAATTGAGTTCCAACATGGAGCAACTAAGAGTGGAGCACCAAGAGCACTCCATCATCCTCCATGAAATCAGAGAGGACCAAAAGGCCATGAGAGAGGAGCAACAACGGCAAGGAAGAGCTATTGAGGAGCTAAAGCACTCCATAGGATCTTCAAGAGGAAGAACTAGCCGTCGTCACTAAGGTGGACCCGTTCTTTAATTTTCTTGTTCTTATTTTCCTGTTTTTTGTTTCTATGCTCTATGTTTTGTCTATGTTTTTGTCTTTATTACATGATCATTAGTGTTTAGTATCTATGTCTTAAATCTATGAATGTTCTATGAATCCTTCACCTTTCTTAAATGAAAAATATTTTCTGAAAAGGAAAAAGAAATACATGAGTTTCGAATTCTATCTTGAAAATAGTTTAATTATTTTGATGTGGTGGCAGTACTTTTTATTTTCTGAATGAATGCTTGAACAGTGCATATTTTTATAGTGAAGTTTATGAATGTTAAAATTGTTGGCTCTTGAAAGAATAATAAAAAAAGAGAAATATTATTGATAATCTGAAAAATCATGAAATTGATTCTTGAAGCAAGAAAAAGCAGTGAAAAACACAAAGCTTGCGAAAAATAAAAAAAAAAGAAAAAAGAAAAAGAAAAAGCAAGCAGAAAAAGCCAATAACCCTTTAAACCAAAAAAGGAAAGGGTAAAAAAGGATCCAAGGCTTTGAGCATTAATGGATAGGAGGGCACAAAGGAATAAAATCATGGCCTAAGCGGCTAAATCAAGTTGTCCCTAACCATGTGCTTGTGGCGTAAAGGTGTCAAGTGAAAAGTTCGAGACTGAGCAGTTAAAGTCGTGATCCAAAGCAAAACGAGTGTGCTTAAGAACCCTGGGCACCTCTAACTGGGGACTCTAGCAAAGCTGAGTCACAATCTAAAAAGGTTCATCCAGTTATGTGTCTGTGGCATTTATGTATCCGGTGGTAATACTGGAAAACAAAATGCTTAGGGTCACGGCCAAGACTCATAAAGTAGCTATGTTCAAGAATCAACATACTGAACTAAGAGAATCAATAACACTATCTGAATTCTGATTTCCTATGGATGCCAATCATTCTGAAGTTCAAAGGATAAAGTGAGATGCCAAAACTGCTCAGAGGCAAAAAGCTACTAGTCCCGCTCATCTAATTAAAACTAATCTTCATTGATGTTTTTGAAATTTATTGTATTTTCTCTTCTTTTTATCCTATTTTGTTTTTAATTGCTTGGGGACAAGCAACAATTTAAGTTTGGTATTGTGATGAGCGGATAATTTATACCCTTTTTGGCATTGTTTTTACATAGTTTTTAGTATGTTTTAGTTACTTTTTATTATATTTTTATTGGTTTTTATGCAAAAATCACATTTCTGGACTTTACTATGAGTTTGTGTATTTTTCTATAATTTCAGGTATTTTCTGGCTGAAATTGAGGAACCTGACCAAAAGTCTGATTCAGAGGCTGAGAAAGGACTGTAGATGTTGTTGGATTCTAACCTTCCTGCACGCGAAATAGATTTTTTAGAGCTACAAAAGCCCAATTAGTGCACTCTCAATTGCGTTGGAAAGTAGACATCTTGGGCTTTCCAGTAATGTATAATAGTCCATACTTTTCCCAAGATTTGATGGCCCAAATTGGTATATAAATGCCAGCCAGAGACCCTTTTCTAGCATAAAACGCCAGAACTGGCACCAGAACTGGAGTTAAACGCCCAAACTGGCATCCAAGCTGGCGTTTAACTCAAGAGAAGGCCTATGCATGTGTAAAGCTCAACGCTCAGCCCAAGCACACACCAAGTGGGCCCCAGAAGTGGATTTCTGCACTATCTGCACTAAGTTACTTATTTTTTGTAATCCTTAGTAACTAGTTTTAGTATAAATAGCACTTTTTACTATTGTATTAGGATCACTTGGATCATTTTAGGGAGGCTGGCCATTCAGACATGCCTAGACCTTTTTCTCTCATGTATTCTCTATGGTGGAGTTTCTACACCTCATAGATTAAGGTGCGGAGCTCTGCTGTTCTTCATGAATTAATGCAAGTACTATTGTTTCTCTTTCAATTCACGCTTACTTCTTCTCCAAGATATACTCTCGTACTTAATTCAGTTAAGTCAGAATGAAGGGGTGACCCGTGACAATCACCCACTATCTTCGTTACTCGCTTAGCCAAGATCCGCGTGCCTGACAACCACAAGCGGTCTACATGATGTTCAACATAGTCATTGGACGATAGCTGGAGTATATTCTCTTGGGTCTCTAATCCATGGACCGAGTCTGTGAGATTAAAACATTCGTGGTATAGGCTAGAACCATTTGGCAGCATTCTTGAGATCCGAAAAGTCTAAACCTTGTCTGTGGTATTCTGAGTAGGATCTGGGATGGGATGACTGTGACGAGCTTCAAACTCACGAATGTTGGGCGAAGTGACAGTGTGCAAAAGGATAGAGAGATCCTATTCCGACACAAGTGAGAACTGACAGATGATTAGCCGTGCGGTGGCTGTACCTGGTATTTTTCATCCGAGACGAGAAATCTAACAGTTGAGAGGATCCTACAGCTTGCCATGGAAGGGAGCACGCATGATTGGACGAAGACAATAGAAAAGCAGAGGTTCAGAAGCAACAAAGCATCTCCAAACGCTTATCTGAAATTCCCACCAATGAATTACATAAGTATCTTATTTTATTTTATGTTTTATTTTTCTTTCAATTATCAAAACTCATAATCAATTGAATCCGCCTGACTAAGATTTACAGGATGACCATAGCTTGCTTCAAGTCGACAATCTCCGTGGGATCAATCCTTACTCACGTAAGGTATTACTTGGACGACCCAGTGCACTTGCTGGTTAGTTGTACCGAAGTTGTGAAAAGTGTGATCACAATTCTGTGCACTACTTCACCTGTCGCCTGCATAGCCGCAACCATGTTTTTCAGGGCAGCCATAAAGTCCACAGGGTTGTTTCCTGCCATTCCAGGGTTCGCATTACCTATTCCACCTCTGCCTCGCTCACGACCGCGTCTGCGAGTCGACATCTGGTTCCTGTTCACACCAAATAAGTGATATCAAGTTGACCAGTCTCAATATCGCAAGTTTAGTGCTTCAAAGTCCCAAATGCATGCTCATGAACATTCATGCCACATATATCAGTTAGATATCCTAATAGCACATAGAAGCACACACAGAGTATACACAGAAGCATAGCCAGTTCGTCCCTCAAGCTCTACAGGAACAAAATGCTCTGATACCATAATGTAACAGCCTACCACACAGAACTTCACGCTTACGTCGTAAAATAGAGGTGGTGTGGTATTACGACCTCTAAAATTATACGTATAATAATTGAAAGAATATAATATTCGAGGAGACTTGAAGGATAGTTGAAGCAAAATCTTAAAATTAAAAGCACAACACTTAGGAATATCGTTTACTTGCGTACGAAGAAAGTGTAGGTACATATATATATATATATATATATATATATATATATATATATATATATATATATATATATATATATATATATATATATATATATATATATATATATATATATATATATATATATATAGCGAGGAGCCTCTCGACCTGCATCTAAAAAACACAAATATCCGTATGGAATGAGAACCGGAGGTTCTCAACATGGTAATGGTGCCGCATACATAAGATATAAGGCCCCGGTAAAGCCAGAGGTAATCCTAGAACTCCGACACTCAAATTATAAAACTTAAAGACTTAAAATGGAAACCATAAACATGGGTGGTTCTCTAAGGTTCCTAAACCTAACCAAACTCTAACCAAAACCTTCAATCATCTGCCTTCCTCCAATCTACCAACTTCAGTGGCACCACACAGACAAACAAACAGACAAAGGCAAACACAATTAGAGTACAAGTAATGCAGGTAGCAAGTATAGCAATTAGGCATACTAATTCACAAAGGCACTCCCAATTAATGCACAAACAAACAAGTCAAACATATGCATATGATATATGCCTGTCGGCTGATGAGTCTCATATGTTGGTTATAAAGTCAACCCGACATGTCCGGCTACTAAATCCTGGACAGTCTCTTGTGCGCGTATTTCCAAGAATCTATGCATAGCTTTTTCTCATTTATAAATAACTTCTGCTCATTGGGGGACATTTTCGGCGCATTAAAGTGCCCAGCCACCTCTTGCAATATAGGGTCAACAGAGTATCAAGTCTCAACCTGGAGCACGTGGTGGCAAGCCGCTGCTCTTACCTATAGAAGCTCGTATCTCAGATAAAAGAAGTGCATTAGCCACATTATCATTCATATTCATTCATAATCATTCATTATGGTCATAAACATCACATATACATCATATCTCTGCACTTCTCATACATAATTCACCATATTTCAAGCTTACTTCACTTCTAAGTTACCCCCTTTTCATAGCTTAATCTCTTCATTATACTTAGGACTAATACTTAGAATCCAAAAGAGTAAAAATAGAGGTTTAAAGGTTTAAAATCATATTTAAAACACAAAATTCAACTTGCTGAAAAATAGGGCCCCGCGTACACGGAAGTGTATTTTTCCCAGCAAGCGTACACATCCCATCTCCGCGTACGCGAGTATGCTGGATAGAGGCGTATGACCTCGTAAGCGGCCGTGTTCACGCGTATGCGAGTGCCCCATTTGGCCCGTGTCGCATACGCGGCACCTGCCTGCGTGTGCAAGGGCACCAAACAGAAGCGAATGGCCGCGTATGCGCCACCCTCATTTTCCTTAAAAGCTGTTAAAGTGCATATTTCATATTTTACATCTCCAACTTCCGACGTTCATAATTTCCTCTACAAAATTATGCTTTCCACAAAATTTACACCATTTTAAAGCTTTTGAAACTATCTTTAATTTGAAATAAATTTCATTCCAATCCAAATTGAGGTTCCAGTTATGGACTGCCAAAGTTTGTTAAAATCAAGTTTTTCATCTAAAATACCAACCTCTATTTTTACCACATTTTCCAACTCAAACCAATACTCCAAGTTTCAAACAACACCAAAACATACCAAACCACATATTATTATTTTACATTCACATCATACACTCCCATACACAATTTCACCAATTCCAACCCCAACCATTCACATTCAACACCACATTTATACTCAATCATCAATATATCATTGTTATTCATAATAATCATTATTTCATCAACCATCCACCACTTCCATTTAACAACAACATACCTAATACCCACATCAAACAACACATAATTCAATAATCAAAACTACTACATGTACACCAACATATGATTCATCTTATCCTATGGTCGTCTAGCCTAAGTTTTCACAAGACATTATATATTACATACAAGAAACCAAAGCCATACCTTGGCCGATTTCTCTCCTAAGCCAAAAACACCCAAATTGATAAGGTCACAAGCCTTCAACACCAAAATCTCAGCACCCATGGCTCAATCAAGCTTCTAATCTCTTCAAATGAGTTCTAATCTCACATATACACTACCTATTTCATATCATTATATCCATACATACACACTCAATACCCAAACACATATAATTAAGGAATTCAATAAGGTTTGAAAGTTTTCACCTCACCAACAGAGAATTGGGTCAAAACCTGGCAAGCTCACTAAGCTAGCTTGATCCTAAACATTAAAACCAACAAAATCTCAATATCCAATTCATAGAATTTTCGAAAATTAGGGAAGGAAGAACTGAGATTGAGATCGATACTCTCTTACCAAATTAACTACTGGGCTTTGTAGAGCTCGACGCGATCGACGCGTGGCCGCAAACAGTGCGGCGATCGGAGCTCGGAGCGAGAAGTTATGTGGGATAGAATCAAATTCAAGGGTTAGTAAACCTTGGAATGTTCTTCCCCCTTCCCAAATGTTCCCAGCGTGAAATGAACATGAAGGAGGGAAGGGATGCTGAGTTTGCTTAAGTGTGGCAGGATTGAGTTGGGTCTTGGGCCCAATATGGACCCAGTTTGTCCAGTTCGGCCCGTTCGTCTCAATCTTGGGCCAAATTATTTAAAATTAGTGTCAAAATTCTTGTTTTAATTAGCTCTATCTCATTAAACTATAAAATTTATATTTCTAACTTCTTTTATAATTTATTGACTAATTATTCGTCAATTTTACAGAGTTTACAGCTGATTTCGATATGCATTTAGAATTTTTATATTTATAGCCAAAGAGAGTTAAGATTTGTTGAGACCCATCTTTTTTGTTTTTAGTATCACTTTCTTCTTTAAAAAGAGTATAAAGAACAAATGGCTTTTGCATGTATATCTTAGTCTTTTTCTCTTATGATAGTCTTATACAGTACTTGTAGGTGGAAAAAAGCTACTCTATAAGGTTTAACGTGTTTAGCATACTCATTTTAAACGTTGGAGTCAAAACACACATTTTGCATGGGTGCAATTTTGAAGTAACTTCATGTCTTTAAATTTTTTTGGACATGGAACAAAAAACGCTATGCTTCTAAGATGTGCTATTACATTGTAATCTATTTCTCAGGCAATTTATTTACTTAGACTTAGCTTTTGAAGTTATTTATGCTTTCTCAAGTTTAAATTTTACCTAGTTTACTTATATTACTTTAGGAAAAACTCCTTAGTACATTACACAATTAAGCAAATTTTAGATAGTACTTTATGAAATTATTAAACTATATTTGAGTTTATTAATCATTAGAACTCAATTTGAGATACTTGTGGAGCTAACATTATCCTCAAATGGCATATGCATTAACATTTCTTTGTATGCAAATTCATGCTTTTAGATTATCAAATCTTTATATGCTTTAACTTATGCTAGTTGGGTTGGTTTTCTTTTCACCGGTCTACTCATATGGAATTTTATACCTTTTTGAAAAAAGTTTAAATTTCATGGAGCTCTAGGAACCAACTTACTATGGCTTGGTCTAGTGCTGAAGTCAAGCATTAGGTTGTGACCTTTTTCTGCTGCTACTACTAAATTGATTTGATTTTACGCCCTATCTCAAAACATTGATATTCCAATTCTTGAACCACCATCATTTTTTGTGATAATCTGAGTGTGTTTTAACTTGCCATGAATCTAGTATTCTATGCTTAGGACAAAACATATCTAATTAGCTTATTAATTTGTTGAAAACAAAAAGTTACCCTTATCCATTATGTTCCTTAGCTTCCTCTAGGTAAATTGCATATATCCTTATAAAATTACTGTCAAATTCAAGCTTTCAAGAGTTACACACAAAATTAGGTTTTTGCTCTACCACACCAAGTTTGATGGGGGTTAAAAGTCCACAAGAGTAAGCTTCACATTAGTTGTCATGTTAGTTACATCTTTTAAAGTCAACTAAATTAATTTAAATTAAATGAATGCATGGTTGCTCCTAATGCCTTATTTTCTAGCTATTTGTTATTCCTTCTACTTGTTATGTTACTTGTGCATTGTAATTATATAAATAAAACTCACTTGAGTTCTCATCATTCTTGTTTTAACTTTTTTATTCTATTATCATAGTAAACGAGTTCCCTTTACTTCTTTAAATGGTACTTTTTTCTTCACAGAGTAAGATGACGGGGTGAGTAATGATAACAAGTGGTGAAACAAGGTTACACTACTACATTATACGGGGACGGATCTAGAAATATTATTATGGAGGGTCAATAAATATATAATATTAAAAAATTATACAAAAAATTATATAATATAAGATGTATTACAAAAATCTACCGATAAAGAATATATTTTAAAGTGCAAAAAATATGTATGTACTTTTTATTAACGAAGTGGTCGATTCTTCGTATCAAAAAATTCATCGGTAATAGAATCTGTGTCAAATTTTTCAATAATTTTCTTTTCAATATAATAAAAAGATAATTTGCAATAAATTCATCTTTTGTTTTGTTTTTGAGTCATTCTTCATAATATTCATAACTGAAAAGGTCTTTCAATTGTAGCAGTTGAAACAGAGAGAATTAATACCAAATGAATCAAGATAAACGCTCACAAGAAGAAAAAGAATCCACTTTATGGTATTTGAACATTTTTATTTAATTAAAAAATATTAGTAATAATATTTTTCATATTTTTTTAATATTGTTACTTACTTTTTAGATATTAGAAACCATTAATATTTAGGTTGGACTGGACTTTTATTTATACTAGACTAAATATTAAATAATTTTTTTAAAAAAATTAAATCATACTTTATAACTTATTACTATTAATTTTTTAAAAAAAAAAGTTGGGCGGCCAAGGTGTAACACCCCAATTACCCTAAGCCTTACCTCTAGCCGTAAAGCAAAGGTTAATCAGAGATTACGACAATTCTAAGGCTTATACATATTTATATAGAAAGAAATAATATATTCTAGAAGCCTAATGAAGGATTTAGCTCCAAAAACAGGATTTGAAAAGCGCATAACGTACTAGCGAAGCTACTAACTGAAAACACAAGGTACAGATAAGATGTATCAAAATATAATAGTATAATATCAAAAGAATCTAGCCCCGACTCGCAGAGTTTAAGTCGGCTAGCCATATACAGACAACAAGAAGACTGTAGTTCAAAAGGGCTTATACAAGTTTTATTCTCTCAAATAAAAGCCTCTAGGCAGAACAAAAAATGCAAAAGTGAGAGTAAAAGATAAAATAACCAAGAAGACAACAGAATAGAATAAGATCCTCCGCTTTGCTACCATCACCCAACTCACTGCGGTGGGTCACGTCCTGCATCTGAAAAATAACAACATATGGAATGAGAACCGGAGGTTCTCAGTATGGTAACAGTGCCCAATAATGTAAGATGTAAGCCTCCGGGATGCCAAAGGCAATCCTAGAACTTCACACCACATACGGATATTCAAGCTTAGAATAAAATAAAACAAAATAAATATATAAAGAACTTAAACCATAAACCGGATTAACTAAACTTAGGGGAATTCTAACTAATACTAATCACACTGCTATATCCCACAGCTCTCGCCAACCTAACCTCCGTGCGATCCCATCGCCATCGCCTACCTGACCTCCTCAGCACCAGACAATCACAATAAATGCAATCAAGTAAAACACAGATAATATTCATATACAACAAGTAGTTCAAGAAGCAGATAGGCATGTTATACAATTAAGCAACCTCAAGTAAACAAAGCAAGAAAGCATATAGAAAATGCATATGATGAATGTCTGTCCTATTGACTGTGATATCACATGTCGGTTATTGTGCCAAACCCGACAGTAAATCCAGTCGACAACTCCCGGATTAGTCTCTCTATTGCACATAAGGAGGAAAATTCCGAGGGAGAGTGCCCTACCACCTTCTCCTTTCAGAGGGAAATATTCCGAGGGAGCGTGCCCTATCACCGTCCTCTGGTTGTCGCATGATTCCGTGGGTTAGTGCCTTACCACCTAGCAATCAGAGAGAAGTCGCATTTTCAAGAGGAATAATTTCCGAGGGATGAGTACCCTACCACCTTCTCCTTTCAGAGGGAAATATTCTGAGGGAGAGTGCCCTACCACCTTCCTCTGGTTGCGAGAAATATGATTGAGAAGCCCAGCTTCAACTCTCACATCCGAACGTAGGCGGGATACTGCCACAGCCCCTACGATGGAGAACAATACAAATTGTAATCACATATTCAATCTCAGAGGCCACTCCTCTTAACACTTCCACTCATACTCCTCACAACCATCATCAAGTCATAAGTTCCATTCCGAACTCTTAGTTCATTAATTTCTCAAGTCATTGTCAACAATCACCATACGCACCACCCTTCCTTCTCTCTCGACTAACTCATATGCAATACACCAGAAACCTAAACCTCAGTTTGCTAACTTTTCAAAGGAAAACCCAACTTAAACCCCTAGGACCTTTCCCATATTTCAATGCTCTAAAATAATCCCAAGAGTCTTGAAATGGTGTTATAGACATTTACAACCTTGTCGGGAAGGTGAAATAGTTGAAAACAAAGTTTAAAATTATAAAACAGGGCGTGTGTGTCCGCATAGGGGTGTGCGTGTGCACACCCAGAAAGATTTTCAAAGTGTTCATACGCACAAGAGTGTGCGTACGCACAGGTACTGATCCTTCCCGACTTGTGCGTGCGCACAGGGGTGTGCGTCCGCACAGGTCATAATTCTTTATTTATGCGCGCGCGCACATCCTATGCTAGTGCTGCCACCAGAGCCCTTTTCCCTGCCTGTGCGTGTGCACAGGTCTGTGTGTCCGCACAGGTCTGTGTGTCCACACAGGATAACGTTTTCGTAGGGTTGTGTGTGTGCACAAGGCTGTGTATGCGCACATACCAGAAATCACAGAAATTCTGCAACTCTGCAGAATTTCAGATTTCAACACCAATCTTTGAATGATCATAACTTCCTCTACAAAATTTCAAATTTTACAAACTTTATATCAAATCGAAGGGTTTTCAATGATCTTTAATTCTAAACTAAATTCAACATATTTTGAAAATTGAGACAAAAGCTATGATCAAACAAAGTTCTCCAAAAATCACATTTTTATCCAAAATCTCAAAAACTCAATTTTTAACCAAACCTCAATCCAATACCAAATCAAACACATTCCCACCATACCCAAAACAGCCCAAAATTCATATCAAATACTACTTCAACCATTTTCTCAATCACACAACCTTCTAAGTCATGTAACACTTCGAAATTCCCACCAAATCTACATCTTCCAATTTCCATTAACCTTATTAACCTCACAAACCCCCTCAACCATTAACAATCCTCAAAATCATCATTACCCAACTTTCCCACATCATACACCAACACCATCATTTACCACAATCAACACAACTCGTAAATAATCATCAACAATACCAATAACACTCAACAACCATAATAAATATCAACCCTCATGCTCAATTTTCTCAACATCAACAACCATCATAACACATATAATTAATACCAACCATCACAATTTTAACAATTACTACAAATTCTCATCAATCTCAATAATCATCAATCCCTCATCAACAACAATAAACCACACATTCCTCATCAACCTTCGTAATCATTAAATACCAACAACATCAATATTCATCATAAATCATTAAATACCAACAACCTCATCAACTATTTTATCAATCATCAACAGCACCAACCACTCTCAATATAATCCAATAATTTTCTCATTTCACCACAATATTTCACATCATTAATTTCTCATACATTGATCCATCACTTACCATCATCATCATCATAATACTCACCCAACACCAACATTTTCCAACAATCCTCATCAACCACAACAATTCAATACCACCAACAATTAACATCAATTCACATATAATTATTCATACACCAACAGCATTCAATCCTATATTAGGGTCAACTAGCCTAAGTATCCAGAAACATTACATATTACATAAAGGAAACCAAAATCATACCTTGGCGGATTTCCAAGTGCTTCAAACACCAAAACGAAACCACCAAACTTGATCCAAAGCCTCAACCAACTCCAACAAACACCAAGGCTCAACTAACAACACATATATCACCAAAATCAAAACCTAATATATATAAAATAACTAAACACAAGGGTTTAGTGGAACCTTATTTTATAACAATTACCCGCTACTAGAGATAACCTAAACAACCAAAACTACAAAATCTACTCAAAAACTAAATATGAAAACAAGCAGAATCTAGGGCTGGAAACTGGGAATTAGAACGCAATTCCTTACCATATTTTCTTATATAGAAGGGAAGAGCTCTTCAAGAGCTTCGCGTGGCCACAAACGGCTCGTCAATCGGAGCTCCGGATCAAAAGTTATGGAGCTTTGAAGGAGGAGATGAATAGTGTTAATGGCTTCCTTCTCCTCTCGTCTCCCTATCCGAGTTCTCTCTCTCTCTTGGTGTTAAAATGAGCTTCTTTGGCTCATTTATTGCTTTATATGAGTTGGGCTTGGGCCCAACTTGGGCCCGGTCCAACCCGTTAGTGTTTTTAGCCCATTCGGCCAAACTTTGGGCCAAACCTTTAACACTAACGCCCAGTTTTTTATTCCTAATATTTTTCTAAGGTTGTCTACTGTTTTTCACTTTTTCTTGCACAGTATCTGGCAGACTTGAACCGGTTCAACCGGTTTAACTGCCGGTTCACGGTTTTTCACAGAAAACACATTTTCTGACACGGAAAGACCAACTGGGTCCAAAAATTATATTTAAATCCCCAAATTCTCATTCTAACTTTCCGGAACTTAATTTGGGCATTTAAATTATTTTATTCATGAAAAATCCGGTTCTCACATCCTCCCCTCCTTAAAAAGATTTTTGCCCTCGAAAATCCGAGTTACACGATATATCCCCATCAAAGCGCCCTGCCGTGTCGATGCTCCCTCTCGCCTTCCGCTGTGTCACTCTGATTATCGTTATCAAGAATCTAAAAGTTTCCTTAAAACAAATACCGATTTTTGGTAATATATTTCCAAAACCTTTAAAACACGTTTATTCTAAACATATTCCTTGTTAACGCTTTTTCAAGGGAGTCAAAATCATTTGTTCGTAAGTCAAATACTTGAAATCATGGTTTCCTCGGATAAAACCTTTCAATTTAAATCCGCATTCAACAAGATAATTTAGAAACCAAGTTCACAAATTGATAAAATCATAGAACTCACTTTTTCTTTTCAAACAATATCCTTCAAAATAAGATCAATATCAAACTAATCATTATTCAAGCCATAAGTCACTTTTATTTTCTCAAATCTCTTCAAACTCATAATTCAACTTTTCCTCAAAATTAATTCTCTTTCAAATCTTAGTCACTTAATATAACATTTAACAAAACTTCCAAGAGACTTTCAATCATCACCTTAAAATGGAACTTTCTGTGAGAAGACACAAAACTCTAGGGAAGAATAACCTACCTCACCTCTTAAACTCTTTAGAAATCTTTGGAATCATAATTACTCAAATTGAAACCATTTAAAATGGAGACTTAAAATCAAAACCATAGTATGTAGGCCAAAAGTTCTAAGCCACTTTCAAAACCAAAATGCTTAAAAGCCAATTTCATTTCATTCGTAAATCAGAAACCTTTCCAAGGCTCGGAGTTGTTTAGTGTAACGACCCAATTTTCAATATGTCTAGATCATACCAGAAACTGAGTGCTACCAATTTGTCTTCCTAATTATTATCTATTATTTATCATATGAGCCTGATTCATTGTTAAAAACGTAGTTAATTTGCGGGGTTTTTTTTTTTAAACATTTGGATTAATAGAAGGAATCATTCATAATCAATTCACAACCGATAACAGATAAAACAATTATAAACAACCACACATAAATACATCACAAGCAGTCAACAACATTCAGTGATCCAACTTTTATTTAAGTATAGACTTTTAGTTAGAACACCCCTAGGTATAGCTAGATAATAACTATATACATATATATACATATATATACATACAACATCCTAGGCCCTGACCTATTCAAGAAGTCCCTAAGCTGGCACCCAGGCTAGCCTAGACTCTATACTCACCTAGTCCCTCTAAACTACTAAAGCGAGGGAAAGTACGTTCTAAGTCTTCAAAAATCAAGTCAGGTGGAACATCAGCAAAAGGTAGAACATCATCTACTACTCCTTTGCACGATCAGACATTGCCATATAACATGTCTCTGGTACCTCATCAAGTAGCCACACAACAGGAGTCTCGTACACAGGATTTAAGTTAAAGTTCAAGAACAAACGGGGTGTAGACATTGGCTAGTCTCACAGTATATACATATAAACAGGAAACGATATTCACCCTAGACTCAGAAGACTATCTAGAGCAGAATCCTCTTTGCAGAACCATCATCAATGAGCTACTGTAAGGTACTCTTACTTCCATCTGAAGGGGGAAGGGAGAGAGAAGGGGTAAGAACTGGGGAGTTCTTAGTAGGGTCGGGGTTATTAGTTAAGTTCATTAATTCCGTGTTGTTTAGCAGATAAATAGCAGAATACTGAGAAGCAGTAGACAGAAGATACAGATAAATAGAGAAAATAGGAATCAAAACACAAACAAAAGAATACAAGAAAACAAAACACAGACACAGAGAATAGAATGAAAACAAAGAAAGCATACATTCAAACAACAATCATAACAGAGGAAATGCGCAACCAAGTATGATGCATGTCTGTCCTATGCAGGCCATGAGCTCACGTGTCGGTTTACACCCTGCAGCCCGACATTACCTAGGAACTAGTCCTAGATATGGCTTATTTTCTATATGTGAACTTCGGCCTACAAAAATAGCACTCCCGTAAGTGAACCTCGGCTTACAGGAATAGTCTAAACACAACACAACAACTTTCTGTTGGTGAACTTCGGCCTACAAAAATAACACCTCTGTAAGTGAACTTTGGCTTAAAGAAATGGTTTAATCACAACAACTTTCTGTAGGTGAACTTCGGCCTAGAGAAATAGCACCTCTGTAAGTGAACTTCGGCTTACAGAAATAGCACCCCTGTAAGTGAACTTCGGCTTACAGGTATCACAACTCTCTGTAGGTGAACTTCGGCCTACAGGAGCAACACCCTGAGATACACAATATATATTCACTGTAGGTAAACTTCGGCCTACAGGAATAACAACTCACTGTAGGTGTACTTGGGCCTACAGGACTTCTAGGGCCAACAGAAAAGCAGTAGATGAATATACAAATATCTCTGGAGTTGTCTTAATGCAACAAATGACCTTTCAACAGGCCCTCTGCTTGTTCTCTATTCTCTTTATCATATTACTCTTTTCACTTTGTCTTTTTACTCTGCTCTGATTACTTTGTTCTCTGTATCTCTTTACTTTTTTCTGATTACTCTTTCCTCTGTATCTATATTACTCTTTTTCTCTTTATCTCTTTACTTTACTCTAGTTGCCCTATTCTCTGTGTTTCTCTACTCTGCTCTGATTTTTCTGCTTAACGTATGTATTTAAAGCTTATGTAAATTTCGGTATGAATAGTTAGCATGTCCCAAGTATAGGTTCATTAAGTCTATACTGAAACAGTTTAACTTTTCATATAATACCTAACCCTAGTCGCAATTCAAAGACTAACTATATTGCCCTAGTTGTTCACTAGTCTCTGTCTGTTTTTCTGTCATTAAAACTTTACAGAATTTTCTTTGGTTTTTATCTTTTCTTTAACTTTTTATCTTTTCTTTATCTTTGCCTCACTATCATGTTATTACCACTCCCTAAGTATTTTATGAAGGTAATTATGAGATTCTGCACTTAAAGTTGTCTTTCTAAAGCTTTTACAGAAAACTGCCTTTTTCGTATTATTTTATTATTTTTATTAAAATATTATTTTTAATTTTATTATTATTTATTATTTTATTAATATATTTTCGAAAATTACCTTAACTTTACCTTTAACCTTTAAAATTCACTTTTTACCACCCGTAACTTTTAATATTTCTACTTTTACCACCCTAACTTTCAGAAATTACCATATTACCCCTTAAACACCAAAAATTTTACTTCCTTTCCCTTTCTAAGATCTAAAAGGTGTTCTTCAATGTTCTTCACCACACTCAAAGTGTTCTTCATGTTCTTCGTAAATTCTTCAAATTCTTTCTCTGTTTTTACCCGTTTTTCAATCTTTTCAGCAACCGATTTTTACCAAAATTCAAAATAAATTCCCAGCCACTAAAACCCCATCTTTTCTACATGATTTTAACACAAATTGAACCCCAATTTAGGGCCTAGTTTTTTGTTTTCCGGCTGCTCCAAGAACACATATTCATAGCTTGAATTTCATCAAATTTCATCAAATTTTCACCAAAATTTCAACAAGAATTACTCATACAAACAATCAATTTCAAGCACAGCCAAACCATATCATAATCACACAACTCAAACACAATCAATCAAGATTAAATTCGTCAATCCCTACCTGGTTTTGCTGCTCCTAATTCGGTTAAACTTTCAGGTGGTCCTTAAGCACTTTTTCTTCCTAAATCACATCAAGAACAACTTTAAATCCAAAAACTCTCAACTAACCAAATCTCACTCAGTATGTTAGGAAGAGATATCTCACCTTAGACTTGCTGGAAATTCACGTTTCTTGGCCCTCAAGTCAAGTTAAGCATGATTCCTAAGGAAGAACATCAAGAAAACACATGTTTTGCATGGTTTTCCTTGAAAACCGAATTGAAATGGGAGGGAGACAGCCATCTCACCTTATTTCCAGCCTTGATAAATCACATGGTTATGTAGAGGAAGAAGAGAGGATCATTTTGGTAAAATCGGAGTTTTGATTTGAGTTTTAGTTCAGAAGAAATCAAGCTTTGAAGATTAAGTGTTCATGAAAGTTTCTCTCTTTTCTCTCTTGTTATTTTCGGCCAAAATGATGAAATGAGACAGCCTTGGAGGTCTTGGGGGTGTAAGGTGAGTTGTGATTGGTTGGCTTGGAGGTGGGTTAAAATAATATTAAAATATCTCAGGTGTACAACTACTAAAACTAGATGTATCGGAACACTTGTAAAAACATCTCTAAAAATTATTTTCTGAGCTACTAGCATAAATGACACTATTAACATGTTTATTATAAGAATAGAACATGTATAATGAGGCCTTAGCATTGCTAAATTCATCAGAGAGTGCTGGTGCTAAGCTGCACCAGTAAACCGTAAACCCAGTTAAACTGATTTTCTGTTTTTAACAAAAACAGACCAGGTAACCTTATAATATCATTCAAGCATGTTCTAATACTAATATAATGATAATATTATACTATTATCTCTATCCTCTCATGAATCGAGTCTGGGTCGTCAAACAGAGACTATTTACGAAAATCAGAATCAAAACTGCCAACCGATACGGTTCAAAAACTAGGTTCTTCGTGACCGCATTATCGAGCCTACCTTGAAAAAGGTTCTTGCTTAAAGATGACATAATGATAATGAGGATTGAGATGCTTGATGATATAACAGAGGTGTTCCCTTTATTGATCTTCCGGAGAAATCCGTACTTTCAGAAAAGATCTCATGTACTCAAAAATCGGGGTTGTTACATTCTACCCTCCTAAAAGAAAATTTTGCCCTCAAAATTTCAGCCACGTGCAAGAATCCTTCTTCAAGCGGTCTATTTCCTTCAAGCCATCCTGACGAAGAGATCGGTCCGTTCCTTACAGCATCTAAATATCACATAGGCATGGCCATGGAGATCATAACAGCTATAAGAATAGTTGTGCCTCTCACGAATTTGTCGTTCGGAACTCGATTAAACCATGCCTATTCACAATCATTGAGGTCTTATCCGCACCAAATAATCAATATTAAGGTGATCAGTCTTAATATCTTAAGTTAGGCACGAACATTCCCAAAATGAGCACTCATAGACATTCATGCCAAATGTATCTTGAAGATACCCTAACAGCATGGGACACACAAGCAGAGTATGCAATGAAGCATAGTCAGTCCACTCCCCAGGCTCTATTGGGAACAAACTGCTCTGATACCAAATTGTAACGACCCAATTTTCAATATGTCTAGATCATACCAGAAACTGAGCGCTACCAATTTGTCTTCCTAATTATTATCTATTATTTATCATATGAGCCTGATTCGTTATTAAAAACGTAGTTAATTTGCAGGGTTTTTTTTTTTTAAACATTTGGATTAATAGACGGAATCATTCATAATCAATTCACAACTGATAACAGATAAAACAGTTATAAACAACCACACATAAATACATCACAAGCAGTCAACAACATTCAGTGATCCAACTTTTATTTAAGTATAGACTTTTAGTTAGAACACCCCTAGGTATAGCTAGATAATAACTATATACATATATATACATATATATACATACAACATCCTAGGCCCTGACCTGTTCAAGAAGTCCCTAAGCTAGCGCCCAGGCTAGCCTAGACTCTATACTCACCTAGTCCCTCTAAACTACTAAAGCGAGGGAAAGTACGTTCTAAGTCTTCAAAAATCAAGTCAGGTGGAACATCAGCAAAAGGTAGAACATCATCTACTACTCCTTTGCACGATCAGACATTGCCATATAACGTGTCTCTGGTACCTCATCAAGTAGCCACACAACAGGAGTCTCGTACACAGGATTTAAGTTAAAGTTCAAGAACAAACGGGGTGTAGACATTGGCTAGTCTCACAGTATATACATATAAACAGGGAACGATATTCACCCTAGACTCAGAAGACTATCTAGAGCAGAATCCTCTTTGCAGAACCATCATCAACGAGCTACTGTAAGGTACTCTTACTTCCATCTGAAGGGGGAAGGGAGAGAGAAGGGGTAAGAACTGGGAAGTTCTTAGTAGGGTCGGGGTTATTAGTTAAGTTCATTAATTCCGTATTGTTTAGCAGATAAATAGCAGAATATCGAGAAGCAGTAGATAGAAAAAACAGATAAATAGAGAAAATAGGAAGCAAAAAACAAAAAAAAGAATACAAGAAAACAAAATACAGACACAGAGAATAGAATGAAAACAAAGAAAGCATACATTCAAACAACAATCATAACAGAGGAAATGCACAACCAAGTATGATGCATGTCTGTCCAATGCAGGCCATGAGCTCACGTGTCGGTTTACACCCTGCAGCCCAACATTACCTAGGAACTAGTCCTAGATATGGCTTATTTTCTGTAGGTGAACTTCGGCCTACAGAAATAGCACTCCCGTAAGTGAACTTCGGCTTACAAGAATAGTCTAAACACAACACAACAACTTTCTGTAGGTGAACTTCGGCCTACAGAAATAACACCTCTGTAAGTGAACTTTGGCTTACAGAAATGGTTTAATCACAACAACTTTCTGTAGGTGAACTTCGGCCTACAGAAATAGCACCTCTGTAAGTGAACTTTGGCTTACAGAAATAGCGCCTCTGTAAGTGAACTTCGGCTTACAGGTATCACAACTCTCTGTAGGTGAACTTCGGCCTACAGGAGCAACACCCTGAGAAACACAATTGATATTCACTGTAGGTGAACTTCGGCCTACAGGAATAACAACTCACTGTAGGTGAACTTGGGCCTACAGGACCTCTAGGGCCAACAGAAAAGCAGCAAATGAATATACAAATATCTCTGGAGTTGCCTTAACGCAACAAATGACCTTTCAACAGGCCCTCTGCTTGTTCTCTATTCTCTTTATCATATTACTCTTTTCACTTTGTCTTTTTACTCTGCTCTGATTACTCTGTTCTCTGTATCTCTTTACTTTTTTCTGATTACTCTTTCCTCTGTATCTATATTACTCTTTTTCTCTTTATCTCTTTACTTTACTCTGGTTGCCCTGTTCTCTGTGTTTCTCTACTCTGCTCTGATTTCTCTGCTTAACGTATGTATTTAAAGCTTATGTAAATTTCGGTATGAATAGTAGCCTGTCCCAAGTATAGGTTCATTAAGTCTATACTGGAACAGTTTAACTTTTCATATAATACCTAACCCTAGTCACAACTCAAGGACTAACTATGTTGCCCTAGTTTGTTCACTAGTCTCTGTTTATTTTTCTGTCATTAAAACTTTACAGAATTTTCTTTGGTTTTTATCTTTTCTTTAACTTTTTATCTTTTCTTTATCTTTGCCTCACTATCATGTTATTACCACTCCCTAAGTATTTTATGAAGGTAATTATGAGATTCTGCGCTTAAAGTTGTCTTTCTAAAGCTTTTACAGAAAACTGCCTTTTTCGTATTATTTTATTATTTTTATTAAAATATTATTTTTAATTAAATATTATTATTTAATATTTTATTATTATTTATTATTTTATTAATATATTTTCGAAAATTACCTTAACTTTACCTTTAACCTTTAAAATTTACTTTTTACCACCTGTAACTTTTAATATTTCTACTTTTACCACTCTAACTTTCAAAAATTACCATATAACCCCTTAAACACCAAAAATTTTACTTCCTTGCCCTTTCTAAGATCTAAAAGGTGTTCTTCAATGTTCTTCACCACACTCAAAGTGTTCTTCATGTTCTTCGTATATTCTTCAAATTCTTTCTCTGTTTTTACCCGTTTTTCAGTCTTTTCAGCAACCGATTTTTACCAAATTTCAAAATAAATTCCCAGCCACTAAAACCCCATCTTTTCTACATGATTTTAACACAAATTGAACCCCAATTTAGGGCCTAGGTTTTCGTTTACCAGCAGCTCCAAGAACACACATTCATAGCTTGAATTTCATCAAATTTCATCAAATTTTTACCAAAATTTCAACAAGAATTACTCATACAAACAATCAATTTCAAGCACAGCCAAACCATATCATAATCACACAACTCAAACACAATCAATCAAGATTAAATTCGTCAATCCCTACCTGGTTTTGCTGCTCCTAATTCGGTTAAACTTTCAGGTGGTCCTTAAGCACTTTTTCTTCCTAAATCACATCAAGAACAACTTTAAATCCAAAAACCCTCAACTGACCAAATCTCACTCAGTATGTTAGGAAGAGATATCTCACCTTAGACTTGCTGGAAATTCACGTTTCTTGGCCCTCAAGTCAAGTTAAGCATGATTCCTAAGGAAGAACATCAAGAAAACACATGTTTTGCATGGTTTTCCTTGAAAACCGAATTGAAATGGGAGGGAGACAGCCATCTCACCTTATTTCCAGCCTTGATAAATCACATGGTTATGTAGATGAAGAAGAGAGGATCATTTTGGTGAAATCAGAGTTTTGATTTGAGTTTTAGTTCAGAAGAAATCAAGCTTTGAAGATTAAGTGTTCATGAAAGTTTCTCTCTTTTCTCTCTTGTTATTTTCGGCCAAAATGATGAAATGAGACAGCCTTGGAGGTCTTGGGTGTGTAAGGTGTTAAAATAATATTAAAATAAGACAGCCTTGAAGATTAAGTGTTCATGAAAGTTTCTCTCTTTTCTCTCTTGTTATTTTCGGCCAAAATGATGAAATGAGACAGCCTTGGAGGTCTTGGTTGGCTTGGAGGTGGGTTAAAATAATATTAAAATATCTCAGGTGTACAACTACTAAAACTAGATGTATCGGAACACTTGTAAAAACATCTCTAAAAATTATTTTCTGAGCTACTAGCATAAATGACACTATTAACATGTTTATTATAAGAATAGAACATGTATAATGAGGCCTTAGCATTGCTAAATTCATCAGAGAGTGCTGGTGCTAAGCTGCACCAGTAAACCGTAAACCCGGTTAAACTGATTTTCTGTTTTTAACAAAAACAGACCAGGTAACCTTATAATATCATTCAAGCATGTTCTAATACTAATATAATGATAATATTATACTATTATCTCTATCCTCTCATGAATCGAGTCTGGGTCGTCAAACAGAGACTATTTACGAAAATCAGAATCAAAACTGCCAACCGATACGGTTCAAAAACTAGGTTCTTCGTGACCGCGTTATCGAGCTTGCCTCGGAAAAGGTTCTAGCTTAAGGATGACACAATGATAATGAGGATTGAGATGCTTGATGATATAACAGAGGTGTTCCCTTTACTGATCTTCCGGAGAAATCCGTACTTTCAGAAAAGATCTCATGTACTCGAAAATCAGGGTTGTTATATTCTACCCTCCTAAAAGAAAATTTTGCCCTCAAAATTTCAGCCACGTGCAAGAATCCTTCTTCAAGCGGTCTATTTCCTTCAAGCCATCCTGACGAAGAGATCGGTCCGTTCCTTACAGCATCTAAATATCACATAGCCATGGCCATGGAGATCATAACAGCTATAAGAATAGTTGTGCCTCTCACGAATTTGTCGTTCACAACTCGATTAAACCATCCTTATTCACAGTCATTGAGGTCTTATCCGCACCAAATAATCAATATTAAGGTGATCAGTCTTAATATCTCAAGTTAGGCACGAACATTCCCAAAATGAGCACTCATAGACATTCATGCCAAATGTATCTTGAAGATACCCTAACAGCATGGGACACACAAGCAGAGTATGCAATGAAGCATAGTCAGTCCACTCCCCAGGCTCTATTGGGAACAAACTGCTCTGATACCAAATTGTAACGACCCAAATTTCAATATGTCTAGATCATACCAGAAACTGAGCACTACTAATTTGTCTTCCTAATTATTATTTATTATTTATCATATGAGCCTGATTCGTTGTTAAAAACGTAGTTAATTTGCGGGGTTTTTTTTTTTAAACATTTGGATTAATAGATGGAATCATTCATAATCAATTTACAACTGATAACAGATAAAACAGTTATAAATAACCACACATAAATACATCACAAGCAGTCAACAACATTCAGTGATCCAACTTTTATTTAAGTATAGACTTTTAGTTAGAAGACCCCTAGGTATAGCTAGATAATAACTATATACATATATATACATACAACATCCTAGGCCCTGACCTGTTCAAGAAGTCCCTAAGCTGGCGCCCAGGCTAGCCTAGACTCTATACTCACCTAGTCCCTCTAAACTACTAAAGCGAGGGAAAGTATCTTCTAAGTCTTCAAAAATCAAGTCAGGTGGAACATCAGCAAAAGGTAGAACATCATCTACTACTCCTTTGCACGATCAGACATTGCCATATAACGTGTCTCTGGTACCTTATCAAGTAGCCACACAACAGGAGTCTCGTACACAGAATTTAAGTTAAAGTTCAAGAACAAACGGGGTGTAGACATTGGCTAGTCTCACAGTATATACATATAAACAGGGAACGATATTCACCCTAAACTCAGAAGACTATCTAGAGCAGAATCCTCTTTGCATAACCATCATTAACGACCTACTGTAAGGTACTCTTACTTCCATCTGAAGGGGGAAGGGAGAGAGAAGGGGTAAGAACTGGGGAGTTCTTAGTAGGGTCTGGGTTATTAGTTAAGTTCATTAATTCCGTATTGTTTAGCAGATAAATAGCAGAATATCGAGAAATAGTAGATAGAAGAAACAGATAAATAGAGAAAATAGGAAGAAAAACACAAACAAAAGAATACAAGAAAACAAAACACAGACACAGAGAATAGAAGGAAAACAAAGAAAGCATACATTCAAACAACAATCATAACACAGGAAATGCACAACCAAGTATGATGCATGTCTGTCATATGCAGGCCATGAGCTCACGTGTCGGTTTACACCCTGCAGCCCGACATTTCCTAGGAACTAGTCCTAGATATGGCTTATTTTCTGTAGGTGAACTTTGGCCTACAGAAATAGCACTCCCGTAAGTGAACTTCGGCTTACAGGAATAGTCTAAACACAACACAACAATTTTCTGTAGGTGAACTTCGGCCTACAGAAATAACACCTCTGTAAGTGAACTTTGGCTTACAGAAATGGTTTAATCACAACAACTTTCTGTAGGTGAACTTCGGCCTACAGAAATAGCACCTCTGTAAGTGAACTTCGGCTTACAGAAATAGCGCCCCTGTAAGTGAACTTCGGCTTACAGGTATCACAACTCTCTGTAGGTGAACTTCGGCCTACAGGAGCAACACCCTGAGATAAACAATTGATATTCACTGTAGGTGAACTTCGGCCTACAGGAATAACAACTCACTGTAGGTGAACTTGGGCCTACAGGACCTCTAGGGCCAACAGAAAAGCAGCAGATGAATATACAAATATCTCTGGAGTTGCCTTAACGCAACAAATGACCTTTCAACAGGCCCTCTGCTTGTTCTCTATTCTCTTTATCATATTACTCTTTTCACTTTGTCTTTTTACTCTGCTCTGATTACTCTGTTCTCTGTATCTCTTTACTTTTTTCTGATTACTCTTTCCTCTGTATCTATATTACTCTTTTTCTCTTTATCTCTTTACTTTACTCTGGTTGCCCTGTTCTCTGTGTTTTTCTACTCTGCTCTGATTTTTCTGCTTAACGTATGTATTTAAAGCTTATGTAAATTTCGGTATGAATAGTTAGCCTGTCCCAAGTATAGGTTCATTAAGTCTATACTGAAACAGTTTAACTTTTCATATAATACCTAACCCTAGTCGTAACTCCAGGACTAACTATGTTGCCCTAGTTTGTTCACTAGTCTCTGTCTGTTTTTCTGTCATTAAAACTTTACAGAATTTTCTTTGGTTTTTATCTTTTCTTTAACTTTTTAACTTTTCTTTATCTTTGACTCACTATCATGTTATTACCACTCCCTTAGTGTTTTATGAAGGTAATTATGAGATTCTGCACTTAAAGTTGTCTTTCTAAAGCTTTTACAGAAAACTGCCTTTTTCGTATTATTTTATTATTTTTATTAAAATATTATTTTTAATTAAATATTATTATTTAATATTTTATTATTATTTATTATTTTATTAATATATTTTCGAAAATTACCTTAACTTTACCTTTAACCTTTAAAATTTACTTTTTACCACCTGTAACTTTTAATATTTCTACTTTTACCACTCTAACTTTCAGAAATTACCATATAACCCCTTAAACACCAAAAATTTTACTTCCTTGCCCTTTCTAAGATCTAAAAGGTGTTCTTCAATGTTCTTCACCACACTCAAAGTGTTCTTCATGTTCTTCGTATATTCTTCAAATTCTTTCTCTGTTTTTACCCGTTTTTCAGTCTTTTCAGCAACCGATTTTTACCAAAATTCAAAATAAATTCCCAGACACTAAAACCCCATATTTTCTACATGATTTTAACACAAATTGAACCCCAATTTAGGGCCTAGGTTTTCGTTTACCAGCTGCTCCAAGAACACACATTCATAGCTTGAATTTCATCAAATTTCATCAAATTTTCACCAAAATTTCAACAAGAATTACTCATACAAACAATCAATTTCAAGCAGAGCCAAACCATATCATAATCACAAAACTCAAACACAATCAATAAAGATTAAATTAGTCAATCCCTACCTGGTTTTGCTGCTCCTAATTCGGTTAAACTTTCAGGTGGTCCTTAAGCACTTTTTCCTCCTAAATCACATCAAGAACAACTTTAAATCCAAAAACTCTCAACTGACCAAATCTCACTCAGTATGTTAGGAAGAGATATCTCACCTTAGACTTGCTGGAAATTCACGTTTCTTGGACCTCAAGTCAAGTTAAGCATGATTCCTAAGGAAGAATATCAAGAAAACACATGTTTTGCATGGTTTTCCTTGAAAACCAAATTGAAATGGGAGGGAGTCCGCCATCCCACCTTATTTCCAGCCTTGATAAGTCACATGGTTATGTAGAGGAAGAAGAGAGGATCATTTTGGTGAAATCGGAGTTTTGATTTGAGTTTTAGTTCAGAAGAAATCAAGCTTTGAAGATTAAGTGTTCATGAAAGTTTCTCTCTTTTCTCTCTTGTTATTTTCGGCCAAAATGATGAAATGAGACAGCCTTGGAGGTCTTGGGGGTGTAAGGTGAGTTGTGATTGGTTGGCTTGGAGGTAGGTTAAAATAATATTAAAATATCTCAGGTGTACAACTACTAAAACTAGATGTATCGGAACACTTGTAAAAACATCTCTAAAAATTGTTTTCTGAGCTACTAGCATAAATGACACTATTAACATGTTTATTATAAGAATAGAAAATGTATAATGTGGCCTTAGCATTGCTAAATTTATCAGAGAGTGCTGGTGCTAAGCTGCACCAGTAAACCGTAAATCCGGTTAAACCGATTTTCTGTTTTTAATAAAAATAGACCAGGTAACCTTATAATATCATTCAAGCATGTTCTAATACTAATATAATGATAATATTATACTATTATCTCTCTCCTCTCATGAATCGAGTCTGTTTCGTCAAACAAAGACTATTTACGAAAATCATAATCAAAACTGCCAACCGATACGGTTCAAAAACTAGGTTCTTCGTGACCGCGTTATCGAGCTTGCCTTGGAAAAGGTTCTAGCTTAAGGATGACATAATGATAATGAGGATTAAGATACTTTTTGATATAACAGAGGTGTTCCCTTTAATGATCTTCCGGAGAAATCCGTACTTTCAGAAAAGATCTCATGTACTCGAAAATCAGGGTTATTACATTTAGTCTTGCTAAGTCAAACTTTAAAGAATACTTCAAAAGAAAATGAACCTAATTAATCAAAGTTCAACTTCTATTAAAATCGACTAAAACTCTTTTAAAGGTACGTCTTTAATCAAACTTCAAAACATAGGTTCTTTCTTATTTAAATCAATCTTAAAACATCCACTTTCCGTAGACAGATTAAACTCAAAGAACATCTATTTCTTAATAAATCAAGAACCAAGTAATAGAACCTCTCAAATTTATTCCTTTTCTAAATCACATTCTTAAAACAAAATCTTAAATTTCATAAAAATTTTGGCAGTATCTCCCCTAAAACTTGGGCTTTGCCACCCTTTTCGGGTCCCAACTAAAACCATGTTTTCCAAACCAAGTTTAAAAATCAATCTAAGCTTTAAAACTTTTTCAACACAAACGACGATAATCTGTACTATGAAGATAAGTAGAGATTTGATCATCGGCTTCATAATTACCTCAACCCTGTTGTTGTGATCCATCCGCCTCATGTGTTCCTCGGTGTGGACAATCTCTAACCAAATGTCCCGGTGAGCCACACTTGTAACATAGTTTCTTACCCAACTGGCATAGCCTATTTGGGTGGTAGTTTACACACTCCTGACATTTCATATCAGAGGAGTAAGCTCTTGACCGTTTCCCCTCACCATATCTCTTGAAGTTATGTCCCCTTGGCCCAAGGTAATCGTCGTGTTCTCTACTAGTGTCTCCTCCACGAGTGTCCTTTGACGAGGCTACCGTCTTCGTGCATTACTCAACCACTCTTGCCTTGTTCACCAGAACGGAGAAAATTCGAATCTCCATAGGAGCCACAGCAGTCATGATATCGCCCTTCAAGCCACCTTGATACCTGAAACACTTCCAACTTTTATAGGTCTCCAGGGCACCCTGACATACCCTAGAAAACCTACAGAGTTCCTCAAACTTGCTTGTATAGTCTGTCAAAAATAGAGAACCTTGCTTTAGTTGCATCAGTTCCATCTCCTTTGCTTCCCTTGCCGACTCAGGAAAGTACTTCTTGTAGAAGGCCGTCTGGAATACATCCCAAGGAACATCAATGTTCTGAAGTTGGAGCAAGCGGCATTCCGCCTGCCACCAATGTTGGGCCTCTTCTAGAAGGTGATAAGCAGCAAACTCCACGTATTGGTTGTTCAGGACATGTTGTACTTGCAGTGCACGCTCCATAGCTTGGAACCAGTTATCCGCTTCCGTGGGATTTGTTGAACCTCGGAAACTCAGAGGATGAACCTTGAGAAAGGTCGCCAAGGTCATCGGAGCACCCCCCATGTTATCTCCATTCCCCTAAGCATCATTGTTGGCGTTTCCCTCACCATCTCCGTTTCCATTTCCCGCCGGTTGGCCTAACCTTTGCACAGCTTGCAGAGTCGCAGTAGCATTCGCCTCCATGGTATTTGCAAGATTCGCCATTGCCGCCATAAACTCGGCATGGTTATCGGCCGGTTGCTCGTTTCTACTCTCTCTTCGTGAACGTGTATGACCTCATCCGCGAGTAGCCATTAAGGTTCCTGTCTACACCAACCAATTGATATCAAGATGATCAGTCTTAATACCAAAAGCCTAGTGCTTCCATTATCCCAAACAGGCACTCACAAACAAACATGCTATACAATATCAAGTAGATAACCTAATAGCATAAAAGAAAAAGACACACAGAGTATGCAACGAAGCACAATCGGTCCATCCCTCAGGCTCACGAGGATGAACCGCTCTGATACCACTAAATGTAACACCCCAATTACCCTAAGCCTTACCTCTAGCCGTAAAGCAAAGGTTAATCAGAGATTACGACAATTCTAAGGCTTATACATATTTATATAGAAAGAAATAATATATTCTAGAAGCCTGATGAAGGATTTAGCTCCAAAAACAGGATTTGAAAAGTGCATAACGTACTAGCGAAGCTACTAACTGAAAACACAAGGTACAGATAAGATGTATCAAAATATAATAGTATAATATCAAAAGAATCTAGCCCCGACTCGCGGAGTTTAAGTCGGCTAGCCATATACAGACAACAAGAAGACTGTAGTTCAAAAGGGCTTATACAAGTTTTATTCTCTCAAATAAAAGCCTCTAGGCAGACCAAAAAATGCAAAAGTGAGAGTAAAAGATAAAATAACCAAGAAGACAACAAAATAGAATAAGATCCTCCACTCTGCTACCATCACCCAACTCACTGCGGTGGGTGGCGTCCTGCATGTGAAAAACAACAACAACGTATGGAATGAGAACCGGAAGTTCTCAGTATGGTAACAGTGCCCAATAATGTAAGATGTAAGACTCCGGGACGCCAAAGGCAATCCTAGAACTTCACACCACATACGGATATTCAAGCTTAGAATAAAATAAAACAAAATAAATATATAAAGAACTTAAACTATAAACCGGATTAACTAAACTTAGGGAAATTCTAACTAATACTAATCACACCACTGTATCCCACAGCCCTCGCCAACCTAACCTCCATGCCCCATCGCCACTGCCTACCTGACCTCCTCAGCACCAGACAATCACAATAAATGCAATCAAGTAAAACACAGATAATATTCATATACAACAAGTAGTTCAAGAAGCAGATAGGCATGTTATACAATTAAGCAACCTCAAGTAAACATAGCAAGCAAGCATATAGAAAATGCATATGATGAATGTCTGTCCTATTGGCTGTGATATCATATGTCGGTTATTGTGCCAAACCCGACAGTAAATCCGGTCGACAACTCCCGGATTAGTCTCTCTATTATACATAAGGAGGAAAATTCCGAGGGAGAGTGCCCTACCACCTTCTCCTTTCAGAGGGAAATATTCCGAGGGAGCGTGCCCTACCACCTTCCTCTGGTTGTCACATGATTCCATGAGTTAGTGCTCTACTACCTTGCAATCAGAGAGAAGTTGCATTTTCAGGAGGAATAATTTCCGAGGGATGAGTGCCCTAGCACCTTCTTCTTTCAGAGGGAAATATTCCGAGGGAGAGTGCCCCACCACCTTCCTCTAGTTAAGAGAAATATGAGTGAGAAGCCCAGCTTCAACTCTCACATCGGAACGTAGGCGGGATACTGTCACAGCCCCTACGACGGAGAACAATACAAATTGTAATCACATATTCAATCTCAGAGGCCACTCCTCTTAACACTTCCACTCATACTCCTCACAACCATCTGATGAGACACAGAAGTTGGTGAATTAAAAAATTATTAAAATAGTTACGTTGCAAGTATAGTTCTTAACTCACTGAAAATTTGCCTATCAATTTAGAAATATGTCACAGAGAGTTTAAATTAAAAATTACTGGGAGTTAGAGTCCCAGGTCGTCTCCCAATGAGTTGCAGAAAAGTGTGCTATTTTATTAATCAGATGTTCCAAAAGGTTGAGTTAAGTATATGGAAAATTAAATTGAGAAAATTTAAATAATATGAATAAAAGCCTTGACTGGGAGTTGATTAGTTGGAATCTCTATTATTGATGGGGTGATTTCAAGATTAATTTATAATTAATGGTTATTCTGTTTAGTTATCCTTTACTAGGTAAAGGAAAGTCAAACAAGTTGGAATGCTAGATCTATTCACGAGTTGCAACCCACTTAGTTCAAAGGGATTGGTGTTAGTGACTAGATAGCAATCCAACAGTTAACCCAATTACAAATTCTCTTTCAATCCTTCCAACTCAAGAGTTCCTTTCAATTAACTCCCCATCAAGTGAAGAAACTACTCGCTCATTGTAAATAATAAATCCATAACATATGAAAGAGAATTAAAAGAAGACATGATTATTGGAATGGAAAATAAATTAAAATGGAAGAAATAATCCTTGTATTAAATAATCATGAAAGTATTCAAATGACAAAATTGAACAAAGCAAAGAACATGGAAGAATAAAACCAAGTTAAGAGAACGAACTAGAATGACGAAGTCTTGATAAGGAAATAACTCTTCTCAATGTTCCAATGCTAAGACCAATTAAAAATTAAAATTCTAAAACATAGAGAGAATAACCTAAAGGAGTAAAACTAGATCTAAAACTGAAAACTATATAGAATGAATGTTGTGTTTTGTTTCTGCATATTCTCTGGCTCTAGTCTGCTGTTTTGGGCCGAAAACTGGGTCGAAATAAGGTCCAAAATCGCCCCCAGCGAATTCTACAGATTATGCAGATCGCACATGTCACGCGATCGCGTCATCCATGCGGATGCGTCATTCGCGCTTTTCCTTGCCACGTCGTCCACGCTACCGCGTCGCTTGAGCTTTTCCAATCCGCGCAACCGCGTGAGCCATGCGGCCGCGTCACTGCGATTTGCTTTCCTTCGCACGGTCGCGTGAGCCATGCGACCGTGTCACTTCTCGCTTGTTATCTCCTCAAATTCTTGTGTTCCTTCCATTTTTTGGTAGCTTCATTTCCAATCTCCAACTCATTCATGCCTTATAAAGTCTGAAACACTCAACACACAGATCACAGCATCGAATGGAATAAAGGAGAATTAAAAATACACAATTAAAGTCTCTAGGAAGCAGTTTTCAAACATGTAATAAATTCAGGAAGGAATTATAATTTCATGCTAATTTAATGAATAAGTGGGTAAGGATCATGATAAAACCACACAATTAAACACAATATAAACCATAAAATAGTGGTTTATCAACCTCCCCACATTTAAACATTAGCATATCCTCATTCTTAATTGAAGGAGACAAGTAAATAAGTATGAACATGTAGAAACTCATGAAATGCAATGCAATCCTATATATATAAATAAATTCAACTATATATATAAGTAAATGCAACTATATGATTCTTGCCCACTTGATCAAAAGTAAATAAGCTCTTCAAAACAATTACAAATCAAATTCCACTAATTCTATCATTATACAATAAAACAGATAAAAGTGCAAGAAGATAGCTCATGAAAGCCGGGGACATGAAAATTCAAGCATTGAACCCTCACTGATAATGTGTGTACGCTCTAATCTCTAGTGTATAGGGTAATCACTCTATCCTTCTCTAATCATGCTTTCTAACTTTTGTTTTTCTCCTAACCAATCAACAACAGTTAATATACCAATGCAAACATTATGAGGTCTTTTCAAGGTTGTAATGGGACCAAGGTACAAGTAGGGGTATACATATGGTTAAGTGAGCTGATAAATTGAATCTTTAATTAACCCAAGCTTCAACCCAACCTATATCTTTTTAATGTAATCTTAAAGTTCATACCTAGCTACCCAGAATTCCCTTTTTCAATCCATACTCATGTATCAACTTTGTATTTGATTCTATCATATGTGCATTGATCTTTGAGTTCTGAATTTAACATTGGGGTAATTTTGTCCCCTTATTTTTTTTTTTAAATTGAAAGAAATATAGCTTATCAATGCACATAGATTTTTAATTCTTATAGTTTCACATGAGTAGGTATCCAAATTCCCATTAAATTCTCATGACACATTCCCTTAACAACTTTTGTTCCCACGATTTCCCATACTTAACTAGCACACACAATTCTATCTTAAGCTAACCAAAGATTCAATTTGGGATATACAATTATTTTTCAGCTTAAGGTAGTAATGTGGTAAAATATAGAACAAATGGGATTTAAAGGCTCAAGTGGTTAACAAAGGTAATTGAAAAGGGTAGGCTTAATTTGGATAAGTGAGTTTAAACAAATAATGGCCTCAATCATGTGCAAGCATGAAAATATAATAAATATTGGACATATAAGATAAAACAAAATATAGATTACAATCATAGAGAAGTAAACACACAAGAATGAAATAATTATGGTTAAATAATGTAACCATACATAAAGGCTCAAATCTTTCACAGGTTGTGTGTTCTTTAGCTCAAATGTCATGTTCCAAATACAACTCAAGCAAATTTATCATAAATTTTGAAAAATTAGTGAAATTTTGTTCCAAAGATAGAGTCTTAAAAGAAACTTATTATCTTTTCAATCAAGTAGAACATGCATGCAACTATCCTAACCTATGCAATTTATTCTATTCTATAAAAGAAAGAAAATCTAACTAAAATATCCTAATTATTGGTGCTAGAGAAGAGAAATTACCTCCGGAAGTCAGGTACTGACCGACCTCCCCACACTTAAGGCTTTGCACCATCCTCGGTGCCGTCTGTCAGGAACAGGGGTGGGCTGGTAGTAGTATCTCCACAATCGGGACCATCATGGCTCCCTGTGCTAGTAAAAGAAGTGGATTCCGGGGTGTCTGAGTCTTTGCAATCTCCTTTAAGTAGCTCCCTGAGGTGTTTGAATCTTTGGTTGTTACGGCGCTCTCTCAACTTAGCTTTGTGTTCTTGCCGATCCAACCTCTTGATTATCTGCTGGAGCAATTCATAAGTTGTAGGTGCTTGTGGTATTGAAGAAGCATTATCTTCAACTGGAGTAGTAGGAAGGCTTGTAGTGGCTGCTGGGAGTCTGAGGTATTTTCCGTTAGGGACATACTGATCATCCCGTGGAAGCACGGCTTTGGTGTCCCCAGCTCTGTAGGAGACTCTGGCGGCTGAGACAAGATCTGAGACCAAGGCGGGAAAAGGTAAATTGCCCGCAATTTGTACGTGTCCCATAGCATTCTGGATATGTCGTGAGAGATTCAGAGGTTGGTCTGTAAGGATGCACCATAGTAGAATAGCCATGTCCGCAGTGAAGGAGGACTCATGAGTGCTCGGAAAGACGTAATGGGACATGATCTATGCCCATACGCGAGCCTCCAAGGTAAGTGTTGAAGCCAAGATTCCTTTAGGGCGGGTACGGTGGTATCCGCAGATCCAACGGCTGCCAGGTAATGTGATAACTCCGAGAACGGAGTCCCAGTCAAATTGGTACCTCTGGCGCTTAAGTGCGACTTCTTGGAAGGCGTCCATTCCTTCTGGAATAGGGGGAAGACTCAGAGCTTGCTGAATGGCCGTTTCTGTAATGGGGACTTGCTTCTGCCGGACATAAACAGACTGCAGGGTTGGCATGTAGAAGTTAGAATAGAACTCAACTACCCAAGAAAGATTGACCTGCCTTGGCTGTCTCCGTAGGAAACCCCATTGTCTTCGTTCAATTTGCAGCTCAACAAAGGTAGCAATATTGGATGGAAGGATAAGAAGGTATTCATTGTTATAGTTCCTTTCTGCCAGTATAGGGAACATCTGCTCACAGTAGCGATTGGGAAATCGCGCAGTTTCCTTTGCTGGAAAGGCTTTGTCTTTGTCATCAACCTTTATTATCCTCTTAACTCTTTTTGTTGAGGGCTTGACTGCGGTTGAAGATGGCTCTGCCACTGATGCTCTTTTAGTGCCTCTTCTTGCTGGGGGCTTAGGAGTTGCTTTCTCCTTTCCTTTCTTGGTGGCCATCCTAAAAAGAGAGGAGAAAGTAAATTAAATTCAAATAGATATATAGCAAGGAAGAGAACAGAAGAATGGTGATGGATGCACATTAGGATGTAGTTGACATTAACACATGCTCTCGAGTACATGTGAAAAGCCAACAATGAAAAATAGTCAGTACATCGAAAGATAAGTGGATGCAAGGTGTTTATTGGCATGCCGGAAAAGGGCATGAGTAGCATAGACCAAGCATCAGTTGTAACAAGCCAAAATGTTTGTATTGACAATTAAATTCAATTAAAACAATAGTAAAGAGAATTTGTGAAAAGCAAGCATTGAATAGTAGAGTAAAGTAATGTAGAAAAGTGCATAATGCTATATGGGCTTTTTCACAAACACATGGCATGCATGGTAAATAAGATATAGAAAGTATGAAGGTGAACATGCAAGCAATCCCTTAAAAATAATAATTGTCAAACAAATTGCAACAATCCACAAGCACATAATGAGGGATAATAACTCAAATAAATTTCTAACACCATGTAAAAAGGAAAAGAAGAAGAAGGAAAATATGAATAATGAAAATAAAAAGAAAAGAAAAAGAAAATAACATATAAAATAATAATAATGATAGAAAAGAGAAGAAGGAAGAAGAAAATAGAACCTTGGTAATGGAGGTGAGAGAGAGAGAGAGAGAGAGAGTGATAGGTGAGATAGAAGGAAGAAGGGAGAAGGAAGAAATAAGGAAGGAAAAGAAAAATTAGGATTTGGAGGAGAGAAAGATAAGATATGTGGCAATTTTAGGTTGAGCTGTGCGGCGCATGCGACGCGGCCGCGTGGGGCACGCGTTCGCGTGGATGCACTTCAAGTATGGTGACGCGATCGTGTCGGTCACACGGTCGCGTGACCCATTTTATGCTTCTGGCGCGAGTGCAGCCTCGCACCAGCACAACTCTCTGTTCAAATTAATTTATTTTCCAAAATTGGGGTGGCGCGATCGCGTGGGTCACGCGATCGCATGAGTGTGCGTCAAAAAACGAATGACGCGGCTGCGTCTGCGACACGGTCGCGTGATAAGGATTGTGCTTTCAACACCAATCCAGCACCACTCTCGCACAATATTTTATTGTGCACCCTTTTACGTCGAAAACTCAGGGCACGCGGCCGCGTGGGGCACGCGGTCGCGTGGGAGGCCATGATTCCCATGCGACGCAAACGCGTCAGCGATGCGGTCGCGTGGGTTGATTTGTGCCATTGGCACGCCTCCAGCCACGCTCCAGCGTGACTTTCTGTTCATCTTTATTTTCTTTACTCTCCTTACGACGCGAACGCGTCGCTGATGCGATCGTGTCGCGTAGCGGAAATTTTTTTTTTATGAAAATAAAAATATGTAAATGCAGATGCACGAAAGTACTAAGAAAGAGAAGAGTTATTGAATAGGAAAAACTAAAAATAAAGAAAAGAACGATCATACTATGGTGGGTTGTCTCCCACCTAGCACTTTGCTTTAACGTCCGTAAGTTGGACGCTCCACTAGCTCAATCTTCTGCTATGTGGGGATCTTCCAAGAGGAATATCTCAAGCTCCTTGTTTCTCTGCATCTTCTCGCCATGGTATAGCTTCAGGCGTTGTCCATTAACCTTAATGAGTTCAGAGCTTGAGGGATGGCTTAGGTGATAAACTCCGTACGGTTTGGCCTTCTCTACTCTGTATGGACCTTCCCATCTTGATCTCAACTTACCTGGCATGAGCCTTAGTCGAGATTTGTAAAGGAGGACTAAATCCCCAGGTTGGAACTCTTTCTTCTTGATGTTTTGATCATGTACAACCTTCATCTTTTCCTTGTATATTCTGGAGTTTTCATAAGCTTCTAGGCGAAGGCTCTCCAGTTCCTGCAGTTGCAACTTCCTTTCAGCTCCGGCTTTCTCAATTCCCATGTTGCACTCCTTAACTACCCAAAAAGCTCTGTGTTCTACTTCAACTGGGAGATGACAAGCTTTTCCATAAACCAAGCGGAAAGGACTCATCCCAATGGGTGTCTTGTATGCTATTCTATATGCCCAGAGTGCATCTTGTAGCCTGGTGCTCCAATCTTTTCTATGAAGCTTTACTATCTTTTGCAAGATACGCTTAATTTCTCTGTTTGACACCTCAGCTTACCCATTAGTTTGGGGATGGTAAGTTGTTGCAACTTTATGAATTATCCCATGCTTCTTCATTAATCCTGTCAGTCTCATGTTACAAAAATGGGTGCCTTGATCGCTCACGATTGCTCGTGGTGATCCGAAGCGACATATAATATGGTTTCTCACAAAGGAAACAACAGTGTTAGCATCATCAGTGCGGGTAGGAATTGCTTCCACCCATTTGGAAATATAATCCACAGCTAACAATATATAGAAATATCCATTAGAATTTGGAAATGGACCCATGAAGTCAATGCCCCAAACATCAAAAATTTCACAGAAAAGCATAATTTGTTGAGGCATCTCATCTCTCCTGGATATATTGCCAAATTTCTGGCATGGGAGACAAGATTTACAAAACTCAGCAACGTCTCTAAAAAGAGTAGGCCACCAGAATCCACAGTCTAAGATCTTTCTAGCTGTTCTTTGAGGGCCAAAATGTCATCCACTCTCAGATGAGTGACAGGCCTCTAAAATGGACTGGAATTCTGATTGAGGCACACAACATCTAATTACTTGATCAGCACCACATCTCCATAAATATGGGTCATCCCATATATAATATTTAGACTCGCTTTTCAGCTTGTCTCTTTGATGCTTAGAAAAATTTGGAGGAAATGTGCGGCTAACTAAATAATTAGCAACAGGTGCATACCAAGGGACTACCTCAGATACTGCTTGCAGGTTATCAAAAGAAAAATTATCATTTATAGGAGTAGAATCATCCTTAATATGCTCAAGGCGACTCAAGTGGTCTGCCACTAGATTCTGATTACCATTCCTATCCTTTATTTCTAAATCAAATTCTTGTAACAGCAGTATCCAACGTATAAGTCTTGGTTTGGACTCCTTTTTAACTAATAGATACTTTAAAGCTGCATGGTCTGAATATACTACTACTCTAGTACCAAGTAAATAAGCTCGGAATTTATCCAGAGCAAAAACAATAGCAAGAAGCTCTTTCTCAGTAGTAGTATAGTTGGACTGGGCATTGTCTAAAGTCTTAGACGCATAAGCAATAACAAAAGGATCCTTACCTTCATGCTGAGCCAGCGCTGCTCCTACTGCATGGTTGGAAGCATCGCACATGATTTCAAATGGCTGGCTCCAGTCTGGGCCTCTCACAATTGGAGCTTGAGTCAGAGCAGTCTTCAGCTTATCAAACGCTTGTTTGCAATCCTCACTGAACTCGAACTCAATATCCTTCTGCAGTAATCTGGATAAGGAAAGTGCGACCTTACTAAAGTCCTTAATAAATCTCCTGTAAAAACCTGCATGGCCAAGGAACGAACGGACTTCCCTCACAGAAGAGGGGTAAGGTAAACTAGAAGTAACATTCACCTTTGCTGGGTCTACAAAAATGCCATTATTAGATACCACATGTCCTAATACAATTCCTTGTTTTACCATAAAGTGATATTTTTCAAAATTTAATACAATGTTTGTATTAACACATCTATCTAATACTCTAGATAATCCATCTAAGCAAAGGCTAAAAGAATCACCATAAATGCTAAAATCGTCCATGAAAACTTCCATACAGTCCTCAATAAGATCAGAGAAGAGACTCATCATGCACCTTTGGAAAGTAGCTGATGCATTGCACAAGCCAAAGGGCATTCTCTTGTAAGCATAAGTCCCAAAAGGACATGTAAAAGTAGTCTTTTCCTGATCCTCAGGAGCTATATGAATCTGGAAATAACCTGTGTAACCATTTAAAAAGCAATAATGTGATTTACCTGACAGGCGATCCAGCATTTGATCAATGAATGGAAGTGGGTAGTGATCCTTACGGGTAGCTTGGTTGAGACGCCTGTAATCAATGCAGACTCTCCAAGCATTCTGAACTCTAGTTGCTATGAGCTCCCCATGCTCATTCTTCACTGTAGTGACTCCAGACTTCTTGGGCACCACTTGTACTGGGCTTACCCATTCACTGTCTGAAATGGAATATATGATACCGGCTTCCAATAGTCTGGTCACTTTCTTTTTGACAACTTCCAAGATGGTGCGATTCAATCTTCTTTGGGGTTGACGGACAGGTCTTGCTCCCTCTTCTAAAAATATTCTGTGCTCACATACTTGAGGGTTGATGCCTACTATGTCTGCCAAGCTCCACCCAATTGCCTTCTTATGCTTTCTCAGCACATTAAGTAACTGCTCTTCTTGTTGAGAAATCAGTTCCCTTGCAATAATAACTGGAAACTTCTGCTCATCTTCAAGATAAGCATATTTGAGATGTGGAGAGAGGGGTTTCAATTCTAACTTTTGATCCTGGGCAGGCTCTGGATTATCTGGAGCTTGTGAAAATGACGAAGTGCCCTCATTGTCAGTTAAGAGGGTCCCCACACTTGGACCTTGTCCAGTGTGCCTCTCTTCTAACTCTTCCTTGTGAATTTCAGCTACACTTTCATCTATGACATCACACTGAAAGATAGAACAGTCTTCTGGGGGGTTGTCAATGACTCCATTCAGATTGAAGATTACTATGCAGCCATCTATTTCAAAGGAGTATGTTCCTGAAAAAGTATCCAATTTGAATTTTGATGTCTTCAGGAATGGTCTTCCAAGTAGGATTGATGATAGCTTATCTGAATCATTATGGGGCATCTCCAAGATATAAAAATCAGTGAAAAATGTAAGCCCTTTAATGTTCACCAAAACATCTTCAGCAACTCCAGCCACTGTAATAATGCTTTTATCTGCTAACACAAAATGAGCTGCCGACCTTTTTAAGGGAGGGAGCCTCAAAATATCATATATAGACAAAGGCATTATACTGACACATGCTCCTAAATCACACATGCAATCATAAATTACTACACCACCAATAGTACAGCTAACTATACAAGGACCTGGATCACTACATTTTTCAGGTAATCCTCCCATTAAAGCAGATATAGAACTACCTAAAGGAATGGTTTCTAATTCATTAATTTTGTCTTTATGGATACATAAGTCTTTTAGAAACTTTGCATATTTAGGTACCTGCTGAATAACATCAAAAAGAGGAACAGTTACCTCAACCTTTTTGAATACTTCTACCATTTTGGGGTCGGGTTCCAGCTGCTTCCTGGGCTTCCTTGCAAGTTGTGGAAATGGAATAGGAGTAGTGTTTTCTGTGGTGTCTGCGCCTTTTGGTGCTTCCTCCTGTGGTTGAGCTATTTCTTCTTCAGCTATGTCCTGTATGTCCTCTACCTCTTCAACATCTTCTATTTCTACTACCTCTTCAGCTGAGGTGTGTTCTGGTGGGCTTGGTTTCTCCTAATTCCTCTCCTGCAGTGTGGTTCCAGACCTTAGGGTGATGGCATTAATGCCTCCCTTTGGGTTGGGTAATGGTTGAGAGGGGATTCCAGTGGAGCTTGAAGGTTGGTTACTGGAATTTTGCGTTGATCCAATCTGTGACATAAGAGCTTGCAAAGTAGAGGTGAGACCATTCAGACTGGCATTAATACTATTCATGATGTTATTTTCCATGGTCTGTTGTCTTTGCTCAAAAGATTGTAGTAGCTCTTCATTAGGAGATAAAGAAGAATGAGTAAATTGAGAGATCTGCTGTTGATTGTTCTGTGGTCCTTGGTTTTGCCTCAGGTGAGGTGCTCTGTAAGGTTGATTCTGCTGCCTGTTGTTGTTATTATTCCACCTCTGATTTCCCTGATTATCTCGGCCTCCTCCATTATTGTTGTCCCTCCAATTCTGGTTAGAATTGTCCTGCCATCCATGGTTATTATTTCCACTTTGATTGTACCCTTGGTTGGGGCGGTCATAGAAGTTATGAGTGGATGCCACCATGTTGTCTTCTTCTTGGAGCTGCGGGCATTCATCAGTGTAATGGCTATAATCAGCATAGATTCCGCAAATTCTTTGCGGGACTAATTGTTGGTTTTGCTGTGGCAAGAGAGGTTGAGCTTGCTGAGCTTGTTGTTGATTCAATTGCATCTGCTTCAGCAAGTTGGTCATCTCACATATACTCTGAGCTAGAGCCGCAGTCTCTCTGTTAGAGGATACTTCTGCAACAGATTTTGAACGGCCTTGCTTTTGCCTGTGGTTCCTAGTAGATTCAGCTAAATCACTGATCAATTGCCAAGCCTCATCAGTGGTCTTGTACTTCTTCATAGACCCATTGCTAGCACTTTCCAATGTGGTTTTATCTTGGGGCCTCATGCCCTGTGTGATATAGCTAAGTAACACTATCTTGTCAATCATGTGGTGGGGGCATGCTTCCAGAAGATTATTGAAGCGCTCCCAGTATTCAAAGAGAGTCTCATTGTCATCCTGAACAATTGTGGAAATATCCTTCCTCAGTTTATCAGTAACTTCATATGGAAAGAATTTCTCCAAAAATTCCTTTCTGAGTGTATCCCAGTTGGATACATTTGCTAGAGGTTGAGTGTAGTACCACTCTCTTGCTTTTCCCTCGAGAGAAAACGGGAAAGCTTTCAGCAAAATTGAAGTTTCATCAGTACCATCACGCCTGACAGTAGAACAGGCTACCTGGAAATCTCTCATGTGCTTGATAGGCTCTTGAGCAGGTAGGCCATGAAACTTGGGTATCAAATTTAGCAGTGCGGTCTTTATTTCAAAATCTGTAGCTACCGCTGGATGATGCGCTTGAAACGGTTGCATTGTAAAATCAGGGGCTCCTTCCTCCTGGATGGTAACTCTCCTAGCTGCCATGTCTTCTGCACGTAAAACAACCGAATCAGTAGAACGGGGGCTGGTTTCTTCCTCAAGTTCACTTTCAGATCCGCCTTCAGAGCAGACTAACCGACGCTGTTCTCGCCTTATTCGTGAAATAGTCCTTTCAATTTCAAGATCGAATATTAGCAAGCGCGGATCAGGAAGTGAACGCGTCATTTGACGAAAGAAACATGCAGCTCATAGTAGCAAAATAAAATAAAATGCAAATAAATAAATTCTAATTAATAACTTCAGCACTCTATTGCAACTCTCCGGCAACGGCGCCAAAAATTGATGAGACACAGAAGTTGGTGAATTAAAAAATTATTAAAATAGTTACGTTGCAAGTATAGTTCTTAACTCACCGAAAATCTGCCTATCAATTTAGAAATATGTCACAGAGAGTTTAAATTAAAAATTACTGGGAGTTGGAGTCCCAGGTCGTCTCCCAACGAGTTGCAGAAAAGTGTGCTATTTTATTAATCAGATGTTCCAAAAGGTTGAGTTAAGTAGATGGAAAATTAAATTGAGAAAATTTAAATAATATGAATAAAAGCCTTGACTGGGAGTTGATTAGTTGGAATCTCTATTATTGATGGGATGATTTCAAGATTAATTTATAATTAATGGTTATTCTGTTTAGTTATCCTTTACTAGGTAAAGGAAAGTCAAACAAGTTGGAATGCTAGATCTATTCACGAGTTGCAACCCACTTAGTTCAAAGGGATTGGTGTTAGTGACTGGATAGCAATCCAACAGTTAACCCAATTACAAATTCTCTTTCAATCCTTCCAACTCAAGAGTTCCTTTCAATCAACTCCCCGTCAAGTGAAGAAACTACTCGCTCATTGTAAATAATAAATCCATAACATATGAAAGAGAATTAAAAGAAGACATGATTATTGGAATGGAAAATAAATTAAAATGGAAGAAATAATCCTTGTATTAAATAATCATGAAAGTATTCAAATGAAAAAATTGAACAAAGCAAAGAACATGGAAGAATAAAACCAAGTTAAGAGAACGAACTAGAATGACGAAGTCTTGATGAGGAAATAACTCTTCTCAATGTTCCAATGCTAAGACCAATTAAAAATTAAAATTCTAAAACTTAGAAAGAAAAACCTAAAGGAGTAAAACTAGATCTAAAACTGAAAATTGTGTAGAATGAATGTTGTGTTTTGTTTCTACATATTCTCTGGCTCTAGTCTGCTGTTCCGGGCCGAAAACTGGGTCGAAATAAGGTCCAAAATCGCCCCCAGCGAATTCTGCAGATTATGTAGATTGCACATGTCACGCGATCGCGTCATCCATGCGGATGCGTCATTCGCGCTTTTCCTTGCCACGCGTTCGCGTCGTCCACGCTACTGCGTCGCTTGAGCTTTTCCAATCTGCGCGGCCGCGTGAGCCAGCAGCCGCGTCACTGCGATTTGCTCTCCTTCGCGCGGTCGCGTGAGCCATGCGACCGCGTCACTTCTCGCTGGTTATCTCCTCAAATTCTTGTGTTCCTTCCATTTTTTGCTAGCTTCCTTTCCAATCTCCAACTCATTCATGCCCTATAAAGTCTGAAAGACTCAACACACAGATCACGGCATCGAATGGAATAAAGGAGAATTAAAAATACACAATTAAAGTCTCTAGGAAGCAGTTTTCAAACATGTAATAAATTCAGGAAGGAATTATAATTTCATGCTAATTTAATGAATAAGTGGGTAAGGATCATGATAAAACCACACAATTAAACATAATATAAACCATAAAATAGTGGTTTATCACCATCATCAAGTCATAAGTTCCATTCCGAACTCTTAGTTCATTAATTTCTCAAGTCATTGTCAACAATCACCATATGCACCACCCTTCCTTCTCTCTCGACTAACTCTTCTGCAATACACCAGAATCTTAAACCTCCGTTTGCTAACTTTTCAAAGGAAAATACAACTTAAACCCCTAGGACCTTTCCCATATTTCAATGCTCTAAAATAATCCCAAGAGTCTTGAAATAGTGTTATAGAAGCTTACAACCTTGTCGGGAAGGTGAAATAGTTGAAAACAAAGTTTAAAATTATGAAACAGGGCGTGTGCGTCCGCACAGAGGTGTGCGTCCGCACAGAGGTGTGCGTGCACACGCCCGGAAAGATTTTTAAAGTGTGCGTACACACAGGAGTGTGCGTACGCACAGGTACTGATCCTTCCCGACTTGTGCGTGCGCACAGGGGTGTGCGTCCGCATAGGTCATAATTCTTTATTGATGCGCGCACGCACATCCTATGCTAGCGCTGCCACCAGAGCCCTTTTTCCAGCCTGTGCGTGGCCACAGGTCTATGTGTCCGCACAGGATAACATTTTCACAGGGTTGTGCATGCGCACAAGGCTGTGCGTGCGCACATACCAGAAATCACAGAAATTCTGCAACTCTGCAGAATTTCAGATTTCAACACCAATCTTTGAATGATCATAACTTCCTCTACAAAATTCCAAATTTTACAAACTTTATATCAAATCGAAGAGTTTTCAATGATCTTTAATTCTAAACCAAATTCAACATATTTTAAAAATTGAGACAAAAGTTATGATCAAACAAAGTTCTCCAAAAATCACATTTTTATCCAAAATCTCAAAAACTCAATTTTTAACCAAACCTCAATCCAATACCAAATCAAACACATTCCCACCATATCCAAAACAGCCCAAAATTCATATCAAACACTACTTCAACCATTTTCTCAATCACACAACCTTCTAAGTCATGTAACAATTCCAAATTCCCACTAAATCTATATCTTCCACTTTCCATTAACCTTATTAACCTCACAAAATCCCTCAACCATTAACAATCCTCAAAATCATCATTACCCAACTTTCCCACATCATACACCAACACCATCATTTACCACAATCAATACAACTCATAAATAATCATCAACAATACCAATAATCCTCAACAACCATAATAAATATCAACCCTCATGCTCAATTTTCTCAACATCAACAACCATCATAACACTTATAATCAATACCAACCATCACAATTTTAACAATTACTACAAATTCTCATCAATCTCAAAAATCATCAATCCCTCATCAACAACAATAAACCACACATTCCTCATCAACCTTCATAATCATTAAATACCAACAACATTAATATTCATCATAAATCATTAAATAGCAACAACCTCATCAACTCATTTATCAATCATCAACAACACCAACCACTCTCAATATAATCCAATAATTTTCTCATTTCACCACAACATTTCACATCAATAATTTCTCATACATTGATCCATCACTTACCATCATCATCATCATAATACTCACCCAACACCAACATTTTCCAACAATCCTCATCAACCACAACAATTCAATACCACCAACAATTAACATCAATTCACATATAATTATTCATACACCAACAACATTCAATCCTATCTTAGGGTCAACTAGCCTAAGTGTCCAGAAACATTACATATTACATAAAGAAAACTGACATCATACCTCGACCGATTCCCAAGTGCTCCAAACACTAAAACCAAACCACCAAACTTGTTCCAAAGCCTCAACCAACTCCAACAAACACCAAGGCTCAACTAACAACACATATATCACCAAAATCAAAACCTAATATTTATAAAACAACTAAACACAAGGGTTTAGTAGAACCTTACCTTATCCAACGTGAGTAGGGATAAAATCCAATAATTACCTGCTACTAGAGATCACCTAAACAACCAAAACCACAAAATCTACTCAAAAACTAAATATGAAAACGAGCAGAATCTAGGGCTGGAAAATGGGAATTAGAACGCGATTACTTACCAAATTTTCTTTGATAGAAGGTAAGATTTCGTCAAGAGCTTCGCGTGGTCGCAAACGGCTCATCAATCGGAGCTCCAGATCAAAAGTTATGGAGTTTTGAAGGAGGAGATGAATAGTGTTAATGGCTTCCTTCTCCTCTCTTCTCCCTATCCGAGTTCTCTCTCTCTCTTGGTGTTAAAATGAGCTTCTTTGGGCCCAACTTGGGTCCGGTCCAACCCGTTAGCGTTTTTAGCTCATTCGGCCCAACTTTGGGCCAAACCTTTAACACTAACGCCCGGTTTTCCATTCCTAATATTTTTCTAAGGTTGTCGACTGTTTTTCACTTTTTCTCGCACAGTACCGGGCAGACTTGAACCGGTTTAACCGGTTTAACTGCCGGTTTATGTTTTTTCACGGTTTTTTGTAGAAAACACATTTTTTGACTCAGAAAGACCTACTGAGTCCAAAAATCATATTTAAATCTCCAAATTTTCATTCTAACTTTTCGGAACTTAATTTAGGCATTTAAATTATTTTATTCGTGAAAAACTCGGTTCTTACACGAGTCCTCCACTCGCCTCACCGTATGTCCGTCCCTGACTACATACTTGACTTTTACTAACATTTAAAAAATGTTACAAAATCATATTAAAATGTTACCTATATATATTAGTAATATTTTAACAAGTGTTAAATATACTATATGTTACTAAAGAATTTTACTAACATTTTTCTTAAGATTTAATAATATTTAGTAAAAATATTACAAAAGATATTTATTATGAGAAATGTTATAATAGACCATTCATAGTAACACTTAAAGAAATGTTACAATAGATATTTTTGTAAACTTAAAAAAATGTTACCATAGATATTTTTTATAACACTTAAAAAAATATCACAATAAATCTCTATAATAACACTTTAAGAAATATTACAATAGATCTTCTATAACAACATTCTAATAAATGTTACAATTTAACTTTTTTGCTAACATTAAAAAAATGTTACGAAAAATCGTCTTTGTTAACAATAAGAAAAATATTACCATAGATTTTTGGTAACATTTATAGCTATAGTATCTATTTACTATTTTCATATTTTAATATGTAACAATTTATTTATTTTTACATTCAACATTAGAAGCATATTACCACTAATTTAAATACACAAAATATTACAGATAAATTCATAATAAACACAAAGTATATTAAAAAGAAAACTAATAAGCAAATTAGATTTCTTTTCTTTAACATGGTCTAAAATTAATAAGCAAATTAAAATTTTCTAATTTGTCATTATCAATCAATATTAACAACTCGAACAAATAAATTAAAACATAAAATCTAAATCTTTCTTAATTTGTCATCTCAATATTATTAGCACACCATTTTTTTATCTTTTTTTATGCTGGCCACGCTTCATTTTCTCCAATTTCAAGTCAAAGAGTCTTTTAAGGCACTAATACCAATATTTTCACAATAAATCTTAATATGATTATTATAAAGCATGAATTATAAATACTATTTTAACTTCTTCAATTTTAGATAGAAATATATCTGCTTTTTTCTAAGTGAAAGAATCACATTCTTATTTGTTGCTCGAGATAATGACTTAACATGAGACTTAGAACCACCTTCTGTTATAGTAGATGATTCTAGAATATTTCTACTATCTGATTTTGATTTACTTAGAACCTAAAATATAAGAAAAATAAAAAATTATTAGACCACCTATAATATAGATAACTTTGATTTACTATGACTATTGAGGGAGCAATTAATATACATCTATGCATACATGATACATATGCATACAGTTGCAAAGTGGAAATGCTCTGTGTGCATGCATATATATATATATATATATATATATATATATATATATATATATATATATATGTTTTATATCATAGATAAAATCAACAATTTAATTTAGACAAACTTTAACTTATTGTCTAGCATAGTAGTTGGTAAAGGTAGAAGGATGGTCAAGGTGCGTAGCCTAGGATTTGAAAGAAAAGGTAATCCTCTGCTAATATCTTTTCTAATAGAAAAAAAACAATATTGTGCTCTTACTTGCTACAATCTTTGACTCTACCTATACCTAGTGAGTTGCCTGTCTACTCGAAGTTCTCCTCTTCTTCTTATTAAAAGCAATAAAGTGCTTTTTTGATTCCCCGACATCTACTAATTTCTTCTTCAATCGATGCCAATTCAGCTATTTTTACTGTGTTTGAAGTTCTTCTAGAGTCAGTGAAAGGGGAGTTAACACCATGAACTTTTTTTCCTTTCCCTACTTGTGACATAACTTTATTACCTCTTTCTCTTGGGCTTTCCTTACTTGTGGTATAATTCAATACCTTAACTCCATAAAAAACAGAGTATCATACACAAATATGTCACTTGACATAACTTTCACTACCAATCATCAAATATTTATGTTATCTTCAATTCCTTTAGGAAGTTTCGGATAGATAACGCAGTTAAAAAAATTTCACTGATCCAAAAAATGAGATATTGATGTAAACTGAGCACCTCAGAAAAATAATTCCCCATAAGCTTTTTCATGGGGAATAAAAGTGCAAGGAATTTTGAATTTGCTCATCACTGATGCTCGTTATAACACTAGGAATCAGAAGTAAGCAAAAACAGTAAAACACTAAAATTTTGAGGGTAGCTTAAATCTGAAATAGGGAACTATAGACTTAGATCTTATTCTTCGAATTCCAAATGAATGCTAATGATACTATTAGTCTATACACACTAAGATTGATTCATTATAGATTAAATGATTGACTACATTTAACACTATGAAGAGTAAATTTTAGGTTTAATTATTCTGTTGGTCCCTATAATTTTGTGAAATTTTTAATTAGGTCCCTATACTTTTTTTCTTTTTAATTGGGTCCTTGTACCAATTTTTTTTCAATTAAGTCCCTCTTAGTAGTAATTGGCTTAATTTTATAGGGACCCAACTAAAAAAAAATTAGTACAGGGACCTAAATAAAAGGAAAAAAAAGTATAGGGACCCAATTAAAAAAAAATTTGGTGCAAGGACTCAATTAAAAGGAAAAAAAGTATAGGGACCTAATTAAAAATTTCGCGAAACTATAGGGACCAGCAGAGTAATTAAACCTAAATTTTATAAATTATTATTAAGAAAAAATGCAAAGAATGATATAAGTACCTCTTTTTCAGCAGCAAAAACTTCATGATTTGTTGTTGCAGTAGCTTCTACTTCCTTCGTATTTAAAGTAGTTGACATAAAAAGGAGATTTGAAATTTCTACTCTTGGGAGGTTTTTCCGTAGTTGATTCAAAAACACATTAAATCCACAGACTTCATGGCCTCCACTCTTTCTTGAAGTTTTATTTCCATCTCCTTTTGCATCTTTTGTTATATATTCTGAATTTCTACTTGAGCATTCTCTTTAACTTCTTCAATTAAACTATCCGTCTTAACTTGAGATCTAGGTCCCCACAAATCTAAAGCTACAATATCTCTACCATAAGTACGGACACGACCGAGTTGATCTTTCCCTAATTCTTGGGGAAGTATATCAAACTCTTACTAAAATCCAAAATTCAAACTACATTAATTTATGACAAAAATAGTCATTGTTTGAGAATACACATACACAAGTAGAAAATTAAGGTATTATCAAATTCAAGAATGAAATACACATACACAAGTAGGAAATTAAAAATAGTCATTGTTTTATTTCTTTCAAATCACATGGAATAAAGGCACATTTACTGTCATCATTAGCATATGGTACTAAAGGTGTTTGAGAAGGGTCTGATGCAGTATCCTCAAACTCGCCAATGATATTAACCATAGAACCACCTTTCAATTCTCTACTTTTCTTCATAGTTGATATTAATCTAGATTGACGGGACTTAATCCAATTTGTTCTTCTTGTTCATAGATAATATCTCTCATTGTGATGCTTGATCTTAAAGCTTTGTCTTTCTTGTTTGCCATAACACTATAACAACTATAGAAAGTGCGTAAGATAAAATCTCAAGGCCAAAGCTCAAAGATATGTAGTTTATAGTTGATACGTGAAAGAAGAAATAGAAAAATCTCCCATCTAAACTAACAATTGTAATATTTTTGCATGAAAGCAGTATTAGCATGCATACCAATTGGATATAGTAATCCATTCAAGTAGAACAAGCAGTGTTAAGCAGAAAAGAACAAGCGCATTCAAAGCAGAAATAGCAGAACAATATTATATAGTGCTGGATCTGTAAGACCCAAAACTTTTAAAAAGTCTTATTATGAATTAATTTCAAATCATATATTTATCTACAGTTGAATTTCAAAAATCATGTTATTAAAGATTATTAAAGTAAATTTTCAAATAATTGAATTTGAAATAAATTAAGATCCTTATTCAATTTTATAATTATTGAGTTATTTTCCATATTTAAATTATAACATTAGTAGTTATGAAATAATGAGAATTTTATATGATTTAATTCAAATAGTTAATACTTTTATAATTCGATACTTTAAGTTTTAGAAATAAAGGAAATTAATCTTATTATCTTATAATTTCGATTAAGGTATTTGATTTTAAATTAAATAGTATTTTAGTATAACAAATGACATTTTAAAGTAAATTTTAAGGATTTTAATTAGAGTTTAAATTAATATTTTATGTCCCAATTTTATTAATTTACTACTCCACCCTCTAATTTTACCAAATTACCTACATTAGCTATAAAATTCCTAATTTCCACTTTTTTCCCAAAATTAAACCTAACCCTAATTTTTCCCACTCACACTCTTCCTCACTCAACACCCACAACACAATAAGCAGCAGCTGCTACCCCCTACCCTAGACACACACACGCAGAAAAAAAAAAAGGGAGAAGAAGGAAAGAAAGAAACAAAGAAAGAAGAGGGTGACTGAGCCTAAAGAAGAGAAGGAGAGGGAGAAGGGCTTGGCGCCGCCGGCAGGGTACCGCCGCCGTCTAGCTCAACGCCACCGTTGCATCTTGCTTGCGCCGTCATTCAGGCCCATCGCCGTCCAGCCATCGCACCACCACGTCACCGTCATCGCCGAGTTGGAAGAGAGTAAGCATTGCAGCCGCTGAGTCCCGAGAGGGGAAAGTTCACGCGAAGAGAGAAAGAGCCCGCAGGGAGAGGGAGGCCGTTTGCGTCCCGTCGTGCGCGTCATCATCCAAGGAGCGCCGCTGACCCGTCGCTGCTGCCAGGGCCCGTCGCCATCACCGTCGCAGGCTTGAGAGGGGGAAAACGAGCAGAACGCAAGGAAGAGGAAGAGTTTTCGTCACTATTGTGTGCCCAGTCATCGCTGCTGCTTCCAATCCTGCTGTTGATGCTGCTGCCACTATCACCATTGAAGCTCGCCAAATATGCTCCTACTTCTGGTTTCTGAAATCTGACCAGAATGCACTGCTGCTGTTGGGGTTGCAGGAAAGAATAGCACGAGCGAGAGAGAGAAAACAAGGAGGTTATCGCTACGAGTGTGGCTGTCGGAGGAGGAGAGAGCTGCACCGCCGTGCTTGGCCAGCAGAAAACCTCGCTCCCGTTGCTGGGAAACTCTCCCGGTAAGGGATTTAAAGCTTTAGTTTCTTTTCTTTTGGATTACGGGAAGGTTTTTAATGTCGTGTGGTTGTTACAGTCGCCATCACTGAGGTTTTGCTAGTGAATGTCACTTGGGGTTATTGTTGGAGCTATTGTCGGGTTAATTCGGAATCGCAGCTGCTTCATTTTGTTATTTCAGTAAATAATTATGTTTTGAAAAGTCTCGCGTTAGTATTCTGTTGTGTTTGGTTAAAGAATCTGAGTTTTGGTAACGTGGGGTCGAGTCCTAATTTTTATATGTTGCGATTAGAGTCGTTGTGGTTGCTGAGAAAGTGATTTGGAGCGGAGGTTACGGCTGGCATAGTTGCGGGCCAAGAGAAAACGAGTTGTGATGAGCTTGAGTTTTCGAGTTTCGACAATCGAGGTAGGGTTTTTCTAAAAAGCTATTTTATATCTGGAATTGTTATAAACTGATATGGATGTGAGGATTATATACTTTGTAGTGATTGTATAAGTCTTAAGTATTGTCTGGCTGTTCTGGATGAATATGATTATATGTTTGATTGGATTATTGCTTGGTTTTGATAAATAGATTGTTGCTGAACTGTTTCTTTAAAGTTTTGGAAATGAGTTTAATCAGTTGACAATGATTTGATCTTGAGACGGTTTCCTTGAGATATGAAAATGAGGTGAATGTTAATGCGTAAGATAAAATCTCAAGGCCAAAACTCAAAGATATGTAGTTTATAGTTGATGCGTGAAAGAAGAAATAGAAAAATCTCCCATCTAAACTAACAATTGTAATATTTTTGCATGAAAACAGTATTAGCATGCATACCAATTTGATATAGTAATCCATTCAAGTAGAACAAGCAGTGTTAAGCAGAAAAGAACAAGCACATTCAAAGCAGAAATAGCAGAACAATATTACATAATGCTGGATCTGTAAGACCCAGAACTTTTGAAAAGTCTTATTATGAATTAATTTCAAATCATATATTTATCTACAGTTGAATTTCAGAAATCATGTTATTAAAGATTATTAAAGTAAATTTTCAAATAATTGAATTTGAAATAAGTTAAGATCCTTATTCAATTTTATAATTATTTAGTTATTTCCTATATTTAAATTATAACATTAGTAGTTATGAGGTAATGAGAATTTTATATGATTTAATTCAAATATTTAATATTTTTATAATTCGATACTTTAAGTTTTAGAAATAAAAGAAATTAATTTTATTATCTCATAATTTCGATTAAGGTATTTGATTTTAAATTAAATAGTATCTTAGTAATTTTAAAGTAATTTTAAAGTAATTTTGAAGGATTTTAATTAGAGTTTAAATGAATATTTTATGTCCCAATTTTATTAATTTACTACTCCATCCTCCAATTTTACCAAATTACCTACATTAGCCATAAAATCTCTAATTTCCACTTTTTTCCCAAAATTAAACCTAACCCTAATTTTTCCCACTCACACTCTTCCTCACTCAACACCCACAACACAATAAGCAGCTGCTGCCCCCTACCCTAGACACACACACGCAGAAAAAAAGGGAAAAGAAGGAAACAAAGAAACAAAGAAAGAAGAGGGAGACTGAGCTGGAAGAAGAGAATGAGAGGGAGAAGGGCTTGGTGCCGCCGGCAGGGTACCGCCGTCGTCCAGCTCAACGCCGCCGTTGCATCTTGCTTGCGCTGTCATTCAGGCCCATCGCCATCCAGCCGTCGCACCACCACGTCACCGTCATCGCCGAGTTGGAAGAGAGTAAGTGTTGCAGCCGCTGAGTCCCGAGAGGGAAAAGTTCACGCGAAGAGAGAAAGAGCCCGCGGGGAGAGGGAGGCCGTTTGCCTCCTGTCGCTTGCGACATCGTCCAAGGAGAGCCGCTGACTCGTCGCTGCTGCCAGGGCTCGTCGCCATCACCGTTGCAGGCTTGAGAGGGGGAAAATGAGCAGAACGCAAGGAAGAGGAAGAGTTTTCGTCACTGTTGTGTGCCCAGTCATCACTGCTGCTTCCAATCCCACTGTTGATGCTGCTGCCACTATCACCATTGAAGCTCGCCAAATATGCTCCTACTTCTGGTTTCTGGAATCTGACTAGAATACCACTGCCGCTGTTGGGGTTGCAGGGAAGAAGAGCACGAGCGAGAGAGAGAAAACAAGGAGGTTGTCGCTGCGAGTGTGGCTGTCGAAGGAGGAGGGAACTGCGTCGCAGTGCCTGGCCACCAGAAAACCTCGCTCCCATTGCCGGGAAACTCTGTCGGTAAGGGTTTTAAAGTTTTAGTTTCTGTTCTTTTGGATTACGGGAAGGTTTTTAATGTCGTGTGGTTGTTATAGTCGCCATCACCGAGGTTTTGCTCGCGAATGTCCCTTGGGGTTATTGTAGGAGCTATTGCCGGGTTGATTCGGAATCACAGCTGCTTTATTTTGTTATTTCAGTAAGTAATTATGTTTTGAAAAGCCTCGCGTTAGTATTCTGTTGTGTTTGGTTAAAGAATCTGAGTTTTGGCAACGTGGGATCGAGTCCTGATTTTTATATGTTGCGATTAGAGTTGTTGTGGTTGCTGAGAAAGTGGTTTGGAGCGGATGTTACGGCTGGCGCAATTGCGGGCCAAGAGAAAATGAGTTGTGATGAGCTTGAGTTTTCGAGTTTCGACAATCGAGGTAGGGGTTTTTCTAAAAAGCTATTTTATATCTGGAATTGTTATAAATTGATACGGATGTGAGGATTATATACTTTTTAGTGATTGTATAAGTCTTAAGTATTGTTTGGCTATTCTGGATGAATATGATTATATGTTTGATTGGATTATTGTTTGGTTTTGATAAATAAATTGTTGCTGAACTATTTCTTTAAAGTTTTAGAAATGAGTTTAATCAGTTGATAATGATTCAATCTTGAGACGGTTTCCTTTAGATATGAAAATGAGGTGAATGTTGATGCGTAAGAGAAGAAATAGAAAAATCTCCCATCTAAACTAACAATTGTAATATGTTTGCATAAAAGCAGTATTAGCATGCATACCAATTTGATATAGTAATCCATTCAAGTAGAACAAGCAGTGTTAAGCAGAAAAGAACAAGCGCATTCAAAGCAGAAATAGCAGAACAATATTATATAGTGTTGGATCTTTAAGACCCAAAACTTTTGAATAGTCTTATTATGAATTAATTTCAAATCATATATTTATTTACAGTTGAATTTCATAAATCATGTTATTAAAGATTATTAAAGTAAATTTTTAAATAATTGAATTTGAAATAAATTAAAAATCTTATTCAATTTTATAATTATTGAGTTATTTCCTATATTTAAATTATAATATTAGTAGTTATGAAATAATGAGAATTTTATATGATTTAATTCAAATAGTTAATATTTTTATAATTCGATACTTTAAGTTTTAAAAATAAAGGAAATTAATCTTAATATCTTATAATTTTGTTTAAGGTATTTGATTTTAAATTAAATAGTATTTTAGTATAACAAATGATATTTTAAAGTAATTTTTAAGGATTTTAATTAGAGTTCAAATTAATATTTTATGTCCCAATTTTTTAATTTACTACTTGATAAATTCCAATTTTGTGGTTTATCTTGTGCTTAATTTGGGGGATTTTATCACCTTTTCTCACATTTATTCAATGAAATAGCATGGTTTTGCAATTCTCCCTTATTTTTGCTTAAATGTGAAAACATGCTTTTTAGGCCTTTAAATTGGTGATTTTAATTCACTTTAATTCCATTCGATGCCTTGATGTGTTTGTTGAGTGATTTCAGCTCATAAGGCAAGTGTTGGATGGAAGAAGTGAGGAGAAAAGCATGCAAAGTGGGAGAACTCATGAAGAAATAAAGGAACCGCAAAGCTGTCAAGCCTGACCTCTTTGCACTCAATCAACCATAACTTGAGCTACAAAGGTCCAAATGAGGCGGTTCCAGTTGCGTTGGAAAGCTAACATCCGGGGCTTCGAAATGATATAAAATTTGCCATATGTTACTTCGCGTTCAGGGGAGCGCACGCGCCATGTACGCATGCGCGCCGATGCTGCTCGTGGCCCACTAAAGATGAAATCGCTTGGGGCGATTTCTGAAACACTTTGGGCCCAACCCAACTCATTTCTGATGCTATTTCATGCAGAATTCAAGCTTGGGCAAGAGGGGAGCAATTGTTTGAAGTGTTAGTATCATGTAAAGTAGTTTCTAGAGAGAGAAGCAAACAACGTCGTTTCACCAGTATTCAGCGTTGAATGTCAATTCATCACTCCGTTTGTCGAGTCACTATTGAAAAGCGTTTGAGGGACCATTATAGTACATAGAGATCAATCTTGGAAACAATAATAGCGCAATTGAAATTTCAAAAACTAAATCCATACATGACATAAATACTCTAATTGATGGAAATAAGAAGGTTAAATGTTGTTTGGATTTGTAATTTAAAATCGGACAATGTGTGATTTCTTTTTAGTAAGTTTGGCATTTCGTATAAGTTTAGCAATTCTAAGAAAATATAGTTATAATTCATTCTAATTCTATTTTTTTTATTATTGTTCACGGTATTCTCTAATTTGACTAGTAAAGGATTAATTTACTGCGAATTTGAGTTCTATTTAAAAGATTGTCATTAATTAATAAATTACTACATATATAAAACGAGATTAAATAATATTTCAATATTATTTTTAATTATTACTATATTTTTCTTGATATACCTTTTATATATATTTTAATAGTTATTATATGTGTTGTTTGTAATTATTTTAAGACTTATAAATTTGCAAGTTAAAATTTGCATAAAAATAATTATACAATAGTTAAGGATAAGAAGAGAATTAAAATAGTATTTATTTTGATGGATAAATTATTTACATAATTGTTCAATTACGTATTTTTTTTGAATAACTATTTTTATAATGGTTTTAACAAATAATTATGTTTTTAAATATAACAATACATAATAAGATACATGTATACATTTTTTGTATCAGTAATATATTAAGATCAAATTTATAAAGTAATATTATTAAAATAAGCGCAATATTTTAGTTAATTTAGGACATTTTAATACGTGTAGGTGCATCTTATGTCCTTATTCGCACATTACTCTCTTCAGGACAAAATTCTCACATTTTTTTTTTTCGTTTTTGAATATTTCAAATAGAAAGAGAAGAAAGCGACACGTGGCCCTAGTTTCCCTGTAGGTGGAAAGAAAAAACTGTTATATATGGTGTGCCTCCTTGACTCAGCCACCAACCATGGCACCCTAACCATTCAATCCTCTCACCAACAACTTCATCATTCTCCACCCATTTCCATTTTCTCTCACTCTCTAACATACACCACTGCAAACACAGTATTACACTTCACTCACAGTCACTGTGCGTGTACCGCTACTCCCACTTGCATAAATCACACAGTAGCAACCCCAACAGTACATGATCCACGCCACACCATGGCTTCCGCCTGCGTCAACAACATGGGACTCGTCCCGCCGCCCGAGAACTTCTCCTACGGCAGCTGGCTCAGTCCCCGTCTCTCATTCAGCAAAGAGGAACCTTCTGGATCCAAGTCATCAGACCCGATCCACGACCCGGATCCAGAACCCGACTTCGAGTTCCGCGGTCTCGACGGACCCCCCGCTGCGATGCTCTCCGCCGACCAGCTCTTCTCCGACGGGAAGCTCGTACCCCTCAACCTACCATCCCTAAACAGCACCACCACTACCAACCACAAAAACAACCCCTCCTCATCGCCGGAAACAACCAACATTCGCCGGAGACTCGATTCCTCCTCCTACTCCGCGGCCGGCGACTCACTCACCGGCGCGGATCCTTACCTCTTCTCTCCTAAAGCCCCGAGATGCTCTAGCCGCTGGAGGGAGCTCCTCGGCCTCAAGAAGCTCTACCAAAGCACAACCGTTTCATCTAAAGCGACGACGTCGTCGTCTTCGTCATCTAAATCATTGAAACTCTTCCTCCACCGTGGCGCCGCCTCGAAAACGACGTCGTTTTCCTCCGAAAACGCGCCGTTGCTGACGAAGGACCATTCAGATTGTGAATCCCTCTCAATCTCTTCCTCACGCCTCTCTCTATCATCCTCTTCCTCGGGCCACGAGCACGAAGAGCTTCCACGACTCTCATTAGACTCCGAAAAACCAAACCCTAACACAAACCCGAACCCGATCTCGCTCCATCGGAACCCGAACCACCCACGGATCCGGCTCGTAAAGCCCCGGGCGAACTCATTCGACGCGAAACCGGGATCTTCGGACCCGCACACGACGAACCGGGTTGGCCGGAGCCCGATCCGAAGATCAGAATCGGGTCCCGGAGCTTGCAGTAGGGGCGTGTCGGTGGACAGCCCGCGGATGAACTCTTCTGGCAAGATCGTGTTCCAGAGCTTGGAACGGAGCTCAAGCAGCCCAAGCAGCTTCAACAATGGCGGCCCAAGGTTCAAGCAGAGGGGAATGGAGCGGTCCTACTCCTCCAACGTTAGGGTCACTCCAGTTCTCAACGTTCCGGTCTGTTCTCTCCGTGGCAGTTCGAAATCCGGTTCGGTTTTCGGGTTCGGGCAGCTTTTCGGTTCACCACAGAAGAAAGAAGGTGGTTCAGTTGGCAATAATAATGTTGGAGGAGGGAGTAAGGGTAGGAACCGTTGCGATCGAAATTGAGTCAAATGACACAAAACAAAGAAAAGTAAATGAAAAGAAAAGGCGAAAAGAGAGGGTAACAGTTGCTTAGGGTTTAATTTTTATTTTGATCCTTTTTTCTGGTCCTTTTTTTTGTTACTTCTACTAATTAATCTGTGTTGTTTTTTTGGTTCTTCTAATGTTTGGAATGGAGATATTGCAGGGTATTGGTGATTGATTCGGAGAGGGGGAAGGGACTAGTTGCTTTTTTTTTGGTTGTTTTTAATTAACAGGAGCCTTAGATTCATGTAAATAATGGTCAATTTTAGATGATGCTGATAATTATGATGATGTTTTTCCTGTTTTTGTTTCTAACTTTGTTGAGATTTTTCCAGTGCAATTCTATGGCTGCTGCTTGTAATTTTTTCTGACCAGGAACACATGGAATGGAATCTACAAATTCTCTTTTGCTCTTTCTTTTTGCTAATTTATTTACTAAATGTGAATTTTTATTTTGTATTTTCTTTTTAAAATATTCAAGATCTGTAGACTGTAGTAGTATACAGTAGTAGCATCATGTTGTGCTTATCTAGTCTGTCCGCATCTAAGTTTTTTTTTACAGTTTTTAATTGATCTTTTCCTTTTAAACATATTTTTTCCTTTAGTTGTTTTTAGTGTGTGAAGTTTTGGGAAATGATGCTAAGATTCAAACAAAGGCGCCAGCTCTGCTGAATTATTTTATTGCACGTCAGTCTGATCCCAAACCTTCATGTCTACTACTATTTTATTTTTTTTACAGTGTTTGCATTCAAACTCGATTATTTACGTATGCTAAATGACAAATATTATATATATATATTGGGATTTTATTTTAGTGGTAGAATTTACTCACTGGGCTGAGTGGTCGGTGGTCCACACATGAGCTGAGTGTGTGACCTTGATGGAAGATTCAATTGAGGTGGGTCAAGTTTCTTTACTTTTAATCAAAATGTGTACTTTGATTGGGGACATGGTATAAGTTCCCAGAAGGGATTACCATCCTTCAATGAATAATTTAACATGATCTCACCATTAAGTTTACTTTTTGTGTGTGTCCCAAGATCTTGGTGGATGGATGGGAGAACATCCACAAATTTGGTCATCTTTGTTCTCACATGTTTGTTTTTCATTTTTATCTTTTTGATAAAATTGTTTCACTTCAATCTCCCATTGAAGTGAAAAGATCTAACACCCAAGAGACATGATTATCCTGGTATGGGTCCATCTCTAATTAGATATGGTAGGTCCACTTGCTGTGTGCTGCAAAGCAATATATATGCTATCCAAGTGCATTATTGAAGGATATAATGTTCAAAAGTTCATTGCCTTTGGACCCCTTCTCTTCTTTATCTTATTCTCCCCTTTGTGATGGAAATGGTTTCTTGTTCCGTGGTACTATGGGGCTAGACATGGTATCACTTGATTAACATTGAATTAGACCTTATCTAGTTAGTTGCCTTTATTGATTCACCATTCATGAATAAGCTTCCACATATCAATTCCTACCCGTTTGGAAGATTTTGAACGCTTCCTTTCCCTCTCCTACAGGACTTGGACAATAGACATCAACCTAACAATTCTCAACAAAAGAAGCCATATAAAAGAAAACAAAAATACAAGGAAAGGAAAATCGTAATCACTCTTCAATGTTTCTCAATGGCATTTTTGAACAGAAATATGCTAAAAGCCTAAAACCACGTGGCTAACATGTTGCCACACTTTTGAGCCTACCCACCGTAAGCCAGATCACATGTGGATGGTTCTGCGGGGTTTAATTATTTAATTGAGTAATTTCATATTCGGCTCTATGTATAATGAATGATAATGAATGATGACAGTATTGGTAATAAATTTTAATCAGTACTCTTCTTTTAAATCTACACAATGCAATCTATACAAATCGGATTATAAAATGAATCTTGGCTCGTTAATGACACCCTTATAAGAATGTTTTCGAGTAACTTGTTAATATAATAGATAATTCTTTAGTTATAAATGAATTCTTAACTCTTTTTTTCACACTTAATTTCTTAGCATGTTATAACTTATACGTATTATTGTTCTTCCACTAGTTATGCCTTTACTCATCGAAATAAAAAGCAAAATGTGAATTATCAATTATGTGCATACTAATATCGTTTGTAAAAGGTCTTTTCGTTTTTATTTTATTTTATTAAAACACTAACGTGGATGGGATCATAGCTTATCATCGCGAATATTAATTTTTTAATTGTGTAAAAATATTTATATGGTCCAAACACGAGTTCGTTTTGCACAAAAATCTCATTTGTCATTGTCCAGCAGAGGGTGCCGTGGTATTTGTCTAGCGGAGTCCCGTCCCATCTTTCACTTGCGCATGCTTTGGGGTTTGGGCTTAGGGTTGGCGCTATGCGGTGGCTATGGAAACTAATCCCCACTATTGATTTGACATCTTTGCATCCATGGCATAGGTACATAGCATTAGAACCTATGAATCATTTTGTTGGGTTGTATAGCTTTGCAAACTAGTAGCATTGTAGCATAGCTAGTAGATTTGCAACTTTCAAGCCTATAATTGTAGCTCATCGACACCAAAGTAAGCCGTAAGATACCCAACCTACCTTTGGCTGCTCATAGATAGCATATGCAGTGCTAATGCCACATTGCATTGCAGTAATGGATTTGTTAACTTATAGTTCCCTACTCAAATTTTTTTCTGGGTTTTAATCAAGCTCAGATTTTGATGCACTATATGATATGATACGGGTGTGGTGTTTGACCAGTCATAAGTGGTGGTACTCCTATTATACCACCCATCACATTTGTTCCCATTCGAGTTTGGGCTTTGTGACAACGTGAAAATGGATGCACCTGCCGTCACATCTTTTGATAATATATAGTTATTTTGCTTCGGGGTATATTGGTGTGTCTCAATACGGCAGCATCACAAGGGGGGCAGTTGTGTCCTTTCACCATTGGAGGAAAATGCTGTGGCCTTTGTAATGTGGCCTGTGGGGTCACTTCACTACCCTAAATGAAACCCGGTATCCAAAATAAACCCTGGATTCTTGCCAAGTTTGCTCATTAAATCCCCGTTCTTAATTGCCCCATGGAAGCCCTGGTCAGGATGGTGTGATGTGACTTATAATAGTTTGGTTCTTTTGGTTAGTGAGCTCAACTTTGTCATTACTTTCTCTTCACTTTATATAGGATTGAGGATACGTGCAATCATGTCCATCTTGCGAGGTAAATCAGCTGAAAAGCAGCCCCAGGGGAAATTAATGGAAGAGAACAACAATGTCTAACCCAGTAACAGAGGCCCCCCCCACAACTGATTAAATATTCAATAAGGGAGCGTATAGTTTCTTTGTTACGTAACGGGGGCGCGTATTTAAAGCGTGATCTTGGTGATCCGATTCTGTGTCACATAGCATATATAATACAACTTGGGTTTTGTTTGCAATTAAATAATTAAAGAGCCTGCCTGCAAAAGGCTGAAGAGAGTTTTGGGGCATCAAAGAAAGAACGTGCTAATGCACAGTCCGGGGCCTCTACATAGATTCCCCTTCCTCCAATACCTTCGACCCTATCATATGCATCACTGCCCCCCTAAACCTTTCTCTCTCTTGTATACGGAGAGTGTGGGTCATTTTACAAAAAAAGGCATGAGAAAGCGTGGGTGGCTGGGTGCTCTTGCTAAAATGCCAACGGCTAAGAAAAACGGGTGGGGTTGGTTGGTATCTAAGATGAGGAAGACAGACAAATAATTAATAATATCTTCATGGTAAAGCTATATATTAGTTAACATGCAAGTGATTAAATTAATCAAATTAGTACTATTATTAATTAGTCCTTTTCACTTTCCACAAACTTTTCTTTTTGACATAGAATTTGGGAAAAGATATGGCTTGACTTGGGAATATATCCCTATCCTTCATTTTGATCTGCATTCCAGTGTCTTTCTTTACCAGATTCAAGACCAAGTGCATGGATGATGTTTTATTAATAGAATAATGCTTATTTCCTATATGAAGTACGTACTACAGTGTGGGGGCATGTGAACTACAGAGGTCACATCACAGTATCTATATGAGCTGGACTGTGAAGTATAATTTGTTGTTGTTATGTATGCTAGAGTATGCAATAAACAGTGATGGGTTTGGGTCCCTTTGGAATTTTGTACACCATGGACAACTTTTTACGGTTTTACCGCAGATGAATCAGAAGGGTTATTTTTATTTCAGTTTATGCAACAAAGCGACAATAGTAAACCAAGCATAACTGAGGCCAATTGTTCCAAGTAATAAAGATTTGGTAATGCATCCGAAAATTTGCATGCCTCATCAAAATTGTTCGAATCTCCTGCTCCTATATATATGGCTATATGCATTGCACTTTTTTTTATCTTTTTGGTTTTTTTGGGGGGGGGGGGGGGTGGTGATAGGGGTTCGGATATATGCATTGCTTATGAGCCTATATATCCCCATCTATGGTGGACCCTAGAGTTTAATGGAACTGGGTTGAACATTGTTTCAGTAGTTCAGGAAAATTAAATGGGCCAATTTGTTACCAACCAACAGGGCATGCTACTTTAGATGGGGCACCTGCAAATAAGCCCCACCGTGTTATGGTTTCCTGTTTTCTTCATTTTATTTCGTTTTGTAGCTGTAGGGAATGAGATGACTGCTTCATGTATTAAAAGGGATACATATGAAAATACAATGACTTGGATTATAAATACCATAAAAGGTGATTAAATTTACAGATCCTTAAATGCAACAAAACTATCTGCAAGCAAATTGAATTGAGTGCAATTACTATACATTTGCAGTATAAAAAATTTTATATGGTCATCCAATTATATACTTGAGTTTGAGATTTTTAAGTAAGAGTGACTGAATCAAAGATTATCCTTCCAGCAAAGAGAGCTAGATCCCAAGGAAGCCTAGTTTAAAGTTATCGCAATTCAATTTAACACAGATTTCATTAGTAAATGAATTATAACTCTTTTTTCTTTATTTTAGAATTTAGATTGTACCAGATTTAACTAACAGGGAGTTAGGGTCATACCGTGTTGCTCTAGGCATGAAGGGAGTTACGATCACGAAACAAGCCATCCTCATCCATATAATGGATCAATGACCGCTTCAACTCCCTTTAGAAGTCTTGATCATACTAAAAAATTAAATATGAAAATCAAAAGTAACTCCTTGATCGTACTGGAAATTAAGCAATAACACTGATGATCAAAAGCAACCTGAATACACACTTGTAATGAATGCCAATTAGGAATCTTTAACTGACACCCATGCAAATACATGCCTAAGAATAATACAACTCAAGGGGTTAAGGGTGCATTACAAAAGTACACGTATGGAGATTGGAGACAATTGAAGTTGATCCAGATGTTGACGTTTCACTCAGAACCTTCAGGGGTTGTCTTCTCTGCAAAATCACAAATGAAACATCTTGGTAAACTACTAAGAATACCGGTCAAAAAAGGGATGAAGGTATACAAATTATTGTAATCAATGCATATTAGGAATCCAATGCTAGTCTATTGTTTGAAGGAGCAAAATGTGGCACAAGCCACCCATAACTGCAAAAATTAGTCTTATAACAAGTACTTAGACAATACTATCCAACTCTACATGTTTCAAAATATCTTATGAAATGTTTGCTTTCCTAGCACCTACAAAGGCATAATCTACACTTTGGTGAATTATCAGTGATCTGAATCAGATAGCCATATGCCTGGCTTTTCTGGTCAGTTTGTCTAGTAGCCTACCCACACCAGTTCAAGGTACCTTTCCTTTTACAGAGACAGTACCTCAAGTCCTTTGGTCCTCGTTAGCATGACATTGTAGACACTAACTAATAGGGATGTCAAATCTTTGGAGGATCTAGCAGGTAATTTAAGCATACAATGCAATCTGACTACTTTCCATATCAAGCCAGAGCAGCCACGAGGCTTCTGGGCTATCTGATATGATTACTATTATCATGGTGAGCTGATTGATCTGTGCTATGTCAGCTATACTGATTGATGACAGTGTTTTTACTCATGGCAAGTACATGTGGGGTTCAAGAGTTTTCTTTCAATAATAAAGCTCAATGATAGAGTAATGGGAAAAAGTTGTCAAGGAACTTTCTCAGTTTCTCTTACCAAAAGGAAGAAGGAAGCAAAGGTAATCCTGAAGTCGTACATGGTAATGCACTTCAGCTAATTTACATGACGCGACAGAAGCATTATTAATCCCGAATATATACAGGCTTTCTATACGTACTTATGTGAAGGGAGTCTTTAGTATTTCATTTATAGAGGGAAAATACATAGTCTTGGGTTCTAATTATCTTTGATGGCTACCAAGCTAGTAAGCATAGACAATCTATTCTCAGAAAACTTGCTTTCTATAGAGAAATCCAGTCAAGATGATATATGTGAATAATAATCAGATTCAAACTAAGAACAATGATAATGCAATGCACAAGAAATAGATGAAAAGATGATATAATATTAGCACTCAGAACAATGATAATGCAATGCAGAAGAAAGAGATGAAAAGCTGATATATTATTAGCACAAATTCTGAATCATTTGAGTAGAGCTACCATGCCCGCAGTTTAAAAGGAGGACAAAATTATAATAGGTCATCTCAGAGTCATCTCATTTTCCATTTTCCATGTTTTTAGCTTTCTAACTACTACAAGTATGTAATACAATGACTTGTAATATAATGTGGAAACTTCTCAAAATAAAAACTGGTTAGGAACAATAAAACTGCATATGATGAAAGGGGATGAATAATTATATATATGAAGGAAAAAAAAAAAAAACGAGGATATATGTTTTTTGTACCTAATCTTTTCGATAAGTTTCAAAATTGCCCATAACGTTTAACTTATTTCAATTTTGTCTCTAGCATTTCTAATATGTTTCAGTTATCCCATTGGGGGTTAGCGCAACGCTATATTGACGTGTTAGTGACACATCAACTTATGATTGTCACGTCATATGATGTGAATGTCCAAGGATAGAATTGAAATATATTTGAAATATTAGAGATAAAATTCAAATAAGCACGTCAATTTATGATTGTCACGTCATATGATGTCAATGTCGAAGGATAAAATTGAAATAAATTAAATGTTACCAATTTGAAACTTTTTGAAAATGTTAAGAGACAAAAATTATACTTTTATCCAAAAAATAAAAAACCAAAACTAGCACTAGTTAATATTAAGAAATGACTATAGAATTGGGCCTCTGGAGACAAGTATATACCATGAGTGGTGCCAATTGACATTATGCGGTCTATGTTATCAATCCGCCCTTGTATGGATTTTAGAAGTAAATTCAGTGATGAAACTCTCTTCCTAATACTAGAAATCTTAGCAGCATGTTGCATTATGAACGGTAAAGGTGCATCTTCAAGTAATTGATCAAGTTCTGCCAAAAGAAAGATGGATTTCGAGTCAGCAAATTGTAGACAGAGATTTAAGAAATGACATTATGGCATGACAGCAAATGGAACCAAAACAGGTATAATACAGAAGCTAGTTTAGCATGCCAACCAAGTGCATATTGCCAAGGAACAAGTTTTTATCATCATGCAGACAAGGTATATGTAAATCTTACTAGAAAATTGAAGTAATATATTATTTTCTTATGCTGTGGAAATATCTAAATCTGATTTCTGGTGCCCTAATCTTCTGGCTTAGTTAATTTTAGTACTGTAGTAGTCCTGCAGAGGATTGACGCTTCATGGTAAAGCATTCACTTAGATCAAATGAAATGTATTCTGGTGTTAGCAATGATAAGGTTAGCAAAGCTATATAAAGCCAGGACTAAAACTAACTTAAACTATCTTCTATTTGCTAAGAGACTTAATTTAACCGATACAAAAATCCATCTTCTGATACTTGTCAGAAGAACAAAAGTATAAAGTACATTAGTACTATAATAACAAGGAAAGATCTAACCATATAAATTAAAACCTTGATAGGCGCTCCATGCCTAGTATAAATTCAGAAAAGGAATAATTTAAAAGTTAAGTTAAAGGAAAACTGCGTAAAGGTAGTTATTCTATTCAAAAGCTTTATATAACCGCAATTGCGTTATTTTTTTGCTTGAAATTTAAAAGACCAAATTATAACAAAAGGGTAATTTTGAGAATATATATTATGACCAAGTGGCATTTTTTTTCCCTGGTAGGAATATATATTGTGTTCAAGTGGCAGTTCTTTTGCCCCAGCCACTTTGTTAGTGATAAATATAAAGATAAAAAAGATTAATACTATGATAACAAGGACAGATCCAACCATAGAAATCATACTTTTGTTGACCCTTGGGAATCTGAATATACTACTGACTTGTTTGGTTTACATTCCTGCAAATGGACAAAGGGGAAAATTACCTTCCTGAGGCAGGCAACTTTGCATGAATATTTGTTTTACTTTCATAAGAAGGCCTTTGGTAAGGTGCAGACCGAAAAACCAGACAGGGGCAAAAGATGATTCATCTTCATATGTTACACACAATATTCTTTATTCCCAGTGTGTATGTAAGATAACAATCATGTCCTAATCTCTCATGCCATTTCTGAGTTTCTAAAATAAAGATTAAAAGAAAATACCGCAACACAAAAAGCCCTCCCCAAGCAGTGAAAGTGCCTAGTTGCCTCACTGTTGTCTTAGGTTTGAGTGATTCCGAGGCAGTCAACATGGCTGAGACATGCACAGTAGTAGTGGACTGACTGTTTCTCTTACAAGTTACAACCTCATAACTAAACCTCAGAACTGCTTCTATAACTAGAGAAGTGGATATTCCTTTATTATGTCCCAGAATCATGCTACTTTTGGTTCAATAGTAGCTTGAAAGAAGAACACTGTTTAGACAGTTAAGAGACAATGTTACTACTTCATTGACCAATTCAGATTTTCACCCATGACAACTCCTTACTGTAACAAAGAAAACAAATGACAATACTTTTGAACTCAACAACCTGTCAATGTACATACACAAAATTGCATCTGAGACACAGGTCACAGAAAACACATTATTTGATTTATCGTTTAAGGCCACACTTGATATTTCTCCCAGATTTACCAAAATCAAATTTGCAATTACACTAATTATCCAAGTGACTGCAAAGTGCAAACTACCAACAGAAGATTAGTATTGATTTTGCATAATTGATAATTTATTATAAAATTTAAACACTAATTACACGACCGTATCAAAATTTAAGTAAGAAAAATATAATTATAACCAAAGCAATATAAATTATAAACGGATTCAATTTCTTAATTCTTATGTCAGGTCGCTAATAATTTTCAATCAATGACTAACACTTGCTATTCTTCAAAATTCGAATCACACGAAGCTTAAAAGATAACGTAACAAACTAAATTAACCAGTTGTAAATTGTAACAACCTCGAGTGAGACGATCGATGGCGGAGGAGAGCTGGTCCTGGCTGCCAAGAGTTTCTCGTGCTCTGAAATCGAAGTCCTTGATGACGGACGAGAGCATCGATGACAATCCCTTCGCCAAAACCTCGGAGCTTCTCTCGAGTGGATCGTCGTCGTCACCGCCGCCGGTGGTGCAGGGCTCTGGTTGATCATGAACCGCGGCCATGCTTCTCTCGCTTTCCTCAGCCAAATCGCGGTGATTGCTGCCGGAGCTAGATTCCATTTCTTGTTCGATGGAGTGATTTGGCGTTCACAACAGAAGATTCATCGGAGTCGCCGGAGCTTCAAGAGTTTCGGCGACGGTGGATTATATCGGAATGTGCAATGGCGGCAGAAGTGGCCGAAGTGGTGGTTTCGCGACGAAAGTATCAGTGGTAAAATGGTCTGTATTGAGTAGTCGTCAATAGTGTTAATATTTTTAGGTAAAAAGACAAGTCGGTTTGGGAAATACCAAAAAGTTACTTTTTTTTTTCAATTTTTGACTTATAGAAAATTACATTAATATATTTGGTACAATATTTTAGATAAATTTTTAACTTTTTAAAAAGTTATTTAAGAATTTTTTTGAAGAAATTAAAAAATGTGACTTCTCCTATTTTCAAAAGTTATTTTATCATTTTTATTTAATATACAACTTTAAAACAATGACTTTCATAATAACTATCCAAACTCAAAATAATTTATTTAAAAATTAATATTAATAAAAGTCCTTAAATTTTAAACTCCTTTTTCAAAAGAACTTATTTAAGAAGTTTAGCCAAACAGATCCTTTAAGTCTATGACATTTTGTGCGGCACATATTGTCATTTTCGAAGATTAGAAAATATATTTAGTACGGGTGGGCAAAAAAATCTACCTTTTTAAATTTTAAACCACATTCAAACCAAACTATTTAAGTCACCAAAAAAAAAAACTAAATTATTTAAAAAAATCAGTTTTAAATAAAAAAATCTAAACCCAATTGAATCTTTTTTATAATTTGATTTTCAAATCCAAACCATTTAAACAATTTTAAATCCAATCCAAATCTATATCTAAATTAAAATTCAAAATAAAAAAAAGTCCTAATCTAAGTAAATTAAAAACTACGGACAAGTACATAAGCAAACCAATAAATTATAGCATATGCTGCATGTAGTAAATAATTGATGCACCAATTAAGCAAAATATCTTAGTTTAAGTGCCTGTTTTTTACTAATTATGAAAGAAGATAATTATCCGAAATCATATCCAGCCATAAACTCTCTGTAAGTAAAAAAAAATGCAATAATTTTTTTTGAGATTCTTGCCATGGAAAAAAACCATCGTACTAATAATATGTGCCGAAAACAAATGAAATCTTGAAGAAAAGTAACATGCAATATATATAATAATTTCAAATATTGTTTGTAGCTCCTATTATGATAATTAGGTATATTTGGTATGTGCCCCTCCCTGTATTAGGCTTTGTACAGAAGTTTTGTTTTTTTATATTTGTAATTCCACTTCATTTCTGCAGAGTTTTGGAAATAAGAAAATGCATATAGATGTGAAATAATAGCTGTGAATATGTAAGTGATTAACTATTGTCATCAGATTTATAAAAAATCAAATTCTAGCTGTAATGAATCTATATATTTTAAATGATTTTAGTATTAGTTTTATTTTTAAAAATATTATGATTTAAAAATTGAATTTTTAAAAATTAGTTTTAAAAGTGGATTTTTTGTTAAAAAATCTGATTTAAAAATTAAATTTTTGAAAACTAATTTTAAAATTGGATTTTTGGTTGAAAAAACTGGTTTTAAAACTAGATTTTCAAAAGTCACCAAAAAAAAAAACTAGATTTTCAAAAACTGGTTTTAAAATTGGATTTTTGTTTAAAAAATATGGTTTTAAAACTGGATTTTCAAAAAAAAAAACTGAATTTTAGATTTGGATATTAAAAAACCGGATTTAAAACCGGTTTGTAGATAAAATTGGATTTAAATTCTAAAATCAGTTTAAAATCGGTTTTTGTTTTTTCAAATTTGTTTAGAATCGGTTTCTCTCTTCAATCCAGTTCCAGTTTGGTTTCATGAACCACAAAACTGGTTCTGAAGTGGATCCAGTTTGGATTTTGAAAAATCCAAACCATGTCCACCCCTAATATTTAGGTAATTGACCTTTTGAAAAATTGGACATCTAGTTCCCTCTATTGAATAGGATCCACTAAATCCAACAAAAAAAAAATCTGACTTGACTCTCATTAAACTGATCTGACCGTTACAAAGTCTTACGTGGAGGTAGAGTTTTTAAAATGGGAATAAATTAGTCTCCCTCCTTTAAAATGATCCTATTTGGTGAGTATCCCTTCTCTTAAAGATCTTCTGGTCTTGCGTTTGCTCCTCCCTGCTGATACTACTCGTGTGCTGCCCTACTCGCCGCTGTTATTCTATTACTCCTGTGTTGTCCTGCTCGTTGGTGGAGGGTCCTCATGTTTCTTAGGATTTTGTTCTTGTTCTTCTTTTTTGTCAAAGCTTGCTTTTCCTCCTCCAATGGTGGATTTGGCACCAACACCGCCATAGGCAGTGGTCAAATTCAATCCAATAGCATTTTATAAGAAAAATTCTCACTCTCACTTTTTATTTTCGATGCCATTGGCACAAAAACAAAGTCAGAGGATCAATGGCAGCTCCCGACAAATGCTTCCTCGTCACTGGTCTCCCTTTGAATCATCATCATCTAATTCCTAATTTGACTTATATTCAATTGCAGGATGTTGGAAAAAAGTACTCTCATAATCAGAGTCTCCGAGTCCCTTAAAACTTCCCATTTAAACCTCAAGTTTCAGGGCTTCTATACTCATAAACTACCCAAATTCTTCTTCGTTTCTATGAATTCATGACATGGTTATCAAAATCATGTAATTGTTTCTTCTTTTTTGCAGGTGAAGTTAGAAGCTCAGGTAAAAAAGTTGGTTTTAAAATTATCACTCTTGATGGTCACATATGCCCACTTGCCTCCACCACTATCTCAACGTACCACCCACCTTTCTTCATCTTGAGATGGTGCTTGAGTGTATTCATTTTTCATTCTTCGAGCTTGGAAGACTGAAAATTTGTAACGATAAGGAGCAGAAGCATAGGTGGGGGGATGGTTGTGGAAGTTGCAGCGGTGAATGGTGGCGGTGGGAAAGGACGAGCCTTTGAAGTGGAGGGGTACTATTTAAAACGGCATCATTTTGAAGGAGGGGGCACTAATTTGTACTCTTTTGAAAACTCTCCCTCCACGTAGGACACCGTAACGACTAGATCAGTCTTATGGGAGCCACGCCAGAATTTTCCGTTAAGTTTGGCGGGACTCTATTCAATGGAGGGATTTAAACGTTTAATTTTTTAAATGATCAGGGACTTAAATGTATTTTCTAATTTTCAAGGACGAAAAATGTCTGTGGGACAAAAAGTTAGGGAGTTATTTGTCCTTTTCTCATATTCTTAACTTACTTTCAAGTTGGAAAGCTATTTGTCCCATTAATATCAATAATGCTCCGCATCCATCTAATTTCCCTAGCCAAGTTAACCAAGTTCTTTTTCCTTTATGCGTCCGCCACCTTTTAACATAGAGTAGCTTCCTCAACGTAGAATTTCTCTTTCGCAACGCAAAACTTCTGTTCATTCTTCTTCCTCAACGTAGAGCTTCTCTTCCTCAACGTAAAGCTTCTCTTTGTTCTTCTCTACTTTGATTTTTCTGATTTTCTTCTTCGTTTTCTTCTTCAATCTGCATTGCATTTATGTTCTTCGCTTTCTCTCTTCAATATGCATTGCATTTATGTTCTTCGTTTTCTTCTTCGTTTTCAGATTTCAGATTTCTTTTTCGTTTTCAGATTTCAATAGTATATCAAAACAATGAATGCTTCAAGTTCAAATCAGTTGAATCAGAGCGATTTAGATTATTCTTCTGAATCGAATCAAGTGGACGAGGTTTGGATTATTCAATTTTGCATTGAATGGAATGGAATATAATTACTAAATCCAGTTGTTTATGAACACAATTTTCTGTTCATTTGGTATTGTACATTAGTTTCATTTTGATAATATTTTCGGTTCATTCTAGACGCAGGTATTTCTGAATTTGAAATTATAATGGACAATTTTCGGTTTATTTGGTTTTATACAATGGTTTTGCTTTGATAATATTTTTGTTTCATTCTGAATTGAATGCAATGTAATGCAATTGAATAAAGTGATAATGAATAGAATGCAGGAGTTTCTGAATTTACAGAATGCACATGTTTCAGTTCATTGGTTATTATAGAATGCACATGTTATGACAATATTTTCAGTTCATTTTACAGTCCAGATGTGTTGTGGATGAACAATTTGTCCCAAAGGTTACGATGACTTTCAAGACACTGGAAGAAGCTGGAAAGTTCTACAATGATTATTCCAAACTTGTCGGTTTTTCTACGAAAATAAGAAACACCACTTGGAAGGGAGATGAGATTAAGAATCAACTAATTACATGTACTAGAGAGGAAAAGTGGAAATCCAAGATATCTCTAACTCTGAAGACAAACCCCTCAGCTGGAATAAACTGTCCAACCAGGATTTACGTACATATATTGAAAGACGTTGGTCTTTAGATAATTTCTAAAGTTGTTATGAATTATTCACATCTTTGCTGTCCAGATCGAGTAGAGATGCTTAAACAACACATGGAGCTAAGTATGTTTGTGCATCGTACCATTGAAAACAATGAGGAAGCCAGAATCAGACCGAGTAAAATATATCAGTCATTTGTAGTAGTAGCGGGCAATCATCATGAACTAAGTTTTATCGAAGAAGACGTGAGGAATTACATTATGAGGGAGATACGGAATGTTTCCAAACAAGAGGATGCCAAAGAATTTGGCAAGTACTTATTAAGAATGAAAGAGAAGAATCAAAATTTCTTTTTCGAGCTTAACTTTGAAGCTGATCACTCCATCAAAAATGTATTTTGGGCTAATGCAAGAAGCAGGGCTGCATACGAGTATTTTGGAGATGTTGTTTCATTTGATACCACTTACAATACAAACAGGTATTCGGCTCACTGAGATATAGTTTTTGGTTCATAGAGCCAACACATTTCAGTTCATAACTATTGTGAGTGTCCATTTTTGCAAGTACAATATGGATTTTAGTTCTTTTGTGGGTGTGAATCACCACGGTCAATCGACACTTCTCGGATGTGCTTTGTTGCAAAATGAGGACATCCAGTCATTCAAATGGTTATTTGAATGTTGGCTTCGTTGCATGGGAGGAAGGCACCAAATGTAACACCCTAATATTCAAATCCTTATGCTCGAGTCATAAGTCAATGATATTACAGTGGTACGACTCTCATGTGGATTTTTAATACATAATTATAAGTATAATTGAAAGGAGTATTAATCGAGAATCCTGAAAAGAGTAAAAATAAAATCACGAAGTCGTATCGCTCACATATCGGTAACTAAAAGATAAAGCGTGATGTCGAAAGCGATATACAGCTAAAGGCATAAAGGAGAATAAGAGAAAGACAGTATATAGATATATAATATAAGTAAATAGCCACTAGTCACAACCCGCGAAGTTTAGGTTGGCTAGGGTACAGTATGAAAGTAGTTGACAACAATATCTCCTAATCTCTCCAAAAGGAAACATAAGAGCCTCTATAGGCAAGTTTAAAAGAGTTCAATACATAATATAAGCTTTTCAAAATAAAGGTGGAGAGATTCTAAGCAAAATATAAAGTAGAGAATATAAAGATCTTCGCCATCTCTCAGATGAACCACAACTTACTTCTGAGCACCTGGACCTGTATCTGAAAAACAAGAGATACATACGGAATGAGAACCCCAGACCTATGGGTTCCCAGTACAGTAAAAGTGCCAAATAAATACAATGCATTGTAATAAAAACTCACTAAGCATCCTAAACTTCCTTTCACCAATATTCATCCTATGTTCTCGCTAATCCATAAATAGGCAACTGTCATAAGGGAATACTAAATCTAATTCCTCTTCCCCATGTTTTCCAACTTTCTAACTCTCCAACGAATCAGAACTAGAAACAAAACCATCACCAGTTATTCTGTTTCAGCAATTCTATATCAATACTTCATATTCTCACTTGGAGCAAGTGAAATCACTTTACTGCGTCTACCCAGGGAGCTCAAATTGTCTCATTTTCTACCTAGAGCAAGTGAAATCACTTCACTGCGTCTACCTAGGGAACTCAAATTACCTCATTCAATAATCATCATTTTAAATTAATCACATCATTATTCCATTTCAACAAGAACAGCCCTCAGCGTCAATCGACACTAGCATGAGGGACCTCTCAGTTGTACAAACACAATCAATACAGACAAGTAATACACAATTAAGGTACAAGTAGAACAGGTAGCATATAGTCAGGTAGCATAGCATATATGATATAGTAATCTAAACAAATAGGCAAACCCAAACAATTCAAACATATGCAAATGATGTATGCCTGTACTATGGCTGATGAGTCTCATCTGTCGGTTATAAAGCCAACCTGACAAGTCCTGGTAGCTAACCATTGGACTGTCCCTATGTCGTGCATCCCCAACTCGAGTTATTCACAATCATAATCATAATCACACAACACCCACACTAGTGTTTATCCACAAAGGCGAGCTCATCCGGGACTTTCACAGTGTCTGGCCACACTTACGACATAGGGTCAGCAGAATCTTTGATCTCAACTTGGAGCAAGTGGAGCCGACCCACTGCATCTACCCAAGGAAATTCGAGACTCAGATAGTTTCAATCCCAAATCATACTCGACTGAGAGCAAGTGGGGGCTAACCACTGCATCTACCCCAAGAGTCTCAAAACCAAACCCGGAGCAAGTGGAATCATCCCACTGCATCTACCCAGGCAGGTATGTCTCACCACATTTTGGAGCAAGTAGATCAATGCCACTGCATCTACCCAGGCAGGTATATCTCGCCACATCTCGGAGCAAGTGGATCAATGCCACTGCATCTACCCAGGCAGTTATATCTCACCATATCCCGGAGCAAGTGGGGGCAAAACCACAACCCTTGCGTCTACCCGGGGAGCCTCTATACTAACCAACCTAGAGCAAGTGGGGCGCAACCACAACCTTTGTATCTACCCAGAAGGTACGTTCTCATATGCCCAAGAGGAACCAAGGAGGGGATCCTAACCTCCCACCATCTCGCTGGGGGCGATTTTACAATACCAGGAAGAACAGGGAAGGGGATCCTCACCTTCCTTCATTCCTCTAGGGTCGCACTTTCGAGAAAGAGAGCTCAAGATAATACAATCATTCAAAGTCATATTTTCATTTTCAGCCATAAATCAATATTTATCATAGCTATCCGGCTCATAACATAACCCATAACCAGCAAATATTCATTATTAAATACAGCCCTTTGGCTCACGGCATACACTGTACTCCCATCATCACCCTCAGCAACTCATACAATCATCATTTCTCATCATTCATCATTGATTCTCACTTTACTTCATCCACAAGTTACCACATGTCCTAGCTTCTTTTCATTACTAGACATACTATAATGATTTAGGACTTAAAGGTGAGAATAGAGGCTTAAAAGTCTGAAATTCGGCTTTAAAAATTCAAAATCAACTTTTGCTGAAAACAGGGTCACGCATGCGCGTCGCCCACACGTACGCGTGGAAGGTGGAAAAGTAGAGTGACGTGTGAGCATTGACCATGCGCGCGCGTGAGAGTTAGAAAAGCCGAGTGACGCGTGCGCATCAGCCACGCGTATGCGTGGGTGCGTTTTGTGCTCCTCGTACAAAACCAGCACAGTACCCGCGCAACTCTCTGGATTTTGTATGAGGCATTCGCATTAGTGCAGCGAGGCGTACGTATTGTCCAGGCACACACGTGAGAGAGTAAAAATCGTGAGTGACGCATGCGCGTCGGCCATGCGAGCGCGTCGGGGTACGTTTTACCAAAAATTTTAATAAGTTAAAATGTTGGAGAATTACATTTTTAAACCCCAAACTTCCAACACACATAAATTCTTCTACAAAATTCCTTTTTCAACCATTTCTGAACCGTTAGAAAGATCGTTGAATAAACTTTTATAAAAATCTAACTTTGAAGAATTCCAAACTCTGTGGACCGAGTTACTGACTGCCAAAATTGGTCAAAAATCAGTTTTTACTGAAAAATAGAAATCACCAATTTTTCCAATGTTCACAAGCCAAATTCATTTTCACTCATCCAAATGACCACAACCCAACTACATTCACATAATTACACTCAACCAAAACCAAACCTACCTCATCTACATAATTTCACCCAAAACTATCAAATTCCACACCTCAATTCCTCAAACCATATTATTCAATGACCAAACCAATTATTCACACATTCAATATCTAAAATCCATCCAATCTCTTATATCATCACACAATACACACATCAACTTACCTTTCTTACCTCTTTTCGGCCTCCAGCCTAAGACTCACGGCCTCCGGCCCAAATTCATAATTTAAATGCATATTCCACAAACCAATATTCATTATCCAATTCATCAAATCCTCAACACACCAAACATACAAATTCACACAATTCTCAACCCAATCATTAATTTACATTACATATCAACTATACATATTAGTACCAAGCATTTACACAATCCAAGCTTAATCCTAGGGGCATCTAGCCTAGAAATTCTCATCACACCACACGGTACTTAAATAAAACTTAAACCGAAAATAATTGAACTTCTTCTTGAGAATCTCCACCAACCCTTAGCTCTAAGCCTCGCCAAAGCTCCTCAAGCAACACGAACCTCCCAATTGTGCACCAAAATCACCCAATACTCTAACATAATCAATTTTCACACTTATAATCAACCTAGAGTTCATGAAATTGATAAATTACAAGGGTTTGAGTACTTCTTACCTCAGCCCATATGAAATAGGGATAGAACCCACTTAGAATCTATGTTAGAGTATCCCTAAACAACCAAAGTCACAAGATTTTAACATTAACTACCCAAAAACACGTAACAGTGGGGAATTTCGAAAACTGGATAGAGATGAATGGAATACTCACCACAATAACTACATAGAATCGAAGAAGATGAAAAGAGAGACGCGTGACCGTAAACGACTTGTCAATCGGAGTTCCGGAGAGAAAGTTATGGTGATTTAAAGTTTGATGGAGTTAGGATTTTCTCTCTTCTTCCTCTCTTCTTCATTTCAGCCCCCCACACCCCCCTTCTTTAGGGTAAATAAGCTGAAATGCTTATAACTAATGTTTATATATGTTGGGTCTTGGGCCTACTTGGGCCCGGTTCACTTGGTTTGGTCCGTTGACCCAATTTTGGGCCAAAACCTCTAAGATTAGAGTTTTAAATTGTATTTTAAATATTTTTATCTTCCCAAATTATAAATTCTTATTTCTTAAAATTATTCACTTATAATTAATTTTCTCAGCCATAGTACCGGACAAATCGCAGCCGGTACTGCCGGTCAAATTTCTATTGCGCATTTTTATTCAGAAAACTATGTTTTCTGCCTCAGAAAAATTCACTGAGTCCAAATATTATATTTAAATTATCAAATTCTGATTACTAAATTTTCTAACCATATTCGTCCCTATTTAATTTATTATTTAATTAATTACGGTTTGACCGAATTTTACACCAAAAGGAATTCTTACCGATCAATGTGCATCGATGCAAAGGGCTATTAAGACCTGTATGCCAACAACAATTCTCTGGTGGTGCATTTGGCATATCATGAAGAAGATTCCAAGCAAATTAAATGGCTACAAGCAACACAAAAAAATCGAACAAGAGATGAGTCATGTTGTTTGGAACTTGTTTACAAAAGACACATTTGACAGAAATTAGAATCATTTTGTCACAAAGTATGGTGTTGGAGGCAATAAGTGGCTTTCAGGTAATCGAGGTTTCATTCGAATTATTTGATGTTGTTACTTTTTCGGTGAAATTGAGTATAACTTTCAGATTATTTGGACGTCTGATTTTGGTTTATTTTGTAGAGCTATTTGAAGATCGTCATTTATGGATTTCAGTTTATCTCGATCACCACTTTTGGGCTGGGATGAGAAGCACATAAAAGAGCGAGAGCAATGAGCATGCATGCTTTTTTTTAACAAGTTTATCACACGCAATAGCTCCTTGATTCAATTTGTGACGCAATATGATAATTGCCTAGGAAGTAGAGAGCAAAGAAAGAGCGAATTACATGCTGCAGATTTTCACACGGTGATACTGTGTGCAACAAAATCAGCAATAGAGGCTCAATTTTAGCACGTGTATACTTAAGAGAAGTTCAGGGAAGTTCAAGCACAATTCAGAGGAAAGGTAAATTGCATCACAAGATCAATGCATTCCACTCTAGGTTTTACGATATACGAAGTTGTAGAGTAGGTTTCTAACTCAATATTCAACAAGTTTGTTGTTACATACGACGTAGTATCACGCAAAGTAAAGTGTCAGTGCTTGTTGTTTGAGTCAAGGGGTATTATACTATGCCGTCATTCTCTGAGTGCCTTAAACTTTGAGCGAGTAGATAAAGTGGCACCAAAATATATATTGAAACGCTGGAGTAAGAACATAAAGAGGAGGCACACACATATCAAGAGCAGCCAAGACGAGCTTCTATTGGAGACAAGAAGCAAGAGATTCGATGATTTGGTATTTCGGTCGCCCAATATTTGTGAATTTGCATCAGAATCCGAAGAGCTGACTGAAATTCTGCACCGGGCTTTTGATAATATGATGGTTGAGATGAAAGAATATCAAGCGAAAAGTAAAGGTAAAAGTTCGTTATCTCACGAAGACGCAATATTGAGTGATGTTAACGACCTACAAATCCCACCACGTGTTAGAACAAAAGGCCATCCTAAGAACAGACTGGGATCAAATATGGAAAAAAGATCACAAATGCAACAAAGAAAAAGAAAAAGTCAGCTCTTAACAAGGTAACATTGATTTGCTTTTAATTAGGGAAAAATTCGCCTGTGCATTTTGCTAATATATGATTTTATTTTCTTTTTGCAGTTGAACCTTTTAGATGGTGGATCAATAATTCAGTCAAGCTCCAGCCTTTATGATGCGTAGGATATGAATTATCCTAGAGAGGATTATAGGAGTTTCAGTTTTTATTAACATAAATTTCGATTCATATATGACTAAATTTCGGTTCATCTGGGTTCTAGTCATATAATGAGGGTTAATTTCGATTTCATGTTATGTTTTATTGAATAGTCACTTTTTTGTTTTCAAATTTAGCTTCTACAATTGTGTTATGTCAAACAATTTATGTGTTTCTGAAATTGAATAGTCATATATACATTTTTTTTGCTTCATTTCGTGTAACAATTTCGGTTCATTTGTGTTTTTGGTGTTCTTGATGTTTGATAAATACATTGAATCCATTCACTGTGAACCTAGATTCGTTCAATACAGCCCAGACAGTTCCAACAAATATATGCATTAAAGAAGAAGTGTTTGTTTTTTACAACGGGTTAAAAAATTAGTGTTAATTACAATTCCTTACAACGAGTCAAGGATTGAAACTATAACCTATTTACTTTCTATATCTCCAGATGAGAATTTACAAAAGGGTTTGAAAGGGCAGCGGATAGCTTTGGGAGTCTTATCGCTTCAGATGCCTCAATGGCTTTATTTCTCAATTTATTTATCTTGTGCAAGAGAATGGTTGGACCATATTCCCGCCTGAAAGTATCTATTTCTTTCTACAATTCAATCGAAAGAAATTACTTAATTTGAACCTAAATAAAATAAGAAATGAACTGAAATTTATCAAATTTAGAATTTACTTACCTATTTACAGTTTTTACATTTATATTTTCCATTTTTGATCTTTACAGGATCAATTGTTTTTAGCCATTTTATCATATATATTGCGCAATCATAACTAAGAAAGAAATAAGAAAGTAAAATATGATTAATAGGAGAGATACAGAAAAGAACAGAAAAACATAGTAATAATAGTACCATAGGAAAGAAAGATATGTATGATGTTTGTTGAATACAGATCAAAATATACGGTGCTTCAATGCCCTCTCTGTCATCCATCAAAGGTTCTGCCCCAGCATAAACCCTCATCTGGGATATTATTAAGCTCTGAAAACGATACAAAAAGTGTACTTCAATTCAGTAATAACTGAATGAAACCAAGCCCACAAACAACACTCAATCAGGCACAATGAGTGATTGATAATGGCTAGAAATAAGAGATAACATACAACAAATTTGTTCAAAGCTATTCTTGATTGAGGTGTTTCATTTTTCTTTTTCTTAACGGGGTCAGGCACATAGAAGGTATTCTTCTTAACGTCAGCAATCCACAACCACCAATGGCCTCCATTGCAAACTGGTGCAAACAACCAAAGTTTGGAAAAAGGATAAAATATTTCAGTCTAAATGATAGCAAATGATAGAATTATTAAAGAAGTTTTAGAAATTACAACTTACAAATGAATGCGATGCCAGTTTTCTTTTGTCCAGAAAAGGGAGGTAGTCCATAAATTCACTAATCTGGTAGGCCTTCTTAGTGTTTGGATCAATGTATTCAACATCGTGGCTCCCCAACATTAAATTATACAAAATGAACCTCAATTAAATCACAAATGAATCGAAATTACGTTAGATTTGAACTTGTAGTAAAAAAAGCTCAATCATCAACAAGATCATCTCGAATTCATACTGGATTCAAATGAACCTCAACTAAACTAAGAAATGAACCAAAATTACATCAGATTTGAACTAGCAGTTATATACATTCAATCAGCAAGAAAGCACATTTCAATTCATTTTTGTATGCAAATGAACTCAATTAAACTAAGAGATGAACCGAATTTCTTAAGGAACGACAACTTTGGTGAATACTTAACAGTAGTATCAAGTGAACCTAACTCAATTTACAAATGAACCAAATTTGGTTCAGATTTGAACAAAACGTCATAAACATTAATCAGCAAGAAAAGCACATTTTAAATTCATTTCTGCATGCAAATGAACTCAATTAAACTAAGAGATGAATCGAAATTACATCAGATTTGAACTAGTAGTTAAGAAAGCTCAATCATCAACAAAAACAAATCAAATTCTTCATCAAAAAATTATTTAAGGAATAAAAATTTTGGCTTACCACAATATCTGTTGGCACACAGTATATTTCTTCATCAAATCTGTGATATTTTCTGTTGTTGAAAAGCATACACATTGCAGAGACCACCTATAGGACAAAAATTTATTGGATATATGGGAATAAAACTTTTCAGAAAAATCATTAATGTTAATATAATAGCTGAAGAAGAATTTACCGTATTTTCTACATTTTGTCCGGGTCTTAGAGACAAGAAGTGGAATCTAGTCCCCTCTAAATGCGCTTTGTGGTCCAACATGAATATTGTATCATACTCATTGGTTGAATCATCTTTGTAAACCTTAACTTGTGTCATCCACTAATAACATTTCTTCCTCAGCTCCTCTGTTATTTTCTTTTCTTTCACCAGAGTCTTGTACCCTTCAGGGGTGCTCAAACTTAGCTCAGCACTTGTTTCCTCAGCAAATTGCAATGCTACTATCAGCCCAGCATCCATCACTGCCTCTGCTAACATTTCAAGTTATGTTACTATGGGTTGAGCGGTTGGGGAACTTAGTTGAGAGGTCGGGAACTTATGCCAAGGCTGAAGGAAGGTGCACCAAAGTCATCTTTCCAATGCCGAGGATGGGGAGAACTGCTAGATAATAGAGGAAAGTTTTGAGTAATAATAAAAAATTATTATGATATAACATCAAAACTAATAAAAATGATTTTAAGTAGAACTTACATATTAAGAGGAGCTTCTTGCTTCGATTTTCTTGCCGGAGTTTCTTCACAGGCTTAGTGTTGGGGTTCCGGAAGGCAGCAAGATTAAACAGAAAAGTGTTCAATAATGATATACCATCAAAACTCATAAAAAAAAATCTTAAGTACAACTTACTTATTAACTGAAGCTTCTTCTATTTGAGTTTTCGAAGGGATAGAAGTAAAGGTCTTTTGATGTTTTATTATCTCTTCCACAAGAGAACTTGGATGAGCCATTGCAATAGGAACTCTAATGAAGGTAAACAAGAAAGAATTTAATATTCAATTATTAGAATAGGAACTGAGAAACTGAAAGCTACACATTGATTAGAATAGAAAAGTAAGTTAAAAAACTCACATATCCAAAGGTTGAGACAACGTTTTTTCTCAAACCACAAGGATTTGTTGTTGAGGATTAGGTGTCGTGCTACTGATAATTAAACGAAAATTTTGTGTGATTAATTAAACAAAAATTATTACCTAAATTAAAAAGACTAATGTAAGTATTTGAACTTACATAGTTGGAGGTTGTAAACTCTGTTTTTCCTTTTTTTCATGCCATTTTTTTCTTCTAAAAAATGTAACCGGGGTTTTAAGGGTATTTGTTTCTAATAAAAAAGATACCAAATTAAAATCATCAACCAAGATTAAAAGTAGAGGATTAGAAACACATCAAATTTATTTTTGGATTCAAATAAACCTCAATTAAACCTAGAAATGAACCAAAATTACTTCAAAATTGAACCTCAAGTAAACTCTATTTTTCATGCATTTTTTTGTTCTAAAAATTGCAACCGGGAATTTCAGGAGTATTTTTTCTAATAAAAAATATACGAAACTAAAATCATCAACCAAGATATTCTAATTAAAAGCAGAAGATGTAAATAAAAGTTAAGAGGAATTACTCAGTATTGTGCATTTACAGATGGTGCCAAGCTCGTCTGTGTTTGTAACACAAGTTCGGTTTCGCTACCCAAATTTACAGTCGGCAGTTTAAGCAAAAAAAATAAATATTATTCAATAAATCCAAAGAAATTACATGAGGTTTTAGAAAAAGTTAGCAGAGAAAGAAAAAGAACTTTATATAAGAAACTTAATCTTACGTCTGCGATAAATCATATTGCGCATCCGTTAAGTCACGATCATCTGGAGCAACATTTGTTTTTTTAGCTCCATAATTTTTTCTCTTCGTTATTTTTTCTTTTTGTTTTCTTTTTTCAGCACTCGTCTCCTCTACTTGTTCACTTCTGAAAATTCATGCAATAAGTTTTGACTTAAAACCAGGATGAACCTTAATTAAAAAAGAAATGAACGAAAAATTATTTTAGATTTAAACAAGCAGTTAAATAGAGTCAATCATCAACAAAAATACATCAAATTTGTATTGGTGACAAATATCAGAGCTGTAACTAACTTAACAAGCATACATGAACAATTTTCAGCAAATCTAAGTGAAACAAAACCAAATGAACCTCAAATAAATGTAGAAATGAACCGAAAATAATCATTTCCAAATTTTACTCTTCTTCGGATTCAATTTTGCTTTCCGAATCTGTCAGAACAATCTTCCTTTTTTTGGTTTGTTTTTTCGCCACCTTCTGTGGTTTTTTTCTTTTCTTTGGTGGTGTTTCTCGATTTTTTCTTCTTCTCTGCAATATATATAGAAATTTTTATTAAAATAACAACATAAAACTTTAAATAAATAGATAGTTTTTGATAAGCGATGGTGAGAAGTATACTCTGATTCAGAAAAATTGTCTTCTTTCGAAGACGAATGCAAGATGACAATTTTCTTTTTTTCTTTGTTCTTTTTTTCCTTCTTTTTTCCTTCTTTTCTTTTATCTCTCATCCCCTCAATTTTGCTCTTTTCACAAGTCCCTAAAACATAAAGTTATTTAGTTAGCACAGTATTTTTAGAAGCATCTGAACTGAAATTTTAAGGGAAATAATTTTTTTATTTACCATTTTATTAGTTGTTTCCAAAGCAATCCGCTTGACCAGCCTTTTCCATATCCAGTACGCCACCCATGGTGGCCCAAGAGCATCATCTGCTTCTGGTTGAGAAAACTTCATTTTATGAAAATATATTAACATTAAAACGATGATGCAGCCATCAACCGAAAGTTTCTTTCCTGCTCTTTGGATTTTGATCCCCTTGATCAAGAGGCTCAGCACATGAGACGCCCAATTCCATCGTCGAACGGTCTCCACATGAAAGGGCAGGCAGCTTATGGACAAGGGAGACTGTGCTTACTTTTGTAGGCAGCAAGAAGCATTTTTGGACGAAGACAATGAAATTCCTCTTGAATTTCAGGTGTTCTCCTCCCCTTCAACACTTATATCAATGATAGTTTTGTCAACAATCTTCTTCTGTTCCTCACTCAATTTGTTGTATGTAACATTTTCAGGAAAAAAAAGATCCTTTACAATATTTTAATATAAACAAATCAGTCAAACTGAACTCCAAATAAACCAAGGAATGAATCGAAATTACTTAAGGAATAACAAAAAGATCAAAAAGGAAAAATACAAATGTAAAAGATGGAAAGTATAATACCGCCGAAATTTATGCTCAATGCATCTCTTATTTTGGCAGGGGTTATGTATATTTTGCCATAGAGAGTGTCCAAGAATCCATAATAGACATCAAAGCAACAAGTCAATTCCCTCAAGAGCTTATGAGATACGTTCAATTCCAGGATATGTGCTAGTGCGCCGAATCTCATTTATTCATCAATAGTTTTCTTTTCTACACTCAATTCTTTGAACAGCCTTGATATTGATTTTGTTAAGCATCTCAGATAGTGAGTTTTCTGCAAGGATTTGAAACATTATGTTATGATATATTTATAATACAAAAATAGAGTTGATTTAATGTGTATATACTTACATTATAGTGCAACTTTTCCTTTTTTGAGACGGTCATCTTTTTTATTTTTGCTGTAAGAAACAAAAAATTTGGTCAATACTTAACAGGTGAACCTCCTCAATTCACAAATGAACCAAATTTGGTTCAGATTTGGTGAATACTTAACAGTAGTATCAAGTAAATCTAACTCAATTCATAAATAAATTGAATTCGGTTCAGATTTGAACAAAAAATGATAAACATTCAATCAACAAGAAAAGCACATTTCAATTTATTTCTACATGCAAATGAACTCAATTAAACTAAGAGATGAACCACATTTCTTAAGAAATAACAGATTTGGTGAATATTTTAAAGTAGTGTGAAGTGAACCTAACTCAATTCACAAATGAACCGAATTTAGTTCAGATTTGAACAAAAAGTGATAAATATTCAATCAGCAAGAAAAGCATATTTCAATTCATTCCTGCATGCAAATGAACTCAATTAAACTAAGAGATGAACCGAATTTCTTAAAGAATAATAGATTTGGTAAATACTTAATAGTAGTATCAAGTGAATCTAACTCAATTTATAAATGAACCGAATTCGGTTCAGATTTGAATAAACATTCAATCAACAAGAAAATATATTTCAATTTATTTCTGCATGTAAATGAACTCAATTAAACTAAGTGATGAACCAAATTTTTAATCAGAACTAATAAACTAATAGTACAATTTCATTCGATGCCCTACCTACGGAGAAAACAAGAAAAAATAGAATCAGAGAAACTCGATCTACTAAATGAACGAACTTAATCCACTAAACCTTAAATCGAACTAGAAGAAACGTGAGATTTGCGAGAAATTAACTGAACATAGTAACAATAGTATTTTTAGTACCTTGCGAAATCTTTGTTCTTGTTTTTATGTGTTTTTTGTTGATGAATTCAAACGCTCCAGCCAATTCTACAGAGAATACGAATGAGTTTTAAGAGTTTGTGAGAGAGATTTAAAATTAATTGGTTGTAGTTTTGAGTTGCAAGAAGGAAAGTATTTTCATATTGAAGTGCGAAGTAAATTGGTAACGTTTGGGTGGTTTCCGGTATGTAACACGTGTTTTATTAATGAGATTGGATTTTTTAGTATTGGACCTGCTTGGTTGAATTTGGATACAAAAATATTTGGATGTGTATAGCTCAACTACACTAATATTATATTTAAACTTACCCCTTCGTGAACATTAGGGGCGATTAATTTATGAAGAAATACTAGGCGCTAACAGAATTTATTGTTTTTAGTCATTATTTAGTTATTAATTCAAATTTTTTGTCTAATAATCAAATAATATATTTTATCACATACTTTTAAATATTAATAATTAATTAATGACAAAAAATAATAAATTCTAATAACTTTTTAATATTTTTTTAATTTAAATATAAATTTTTTTTTTGGTAAAACACGTGGAAATGGGTTTATATAGAGTAATTATACTGATATGGTATTAGAATAAAACATAGGGTAATTTTTATATTTAATATTATTTTTATATTTTTATTATCTTCAAAATTCAAGTTATGATTTGTTTTTTTATAATATTCTTTATTTTCTTTTTTCACAAAATACAGGATGTAATTTGTGCTTTTTTTATTTTTCATGTACCTGCAAAATACAAGTCGTGTTTTCTAATTATTTTTAAATTAAAAATGTAGGTTGCAATTCGCACCTATTTTTTCTTCTGATGAATCGTTTTATGCAAAATTTAAGTGGCGTTTTAATTAATTTATATTTTAATCTAAAAATTTTGTTTATAAATACTGTTATCATTTTTCTTTTTTATATTTGTGAATTTTTGGTAATAGTGTCAAAAATAATTAAGAGAATAAAGTTGAGGCTTTTGATTGTAATAGAAAGTATTGCAAATTTATGAGTATACTATAGACATCCATGAGGGAATGATTTTTTTGTGTGAATCTCTTTTTTTTTTTGTTACTTCATGCATCATAAATTTTGTGGAGTTACAAAATAGTTTCTGTGTTAACATACAAGGTCACATTTTAAAGAAGATGAGTAATATTTTATATAAGAATTCTATCATAATATTTGGTGGGCTAATACAATTTTAAACAATGGCTATTACTGACAACGCATGTACGTAATAGATATTTCGTATCTATCAACAAACTCGATTTAAAGTGCCATTAATAGAGTTGTACGTTAATTTTGAACAACATATATGTGTGAATGTAGTTAACCACGAGTTGGATATGGATGAAATTAGAGACATAGCCGAGAAAAAAGATAACAATGACAGTGAATAGGAATTTGAAGCCAACTACTAAGTCAATGACGAAAACAAGAATGGGGATAAGGCAAACAATCCAGCGGTGCAAAATGAAGTAGATATACTTGTCAATCAGCAACCCTTCAATGTTCCATCTTTTATGTGAGTTTTGGATCTCAAAGTCATGTATGCTACAAAATTTTCTGAATATGCGAATGTTGGTAACAATAATTCGCATTTGATTTGTGAAGGCAATGGCAGAAGACGTTGATTTTAGTATTAGCATGGAATTTGATTCTAGAGAGTTGGAGATCTCTGCAATCAAGAGTTATACTATTTTTAGAAGACTATGAAGCACAAACACGGACACAGACACGGGACACGACACGATAGCGACACAGCGACATGCGAATTCTAAAAAGTTGTCGGACACAAGGACACGCATATATTAATAATATAATATATTCATTAAATAGAGATATGTCTTAATAGAGATATTTTCAAAACAACCATATGATATGCATTTCTTCCTAAAGTATATAGGTATTCAAAAGATAAAATCCTAAACTCCTATGTCTTTATAGAGATAGTAAGAATTTTGTACATCACATGTACAAAAAAAAAGGTTATCTAAAGTCATATTATTTCTCCATCATATATGGTTGATATCTTCATCATTAGAAAAAGTCACTCTTTCCAACTCCGGTTCATCAAGAGAAAGGTGAGAAACTTCAAGAAAACCATTTTCTTTATCAATTGGTGAAAAAGCATCTCCAGCAATATCCCACATCATAGTTTCTCCTTTATTGTATTGTGGAGTTTTTTTTTTTGAAAGAAGACGAAGACTAGTGTGGACAAATACTAAATTTTCTGCATGTTTAGGCTTCAACTTGTTTCTTTTTAGGGAATGGACAAAAGAATATGTGCTCCAATTCCTTTCACAACAAGAAGATGAAGATGGTTGCCCTAGTAGCCTAAGATCAATTGATTAAAGAAATTTTGCTTTACCACCATGAATTAGCCACCAAGACTTTGCATCAACTATGCTTCTATCATTCAAAGAGTCATAATCATCAAAGACACCTCTACCATCAGAAAAGCTTGCAAATTCAATGTTTACCTTTCTCCTCTCTTCTTCATCAGAAAAATACCTCTTCAAGCATTTAACTCTCTCATTAGTGATCTCAATATCTTGATGAGGAGAAACTCGTGTAGGATCTTCTCTCAACCATTGGTGGCTATAATACTTATATAATTAGTGTTTAAGCAGAAATTAATAATGATTCAATTATCTTCACTAATAAATAAAAGTTATAAACAATAAATATAAAAAGTTACCTTGGATTCAATGAATGTGCTAAACAATGAAGAGGTGTGCTACTTTTTGTCCATCTTTGAACTAATATTGAGCGCACAACATTGTAGAAGGACGATGACTCTTGTTCATCTTTTCTTTCATAGAGATATATAGCACTTTTTACTTTCTTGATAATTAAATCCCACATCTTGTGGACCAAATAAAGAATAGGTGCATCCGTGCCTGTACTTCTTAAAACATCATAAATAGGATTTGTGAAAGCAAGAATATAATCATTTTTTTGCCACCAATTTTTACTCAAAATCTTTTGTGTAACAAACTCAGCTTTGCCAATATTATCTTCCTTGTATGAAGACCATTTCTCACTTATAACCATCTCTTCGAGGCCTTGCTTTAACCACCTAAATCTTTTTAGCATCACAATATTAGAAACAAATTGAGTAGGAGCAACATTAAGCAACTTCAATGTATTAAATTCATTGTAAATAGATAACCTCATATGATGATTAACAATGAAATTTTTTAAAAAGAAACATCTTCAGCAATTTGAGTAATCCATGAGCATTCTTGATAAACAAAATTATTCTTCTCTGTATTCTTAGCTGCACAAATGTCCTTTAAAATAAGGTTGAGAGTATGAATAACAGAAGGAGTCCAATAAATAGATGAAAATTCAGCTTCAATCAAGAAACCAGCCACTTTATAAACCGGCGCATTATCAGTCACAATCTGCACTACATTTGAGAGACTGACTTCTCTTATCATATCTCTTATTTGCTTTGCAACAATTCTTGTCTTTGATCTCATCTGAATAATCTACATCTTTCAAAAACATTGGCCCACTTTCTGTTACAGCCATCAAATTAAGAAGAGACCTGACGTTGCGAAAATTGGCGAGTTAAGAATTTATTATAAGAGATACGTTGCAAGTACAGTTCTTAACCAATCAAAAATCCACTTATCAATTTAGAAGGGTTGTCACAAAATTAAAATTAAAATACTGGGAGTATGAATCTCAGGTCGTCTCCCAACGAGTTGCAGAAAGATGTGCTATTTTATTAATCAGATGTTTTCAAAAATGGTTTGAGTTGATAAACAGGAAATTAAATTAGAGGATTTATGTAATTTTAAATAAAAACCTTGACTGGGAGTAGATTAGTTGGAAGCCCTATTCTTGTCGGAGTACTCTTAAGATTAATTGATAATTGAAGGTTGTTCTGCTTAGTTATCCCGTACTAGGTAGAGGAAAGTCAAGCAAGTTGGAAAGCTATTTCTGGTCACAAGTCCTAATCTTCTCCCTTGGGAAGGACTAGTGTCAATAACCAGAGGGTGATCCAACAATAAACCTAATTACAATTTTTCTTTTAAGTAATCCAACTCAAGGTTTCTTTTCAATCATCTCCCAATCAAGTTATGGAACTACTCGCTCATTGTGAATGTAAATTTCATAACATAAGAAAGGGAAGTAAAGGAAGACATGATAAATAATAATTAAAAGATCAATTAAAAATAAAAATAGTTCTTGTATTAATAAATTCTAAAAATAATCCAATAATAATTCTAAATAAATTGAAGACATGGAAGAGTGAGAGACAAGTAAGGAAACAAACTAGAATGGCGAAATCCTTGACGGAGTTAATAACTCTTCTCAATGTTCCAATCCAAAAAGCAATCAAATCAAATCCTAAGAACTATGAATATGTAGAGAGAAAACCTAGAGGAGAGGTAAAATCAGATCTAAAACTAAAACTATGTGGAATGAATGTTGTTTTGTCTCTGCATGTTCCCTGGCTCTAATCTACTTTTCTGGGCCGAAAACTGGGTCAAATCAGAGCCCAAAATTGCCCCTAGTGAATTCTGCAGATCGCGCATGTCACACGATCGCGTCATCTAGGCGTTCGCGTCATCCAGTGTTTTGCCTAGCCACGCGTGCGCGTCCTCCACGCCTTCGCGTCACTGGTGCAGTTTCCAATCTGTGCGGTTGCGTGAGCCATGCGTCCGCGTCACTGCAATTTCCTCTATATCGCGCGGTCGCGTGAACCATGCACCTGCGTCACTTCTCGCTGGTCATCTCCTTAATTTCTTGTGTTCCTTCCATTTTTGCAAGCTTCCTTTCCAATCTCCAAATCATTCATGCCCTATAGAGCTTGAAATACTTAACACACAGATCACGACATCGAATGGAATAAAGGAGAATTAAAATACAAAATTAAAAGTCTCTAGGAAGCAAGTTTTCAACCATAAAGTATTTTTAGGAAGGAATTATAAATGCATGCTTATTTAATGAATAAGTGGGTAAAGATTTGATAAAACCACATAATTTAAACACAATATAAACCATAAAATAATGGTTTATCAACCTCCCCACAGTTAGATATTAGCATGTCCTCATGCTTAGTTGAAGGAGATAAAATAAATGAGTAGGAACATGTAAAACTCATGCAATGCAATGCAACCTATATATATGAATGCAACTATATGATTCTTGTCTACCTGATTAAAAGTGAATAAGCTCTTCAAGACAATCACAAATCAAATTCCACTAATTCAATTCTTATACAGTAAAAATAGATAAAAATGCAAGAAGGTAGCTCATGAAAGCAGGGAACATAGAATTTAAGCATTGAACCCTCACTGATGATGTATGTACGCTCTAATCTCTCTAATGTATAGCGTAATTACTCTATCCTTCTCTAATCATGCTTTCTAATTTTTGTTCTTCATCTAACCAATCTACAACATTTAATATACCAATGCAAACATCATGAGGTCTTTTCAAGGTTGTAATGGGGCCAAGGTAAGGGTAAGGATACACATATGGTTAAGTAAGCTTTATAAATTGAATTTTTAATTAACCTAAGCTTTAACCCACACATATGTACATTCTATATAACTTAAATCTCATACCTAGCTACCCAAAATTTTTCTTTCACATTCCTTACTCATGTATTAATTTTCATTTTAATTTTATCATACATGCATTGATCTTTAAATTCTTAACTTAACATTGGGGTAATTTTGTCCCCTTATTTAATTATTGAATATTTTTGAATTTTTTTGAACATAAATATAAAAATAAACATAGCTTATCAATGCACATAGATGTTTAATTCTTATAGTTTCACATGAGTAGGTACCCAAATTCCCATTATATCATTATGACACGTTCCCTTATTATCTTTTGTTCCCACAATTTCCCATACTTAATTAACACATAATTCTATCTTAAGCTAACCAAAGATTCAATTGGGATATATAATTGTTTTTCCTCTCAAGGCTAGTAATGTGGTAAAATAAAGAACAAATGGGCTTTAAAGGCTCAAAGTGGCTAACAAAGGTAATTGGAAGGGTAGGCTTAATTTGGATAAGTGAGCTAAACAAATAATGGCCTCAATCATATGCAAGCATATAAATATATTAAACATTGGACATATAGGATGAAACAAAATATAAATTACAATCATAGAGAAGTAAACACACAAGAATAGAATAATTATGGTTAAATAATGTAACCATGTATAAAGGCTCAAAGTCTCACAGGTTGTGTGTTCTTTAGCTCAAAAACCATGTTCCAAATATAACTTCAAGCAAATTTAACACAAAAGTTTAAATTAAAATTAGTGAAATTTTGTTCTAAAAATAGGGTCTTAGAAGAAACTTATTGTCTTTTCAATCAAGTAGAACATGCATGCGACTATCCTATTACTATGCAATTTATCCTATTCTACAAAATAAAAACTAACTAAATATCCTATTTTATTGGTGTTAGGGAAGAGAAATTACCTCCGGAAGTCAGGTACTAACCGACCTCCCCACACTTAAGGCTTTGCACCGTCCTCGGTGCCATCTGTCAGGAACAAAGGTGGGCTGGTAGCAGTATCTCCACAGTCGGGACCGTCATGGCTCCCAGTGTTGGTAAAGGAGGTGGAGTCCTGGGTATCCGAGTCTTTGTATTTTCCCTTAAGTAGCTCCTTGAGGTATGTGAATCGGCGCTTGTTACGGCGCTCTCTTAGCTTTGCTTTGTGTTCCTGCCGATCCAACCTTTCAAGTATCTGATGGAACAGTTGAGTGGTTGTAGGTGCTTGTGGTGTTAAAGGGGGAATCTCTTCAGCCGGTTTATTAGGCTGGCTTGTAGTGGCTGCTGAAGGAATGATATATTTCCCATTAGGGACATACTGATCATCTCGTGGAAGCATGGCTTTGGTGTCCCCAGCTCTGTAGGAGACTCCAGTTGCTGAGACAAGATCTGAGACCAAGGCGGGAAAAGGTAAGTTGCCCGTAATTTGTACATGTCCCATAGTACTCCGGATGTGTCTTGGTAGGTTCAGAGGTTGGTCTGTAAGGATGCACCATAGTAGAACGGCCATGTCTGCAGTGAAGGAGGACTCGTGGGTGCTCGAAAAGACGTAATGGGACATAATCTGTGCCCATACTCGAGCCTCCAAGGTAAGTGCGGAAGCCGATATTCCCTTAGGGCGGGAACGATGGTATCCGTATATCCATCTGCTGCCAGGTAGTGCGATAACTCTGAGAATAGCGTCCCAGTTAAATTGGTACATCTGGCACTTGAGTGCGGCTTCTTGAAATGCGTCCAGTCCTTCTGGAGTAGGGGGAAGATCTAAAGCTCGTTGAATGGCCTCTTCTGTAATGGGGACTTGCTTCTGTCGGACATAGACAGACTGTAGGGTTGGCAGGTGGAAATTGGAGTAGAACTCTACTACCCAAGAAAGATTAACCTGCCGTGGCTGTTTCTGGAGGAAACCCCATTGTCTTCGTGCAATTTGTGGCTCAACAAATTCAGTAATATGGTTTGGGAGGGTAAGAAGGTGTTCGTTGTTGTAACTCCTTTCTGCCAGGATGGGGAACATATGCTCACAGTAGCGATTGGTAAATCGCGCAGTGTTCTTTGCTGGGAAGGCTTTTCTTTATCATCAACCTTTATAATCCTCTTAATTCTTTTCGTTGATGGTTTAACTGCAGTTGAAGAAGGCTCTCCCACTAGTGCTCGTTTTGTTCCTCTCCTTGCTGTTGATTTGGGAGTAGCTTTCTCCTTGCCTTTCTTGGTGGCTATCCTGAAAGGGAGAAAAGTGAAAGTATGTTAAAATGTTAAGGGGTAGAGTAAGGAAGAGGATGGTAGGGGTGGTAATCAATGCACATTAAAAAAATGAATGATGTGAACACATGGTCATGACAACATGTGGAAAATCAACAATGGAAATATAACGAGTGCATATGAGGACAATTAAATGCAAGGTGTTTATTGGCATGCCGGCAAAGGCATGAGTAGCATAGATCAAGCATTCAATGTCCAAGTTAGATTACCACAGAATTCAAACTAACAACTTGTTTGTAATAACAATTATATTAAATTAATAAAATATAAAAAATAATTTTGTGAAAAGCAGGCATTAAGATTAGTAGAGTAAAAGAAATAAAAAAATAGTGCACAATGCCATACGGGCATTCTCACAAACACATAGCATGCATGGTAAAGAAGCTATTGAAAGTATTAAATTGAACATGCAAGCAATGCTTTAAAAATTAACATATAATTGCCAAACAAGTTATTAACAATCCACAAGCAAACAAAAGGAATAATAACGACCCTTACTAAATATCTAACACCAATTAAAAAGAAAGAAAAAGAAAACATGAATAATGAAAATAAGAAGAAAAAGAAAAGAAGAAGAGAACATAAATGAAGAAGAATAGAAAAGTAAGGAGGGAAGAAGAAAAGAAAAACCTTGTTAATGGTGATGAGAGAGAGAAAGTAGAAAGTGAGAAAGAAGGAAGGAGGAAGAAAGGGAAAGAAAATAATGAGGGGGGAAAAGAAAAAGTAGAATTTGGGGAAGAGAAAGATAAGATATTTTGCAATTTAGGATAAGCTGTGCAGTGCAAGCGACGCGGACGCGTGGGGACGCGTTCACGCGACTTGCGCTTAAATTAATCGACGCGGTCGCGTCGGTCACACGGACGCGTGACGAGTCTTGTGCTGTTGGCGCGAGGGCAGCCTCGCGCTCGCACAACTCTCTGTTCAAAACTTATTTTTGCCAAAATCCAGGGTGACGCGGTCGCGTGGTCGACGCGATCGCGTGAGTGGCCATCATTGGGATATGACGCGGACGCGTGAGCCATGCGTCCGCGTGGTAGGGTTTGTGTGTTCAGCACCAGTCCAGCACCACTCTTGCACAACTTTCGGTCATGCACCCTTTTTTTACGTCGAATTTCAGGTCACGCGGCCGCGTGAGTGACGCGGACGCGTGGGAGGCATGTTTCCCATGTGACGCGGTTACGTCAGCGACGCGGTCATGTGGGGTGATTTGTGCCAAAGGCACCCCTCCAGCCACGCTCCCGCGTGACTCTCTATTCAATTTCTTATTCTCTCTGAGCCACCTGTGACGCGGACGCGTCGGCGATGCTGTCGCGTCGCGTCTCTTCCTCGCCCCCTTTTTTTTTATAAAAATAAAAGTAAAAATGTGCAAATGCAGATGCAAACTAAATGTGCTAATAAAGAGAAGAGTTATTGGAAAAAGAAAACTAAGAATAAAGAAAGGAACGATCATACCATGGTGGGTTGTCTCCCACCTAGCACTTTGCTTTAACGTCCGTAAGTTGGACGCTCCATTAGCTCAGTCTTCTGCTGTGAGCGGATCTTCCAAGAGGAAGATATATAACTCCTTATTTTTTGTCACCTTCTCACCATGATATAGCTTCAAACGATATCCATTAACTTTGATGAGTTTAGGGCTTGAAAGGTGACTTAGGTGAAAAACTCCGTACGGCTCAGCCTTCTCTACTCTATATGGACCTGCCCATCTTGATCTCAACCTGCCTGGCATGAGCCTCAGTCTAGATTTGTAAAGGAGGACTAAGTCCCCAGGTTGGAACTCTTTCCTCTTGATGTGCTGATCATGTACAACCTTCATCTTTTCCTTGTACAGTCTTGAGTTCTCATAAGCTTCCAGGCGGAGGCTTTCCAATTCTTGCAGTTGCAACTTCCTTTCAGCTCCGGCTTTCTCAAATCCCATGTTGCACTCTTTTACTGCCCAAAGGCTTTGTGCTCTATTTCAACTGGGAGATGACAGGCTTTTACATAAACTAAGCGAAAGGGACTCATCCCAATGGGTGTCTTGTATGCTGTTCTGTATGCCCAAAGTACATCTTGTAGCCTGGTGCTCCAGTCTCTTCTATGAGGTTTGACTATCTTTTGCAATATACGCTTTATCTCTCTGTTTGACACCTCGGCTTGCCCATTAGTCTGAAGATGGTAGGCTGTTGCTACTTTATGAATTATCCCATGCTTCTTCAGTAATCCTGTTAGTCTCTTGTTACAAAAATGGGTGCCTTGATCGCTCACGATTGCTCGTGGTGATCCAAAGCGACAAATAATGTGGTTTCTAACAAAGGAAACAACAGTGTTAGCATCGTCAGTGCGGGTAGGAATTGCTTCCACCCATTTGGAAACATAATCTACAGCTAACAATATATAAAAATAACCATTAGAATTTGGAAATGGACCCATGAAGTCAATGCCCCAAACATAAAAAATTTCACAGAAAAGCATAATTTGTTGAGGCATCTCATCTTTCTTGGATATATTACCAAATTTTTGGCATGAAAAACAAGATTTACAAAATTCAGCAGCATCTCTAAAAAGAGTAGGCCACCAGAATCCACAGTCTAAGATTTTTCTAGCTGTTCTTTGAGGGCCAAAATGTCCTCCACTCTCAGATGAGTGACAGGCCTCTAAGATGGACTGGAATTCTAATTGAGGCACACACCTTCTAATTACCTGGTCAGCGCTACATCTCCATAAATATGGGTCATCCCATATATAATATTTAGACTCGCTTTTCAGCTTGTCTCTTTGATGCTTAGTAAAGTTCAGAGGAAAAGTGCGGCTAACTAGATAATTAGCTATAGGTGCATACCAAGGGACTATCTCAGATACTGCTTGCAGGTTATCAAAAGGGAAATTATCAGCTATAGGAGTGGAGTCATCCTTAATGTGCTCAAGATGACTCAAGTGGTCTGCCACTAAATTTTGGTTTCCACTCCTATCCTTTATTTCTAAATCAAATTCTTGTAGTAGTAGTATCCAACGTATAAGCCTTGGTTTAGATTCCTTTTTAGCTAATAAATACTTCAGAGCTGCGTGGTCTGAATACACTACTACTTTAGTACCAAGTATATAGGCTCAGAATTTATCCAGAGCAAAAACAATAGTAAGAAGCTCTTTCTCAGTAGTAGTGTAATTAGACTGAGCAGTGTCTAAAGTTTTAGACGCATAAGCAATTACAAAGGGGTCCTTACCTTCACGCTGAACCAGCGCTGCTCCTACTGCATGGTTGGAGGCATCGCACATGATTTTGAATGGCTGGCTCTAGTCAGGTCCTCTCACAATTGGAGCTTGAGTCAGGGTAGTTTTCAGTTTATCAAACGCTTGTTTGCAATCCTCACTAAACTCGAACACAATATCTTTCTACAGTAATCTGGATAAGGGAAGTGCTACCTTACTAAAGTCCTTAATGAACCTCCGGTAAAAACCTGCATGGCCAAGGAATGAACGGACTTCCCTCACAGAGGAGGGGTAAGGCAAACTAGAAATAACATCCATCTTTGCTGGATCTACAGAAATGCCAGTATTAGACACAACATGTCCAAGTACAATACCTTATTTAACCATAAAGTGATATTTTTCAAAATTTAATACAAGGTTTGTAATGACACATCTATCTAATACTCGAGATAAACTATCCAAGCAAAGGGTAAAGGAATCACCATAAATGCTAAAATCATCCATAAAAATCTCCATACAGTCCTCAATAAGGTCAGAGAAAAGACTCATCATGCACCTTTGGAAAGTAGCTGGTGCGTTGCACAAGCCAAAGGGCATTCTCTTATAAGCATAAGTCCCAAAAGGACATGTAAAAGTAGTCTTTTCCTGATCTTCAGGAGCTATATGAATTTGGAAATAACCTGTGTAACCATCTAAAAAGCAATAATGCGATTTACCTGACAGGCGATCCAGCATTTGATCAATGAATGGAAGAGGATAGTGATCCTTACGAGTGGCCTGGTTTAGGCGCCTGTAATCAATGCAGACCCTCCAGGCGTTCTGTACTCTGGTTGCTATGAGCTCTCCATGCTCATTCTTTACTGTAGTGACTCCAGACTTCTTGGGCACCACTTGTACTGGGCTTACCCATTCACTGTCTGAGATGGGGTAGATGATATCTGCCTCTAGTAGTCTGGTCACTTCCTTTTTGACAACCTCTAAGATAGTGGGATTCAGTCTTCTCTGGGGTTGACAAACAGGCCTAGCTCCCTCTTCTAAAAATATTCTGTGCTCACAAACTTGAGGGTTGATGCCTACTATGTCTGCCAAACTCTACCTAATTGCCTTCTTGTGCCTCCTCAGCACACTAAGTAACTGCTCTTCTTGTTGAGAAGTGAGTTCCCGTGCAATGATAACTGGAAACTTCTGCTTGTCCTCAAGGTAAGCATATTTGAGGTGTGGAGGGAGGGGTTTTAATTCTAACTTCGGCTCGTGGCTAGGCTCTGGATTGTCTGGAGTTGGTGACAATGGTAAAATACTTTCATTGTCCTCAGAAAGTGTCCCCATACTCGGACCTTGTCCTATGTACTTCTCTTCTAACTCCTCCTGGTGAATTTCAGCTACGGTTTGATCTATGATGTCACACTGAAAGATTTAATGATCTTCTGGAGGGTGCTTCATAACTTCATTCAGATTGAAGCTTACCACTCGGCCGTCTATTTCAAAAGAGTATGTTCCTGAAAAAGCATCCAATTTGAACTTCGAGGTCTTCAGGAAAGGTCTTCCGAGTAGGATTGATGATGGATTCTCTGAGTCATTTTGGGGCATCTTCAGGATATAAAAATTAATGGGAAAAGTGAGCCCCTTAATGCCCACTAATACATCTTCAGCAACTCCAGCCACTGTAATAATGCTTTTATCTGCTAACACAAAATGAGCTGCCGACCTTTTTAAGGGAGGGAGTCTCAAAATATCATATATAGACAAAGGCATTATACTCACACATGCTCCTAAATCACACATGCAGTCAGAAAATACCACACCACCAATAGTACAATTAACCATACATGGACCTGGATCACTACACTTTTCAGGTATACCTCCCATTAAAGTAGATATAGAACTATCTAAAGGAATAGTTTCTAATTCATTAATTTTGTCTTTATGTATACATAAATCTTTTAGAAACTTTGCGTATTTAGGTACCTGTTTAATAACATCAAAAAGGGGAACAGTTACCTCAACCTTTTTGAATATTTCTACCATTTTGGGATCAGGTTCCAATTGCTTCCTGAGCTTCCTTGAAAGTTGTGGAAATGGGATAGGAATGGCATTTTCTACAGTGTCTGCACCCTTTGGTGCTTCTTCCTATGATTGAGCTTCTTCTTCTTCAGCCAAGTCCTGTATGTCCTCTTCCTCCTCAATATCTTCTATTTCCACTACCTCTTCAGCTGAGGTGTGTTATGGTGGGCTTGACTCCTCCTGATTCCTCTCTTGTAATGTGGTTCCGGACCTTAGGGTGATGGTATTAATGCCACCCTTTGGATTGGGTAAGGGTTGAGAAGGAATTCCACAGGAGCTTTCCTGTTGAGTGTTTGAAGTATTGGGTGGTGCCAGCTGAGAGATGAGAGCTTGTATAGCGGATGCTAGGCCATTAAGTGAACTTTCCACGTTCCTTTATCCTTGTGCAATGGATTGAAGAGTATCGTCACTCAGAGAGGAATTAGATTGAGTGATCTGCGGAACTTGTTGTTGGTTGTGTTGTGGTCCTTGGGACTGCCTCAGGTGAGGTGCTCTGTAAGGCTGGTTCTGGTTCTGCTGCCTGTTGTTGTTATTATTCCACCTCTGATATCCTTGATTGTCTCTGCCTCCTCTGTTATTGTTGTCCCTCCAATTCTGGTTAGAATTGTCCCTCCAATTCTGGTTAGAGTTGTCCTGCCATCCATGGCTGTAACTGCCACCTTGATTGTACCCTTGGTTGGGGCGGTCATAGAAGTTATGAGTGGCTGCCACAATGTTGTCTTCTTGCTGGAGCTGTGGACATTCATCAGTATAATGGCTGTAATTGGCACAGATCCCACACACTCTCTGTGGGACTAACTGTTAGCTTTGCTATGCTTGTTGTTGACTCAACTGCATCTGCTTCAGTAAGTTGGTCATTTCACATATACTCTGAGCCAGAGCAGTAGTTTCTTTGCTAGAAGATACCTCTGCAACAGCCTTTGAGCGGCTTTGTTTCTGCCTGTGATTCCGAGTAGATTCAGCTAAGTCGCTGATCAATTGCCATGCCTCATTAGTGGTCTTGTACTTTTTTATAGACCCATTGCTAGCACTTTCCAATGTGGTCTTATCTTGGGGCCTCATGCCCTGTGTGACGTAGCCGAGCAACACTATCTTGTCAATCATATGGTGGGGGCATGCTTCCAGAAGGTTGTTGAAGTGCTCCCAGTATTCATAGAGAGTCTCGGATTCGTCCTGAACAATCATGGAAATGTCTTTCCTTAGTTTGTCAGTAACTTCAGCTGGTAAGAATTTTTCCAAAAATTCTCTTCTGAGCGTATCCCAGTCAGAAACGGTTGTTGCGGGTTGAGTGTAGTACCACTCTCTTGCTTTTCCCTCAAGAGAGGACGGGAAAGCTTTCAACAGAATAGAAGTTTCATCTGCACCATCGCGCCTGACAGTAGAACAGGCTGCTTGAAAATCCCTCAGGTGCTTGATAGGCTCTTGAGCAGGTAAGCCATGAAACTTAGGCATCAAGTTGAGCAGTGCAGCCTTTATTTCAAAGTTTGTAGCCACTGCTGGGTGATGCACTTGAAACGGTTGCATTGTGAAATCAGGGGCTCCAGCCTCCTGGATAGTAATTCTCCTAGGTGCTGCCATGTCACCTACACGTAAATCAACCGAATCAGCAGAAAGGGAGCTTGTTTCTTCCTCAAGTGACATTTCAGATTCGCCCTCAGAGAGGACTAACCGATGCCGAGCTTGCCTTATTCGTAACATAGTTCTTTCAATCTCAGGATCAAATACTGGCAAGCTTGGATCAGGAAGTGAACACGTCATTTAACGAAAGAAACATGTAGCTCATAGTAGCAAAAATAAAATAAAATGCAAATAAATAAATTCCAATCAATAACTTAGCACTCTATTGCAACTCCCCAGCAACGGCGCCAAAAATTGATGTGGCGGAAATTGGCGAGTTAAGAATTTATTATAAGAGATACGTTGCAAGTACAGTTCTTAACCAACCAAAAATCCACTTATCAATTTAGAAGGGTTGTCACAAAATTAAAATTAAAATACTGGGAGTATGAATCCCAGGTCGTCTCCCAACGAGTTGCAGAAAGATGTGCTATTTTATTAATCAGATATTTTCAAAAATGGTTTGAGTTGATAAACAGGAAATTAAATTAGAGGATTTATGTAATTTTAAATAAAAACCTTGACTGGGAGTAGATTAGTTGGAAGCCCTATTCTTGTTGGAGTACTCTTAAGATTAATTGATAATTGAAGGTTGTTCTGCTTAGTTATCCCTTATTAGGTAGAGGAAAGTCAAGCAAGTTGGAAAGCTATTTCGGTCACAAGTCCTAATCCTCTCCCTTGGGAAGGACTAGTGTCAATAACCAGAGGGCGATCCAACAATAAACCTAATTACAATTTTTCTTTTAAGTAATCCAACTCAAGGTTTCCTTTCAATCATCTCCCAATCAAGTTATGGAACTACTTGCTCATTGTAAATGTAAATTTCATAACATAAGAAAGGAAAGTAAAGGAAGACATGATAAATAATAATTAAAAGATCAATTAAAAATAAAAATAGTTCTTATATTAATAAATTCTAAAAATAATCCAATAATAATTCTAAATAAATTGAAGACATGGAAGAGTGAGAGACAAGTAAGGAAACAAACTAGAATGACGAAATCCTTGACGGAGGTAATAACTCTTCTCAATGTTCCAATCCAAAAAGCAATCAAATCAAATCCTAAGAACTATGAATATGTAGAGAGAAAACCTAGAGGAGAGGTAAAATCAGATCTAAAACTAAAACTATATGGAATGAATGTTGTTTTTTTTGTCTCTGCATGTTCCCTGGCTCTAATCTGCTTTTCTGGGCCGAAAACTGGGTCAAAACAGAGCCCAAAATCTCCCCCAGCGAATTCTACAAATTCTGCAGATCGCGCATGTCACGCGATCGCGTCATCCAGGCATTCGCGTCATCCAGCGTTTTGCCTAGCCACGCGTGCGCGTCGTCCACGCCTTCGCGTCACTGGTGCAGTTTCCAATCCGCGCTGTCGCGTGAGCCATGCGTCCGTGTCACTGCAATTTCCTCTATATCGCGTGGTCGTGTGAACCATGCGCCCGCGTCACTTCTCGCTGGTCATCTCCTTAATTTCTTGTGTTCCTTCCATTTTTGCAAGCTTCCTTTCCAATCTCCAAGTCATTCATGCCCTATAGAGCCTGAAATACTTAACACACAGATCACAGTATTGAATGGAATAAAGGAGAATTAAAATACAAAATTAAAAGTCTCTTGGAAGCAAGTTTTCAACCATAAAGTATTTTTAGGAAGGAATTATAAATGCATGCTTATTTAATGAATAAGTGGGTAAAGATTTGATAAAACCACACAATTTAAAGACAATATAAACTATAAAATAATGGTTTATCAAGGCCTCCTTTGGAGATCACTCCATCCATCATTTACAATGCTCACTCTCTTTTCACTCCATGAATTTTTAGTAGGTTCTAGCATTCTCTCTACATGTTTCTTCTCTTTCTCAAGCAAAGTTGTCCTCAATTTATTATATACAGGAGGAAGATAACCATCAATATAATTATTAGTAGCATAAGAAAAAGCTTTGACAAAATACGGATTTTTTGCTAGATGAAAAGGTAATCTAGATGGAAAAAAAAATATTCTAGCAATATGTAAATCTAGAGTCTCCCTTGCATTCACATTAAAAGCTTTCTCTAAAGGTCCAGTAGCTCTTGTTTTTCTTGAATCAAGTTCACTTGCATTAGATAAGGGTGGAAGAGGAATTGACTTAGCCTTTTTACTTTCATGCAACAATGTACTTTCACTATCAAGTTTCTTAAGTTCTTCAAGCTTTGTTGATGTAACTTTTGCCCAAAATCTAATTCATTTTCCTAAAATCTTCAATAAATGTGCTCTTATTCTAGTATAAGAACCACTGAATAAAACCTTGCAAAATTTACATTGAAATTTAAGATTTCTACCCCCTTCAATTTTATCTTTCTTTGTTACAAATTTTCATAAAGGCTTATGAACACTTTCTTCAAAATTGTTTTGAACATTCTCTGAACTCATCTCTCACAATACTACAATAATTTAAGAACCAAAATTATTTTTTTACAATTTAATTTCTAGAGCAAAATAGAATAAAAAAAATATAAAGAGAAAACAAAACCAAAGAAAATTAATATATAATATTAAACATTTGTGTAAATTTTTATTGCTATTTATTCAGTTCTCCATCCAATTCAAGATAAACAATAATATGAACAACGATGTTATATCAACAAAGTAAGCTGAGTTCATTCCCAACTATTATTTACTAAAATATTCAACACTTGACAAACATATAAGTTCATTTTTGACAATATTGAGAAGACACTAAATTTGACACTTAATTTTTGATTTCAAGCTTTTGTGCTATTTCCAAAACCCATGCTATATATGTGTCACAAACTATGCTTGTGATTATGTTACTCTGACCATCCCTAGAATTAATGTCCCTTATAAGCATTTCAAGATCACTAGGCATGGTTCTCACCGTTAAAACAATTAAACCAGCCACGTCACTTCTATCATCTTCAGGTCCTAACTCTTAACCCATCAGGAAGTGAGACTAGCTCCACTTCTAAACCATCAAGAGCAACCTTACCATTCATTGCATTAAGAACTCTGTTGTGGTTGAGCTCAGTATTCACAAAGGTAACTTTGCAGCCATGTTGAACTAGTTTGTGTCATAAGTGCATTAAAGGGTTCACATGCCCCTGTGCTGGAAATGGTAGAACTAGAACATATTTCAGACCCATCTTTCTTATTATATATGCTAAAAAATACATTAACAATCAGTCCAGTTTTTTTCCTCTTGTCTTCCTTTTGTGTCTTTCTATTACTTTCTAGTTTCTAATCTTCTCAGAGTTTCTAATCCAGTAAACAATTTTGAAAAAAGTCTCTAACAATACCTAATTCCAGAAGCACAAAACAAAACAAAACTAAACCAAGGAGATGCACAGGATAAAATAGAAATCCAGAATCAAATGGAAGCACAAAATTGACAAAACAAATCAGAACCAAAGAGAAGCACAGAGGCCAGAGCAAAATAGAAATACAGAACCAGAAATTGATTGATGAAAAAATAAACATTCTCCTTTACTTGAAATGGAGGATGCAGAAGAGCACGGCAGAAGAGCACGAGGGCAGGGCAATGGTCACGGTAGAAGTGGCGACCGGGGAGGCGGCAAACACGGCAGCGAGAATTGGAGTAATGATGACAATAAGTGGTGGCTGGAGAAGCAGTGAACGGCAGCGAACAGCAATGACAAGCACCGCAGAAGAAGGGGCGGCAGTAAAGAGGAGATGCTGAGATTAAGAGTGAGTGGGTATGGAGAGGGACGACGAACATCCACGGCACTGACGATTGGAGGTGGTGGCGATGACTGGAGGTGGCAGTAGACTAGCGGTGAGGAGAGGGTGAGCGGGTGTGGAGCCACTGAGCCGGAGACAGGTATTGGGGTGGAGGTGGAAAGCTAGGTTTTTAACTTTTGTTAAAGTGAAAGGGTAAAACTGAGGAGAACTTTCCAAAATGCTATTGGGCCGTGTCCGTCCATGTCCGGGCCGTATCCAGCTGGCTTTTTTGTTCTTTTGGACAAGACACGTTTGGACACGGGAAACACGCGTGTCGGACAAGTGTCTCCGTGCATCATGTCTGAAATGTGTCCGACATGCTGACACGGTTACACCGTGTATGAGTCTGATCCCATACCTTCTATGCAAAATGCATGAGGTAGGTAATAAATTCTAAAGATAGTTTTTGTAAGTTATAATTTATTTTTTTATCTGCATATTTAACTTTAATAATAATTTTTTATTTATGAATAGAATATTTTCTATTTTAATATATATGATGAATATTTAATTTTATAAATTTGGATTATTGTATAAATATAATTAATATAATATTATTTCTATTACTTTGGCATCAATAATACCCTTATGAAATTTTTTATTGCATAATTTATTTCAACAAAAAAAATTTAATTTATGAAAATTTAAACTTGAGCATTTACTATGGTTATGTTCAAATTTCAATTTATTTTGTCATATTATATAAATATTAAATTTTTTGATTAAACACTTAATTAATTATGATATAATATTATATATAACTTTTATATTGACAATTAAATTTTAATTGCTAAACAAATGTTATATTTTAGGCAATTGTATATTTTTAGGATTGTTTAATTATGTTTATTTTTTTTAAAAGGATTGTCATTATTTGAGAGCAATTAATATTTGTGATAGTCTAAAATTGACAAAATAAAAAATACAAGATATTAATACTTTGTTTCAAAATATAAATATTAAAGTAAATATATATGCTTATGATGAATGATTATAATTGGAGATTTGGAGGCCTTTATTTTATTTTAATATTTTTTAAACATATTTGTCTTACTTAAATTTTATTTTTTTTTATTGATTGCTATTTTTTTAGTATTATAACTTGAAAAAAATTGACATGTGTCTAAAAAAATAAACAAAAAAGATTCCTTTAAATAAAAAAAATTATGTTGCTTTGATTTTTTTTGCATCATATCTTACATTTTTACTATAATTAAAAATTTTACAGATACAACAAATTAACTTTTACATTATTAAATATATTATTAGACGTAAATTATTAAATATAAATTATTAAAAAATATATAATACTTATTTAATGAATATAATCTTATTTAAAAGTATCTAAGTTATTTTTAAGTGATAAAAGTGATATGCTTCAAAAAATATTTGTATATAATTTACTAACAAATGTAAAACCCGAGAGATCAGTAAATAATTAGCGAATAAATTATTCATTAATCAAGAAAATTATAAAATGAAATTTTGAAGTTTAACATGATAGATAAAATTAAAACGAGAATTTTGACACTAATTTTAAAGAATTTGGCCCGAAATTGAACCGAACAGACTGAACCGGTTGAATCGGGCCCAAAATGGGCCCAAGCCCAACAAGTCATCCCAATATAATTTAAGAGGAAGCATTCTTCTTCCCTCTTTCAGCCTAACCGCTGAAGCAATACTCATGGTGAGGGGGAAGAAGGCAAAACCCTAGCACCTCAATTAAACCACCATAACTTCTCGCTCTAAGCTCCGATCGCCGCATCGTTTGTTGCCACGCGTCCACTGTGTCGAGCTCTACAAATTCATCAGAACAATTTCATAGGTAAGCCACTCTATCACTCTCAGCCTCTCCTTCCCCCAAATTTTCAAAATTATGTAAGTGGTGGTGAGATTTTGCTTTATAAGACCCGATTAGCTAGAGGAAAACGTTTGCTCTTGCTTGTGTGACGCTTTGGTAAGGTGAGAATTTGAGAAACCTATCTAATCCTTTGATTCTATATGTTGGGTATTGAATTTTGTATATGGGTGTGTGAAACATGTATTAGGTATGTATATATATGTGATGTGGAGCTAGTGGAAGCTTGATTAGAACTTGGTTGGCGCTAGAGTTGGATTTTGGGTGTTGAGGGATTGCTCTCTGCTTAAGTGGGTGTCTTGGGAAATACGTGAAAATCATCCAAGGTATGGTTTAGGTTTCGCGTATTTAATATATAATGTTCTGTAAAAATTTAGGCTAGATGACCATAGGATATGTTGGAACGAAAGAAGATGTTCAATGCTTAGCACCTGTGATAAATATGATGATATGAATTGAGTGTATGTTGGAGAGTTACTGTTTATACTGATGATAGTATGTTAATTATTGAATTGGTAAAGGATGATGGGTTGATATAACTATATGTGTATTGAGTGAGTTGTTGATTATATTGTTAATGCAAAATGAGAAATTGAGGTTTGAAATCGTGTATTTATAAAGTGTGGTTGAATGGTGGTGTGATGTGAAGAATGTAATGTTGTGTTGATATACTATGGGATGATATTGTGTTGAATCTCGGTGTAGAATTATGAATAAGTGTTTAGGTTCCATGAAAATTGAGATTTGGAGTTCTTTGTGCAAAATTCATTTTTTGCCAAATTTTGGCGAGTCATAAATTGGCTTTTGGAGACCCAAATGGTTTCAAATTTTTTTCATATAAAAATTGGGTTTGTGAAGTTTATGCCGTTTAAAGAAGAGATGAAAAATATTTTAAAACAAAAAAGTTATGCACGTCGGAAGTTTGGAGGGCAAAACATAAAATTCTGCAGCATTCAGCATTTTGCTAATTCTGCATAGCTTGCGTATGCGACCACTGCACGCGACGCGACCAAACGCTTCGGGTTTGGTAGCTTGCGTATGAGAGTAGTGTGTTTGCGTATGCAAACAATGATTTTTAAGGGGTTGCGTACGCAACCACCTGCATGTGACGCGACCAACCCTTTCGGGTTGGGATACTCGCGTACACTGTAAGAACCGGAGTTTTTCACGAAAAAATATTTTAATAAAATAATTTTAGTATCCGGAATAGATTCAAAATCTAGAAGTTTTAATTTGAAAATATAAAGGTGAAATTTGGTTTCAATGAATTTTTCTGAGTCAGAAAATGTATTTTCTGCGAAAAACTGAGAACCGGCAGTCGAACCGGTTGAACCGGTTCAAGTCTGTCCGGTACTGTGTTTTGAGAAAAATAAGATTTTGAAAATTGATTTATTGTTTTGAAAGGACAAAAATAATTTAGAAACAAAAATCGGGCGCTAATTTTAAAGGTTTTGGCCCAAAGTGGGCCAAATGGAGCAAAAATACTTAGCGGGTTGGACCGGGCCCAAGTGGGCCCAAGTCCAACATATAAATGCCCTAACTAAGAGGCATTTAGCCTCATTTTTCAGAAAGGAAAGAGAGAGGGACGGTGAGAAGGGAGAAGAGAAGGGGTTTGGGGTTTTCACTATTCACCTAAACCTTGTTTTGATCATAACTTGAGCTACGGAACTCCGATTGACGAGCAGTTTGTAGCCACACAAAGCTCTCGATGAGCTCTTCTTTTCTATCTAAGAAAATATGGTAAGATCTCGAAATTCACTCCCCAGTTTCCTGTCCTAACTTCTACATTTTTAGGGGTTTGGTTTTTGAGTAGATTTTATGGTTTTACTTGTTTAGGTGATCTCTTGTAATAGATAATTGTTGGATTTTACCCCTAATCTCGTTGGGTAAGGTAAGGTTTCACTAAATCCTTGTGTTTATTTGTTTTGTGTATCTTAGGTTTTGATTTTGATATATATATATATATATATATATATATATATATATATATATATATATATATATATATGATGTTAGTTTGAGCTTTGGTGCTTGTTGGAGCTGGCTTGGATTTTTGGAAGTTTGTTTGGACTCAAAGTGGTGTTTTGTGTATATTGGGAATCGGCCAAGGTATGGTTTCAGTTTCCTTTATGTAATATGTAATGTTTCTGGACACTTAGGCTAGTTGACCTTAAGATAGGGTTGAATTAAATAAATGGTGGATTGGATTATGTATGTGGCATGTGAATTGTGATGAAAATTTTATGAGTTTTGTATGTTAGAGTTTGATTATGATTTTGATGAGAAAATTGATGATTGGTGTTGCTTGATGATGATTGATTGATGTTGTAGTAGTGTTGTGTGGAAGGAATTGGAATGATAACGATGATGATTATATGATTGATTATGATTGTTGATATTTTAATGACTATGAAGGTTGATGAGGAAGGTAAGATTTATTGTTGTGGATGAGGGTTATTGGTGTTAATGATATATTATGATATTGGTTGATGTTGGTGAGTGTGTATGTTGATTGTGGTAATATGAATGTTGATAATAATTGATAATGTTGAGGGTAATTGATGAGGAGTATGGATATTGATTTTGATGACAATTGGTGAAGGACGTTAGTTTTATGAGAATAATGTGAGGGGTAAACACTTGATGAATTGGGTAATGTTAGATATGGTTTGGTGATGATTATTGAAATTGATGAGGAATTGTAGTGGTTGTTGATGTTGTTGTTGTTGGTTGATGATGATTATGAGTGTTTTTGATGGTTTTGGATGATGAGGATTTAGGGTTTTGACGGTGTTGAATGGGGTAATTGAGGTATTATGGTTGGTTGAGTTGGGAGAGAAATGGTATGGAATTTTATGTTGTTTTGGTATTGCTTGGGTTGTGATTGGTTTGGTTTTGGATTGGGAGTTTTGGTAAAATTAAGGTTTTGAGACTTTTGGTAAAATGAAAATTTTAGTGAACTTCCATGAATCATATCTTGAGCTACCTTACTTGAAATTCAATGCTTTTTATACCAAATGAAAGATGATTGAACAAGCTTTAAAATGGTTTCAGTTTTGTGGAAATCCGATTTTGGTAGAGGAAGATATGATTGTGGGAAGTTTGGTGTCAAAATCTGAAATTCTGCAAAGTTGCAGAATTTGTGATTTCTGGTATATGCGCACGCACAGCCTTGTGCGCACGCACACCCCTGTGAAAATTTAAACATGTGCACACGCACAGCCCTGTGCATATGCACACGCAGGGGAAAGCTTCCTGTTTAGAGTGCTAGCACAGCTTGTGCGTGCACATAACCAATGAAGTTTTACAACCTGTGCGCACGCACAGCCCTGTGCGCACGCATGCGTTGGGAAGGGCAGTCTGTTGGAGGCGTTCGCACGCCTTGTGCGAGCGGACAGAATTGTAGAAATTTGTACCTATACGTACGCACACCTTTATACATATGCACATCTTTTAAAAAATTTTCTAGACGTGCGCACGCACACCCCTGTGCGTACGCACACGTCCTGTTTTTCAACTTAAACTTTGTTTTCAACTATTTCACCTTTCCAACAAGTTTGTAAACTTCTGTGACACCTATTTAAGACTCTTTGGCTTATTTCGGGTACCAAAACAATGGGAAGGTCCTAGGAGATTTAAGTTGGATTTTACCTTGAAAAGTTAGAGAACGGAGGTTTAGGTTTTTGTTGTACTGATGATGAGTTGGGTTGAGAGAGAAGGAAGAGTAGTGAACTTGGTTATTACTGACAACGAATTTAGGAACTGATGAACTAATGAGTTCAGAATGGAAAATTTATGAATTGATGATGGTTGTGATGAGTTGAGAACTTGGAAAGGAATGATGAAATTATTGAATTATGTGGAGAGTGTGCCAGGCACTATATCCTTGGAATGTTGAGAATCGATTAAATGAAAGTGGGTTGAGATGAGCACTAGTGATGGCTGGTGATGATTGAGGTGGATGGACTTGTTGGATGTGGAAAGTGTGCCAGGCACTATATCCTTGGAATGATTTATGATGAAATAGATGTTGTTGTTGTTTTCCTTTTCTGCCGCAAGAGTGTGCCGGGCACTATATCCTCGGAACGATAGTGTGCCAGGCACTATATCCTCAGAACAAAAGCGTGCCAGGCACTATATCCTCGGACATGGCAGAAAGGCGACATCTGAAAGGATGTGTCGGGTTAGCATTTATAGACCGACAAGTGATATCACGAGCCAATAGGACAGGCATTCATCATGTGCATCTACTATGTGATTTGTTTGCTTTGCCTAATTGTATATCTTGCCTAAATGAATAATATGCTTATTTGCTAGATGTTTTACTTGATGTACATGTATATTACTTGTGATTTACTTGCTTGTATTACTTGTGATTGACTTGTGTTGAGGAGGTTAGGTAGGCGGTGGCGATGGGATCGCACGGAGGATAGGTTGGTGAAGGCTGTGGGACAGCGATGATTAGTATTAGTTAGAATTCCCCTAAGTTTAGATAACCCTATTTTCGGTTTAAGTTCCTTATTTATTTATTTTATTCTAAGCTTGAATATCTGTATGCGATATGAAGTTCTAGGATTGCCTTCGGCGTCCCGGAGCCTTACATCTTACATTATTGGGCACCGTTACCATACTGAGAACCTCCGGTTCTAATACCATATTCTGTTGTTATTTTTCAAATGCATGTCGCACCCCACCTCGGTGAGTTGCTATGGTGGTGATAGAGCGGAGGATCTCTATCCGTTTTGGAGTCTTTTTGCTTATTTTGTATTATCTCTCACTTTTGTATTTACTTTTGCCTAGAGGCTTACTTTGAGAGAAAAACTTGTATAAGCTGTTTTAACTTTCTGATGTCTGTAACGTCTATATATGGCTAGCCGGCTTAAACTCCGCGAGCCATGGCCAGATTTTCATACTATTATACTCTTATATTTTGTTATATTTTATCTATTTCTTGTGCGTTAAGTTTGTAGCTTTGTGAGTACGTTTTGCGCTTTTCGAATCCTGTTTTTGAGTCGTATCCTTCATCGGGCTTCTAGAATATGTTATTTCCTTCTATATAAATATGTACAAGCCTTAGGATTGTCATAACCTTTAATTAATCTTTGCCTTACGACTAGAGGTAAGGCTTAGGGTAATTAGCGTGTTACATACGCGAGCAGGTAGCTTGCGTACATGGACCACGCGTACGCGTGACCCCTATACCAGCAAATTTGGGTTTTATGTTTTTAAGCTGAATTTTAAACTTTTAAACCTTTATTTTCATACTTTTAGTCATAAAATATAGTAGTAAGCCTAGTAATTATCTAAAGTTAGGAAATGGAGATAACTTGGGGGAGAAGTAAACCTGAAAAATGACTAATTAAGGATGAGTTTGTGTTTGGGTGGCAAGTTGAGGACGGAAGTTCCCTCTCTTGTCGTGATAGGGATATGGGGAAGGTGGAAAGGCACTCTCCTTTGTATTGTTTCTCCCACATTCTTCTCTAGTTGCAAGGTGGAAAGGCACACTCCTTCAATGTGGAAAGGCACTTTCCTTCGTGAAACCTCCAGGAGAAGGTGGAAAGCCACTCTCCTTCGTTTATGATTGATAAACCACTATTTTATGGTTTATCTTGTACTCAATTGAGTGGTTTTTATCAACTCTTTACCCACTTATTCATACTATTTGCATGGTTTTACATTTGCCTTCCCAATTATGTGCTTTGATTGAAAACATGCTTCTTTGGTCCTAATTTTGATATGCTTAAACCTCTCTTATTACCATTCGATGCCTTGATATGTGTGTTAAGTGATTTCAGAAATTACAGGGTAGGAATGGCTCAGAGGATGGAAAGGAAGCATGCAAAAGTGGAAGGAATACAAGAAGTTGGAGAAATTGCTAAGCTGTCTAGCCAGACCTCTTCTTACTCAAACGGCTATAACTTTAGCTACAGAGGTCCAAACAATGCGGTTCTAGTTGCGTTGGAAAGCTAACGTCCGAGACTTCGATTTGATATATAATATACCATACTTGCCCTGACGCTAGGTGACACGAACGCGTGCTCTACGCGGACGCATCGCAGTGGCGAAAATCAGCGTGACAGATTTCTTCTCCAGCGATTTCTGGGCTGTTTTCGACCCAGTTTGCGGCCCAGAAAACACAGATTAGAGGCTATAAAGTGGGAAAATCCATTCATTCATAAGAGGAAGCTCACAATACACAATTTTAGTTTTAGATGTAGTTTTTAGAGAGAGAGTGTTCTCTCATCTCTCTTAGGATTTAGGATTAGGATTTTTCTTACTTTCAGGATTGTTTCTTTTTATCAGGTTCAATTTTTCTTTTATTTTCCCAATTTAATTTATGAACTTTTCCATGTTACATTTGATATCTTTATTAGTACAAATTGAGGTATTTCAGTTTATGATTGTTTTATTCTATTTATGAATGCTTTTAATTTAATTTAGAATTTTCCCTTTTGGCTTTGGTTGAGTCATTGGAGACACTTGAGTTATCAAACTCATTGTTGATTGAAAATTGGAATTCTTCAAGAATTAATTCGAGATCCAATAACTTTAACTTTTCCCAAGGAGAGACTAGGACTTGAGGAATCAGAATTAATTCATCCACTTAACTTACCTTCATAGTTAGAGGTTAACAAAGTGGGAGAAAAATCCAATTCTGATCACAATTGATAAGGATAACTAGGATAGGACTTCCAGTTCTTATACCTTGCCAAGAGTTTTTATTTTATAGTTATTTATTTATTTTACTTGTCATTTAACATACTTCTTTCTTACTTTCAAAACCCACAATTTACAAGACTCATAACCAATAATAAGAACACCTCCCTGCAATTCCTTGAGAAGACGACCCGAGGTTTAAATACTGGGTTATCAATTTTAAAGGGGTTTGTTACTTGTGACAATCAAAACTTTTGTAAGAAAGGTTGATTTCTTGGTTTAGTAACTATACTTGCAACGAGAGTTTACTATAACCTCTATACCATAAATCTACAGCTCTTCAAAATGGCGCCGTTGCCGGGAAATTGCAAACGTGTGCCTTATTATTGGTTATTGTAAATATTTGCTTTTTGCTTGTTTATTTGTTTTTTATTTTTGCTTTTTTTCACAAATTAAGAGGTTATTGGTTTTTATTTAATTATTAAAAATTTTTCAAAAATTTTTTTTCTTGGTGTTCATCTTGATCTTCAAGTTGTTCTTCGTGTTCATCTTGACCTTCAAGTTGTTCTTAGTTGTTTTCTTCGTTTTGATCTAAAAATTTTTAAGTTTGGTGTCATTTTATTGTTTTTCTCTTTCCTTATTGAATTCAGAAATTCAAAATTTAAAAATCAAATTTCAAAATTTAAATTTAAAAATTTTCAAAATTCAATTTTAAAAATTTTTCAAATTTCAAATATCAAATTTCAAATTTCAAAATTTAATTTTCAAATTCAAAATTTAAATAACCTTTTAATTTAAAATTTGTTTTTATTTTTGTTTTTAATTTTTATTTGCTATTTTGAATTCTCACCCCCATCGCTTTGAGTTTGGTTCTAATGCTGTTGTAAGGAATGGAAATTATAACAGGAACATGCATCAAGGTCAAAACAATCAGAGATGGAAGGAGCCAAGAGGATCTGATCAACCCTTTAGGCAACAACACCTTCCAGGATACCATGGACAAAGACCATCCTACAATGCATGCCAAGACAATAGATATGGTGGACCCCCTTATAGTTATCAGCAAGCTCCATCATATGCCAATGAACCACCTCCTCAAAATAGCTTTGGACCACCATACTCACAAGCCCCTTACCACCAAACACCCTCATATGATCCTAACCCTTATCCACCATACCAACCACCTTATGAGCCATATGAACCATATCAAGAACCACCACTTCCCTATGTACCATGTCCATATCCATCACCTCAAGACTCAACAGAGCATTTCAAGGAAGCAATGGAAAGACTTAATGCAACCCTTCGCCAGCTGGACCAAGCAATAAATCAATTACCTTCCAAACGTTCGGACATTCAGGGAACCCCCATGGCTTCATGTGGGCAATCTAATGAAGAATGTAGCATGAAGGAGATACTAGAAACTCCAGTGGATAGTAAGGAGCATAACTTTGTACTGGAACAAGTGGAAAAAGCCGAAATTATCGAAGAAGAAGAATTGGTTGCAGACTTATGAGATGCTGAACCTCTGGTGCACGAATTGTGAATCACACTTTTCACAACTCGTACCACTAACCAGCAAGTGCACTGGGTCGTCCAAGTAATACCTTACGTGAGTAAGGGTCGAATCCCACGGTGATTGTTGGTTTGAAGCAATCTATGGTTCTCTTGTAAATCTTAGTCAGGAGGTCAATTATAATTATCAGTTTGAATTATGAAAAATAAAAGAGCACTAATTAAATACTTGTTCTGCAGTAATGGAGAATACGTTGGAGTTTTGGAGATGCTTTGTCTCCTGAATCTCTGCTTTCTCCCTGCCTTCTTCTTCATGCACGCAAGGTTCCTCCTATGGCAAGCTGTGTGTTGGTGGATCACCGTTGTCAATGGCTACCATCCATTTTCTCAGTGAAAAGGGTCCAAGTGCGCTGTCACCGTACGACTAATCATCTGTCGGTTCCCACTCATGCTGGAATAGGATCCATTGATCCTTTTGCCTCTGTCACTACGCCCAGCCCTTGTGAGTTTGAAGCTCGTCACAGTCATTCAATCCCTGAATCCTACTTAGAATACCACAGACAAGGTTTAGACTTTCCGGATTCTCAAGAATGCTGCCATTGGATTCTAGCTTATACCACGAAGATTCTGATTAAGGAATCCAAGAGATATTCATTCAATCGAAGGTAGAACGGATGTGGTTGTCAGGAACGCATTCATAGGTTAAGAATGGTGATGATTGTCACGAATCATCACATCCATCATATTGAAGTGCGAATGAACATCTTAGATAGAAACAAGCGTGTTTGAATAGAAAACAGAAATAGTTGCATTAATTCATCGAAACACAGCAGAGCTCCTCACCCCCAACAATGGAGTTTAGAGACTCATGCCTTCAAAGAGTACAAAGTTTAGATCTAAAATGTCATGAGGTGCAAAATAAATCTCTAAAAGTTGTTTAAATACTAAACTAGTAACCTAGGTTTACAGAAAATGAGTAAACTATGATAGATAGTGCAGAAATCCACTTTTAGGGCCCACTTGGTGTGTGCTGGGGCTGAGACTTAAGCTTCTCACGTGCCTGGGCTGTTTTGGGCGTTCAACGCCAGGTTGTAACCTGTTTCTGGTGTTGAACTCCAACTTGTAACTTGTTTCTGGCGCTGGACGCCAGACTACAACATGGAACTGGCGTTGTCATCTATACTTGAGCAAAGTATGAACTATTATATATTGCTGGAAAGCCCTGGATGTCTACTTTCCAACGCAATTGGAAACGCGCCAATTGAACTCTTGTAGCTCCAGAAAATCCATTCCGAGTGCTGAGAGGTCATAATCCAACAACATCAGCAGTCCTTTTTCAGCCTGAATCAGATTTTTGCTCAGCTCCCTCAATTTCAGCCAGAAAATACCTGAAATTATAGAAAAACACACAAACTCATAGTAAAGTCAAGAAATATGAATTTTTCCTAAAAACTAATGAAAATATACGAAAAACTAACCAAATCATACTAAAAACTATATGAAATTAACCCCAAAAAGCGTATAAAATATCTGCTCATCACAACACCAAACTTAAACTGTTGCTTGTCCCCAAGCAACTAGACAAATAAAATAGAATACAAATAAGTCACGAAGCAACAATATCTCAGAGTTCTTGAGTGAAGCTCAGATTCTAATTAGATGAGCGGGACTAGTAGCTTTTTGCTTCTGAACAGTTTTGGCATCTCACTTTATCAATTGAAGCTCAGAATGATTGGCATCTATAGGAACTTAGAATTTAGATAATATTATTGATTCTCCTAGTTCAGTATGTTGATTCTTGAACACAGCTACTTTATGAGTCTTGGCCGTGGCCCTAAGCACTTTGTTTTCCAGTATTACCACCGGATACATAAATACCACAGACACATAATTGGGTGAACCTTTTCGGATTGTGACTCAGCTTTGCTAAAGTCCCCAATTAGAGGTGTCCAGGGTTCTTAAGCACACTCTTCTTTTTGCTTTGGACCTTGACTTTAACCGCTCAGTCTCAAGTTTTCACTTGACACCTTCACGCCACAAGCACATGGTTAGGGACAGCTTGGTTTAGCCACTTAGACCAGGATTTGATTCCCTTAGGCCCTCCTATCTACTAATGCTCAAAGCCTTGGATCCTTTTTATTACCCTTGTCTTTTGGTTTTAAGGGCTATTGGCTTTTTATGCTTGCTTTTTCTCTCTCTCTTTTTTTTGTGTGCAAGCTTTGTATTCACTTCTTTTTCTTGCTTCAAGAATCATTTTTATGATTTTTCAGATTATCAATAACATGTCTCATGTTTATCATTCTTTCAAGAGCCAACATATTTAACATTCAAGAACATCAAATTCCAAAGACATATGCTCTGTTCAGGCATTCATTCAGAAGGCAGAAAGCATTGCCACCACATGTAAATAATTAGAATTTCTTTTATTAAAAGTTCGAAAAATATTGCCTCCTTATTCTAAAGAAAATCTTCTATTTTATTCATGTTTAATGATGATGAGAAAAATAAATTATAGCTTAATTGGAGATAAAATAACTACTAATTACTACTATAACTTCTAAGGTAAAACTCAAATAAGAATAATTATCACAGAGTTAAGGCTAAGATTAGAACTCAACAACCTTGAGTTTGGGATGTGGATGTTCCTCTAGTCTGTGGGGTGCTTGGTCCTTCAAGAGATAACTTCTGACGCTTCAGTTCCTTTAAGTCATGCCCTTGCTCTTCTTGTTCCCTGAGCAGTTTGCAGAGCATACTATTTTGATTTTGCTGTTCTTCCTTTATTTGGTCCATAGATTCTTGCAACTTGGTAACAGATGCTTCAAGCTGTTCCCAATATTCAAATTGAGGGACTTCCAGGAGAAATTCTTGCGCCCTCCTCTTGATGGGGTCATCCTGCACTTGTTGTTTTTCCATTGTGGTTTTAGTGATTGGTTGCTCCACTGAGATGTACTCCGTTATTCCCATCCTTACTCCAGCATATTTGCAGAGCATAGAGATTTGGCTTGGATAAGCCAACCTGACATCTTTGGAGTTCTTGTTTGCAAGTATGCAAAATTCAGATGGAATCAGTTGATGAACTTCCACTTCTTTTCCCAACATAATGCAATGGATCATCACTGCTCTTTTAACGGTGACTTCAGAACGGTTGCTAGTGGGCAATATAGAACGCCCAATGAAGTCCAGCCATCCTCTGGCGACTGGTTTGAGACTTGAGTTGATTTGGGACACCCTTGCTGCTGGTGGTCCACCTGGCTCCAGGGATGCATATATCCTCTAGAATCTTATCTAGGCCCTTGTTTGTTCTCATCATTCTCCTATTGAAGGAGTCTGGGTCATCTTTCAGCTGAGGTAGCTTAAAGATCTCTCTGATTTTGTCAGGGTGGATGTGAACAATCTTTCCTCTGACCACAGTCCGATAGTCATAGAGGGCAGTTTCAGATATTCTCTGCCTGTCTGTTTGCCACAGATTAGCATAGAACTCCTGAACCATATTCCTTCCCACTTTTGTTTCAGGATTAGCTAGGACTTCCCAGTTCCTGTTTCGAATCTGCTCTTGGATCTCCGGATATTCATCTTCTTTCAGATCGAACTTGACTTCCGGGATCACTGATCTTAGACCCATTATTTTGTAGTAATGGTCTGAATGTTCTTTGGTTAAGAACTTCCCTTGATTCTAAAATGGTTTTGGAATATACTCTTTCTTGCCTCTTGGAGTGGGTTGTTTTCCTTTAGGAGCCATGATCTTAGTGGGTATAGTTTAGTGATCACGGATAAACACACCAAACTTAGAGGTTTGCTTGTCCTCAAGCAAAAGAAAAGAAAGGAGAGGGATAAAAAGAGAGCTAGTGTCGAATGGTGGATGAGAGGAGGGAGGCCGAATGTGGATTTAAAAGGGAGGGGGGTGGGTTTTCGAAAATTTTAAAAAGATAAGATAGAAGATATGATTTAAAAAAATAAGTATGATATGAAAAGATGTGATTTAAAATTGAAAAGATATGAAAGATATTTGAAAAAGATAAATTTGGATTTTGAAAAAGATAATGTGGAGATTTGAAAAAGATATTGATGAGTTGAAAAGATTTTAGAAGGAAAAGAGATAGATTTGTTTTGGAAAATTTAAAAAAGAGTTGGATTAGATTGAAAAAGAATTTGTGTTTATGGATTAAGATACATTTGATATTTTTAAAGTAGGGTTTTTAGAAATTAGGATTTTTAGAAATTAGGGTTTGTAACATGTTTATGCAAGAAATCATGAATTGAAACATGAAAATTAAAATTAAAATAAAAAATGTGAAATAAAAACGAATTTACCTCCTCCCCACCATCCTGGCGTTAAACGCCCAAATGCTGCATGTTTTGGGCGTTTAACGCCCATATACTGCTTCTCCTGGGCGTTCAACGCCCAGCTGTTGCTTCTTTCTGGCGTTGAACGCCAGGAACTCCTTTGTCACTGGGCGTTTTTCTGAACGCCCAGGATGTTGTAAATTCGGCGTTAAACACCCAGAAGGTACTTCTTTCTGGCGTTCAACGCCCAAAAGATGCTTCTTTCTGGCGTTTAACGCCCAGATGGCTATCCTCACTGGCGTTCAACGCCCAGTGGATGCTTCTTTTGGGCTTTGAACGCCCAATTGTGCCTTTTACTGGCGTTTTCTTGCCAGTGAGCCTTTTTTTTCTCTGTTTTGTGTGCTGAATCCTTTTGTAACCCTGTGAACCTATGTAATTGACTCTTTACCTTATTAACATTGAACTTATATGCTTTAAAAATAAATAAATAAAATCAAGAATAGGGCAAAATAACAGAAAAAGTTTTGCCAATGGCTGGGTTGCCTCCCAGCAAGCGCTTCTTTATTGTCTTTAGCTGGACCTTGCTAAGCTTTTAATCTAGCTTCAGCCTTGAGCACTCTTGCTCAACATTGCCTTCAAGATAGTGCTTGATTCTCTGTCCATTAACAATGAACTTCTTATTAGAATCAATGTCTTGAAGCTCCACATAGCCATATGGTGATACACTTGTAATCATATATGGTCCCCTCCATCGGGATTTCAGTTTCCCAGGGAATAGCCTGAGCCTAGAGTTAAACAGCAGAACCTTTTGTCCTGGTTCAAAGATTCTAGATGATAACTTTCTGTCATGCCACCTTTTTTATTTCTCTTTATAAAGCTTGGCATTTTCGAAAGCAGTGAATCTGAATTCCTCTAGCTCATTCAGCTGGAGCAATCTTTTTTCTCCAGCTAATTTGGCATCAAAGTTTAGGAATCTGGTTGCCCAGTAGGCCTTATGCTCCAGTTCCACGGGCAGGTAACAATCCTTACCATACACTAGTTGGTACGGAGAGGTCCCTATAGGAGTCTTGAATGCTGTTCTGTAAGCCCACAGAACATCATCCAAGCTCCGTGCCCAATCCTTTCTACGGGTACTTACAGTCCGTTCCAGGATCCTTTTTAGTTCTCTGTTAGAAACTTCAACTTGCCCATTTGTCTATGGATGATATGGAGTCGCCACCTTGTGGCGAATCCCATACCGGACCATGGCAGAGTAAAGCTGTTTGTTGCAGAAGTGAGTGCCCCCATCACTGATTAGTACCCTAGGGACACCAAACCTGCTGAAGATATGTTTCTGGAGGAACTTCAGCACTGTTTTAGTATCATTGGTGGGTGTGGCAATGGCCTCTACCCATTTTGATACATAGTCAACTGCCACCAGAATATAAGTGTTTGAGTATGATGGTGGGAAAGGCCCATGAAATCAATACCCCATACATCAAGCAACTCAATCTCCAATATTCCTTGTTGAGGCATGGCATAACTATGAGGAAAATTACCAGCTCTCTGGCAACTGTCACAGTTACGTACAAATTCTCGGGAATCTCTGTAGAGTGTAGGCCAGTAGAAACCACATTGGAGGACCTTGGTGGCTGTTCGCTCACCTCCGAAATGACCTCCATATTGTGACCCATGGCAATGCCATAAAATGCTCTGTGCTTCTTCTCTAGGCACACACCTACGGATTATTCTGTCTGCACATCTCTTAAAGAGATAGGGTTCATCCCACAAGTAGTACTTTGCATCAGTAATTAATTTTTTCTTTTGTTGCCTGCTGTTCCCTTGGGTATGAACCTTGCAGCTTTATAGTTTGCAATGTCTGCAAACCATGGTGTTTCCTGAATGGAAAACAAATGCTTATCAGGAAAAGTTTCAGAGATTTCAATAGAGGGAGAGGATGCCCCTTCTACTGGCTCTATTCGGGACAGATGATCAGCCACTTAGTTTTCTGTCCATTTTCTGTCTCTTATTTCTATATCAAACTCTTGCAGAAGCAATACCCATCTTATAAGCTTGGGTTTTGAATCCTGCTTTGTAAGTAGATATTTAAGAGCAACATCGTCAGTGTACACAATCACTTTGGATCCAACCAAGTACGATCTAAACTTGTCAATGGCATAAACCACTGCAAGCAATTCTTTTTTTGTGGTTGTGTAATTTTTCTGGGCATCATTTAGAACACGGCTAGCATAGTAAATGATATGCAGAAGCTTGTCATGCCTTTGCCCCAATACTGCACCAATGGCATGATCACTGGCATCACACATTAATTCGAATGGTAATGTCCAGTCTGGTGCAGAGATAACTGGTGCTGTGACCAGCTTAGCTTTCAGAGTTTCAAACGCTTGCAGGCACTCTGTGTCAAACACAAATGGCGTGTCAGCAGCTAGCAGGTTGCTTAGAGGTTTTGCAATTTTTGAAAAATCCTTTATAAACCTCCTATAGAATCCTACAAGCCCCAGAAAGCTTCTGATTGCCTTAACATTGGCAGGTGGTGGTAATTTTTCAATTACCTCTATTTTAGCTTAATCCACCTCTATTCCTTTGTTCGAAATCTTATGCCCAAGGACAATCCCTTCAGTCACCATAAAGTGACATTTTCCCAGTTTAAAACCAGGTTGGTCTCTTGGCATCTTTTCAGAACAAGTGCTAAATGGTCAAGGCAGGAGCTGAATGAGTCTCCATATACTGAGAAGTCATCCATGAAGACTTCCAGAAATTTTTCCACCATATCAGAGAAAATAGAGAGCATGCATCTCTGAAAGGTTGCAGGCGCATTGCATAGCCCAAATGGCATCCTTCTGTAAGCAAACACTCCAGATGGACATGCGAATGCTGTTTTCTCTTGATCCTGGGGATCTACTGCAATTTGGTTGTAGCCTGAATAGCCATCCAAAAAGCAGTAGTAATCATGACCTGCTAGCCTTTCTAGCATCTGGTCTATGAATGGTAAAGGAAAATGATCCTTTCTGGTGGCAGTATTGAGCCTTCTGTAGTCAATACACATGCGCCACCCTGTAACTGTTCTTGTAGGAACCAGTTCATTTTTTCATTATGAATCACTGTCATGCCTCCCTTTTTTGGGACGACTTGGACAGGGCTCACCCAGGGGCTATCAGAAATAGGATAAATAATCCCAGTCTCTAGTAATTTGGTGACCTCTTTCTGCACCACTTCCTTCATGGCTGGATTCAGCCGCCTCTGTGGTTGAACCACTGGCTTAACATCATCCTCTAATAGGATCTTATGCATGCATCTAGCTGGGCTTATGCCCTTAAGATCACCTATGGACCACCCAAGAGCTGTCTTGTGTGTCCTTAGCACCTGAATTAGTGCTTCCTCTTCCTGTGGATTTAAAGCAGAGCTTATGATCACTGGAAAAGTGTCACCTTCTCCCAGAAATGCATATGTCTCCAACTTGTTGATGGCTCCATTAAATACCCATCAGGCGTGATTGAAGACATGATTTTCAGGGTTGGGCCATTCGCCTTTCCCACTGACTTTGTAGTGCTGGAAATGGAGGAGCACAAGAGTGCTACTCTCATTCTAGAAAGACCTTTCCTAGCAACTGGACGAACACTCATTGATGTCCAAAAGGGGGAAGTAACCCTGAGAGTCAATGAGGATGAGTTTAAGTTGAATGCTGTCAAAGCCATGCAGCATCCAGACACACCAAAAGACTGCATGAAAGTTGATCTCATTGACTCTTTGGTAGAGGAGATCAACATGACTGAGAGTCTCGAATCAGAGCTGGAAGACATCTTTAAAGATGTTCAGCCTGATCAGGAGGATTTAGAGGAATTTAAAGAGCCTCTGAAACTTCCTCAGGAAGAGGAAAAACCTCCTAACTCCGAGCTCAAACCATTACCACCATCTTCAGTTAAACCAAGCTTTCTGATGGTGGATGCAGGTATTAGGTTGATGCTTGCCCCAAGATCACATAAAGCTGTCTTGGTGCAATTACCTTCTAATATGCATGGTATCAGAAAGCTCCCAGGGTCTTTAAGCTTTTCAGGAAAGCTTTTCAGAATGACTGCACTGCATTCTTCAGTGAGGAGAACTCTTTCAGTTTCTCTCCAATCCTTCTTATGACTCAAGATCTCTTTCATGAACTTGGCATAAGAAGGTATTTGTTCAAGTTCCTCTGCAAACGGAATCTTTATTTCAAGAGTCCTGAGGTAATCTGCAAAGCGAGCAAATTGCTTATCCTGCTCCTCTTGGTGGAGTTTTTGAGGATAAGGTATCTTGGCTTTATATTCCTCAACCTTAGTTGCTGCAGGTTTATTTCCTACAGAGGTGGTTGGAGAAGCCTTTTTAGAGGGGTTGTTATCATCACTTATGTATGTCTGATCCCTCACTGGCATTTGAATGCCAGGGTTAGAAGCTGGAGTGACGTCGGACGCCAACTCCTCACCTGTTCCTGGCGTCTGAACGCCAGAACTGTGCTTCTTTTGGGCGTTCAACGCCAATTCCTTGCTTGTTTCTGGCGTTGAACGCCAGGACTGAGCATGGTTTGGGCGTTCAACGCCAGCTTTCCACCCAATTTCTGGCGTTTGATTGCCAGAATTATTCCTCTCCGGGCTCTTACTGTTCTCAGATGGATTTTGGGTAGTTTGCTCATTTCTTGGCTTCCTGCTACCTTAAGGTGGGGCATCTAATGTTTTCCCACTTCTCAATTGAACTGCTTGGCATTCTTCTGTTATTTGTTTTGACAGCTGCTGCTTTGTTTGCTTTAATTGTACTTCCATATTTATATTAGCCATTCTTGTCTCTTGTAGTCTCTCCTTGAATTCGGCTAACTGTTTTGTTAGAAAATCCAATTGCTGATTGAATTCAGTAGCTTGTTCTGCAGGACTCAGTTCAGCAGTCACTGTTCTAGCCTCTTCTTTCATGGAAGGTTCACTGCTTAGGTACAGATGCTGATTTCTGGCAACTGTATCAATGAGCTCTTGAGCTTCTTCAATTGTCTTTCTCATGTGGATAGATCCACCAGCTGAGTAATCTAGAGAAATCTGAGCTCTTTCTGCAAGCCCATAATAGAAGATGTCTAACTGAACCCACTCTGAAAACATTTCAGAGGGGCATTTTCTTAGCATCTCTCTGTATCTCTCCCAGGCATCATAAAGAGATTCATTATCTCCTTGTTTAAAGCCTTGGATGTCCAGCCTTAGCTGTGTCATCCTTTTTGGAGGGAAATATTGATTCAGGAATTTTTCTGACAGCTGTTTCCATGTCCTTATGCTAGCCTTAGGTTGGTTATTTAACCACTTCTTATCTTGGTCTTTTACAGCAAATGGAAACAGTAATAGTCTGTAGACATCCTGATCTACTTCCTTATCATGGACTGTATCAGCAATTTGTAAAAAGTGTGCCAGAAACTCTGTAGGTTCTTCCTGTGGAAGACCGGAATACTGGCAACTTTGCTGCACCATGAAAATGAGCTGAGGATTCAACTCAAAGCTACTGACTCTAATGGAGGGTATACTGATACTACTCCCATATGAAGCAGTAGTGGGGTTAGCATATGACCCCAGAGTCCTTCTGGACTGTTCATTTCCACTTAGATCCATGATGGAGAAAGGGAGATGATGTAAAATAGATAAAAAATATTTTTATTTATTTATTTATTTATTTCAAAAATAAAATAAATTAAAATAAAATAAATAAAAATGGATGAAGATTTTCAAAAATGAAGAGAGAGAGAGAAAAAAATTGTTAGGAAGTTTTGAAAAAGATATGATTGAAAGGATTTGATTGGAAAAGATATGATTTAAAAAAGATATGATTTTTAAATTTGATGACTAATTTAATGCTAATTTTTCGAAAATTATGAGTGGAATGAAGAAAAGATATTTTTTTTGAATTTTATGATGAAAGAGAAAAACACACAAAAGACACACAACTTAAAATTTTTAGATCTAATGCTCGTTTTCGAAAATTTTGGAGGGAAAACACCAAGGAACACCAAACTTAAAAATTTTAAGATTAAAACACAAGGAAGACTCAAGAACACTTTGATGAATCACAAGAATAACAAGAACATGAAGGTAGAATACCAAACTTAAAATTTTTAGAAAACCAAAATAAAATTTTCAAAAACCAAAGAAAAATCAACAAGAAAATACCAAACTTAAAGTTTGGCACAAGATTTAATAGAAAAATTATTTTTGAAAAAGAAGATTTTGAAAAGAATATACCCAATTACCAAGAACATAGACTAACGCTCTAGCCAATTGGGCTGTAAATGTAACACTTGTTTTGAAAAAGTATTTTTTAATAACTAAGAATGAAGTTTTTTCGAAAACTAATGTTTTGAAAAGGCACAAGAAAAACAAGAAAAGAAACAGAACAAGAAAAACTAAAGATCAAATAAGAAAAATAAACAAGAACAACTTGAAGATGAAGAAAGAACAAAGAACACAAATTTTGAAAATTTTAAAAGAATATAAAAACATGCAATTGACACCAAACTTAAAATATGAAACTAAACTCAAACAGAAAACTCAATTATCAGTTTATAAAATTTTTGAAAAATTTAAAAAGAGAAAATAAGGATTTTAAAAGAAAAATTTTTCCTAATCTAAGCAACAAAATAAACCGTCAGTTGTCCAAACTCGAACAATCCCCGGCAATGGCGCTAAAAACTTGGTGCACGAATTGTGAATCACACTTTTCACAACTCGTACCACTAACCAGCAAGTGCACTGGGTCGTCCAAGTAATACCTTACGTGAGTAAGGGTCGAATCCCACGGAGATTGTTGGTTTGAAGCAATCTATTGTTATCTTGTAAATCTTAGTCAGGAGGTCAATTATAATTATCAGGTTGAATTGCGTAAAATAAAAGAGCACTAATTAAATACTTGTTCTGCAGTAATGGAGAATATGTTGGAGTTTTAGAGATGCTTTGTCTCCAGAATCTCTGCTTTCTCCTTGCCTTCTTCTTCACGCACGCAAGGTTCCTCCTATGGCAAGCTGTGTGTTGGTGGATCACCATTGTCAATGGCTACCATCCGTCCTCTCAGTGAAAAGGGTCCAAGTGCGCTGTCACCGCACGGCTAATCATCTGTCGGTTCCCACTCATGCTGAAATAGGATCCATTGATCCTTTTGCGTCTGTCACTATGCTCAGCCCTTGTGAGTTTGAAGCTCGTCACAGTCATTCAATCCCTGAATCCTACTCGGAATACCACAGACAAGGTTTAGACTTTCCGGATTCTCAAGAATGCTGCCAATGGATTCTAGCTTATACCACGAAGATTCTGATTAAGGAATCCAAGAGATATTCATTCAATCGAAGGTAGAACGGAGGTGGTTGTCAGGCACGCATTCATAGGTTGAGAATGGTGATGACTGTCACAAATCATCACATCCATCATATTGAAGTGCGAATGAACATCTTAGATAGAAACAAGCGTGTTTGAATAGAAAACAGAAATAGTTGCATTAATTCATCGAAACACAGCAGAGCTCCTCACCCCCAACAATGGAGTTTAGAGACTCATGCCGTCAAAGAGTACAAAGTTCAGATCTAAAATGTCATGAGGTGCAAAATAAATCTCTAAAAGTTGTTTAAATACTAAACTAGTAACCTAGGTTTACAGAAAATGAGTAAACTATGATAGATAGTGTAGAAATCCACTTCTGGGGCCCACTTGGTGTGTGCTGGGGCTGAGACTTAAGCTTCTCACGTGCCTGGGCTGTTTTGGGCATTCAACGCCAGGTTGTAACCTGTTTCTGGCGTTGAACTCCAACTTGTAACTTGTTTCTGGCGCTAGACGCCAGATTGCAACATGGAACTGGCATTGAACGCCAGTTTAGGTCATCTATCCTTGAGCAAAGTATGGACTATTATATATTGCTGGAAAGCCCTAGTTGTCTACTTTCCAACGCAATTGGAAGCGCGCCAATTGGACTTCCGTAGCTCCAGAAAATCTATTCCGAATGCTGAGAGGTCAGAATCCAACAGCATTAGCAGTCCTTTTTCAGCCTGAATTAGATTTTTTCTCAGCTCCCTCAATTTCAGCCAGAAAATACCTGAAATTATAGAAAAACACACAAACTCATAGTAAAGTCCAAAAATATGAATTTTTCCTAAAAACTAATGAAAATATACTAAAAACTAACCAAATCATACTAAAAACTATATGAAATTAACCCCAAAAAGCGTATAAAATATCCGCTCATCAACCTCCATGGGAAAGTCAAGACATAGAACCTCCTTCCAAGACGGTTGCATTTGATGTTGAGGAGGGTGTACAACCTCCAAGGCATATCATGGTTAAGGACTTGGAAGTGGTTGATCAAGAGATGGAGATTCAAGAAGAAGAAGCACAACCTCCCATACACTTGGTAAGTAATGAAGAAGAGATTGAATTGGAAGAAAGCTACCAAGAGGAAGAGGTTGAAATTAAAGAAGTTTGCAAAGAGGTGGAAGTTGTCAAAGAGCACAAGGGAGTGGAGCTTGAAATCACCTTGCCAAAGTTATTAGAGACCCCTCCCCCTAAGTTGCCATCATCCTTCACAACATTCAAGTGGGTAAAATTCATATCCCTTAGCTTTCTAATCCCAATTGAATATGAGCTACTGGAGACAGATGGTCAACTTAGAGCTCTTTATGGCATTAAGAGTAAGAGGAACATGGCCAGTGGTAAGAATTGTCCTGCAAGGTTCATTATGGTTGGAAGCTTTAAGTTTAAATGCAAAGGTTGGTGTAAAGCTCAACTGCATGGGTCTAGGAAGTTGTTTGGCCGCTTTAGTGAGAATTCAGATTGCTTGCTACTCAGAGGGAATCATAATGATCAACAAAAGGATGGGTGTAAAAGCAAAGTTTGGGACCCTGGAATTCATTCCAGCAATTAACACTCTTGGGGCCTTGTCACTTGCTTTAACTTACTTGAAGGCTTTCTGCGCCTAGTTTGGGATCCCGGAGGCCATTGGAATTACAAACATTGGTGGAGATTCCTGGATGAGTTCAAGCATAAGCCACCATAACAGGAAGCTCATCAAATGTCCAACTTAAGGACTTTAACTAAAAGTGCTAGGTGGGAGATAACCCACCATGGTATGATCGTTCCTTTTTCATTTTTTTTATTTCGTTTTGTTTGTTTTCGAGTTTTATTTTATTTTATTGTATTGAACCTGGAGTTTTGCATAACATTCATATTAGCATTGCATTCTACATTTTTTATGCATAAAAAAAAGAAAAGAAAAAATTTCGCACGCGATGCGACAGCGTCGCCGACGCGTCCGCGTCACCAGTGCGTTTGGAAGAAAAGGAAAGTGAACAGAAAGTCACGTGAAAGCATGGCTGGAGGCGTGCCTTTGGCACAAATTAATCCACGCGACCACGTGGATGACGCGTTTGCGTCATTAGCGAAATAGCCTCCCCACGCGTCCGCGTCACCCACGCGAACGCGTGGCTCTGTAAAATCGACGTAAAGGGGTGCATGGCAGAGAGTTATAATGGAGCGGGGCTGGAATGGTGCTAGCAACACAAGCCCTACCACGCGAACGCGTCACCCACGCGTCCGTGTCATATTGGAAATAAGGCCACCCGCACGATTGCGTCAACCACACGACCGCGTCACCCAAAAAAAAAATTTGGCGAAAAGAGTTTCAAACAGAGAGTTGTGCGAACGTGAGACTGCACTCGCGCCAATCGCACAAATCAGGCCATGCGATTGCGTGACCCACGCGTCCGCGTCACCTGACCTTATCGCGCACCACGCGACCGCGTCACCCACGCGTCCGCGTCGCCTGCGCTGCACAACTTATCCAGATCAGCGCCAAATATCATATCTTTTCTTCCCCCAAATCCTAATTTTTCTTTTCCATTCTTATTTCTTTCTTCTTTTCTTCTTCCTTCTTTACTTTCATTCTCTTTTACTTAATTGCATACTTTCATTCATTGCATTTTAATTTTGTGCATATTTTTATTTTCTTTTCTAAATTTATTAATTTTTTTCCATTGGTGTTACAATTTTCTTATTCAACTGTTGCATCTTTTCTTGAATTTATTTTGGTGCTCAGTGACTTGTTTTACACTGTTGGGTAATATTATTTAAGTCAATGCTAATCTTTTATGATATTTGTATTAATTTTGCATTGACATTAATTTATATTGTCTTGCACTCTCTTCCCCATTGTTATAAATTTTGTACCACTGGTATGCCATGGCTTCTATTATTTTCTCACGTACATGTTGAAGCTTCCATGTAAATGAGACCCTTATCATTTGGCATTAACCCACCCATACTTTATTTATTTTCTTATCTTTATTTCTGGGTTACTGTTCTTCCTTTTCTCTTCATTCAGGCTGGCCACCGAAGACGGAAAAAAGGAGAAACTTCTAAAAGGGGAGACAAACAAGTCCATCTGCACAATCCTTGAAGAAAAGCATCAGTTGGAACAACCCGTCCACCTGCACATCTCAGTATGCACCGAGGACGGTGCAATCTTTAAGTGTGGGAGGTCGATACCGATCTCCATGGGTTAGCTATTTTCTTCTTTTCAACACCATTGTTTTATTTTCTTTATTAGTTCATTGTTGCATTGCATAATAGATTGCATGTGTAGTTGATTTTATGCATTTAGCTACTGCTTGGTTGAGAAATAATAAGTTTCTTTTTAAAGACCCTATTTTTGAAAAATTTTCACTAATTTAAAATCAAAATTTTTGTGTTAAACTTATCAGAAGTTGTATTTGGAACATGGTTTTTGAGCCAAAGAACACACAACCTGTGAGATTTTGAGCTTATTTATATGGTTACATTATTTAACCATAAATTTTTATTCTTATGTGTTTTCTTCTCTATAATTGTAATATTTGCTTTGTTCCATTCTATATGTCCATTATTTAGTGTATTTATTACATGCTTGCATATGATTGAGGCCATTATTTGATTCTAGCTCACTTATCCCAAATTAGCCTACCTTTTACATTATCCTTGTTAGTCCCCTTGAGCCTTTAAAATCCCTCATGTTCTATAAACCACATTACTAGCCTTAAGCAGAAAAACAAAATAAAAATCCCAAGTTGAATTCTTGGTTGGTTTAAGATAGAAATTGTGTAATTGTTTAAGTGTGGGGAACCTTATGGGAACATGGATGATAGAAACAAAGGTAGAAAGTCAAAAAAAGAATAAAAATATTTCAAAATAAAATTTTGGAAAGCGTGCTCATGTGAAATCAAAGCAATTAAATTACCATGTGCATTAAAAAAATTATATTTTATTTCAATACCCAAATAAGGGGATACAAAAGAATTCCCCAAATGAAAAAAAAAAAAAAAGCAATGCACATGGGATAAAAATTAAAATTAAGGCATGAGCATGTAACATAAAAAGTGGGAAAATTTGGGTAAATAGGTAAAGAAACCTTTGAATTATAAAGTATGTATATGTTAGGTGAGATCTTAGACTAATCAAGGATTCACTTTATAAAGCTCACTTGGCCATACATATATCCTTACCTTTACCTCAGCCTCATTACAACCTTAAAAAGACCTCATGATGTTTGCATTGGTACATTAAATATTTGTTGATTGGCTAGATGAAGAACGAAGTTTAGAAAGCATGATTAGAGAAGAGTACAGTGAATGACCCTATACACTTGAGAGACTAAAGTGATATACACTACCAGTGAGGGTTCAAGGCTTGATTCTATGTTCCCTGCTTTCATGAGCTGTCTTTTTACAAGTTTACTTGCTTTTTATTGTACGATTTGAATTAGTAGAAATTAGTTTGTATTTGTTCTTAAAAGATTTATTTACTTTTAACCAAGTAGGTAGAAACATTTTTGCATATAGTTGCATTAGATAGGTTGCATTTCATACATTCTATCATTCCTCTTTATCTTTATAGCTTCTCTTGAGCTTAGCATGAGGACATGCTAATATTTAAGTGTGGGGAGGTTGATAAACCACTATTTTATGGTTTATCTTGTGCTCAATTGAGTGGTTTTTATCAACTCTTTACCCACTTATTCATACTATTTGCATGGTTTTACATTTGCCTTCCTAATTATGTGCTTTGATTGAAAACATGCTTCTTTGGTCTTAATTTTGATATGTTTAAACCTCTCTTATTACCATTCGATGCCTTGATATGTGTGTTAAGTGATTTCAGAAATTACAGGGCAGGAATGGCTCAGAGGATGGAAAGGAAGCATGCAAAAATGGAAGGAATACAAGAAGTTGGAGAAATTGCTAAGTTGTCCAGCCAGACCTCTTCGCACTCAAACAACTATAACTTTAGCTACAGAGGTCCAAACGACGCGGTTCTAGTTGCGTTGGAAAGCTAACGTCTGGGGCTTCGATTTGATATATAATATGCCATAGTTGCCTTGACGCTAGATGACACGAACGCGTGCTCCACGCGGATGCGTCGCAGTGGCGAAAATCAGCGTGGCAGATTTCTTCTCCAGCGATTTCTGGGTTGTTTTCGACCCAGTTTGCGGCCCAGAAAGCATAGATTAGAGGCTATAAAGTGGGAAAATCTATTCATTCATAAGAGGAAGCTCACAATACACAATTTTAGTTTTAGATGTAGTTTTTAGAGAGAGAGGTTATTTCCTCTCTCTTAGGATTTAGGATTAGGATTTTTCTTACTTTTAGGATTGTTTCTTTTTATCAGGTTTAATTTTCCTTTTATTTTCCCAATTTAATTTATGAACTTTTTCATGTTACATTTGATATCTTTATTAGTACAAATTGAGGTATTTCAGTTTATGATTTTTTTTTATTCTATTTATGAATGCTTTTAATTTAATTTAGAATTTTCCCTTTTGGCTTTGGTTGAGTCATTGGAGACACTTGAGTTATCAAACTCATTGTTGATTGAAAATTGGAATTCTTCAAGAATTAATTCGAGATCCAATAACTCTAACATTTCCCAAGGAGAGACTAGGACTTGAGGAATCAGAATTAATTCATCCACTTAACTTACCTTCATAGTTAGAGGTTAACAAAGTGGGAGAAAAATCCAATTCTCATCACAATTGATAAGGATAACTAGGATAGGACTCCAGTTCTTATACCTTGCCAAGAGTTTTATTTTATAGTTATTTATTTATTTTACTTGTCATTTAACATACTTCTTTCTTACTTTCAAAATCCCCAATTTACAAGACTCATAACCAATAATAAGAACACCTCCCTGCAATTCCTTGAGAAGACGACCCGAGGTTTAAATAATGGGTTATCAATTTTAAAGGGGTTTGTTACTTGTGACAACCAAAACTTTTGTAAGAAAGGTTGATTTCTTGGTTTAGTAACTATACTTGCAACGAGAGTTTACTATAACCTCTAAACCATCAATCTACAGCTCTTCAATGATCCTCCTAGAGATGCGCAACCTAGAGACCAATGTCTGGGTTAGCTACCAGATGTGTCGGGTTCTGGCAAAGTAACCGACATGTGAGTTCACGTCCAGTAGGATAGACATTCATCATATGCACATGTATGCTTTGTTTGATTGTACATTAATTGGGATTGCCTAAGTGATTATAATATACTATTTATTGTATTTGCTATCTGTATTACTTGTATTCTACTTGTGTTTGGCATTATTTGCTTGTTTGTCTTTGTAACTTCACAGAAGATGGAGGAATGGAGGAAAGGCAGAGATATTTAGGATTCTAGTTAAGTTTTAGTTAGATTTAAGAATATGGTTAAGTTTAGAAAGCCTTAGAGAACCACCCTGATTTATGTTTTCTGTCTTAGTTTCTTTAAGCTTTATAATCTGAGTGTCAGCATTCTAGGATTGCCTCTGGCATTCTCATGACCTTATATCTTATGTGCGTAGCACCTTTACCATGTTGAGAACCTCTGGTTTTCACCCCATACTGTGTTGTTGTTTTTCATATGCAGGTCGAGAGGCTCCTTAGTAGGCGTCTGAAGTTCTGCAGCGAAGTGTTTTCTAGGATGTTATTTGGGTGTATATTTGTATATTATCTTATGTATTTAACTCTCTGACAACATACTTTACTTTTGTACCTCTTAGAGGTTTATGGAGAACTAGGGTTTTATGTATGTATTTTGGGCTTCGGGTTATGTATATAAGTATGTAAATATTTTTCGGTCAGCCTTAGATTCGCAGGCTGAGTTAGGAGCTTATTATTTTGTACTTTTGACCCTCTATTCCTAGTTTCTGTTATCTTATTTTTGTTAACCTTAGATTTCTTGGCATGCAAGTTTTCTGTTTACGTGAGCATTACGACTTTAGTTTTAATCTTTCCTTCAAAGGCTCCTAGATATAAAGCTTTTCAACTATATATATACTTTTATTTTTAGAGGTCGTAATACCTCACCACCTCATTTTTATGACTTAAGCATAAAACTCTGTGTGGTAGGGTGTTACAACAAATATATTTGATATTTACCAAATTTTATTTTTAATAAAAAATATTATTGTATTAAAGTGATGCATTTTAAGGGTGTATAAATGTGATTTTTATTAAAAAAATTACAAGATAACAAATGCTATTTTATTTTAATTTTATTCTTAACACTCAGTTTTAATTTTCTCCTTGAGTTTTAACATGTTTCAATTATACCACTAGAGTAAACAATATTAATCATAACTAATCAATTAATTATTTGATTTGACCAAGATAAACATTAAATTATTTAATAAATAATAAATAAAAAATCAAATAAATAAATTTAATTTAAATTATTATCTTATTATTTTCTATATATATGAATCAGAATATGCTTCTATGTAGTTTGATTAATAGTTTTTAAAAGAATTAATCTATTTTATTTACTAATATTTCAAATTTTCTATAATATTTTCATAGAACATGGTTAATATACTTCTTCATAATATTTTTCTTAAATTTTTAATAAAAACATATATTAATTTTTATTTTTTATCTTTTATATTCATTGATTATACTAAACTTTTTTCACAGTATATTTTTTATCGACTACACGCATTGTCTTTTCTATCTTCTTCTATTTATTTTGATTATTTTTTTACTTTATTTTTAGTTGTTTAATTTGGTTTTACTCCTAATATGTTTATTGTAATTCACTTCATTTTAGTCTCAATTTCATAATTATCTTTTAATTATATAAAATTTAATAATTTTTTTTAAAATATGCTTAAATATATTATTTATTATATACAACATTAGGATGAACACATAAATATAAATTGAATATATAATTTAATTTTAAGTTAAACTAAAAACTGAATGAACTATTAGAAAAATATAAACTAATTTTGTTTTTAATTTCTCTATAATTTTATAGGTAAAAATTTCTCTATAACTACTAGCATCGCAGATAAAAATTATTATAAGTCTCTAGAAAATAAAATATACATATAAGATAAATAACATATATGTAATTCCAAAGTTATTACATAGACTATGGACAAATTTCTAAAAAAATATTATGGATCAACATGTAATTTTTTAATATTTTTTATTTTTATTCTAAAATTTTTCATACTTATCAACATAAGTTGTCTATACACCACTTCTAAAAGTACTATGATTTCACTAGTTATAATGTGATATTAGTCGTTGTTATATATATGAAAAATGTGATTCATTTAGTGTTTATACATTTATCTTCGATTAATATTGTTATAATAAGGATATATGTAATTTTATGAGAACGATATAACCTACACTTTGGTTATATGAGAATTTACTGAGTGGCTATAATAGTTCCATGTTATGAACCAACGAATGCTAGCAATAGGGATGATGAAAAAACCAGCCGAAATAGGTATTTGTAAAATCCGAGAGATTAGTAAATAATTAACAAATAAATTAGTTATATTCTAACAAATTAGAAAAATGAGATTTATAATTTAATGGGGTAGAATTAATTAAAATATAAATTTTGACACCAATTTTAAAGAGTTTGGCCCAAGATTGGATCGAACAGGTCAAACTGGACAAACCTGGCCCAAAACGGGCCTAAGGCCCATGTATATAAAGCCACACTTCAGCCATTTTTCCCCAAAATGAAGAGAATCACGCTGAAGGGGAAGGGAGATTGAAGAACCCCAAAAACCTAACTCTTCCTCAATTTCAATCTCAAATAACTTTTGATCTGGAGCTCCGATTGTCACACCGTTTGCGGCCACGTGACTTGCGCGACGAGTTTTACAAAGTCCAGTTCTTGATTAGGTATGAAGCTCACTTCTCATTTTCAGTTTCCTTATCCCCAATTTTAAAACTCAATGAGAATGCATGTTTAATTTTGTTTGATTTCGGTGTTTAGGTTCGAATTAGCTTGTCAGTTTTGTCAGGTTTAGCTCCCTTGGATGTGAGTAAGATAAGCTTCTTCAATATCTGGGTGTAATGTTGAGAAAGGGAATTCAATATTAATTATAGTGGAAATTATGTTGTTAGATTGAAAATTTGTTGAGAAGTGGAATTAATTTGAGGATTTGGAAGCTTGAGATTGATTTTAGAAGCTAGGTTCGTTGGTGAGGGGCAATGTTGATAAGCTTGTTGTGCAGGAACGCTTGAGGTGTTTTGGATTTTACGAGGAATCGGCCAAGGTATGGCTTTGGTTCTCATATATAATATATAATGTTTTGTGAAAACTTCGGCTAGATGACCATAGGATAGGTTGAAATGCATGATTGTGTTAAATTTTTAATATCCTTGATGATAACTGTTGAACTAGGTTGAGTATGAATTCTGGCCTTTGATGTTGCGGTGAGAATGTAGTGATGCATGATGATTTTAATGATGAATGATGAGGATGATGGGAATGAATATATATGTGATGAATTATTATTGATGAGTTTATTGATTTAGTTGGGAAGTTCATGTATGAGATTGTTTAAAATTGAAGTATGATTGGTTGTGGTAGGATGTGGGGCTGTGTTTTTGTGACATGGTATGTTTTGGTGTTGATTATGAGCATAGAAAGTTGGTTATGAATGGTGAATTGTTGAAAATAGAGGTTAGAGTATTTTTGTATAAACTTGGATTTCGGACCCCCAAATTGTTTTAAACTTATTTCATATGAAAATTGGATCCGTGAAGTTTACGCCGTTCGAGGAACGGATGAAAAATGTTTTAAAAAGAAAAAGTTATGCGCGTCGGAAGTTTGGAGTGCAAAACTGAAAATTCTGCAACATTCAGCATTTTTGCCAATCTGCAGATCTTGCGTACGCGACCCCCTGCACGTGACGCGACCACCCCTTTCAAGTTGGGTATCTCGCGTACGCGAGCATGGTAAAATGAGTCCTTGCGTACGTGAGCAAGGTGCTTGCGTACGCGACCCCCTGTTTTTCAGCAAATGAGTTTTTGTGTTTTAAACTTAATTTTGAACCTCTAAACACTACAAGAAAAAGTAATATTTGTAACAAAAAAAATTGTTACAAAAAATCGAAATTTTGAAACAAAAGGATTTTGTAACAAAAAAAGGGGCCATTGCAATATGTCTCGTTACAAAAAGTTTTTGTAACAAAAAATGAAACTGTTACAATTCAAAGTAATATTTTGTAACAAATTTTTCTGATACAAAAAACCAAAAGTCGTTACAAAAGTGATAACAAATTTTGATCTTCAAAACATTTTTGGTGACAATATATTTTTTCCTATCATAAAATTGTGTTACAAAATGTAACTTGATTTTGTAACATTTTTTTCTTTAGTTAGAAAAGCAAAATAATTATTTTGTAACAGCTTTTTTTAATACAAATTGCATGCATAATTTACCAAATTATTTTTTAATTAACTGATATATTAACTATTTTACTAAGCAAGTGAACATTTATATAATATGTAAAAACATACATAATTTAAACGTGCTTCATTTAACTAAAATTGTTTTAGAACAAAATAACATTAGTGAGTACATTGATTAGTTCTACAAGTTATATTTCTTGCACAAGTTCAACCAAAAGTAGTCTAACATAGATTAGTGTCTCTATGAATCAAAATATTCTTGAGCCCTCAAGGTAGCATGCTGTCACCATTTTAGCACTCCTGTAAATAAAAAAAAAACCGAAACAAAAAATTAGAAACAAGTTAAGATATAACACTAATTATAATTTTTTCCATTAACTTTTATCCAAAATATTCTGAAAAATTTTGGCATAACCTCCCTAAAACTTGGATATTTTCACCGTCTACGGTTCCATCAAAAACAACTAATTCACTACTTATTTCTCAGCCAATACATAACCAAATTTATCAAACCAAATAATAGGGACAATATTCTTGAAGTGACACAAATCAGTTTAATTTGAAGCCATATCTGTTAACTAAGGTAATGAGGTTGGAAATGGACAAAGGATGTAAAAGAAAACCAAATACACTACCCAGAGCTCAAACTCTCCTGTCAGGAAACAAAGTTGAACATGATCGAGTGAATTGAACATGAACTCTGGAATGCTAGCTTCCTTAGCATTGATACAATGAAGAAGTTACATCTTTAATCCATCTCCTCCTCCACTACAATTCCTTTTCATAGACGGATGACTCACAAGCACAAACTGTTGAGATCATAAATTGTAAGTCCAAAGATATCTTGTTCTGTCAAACAAAAGGTATACTTACCAAGTAATTATGAATAATAAATTTCTCTCCACATTTGATAGAAGTTTTTACTCATCTCCATAGTACAAGTTTTCAAAACCACTAACCAATGCAATAAATAAATAACTGTGTAAAAAACGTACATGTGAAATCACTTGAAAGTGGAAGCCACTATCAATACAGAGTGCATACCGTGTTACATGTGCAACATGTCAAGTTAATCTTCTACATAATGTTTCACATGCTCTCCTCCATTATTAGAACCAGTTAACTAATTCGAAGCATGAAAACAAATTAAATTAAACTAATGAAAGAATAAAGGCAGAGACTCATAGAGTGATTAGAGTCAACCTGAGAGATAGGAACTTAAAACACTTTAATTTGTTTTGGGAATAGGAGGGCCCGGCTTAACGTATTCCCCATGTAACACATTGCTTGCTTCCTTTCCACAAACTCTCTTTTTTCTAAGTTCAAAAGCAGAGACCAATTAAAAGTGCTTTATCAAGCGTAGAAGTAAGCTCAATTGAGTGCCCCATCCTCTCTCATCTCCAAAGTACTAGCAAACAAAGGGAACTTCTTTCATTTTTCTTTTCTTTTCTTTTTTTGGTTGTGAATTATATTCTCCACGAGATGCAATTATCTTCCACTTGGAAACATCGATATTATATAGAAACGATGTTAAATCTTCATTTCCACTAGAATCTATTTTATCACAATTTTAAATCCAAGACTTTGATTAGTGAAAACTAACATGCACCAAAAGAGTTAGTTCCACTGGTTAAGGAAACATGTTTGTTGGAATTTTTTAATTTTCAGGTATTAATATAAATTTTAGTTTTTATTGTTTAATGTTTAATATTTAGTGGAATCAGCTAATTTGTGAACGAAAGAAAAGTAATTATTGAAAAAGACTAAATAGTTTTTACAGCTCATCCAATTTCAGCAAAAAAGTTTCACGTTTTCCACAACTTGAACAGTTATAAACTTCAATTATGAATGTTTCAGGCTAACAAACAACCACAGAATTTTATAGAAAAATTTAACCAGAAACGTTAAGAAAATTAGTCAGATCACAGCTATTGAGTAACAAAAGATGTATTTGTCAATAAGAACCTGAGAAGGATGCTAGGGGAATCAAAAGAAGGAATTCATTGAGAATGTAGTTTAAAAGCATCTAAATTTAGCATAGATCTGGAATCATTTCATCACCAATTATAAAAATTTAATCGTGCAGAGTTGCTAACTTCACAAAACAAGGAAGCCCAATATTTTCTCATCTATTAATTTGTGTAAAAAGAAAAGGGAAATAAAAAGAATAAAAAATATCTCACCAGTTTCGACTGAGAGCCTCATCAGCAAGATAGCCGGTGAAGATTCAAAGACCTTATTGACATAGATGATGGGGTGATAAACCCCAATTTTGTGTTTTATATTGTGTAGAATTTGGGGGGTTTTATCAATATTTTTCACACTTATTCACAGAAATTGAATGGTTTTGTGTTCTCTTTCTAATATTGCTTCATGATAGAAAATATGCTTCTTTTGCTTTAAAAATGCCATATTTTGATCCTCTTTTATCACCATTCGATGCCGTGATATATTTGTTGAGTGATTTCAGAGTTTGTAGGGCAAGAATGGCCTAGAAAAGAGGAAGGAAGCATGCACAAGTGGAAGGAACATGAAGAATTGGGCTTTGGGAAATCAACCTCGACGCGCACGCGCACCGTACACGCACGCGTGGATGCAAGGAGTTGAGTATGGCGTGCGAAGAGTGGCGCATCCGCGTGGATTGGCGAAATCCCCATCGACGCACACGAGTGCATGACGCGCACGCGTGGATCGCAAAATTTAGGCGACGCGCATGCGTACATGACGCGTACGCGTGACGATCTGCACGTGACCTCATTAAAGAAATCGTGCCTGGCAATTTTTGAGGCTCTAGAGGCCCAAATTCAAGCTGAATCTGCATGGAAAAGACCCAAAAATTCTAGGGGAAAAGGAGGGGGGATCATTCATTACACACTTAGACATAATTTTGGCTAGTTTTCTTTGGTTCTTGTTCCTCTAGAGAGAGAAACCATTATTCTTCTCTAGATCTAGTTTAATTTGATCTTCCCTTGTTGAATTCTGAATTGGATTTTGTTGATTTCTAGTTTTGATTACTTAATTTGAATTCTCTAGTATAATTTTGTTTAGATCTTATGTTAGATTGTTGTTCTCTTGTTATTTCCCATTTTCTATTCATCTTATGAGCTTTGTGGATCTTGAATTTCTAATGATACATTGATGTTCTCCATGATTAATAATGTTGTTTGAGTAGTTCTCCTTTGATAATTGTTAGCGGGTGCTTTTAATTTCTAATTTATTTGCAATTTGAATATGTCTTTTATTAATGCATACCATGTGTTTGATGAATTGTTTCCTTTGATTATGGAGTAGTTTTCTTGACTCTTGGCCTAGGCTAAGAGAATTGGGTAAACTTGAGTCATTGGGTCTAATTGATTTGGTGATTTGAGAACCCTTAGTGGTCAAGTTGATACCCATCGACACTAATCCACTACTAAGTCAATTGGTAGTTGGATTGGGACTTATGAGTTGAGATTGATCAAGCCACTTGACGTACCTCAAGCTTAGGAGTAAACATTATGTACTTAAAGCTCTTGGAGGTAGACTTAGTGAGTTTGGTTCCTCATAATTGTCAAGATATGGTTATTAGATAAGGATGGTGACCCCAATTCCTATGCCTAGCCAAGAGTTCTCTTTATTATTCACATTTGAAAACCAAAAATTTCAATTGCATTGACTTTAGTTATAGTTACTTGTTTAGTTCTAGAGTAGAATTACATTGGATGTTATCTAGTTAAATTGAAATTGCTCTGATAAACCCCGTTTTCAGGGTGACGTCAGGATTTTTGCCAGTGAAGAATGTCATAAAAACAGTTGCGTTGTAGATATAGTCTCTAAACCGACAGAAATCCCTTCGTACAAACGTTTTGGGTGTCACAAGTAACAAACCCCTTTAAAAATTGTTAACCGAGTATTCAAACCTCGGGTCGTCTTCTCAAGGAACTGCGATGAAGTATGTTCTTATTATTGGCTATAAAGGTTGTAAGCGGGGTTTAAAAGATGAGAAACAAATAATTTGAATGATAAATAAAGTAAATGGCAATCAAAATAAATAAATACTGTAAAGCAAACTTTTGGCAAGGTAAGAGAGGTTGGAGGTCCAACGTAGTTATCTCTCTCAACTATAATGAAAGTTGAATCTAAACTCCACTTGATCAACCTGTACTAGGGCAAAGGAAAGTCAAGGGACTAATTAAATTGACCTTTGAATCCTATTTATTTCCTAAGAAAAGGTTGGGATTACTTAAGTTCAGCTCAATTAGCAAGATAACGATTATCAATTATGTTGAGTTTAATAACTGTTGAGTTACTGAATTCTTAACCAGAACCAAAAGGGAAAAAAGTAAAATTGATAGAATAATAAAAATATCCTTAGATGGGAAGCAATGGTAACTTAAATCAAAGAGAACAATCATAAACTGAAAATACCTCAATTATCATTAATTCAAATAACAGTTTGCAACATGGAAGAAATTCATAAATTCACTGATTAATTCAAGTGCTGGAATAAATAAAAGTAAAAGGAAGCTAAAACAAAGGAATGTAAAACCTGGATTGAGAGTCACTCTTAAAACAAGAAGAAATCCTAAATCCTAAAAGAGAGAGAGAGAGAGAGAAAATCTCCCTCTCAACTAAATCTAAATCATTGAAAAGTAAAATATGCGAGCTCTCTTTGAATGGATGCATTCCCACACTTTATAACCTCTGGTCTATGCTGTCTGTACTTGGATTTGGGCCAAAAGGGGCTTCAAAAATCGCTATGAGCGTTTTCTGCAATTTCTGGTGCGTGGCCTCTGTCACGCGTCCGCGTGGGTCACGCGGTCACGTCATTTGGAGCTTTTCCTTGCCACGCGGTCGCGTCAGTCGTGTGACCGCGTCATGTGCGTTCTGCTTAAGGCGCGCGGTCACGTCAGTCATGCGGCCGCATCGCTGCTGATTCGTGCTTGGCATGCGATCGCGTCATCCATGCGATCGCGTGGATACCAGTTTCCTTAAAGCTCCGTTTTGCTTTCTCCTTCCATTTTTGTATGTTTCCTTTTCCGTCCTTTAAGTCATTCTGCCTTAGAAAATCTGAAACTAATCAACACACTGATCACGACATCGAATGGAAATAAAGGTAATTAAATTAATTAATTTTAAAGCTTAGGAAACATGTTCTTCATTTACATCACATAATAAGGAAGGGAAAGTAAAACCATGTAATTAATGTGAATAGGTAGGTGAAGGATTGTATAAATCACTTAAATTAAGCACAAAAGAACTCATGAAATATGGGTTATCAACCTCCCCACACTAAAATACTAGCATGTCCTCATGCTAAATCCAAGGTAAATAATTAAGGTTAAAGTGATGGAATGTCATGCAATACAACCTAATTTAAATGCAACTACCTAAATGAATGATGCATCATGCAACTCTAATTTATTCACTCATATATAAAGCTTACATGTAGTCAAGTTATTTCACATTCTCAAGGAGTCATGTATATATATAGCCAACCCTTAAATAATAAAGCATTTTAGCAAATGAGATGGGAAAGAAAACATTGTACAAACTTGCAAAACAATTAGTAAATTTAAGCATAGATATATGTTGATGAGTTATTGAACCCTCACTGGATTTTGTGTTTACTCTCTAGTCACTCAGTGTTTATTGGGTTTATTCACTCTATTTTTCTTTTTATTCTTAATTTCTATAGCTTTGTTTTTCATCTAACCAATCAACAATTATAGAATATAGTCATACCAAAAAGTCATGAGGTCTTAATTGAGGTTGTAATGGGGTCAAGGTAAAGGTAAGGATTTATGTATAGGGTCAAGTGAGCTAATAAGTGAATCCTTAATTAGACTAAGATCTCACTTACATACATATTTAGTAAAAAAATCTCTTTACCTATTTTCCCATATTATCCCACTTATTGTTACATGCTCATGTTTCACTTTTTATTTTTTATCCCATGTGCATTGTTTTTATTTCGCATTGGGGAATTTCTTTTGTATCCCCTTTTATTTAGATGCTGAAAAATAATTTTTTTTAATGCACATGGTAATTGAATCACCTATATTTTCTCATGAGCATGCTTCCCAAATTTTATTTTTATTCCTTTTAACTTTTCTACCCTTTTGTTTCTATTACCCATGTTCCCAAAAGGTTTCCCACATTTGACTCTATTAATGATTTTCTATCTTAAGCTAACCAAGGATTCACTTGGGATTTTCTTTTGTTTTTCTGCTTAAGGCTAGTAATTTGGCTAAATAGAATAAAGGGGTTTTAAAAGGCTCAAGGGGCTAACAAGGGTGATGTAAAAGGTAGGCTAATTTGGGGTAAGTGAGCTAAAATCAAATGATGGCCTCAATCATTCTCTTGGTATGTATCTATTCTATATTCTATAATTGGACATATAGATTAAAGCAAAGGAAAGAACATCAGAATAAAAAGAAATGAAACACACAGAAATGAAATTATGGTTTGAATGCAACCATACAATTTAAGCTCAAGACTCACAGGCTATGTGTTCTCTAACTCAAGCATCATATATCATTTATATATTGTATGCAGGTTTAGTTAAAAATTTCCCTTATTCTCATAAAAAAATTATTTAGGGTAGCTTTTAAAGTTTTAATGTTCCTCCTTGATGAAATGTTGTCAGCTTAACTACATCATGTAATGCTATATATCAGGTTTGTGGATTTAAATCTGTTATGTTCAATTTCCTAGCTTACTTCCTTTTTATGTTTTTCTATTTAAACTATACTATCTTATGCTAAAAAGGGTAAACTATACTAATTAATCCATTAATAAATCAGAATTGCAAACTAAACTAAATAACTAAAATAAACTAAATGGCTAAAATATGAACTAAAGATGCAAAATGCAGAAAATAGAGTAAAAATACATAAAAGCAATGTATAAGTACTCAGAAAATAACAGTAAAAAGAAAAAGAGAAAAATACAGAAAAATATCCAAAATAAAAGAAAAAGTATATAGTGGTTCACCAAAATAAACACCAAAGATGGCGACCTCCCCACACTTAAAAGGAAGCATCGTCCTCGATGCTCAATCAAGCCGGGTGTGAAGGAGTGTCATCACTGGGAGGGATGGTAGCTGGAGTCTCGGTGGTGGTGGTGGGCTGAGGGTCTGGCTGCTGTGGAGGAGGTGCTGACTGGATCGGGATCTCAAGATCCGCAGCCTCAATCTGATGTAGGACCACTGCCTGTGGTGTGGCTGGTGCTGCCTCCTGGGGATGGGTCTCTGCCTCGGGTGCATCCGCCTCCTCCTCAGATGCCTCAGATGGTGTGTCAGGCTCGGAGGGGATGTCACCAGAGCGTATCAGCAGCTTTAGGTGCTCATAGCGCCGCTTGTTGCGACGTTCCATCTGGTCAAGTCGTCAAAACAAGCGGTGCACCAGATGATAGACGGGCTCTGTGGCAGGTGGAGGTGCAGTGGTGGTAGCAGGGGTAGGTGGTGCAGCAGTGGAGGAAGAGGGTCCAGCAGACGGTGGGGCTGACTCATCAGTAGCAGTGAATAGTGGTGGTCTGTGGCCCAAGGCTAAGAAGTTTCGGCTGTGCGAAATGATCTTCCTGCAATCCGCCGCTGGTGGTCTCTCATCGGCAGCCTCCCATGGCACTTCAGCTCGACGGCCAAGCTGTGTAACTAGATATGGAAAGGGGAGGGTGCCTCGGACGTGGACCCTGGCCATATAATGCCGAATGAAACGTGGCAGATAAAGGTCCTTACCCTCCAGCACACACCAAAGGAGTGTGATCATAGCAGCCGGGATCTCCGTCTCGTGAGTACTCAGCATCACATAATTACTCAAGATCTGATGCCATAACTGAGCCTCATCGTTTAAGTATGCTCTCTTGATCCCTCTAGGCATGGTAGTGTCCTGACCCATCTCCCAAGGAACAGTCGGGTCGAGAGCTATCCGTGCCTTTACGGCATCCCAATCAAACTGCATCTGACGCATGTCCTCCTCAGTCTTTGAATAACCATCAGGCTGATCGGACTTGGCTGGGAGCCAGAGAATGTCCTCTAAGGCCTCTTCAGTGACCAAAATTTGTTTTCCTCTCAGTTTCACTGCATCTAGGGTAGTGAGATAGTAGTTGTAGTAGAATTCCCGTACCCAAGATGAATTGACCTCTGTCAGTGTTCTTTCCAGAAAGAACCAGCCCCTTTGCTTGATTTGCTCAGTGGTGTACTGCTGAAGGGCTTCTGGAATCTTCATAGTTTGTTCCAGGTATAGATTTCTGGAGTTTGCAAAAGCCAGGTACTTCAGTTCACAGTACCGGTTTGCAAATTTGATAGGATCATTTGCAGGGAGCAGCTGGTCAGCTTTTTCCTACTGTGTGAAGTTCTTCTCCCGCCATGAAGAATCGTGCATTAGAGCAATGATGGACTGGGAGGAGTCTCCTCTCTTGCGCTTGCCAGTAGCCTTGCCTTTTCCTTTCCTCTGTGAGGCAGACATCCTGAAAAACAGAAAACCAGGATATGGATAAAATAGGAAAGCAAATAGGCAATTAAACAAAGGAAACTCAAAGCGTCAAGGGAGAATTAGAATAAGGAAAATGAGTAAATGAAATGTGATTGAATTTATGTTAAATGGAAAAATAATCAATATGCCATGGTTAGAAAGTTAGAGGAAAGTGAAAATAATCAGAAAAGAGATTAAAAGGGTTAGTATGGTTAGAATTTGAAAAAGAAATTAGTAAATAAAATTAGTGAGTTAGTAAAGTGCGGGTAAAGTAAGTGGCATAGAAAAATTTCATATAACAAGGATTCACAGGTAAGAATAGAAGTACTCATAATCGAACAAGGAAAACAGGGTGATGCTGATTCGAATAGAAATAAAGAAAGCAAAAATTGGAATCAGTGAATCACAAAAGCAGTTTATGAACCAGGAAATCAAAGAGGATAAGAATGTCTGCCATAGCATTCACGAAATGGTTTGGGTAAAGCAGAGTAAAACAGAGTTCAGAAATGCCAAACCAAAACATGAATGAAAACAATTTACAAAAAATTTGGGCAACATTCCGGCTAAAATTGGATTGTCCCGGAAAATAAACAGCAATCATAGCAGTTCATATGAATTAAAAACTTGCTGCAGTAACCAGTAATGTATAGAAATAGGAAAATTTGAGAGTAACAAGCAGCAATTACAAGAAATCATAGCATATGAACGAGGTCACAGGAACAGCAGAATTACAGTTAGGATAAAACATAAACAGGAACAGTGCAAGTAAACAGACCTAGATCCGCTAACCAGAGCCTAAGCTACCTAACAACCTAAAAATCCACTACAGCATGAATATCTATCTATCTTAATTATGAATAGAAATGAAAAAATTATAGAAAAACGACGAACGGATAAAAGGGGATTGCGTTTTGTGGAACCTGGTAGGCGGGAGGGGTGGAACGGGGAGAAGGTGGCTGCGGCGGCGTCCGGCGCGGTGGCAGGGCACGGTGTCACGGTGGCGGCTGATGGGGAAAGGGGATAGGGTCTTAGGGTTAGGGATAGAGGAAGGGGGGTTGTGGTCGCGGAGGGCAGAGAGGAGAGGGGAGGAGAGAGAAAGAAGGGAGAAGAAGGGAGGGGAGGGGGTTGCGGCGGCGGCGTCCGGCGTGGCGGCGGCGTCTGGGTGGTGGCGCAGTGGCGGCTGGGTGGTGCTGGGTGGTGGTTGGAGGGAGAGGGAGCAGAGAGGGAGAAGAGGGTTGGGGGTGGGGGCTCACGATTGATAGGGTTCGTGTGGCTGGGGGGGTTATACTTTCGAATCCACGCGGCCGCGTGGGGAACGCGGTCGCGTGGTTGGGGCGAAAATGGGAGTGACGCGATCGTGTAGGCGGCGCGATCGCATGAGAGGGGGGAAAGAGGGGTGACGCGATCGCGTGGGTCGCGTGATCGTGTCGCTGGAATTCGTGCTAAACGCACGACTCCAGCGCAGTTTTAGCGCAACTCTCTGTCTCCTTTTGGGGTGATGTGCAATTCATGTGACGCGATCGCGTGGGATTGGTATCGTGCAAGTGACGCGATCACATGAGACATGCGATCGCGTGGGCCAATTTGTGCGAAACGCACAAGGGCCGCACGATTCCAGCCTAACTTTCTGTTCGTTGGATCCTTACGCCGATATATAGATCACGCGGCCGCGTGGATCACGCGGTCGCGCGGGTGGTGTTTTTCGCAATATGACACGATCGCATGGAGCATGCGGTCGCGTCGTTCACCCTTGTTTTTATATATATGCATGAGAAATGCAGAATGCAATGATTAACATGAATGCTATGCATGATTCCAGGTTTAATAGATTAAAATGAAAAAGAAAAAAATTGAAAGCATTTAACAAGAAATAAATTGAAGAAGAAGCGACCATACCATGGTGGGTTGTCTCCCACCTAGCACTTTTAGTTAAAGTCCTTAAGTTGGACATTGGAGGAGTATCCTGTTATGGTGGCTTATGTTTAAATTCGTCCAAAAATCTCCACCAGTGCTTGGAATGCCAATAGCCTCCGGGGTCCCAAACTAGGCACGCAAAGCTTCTAAACAGCTTCAAATGTATTGTTAGGCTCCCGGGACGACGAATGTCAGGATATAGTCCAGGATTCCAAGCCTTGCTTTTAAATCCGCCTCCGTCTTGATCTACATGTCTCCATTCGGGCGGGTTAAAGAGTAGAATCTCACCTTGGTGACCAAACGTTTTCCGTGATCCATGTAATTGAGCATGATACCAATCCGTGTACTTCGAAGTGAAGCGTGGAACCTTATTGAGCCTTGTGCACCAGCTCTGAGTACGAGCCATTTCCCTTTTACTCTTAAAGCCGCAGAGAGCTCTAAGCTGGCCATCTGTTTCAAGCAAACCATATTCAAGTGAATAAGTAAAATTATAAGTTAAGGATTGTACCCACTTGAAGCTTGTATTAGGTGGTAATGGCCTTGGGATAGGTGTTTTTGGTGGTTTTGCAAGTTCCATTTCCTTGTGCTCTTTTGTGAATTCCTCCACTTCTTTGCAAAGATCTTCAATTGTATCTGTGTCCTGGTCAAAGTCTTCTATGTCTTCCTCATCACTTGAGTCATAGATTGGAGGTTGAGAGAAATCTACCTCTGCATCATCTTCATATTCACTTGGGGAAGATTCTTCGATCTCAGAGAATTCACTTGCGGATGCAAGTTCATCACTAAGAGAGTTAGACTTGTGACTATCATCATCAAGGGAATTTGCTTCTTGGATTATTCCGTCTGATTCTTCATAAACGACTTGCCTTGGAGAAATATCCTCCTTAGCATCAACTGTAGCATCCTGGACGGAGTTTTCCTCAATTCCGGATTCCCATGGAGGTTCAGCATCTCCTAGATCTTCAACCAACTCTTCTTCTTGAACAAAGTGAGCTTCTTCTAATTGTTCCAGTACAAATTCATGCTTTGTCTTGTCCACTGGAGTTTCTGGCAATTCCTTTGTGCTCTGCTCTTCATTGGGCTGTCCACATGGAGCTGTGGCTGACCCTTGTGTATTTGAGCGCCTAGAAGCCCATTGAATCATTGCTTGCCCCAGTTGTTGAATGGTTGTTTGAAATTTAATTACTGTTTCCCTTAGGCGAGCCTCTGCTTCTTGGGTTGCTGGACTTGGACATGATACAAAGGAAAGTGGTGGTGATAGGGAGCGATTTGATTGGTATTGGGGTAAGGAAGGATCTTATGGTGGCGAATGGTGAAGAGAAGCTTGTGAGTGTGGTGGTTCGAGGTTATGTTGAAAGGATGGTTTATATGCACGGGGTGGGGCTTGTTGGTAGTTACAAGGTTGTCCACCATGTCTTTCAGCTGGGTATGCACTGTAGAATGGAATTTGTCCAGGATATCTCGGAGGGTGTTGCTGCCAAAAGGGTTGATTAGATCCTCTTGGTTCCATCCATCCTTGATTGGTCTGACCTTGATGCACATTCCTACTGTAACTTCTATTTCCTTTAACAATATTAGAACTAAACTCAAAGCGAGAGGGGTGAGAGTTCATAGTAGCAAATAAAGATAAAAAGGAAAAACAAAATTAAATAAACAAGCTAAAGAAAAATATTTACAATAACCAATAATAAGGCACACGTTAGCAGTTCCCCGGCAACGGCGCCATTTTGACGTCAGGATTTTTGCCAGTGAAGAATGTCATAAAAATAGTTGCGTTGTAGATATAATCTCTAAACCGACAGAAATCCCTTCGTACAAACGTTTTGGGTATCACAAGTAACAAACCCCTTTAAAAATTGTTAACCGAGTATTCAAACCTCGGGTCGTCTTCTCAAGGAACTGCGATGAAGTATGTTCTTATTATTGGCTATAAAGGTTGTAAGCGGGGTTTAAAAGATGAGAAACAAATAATTTGAATGACAAATAAAGTAAATGGCAATCAAAATAAATAAATACTGTAAAGCAGACTTTTGGCAAGGTAAGAGAGGTTGGAGGTCCAACGTAGTTATCTCTCTCAACTATAATGAAAGTTGAATCTAAACTCCACTTGATCAACCTGTACTAGGGCAAAGGAAAGTCAAGGGACTAATTAAATTGACCTTTGAATCCTATTTATTTCCTAAGAAAAGGTTGGGATTACTTAAGTTCAGCTCAATTAGCAAGATAACGATTATCAATTATGTTGAGTTTAATAACTGTTGAGTTATTGAATTCTTAACCAGAACCAAAAGGGGAAAAAGTAAAATTGATAGAATAATAAAAATATCCTTAGATGGGAAGCAATGGTAACTTAAATCAAAGAGAACAATCATAAACTGAAAATACCTCAATTATCATTAATTCAAATAACAGTTTGCAACATGAAAGAAATTCATAAATTCACTGATTAATTCAAGTGCTGGAATAAATAAAAGTAAAAGGAAGCTAAAACAAAGGAACGTAAAACCTGGATTGAGAGTCACTCTTAAAACAAGAAGAAATCCTAAATCCTAAGAGAGAGAGAGAATCTCCCTCTCAACTAAATCTAAATCATTGAAAAGTAAAATATGCGAGCTCTCTTTGAGTGGATGCATTCCCACACTTTATAACCTCTGGTCTATGCTGTCTGTACTTGGATTTGGGCCAAAAGGGGCTTCAGAAATTGCTATGAGCGTTTTTTGCAATTTCTGGTGCGTGGCCTCTGTCACGCGTCCGCGTGGGTCACGTGGTCGCGTCATTTGGAGCTTTTTCTTGCCACGCGGTCGCATCAGTCGTGCGACCGCGTCATCTGCGTTCTGCTTAAGGCGCGCGGTTGCGTCAGTCATGCGGCCGCGTCGCTGCTGATTCGTGCTTGGCATGTGATCGCGTCATCCATGCGATCGCGTGGATACTAGTTTCCTTAAAGCTCCGTTTTGCTTTCTCCTTCCATTTTTGTATGTTTCCTTTTCCATCCTTTAAGTCATTCTGTCTTAGAAAATCTGAAACTACTCAACACACTGATCACGGCATCGAATGGAAATAAAGGTAATTAAATTAATTAATTTTAAAGCTTAGGAAACATGTTTTTCATTTACATCACATAATAAGGAAGGGAAAGTAAAACCATGTAATTAATGTGAATAAGTAGGTGAAGGATTGTATAAGTCACTCAAATTAAGCACAAAAGAACTCATGAAATATGGGTTTATCACAGGGTTTATCTTGTGATGAATTTAGAGTATTTTATCAACCTTTTCTCACATTTATTCAATGAAATAGCATGGTTTTGTGATTCTCCCTCCTTTTGTGCTTAAATGTAAAAACATGCTTTTTAGACCTTGAATTTGATAATTTTGATTTGATGGGTTGAAATCGAATTCCAACACCTAAACTCACCGGCAAGTGTACCGGGTCGCATCAAGTAGTAATTACTCACAAGAGTGAGGTCAATCCCACAGGGATTGATGGATTGAGCAATTTTAGTTAGGTAGTTAATTTAGTCAAGCAAACAAATGATGAGTTGAGTGAATTGTGATAAACAGAAGCTAAATTGCATGAAAATAAAAGGGAGAGGGAGAATTGACAGAAAACTAAAGTGCAGAAGAGTAAATTGCATGAAACTTAAAGTACAAGAAAGTAAAAGAGCTGAAACTTAAAGTGCAAGTAATGTAAATGACTGAAACTTAAATTGCAAGAAATGTAAATAGCTGAAGCCTAGATTGCAAGAATTGTAAATTTCTTGAATAGTAAAGGGATGTGGAGTGCTGGGATTTCGAATTTAACAGGTAAATGAAAAATGCAATCAATTAGAGAAGTAGAAGATGAAGTAAGTGCGGCAAATCTAAACTAGAGATGAAAAATTGCTTGAAGAACAAGATAGAGAGTAAACTCAGCTTAATTGTAAAATCTAAGAAAGAAATTCAAGATCCCAGGGGATCAATGAGACTAGAAAGTAGATCTAGATCTCAATTCCTTCCTTGATCAATAAGAAAATAATTTGCAGAAGAAATGTAAATGGAACAGCAAAGACAACTTAGATCTAATTCTTAGAACAATTGAGAAGAGAGGTAAAAGATGATTCTCCAACTTAGAATCAGTGAAGCTCTTCAATCTCAATTCAAATTCCAAGAATAGATAGCAAGAGTTGCAGATGAAATGAAAATAAAGACAGAAAGCTAAATCCAATTCCTAATCCTTAGAATTGTGCAGAAGAAACAAAGGTGAATTGCAGATCAAAGATTGAAGCAGAATTCCTTCAATCTCAATCCAAAATTTAAAAACAGAAAGTAAGAAATGCAGAAATCAAAACAAAGAGAGAGAGAACTCATATCTCAATCCCAATTCCCAAATTCAAAAATGAAAGCTAAAGTAAAAACTAAAATTGAGCTAAATGGTAAAACTAAAAATGAAAAGAAGGTCCTCTCTAAATCAAACTAAGTCCTATTTATACACTTTCTATTTTTGATCTATAGAATTTGGAGTGGGCTTTTCAAATTTGGTGAAGAGTTGAATTTAATTGATTTTTGGACCAAGGTCCCTCCCGGGGAAGCGCTCAGTTGAATGAGCAGACGTAGCGCTACATAGTCTGTTTCTTGGGCTCGTGCCTTCATAGCGTTAAGTTAACTAAACTAACGCAGTGCCTTTGCTTTGTATGTGAGGTTCCCAATTCGAACCATGGTGAATGCATTTTGTGCCCAACTCCTTCATGAAGAGTGGCGCTTAGTTAGAAGAAGTAACGTAGCGCTACTTTGCGCACAAGGTGAGGCTTCTCTTCGAACCTTTGTGGCTCCCAATTGTGCCCATTTTCCTTGCAAGTATAGCGCTCAGTGAAGTAAGGGAACTGATGGCCCCTTATTGCTTGTGCAAGGGTCCTCTCTTCGAGCCTCACTGAAGCCATTTTAGCTTATTTTCTTGCAAGTAGCGCTTCTCTTGGTTCCTCAGGTGCAAGGTTCGAACCTTGGTTGCTTCACTCCTTGGTATTGCTCCTTGATTTTCTTTTGGTTGAGGCACGATAAAGGTAAATGAGTTAACTGAGCGATCCTCATTTTGCTTGCTTCCTTGGGCACTCAGTTAACTTTTTCAACGTAGCGCCATGCCTCTTGCTCTCTTGGTCTTGGGTGATTGGCTTTCTTCACACCAGCGCTCACTTTTTGAGCGTTACGCTCACTTTTTTAGCGCTATGGCATTGGTTGTGCTTGAATGCCATGCTTTCATCCCCTTGGGCCACACTTTAATAGGCACGCTTTCTTGATTTCTTTCTTTTCTTCACCTACAAGTAATCAAAACAACCAATCAAAGCATCACCAAATTCACAAGATTTATAAATCATTTAAAAACTAACTAATTCTAGCTAAAGCCTTATGATTTTGTGTCAAATAAAGGATGGTTGATTGATTCAACAAAACCATGCAAATCCACTTCAAATCACTTACTTACAATGCAAGAAAGTGCATAAAATCTAATGAAACAAGTGAGAAATGCTTGAAAAGCTAGTATAAGATGACTTGTCATCATGATTCACCTTTGATTCCACTAGATGCCTTGATGTGTGTGCTAGTAATTTCAGGTTGAAAAGGCTTAGAATAGATCAAAGGAGTGAAGAGAAAAGCATGCAAAATGGAGAACACATAGAAAAGCCAAAGAATTGGATGAGCTCATGGACGCGCACGCGCAGTGTACGCGCACACGTGGATCGCAAAAACTCAAAGGACGCGCACACATGCTGTACGCGTACGCGTCGATGCTGGCACATGATTTTGAAGTGAAAATGTGCCCAGCGAATTCTGAGAAGCTGTGGGGCCCAATCTAACTCAACTTTGGCGCTAAAAACACTTAAAAGAGCCAAGGATTGAAGAGCAAAGGGGGGGGGGGATTCCATCATTCTACACACATTAGGATTAGTTTTAGTTAGTTTTAGAGAGAGAAGCTCTCACTTCTCTCTAGGAATTATGATTAGGTTTAGTTCAATAATCTTAGATCTAGGTTTAATTCATGTGGTCTTCTACTTCAACCTCTCAATTCTTTGTTGTTACATGTTGTTCTTCTATTTTTTTGTTGTAATTTCTTCTACTTTGGTTCCATACTTGTTGTTGATCTACTTTGTTTCTTCTATTTTCTTTCAATTCAAAAGGTAATTCATGTCAATAATGTTCCTTTTGATTGTTGTTGTTAATTCCTTGCAATAATTGTTGATAGATTTCATTCTTGTTGTCAATTTACTATGCTTTCCTTTTGTGCCTTCCAAGTGTTTGTCAAAATGCTTGAGAGGATGTTAGAATAGAATTTTATGTTCTTGGCTTGGGAAGGTAACTTAGGAATTCTTGAGTTACTAATGTCCAAGTGATTGATAGTTGATAGCCATTGACTCTAGTTCTCATTAATTCAATTAGTGAATAGCTAGGACCTATGGACTTGGATTAATATAGCTCATTTGACTTTCCTTTACTTGTTAGAGGATGACTTAATGAGATTGATCCTTTCAATTATCATAATGTGGTTAGTGATAAGGATAGAGATCCTTGACCACCAAACCTTGCCAAGACCTTTTTGTCATTTGATTTCCTTTATCATTTACTTTTCTTGTTTCCTAATCAAAACCCCAAAATATACATGTCCATGACCAATAACAAGAACACTACCCTGCAATTCTTTTGAGAGACGACCCGATGTTTAAATACTTCGGTTTATAATTTTAGGAGTTTGTACTTGTGACAAACAAATGTTTATATGAAAGCATTATTGTTGGTTTAGAAACTATACTTGCAACGAGAATTCATTTGTGAAATTCTACCATCGAAAATCCATTCATCAAAATGGCGCCGTTGCCAGGGAATTGCAATGGTGTTATGTTATTGGTTATTGTATATATGTAAATATTCTGAATATGTTTTCCTTGGTTCGTTCTTGCTAGTTTTAGGATTTCGGTTTCTTTGTTTCTTAGTTGATTTTATTTGCCTTTTCTTTTGCTATCATGAATTCTCACTTTGGCTATGAGTTTGGTTCTAATTGTGTTGTAGGAAATGTGAACTTCAATGACCACATGTGTCAAGGATGGAATCAACAAAGATGGGAGGAGCCTCAGGAAATTGATCACTCCTATTAGCCACAACCTCCGGATACTTATAGGTATAATTACCATCCTAATGCATGTCAATTCAATGGCTATGGTGAACCTTTTTGTGAAAATCAATTACCATCATCATATGCCTATGAGCCATATCCTCAACATGAACCTCAACCATACTCACAAGCCTCTCTTTACCAAGCATCTTCCTACGAATCCATATCCATCATATGACCAATCACCCATACCATATCTTTGTGACCATTATGAGCAAAAATCTTTAGAACAACCACAACCCTATCCAGATTACTACCAAGAACCACCTCAATACACACCATCTCCATACCATTATCAAGAAGAACCACATTTCTACTATGAACCCTTTCTCCAAAGTGATGAACCTTCTTATCCACCCCAACCCCCGATAGATGATTCTCTCACCTTGCTACTTCAAAGACAAGTGGACATGCAAAGGAACACCTTAGAGTTTGTGACCAATTTGACTAAGGTAGTGCATACTTTAGCCTACCAATACTTGAACACTCAAGGTGCATCCGTAGCCATATGTGAAGAATACAAAGAAGAGCAACACACGGAGGAGAGATTGAAAAGTCCAATGGAGAAGGAGGAGTTAGGTTTTGTATTGGAACAATTGGAGAAACCTACAATTATTGAAAAAAAGGAAGACATGGTTCAAAATTTGGGAGATATGGAACCACCATGGGAGCCTCAACCACCTCTGGAATATGTCAAAATTGAAGAATATGAAGAGGTTGATCAAGAGATGGACTTAATCATTAATGACTTTTTTATCAAAAATTGAATCCTCTCCCATTGGGTGTGAAATTGAAGTTATTGAAGACAACTCCAAACCAAGTAATATTGGTACCCTTGTTAAAGAAATTGACAAGCAAGAAGAAATTGAAAGGAGTTGTCAAGAGGTGGAAACAACTAAGGAAGAGCCTAAAGGAGTAGACCTCACCTTGTCTAAGTGTGGGAAGGTTCCCCTCCCCAAGCCACCTTCCAACACAACATTCAAGTGGGTAAAATTTTTATCCTTAAGCTTTACTTTCTCACTTGAATATGGTGTGATTGAAATGGATGGGCAACTTAGAGCTCTTTGCGGAATTAATAATAAGAAAGAGTTGTGTAGTGGCTGGAAGTTTGGAATTACGCTCATTAGGGTCAAAGCTCCAAAGCATAGGGACCATGATTGGATAGATGCTACTTTGTGTGGGTCTAGAAGGATAATTTGGTGTGCTCAAGAGAATTCTATGTGTCAACCACCCGGACGGAAGAATCATGACAATCAACTTGAAGATGGGTGCAAAGATAAGATATGGGACCCCTGATCGTACCTTGAAGACCAACCTTAGGACCTCATATCTTGGGTTGAACTTTACCCAAGCTTGGTGAAGACGGTTGGAATTTCTGTCAACCATTTGAGGAGCAAAGATCCTTAGAGATTCAAGGATGAGTACACACATAAGCCACCATGACAAAGAGCATCCCAAAATGTCCAACTTAAGGACTTAAAATAAAAGTACTAGGTAGGAGACATCCCACCATGGTAAACTCTTTTCATTCTCTCTTCTTTAATAAGTGATTTGAGTTGCCATTGTAGGTAGCTTTACTCTTCATTGTAGCCTTCTATCAATGTTTTGATTGTAGATGCTTGAGGTGTAAGTTTTGTTTGTTTGCTTTTGTAAATCTTTATTCATTTTTTCATTTTTATTATTGGTCTTCGGTTGTAGGTAGTGTTAGGGTGGTTTTAAGCTGTTTATAGCACTCCTGAAAAAAAAAAACCAGCAGGGATGCGTGCGCACGCTGTGCGCGCATGCGTCGATAAGGGAACACAGATCCATACATACTTTCAGAGAGTTGGGCCAACATCGCACAAACATTGAGCGTGGGGCACAAGGAGATGCACGCGTACGCACACCTGACGCGTACGCGTCGATGCGTTAACTTAGTTCCCGTACATATGACCCAAGAGTTGCGCTAACTCCAGGCCAGCATTATGCGCCCAGCCCAACTTCTCACCCACGCGGACACGTACGGTATGCGTACGCATCGACACACACTCTCCTTACTTACGCATATACGCGCTTGGCGTTTCCGCGCCCATCCCCTATTTCACCCATCCACGCAGACGCGCACAATACGTGCACGCGTGGATTCAAATCCATTAACCTCAAAGGACGCGAGAGACCCTTGCCATTTGCGTTTTCCCCCTCTCTCTCTCCCAACGTTCCACTCTCTCTCACCACCATCTCTCCTTCCAACCTCCGCCGCGACCGGCCACACTCCGGCGTCCATCGCCGCCACCGTCCAACCGCTCTCTGCTTCCCTCGGCTCTATCTTTCTTTTTCTTCTTCTCTTCCCTCCCACTGCTCGTTCTCCTTCCACCTCTGCCCAATCACCGCCGCGGCTACTCCAGCGCCGCCGGCGACCCCTACAACCTCCTCACATCACCCTTGTCTCCCCTCTCTTCCCATTCCATACCCTTCTTTTACTGCTCATCACCAACATTCTGCTCGGCCCCTGCTCTGTTTTCCTGTTTTTCGCGTACCCTCACTGCCGCCGTGAGCTCCTCTATGCCTCCGCCACTACTGGGCTACTCTCTTCCCCCTCCAATCTCCATTTTTATTTTTGCGTCTGCATCCCAGGTTCACCATACCCTGCCTCCACTGCTCTGTTTCTTACTGTTTTAATTAATTTTGGTTGTTGTTATTAGTTAGCTTCGTAGATTAATCTATTTAGCTTAGGTTAGTTAGATGTGCATGTTGTTAGGTAATTAGGTTGTGGTTAGAGGATTCTAGGCTTGATAAGTGCTCAGTTTCTGTTTATTTTCTGACTGTAAACTACTTGGTTACTATTTGGTGATGTCTATATACATATTGTTACTGCTATGCTGCGTCAATGCTGCCTTGCTGCACTTTATTTGTGAAATTGAGCTTGTTGCTGCCTGAACTTATGCTTTGATATATCATATGTGTTAATTTGCTGCTTTTCGCTTTCCGGGAATGTTCAATTTACTGCCCGAATGCTGTCCAAATTTTTGGAAATTGTTTTGGTTTTAAACTTGCTACCTAGAATTAAATTGGACAGTTTTGGAATTGAGTTTTACTCGACTCACACCAAGTTCAATTCCTAGGTCCTTTTGGTTAGCAATTCCGTGTCCATTTTGTTTCCCAAGATATGTATTGATTAAGTTGATGTGTGAACCTTCATGTGCTTTCATTTTCAGGTTAAATCAAATGCATTTTGACTCATACTGAGTTTATCACTTGATCTTGACTTGCAATTTTTGACTATGGTTCATTCTTTTGCAATAATTGGTACATTCCACTTGTGTGACACTTTTAACTCAAATTGGTTCTTAACCTGTTTTAGTTCCATAAAGTGCATATTTCACTCTCTCTATACCAATTATTACACATTTAGTGACCATGGGCATTGATTGATGATTTGCTTTTCAATTCTATGCTTTTGTGCAATATTTCATATTTCATCATCAATGACTGCATCATCCTCATGATTGTGAGCATGCTTGTTTTATATACTTCTTTGAGCTTCTCTTGGTTAAGTTCTATCATTGTCATGCCACTAATATGTCACTTAGTTTTCAAACTTTTGACCCTTTTTAACATTCTAACCTCTTTTTAGTTTCTCACTAACACTTATATTCTTTTGGGCGTGATGATTATGGTTACTTCACAAACAAGAATTCTGTTCTCATTGCATGACTTCTTGGTTGCAATTCGATTTGAATTCTGAATTTCGATTGCTTGCATTCCAAGTTTTCATTCACTTTACCTCACTTCATGAATATGTCTATCATCTTGCCTTCTGTATATGGTTAATGCTATGCTTTGTTTTCCTCTCTGTGGCTTAAGTGTTTATACCCTGTATATCTCTTTTTCAGGATGGCCGATAGAGGAAAAGACAAAGTTACTTCTAGAAAGTACAAGAAACCTCAACCCTTCACTCTCCCCCCTACTATGACTATACAAAGAACCCTCTAAATGATGAGGACAAAGCTAACTAGTAACTGCCGGCCACCGACACAAATAAGTTCCCTAACCTCTATTGCGAGCTCCGCTTTCCGACATACCGGAAGAAGAATCTAAATATAGAAAAGAAATTGGTCCTCCCAACTGATGTGAGACGAGCCATTACGACACATATTCAGGGGATGGGCATGGGCTTTATCGATAGGGATCTAGGCAGGGTGAAGTCCTCTTGGGTGAAGGAATTTTACTGTAACTTCTTTAGACACACCCTTGAGTCAGTTCACCTGCGAGGCGAGCAGGTATTGGTTACGGAGGCAGCTATTCAGGATAGACTCGGTTGTCTGCCTAGGACCGGTCCCACGGATGCCATTGAGCAGGTAGAGGTAGCCATACATTGTATGGCTTTTGACTATGATGCCCTGAGGGATGTTATTGCTATCCCGGATGCCCCTTAGGTGATGGACGCTGACAACAGAAAGCCCAAGGGGATGCATTTTGTTCATCTGACTAGGGAGGCCAGGACGTGGCAGCAGATCTTTGCCCATTACGTCATGCCGACCACCCACTTCACTGAGATTCCGATGGATATGCTGGTCCTGATCGGATGCGTTATAGAGGGGAAGGAGGTATACTTCCCTCGATTGATCAGGCGATACATGTGGTGGGCACATGTCCGTGGCTTACCTCCCTTTCCTACCTTGGTCACCACGATGATTCAGCTAGCCGGCGCCCCGTGGGAGGTAGATGATGAGACACCACCCCCGGTCCACGGAAAGGAGGAAGTGATTCCGTGGGGGGAGTGGGTGCACGAGAAGCCCCCATCTCGGCATCGCTCTAGAGCCAGAGCCAGAGCAGCAGCGACACTTGGCCTGTCCTCTTCCTCAGCCCCAGCAGCACCGACAGCACCACTACCACCAGCTTCCCAGCCGACCTATCTGTTAGTCCAGCACTTGATCCGCTTTATGGAGTGCAGTGAGCGCCACATTATGCGACGCCTGGACAGAATGGATCGGATGTTCATGGCACTAGACGTTGAGTTACCCCCTCTTTCCGAGTCTTCTGCATCAGAGGAGGAGCAGGCCGAGGAGCATGAGGCAGAGCCAGCTCAGACAGAGGCACCATCACAGACACAGGCCACTCTGGAGGTTCAGCAGCCCCCTGAGGAGCCACAGCCTGAGACCCAGCCAGATGCGACAGTTAACCCTCACCATGAGCTCGAGCAGTAGCATCGAGGACGATGCTCCATTTTAAGTGTGGGGAGGTCATCTTCGTCGCTGTCGGTGGAGTAGCTATTTTGGATGATAAGTTCGGACAGTTATCTTTTATTTTGCGTTATTTTAGTACTTTGCACTCTATTTTGACTGCACTTTTGTTATTATTGTATATGTACTTGTTACTTTTGATAATTTTATTTTAGTTGTTACTTTTATCTTAGTGTTACATTTTGCATCTTAGTTAGTAGATATTTCATATTTTTAGTTAGATTTGCTTTATGTAGTTGTTTTAGTTTTGGTTGTGATTTGAAAATTGCGGATTATTAGAGCTTGGTTTACCCTTTTACATAAAAAATTTTTTTTGATTAAAGAAAGGGATAAATTAAGGAGATTTTAAATTTCTAAATCACAACATTGCATTTAGGATAAGCTTAGTCAAAACAATGAATTTTTCAAAGAATTTATCTATAGGGCACCCCCTAATTAATTGAGAAATTTTTGTGGAAATTGCTTGAATCATATACATTTTGTGAATGTTTTGAGCTAAGAATACAAGCATGTGAGATTTGAGCCTAATGATGTGGTTACATCCTATAACCATTTATTTTCCTTCTTGTGTGCAATTGTTCTCTTTCTATGATTGTGATCCTTTATTTGCTTAATTCTATATGTCCATTATTCCTTGTATTCATGCATTTATATGATTGAGGCCATTGTTTTATTAGCTCACTTACCCAAAAAGCCTACCTTTTACCTTCCATTGTTAGCCAATTTTGAGCCTATACTTAACCCAATTGTTCTTTATTTTAGCACATTACAAGCGTAAAGTGAAAAAAAATAAAAGTCCCTTGTTTGGATCTTTGATTGGCTTAGGCTAGTGAGAGTGTTCATTATTCAAGTTTGGGGAGGTTTGGGAACATTGGTTGGGAATCAAGGATGCTTTGTATTTTATATATTTGGGAACTGGGTACATGCTCATGTATTAATAAAATGTTAGACCTTATGCATTGGTGCTCTTGAAAGAAAAATGAGAAAAACAAAAGAAAAAGAAAAGAAAAAGATAAAAAGAAAAAGAAAAAATATGGAAAAGAAAAAATATATAGAAAAAGAAAGAGAAAAGAAGAGAGAAAAGTAAAAGAAAGAAATAAAAAGGGGACAAAATGCCCCAAAGCAAAAGTCAATAAGAATCAATGCATAAGTGTTATGAAATGAAAAGAAAATGCATGAGTATGTGAAAAAGTGAAAGAATGGGTAGTTAGGTTAGAACTTAATTATATAGGCTATTATATAGGTTAGGTGGGAAAGTCTAGGTTAATCAAAGATGCAATTCTAGTCCACTTAACCATATATGACCCTACCTTGACCCTAGCCCCATTACAACCCTTGAGAAAGTCCTCATGATAATTGTATGTATGCATTGAGTAAATGTTGATTGTTAGATGAAGAACAAATCTTGGAAAGCATGATTAGGGGGGGAATTGAGTGAATCAACTCTTAAACACTTGAGTAACTAGAGCGGATACACATCCGGTGAGGGTTCGATCGCTCAATTACATGTATTCACCATACTCATTCTTATTCATGCAAGTTGGTAAATCCCTTTTGATAATTCAATACAATTGTGGGTTGGATTTGATTCTCATTGCTTTAGCCCTTATGCTTACATATGCTCTCTTAGAAGTTGATTTGTTTTGACCAAGCATTTGCATTCATGTAGGTAGTTGCATTTAGATAGTTTGCATATAGCTTAGTTCCATTGCATAAATGTCATACCCTTTACTTCATTCTTGGTATAACATGAAGACATGCTATGGTTTAAGTGTGGGGAGGTTGATAAACCCCATTTTCAGGGTTTATCTTGTGATGAATTTAGAGTATTTTATCAACCTTTTATCACATTTATTCAATGAAATAGCATGATTTTGTGATTCTCCCTCCTTTTGTGCTTAAATGTGAAAACATGCTTTTTAGACCTTGAATTTGATAATTTTGATTCACCTTTGATTCCACTAGATGCCTTGATGTGTTTGCTAGTAATTTTAGGTTGAAAAGGCTAGGAATGAATCAAAGGAGTGAAGAGAAAATCATGCAAAATGGAGAACACAAAGAAAAGCCAAAGAATTGGATGAGCTCATGGATGCGCACGCGCAGTGTACGCGAACGCGTGGATCGCAAAAACTCAAGGGACGCGCACACGTGCTGTACGCGTACGCGTCGATACTGGCACGTGATTTTAAAGTAAAAACGTGTCCAGCAAATTCTGAGAAGCTGTGGGGCCCAATCTAAGTCAACTTTGGCGCCAAAAATACTTAAAAGAGCCAAGGATTGAAGAGCAAAGGGGGATTCCATCATTCTACACACATTAGGATTAGTTTTAGTTAGTTTTAGAGAGAGAAGCTCTCACTTCTCTCTAGGAATTAGGATTAGGTTTAGTTCAATAATCTTAGATCTAGGTTAATTCATACTCTCTTCTACTTCTACCTCTCAATTCTTTGTTGTTACATGTTGTTCTTCTATTCTTTTGTTGTAATTTCTTCTACTTTGGTTCCATACTTGTTGTTGATCTACTCTTGTTTCTTCTATTTTCTTTCAATTCAATTTGAGGTTATTCATGTCAATAATGTTCCTTTTGATTGTTGTTGTTAATTCCTTGCAATAATTGTTGATAGATTTCATTCTTGTTGTCAATTTACTATGCTTTCCTTTTGTGCCTTCCAAGTGTTTGTCAAAATGCTTGAGAGGATGTTAGAATAGAATTTTATGTTCTTGGCTAGGGAAGGTAACTTAGGAATTCTTGAGTTACTAATGTCCAAGTGATTGATAGTTGATAGCCATTGACTCTAGTTCTCATTAATTCAATTAGTGAATAGCTAGGACCTATGGACTTTGATTGATATAGCTCATTTGACTTTCCTTTACTTGTTAGAGGATGACTTAATGGAATTAATCCTTTCAATTATCATATTGTGGTTAGTGATAGTGATAGAGATCCTTGACCACCAAACCTTGCCAAGACCTTTCTGTCATTTGATTTCCTTTATCATATACTTTTCTTGTTTCCTAATCAAAACCTCAAAATATACATGTCCATGACCAATAACAAGAACACTACCCTGCAATTCCTTTGAGAGACGACCCGAGGTTTAAATACTTTGGTTTATAATTTTAGGGGTTTGTACTTGTGACAAACAAATGTTTGTATGAAAGGATTATTGTTGGTCTAGAAACTATACTTGCATCGAGAATTCATTTGTAAAATTCTATACCATTGAAAATCCATTCATCATGCTCATACCTTGCTTTAGTTGTTTGATTTAGTTTCTTGTACTTTAAGATTTCTTGCTTATCAAGCTTAGTAGTTAAAATTCTTGATCATGACTCCCAACCCTGGAATTCTAACCAATGTTGATGCACATGTTTATCCATTCCTTGTGAGACGACCCAATGTTTGAATACTTTGGTTTACTTTTATTGGGGTTGAACTCTGTGACAACCAATCCTTTAAAATTTGATGGAGAATTATTAGTTGGTTTGGAACTATGCTTACAACGAAGTTCTATTTCTATTAAGAGAAATTCTAGACCACCAATAATTCTTACGTCAAATTTTTGGCGCCGTTGCCGGGGAGTGGTTGCAACGTATGCCTTAACATTGGTTATTTGAATATGTGAATAGTGTAGATAGTCTACTTGCTTTCAATACTTAGTTGTAGTTTAGATTTCTTTTATGCATGTGCTATAACTTCCAAGTTTGATGACTCGGTCTCAACCGAACTCTAGTTTAGCCGAGCTTGACCTTGAGATTGAAAGAACTTTGTTACACACTCGGCAAGCTAGACGGCGGTTGGACTATACGGCTAGTGCTTTGGCTTTTCTTGAGGAGCATACCGAATCACTAGACGGAACTGAGAGTGACTTGGAGTCCGCTACTTCCTACTCTTCTGTTGGCACCACTAATACATCTTTGCTTCCCACAGGTGAACGAAACATGGCAGAACCACGCCGAATCACCTTGCATGAACAAGGGGCTCCAGATATCATACTTCAACCTTTGCAAGCAAGGTATCCTAATCTCGACCCAAACTTTGAGTTGAAGAATAGCTTGATAAATCTAATCCCCAAGTATCATGGGCTTCCGGGTCAAGACCCCATTCGCCATCTAAGAGATTTCCAAGTTGCTTGTTCTACAGCTCGAAGACTTGGGGCCGATGAAGTTGCTATTATGGTTTTTGCTTTCCCCCTCTCTCTTGAGGGACAAGCAAAAACGTGGTTCTATTCCCAACCAGATGAGATTGTGACCAATTGAGATTTCTTGAGAAGAGAGTTTCTAGACAAGTTCTTTCCGCCGGAGAAGACCGACTATATCCGGAAGGAAATCTCAGGTATAATGCAAAAGGACCAAGAAAGCTTGTATGAGTATTGGACTAGATTCAAAAGGCTATTGGAATCTTGTCCACACCATGGATTGGACACTCATTTGCTTATCAGTTACTTTACCAGAGGTCTTTGTGCGGAAGATAGAAGATTGCTCACCGCCGCTAGTGGTGGTTCCCTTTCCAAAAACAAGACGGCGGGAGAAGCTTGGAGCTTGATAAATGATGTTGCCGAGGCCACACAACTTGTAAGAGTAAGGAGCAATCCCCTCAAAGGTGTAGTGGAAGCATCCCCTTCCAAAACAAGCTTAACCAAGCCACTTGGGGATATGACCACTATCCTTACGGAGATGCAAAAAGAACAAAAGCCATTCTATTCCATCCAAGCCATCCAAGCCCCACCCCAAGTTGCCCAACTTGAAGGTCCTTCTAGGATTTGTGGTTTATGCTCTAGCACCACACATTATACCAATCAATGCCACCAAATTCAAGAGGAATATGCCCTTGCCGTGGCCAATGTGAATTATAACAATCGTCCACCCTATCCCTCTCAAGCCCAAAACAACTACTCTCATGGCAATAACTCCAATTATGGGTGGAGGGACAATCCACAAGAGAGCAATCAAAATCAAAGATGGAACAACTCTTCTTCTCACAACAACAACAACCAATCTTCATCCCAATACCACCATAATAATAACAACCACCAAGCCAACCAAAATCACCACAACTAAGCATCCCATCAAAACCAAAATAACTACACCAAGTACCAAGCACCACATCAAAGACAACAATCCAACCAATCCTCCTCCTCTTCTACCAACCAAGTTGATGAACTTAGAGCTACTATGGAAAAACAGGAAGAGAATAACAAGGCTCAATTTAATACCTTGAGTGCACAATATGGTAGCATGAGTGCTCAATTAGCCAATCTCACTGATATGATTTCAAAGTTGGCCTTATCCTCCTCTAACAACACCAACCAACCCTCAAGCTCTTCTAACCTCCCATCCCAACCCCTTCCAAACCCAAAGGGCGGCCTCAATGCCATTACCCTACGGTCGGGAACTACATTGGAGGAGATACCTCCTAGGGTCATGGAAGACATTCATGAGAAAGAAGTGGTTGTTGAAGTTCTACATGAAGAAGAGGAGGTAGACACAAGGCATGAGGAAGAAGAAGTGAGCCTCAAGGAACCCAAGAGGAAGGCTTTAGTGGATGAATCCATTCCTATCCCATTCCCTTCCATGGTAAAGAAGGCTAAGAAGACTCCGGAGTTTGATTTAAACATGCTTCAAGTATTCAAGAAGGTTGAGGTAACCATCCCACTTCTTGATGCCATTCAACAAATTCCGAAGTATGCAAAATTTTTAAAGGACTGTGCACACATAAGGATAGGATAGGTGAGTTGGAGACATTATCATTGGGTAATTCCATTTCTTCATTAATGAAGCCTATTCCGGAAAAGTGTGGCAACCCTGGACCATGTTTGGTGTCTTGTTGCAGTGGTGGAGTCGCTTTTCATGACTGTATGTGTGATCTAGGGGCTTGCATGAGTATCATGCCACTTTCTATCTTTGTGCGGTTGAATTTAGCTCCATTAAAGAGGTCGGCGGCCAAATTTGCGTCAGCCGACAAGAGTGTGATTACCGTAGTGGGAATAGTGGAAGATGTACTTGTGGCAATCAAGGATTTGGTGTTTCCAGTTGATTTCTACATCCTTAAAATGCCTCCAACAGATAATAGAAGATCTTCCTCTGTTTTGCTTGGTAGACCTTTCTTGAAGACCTCTAAGTTCAAATTAGATGCCTTTACCGGCACATACCTTTTGAAGTAGGAGACAAGCCTATCAAGTTCAATTTGGAAGAAGCCATGAGACACCCACCCAAAAAGCATTCCATTCTCCGATGTGATGTAATCGATGAGGTAGTAGCGGAGGTACAAAGAGAGGATAACAACAAGTTGTGCTACCCTATTATTGAGGAGACGGATAACCATGAGGGTGAACAAGAGAAAGTTGTTGAGAATGTACTCCAAGAGCTTGATGAAAAAGAACCTCAACTTAAGGCAAAAAGTGAATTGAAACCTCTTCCATCTCATTTGAAGTATGCATTCCTTGAGAACAACCAAAAGTTTCCGGTCATTATTGCTAGTGAGCTTTCGAGTCAAGAGGAAGAGAAGCTCCTAGAGATCCTAAGGAAACACAAGAAAGCAATCAGTTGGAGCTTAACCGACATTGTGGGGGTCGACCCCCGCACATGTATGCATCGTATTTTTCTCTAAGAGGGAGCTCGGCCGGTGAGACAACCCCAAAGAAGGCTCAACCCGACTATCCTAGATGTGGTGAAAAAGGAAGTCACAAGGCTACTTAATGCGGGTATCATATATCCGATTTCTGACAGTGAATGGGTGAGCCCGGTCCAAGTCGTCCCAAAGAAGTCAGGAATCACTGCGGTTAAGAAGGATGATGGTGAAGTGGTCACCAAAAGAGTGCAAAATGCTTGGCGGGTGTGCATCGATTATAGCAAGTTGAATGCCGCTACGAGGAAGGACCACTACCCTTTGCCCTTCATTGACCAGATGTTGGACCGATTGGCAGGTAAATCTCATTATTGCTTTCTTGATGGATTCACTGGCTACTTCCAGATACATATTGCTCTTGAAGATCAGGAAAAGACCATATTTACTTCTCCCTTTGGAACCTTTGCTTATAAAAGGATGCTATTTGGGCTATGCAATGCACCCTCCACTTTTCAGCGGTGCATGACGAGTGTCTTTTCTGATCTTATGGAGACTTGTCTGGAAGTCTTTATGGACGATTTTAGCGTATATGGTACCTCCTTTGATAGTTGTTTGGAGAACTTGGCCAAGGTCTTGGAAAGATGTGTCAACACTAACCTTGTTCTCAATTTCAAAAAATGTCACTTCATGGTGAGACAAGATATAGTGTTAGGACACATAGTTTCTGACAAGGGCATTTTTGTGGACCCGGCCAAGGTTGATGTTATCACCAGTTTACCTCACCCCTCTTCTGTGAGGGAGGTCCGTTCCTTTTTGGGGCATGTAAGATTCTATAGGCGCTTTATCAAGAATTACAGCAAGGACTCCAGAAGGACATGGATTTTGAGTTTGATAGTGCTTGTGCGGATGCATTTGAGGAGTTAAGAAGAGTTCTTACCACGGCACCAATTGTGAGGGGCCCTAACTGGACGCAGCCATTCGAGATAATGTCTGACGCGTCAAATCATGCTGTAGGTGCCGTGCTTGCACAGCGCGATGGTAAACTCCCTTATATCATTGCTTATTCCTCAAAAACATTGGATGCGGCACAATCCAACTATACCACTACGGAAAAAGAACTCCTAGCTATTGTTCATGCCTTAGATAAATTCAGATCTTATTTGCTAGGGTCCCAATGAGTAAATTTTTTGATGGTATAGAATTCACAAATAAAATCTCGTCGAAGTATAGTTTCTAAACCAACAATAATCCTTTCATACAAAAATTTGTTGGTCACAAGTAACAAACCCTTAAAATTAATAACCAAAGTATTCAAACACCGGGTCGTTCTCCCTAGGAATTGCAATAAAGTGTTCTTGTTATTGGATATGAAGTATGTTTTGGGATTTTTGAGTTAAGAGACAAGAAATATAAATTCCAAAGAAATAAACTAACACTAACAAAAGCTCTTGGCAAGGTATGAGAACCAGAAGTCCTATCCTAGCTATCCTTATCAATTGTGATGAGAATTGTCCATTGCTCCTACTTAGTTAACCTCTAACTATGAAAGAAAGTCAAGTGGATGAATTAACTTGATTCCACAAGTCCTAGCCAAATCATAATGAAAGACTAGCTTTAGTGGCATTCAAGTCAATTAGCAACTTCTAATTATCAATCAACAAAGGAGTTTGATAACTCAAGAGTCACTAATTACTCTACATAGCCCAAGAGGGGAAAAATCTATTCTAAAATCCAACCAAACATTTTGTCAAGCACTTGGAAGACACAAAAGGAAAGCATAGTAAATTGCAAGAAAAGTAAATCTACACTACTCAATTGCAAGGAATTAACAACAATAAGACAAATCAACAATAAAGGAAATCAAAACATGAATTGCATTAAAAGGAAAATGGAAGAACAAAAATGCATCAACATAAAAGTAAAGAATTACAAGAATTAAATGCTAAACTAGAGAGAGGAAGGGTAGAAGAAGAATAAATTGCAAGGAAAAGTAAATCAAAGCATGAAATTAACCTAGATCTAAGAAATTCTAATCTAGATCTAACCTAATCCTAATTCTAGAGAGAAGTGAGAGCTTCTCTCTCTAGAAACTAACTTTCCCTCTAAAACTAAACTAAACTAAACTAATTGGTCACTAATTAGTTCATTCCTCTTCAATCCTTGGGTTAAATAGCATCAGAAATGAGTTGGATTAGGCCCAAAATGCTTCAGAAATCGCTGGCCACGAGTTGCCTTTAGTGAGTCACGTGCCATCACCGATGTGTACGCGTACATCACACGTACGCGTTCTTATACGCCAGGAAAATATGACAAATTTTATATCATTTTGAAGACCCGGATGTTAGCTTTCCAACGCAACTGAAACCGCCTCATTTGGACCTATGTAGCTCAAGTTATGAGCGATTAAGTGCAAAGAGGTCAGGGTTGACAGCTTTACAATTCCTTCATTTCTTCATGCTTTTTCTTCATTCCCTCAATCCAATATTTACCTCCTAAACTTGAAATCACTTAACAAACATATCAAGGCATCTAATGAAATCAAGGTGAATTAAATTTAGCTATTTTAAGACCTAAAAAGCATGTTTTCACACTTAAGCACAATTAAAGGAGAATTTACATACCCATGCTATTTTAGTGAATAAATGGGAGAAAAATTGACAAAACCCTCTAAATTCAACACAAGATAAACCCTAAAAATGGGGTTTATCAGGTCCAAAATAGTGGTATATACGGATCATGGAGCTTTAAAGTATTTGTTGACAAAGAATGAGTCGAAACCTAGGCTCATACGTTGGATCTTGCTCTTGCAAGAGTTCGACATTGAGATTAGGGATCGAAGTGGGTCTCAAAATTTGGTTGCAGATCATTTAAGTCGCCTTGAAAATATTAAATATGACCCATTTCCGATTGATAACTCATTCCTTTTGGATAGTTTGCATGCTGTTTCGGATAGCTTTCCTTGGTTTGCACCAATGGCGAACTACTTGGTTGCTAAGATCTTCCCTCCCAACTTTTCTAAATACTAAAGGGACAAGTTGAGGAGTGATTCCAAATATTACATTTGGGATGACCCTCTCTTGTGAAAGAGGGGAGTAGACCAAGTAATTCGAAGATCTGTCCGGGAATCCGAAATCCAACCCATTCTTGAAGCTTGCCGTTCATCCGAGTGTGGCGGCCACTTTGGCCCACAACGGACGGCTAAAAAGGTTTTGGATTGTGGATTCTGGTGGCCAACCTTATTCAAGGATGCTAACCAATTCTGTGTGTTATGTCACTGATGAGCGGATAATTTATATGCTTTTTGGCCTTATTTTTAGTATGTTTTTAGTATGTTTTAGTTAGTTTTTATTATATTTTTATTAGTTTTTAAATAAAAATCACATTTCTAGACTTTACTATGAGTTTGTGTATTTTTCTGTGATTTCAGGTATTTTCTGGTTGAAATTGAGGGAACTGCGCAAAAATCTGATTCAGAGGCTGAAAAAGGACTGCAGATGCTGTTGGATTCTGACCTCCCTGCACTCGAAGTGAATTTTCTGGAGCTATAGAAGCCCAATTGGCGAGCTCTCAATTGTGTTGGAAAGTAGACATCCTAGGATTTCCAGAAATATATAATAGTCCATACTTTGCCCGAGATTTATGGCCCAAACCGGCATTCCAAGTCATCATAGAAATTCTGGCGTCAAAACGCCAGAACTGGCATAAAAGCTGGAGTTAAACACCCAAACTGGCACAAAAGCTGGCGTTTAACTCCAAGAAAAGTCTCTACACGTGAAAGCTTCATTGCTCAGCCCAAGCACACACCAAGTGGGCCTGGAAGAAGATTTCTGCATTAATTACTTATTTCTGTAACCCTAGGCTACTAGTTCTCTATAAATAGGACCTTTTGCTATTGTATTTTCATCTTCGGATCATCTTGGTTCTTCTGGTTCCCTCTCTGGGGCCGAAGCTAATGAACACCATTATCACTTTTGTATTTTCAACGGTGGAGTTTCTACACACCATAGATTAAGGGGTGGAGCTCTGCTGTTCCTCATGAATTAATGCAAAGTACTATTGTTTTTCTATTCAACTCAAGCCTATTTCTTCTCTAAGATATACACTCGTTCTTCAACCTGACAAATGTGATGATCCGTGACACTTATCATCATTCTCACCTATGAACGCGTGCCTGACAACCACTTCCGTTCTACTTGCAATAGCTTGAGTGCGTATCTCTTAGCCTTCTAGTTCATGACGCATGGTTGCCTCGCCTGACAACCGAGCCTTCCATTCCATGAAATCAGAGTCTTCGTGGTATAGGCTAGAATCAATTGGCAGCATTCCTGAGATCCGAAAAGTCTAAACCTTGTCTGTGGTACTCCGAGTAGGATCTGGGAAGGGATGACTGTGACGAGCTTCAAACTCGCGAGTGTTGGGCGTAGTGACAGACGCAAAAGGATCAATGGATCCTATTCCAACATGATCGAGAACCAACAGCTGATTAGCCGTGCGGTGATAGCGCATTTAGACCATTTTCACTGAGAGGACGGGAGGTAGCCATTGACAACGGTGAAACCCAACATAAGCTTGCCATGGAAAGGAGTATGAATGATTGGAAGAAGGCAATAGGAAAGCAGAGGTTCAGAAGGAACAAAGCATCTTCATACGCTTATCTGAAATTCTCACCAATGTATATTTTATTCATCTTTTAATTATCAATTCTCCATAACTATTTGAATCTGCCTGACTGAGATTGACAAGATGACCATTGCTTGCTTCAAGCTGACAATCTCCGTGGGATCGACCCTTACTCACGTAAGGTTTATTACTTGGACGACCCAGTGCACTTGCTGGTTAGTTGTGCGGAGTTGTGACAAAGAGTTGAGATTACAATAGTGCGTACCAAGTTGTTGGCACCATTGATAATCACAATTTTGTGCACCAAGTTTTTGGCGCTGTTGCCGGGGATTGTTCGAGTTTGGACAACTGACGGTTCATCTTGTTGCTTAGATTAGGAAATTTTATTTTATGTTTAAGCTTTTTACTTTTTATTTTTGAAAAAAATTTTCAAAAATACAAAAAAAAAAATTCTATTCTGTTCTTCAAAATTTTAAGAATGAATTCTAGAGTTTCATGATGATTTGTTAAAATCTGGTTGGTTGTGAAACCATGTCTAAACTTTTGGACCGAGGTTTCAACTTATCATCACAAGAGCTTGTTGATTTCTATCAATAGATTGAAAGTAATGATCTGCTAAAGCTTGGCTGGCCATTGGCCATGTCTAGTGTTTTGGACCAAAGCTTTCACTGAAAGCTTGGCTGGCTAGTAAGCCATGTCTAATTCCTGGACCGGAGTGTTAGACTAACATTGCATGATTCCTGGAATTCTTATTAAAAATTTTGAATCTCTTTATTTTCTTTTCCATATAATTTTCGAAAAATCACAAAAAAAATTACAAAATCATAAAATCAAAAATATTTTATGTTTCTTGTTTGAGTCTAGTGTCTAATTTTAAGTTTGGTGTCAATTGCATTCTTCAAATTATCAAAAATTACATGCATTATGTTCTTCATTAATCTTCAAGATGTTCTTGATGATTTCCTTGTTTTGATCTTTAAATTCTTTTGTTTTGTGTGTTTAGTTGTTTCTCATATGCATTCTCAATCTGTTGGTGTTTCTAATATGAAAATTTCTAAGTTTGGTGTCTTGCATGCTTTGTTTATTTGATCTTAGTTTTCCATGATTCGTTTCATTTTGTTGTTTCTCATCATTAAAAAAAAACAAAAAAAATTTCAAAATTATGTCTTCTCAAGTTAATAATACAGAGAATTGAAGATTCAGGACATGCAGCAGAGGAATTACACAGAAAAAGCTAGGCATTCAAAACGCCCAGTGAAGAAGGAAAACTAGCGTTTAAACGCCAGCCAGGGTACCTGGCTGGGCGTTAAACACCCAAAAGGGTAGTATTTTGGGCGTTAAACGCCATAATGGATACCATTCTGAGCGTTTAACGCCAGGATGACACAAGAGGTAAGATTTTGTTTTTAATTCAAATCTTTTGCAAATTTTCATAATTTTTCAAAATCAAATCTTTTTCAAATCATATCTTTTCAATCATATCTTTTCAAAATCAATTTCTTTTCATTTTATATCTTTTTTTATGTTCGAAAATCCTTGCTACAATTAATGATTTAATTCAAAATTTTCAATTTGTTACTTGCCTATTAAGAAAGGATCAAATTTTAAATTCTAGAATCATATCTTCTAATTTCTTGTTAGTCAAGTAATCAACTTTAATTTTAAAACTTTCTTTTTTAATTTGATTTTCAATCATATCTTCTCAATCACATCTTTTTCAAAATAATTTTCAATCATATCTTTTTTATTTCTAATTTCAAAATCTTTTTCAAAATCACTTAACTAATTTCTCAAATTCTAATTTTCGAAAATCATCAATCAATTTTTCAAAATTTCTTTTAATTATTTCAAAATCTTTTTAATTTGTTTTCCAAAATTCTTCCCCTCTTCTCACATCCTTTTATTTAAGGACTAACACTCCTCCACTATCAGCAATTCGGACTCTCTCTTGATAAGTTCGAATTCTCTCCTCTCTACCTCCTTCTTCCATTCATCTTTTCCTTTGACACCTCAAGGAATCTCTATACTGTGACATAGAGGATTCCATAATTTCTTGTTCTCTTCTCTTTCATATGAGCAGGAGCAAGGACAAAGGCATTCTTGTTGAAGCTGATCCTGAACCTGAAAGGACCTTGAAGAGAAAGCTAAGAGAAGCTAAAGCACAACTCTCTGTAGGGGACCTAACAGAAATTTTCAAACAAGAAGAAGCCAGGGCAACCGAAAACAACAACAATGCCAACAATGCAAGGAAGGTGCTTGGTGACTTTACTGCACCTACTCCCGACTTCTATGGGAGAAGCATCTCAATCCCTACCATTGGAGCAAACAACTTTGAGCTTAAGCCTCAATTAGTTTCTCTAATGCAACAGAATTGTAAGTTTCATGGACTTCTATTAGAAGATCCTCATCAGTTCTTAGCTGAATTCTTGCAAATCTGTGACACTTTCAACACCAATGGGGTTGACCCTGAGGTCTACAGACTTATGCTCTTCCCTTTTGCTGTAAGAGACAGAGCTAGGACATGGTTGGACTCAAAACCTAAAGAAAGCTTGAACTCTTGGGAAAAGCTAGTCAATGCCTTCTTGGCAAAATTCTTTCACCCCAAAAATTGAGTAAGCTTAGAGTGGAAGTCCAAACCTTCAGACAGAAGGAAGGTGAATCCCTCTATGAAGCTTGGGAAAGATACAAGCAATTGATAAGAAGGTGTCATTCTGACATGCTTTTGGAATGGAGCATCATAGGTATCTTCTATGATGGTCTGTGTGAACTATCCAAGATGTCATTGGACAGCTCTGCTGGAGGATCTCTTCATCTGAAGAAGACGCCTGTAGAAGCTCAGGAACTCATTGAGATGGTTGCAAATAACCAATTCATGTACACTTCTAAAAGGAATCCTGTGAATAATGGGAAGAATCATAAGAAAGGAGTTCTTGAGATTGATACTCTGAATGCCATATTGGCTCAGAACAAAATATTGACTCAGCAAGTCAATATGATCTCTCAAAGTCTGTCTGGAATACAAGCAGCAACAGGCAGTACCAAAGAAGCTTCATCTGAAGAAGAAGCTTATGATCCTGAGAACCTAGCAATGGAAGAGGTGAATTACATGGCAGAACTCTATGGAAACACCTATAATCCTTCATGGAGAAATCACCCAAATCTCTCATGGAAGGACCAACAGAGACCTCAACAAGGCTTCAACAATAGTAATGGTAGAAGAAATAGGTTTAACAATAGCAAGCCTTTTCCATCATCTTCTCAGCAACAGACAGAGAATTCTAAGCAGAGCCATTCTGACTTAGCAACCATAGTCTCTGATCTAATTAAAACCACTGAAAGTTTCACGGCTGAAACAAGATCCTCCATTAGAAATTTAGAGGCACAAGTGGGTCAGCTGAGTAAGAAAATTACTGAACTCCCTCCTAGTACTCTCCCAAGCAATACAGAAGAGAATCCGAGAAGAGAGTGCAAGGCCATCAATATTACCCACTCGGCCGAACTTGGAGAGGAGGAAGAGGCAGTGATTTCCACTGAGGAAGACCTCGATAGACGTCCACTGGCCTCCAAGGTGTTCCTAATGAGGAACCATGGGAATCTGAGGCTCATACAGAGACCATAGAGATTCCATTGAATTTTACTTCTGCCATTCATGAGCTCTGATGAGTATTCTTCCTCTGAAGAGGATGAAGATGTTATTGAGGAGCAAGTTGCTAAGTACCTTGGAGCAATCATGAAGTTAAATGCCAAGGTATTTGATAATGAGACTTGGGAGGATGAACCCCCTTGCTCACCAAAGAACTAGAAGACTTGACTAGGCAGAGATTACCTCAGAAGAGACAGGATCCTGGAAAGTTCTCAATACCTTGTACCATAGGCACCATGACCTTTGAGAAGGATATGTGTGACCTGGGGTCAATGATAAACCCATATTTTATGATATATATTGTGCTCAATTTAAGTGATTTATTCAACCCTTCACCCACTTATTCATGTAAATTGCATGGTTTCACTTTCCCCTCCTTATTATGTGATATATGTGAAATACATATTTCCTATGCTTTGAAATTATTTATTTTAATTACCCTTTATTACCATTCGATGCCGTAATTTGTGTGTTGAGTAGTTTCAGATCCTCTAAGGCAGGAATGACTTAAAGGATGGAAAGGAAAACATACAAAAGTGGAAGGAAAGCACAAAATGGAGTTTTTGAAGAAACTGGCAGCAACGCGAACGCATGGACGACATGGCCGCATGCCTAGCGCGAAAAGCAGCGACACGAACGCATGACTGACGTGGACGTGCGCCATGAGCAGAACACAGATGATACGTACGCGTGACCGAAGCGAACGCGTGACAAGGAAAACTCCAGATGACGCGACCGCGTGACCCACGCGGACGCGTGACAGACGCCACGCACCAGAAATTACAGAAAATGCTCCCAGCAATTTCTGAAACCCTTTTTGGCCCAGATCCAAGTCCATAAGACACAGATTATAGGTTATAAAGTGGGCAAATGCATTCATTCATGGGGATGTCTTCAATTATTCACTTTTCATAATTTAAAATGTAGTTTTTAGAGAGAGAGGTTCTCTCCTCTCTCTTAGGTTTTTAGGATTAGGATTCCTCTTAAAGGATTTAGAATTTCAACTCGTCATCAGGTTCAGTATTCCTTTTACTTTATATTTCTCTTTTACTTTCAGATATTTTAATGCTATCATTCAATTACTTATGTTGCCAGATTGATTTATGAACTCTTTATGGTTAGATTGATTTTCTCTTATTTAATGCAATTGAGGTATTTCATATCATTGATTCTTATTTAGCTTTTTATGTTATTGGCTTTAATTGATTAACTGGAAGCTCTTGAGTTATCAACTATCCGTGATTGGTTGTTATGTCGGCTAAATTGACTGGTATTCCACTAACTCTAGTCTTTCCTTAGGAGTTGGCTAGGACTTGGGAATCTAACTAATTAGTTCACTTGACTTTCCCTTGCTTTCATATGGGTTAACTAAATGGGATTAACTTCCATTCTCATAGGAGTAACTAGGATAGGACTTCCGAATTTTCATACCTTGCCAAGAGTTTATTTTACAGTTATTCATTTATTTTACTTGTCATTTAAATTAATTGCTCCTTACTTTCAAAACCCCCAATTTACAAAACTCATAACCAATAATAAAAACACCTCCCTGCAGTTCCTTGAGAAGACGACCCGAGGTTTAAATACTTCGGTTATCGATTTTAAAAGGGGTTTGTTACTTGTGACAACCAAAACTTTTGTAAGAAAGGTTGATTGCTTGGTTTAGAAACTATATTTGCAACAAGAATTTATTCTGAAATTTAAACCATAAATCTTCAGTTCTTCAAAATGGCGCCGTTGCTGGGGAACTGCAAATGTGTGCCTTATTATTGGTTATTGTAAATATTTTTCTTTTATTTGTTTATTTGTTTTTGTTTTTCCATTTTTATTTTTTTATTAGCTACTATGAATTCTCACCCCTCTCGCTTTGAGTTTGGTTCTAATATTGTTGAAGGGAACGGAAGTTATAGCAGGAACATGCATCAAGGTCAGAGCAATCAAAGATGGATGGAGCCAAGAGGATCTGATCAACCCTTTAGGCAACAACATCCTCCAAGATATCATGGGAAAGGACCACTCCACAATGCATACCAAGCTGATAGATATGGTGGACCCCCTTGTAATCACCAACAAGCCCCACCCTGTGTCTATAGACCACCCTCTCAACGTAGCTTTGAACCACCACACTCACAAGTTCCTTTTCACCACTCACCACCGTATGATCCTTATTTACCCCAATTCCAATCCAATTACTCCCTAACACCACCACTTCCCTATGTACCATGTCCATATCTATCGCCTAAAGAATCACATGCTCGCCTCAAGGAAACAGTAGATCAACTTCATACAACCCTTCATCAGCTGGAGCAAGCAATACATCAATTATCTTCCAGACGTTTAGACACTTAAGGAACTCCAATAGCTTTATGTGGAGAATCTAAGGACGAACGTAGCATGAAGGAGACACTAGAAACCCCAGTAGGCAGTAATAAGCATAACTTTGTTTTGGAACAATTGGAGGAAGCTCAAATTATCCAAGAAGAAGAAGTACTGATTGAAGATTTAGGAGATGCTGAACCTCCATGGGAATCCAGAGTTGTGAGAAATTCCATCAAGGATGTTACAATTGATGCTTAGGAGGATAGTGCACAACCCCCAAAGCAAGTATTTCATGAAGAACTAGACGGAATAACCCAAGACGTAAGTTTCCTTGATGATGACAGTCTCAAGTCAAGTTTTCCTAGTAATGAACTCACATCCGCACGTGAATTCTCTGAGATTGAAGAACCTTATCCAAGTGAATACGGATATGATGTCGAGGTAGATTTTTCTCAACCTCCAACTTATGACTTGAGTGATGCAGAAGATATCGAAGACTTTGATCAAGACGTGGTTGCGTTTGAAGAAGTTTGCAAAGAAGTGGAGGAATTCGCAGAAGATTACAAGGGAGTAGAACTTATAGAACCACTGGAAACACCTATCCCAAGGCCATTACCACCTAATACAAGCTTCAAGTGGGTACAATCCTTAACCTTTATCTTTACTTTCCCACTTGAATATTGTTTGCTTGAAACAGATGGCCAGCTTAGAGCTCTCTGCGGCTTTAAAAGTAATAGGGAAATGGCTCGTACTCAGAGCTGGTGTACAAGATTCAATAAGGTTCCATGCTTCAATTCGAAGTGGAAGGATTGGTATCAAGTTCAATTGAATGGGTCACGGAAGACGTTTAGTCATCTTGGTGAGAATACAATTTCTAAACCGCCCGGATGCAAGCATATAGATCAAGACAAAGGCGGATTTAAAAGCAAGGTTTGGGATCCTAGAATCTATTCTGACATTCGTCACCCCAGGAGCCTGAGAACCTGTTTGAAGCTGCTCAAAGGCTTCACATGCCTAGTTTGGGCCCCGGAGGCTGTTGGCATTCCAAACATTGGTGGAGATTTCTGGATGAATTTAAGCATAAGCCACCATAACAGGAAGCTCATCCAATGTCCAACTTAAGGACTTTAACTAAAAGTGCTAGGTGGGAGACAACCCACCATAGTATGGTCGTTTCTTTTTCAATTTTTATTTCGTACTGTTTGATTTTATGTTATATTATTTTTATTGAACCTGGATGTTATTCATAGCATTTGCATTAGCATTGCATACTGCATAATTGCATACCTGCATATATGAAAAAAAAGGGGCGCGACGCGACCGCATTGCTAACGCGTTCGCGTCAGTTACGAAAACTACCTCCCACACGTTCGCGTCACTCACACGGATGCGTAATCTGGAAATCAGCGTAAAAATCTAACGCCCAGAAATCTGGGCTGGAATCGTGCGGTTGGTGTGCGTTTAGCACAAAACGGCCCACGCGTTCGCATTCCTGACGCGAACGCATCACTTGCAAAACACCCATCCCACGCGAAAGCGTGAGCAACGCGTTCGCGTCGCGTGGATATTATGGCACCCCAATGGAGATAGAGAGTTGCGCTGAAACGACGCTGGAATTGTGCATTTAGCACAATTTTCGTCGACGCGGTCGCATGCCCCACGCGACCGCGTCATTCATCCTTTTACCCATTCCATGCGATCGCGTCAACCACGCGACCGCATCCACCCCATTTCCCCCTAGCCACGCGATCACGTGCCCCACGAGTTTGCGTGGATTCAAAATTACTAACCCAACCACGTGAAACCCCTTATTTCCCCCCGCGTCACCACTCTCCTTCCCCAACCCCCTCTTTTTTCTCTCCCTCCTTCCTCTGCACCCATCGCCACTGCCAACCACCCTTGGCCGCCGCACCAGTGCCAACTACCCAGTCCAACGCGACGCCCACCCCCTCCCCTTCTTCCTTCTCCCCTCTTCCTTCCCTCTCTTCTTTCCCTCCGCCACTGCCCCCCACCGCGAACCACCACCGTCCGCCCGCAGCACCACCTCCCACCATCACAACCACCCTCCGCCCCACAACCCTCGAACCCCCATTTCCCTCCCTGTACCCCAACCCTAACCCAGCACCACCAAACCACCACCGCGCCAACCACGGTTCACCGCCACACCGCCCTACGCCACCGCTGCATTGCCACCAACACCACCCCACTCCCACCATCTCTCTTCGTTCCATTCTTGTGCCTCTAACCACCAGGTTCCGCCGAACGTCACTTTTCTTTCATTCATAGTTAGTTGCATATTTTTCAGTTTACGTTTAAAATTAGGATAGTTAGAGATATATGTTTGTAGTGGATTCTAGGTGGTTAGGTAGCTAGGAAGTGGTTAGTGGATTTAGGCCTGATAATTGCGTTGTTCGTGCTTCTTGTTTTATCAATTTCGCAATTCTAATGTTGCTATGATGTTCATACTGTTCATATGATGTTCGTTACTGTTTCGTGCTACTTTTTACACTGCTTTTTCATGTTCATATTTCGTATATGTAATTGCAGCTTTGTTTAAATTTATATGAACTATTCTGCTTGCTGTTTATTACCCGGAAACATCCAATTTTAGCCGGAATGCTGCCCAATTTTCTGTAAATTGTTTTGATTTTCATTCATGTTTTGGTTTTGGCAATTTGAATTTGGCATTACTTAGCTTTTCCCAAACCACTTCATGAATGCACGGGCCAGCATTCTTATTCCTTTCGATTTCCTGGTTAATAAATTGCACTTTTGATGATTCGATTTTAATTTTCGCTATTTTTATATCTTTATGAATCATCATCAGTAACCTGATATTTTTTGAATATGAGTTGACTAGTCTTTGAATTTATGAATTTCTTGTTACTTAGGAAACAATTCTCAATGCCACTTACTTTAACTTTCTTTCTCCTAACTCACTGCTTTCCACTTTTTCACTTTTCACCAATTTTAACTTTTTAACTTCTCCCTTTGCTTTTTAACTAACTCCTTCAACTTTTTCACTCATGGCATGATCATTGTTTTTCCTAATTAACAGGTATTCTACTTATAACATATTTTGGATTGTAATTTCTCATATCCGTTTTTGAACTTCGAAACAATCTAGAATGCACAATTATTCAACTCATTTCATAATTCTACTGCTCCTTTGCCACTATGTGCTTATCTTGTTATTTGCCTACTTGTTTTCCTATTTTTATTATATCTTAGATTTCTGTTTTTCAGGATGTCTGACCCTCAGCGTAAGGGAAAAGGCAAAGCCACAACTGACAAAAGGAAAAGTGGTGAATCCTCTATGTCAATCCTGGACATTATGCATGATGACTCCTGACGGGAAAAGCACTTTACCCCGCATGAGAAGGCTGACCAGCTCCTCCCTGCCAATGATCCCATTAAATTTGCAAACAGATACTGTGAGCTAAAGTATCCGGTGTTTGCCAACTCCAGAAACCTGTACCTGGAGCGAACTCTGAAAATTCTAAAAGAACTACAGCAGAACACTTCCGATCAGATCAAACAAAGAGGCTGGTTCTTCTTGGAGAGAAACTTGACAGAGGTCAATGCTTCCTGGGTAAGAGAATTTTACTGTAACTATTTCAAGACTTCCCTGGATGCAGTGCACCTCAGAGGGAAACAGATACTGGTCACTGAGGAGGCTATTGAGGATATTCTGCGCCTTCAGCATAAGTCAAATTAGCCTGACGGTTACCAAAAGGCTGAAGAGGACATGCGCTTCATGAGATTTGACTGGGATGCTGTCAAGCAGAGGATAGCCCTTGATCTGACTGTCCCATGGGTCATGGGTAAGAACACCACAATGCCTAAAGGAATCAAGCTTATGTATCTGAATGATGAGGCTTGGCTCTGGCACCAGATCCTGAGCAACTTTGTTATGTGATGCACGAAAAACTTGTCTCATAACAAATTTCCTTCGGCAAGTGTACCGAATTTGTCGTCAAGTAAAAACTCACAATAGAGTGAGGTCGAATCCCATAGGGATTAATTGATCAAGCAACTTTAATTAGAGGAATGTTCTAGTTGAGCGAATCAGAATTTGAGTTGAGAATTACAGAAAATTAAATGGCGGGAAAGTAAATAACAGAAAAGTAAATGCTAGAAATAAAGAGCTGAATGTAGATGACTAGAAGTAAATTGCAGAATCTTAAATGGGAATGGGGAAATTGTTCATAAAAGTAAATGACTGAAATTAAAGAGAATGGGTAAGATCAGGAATGGGGAGTTCATTGGGCTCAGGAGATGTTGCATTCTCTGGATCAATTTCATTTTCATCTCTTCCTCAATCAATGCACTCATTGATCTCCTTGGCAATCTTAAGTGATCGAATTACAATTTCTTGTAATTCAATCTCTCAAATTTTGATCAATAGCCAGTTCCTTGGTCAATTGCTCATGAGAAGAGATGAAATATGGTCACTGATTATACCACATGCATTTCCCAAATCAAGTGTTGAGAGGATTATAGTCAAATATCCATCCAAACCCAATTTGGTCCAACATGAGAAAGCATTTCTAGCATGATCTCTTCATTCCTCTTTCAAGGTTCAAAAGAGATCTAAGTATGAATAGCTTCTTTTACAAGGTAACTACCCAATTGGATGAAGATCGAAAGCTTTCAAGTAAAATCAAGAGAAAAGATAGAAGAAGAATAATGAAAACTAGTATTGATCCATCAAATTACAACAGAGCTCCCTAACCCAATGAAAGGGGGTTTAGTTGTTCATAGCTCTAGAAAATGAAAACAAAGATGGAGAATACATGATGAAACTAGAAGTGCAGAGAAAGTAAAATACAGAGAGTAGTTCTATGCCAAGAGGCTCCCTATAATTTCCAACTCCCAATTTAATTCAAAGCTACTCCTATATATACTACTCTTCTGTTCTTCTAGTTGGCTCTTCAAGTCTTGGGTATGGGCCTTTGGATCTTGAGTTTGAAGTAGTTCTCTTATTCATTGGGCTTGGCTTTACTTGCAGAGAAAAAGTGTGAAGTGGGCAGAGACTTTAGCTCAGGACGTTAGTGGTGTTAACGTTCAGTGAAAATATGGGTTCGAGAACGTTAGTGACAATCACCTTTTTCACTAACATTCCTCACCAAAGTAAGAGCCACGTTAACTTCAACCTTAGTGGCAGAAACGTTGCCACTAACGTTGCCTCTTTGTCCTTCGCACACGTTATTGGTACTTACCTTTCCCAATAACGTTGAGAAGTCTCCCCCTTCTCTACGTTAGAGTCCACGTTAACTTAGTTAACGTGGCTCTTTTAACGTAGGCTTGCCAATCTTCGAGAACATTAGTGACACTTACCATTGTCACTAACGTTCCAATGTGCCCCTATTTCTCACGTTAGAGTCCACTAACTAGGTTAACATGGCTTCTAACGTGGCCATGCTAGCCATCTCCAACGTTAGTGACAAAGTTGAGTGTCACTAACGTTGGCTCATCATTCCCTTATCCATGTTAGTTTCCACGTTAACTAAGTTAATGTGGGAGTTAACGTGGCTCATAGTGGCTTGTGTGGGCTCATTCCAACGTTAGTGACAATGTTGGGTGTCACCAACGTTGGCTATCACCTCACTTCTTCACGTTAACTAGTTAACGTGGGAGTTAACGTGGCTTATTGGGGCTTGTGTGGGTTCCTTCCAACGTTAGTGATAATGTTAAGTGTCACTAACGTTGGCTCCATTTCCTTTCTTCTATGTTAGAGTTCACGTTAACTTAGTTAACGTGACTCTTAACGTGGGCAATGATGGCTTTGAGAGCGTTATTGGCAATTACTTTTCTCATTAACTTTTCAAGTTACTCCCATTCCATGTTAGTGTAACTAACGTAGCCACTAATGTGGTTCTTCTTTGCTTCCTTTGTCCTGAAATCAAGCAATAAAGTGCATCAAAGTTCTAATCCAAGTCATAGGAAATGCAACATCCAATTTGTCATTAAATTCATGCAAAATCCTCATGAAATCATGTAAGGTGCACAATGTATGCTCAAATCAAGATGTAAGTGAATATCTACCCAAAACTAACTTATTTCCTAAGGAAATGCATGAAACTACCCTAAAGCAGTAAAGAAAAGGTCAGTGAAACTGGCCAAAATGCCCTGGCATCACAACACCAAACTTAAAGCTTACTTGTCCCTAAGCAAGTACTGGAACAAGAGAATGATGAATAGAATACCAAGAGAAATGAATCATTCTTGTGGAAGTCATGTCCCTGGTTTTATGGTGGTTTTATGCATAGCAACTTAGGTTCATTCCTGGCTTTCAGACCTTTATCATGTCCTAGAATACTCACTGTGATTGCATCCCATGAGACTTTTATTCATTGATCCTTTTATTGTTATTTCAGGGATTATTTGTGTTCTTAGGCTAAGTGCTCTGTAAGGGGGCGACTCTTTAAGATAAGCTTTCAGCCAACACTCCCGAACCAGTTGGTTCAAGGTGCTAGGTGTTAAGACACCCCTAAGGACTTACTCCCTCAAGTCTCTTTCCCGCATACATACACACCACAGGCATATAGTTTATTTATTTTCTTTTCTTGAGACCTTGGTGTCCAGCACCTCTTTGGGTTACTAAATGCTCTATAGTGAAGGTTACTCTTGATAGTGGACTTTCAGCTGATAATCCCGAGTTAGTTAACCCAAGTTATCAAGTGATAAGGCACCCCTAAGAGCTTATTCATCCAAGTAGATCCCTCATACAGGAGCACCACAGACACATGCCTCAAGATTAAAACCATTGGTGCCTAGCCTTATTGCTTACTCTTTTTTTTTTTTTCAACCTTTATTATTCTTTCCCTTTTTCTTATTAGGATCTTCATATTTAGCTAGTCTCATGGGGTGTGTCTCAAGCAAAGTATTCATGACAGATAGTTGTCCTCCCACCTTGTGGTTGAACCAACTTAGCTAACTTATGACTATACCATAAACTCATGAACTTACTCCATAGTATGAACTCCTCTCTGGTCTTTAAAAACACTCATTCTCTTTTCATTTGATTCAAAGGGGAAAGCATACAAGTAAGCAAAGTAAGGATGCAGTGACACAAAGACCAGCAAGCATAGACATCTTCAACACAAAACTTAAGAGACAGAATTTAAAAAAAAATTAAACTAACATGGAAGCAAGTTCTATTTCATACAAGATCTTCCTTATTTAAAGCATAGAAAAAGATGGACCAAAGAAGGAACTCCACCACCTTTTACTCTTGTGGATGCCCATGTTTTCCTCCTTGTTTGTCTTCTTTGTGTCCTCTTGCACTCGCATCCGTGCCAATCTTGCTTGCTTCCAATCCTCAAGTGCCTTCCTCACTGATTCATGACTCTCTTCCACCTTTTGTCTTTCTTCTCGTGCTAATTCATCCCTCATTTCTTCATACCTTGTGATTCCTGGATGCAATATAGGCAGTTGTCCTACCAAGTAACCAAGCTTGGCTTGAGTATTTATATGATGCCCAGTCTCGCTCAGGTAAACTCCTTCTGTGAATGCCCTTTGCTCGTCCAATAGTTCTGCCTGTTCTATTTGTCTTCGATGCATCTCATGTATATGTGCACCTTGATGTGCTTGGATGTTGATTAGCCTCTGGATGGATTCTCGTTGCTCATTTTGTCTTTGTTCCATCCTGTGGAATGTTTTACTCCATTGTTGTCCTTGACTCAGTTGCTGATCCATCATTTGCTTTTGCCACTCCCCTTGTTGAGTCATCCATCTTGAGAGTGATTCCTCTTGCTACCCCATCATCTGTAGTTGAAGCTCTCTCTGTGCTCCTTGGCTTTCCAAATATTGTTGAGATAGCCCATCAATGGCTTCCTGCAATTCGTGCATATCCAAGGTGGCTGGTGCTTGTTGCTCCAAGACTTGTCCTTCCACTACTTGAGGGGCTAGCCTCTTCTTTTGCTTCCTTTGAGGCAGGGGGGATGCGGTAGCATGCATTCGTTGCACGGTTATTGGAATGCCCTCTTTTATCCACACGGGGTCCTCATCTTCAAACACCACCCCAGCTTTCTTGCATAGTCGGTAAATAGTGCTGGGGTAACCCAACGTTCCTCTTGAGTCATTTTTCTCTGCCATTTTTCTAATGCCTTCTGCTATGAGTTCATGAACCTTGATCTCTCCTCCTTTGAGTATACAGTGTACCAGTGTGGCTCTCTTGAGGTTCACCTCCGGGTTATTCGCTGCTGGGAGGATGGACCTCCTTACAATTTCGAACCACCCTTTTGCTTTCGGGGTGAGATTTGCTCTCTTGATGAACCTTGGTCTCCTATCTGCATATCTTTCCCAGTCAGCTCCTGGTACACAAATGTCTTGCACAATCTGGTCATGATTAGGGTTGTTGTCCATTCTTGAATGGTAACTCTCTTCTACAAATGGTATGGACCGCAGCTTTAATGCCCTCATGACACTCATGGGACCAAAATCCACAATCTTTCCTCTCACAAAGCTTGTATATGACTCATCTGCCTTATCATATCGGACCGCATTTGCATAAAACTCTCTTATAAGATTTGCATTCACCTTAATGACGGATCAGTGAGGAGCTCCCATCTTCTCTTTTCTACCTTCTTTGTGATTTCGGGACACTCAGTTTTCCTAACTTGAAATCCCAGCTCATAAATGATCTCCTTATCCACCATCCACCCGTATTGCAATGCATGGTGCAAGCTTCTAAATTTCTTTTCATCATACGGGTGTTGCTCCATAGGTTTCTTTCCCTTCCTTCTTTTAGAGCTCGAAGATGTCATGAATGAGGGTTAATGTATGAAGTTGGCAATGGTGTGGAGACTTTTGGTTGTTTAGGGTTGAATGCAATGAAGGGAGTGAAAGGGAATCCGAGATGGAAATATGTGAAGAGTAGGAATTTGAGTGTGAGGGGTACGTATGCACTAGGACTCACTTATATATGGAGATTGTGAGTGAATGGAGGGTGTGGATTGATGGAATGGTTGCTTGATGGACGGTTGGGGTTGTACATGGAGAAAGGACAAGGATCATCACTTTATGAGGTTTATTGGTTCGGTCTTCAAGAGTCTCCTTTCTTCAATGTTGCATGGCAATATTTTCCAATGCATTCCTTCTTGAGACAAGTGTGTAGTTTCTCTTCATGAAGTGGCCGAACCTTTCTCCTTTAATGGTCCAATCAATCTCCTTCAATGCTCCTCTCCTTTTCCCTATAAAGATCAAATACAAAAAGTAAAAAAAAAAAACAAGTTAAACTTTACGGCTAGAATAATAAAAAGAAGAAAAGATTTTGTTTATTCATGAACTCCAACTAACTAACTAACTGTGTATCCTTATATGCACATTGGTGGCACCATGGGGTGACACCAAACTTAGTTTGGAGCACTGTGATGAAAAGTTCTGTTCAAAGCTCCAAGACTAGCATGCTCTGAGTTGCATCCATGCTTTCTTGGCATGCTTTGAACACCAAACTTGTTCTTCACTATATACTGCATAACAAGGATTTCACCAAGTGTTTGTCGAGTTTGGGTTGGAATTCATGAATATTGACTTATTCATTATTAAAAACATATAGAACATGGGTTGCCTCCCATGAAGTGCTTCTTTAGCGTCACTAGCTTGACGTTTCTCCATCATCAGGGAGGTTGATAATGCTTCAAGTCCTCCCCTCTTGCCTTGGACTTATATCCATTGGTTGTATCAATGATTTCTACATGTTCCAAGGAGAGAACTCTGTTGATAGTGAAGACCTTAGGTAACTGAGATGGTACAGTGGGGAGATCAGGGGGATATCTGGGAAGTAAGCTGAGATCACTTTATCCCCTGGAGAGAAGTCTTCCATAGGGATCTTCTTGTTCCTCCACCCCCTTGGTACCTTCTTCTTTGTCCCTTTTGATGTTGCCTTGCTCTTGGTGACTTCTTCTTCTAAGGGAATTTTGTTGTTGTCTTCACATGTCTCTGGTGGTTTAGGTTCCTCCAGCTTTTCCTTGAGTTGTGACAACTGCTTATTTCCTTGTTCATCAACCAAAGGCTTTCCCAGATGGGCTGGTTGTGCTTTAGTGCTTGCTTCCTCTGTCAGCATCTCATTATGATCTTTGCTTGGTTCTTTGTTCTCTTGGTCTGATTCTTGTGAGAGTTTGAAGACATCAAAGCTGAGTCGTTCATCATGGATCCTCAATATTAGCTCCCCTCGCTCCACATCTATGAGTGCTCTGGCTGTAGCTAGGAATGGTCTTTCCAATATGATTGGGTGAGTGTGACTCTCTTCCATATCCAAGATGACAAAGTCTGTGGGAAGAAAGTACTTCCCAACCTTTACCAATACATTTTCCACCACTCCTATTGCTTGTTTTTGAGTTTTGTCTGCCAGCCTTATGACTACATCTGTGGGCATTATCTCATTGATCTTCAGCCTCTTCACCAGGGATAAGGGCATTAAGTTGATGCTTGCTCCCAAATCGTAGAGTGCTTTATCAAACATTGATTTTCCTATGGCACAAGGGACATGAAAACTCCCTGGATCTTTTCTTTTCGTAGGCAGCTGTGGTTGAATGAGGGCACTGCACTCCTTGTTCATCACTATAGTTTGGCCTCCCTTGAGTGAGCTTTTCCTGGGAAGCAGCTCCTTCATATACTTGATGTATGCAGGCATTTGTTGAATAGTCTTGATGAATGGTATGTTGACATGCAGAGATGCAAACAAATCTAGAAACCTTGAGTATATTCTCTTCTCCACAGCACCATTGAGCAGTTGGGGAAAAGGTGCATAGAGTCTCAGTAGCTCCTGTTGTGAGATTTCTGGTTCTTGATGATCTTTTTCCTTCTTCTCTACTAAGGTATCTTCAGGTTGTTCTGACAGCTTGCTTGGCTTGTCCTCAGTCTCCTTATCACTTATAGTGACCATCTTGCAATCTTCCCATCTTACCTTCTTTGTTTCACCTCTCGGATTCTTCTCTGTGTCACTTGGGAATCCATCTGTGGGTTTGGGAATTTGCTCAGAGAGATACCCCACTTGAGATTCCAACCTCTTGATTGTGTCTTCCTGGTTCTTGAAACTGGCTCGCACTTCCTCCTTGAACACCTTGTTGTCTTGAATCTCCTTGCCTATGCCTTCAAGTAGATTCTCAATCCTTGAGAGTCTGTCATCAAATGATTGTAGATCGTGATTAGAGGTGGAAGGATGAGGTAAGTTATTTTGGTTTTGATGTGGATGTGGAGAGGTATTGTTATGGGGGTGTTGATATGGTCTAGATGTGAAATGTTGGTGGCTTGCATTGTTGGGATTTGGGCGTCTTTGATCAAGGCTTTGGTCTTGTTGATTTTCCCACCCAAAGTTTAGGTGATTCCTCCATCCAGGGTTGTAGGTCTTGGAGTATGGATCATGGTTTTGCCTAGGTGAATTCCCAATGTAGTTGACTTGCTCCTGACTTCCCTCTGCTTCTTCATTTACTTCTTCTTGGGTTGTTGATGAAGTGGAGATTGCTGCTACTTGGTTCATCTCCATCTTCTTGGTGAGGTCAGCTAGCTGCTGGGTAATGAGCTTGTTTTGGGCCAACAGAGCATCTACATTGTTTAGCTCCATCACTCCTCTCGTGTTCCCTCTTTCGGAAGCATAGAAGTAGTCAATCTCTGCTACAGTTTCAATGACATCTATGGCTTCCTCAATGGTCTTCTTCTTGTTCAAAGATCCTCCAGATGAATGGTCTACTGCCTTCTTTGATTCATATGACAGGCCTTCATAGAAAATGTGCAGCTGCATCCATTCGTTGAACATATCTGGTGGGCACCTCCTTGTTAGGTCCTTAAACCTTTCCCATGCTTCATAAAGAGTCTCACCATCTTGTTGCCTGAAAGTTTGGACCTCAGCTCTCAGCCTATTGATTCGTTGAGGAGGGTAAAATCTTGTTAAGAATTTGTTCACCACATCTTCCCAGGTTGTCAAGCTCTCCCTTGGGAAAGACTCTAGCCACTTGGCTGCCTTATCCTTGAGTGAGAATGGAAATAAGAGCAGTTTATAAGCGTCAGGATGAACACCATTAGACTTCACTGTGTCACAAATTCTTAGGAAGGTGGTCAGATTTTAATTGGGGTCCTCTTAGACACTCCCTCCGAACGAACAGTTGTTCTGAACAAGGGTGATGAGCTGTGGTTTTAGTTCAAAATTGTTGGCATGGATGGTTGGCTTTTGAATGCTACTTCTACAATTTCCTGGGTTCGGATTGATGTAAGAGCCTAAAACTCTTCTATCCTCCCCAGCATGATTTTCTCGACCTCCTCTGCCATGGTTGTGAGTCTCTTCTTCATGATGGTTTTCCATGTTTTCTTCCATGTTTGGTTCAAAGTATTCCTCCTCTTCCTCAGCACCAACTACTCTTTTTCCTCTTGCTTCCCTTCTTAATCTCAAGAAGGTCCTCTCAGGTTCAGAATCAAAGGAAGTTGAAGCCTCGCTTCTTCTCCCTGTCATACAACCAACAAGTACAAGCAAGGAAAATAGATGCAGAAAGTATTTCTGTCTGAATTACTGTTAATGTGAGTGATGCAATATATCAAACAGTTAGCGGGTTAGTGGAATGAATTGTAAATAACAAAGAAAAAGTAGGGGGAAGGGAAGAAATTAACTAAAACAGAAAGTAAATTACTCAAACAGAAAATTAAATCAAACAAAACAAAAATACTCAATCTAGTTATCTTCCAATTTAATCATTGTTGATGTACAATCAATCCCCAGCAACGGCGCCATAAACTTGATGCACGGAAAACTTGTCTCATAACAAATTTCCTTCGGCAAGTGTACCGAATTTGTCGTCAAGTAAAAACTCACAATAGAGTGAGGTCGAATCCCACAGGGATTGATTGATCAAGCAACTTTAATTAGAGGAATGTTCTAATTGAGCGAATCAGAATTTGAGTTAAGAATTGCAGAAAATTAAATGGTGGGAAAGTAAATAACAGAAAAGTAAATGCTAGAAATAAAGAGCTGAATGTAGATGACTGGATGTAAATTGCAGAATCTTAAATGGGAATGGGGAAATTGCTCATAAAAGTAAATGACTGAAATTAAAGAGAATGGGTAAGATCAGGAATGGGGAGTTCATTGGGCTCAGGAGATGTTGCATTCTCCGGATTAATTTCATTTTCATCTCTTCCTCAATCAATGCACTCATTGATCTCCTTGGCAATCTTAAGTGATCGAATTACAATTTCTTGTAATTCAATCTCTCAAATCTTGATCAATAGCCAATTCCTTGGTCAATTGCTCATGAGAAGAGATGAAGTATGGTCACTGATTATACCACATGCATTTCCCAAATCAAGTGTTGAGAGGATTATAGTCACATATCTATCCAAACCCAATTTGGTCCAGCATGAGAAAGTATTTCTAGCATGATCTCTTCATTCCTCTTTCAAGGTTCAGAAGAGATCCAAGTATGAATAGCTTCTTTTCCAAGATAACTACCCAATTGGATGAAGATTGAAAGCTTTCAAGTAAAATCAAGAGAAAAGATAGAAGAAGAATAATGAAAACTAGTATTGATCCATCAAATTACAACAGAGCTCCCTAACCCAATGAAAAGGGGTTTAGTTGTTCATAGCTCTGGAAAATGAAAACAAAGATGGAGAATACATGATGAAACTAGAAGTGCAGAGAAAGTAAAATACAGAGAGTAGTTCTATGCCAAGAGGCTCCCTATAATTTCCAACTCCCAATTTAATTCAAAGCTACTCCTATATATACTACTCTTCTATTCTTCTAGTTGGCTCTTCAAGTCTTGGGTATGGGCCTTTGGATCTTGAGTTTGAAGCAGTTCTTTTCTTCATTGGGCTTGGCTTTACTTGCAGAGAGAAAGTGTGAAGTAGGCAGAGACTTTAGCTCAGGACGTTAGTTGTGTTAACGTTCAGTGAAAATATGGGTTCGAGAACGTTAGTGACAATCACCTTTTTCACTAACGTTCCTCACCAAAGTAAGAGCCACGTTAACTTCAACGTTAGTGGCACAAACGTTGCCACTAACGTTGCCTCTTTGTCCTTTGCACACGTTATTGGAACTTGCCTTTCCCAATAACGTTGAGAAGTCTCCCCCTTCTCTACGTTAGAGTCCACGTTAACTTAATTAACGTGGCTCTTTTAACGTAGGCTTGCCAACCTTCGAGAACGTTAGTGACACTTACCATTGTCACTAACGTTCTAATGTGCCCCTATTTCTCACGTTAGAGTCCACGTTAACTAGGTTAACGTGGCTTCTAACGTGGCCATGCTAGCCATCTCCAACGTTAGTGACAAAGTTGAGTGTCACTAACGTTGGCTCATCATTCCCTTATCCATGTTAGCTTCCACGTTAACTAAGTTAACGTGGGAGTTAACGTGGCTCATAGTGGCTTGTGTGGGCTCATTCCAACGTTAGTGACAATGTTGGGTGTCACTAATGTTGGTGGTGCACGAAATTGTGATCTCAGGCAATGGCACCAGAAACTCTGTACGCACGTCTTAATAAATCGTTTTTCATTCACAACTTTGATACAACTAACCAGCAAGTGCACTGGGTCGTCCAAGTAATAAACCTTACGTGAGTAAGGGTCGATCCCACGGAGATTGTTGGTATGAAGCAAGCTATGGTCACCTTGTAAATCTCAGTCAAGCGGATATAAAATAGTTATGGAGTTTTTTAACATAAATAATAAATAGATAGAAAATAAGGATAGAAACACTTATGTATATCATTGGTGAGAATTTCAGATAAGTGTATAGAGATGCTTTCGTTCCTCTGAACCTCTGCTTTCCTGCTGTCTTCATCCAATCAGTCTTACTCCTTTCCATGGCTGGCTTTATGTAAGGACATCACCGTTGTCAATGGCTACTTTTTATCCTCTCTGGAAAATGGTTCGATGCGCTGTCACTGCATGGCTAATCGTCTGGAGGCATCACCCTTGTCAATGGCTGCATCCCATCCTCTTGTGAAAATGGTCCAAATGCTCTGTCACAGCATGGCTAATCATCTGAGGTTCTTGATCATACTGGAATAGGACTCACCTTCCTTTTGCGTCTGTCACTACGCCCAGCACTCGCGAGTTTGAAGTTCGTCACAGTCATTCAATCCCAGAGTCCTACTCGGAATACCACAGACAAGGTTTAGACTTTCCGGACTCTCATGAATGCCGCCATCAATCTAGCTTATACCACGAAGATTATGATTAAGAGATCCAAGAGATACTCATTCAATCTAAGGTGGAACGGAAGTGGTTGTCAGGCACGCGTTCATGGGGGAATGATGATGATTGTCACGTTCATCACATTCAGGTTGAAGTGCGAATGAATATCTTAGAAGCAGAATAAGTTGAATTGAATAGAAAAACAGTAGTACTTTGCATTAATCTTTGAGGAACAGCAGAGCTCCACACCTTAATCTATGGAGTGCAGAAACTCTACCGTATGAAAATACATCAGTGATAATGGTTCAAGCATGGCCGAATGGCCAGCCCCCATGAAAGTCTAAGATAGCATAAAACTGATCAAAGATGTCTAATACAATAGTAAAAAGTCCTATTTATACTAAACTAGTTACTAGGGTTTACAAAAGTAAGTAATTGATGCATAAATCCACTTCCAGGGCCCACTTGGTGTTTGCTTGGGCTAAGCTTGAATGTTAAACGTGTAGAGGTCAATCTTGGAGTTGAACGCCAGTTTGTAACATATTTCTGGCGTTCAACTCTGGCTTGTGACGTGTTTCTGGCGTTTAACTCCAGACAGCAGCGTAGAACTGACGTTCAATGCCCTTTTACGTCATCTAAACTCGGCCAAAGTATGGACTATTATATATTGCTGGAAAGCCCTTGATGTCTACTTTCCAACGCAATTTGAAGCGCGCCATTTTGAGTTCTGTAGCTCCAGAAAATCCACTTTGAGTGTAGGGAGGTCAGAATCCAATAGCATCAGCAGTCCTTCTTCAACCTCTGAATCTGATTTTTGCTCAAGTCCCTCAATTTCAGCCAGAAAATACCTGAAATCACAGAAAAACACACAAACTCATAGTAAAGTCCGGAAATGTGAATTTAACATAAAAACTAATAAAAACATCCCTAAAAGTAACTAGATTCTACTAAAAACATACTAAAAACAATGCCAAAAAGCGTATAAATTATCCGCTCATCAGTTGGCTATCACCTCCCTTCTTCACGTTAACTCCCACATTAACTAAGTTAACGTGGGAGTTAACGTGGCTTATTGGGGCTTGTGTGGGTTCCTTCTAACGTTAGTGACAATGTTTGGTGTCACTAACGTTGTCGACCACCTTGTTTCTTCACGTTAGCTTCCATGTTAACTAGGTTAACGTGGGAGTTAACGTTGCTTATTGTGACTTAGCCAACGTTAGTGATAAAGTTGAATGTCACTAACGTTGGCCTCCCTTTTACTTCTTAACGTTAGAGGCCACGTTAATCAAGTTAACGTGGCAACTAACGTGGCCACTTATGAGCTTGGTCCAACGTTAGTGATAATGTTAAGTGTCACTAACGTTGGCTCCATTTCCTTTCTTCGATGTTAGAGTTCACGTTAACTTAGTTAACGTGACTCTTAACGTGGGCAATGATGGCTTCGAGAGCGTTATTGGCAATTACTTTTCTCATTAACTTTGCAAGTTACTCCCATTCCACGTTAGTGTTAACGTTAGTGTAACTAACGTAGCCACTAATTTGGTTCTTCTTTGCTTCCTTTGTCCTGAAATCAAGCAATAAAGTGCATCAAAGTTCTAATCCAAGTCATGGGAAATGCAACATCCAATTTGTCATTAAATTTATGCAAAATCCTCATGAAATCATGTAAGGTGCACAATGTATGCTCGAATCAAGATGTAAGTGAATATCTACCCAAAACTAACTTATTTCCTAAGGAAATGCATGAACTACCCTAAAAACAGTAAAGAAAAGGTCAGTGAAACTGGCCAAAATGCCCTGGCATCATTATGCCGAGCACTCATGAGACAGAGCTGCCTGCCACTATGATCACCCTTCTCTGGTGTGTGCTGGAGGGTAAGGACCTGTATCTGCCACAATTCATCTGGCACTATATGGCCAGGGTCCATGTCAGAGGCACCCTTCATTTCCCTTACCTGGTCACCCAGCTAGGCCGTCGAGCTGACGTGCCTTGGAAGGATGCTGATGAGAAGCCACCTGCTGCAGACTGCAAGAAGATCATTCCTCACAGCAGGAAGTTTCAGGCCTTGGGCTACAGACCTCCATTCCTTACTGCTTCTAATGAGACAGCCACACCTTCAGCTGCCCCTTCTTCTTCCACTACTGCACCAGCCCCACCCACTGCACCTTCAGCTGCTCCTGAGCCTATCTATCATTTGGTGCATCGACTCTTCGCCCGCTTGGATCGTATGGAGCATCGCAATAAGCAAAGCTATGAGCACATCAAGTTGATGATCCGATCTGGTGGTGACATCCCCTCCGAGCCTGACACCCCTTCTGATACATCTGAGGTGGAGGAGGACGATCACGAGGAGGAGACACCTACCCAGGCTACACAGGCAGAACCAGAGCAGGCTGCACCACAGCAGGAGGTACCACACCAGATTTAGGCCGCAGATGCAGAGATTTCTATCCAGTCAGAGCCTCCACTGCAGCAGACAAATCCTCCTACCCTCATCCAGTCTGCAGATACTCAGGCCACCACCGAGACTCTAGCAGCCCATCCTTCCAGTGATGACACTCCTTCGCACCCAGCTTGAGTGAGCATCGAGGACGATGCTTTATTTTAAGTGTGGGGAGGTCGACATCCCTGGCGTATTTCTTTTTGGTGAACCACTACAGACTCTTTCTATCTTATTCTATCCATTTTTCTGTATTTTTATCTTTATTTTTATTTCTCAGTACTTATACATTGTTCTGTTGCTATACTTTTACTCTATTTTCGCATTTTGCACTTTAGTTTATACCTTAGCCAGTCAGTTTAGTTGCAATTCTAACTTATTAGTTATAGAATATGTGGATTAATTAGTATAGTTTACCCTTTTAGCATATGATAGTTTGGTTTAAATTGAAAATAAAAGAAGTAAACTAGAGACTTTAGTAATTTAAAACAATCCACACACCTTGTATATATAGCATAACATGTTAGTTAGTTAACAACATTTCATCAAGAAGGAACACTAAAATTTTAAAAGCCACCCTAAGGTTTACATTGAGAATAATGGGAACTCTTAAATTTCACTTGCATGACATGAATAACTGATATATGATTTTTGAGCTGGAGAACACACAGCCTATGAGTTTGAGCTTAATTGTATGGTTACATTCAAACCATAATTTTTATTCCTGTGTGTTTTACCCTTCTTTTTCATTCTGATGTTCTTTACTTTGTTTTAATCTATATTTCCAATTATAGAATATAGATACATATTAAGAGATGATTGAGGCCATCATTTGAATTTTCCTCACTTATCCCAAATTAGCCTACCTTTTACATCACCCTTGTTAGCCTCCTTGAGCTTTTTAATCCCCTCTTGTTCTATAAACCACATTACTAGTCTTAAGCAGAAAAACAAAATAAAAATCCCAAGTTGAATCCTTGGTTAGCTTAAGATAGAAATTGTGTGTTGTTTAAGTGTGGGGAACTTTATGGGAACATGGATGATAGAAACAAAGGTGAAAAGTTAAAAAGAATAAAGATGTTTCAAAATAAAAAATTTGGGAAGCATGCTCATGTGAAATCAAAACAATTGAATTACCATGTGCATTATAAAAAAAATTATTATTATTTACATTTTCAGTATTTAATTAAGGGGATGCAAAAATTCTCCAATTGCAAAAATAAAAAGAATCAATGCACATGGGATAAAATTAAAGTTAATGCATGAGCTTGCAATACAAAGTGAGAAAGTTTGGGCAAATAGGTTAAGAAACTTTGAATTACAAAATATGTATGTTAGGTGAGATCTTAGACTAATCAAGGATTCACTTATTAGCTCACTTAGCCTTATACATATACCTTTACCTTTACCTTGGCCCCATTACAACCTTGAAAAAGACCTCATGATTTTTGTATGTCTGTATTCTATAATTGTTGATTGGTTAGATGAAGAACAAAGTTATAGAAAGTAAGGATAAAAAGAAGAATAGAATGATTAACCCAATAAACACTGAGTGACTAGAGAGTAAACACAAAAAATCCAGTGAGGGTTCAATAGCTCATCACCATATATCTCTGCTTAAATTGTTAATTGTCTTGCAAGTATGTAAAATATTTTTACCCATCTCAATTGTATAAGTGCTTTAAACATTATCTAGAGTTTGGCTATGCATATATGATTCCTTGAGGATGTGAATTAATTTAACTACATGTAAGTTTTATATACAAGTGAATAACAATTAGAATTGCATGATTCATTTAGGTAGTTTGCATTTAGAGTAGATTGCATTGCATGAGATTCTACCACTTTAACCTTACCTTACTCTTTATCTTGGACTTAGCATGAGGACATGCTATTGTTTAAGTGTGTGGAGGTTGATAAACCCATATTTTATGATATATATTGTGCTCAATTTAAGTGATTTATTCAACCCTTCACCCACTTATTCATGTAAATTGCATGGTTTCACTTTTCCTTCCTTATTATGTGATATATGTGAAATACATGTTTCCTATGCTTTGAAATTATTTATTTTAATTACCCTTTATTAGATTGGTGTGTTGAGTAGTTTCAAATCCTCTAAGGCAGAAATGACTTAAAGGATGGAAAGGGAAACATACAAAAGTGAAAGGAAAGCACAAAATGGAGTTTTTGAAGAAACTGGCAGCGACGCGAACGCATGGACGACGCGGCCGCATGCCTAGCACGAAAAGCAGCGACGCAAACGTGTGACTGACGCAGACGCGCGCCATGAGCAGAACACAGATGACGCGTACGCGTGACCGAAGCGAACGCGTGACAAGGAAAACTCCAGATGACGCGACCGCGTGACCCACGCGGACGCGTGACAGACGCCACGCACCAGAAATTACAGAAAATGCTCCCAGCGATTTTTGAAACTCTTTTTGGCCCAGATCCAAGTCCAGAAGGCACAGATTAGAGGTTATAAAGTGGAGGAATGTATTCATTCATGGGGATGTCTTTAATTATTCACTTTTCATAGTTTAAAATGTAGTTTTTAGAGAGAGAGGTTCTCTCCTCTCTCTTAGGTTTTTAGGATTAGGATTCCTCTTAAAGGATTTAGAATTTCAACTCTTCATCAGGTTCAATATTCCTTTTACTTTATATTTCTCTTTACTTTCAGATATTTTAATGCTATCATTCAATTACTTATGTTGCCAGATTGATTTATGAACTCTTTATGGTTAGATTAATTTTCTCTTATTTAATGCAATTGAGGTATTTCAGATCATTGAATCTTATTTAGCTTTTTATGTTATTAGCTTTAATTGATTAACTGGAAGCTCTTGAGTTATCAACTATCCGTGATTGGTTGTTATGTCAGCTAAATTGACTGGTATTCCACTAACTCTAGTCTTTCCTTAGGAGTTGGCTAGGACTTGGGAATCTAACTAATTAGTTCACTTGACTTTCCCTTGCTTTCATAAGGGTTAACTAAGTGGGATTAACTTCCATTCTCATAGGAGTAACTAGGATAGGACTTCCGAATTTTCATACCTTGCCAAGAGTTTATTTTACAGTTATTCATTTATTTTACTTGTTATTTAAATTAATTGCTCCTTACTTTCAAAACCCCCAATTTACAAAACTCATAACCAATAATAAGAACACCTCCCTGCAGTTCCTTGAGAAGACGACCCGAGGTTTAAATACTTCGGTTATCGATTTTAAAAGGGGTTTGTTACTTGTGACAACCAAAACTTTTGTAAGAAAGGTTGATTGCTTGGTTTAGAAACTATACTTGCAACGAGAATTTATTCTGAATTTTAAACCATCAATCTTCAGTTCTTCAGTCAAGTATAAGCCTCATGCCACTCTCTGTGATGGAGAAGCTAGGGATCCGTGAGGTACAAGCTGCAAGAATCTCACTAGAGATGGCAGACAATTCACGGAAACAAGCTTATGGACTTGTAGAGGATGTTTTGGTAAAGGTTGAAGGCCATTACATCCCTGCTGATTTCATAATTCTAGACACTGGAAAGTGTATGGATGAATCCATCATCCTTGGCAGACCCTTCCTAGCCATCGCAAAAGCTGTGATTGATGTTGACAGAGGAGAATTGGTCCTTCAAGTGAATGAGGACTCCCTTGTGTTTAAAGCTCAAGGATCTCCCTCTGTAACCATGGAGAGGAAGCATGAAAAGCTTCTCTCAGTGCAGAGTCAAATAGAGCCCCCACATTCAAACTCTAAGTTTGGTGTTAGGAGGCCATCATCATGCTCTGAGTATCTGTGAGGCTCTATGAGAGCCCACTGTCAAGCTATTGACATTAAAGAAGCGCTTGTTGGGAGGCAACCCAATTTAAGTATATCTATTTATTCTCCATTGTCATTTTATGTTTTCTGTAGGTTGATGATCATGTGAAGTTACAAAAACAACTGAAAAAGAAAAAACAGAATGAAAAATAGCATTAAAAACAGCACACCCTGGAGGAGAAGCTTGCTGGCGTTTAAACGCCAGAAATGGGCACAGATCTGGCGTTAAATGCCAGAAATGGGCAACAACCTAGCGTTTAAATGCCAGGATTGGCAATCAAGAGGGCGTTTACACGCCACATAGTGCAGGGATGAGAAATCCTTGACACCTCAGGATCTGTGGACCCCACAGGATCCCCACCTACTTCATCTCTCTCTCTCTTCTTCACACCACTCCATAACAACCTTCCCCAAATACCCTCCACCAATCACCTCAATACCTCTTCCCCAAATACCCTTCACCTATCAAATCCTACCCTCTTCTCCATAATCTCTTCACCAATCCACATCCATCTATCACAAAACCCCACCTACCTCACCATTCAAATTCAAACCACTTTCCCTCCCAAATCCACCCATACATGGCCGAACCCTACCCCTCTCTCCACTCCTATATAAACCAATCTTCACTCCTTCATTTTCACACATTATAAACACTCCTTCTCCCCCTTGGCCGAACCACTAAGCCCCCTCCATCTCCTCTATTTCTTCTTCTTCTACTCTTTTCTTTCTTTTTTGCTCGAGGACGAGCAAACCTTCTAAGTTTGGTGTGGTAAAAGCATTGTTTTTTGTTTTTCCATAACCATTTATGGCACCAAAGGCCAGAGAAACCTCTAGAAAGAGGAAAGAGAAGGCAAAAGCTTCCACCTCCGAGTCATGGGAGATGGAGAGATTCATCTCAATGGTGCATCAAGACCACTTCCATGAAGTTGTGGCCAAGAAAAAGGTGATCCCCGAGGTCCCTTTCAAGCTCAAAAAGGGTGAATATCCGTAGATCCGACATGAGATTTGAAGAAGAGGTTAGGAAGTTCTCACCAACCCCATTCAACAAGTCAGAATCTTAATGGTTCAAGAGTTCTATGCAAACGCATGGATCACTAAGAACCATGATCAAAGTATGAACCCGAACCCAAAGAATTGGCTTATAATGGTCCGGGGGAAATGCTTAGATTTCAGTCCGAAAAATGTAAGGTTGGCATTCAACTTGCCCATGATGCAAGGAGATGCACAGCCCTACACTAGAAGGGTCAACTTTGATCAAAGGTTGGACCAAGTTCTCATAGACATTTATTAAGAGGGCGCTCAATGGAAGAGAGATTCAAGAGAGAAGCCGGTTCAACTAAGAAGGCATGACCTCAAGCCTGTTGCTAGGGGATGGTTGGAGTTCATCCAACGCTCAATCATTCCCACTAGCAACCGGTCTGAAGTTACTATAGAACGGGCCATCAGGATCCATAGCATCATGATTGGAGAGGAAGTAGAAGTTCATGAGGTTATATCCCTAGAACTCTACAAGGTGACGGACAAGTCCTCTACTTTGGCAAGGTTAGCCTTCCCTCATCTTATTTGACACCTCTGCAATTCAGCTGGAATTGACATAGAGGGAGATATCCTCATTGATGAGGATAAGCCCATCACTAAGAAAAGGATGGAGCAAACAAGAGATCCCACTCATGGACAAGAGCATGAGGAAAATCCTCATCATTAAATCTCTGAGATGCCTCAAGGGATACATTTTCCTCCACAAAACTATTGGGAGCAAATCAATACCTCCCTAGGAGAATTAAGTTCCAACATGGGACAACTAAGGGTGGAGCACCAAGAGCATTCCATCCTCCTCCATGAAATTAGAGAAGACCAAAAAGTCATGAGGGAGGAGCAACAAAGGCAAGGAAGAGACATTGAGGAGCTCAAGCACTCCATAAGATCTTCAAGAGGAAGAACAAGCCGCCATCACTAAGGTGGACCCGTTCTTTAATCTCATTGCTCTTATTTTTCTGTTTTTCGAAAATTATGCTTTATGTTTATCTATGTTTGTATCTTTATTACATGATCATTAGTGTCTTAGTGTCTATGTCTTAAAGCTATGAATGTCCTATGAATCCATCACCTTTCTTAAAAGAAAAATGTTTTAATCACAAAAGAACAAGAAGTACATGATTTTGAATTCATCCTTGAAACTAGTTTAATTATTTTGATGTGGTGACAATACTTTTTGTTTTCTGAATGAATGCTTGAACAGTGCATATTTTTTGAATTTGTTGTTTATAAATGTTAAAATTGTTGGCTCTTGAAAGAATGATGAAAAAGGAAAAATGTTATTGATAATCTGAAAAATCATAAAAATGATTCTTGAAGCAAGAAAAATAGTGAAAAGCTTGCGGAAAAAAAAAGAAGAGAAAAAAATTGGCAAAAAAAAAAGAAAAAAGAAAGAAAAAGAAAAAGCAAGCAGAAAAAGCCAATAGCCCTTTAAACTAAAAGGCAAGGGTAAAATAAAAAGGATCCAAGGCTTTGAGTATTAGTGGATAGGAGGGCCCACAGGAATAAAATCCTGGCCTAAGCGGCTAAACCAAGCTGTCCCTAACCATGTGCTTGTGGCGTGAAGGTGTCAAGTGAAAAGCTTGAGACTGAGCGGTTAAAGTCGTGGTCCAAAGCAAAAAAAAAGAGTGTGCTTAAGAGCTCTGGACACCTCTAATTGGGGACTCTAGCAAAGCTGAGTCACAATCTGAAAAGGTTCACCCAGTTATGTGTCTGTGGCATTTATGTATCTGGTGGTAATACTGGAAAACAAAATGCTTAGGGTCACGGCCAAGACTCATAAAGTAACTGTGTTCAAGAATCAACATACTGAACTAGGCGAATCAATAACACTATCTGAATTCTGAGTTCCTATAGATGCCAATCATTCTGAACTTCAAAGGATAAAGTGAGATGCCAAAACTGTTCAGAAGCAAAAAGCTACTAGTCCCGCTCATCTAATTGGAGCTAAGTTTCATTGATATTTTGGAGTTTATAGTATATTCTCTTCTTTTTATCCTATTTGATTTTCAGTTGCTTGGGGATAAGCAACAATTTAAGTTTGGTGTTGTGATGAGCGGATAATTTATATGCTTTTTGGCATTATTTTTAGTATGTTTTTAGTATGTTTTAGTTAGTTTTTATTATATTTTTATTAGTTTTTAAATAAAAATCACATTTCTAGACTTTACTATGAGTTTGTGTGTTTTACTGTGATTTCAGGTATTTTCTAGCTGAAATTGAGGGACCTGAGCAAAAATCTGATTCAGAGGCTGAAAAAGGACTGCAGATGCTGTTGGATTCTGACCTCCATGCACTCGAAGTAGATTTTCTGGAGCTACAGAAGCCCAATTGGCGCACTCTCAATTGCGTTGAAAAGTAGACATCCTGGGCTTTCCACCAATATATAATAGTCCATACTTTGCTCGAGATTTGATGGCCCAAACCGGCGTTCCAAGTCAGCATAGAAATTCTGGCGTCAAAACGCCAGAACTGGCATAAAAGCTGGAGTTAAACGCCCAAACTAGCACAAAAGCTGGCGTTTAACTCCAAGAAAAGTCTCTACACGTGAAAGCTTCAATGCTCAGTCCAAGCACACACCAAGTGGGCCCAGAAGAAGATTTCTACATTAATTACTTATTTCTGTAACCCTAGGCTACTAGTTCTCTATAAATAGGACCTTTTGCTATTGTATTTTCATCTTCAGATCATCTTGGTTCTTCTGGTTCCCTCTCTGGGGCCGAAGCCAATGACCACCATTATCACTTTTGTATTTTCAACGGTAGAGTTTCTACACACCATAGATTAAGGTGTGGAGCTCTGCTGTTCCTCATGAATTAATGCAAAGTACTATTGTTTTTCTATTCAACTCAAGCCTATTTCTTCTCTAAGATATACACTCGTTCTTCAACCTGACGAATGTGATGATCCATGACACTCATCATCATTCTCACCTATGAACGCGTACCTGACAACCACTTCCGTTCTACTTGCAATAGCTTGAGTGCGTATCTCTTAGCCTTCTGGTTCATGACACATGGTTGCCTCGCCTAACAACCGAGCCTTCCATTCCATGAAATCAGAGTCTTCGTGGTATAGGCTAGAATCAATTGGTAGTATTCATGAGATCCGGAAAGTCTAAACCTTGTCTGTAGTACTCCGAGTAGGATCTGGGAAGGGATGACTGTGACGAGCATCAAACTCGTGAGTGTTGGGCGTAGTGACAGACGCAAAAGGATCAATGGATCCTATTCCAACATGATCGAGAACCAACAGCTGATTAGCCGTGCGGTGACAGTGCATTTGGACCATTTTCACTAAGAGGACGGGAGGTAGCCATTGACAACAGTGAAACCCAACATAAGCTTGCCATGGAAAGGAGTATGAACGATTGGAAGAAGGCAATAGGAAAGCAGAGGTTCAGAAGGAACAAAGCATCTTCATATGCTTATCTGAAATTCTCACCAATGAATTACATAAGTATCTCTATCTTTATTTTATATTTTATTCATCTTTTAATTATCAATTCTCCATAACCATTTGAATCTGCCTGACTGAGATTTGCAAGATGACCATAGCTTGCTTCAAGCCGACAATCTCCGTGGGATCGACCCTTACTCACGTAAGGTTTATTACTTGGACGACCCAGTGCACTTGCTGGTTAGTTGTGCAGAGTTGTGATAAAGAGTTGAGATTACAATAGTGCGTACCAAGTTGTTGGCGCCATTGATGATCACAATTTCGTGGACCAGTCACCAATGTTAGAAGTCAGGAAATGCATCCCAAAAGGATGAAATGCCTCAACAACCTATGTTGTTCTGTGAAATCTTTGATGTATGGGCATAGACTTTTTGGGGCCATTTCCTAACTCAAGTGGGTATCTATATATTCTGTTGGCGGTTGAATACGTATCAAAATGGGTGAAAGTGATACCTACCCACCTTGATGATGCTAATGCCGTGATTTCTTTCATTAGAAATAATATTGTGTGCCGCTATGGGTCGCCGCGAGCAATCGTGAGCGACCAAGGTTCCCACTTTTGTAACAGGAAGGTAGAAGCACTGCTCAAGCACTATGGGATACTACATAAGGTTTCAACTGCTTATCACCCCCAAACGAATAGGCAAGCGGAGGTGTCCAACTGGGAGATTAAGCGAATTTTGGAGAAAGTTGTGAATCCACAAAGGAAAGACTGGAGCTCTCGGTTTGGAGATGCACTATGGGCATATAGGACGGCCTATAAGACCCCGTTAGGGATGAGTCCTTTCTGGATCGTTTATGGCAAGGCATGCCACCTTTCAGTGGAAATTGAGCACAAGGCCTATTGGGCAGTGAAGTAGTGTAACATGGACATCACCAAGGTGGGTGTGGCCAGAAAATTGCAACTAGAGGAGCTTGAGTGTCTTAGGATGGAGGCATATGAGAATGCTCGAATCTACAAGGAAAAGACTAAGGCATTTCATGATCACCATATCCGAAAGAAGGATTTTCAAGAAGGTGACGAAGTTTTCCTCTATAACTCGAGGCTCAAATTCATGCCTGGAAAGCTCCGTTCAAGGTGGGAAGGACCCTTCAAAGTAAATGAGGTTAAGCCCTATGGGGTAGTGGAATTATTTGACCCTCAAAGTGATACTACTTTCAAGGTGAATGGACATAGAGTGAAGAAGTACCATGACTACAAATCACCAAGGGAAGTGGATGTGCTCCTGCATGAGGATGCACCAAAAGGAGAGGAGGCTTAAGCACAAGACCGTCCAACTTAAGGACGTTAAAGAAAAGTGCTTGGTGGGAGACACCCCACCATGGTAAGATCTTCCTTATGTATACTTTCTTGCCTCTAGCTTTAGATTCTTGTGAATTTTGTGATTTTTTGGTGTTGTTGAGTTGCTTAGGTATGCTGGCTTTTGTTGATTTTGTTGAATTGTTATGATATTCATGTAGATTTCATTAATCTTGGTATGGATGAATTGATAAGGTTAAAGAAAATGCTTTATTTTGAGTGGTGCATGAATTTGTGAGTGTTTTCTTCACTATCTAGCTTGAATACCTGCCAGGAATGTGTTAAAATACCTTTCACTATGTTGAAAAAAAAAGGGGGGTGCATGCGTAAGCATACAAGATGTGTGCGCATCGCCTGCATTTTCGCAAGTCTGGGCACTTTTTCCCGAGAGTTGTGCAAGCATCGCGCAAGCATTGTGCAAAACGCGCAACTCCTGCTCACGCGTGCGCGCATAGCATGCTCACGCGTCGTTTTGCTCCCTTGCTTTTCCATGCGTGCGCGCACATGACGCGTACGCAACAGTCGCTATGTATGACAATCTGGGTACATTTTTCCTGAGAGTTGCGCAAGCATTGCACAAGCAATACGCAAACCGCGCAACTCCTACTCACGCGTGCGCGCATAGCATGTTCACGCGTCGTTTTTCCATCTTGCCCGCCCACGTGTGCGCGCACATGACACGTACGCATCAGTCGCCTTACCTGCGTTCCCAGTACACAACACCCGAGACTTGCGCGAGCATTGCGCAAGCAATGCAAGAAATGCGCAGTTGCTTTCACTTATGCGTGCGCTATAACGCATACGCATCCCTTACCTGTTCCCTTACCCACGCGTACGTGTGGGTGGTGCTCGCGCGCCCCTCTTCTTTTCGTCATTCCACGCGTACGCGTAGCATGCGCGCGCGTCGATCCTCGGACGCAGGTATGCACTAGCGCGCCCTGTTTCAAATTTTTCTTCTCACCTCCTTCTTCCACCTTCTTCTTCCTCTTCTCATCTCTTCTTTCCCTTTCCCTCTTCACCACTTCTCTCGCCCACCACTACCGACAACTTCACCTACCGATGACCACCACCTCCGGCGGTCCCCACTTTCTCTCTCCTCTTCTCTCTCTTCCCTCCTTCCCTTTCTCTTACTTGCACCTTATCTTCTCCATTCCTCTCGAGGTCATATTCTTTTCCATTCTCTTTGTCTTTACTTTATGCCTTTCTTTCTTAATTGCATGTCTTTACTTTCTCTTATTTCTCTTAGTTGCACTTGTTTAATTTACTCTTGTTTATTTGATTTCTTTCTTCTTTTTCTTGACATTTTCTATGGATGTTAAAATTTGAGTTACCTCTTGCTTTGATGGGTTGGTTTGTTATCTTTTGAATCTTTTGTGATTATGTGATGGTGTTCTGATGTTGGGTATATCATTTTGGAGTATTGTACTTTTGCATTTATTCAATGTGCTTATGGTTTGGATGTTGCACACCAAGTGTTTGTTGAATTGCACCTATCACATTTTTAGTCAATTTTGACACTATGCTTTCAAATTGGTGCTCTTCTATCAATACACTTGCCTTCTTATTGTACATTGAACTCATTGCACTTCATCTCTACCACTCATATGTGTATACCCATTCCTTGCTTCCTTAGGTCATATTGCAAGAATTGTATTCCAACCCTCTCTAACTCCACTTTATTCCTTTTGCATGCCTTATTGTCTTGGAGTTAGATTAGGTAATTGATTTTCTTAAGCTTTTTATCTTTCTTGCATATGTCACTTGAGGTTGTTAGCGATGCTTGAGTTTATTCTTCTCATGCCTTACTTGCACGCCTTTTTCACTCTTGCATCACATGCTAGTGCATTGCTCTGAATTTCAATAGTTGTCTTGTTTGCATGTTGCAGCTGTCATGCTTCCAAAATACATATTCTTTGGTGGCACTTTTCTCGCTAGCATGTTATACTTTGAGTGTGGTCTCTTTGAGTTTAGTGTCTTCTCTTTCCTCTCCTTTTTAAGATGGCCATCAAAAAGAACAAGGAAAAGGCACAGAAGAAGCCGCCTACCAAAAGGGCACCTCAAAAAGCCACCACCAAAGCGTAACACGCGCCCAAGGCTAAACCTCTCCCCAATAAGGCGCGAAGCATCATTAAGATTGATGACCTAGAGAAGGACAACCCCTCGAGAGATCCCACTAGGTTTCCCAACCGCTATTGCGAGCTAATATTTCCCATCATGATTGCACAGAATTATCATTTTGAACCCCTTCTTAACCCTCCGGGTCATTTAGTTCAGTTTGTCATACCTCGCATTGAGCGACGAGGATAGGGATTTCTTATGAGGAGACCACAAGAGGCAAATCTCTCATGGGTGGTAGAGTTCTACACCAATTAATTCTCACCTTCTCTTTAGACTGTTTTCATGCGTTGGAAGCAAGTTCCAATTTTCGAGAAAGCTATTCAAGAAGTACTCCGAGTCCCACTCGTACCGGATAAGGTAGATGGTTACCAAGAGGCCTTCCGTCAGCGTGATGAATTCAATTCTGTTTTTGATTGGGAAGCTGTCCGCCGGGTTATTGCCGAACTGGATACATTTTGGACCCGAGGGAGACTCAGGCCCCGACCTAAGGGCATTCTTGCATATTTTTTAACTGTAGAGGCTTGAGCATGGACCCAGATCTTGTCTCATTACGTATTTCCCAGCACTCACGAGACGTTGATCACCGCAGATCTAGCCTTGCTAGTTTGGTGTATACTCACAGAGCGGCCGGTTAACATTGCTCGCCTCATCCACCAAGCCGTGGGTCGTGTTCATGCTAAGGGTAACCTACCTTTTCCCGCCTTGGTGATGGAGTTAATTGCTACTACTGGTGTTCCCCGGGAGCCTAAGGATCGAAAAGCAATGATTCTGGTAGAGGGCGACGTGGTCCCAACCGAAAAATATCTCAAGCCCCCAGCGGAACCCGGAAATCTTGAGATAGCTATTCCCTTAGATATCCCTACCACTTCTTCTACATCACAAAGATCTTTCCACCAACGACTTGAGGACCTCCATAGGAAGATAGATAGATATGAACGACAGAACCAACGCCGGTACGCTTACATAAAGAAGCTTTTGAGTTGTGTGACCCCTTCTATGGAGGAACCAGAGATCTCCACATCCACCTCGTATTTAAGTGAAGAGAGCACTCGCGAACGGGATAGTGGAAGTTCCAAACCCGACCACCCATTGCACCTTGCTAGTAGCACGGAGGACCGTGCTAATTCTTAAGTGTGGGGAGGTCGTTCGACCGATCTCTGTAGGTAATAATCTCCTCTTTTCAACATCTATGGACTTTAATTCTCTATTGTTTTGTTAATTAGGACACCTTGCATGTTTAGTTAGTTTTTATTGTTAGTACTACTTGGTTAGGGTGATGACATCTTTCCCAAGAAACTGTATTTTCATGGTACCCTACCAATTTCGAAAAATTTTTCTTAAGATAAACTTGCGTGAAGAATGTATTTTGGAACATGGTGTTTGAGCTGAGAACACAAGCATGTGAGTTTTGAGCCTTATTGTGTGGTTATATCTTCTAACCACTTATTCCCATTCTTGTGTGCATTATTCTCTCTCTATGATTGTAATCCTTGCTTTGTTCGATTCTTTATATCTATTATTCCATGTATACATGTATTTATAGGATTGAGACCATCAATTCATTTAGCTCACTTACCCAAATAGCCTAACTTTTATCAACCATTGTTAGCCAATTTTAAGCCATTTAATCCCTTTTGTTCTTAATATTAGCACATCATTACCCCTAAGTGAAAAACAATAAATATCCCTTAATTTGGATCTTTGATTAGCTTAGGCTAGTGAGGGTGTGTATCATTTGGGTAGGAGAAACTAGGAATATTGGTTGAGGTAAAAGTGTATTTTGTATTTTTGTTGAAAATCATGGGATTGGGCACATACTCATACATTAAATATGTTAAACCATATGCATTGATACGTTTGTAGAAAAAAAAAAATATATATATATATATATATATATAAAAATAGAGAAAATAGAAAAAAAATAAAATCAATAAAAAAGGGACAAAAATGCCCCAAAGCAAAGTAACAATAACAATGCATATGGAAGGTGAATTAAGGAGAATGCATGAGTATGTAAAAAAGTGATAATCATAGGTAGTTAGGTATTGTGTTAGAATTATATAGGTTGTTGTATGTGTTGGTGAAGTCTTAGGTTTATCAAAGATTCAAATTTCAAGCTCACTTGACCATATACACCCCTACCTTTACCTAGCCCCATTACAACATATGAACAAGACCTCATGATACTTGTATGCATGCATTGAATAACTGTTGATTGTTAGATGAAAGATAAATCTTGGAAAGCATGATTAGAAGAGGATTGAGTGACGAACCCTATACACTTGAGCGAATAGAGCGGATACACTTTCGGTGAGGGTTCGATGCTCAACTCCTCGTTCCTGGCTTTCACAAGCGGTCATCTCGCAAGTTATATGCACTTCATTCTGATGTTCAAATTGGTAGGATTCATGGACTACATGTCACCTTAGCCCTATATGCTCATATGTGTTCTTGGAGGATAGATTTACTCTTGAGCAAGTAGATAGACGTATTTACATTGGTTACATGCATTTAGTTAGGTAGTTTGTACTTCATGACCCTTTTCTCCCATGTCTTTGGTCTTTTATCTTTAGCATGAGGACATGCTAGGTTTAAGTGTCGGGAGGTTTGATAAACCTCAATTTTGTGGTTTATATTGTGTAGAATTTGGGGCTTTCGTAATTATTTTCCACACTTATTCACAGAAATTGCATGGTTTTGTGTTCTCTTCCTAATATTGCTTTATGATGGAAAACATGCTTATTTTGCTTTAAAAATGCCATATTTTGATCCTCTTTTATCACCATTCGATGCCGTGATATGTTTGTTGAGTGATTTCAGAGTTTGTAGGGCAAGAATGGCCTAGAAAAGAGGAAGGAAGCATGCACAAGTGGAAGGAACATGAAGAATTGGGCTTTAGGAAATCAACCTTGACTCGCACGTGCACCGTACGCTCACATGTGGATGCAAGGAGTTGAGTATGGCGCGCGAAGAGTGGCGCATCCGCGTGGATTGGTGAAATCCTCATCGACGCACACACGTGCATCATGCGCACGCGTGGATCGCGAAATTCAGGCGACGCGCACACATACATGACGCGTACGCGTGACGAGATGCACGTGACCTCATTAAAGAAATCGTGCCTGGCAATTTGTGAGGCTCTAGAGGCCCAAATTCAAGCTGAATCTGCATGGAAAAGACCCAAGAATTCTAAGGGGAAAGGGGGGGATCATTCATTACACACTTAGACTTAATTTTGGCTAGTTTTCTTTGGTTCTTGTTCTTCTAGAGAGAGAAACCATTATTCCTCTCTAGATCTAGTTTGATTTGATCTTTTCTTGTTAAATTCTGAATTGGATTTTGTTGATTTCTAGTTTTGATTACTTAATTTGACTTTTCTAGTATAATTTTGTTTAGATCTTATGTTAGATTGTTGTTCTCTTGTTATTTCCCATTTTCTATTCATCTTATGAACTTTGTGGATCTTGAATTTCTAATGATACATTGATGTTCTCCATGATTAATAGTGTTGTTTGAGTAGTTCTCCTTTGATAATTGTAAGTGGATGCTTTTAATTTTCAATTTATTTGCAATTTGAAAATGTCTTTTATTAATGCATACCATGTGTTTGATGAAATGTTTCCTTTGATTATGGAGTAGTTTTCTTGCCTCTTGGCCTAGGCTAAGGGAATTGGGTAAACTTTTGTCATTGGGTCTAATTGATTTGGTGATTTGAGAACCCTTAGTGGTCAAGTTGATACCCATTGACACTAATCCACTACTAAGTCAATTGGTAGTTGGATTGGGACTTATGAGTTGAGATTGATCAAGCCACTTGACGTACCTCAAGCTTAGGAGTAAACATTACGTACTTAAAGCTCTTGGAGGTAGACTTAGTGAGTTTGGTTCCTCATAATTGTCAAGATATGGTCATTAGACAAGGATGGTGACCCCAATTCCTATGCCTAGCCAAGAGTTCCCTTTATTATTCACATTTGAAAACAAAAAATTTCAATTGTATTGACTTTAGTTATAGTTACTTGTTTAGTTCTAGAGTAGAATTACATTGGATGTTATCTAGTTAAATTGAAATTGCTCTGATAAATCCCGTTTTCAGGGTTTATCTTGTGATGAATTTAGAGTATTTTATCAACCTTTTCTCACATTTATTCAATGAAATAGCATGGTTTTGTTATTCTCCCTCCGTTTGTGCTTAAATGTGAAAACATGCTTTTTAGACCTTGAATTTGACAATTTTGATTCACCTTTGATTCCGCTAAATGCCTTGATGTGTTTGTTAGTAATTTCAGGTTGAAAAGGCTAGGAATGGATCAAAAGAGTGAAGAGAAAAGCATGCAAAATTGAGAACACATAGAAAAGCCAAAGAATTGGATGAGCTCATGGACGCGCACGCGCAGTGTACGTGCACGCGTGGATCGCAAAAACTCAAGGGACACGCACACGTGCTGTACGCATACGCATCGATGCTGGCACAAGATTTTAAAGTGAAAACATGCGCAGCGAATTTTGAGAAGTCGTGGGGCCCAATCTAAGTCAACTTTGGCGCCAAAAACACTTAAAAGAGGCAAGGATTAAAAAACGGGGGGATTCCATCATTCTACACACATTAGGATTAGTTTTAGTTAGTTTTAGAGAGAGAAGCTCTCACTTCTCTCTAGGAATTAGGATTAGGTTTAGTTCAATAATCTTAGATCTAGGTTTAATTCATGCTCTCTTCTACTTCTACCTCTCAATTCTTTGTTGTTACATGTTGTTCTTCTATTCTTTTGTTGTAATTTCTTCTACTTTGGTTCCATACTTGTTGTTGATCTACTCTTGTTTCTTCTATTTTCTTTCAATTTAATTTGTGGTAATTCATGTCAATAATGTTCCTTTTGATTGTTGTTGTTAATTCCTTGCAATAATTGTTGATAGATTTCATTCTTGTTGTTAATTTACTATGCTTTTCTTTTGTTCCTTCCAAGTGTTTGTCAAAATGCTTGAGAGGATGTTAGAATAGAATTTTATGTTCTTGGCTTGGGAAGGTGATTTGAAGCGAATTGTTGTGATGGTATAGAATTTCTTCAAATGAATGAATTCTGGTTGCAAGTATAGTTCTACACCAACAAACAATCCTCCCAATAAAAAATATTGAGTTGTCACATGTAACAAACCCCAAATGAAAATTAACCGAAGTATTTAGACTCCGGGTCGTCTCACAAGGAATTGCAATGAAGTGCTCAATTATTGGCTATAAAGGGGTAAGGGGTTTTGATTTTGTGTTTGGCAAGAAATTAAATGACAAGAAAAGTAAATCAAGCAAGTAACTAAAGAAGGCAATTAATAAAGAGAGACATTCATGGCAAAGGTTGAGTTCTTAGGCTTTCTATCCTAGTCATACAATGATCAATTCATCTTATTTAGTCAACTCTAACAAATAGAAGAAGGTATCATGTTATCTTTACATAGGGAGAATGTCAAACAAGACTAATCAATCATATCACAATAATAAACAAGAATTTATCTTATTTCGTCATCTCCAACATTGGAAGAAGGTATAAGTTATCTTCCATGAGAGAAAGTCAAACAAGACTAGTTAATCTCAAATAAAAAATCCTAATAAACTCACTAATTGAATTAGCAAAAGATTAGCGTCATTGAAAATGATATTAACTAACAATTCTAGATCACCAATGTAAATTGGGTATTAATGACTCAAGATTGCCCAATTACTCTTCCCAAGCCAAGAATGTTCAAAATCTACTCTAAAGTCCAACCAAGCATTTTGTCAAACACTTGGTGGGTAATAAAGGGAAGCATAATAAATGATAAGAAATAGTAAAATCTATCAACTACAAATTGTAAGGAAAGTAAATCAACAACTCAAATCATCAATAAAAGAAACATCATCATTAAATTTCATCAAATGTAAACAAGATCCAACATGAGTGTTCATAAACATAAAAGAGACATAAAAGTAAATTGACAAAAGAGCTAAGAAGAATAGAGTAGTAGAAAAAGAAATTGGAAAAGAAACAAGATGAAATCAAGAATCATGCCTAGATCTAAGATGGATTAACCTAACCTAATTCTAGAGAGAAGAGGGAGCTTCTCTCTCTAGAAACTAACCTACATGATGTTAATGCTACAAACAACTGCTCCTCCCTTACCCAAGCTTGAATTCTGCATGAAATAGCATCAGAAATGAGTTGGGTTGGGCCCAAAGTGCTTCAGAAATTGCTGGGGGCGATTTCACTTTAGTGGGCCACGAGCAGCATCGGCGCGCACGCGTACATGGCGCGTGCGCGCCCCTGAGCGTGAAGTAACATATGGCAAATTTTATATCCTTTTGAAGCCCCAGATGTTAGCTTTCCAATGCAAATAGAACCGCCTCATTTGGACCTCTATAGCTCAAGTTATGGTTGATTGAGTGCAAAGAGTTCAGGCTTGACAGCTTTACGGTTCCTTCATTTCTTCATGAGTTCTCTCACTTTGCATGCTTTTCTCCTCACTTCTTCCATCCAATACTTGCCTTATGAACCTGAAATCACTCAAAAAATATATCAAGGCATCGAATGGAATTAAAGTGAATTGAATTTAGCTATTTTAAGGCTTAAAAAGCATGTTTTCACATTTAGGCACAAATCAAGGGAGAATTGCAAAACCATGCTATTTCATTGAATAAATGTGAGAAAAGTTGATAAAATCCCCCAAAATAAGTGATAAACCACTATTTTATGGTTTATATTGTGTTTAATTGTGTGATTTTATCATGATCCTTACCCACTTATTCATTAAATTAGCATGAAATTATAATTCCTTCCTGAATTTATAACATGTTTGAAAACTGCTTCCTAGAGACTTTAATTATGTATTTTTAATTCTCCTTTATTCCATTTGATGCCGTGATCTGTGTGTTGAGTGTTTTAGACTTTATAAGGCATGAATGAGTTGGAGATTGGAAAGGAATCTAGCAAAAATGGAAGGAACACAAGAATTTGAGGAGATAACCAGCGAGAAGTGACGTGGTCGCATGGCTCACGCGACCGCGCGAAAGAGAGCAAATCGCAGTGACGCGGCCGCATGGCTCACGCGACCGCGCGGATTGGAAAAGCTCAAGCGACGCGGTAGCGTGGACGACGCGAACGCATGGCAAGGAAAAGCGCGAATGACGCGTCCGCATGGATGACGCGATCGTGTGACATGTGCGATCTGCATAATCTGCAAAATTCACTGGGGGCGATTTTGGACCTTATTTCGACCCATTTTTCGGTCCGGAACAGCAGACTAGAGCCAGAGAATATGTAGAAACAAAATACAACATTCATTCTACACAGTTTTCAGTTTTTAGATCTAGTTTTACTCCTTTAGGTTTTTCTCTCTAGGTTTTAGAATTTTAATTTTTAATTGGTCTTAGCATTGGAACATTGAGAAGAGTTATTTCCTCATCAAGACTTCGTCATTCTAGTTCGTTCTCTTAACTTGGTTTTATTCTTCCATGTTCTTTGCTTTGTTCAATTTTGTCATTTGAATACTTTCATGATTATTTAATACAAGGATTATTTCTTCCATTTTAATTTATTTTCCATTCCAATAATCATGTCTTCTTTTAATTCTCTTTCATATGTTATGGATTTATTATTTACAATGAGTGAGTAGTTTCTTCACTTGATGGGGAGTTGATTGAAAGGAACTCTTGAGTTGGAAGGATTGAAAGAGAATTTGTAATTGGGTTAACTGTTGGATTGCTATCCAGTCACTAACACCAATCCCTTTGAACTAAGTGGGTTGCAACTCGTGAATAGATCTAGCATTCCAACTTGTTTGACTTTCCTTTACATAGTAAAGGATAACTAAACAGAATAACCATTAATTATAAATTAATCTTGAAATCATCCCATCAATAATAGAGATTCCAACTAATCAACTCCCAGTCAAGGCTTTTATTCATATTATTTAAATTTTCTCAATTTAATTTTCCATCTACTTAACTCAACCTTTTGGAACATCTGATTAATAAAATAGCACACTTTTCTGCAACTCGTTGGGAGACGACCTAGGACTCTAACTCCCAGTAATTTTTAATTTAAACTCTCTGTGACATATTTCTAAATTGATAGGCAGATTTTCGGTGAGTTAAGAACTATACTTGCAACGTAACTATTTTAATAATTTTTAATTCACCAACTTCTGTGTCTCATCAATTTTTGGCGCCGTTACCGGGGACTTGCAATAGAGTGCTAAAGTTATTAATTAGAATTTATTTATTTGCATTTTATTTTATTTTGCTACTATGAGCTGCATGTTTCTTTCATCAAATGACGCGTTCACTTCCTGATTCGCGCTTGCTAATATTCGATCCTGAAATTGAAAGGACTATTTCACGAATAAGGCGAGATCAGCGTCGGTTAGTCCGCTCTGAGGGTGGATCTGAAAGTGAACTTGAGAAAGAAACCAGCCCCGTTCTACTGATTCGGTTGTTTTACGTGCAGAAGACATGGCAGCTAGGAGAGTTACCATCCAGGAGGAAAGAGTCCCTGATTTTACAATGCAACCGTTTCAAGCGCATCATCTAGCGGTAGCTACAGATTTTGAAATAAAGACCGCACTGCTAAATTTGATGCCCAAGTTTCATGGCCTACCTGCTCAAGAGCCTATCAAGCACTTGAGAGATTTCCAGGCAGCCTGTTCTACTGTCAGGCGTGATGGTACTGATGAAACTTCAATTTTGCTGAAAGCTTTCCCATTTTCTCTCGAGGGAAAAGCAAGAGAGTGGTACTACACTCAACCTCTAGCAAATGTATCCAACTGGGATACACTCAGAAAGGAGTTTTTGGAGAAATTCTTTCCATCTGAAGTTACTGATAAGCTGAGGAAAGACATTTCCACAGTTGTTCAGGATGACAATAAGACTCTCTTTGAATACTGGGAGCACTTCAATAATCTTCTGGAAGCATGCCCCCACCACATGATTGACAAGATAGTGTTACTTAGCTATATCACACAGGGCATGAGGCCCCAAGATAAGACCACATTGGAAAGTGCTAGCAATGGGTCTATGAAGAAGTACAAGACCACTGATGAGGCTTGGCAATTGATCAATGATTTAGCTGAATCTACTAGGAACCACAGGCAAAAGCAAGGCCGTTCAAAAGCCATTGCAGAAGTATCCTCTAACAGAGAGACTGCGGCTCTAGCTCAGAGTATATGTGAGATGACCAACTTGCTGAAGCAGATGCAATTGAATCAACAACAAGCTCAGCAAGCTCAACCTCCTCCACCACAGTAAAACCAACAATTAGTCCCGCAAAGAATTTGCGGAATCTGTGCTGATTATAGCCATTACACTGATGAATGCCCGCAGCTCCAACAAGAAGACAACATGGTGGCATCCACTCATAACTTCTATGACCGCCCCAACCAAGGGTACAATCAAAGTGGAAATAATAACCATGGATGGCAGGACAATTCTAACCAGAATTGGAGGAACAACAATAACAGAGGAGACCGAGATAATCAGGGAAATCAGAGGTGGAATAATAACAACAACAGGCAGCAGAATCAACCTTACAGAGCACCTCAGCTGAGGCAAAACCAAGGACCACAGAACAATCAATAGCAGACCTCTCAATTTACTCATTCTTCTTTATCTCCTAATGAAGAGCTACTACAATCTTTTGAGCGAAGACAACAGACCATGGAAAATAACATCATGAATAGTATTAATGCCAGTCTGAATGGTCTCACCTCTACTTTGCAAGCTCTTATGTCACAGATTGGATCAATGCAAAATTCTAGTAACCAACCTTCAAGCTCCACTGGAATCCCCTCTCAACCATTACCCAATCCAAAAGGAGGCATTAATGCCATCACCCTAAGGTCTGGAACCACACTGCAGGAGAGGAATCAGGAGGAACCAAGCCCACCAGAACACACCTCAGCTGAAGGGGTAGTAGAAATAGAAGAGGTTGAAGAGGAAGAGGACATACAGGACATAGCTGAAGAAGAAATAGCTCAACCACAGGAGGAAGCACTAAAAGGCGCAAACACCACAGAAAACACTACTCCTATTCCATTTCCACAACTTGCAAGGAAGCCCAGGAAGCAGCTGGAACCCGACCCCAAAATGGTAGAAATATTCAAAAAGGTTGAGGTAACTGTTCCTCTTTTTGATGTTATTCAACAGGTACCTAAATATGCAAAGTTTCTAAAAGACTTATGTATCCATAAAGACAAAATTAATGAATTAGAAACTATTCCTTTAGGTAGTTCTATATCTGCTTTAATGGGAGGATTACCTGAAAAATGTAGTGATCCAGGTCCTTGTATAGTTAGCTGTACTATTGGTGGTGTAGTAATTTATGATTGCATGTGTGATTTAGGAGCATGTGTCAGTATAATGCCTTTGTCTATATATGATATTTTGAGGCTCCCTCCCTTAAAAAGGTCGGCAGCTCGTTTTGTGTTAGCAGATAAAAGCATTATTACAGTGGCTGGAGTTGCTGAAGATGTTTTGGTGAACATTAAAGGGCTTACATTTCCCACTGATTTTTATATCTTGGAGATGCCCCATAATGATTCAGATAAGCCATCATCAATCCTACTCAGAAGACCATTCCTGAAGACATCAAAATTCAAATTGGATGCTTTTTTAGGAACATACTCCTTTGAAATAGATGGCCGCATAGTAATCTTCAATCTGAATGGAGTCATTGACAACCCCCCAGAAGATTGTTCTATCTTCCAGTGTGATGTCATAGATGAAAGTGTAGCTAAAGTTCACAAGGAAGAGTTTGAAGAGAGGCATACTGGACAAGGTCCAAGTGTGGAGACCCTTTTAATTGACAATGAGGGCACTTCGCCATTTTCACAAGCCCCAGATAATCCAGAGCCTGCTCATGATCAGAAGTTAGAATTGAAACCCCTCCTTCCGCATCTCAAATATGCTTATCTCGAAGATGAGCAGAGGTTTCCAGTTATCATTGCAAGGGAACTTACTTCTCAACAAGAAGAGCAGTTACTTGATGTGCTGAGGAAGCATAAGAAGGCAATCGGGTGGAGCTTAGTAGACATAGTAGGCATCAACCCTCAAGTATGTGAGCACAGAATATTTTTAGAAGAGGGAGCAAGACCTGTCCGTCAACCCCAAAGAAGATTGAATCCCACCATCTTGGAAGTTGTCAAAAAGGAAGTGACCAGACTATTGGAAGCAGGTATCATATATCCCATTTCAGACAGTGAATGGGTAAGTGATGAGAGAACTTTTGCGTGGTCTAGAAATTTGCGGATATATCCTCGTTGCAAGTATAGTTTCTAAAACTTCAAAAGTCCTTTCATACAAACGTTTTGGGTGTCACAAGTAACAAACCCCTTTAAAAATTGTTAACCGAGTATTCAAACCTCGGGTCATCTTCTCAAGGAACTGCAAGGAAGTATGTTCTTATTACTGGTTATGGAGGTTGTAAAATCGGGGTTGAGAGTGAAGAGTAGATATGACAAATAATTTAAATGGCAATTAAAATAAATAAATACTGTAAAGCAATCTTTTGACAAGGTAAGAGAAATTGGAAGTCCAACTTAGTTATCTCTCTCAACAATAATGAAAGTTGAATCTAAATTCCACTTAGTTAACCTTTACTAAAGTAAAGGAAAGTCAAGGGACTAATTAGTTTGACCTTCGAATCCTATTTATTTTCCTAAGAAAAAGTTGGGATTATTGAAGTTCAGTTCAATTATCAAGATAACGATTATCAATTATGCTGAGTTTAATAATGTTGAGTTACTGATTTCTTAACCAAGATCAAAAGTGAAAAAGTTAAATTGTTGGAATAAAAATGTCCTTAGATAGGAAGCAATGGTAACACAAATTAAGGAGAAAGCAATCAATAACTAAAATACCTCAAATAATCATTAATTCAAATCATAACATGGGAAGGATTCATAAGTCAAGTTGGCAACATTTATAGGTACGAATAAAAGCTTTAAAGTAAATATTAAACCTGGATCGAGAGTCACTCTTACAAACTAAGAGAAGTCCTAAATCCTAATCCTAATCCTAAGAGAGAGAGGAGAGAACCTCTCTCAAACTAAATCTAAATCATGGAAAGTGAAAATTGGCGAGCTCCCCCTGAATGGATGCGTTCCCCCACTTTGTAACCTCTGGTCTATGCCTTCTGGACTTGGATTTGGGCCAAAAAGGGCTTCAGAATTCGCTATGAGCGTTTTCTGCAATTTCTGGTGCGTGGCCTCTGTCACGCGTCCGCGTGCGTCACGCGGTCGCGTCAGTCATGCGACCGCGTCATGTGCGTTCTGCTTAAGGCGCACGGTCGCGTCAGTCATGCGACCGCGTCGCTCCTGATTCGCTGCTGGACAACGCGATCGCGTGGGTTCCAGTTTCTTCAGAAGCTCCGTTTTGTGCTTTCCTTCCATTTTTGTATGTTTCATTTTCCCTCCTTTAAGTCATTCTGCCTAGAAAATCTGAAACTACTCAACACACTAATCACGGCATCGAATGGAAATAAAGGTAATTAAAATAATTAATTTTAAAGCTTAGGAAACATGTTTTTCACATACATCACATAATAAGGATGGGAAAGTAAAACCATGCAATTAATATGAATAAGTGGGTGAAGGATTGAATAAATCACTCAAATTAAGCACAAAATATATCATAAAATATGGGTTTATCAGTAAGCCCAGTACAAGTGGTGCCCAAGAAGTCTGGAGTCACTACAGTGAAGAATGAGCATGGAGAGCTCATAGCAACTAGATTTCAGAATGCTTGGAGAGTCTACATTGATTACAGGCGTCTCAACCAAGCTACCCATAAGGATCACTACCCACTTCCATTCATTGATCAAATGCTGGATCGCCTGTCAGGTAAATCACATTATTGCTTTTTAGATGGTTACACAGGTTATTTCCATATTCATATAGCACCTGAGGATCAGGAAAAGGCTACTTTTACATGTCCTTTTGGGACTTATGCTTACAAGAGAATGCCCTTTGGCTTGTGCAATGCACCAGCTACTTTCCAAAGGTGCATGATGAGTCTTTTCTCTGATCTTATTGAGGACTGTATGGAAGTTTTTATGGACGATTTTAGCGTTTATGGTGATTCTTTTAGCCTTTGCTTAGATGGATTATCTAGAGTATTAGATAGATGTGTTACTACAAATCTTGTATTAAATTTCGAAAAATGTCACTTTATGGTAAAACAAGGAATTGTATTAGGACATGTGGTATCTAATAATGGCATTTCTGTAGACCCAACAAAGGTGAATGTTATTTCTAGTTTACCTTACCCCTCTTCTGTGAGGGAAGTCCGTTCGTTCCTTGGCCATGCAGGTTTTTACAGGAAATTTATTAAGGACTTTAGTAAGGTCGCACTTCCCTTATCCAGATTACTGCAGAAGGATATTAAGTTCGAGTTCAGTGAGGATTGCAAACAAGCATTTGATAAGCTGAAGATTGCTCTGAATCAAGCTCCAATTGTGAGAGGCCCAGACTGGAGCCAGCCATTTGAAATCATGTGCGATGCTTCCAACCATGCAGTAGGAGCAGTGCTGGCTCAGCGTGAAGGTAAGGATCCTTTCGTTATTGCTTATGCGTCTAAGACTTTAGACAATGCCCAGTCCAACTATACTACTACTGAGAAAGAGCTTCTTGCTATTGTTTTTGCTCTGGATAAATTCCGAGATTATTTACTTGGTACTAGAGTAGTAGTATATTCGGACCATGCAACTTTAAAGTATCTATTAGCTAAAAAGGAGTCTAAACCAAGACTTATACGTTGGATACTGCTGTTACAAGAATTTGATTTAGAAATAAAGGATAGGAGTGGTAATCAGAATTTAGTGGCAGACCACTTGAGTCGCCTTGAGCATATTAAGGATGATTCTACTCCTATAGATGATAATTTTCCTTTTGATAACCTGCAAGCAGTATCTGAGGTAGTCCCTTGGTATGCACTTGTTGCTAATTATTTAGTTAGCCGCACATTTCCTCCAAATTTTTCTAAGCATCAAAGAGACAAGCTGAAAAGCGAGTCTAAATATTATATATGGGATGACCCATATTTATGGAGATGTGGCGCTGATCAAGTAATTAGACGTTGTGTGCCTCAATCAGAATTCCAGTCCATTTTAGAGGCCTGTCACTCATCTGAGAGTGGAGGACATTTTGGCCCTCAAAGAACAGCTAGAAAGATCTTAGACTGTGGATTCTGGTGGCCTACTCTTTTTAGAGACGCTGCTGAGTTTTGTAAATCTTGTCCCCCATGCCAGAAATTTAGCAATATATCCAGGAGAGATGAGATGCCTCAACAAATTATGCTTTTCTGTGAAATTTTTTATGTTTGGGGCATTGACTTCATGGGTCCATTTCCAAATTCTAATGGATATTTTTATATATTGTTAGCTGTGGATTATGTTTCCAAATGGGTGGAAGCAATTCCTACCCGCACTGATGATGCTAACACTGTTGTTTCCTTTGTGAGAAACCATATTATATGTCGCTTCGGATCACCACGAGCAATCGTGAGTGATTAAGGCACCCATTTTTGTAACAGGAGACTGATAGGATTAATGAAGAAGCATGGGATAATTCATAAAGTTGCAACAGCTTACCATCCCCAAACTAATGGGCAAGCCGAGGTGTCAAACAGAGAAATTAAGCGTATCTTGCAAAAGATAGTAAAGCTTCATAGAAAAGACTGGAGCACCAGGCTACAAGATGCACTCTGGGCATATAGAACAACATACAAGACACCCATTGGGATGAGTCCTTTCCGCTTGGTTTATGGAAAAGCTTGTCATCTCCCAGTTGAAGAAGAACACAGAGCTTTTTGGGCAGTTAAGGAGTGCAACATGGGAATTGAGAAAGCCGGAGCTGAAAGGAAGTTGCAACTGCAGGAACTAGAGAGCCTTCGCCTAGAAGCTTATGAAAACTCCAGAATATACAAGGAAAAGATGAAGGCTGTACATGATCAAAACATCAAGAAGAAAGAGTTCCAACCTGGGGATTTAGTCCTCCTTTACAAATCTCGACTGAGGCTCATGTCAGGTAAGTTGAGATCAAGATGGGAAGGTCCATACAGATTAGAGAAGGCCGAACCGTACGGAGTTTATCACCTAAGCCATCCCTCAAGCTCTGAACTCATTAAGGTTAATGGACAACGCCTGAAGCTATACCATGGCGAGAAGATGCAGAGAAACAAGGAGCTTGAGATCTTCCTCTTGGAAGATCCCCACATAGCAGAAAATTGAGCTAGTGGAGCGTCCAACTTACGGACGTTAAAGCAAAGTGCTAGGTGGGAGACAACTCACCATGGTATGATCGTTCTTTTCTTTATTTTTAGTTTTTCCTATTCAATAACTCTTCTCTTTCTTAGTACTTTCGTGCATCTGCATTTACATGTTTTTATTTTCAAAAAAAAAAATTTTCGCTACGCAACGCGATCGCATCAGCGACGCGTTTGCGTCGTAAGGAGAGTAAAGAAAATAAAGATGAACAGAAAGTCACGCTGGAGCGTGGCTGGAGGCGTGCCAATGGCACAAATCAACCCACGGGACCGCGTCGCTGACGCGTTCGCGTCGCATGGGAATCATGGCCTCCCACGCAACCGCGTGCCCCACACGGCCGCGTGCCCCTGAGTTTTCGACGTAAAAGGGTGCACAATGAAATATTGTGCGAGAGTGGTGCTGGATTGGTGCTGAAAGCACAATCCTTATCACGCGACCGCGTCGCCAACGCGGCCGCATCATCCGTTTTTTGACGCACACTCACGCGATCGCGTGACCCACGCGATCGCGCCACCCCAATTTTGGCAAATAAATTAATTTGAACAGAGAGTTGTGCTGGTGCGAGGCTGCACTCGCGCCAGAAGCATAACATGGGTCACGCGACCGCGTGACCGACGCGATCGCGTCACCATACTTGAAGCACATCCACGCGAACGCGTTCCCCACGCGGCCGCGTCGCATGCGTCGCACAGCTCAACCTAAAATTGCCACATATCTTATCTTTCTCTCCTCCAAATCCTAATTTTTCTTTTCCTTCCTTATTTCTTCTTTCTCCCTTCTTCCTTCTATCTCACCTATCACTCTCTCTCTCTCTCTCTCTCTCTCTCTCTCTCTCACCTCCATTACCAAGGTTCTATTTTCTTCTTCCTTCTTCTCTTTTCTATCATTATTATTATTTTATATGTTATTTTCTTTTTCTTTTCTTTTTCTTTTTATTATTCATATTTTCCTTCTTCTTCTTTTCCTTTTTACATGGTGTTAGAAATTTATTTGAGTCATTATCCCTCATTATGTGCTTGTGGATTGTTGCAATTTGTTTGACAATAATTATTTTTAAGGGATTGCTTGCATGTTCACCTTCATACTTTCTATATCTTATTTACCATGCATGCCATGTGTTTGTGAAAAAGCCCATATAGCATTATGCACTTTTCTACATTACTTTACTCTACTATTCAATGCTTGCTTTTCACAAATTCTCTTTACTATTGTTTTAATTGAATTTAATTGTCAATACAAACATTTTGGCTTGTTACAACTGATGCTTGGTCTATGCTACTCATGCCCTTTTCTGGCATGCCAATAAACACCTTGCATCCACTTATCTTTCAATGCACTGACTATTTTTCATTGTTGGCTTTTCACATGTACTCGAGAGCATGTGTTAATGTCAACTACATCCTAATGTGCATCCATCACCACTCTTCTGTTCTCTTCCTTGCTATATATCTATTTGAATTTAATTTACTTTCTCCTATTTTTTTAGGATGGCCACCAAGAAAGGAAAGGAGAAAGCAACTCCTAAACCCCCAGCAAGAAGAGGCACTAAAAGAGCATCAGTGGCAGAGCCGTCTTCAACTGCAGTCAAGCCCTCAACAAAAAGAGTTAAGAGGATAATAAAGGTTGATGACAAAGAGAAAGCCTTTCCAGCAAAGGAAACTGCGCAATTTCTCAATCGCTACTGTGAGCAGATGTTCCCTATCCTGGCAGAAAGGAATTATAACAATGAATACCTTCTTATCCTCCCATCCAATATTCCTACCTTTGTTGAGCCGCAAATTGAACGAAGACAATGGGGTTTCCTACGGAGACAGCCAAGGCAGGTCAATCATTCTTGGGTAGTTGAGTTCTACTCTAACTTCTAGATGCCAACCCTGCAGTCTGTTTATGTCCGGCAGAAGCAAGTCCCCATTACAGAAATGGCCATTCAGCAAGCTCTGAGTCTTCCCCCTATTCCAGAAGGAATGGACGCCTTCCAAGAAGCCACACTTAAGCGCCAGATGTACCAATTTGACTGGGACTCCGTTCTCGGAGTTATCGCATTACCTGGCAGCCGTTGGATCTACGGATACCACCGTACCCGCCCTAAGGGAATCTTGGCTTCAGCACTTACCTTGGAGGCTCGCGTATGGGCACAGATCATGTCCCATTACGTCTTTCCGAGCACTCATGAGTCCTCCTTCACTGCGGCCATGGCTGTTCTACTATGGTGCATCCTTTCAGACCAACCTCTGAATCTCTCAAGACATATCCGGAATGCTATGGAACACGTACAAATTGCGGGTAACTTACCTTTCCCCGCCTTGGTCTCAGATCTTGTCTCAGCCGCCGGAGTCTCCTACAGAGCTGGAGACACCAAAGCCGTGCTTCCATGGGATGATCAGTATGTCCCTAACGGAAAATACCTCAGACTCCCAGCAGCCACTACAAGCCTTCCTACTACTCCAGTTAAAGATAATCTTTCTTCAACACCACAAGCACCTACAACTGATGAATTGCTCCAGCAAATAATCAAGAGGTTGGATCGGCAAGAACACAAAGCTAAGTTGAGAGAGCGCCGTAACAACCGAAGATTCAAACACCTCAGGGAGCTACTTAGAGGAGATCGCAAAGACTCAGACACCCCGGAATCCACTTGTTTTACTAGCACAGAGAGCCATGACGGTCCCGATGGTGGAGATACTGCTACCAGTCCACCCTTGTTCCTGACAGACGGCACCGAGGACGGTGCAGAGCCTTAAGTGTGGGGAGGTCGGTCAGTACCTAACTTTCGGAGGTAATTTCTCTTCTCTAGCACCAATAATTAGGATATTTTAGTTAGATTTTCTTTCTTTTATAGAATAGAATAAATTGCATAGGTTAGGATAGTTGCATGCATGCTCTACTTGATTGAAAAGACAATAAGTTTCTTTTAAGACTCTATCTTTGGAACAAAATTTCACTAATTTTTCAAAATTTTTATGATAAATTTGCTTGAGTTGTATTTGGAACATGACATTCGAGCTAAAGAACACACAACCTGTGAAAGATTTGAGCCTTTATGTATGGTTACATTATTTAAATATAATTATTTCATTCTTGTGTGTTTACTTCTCTATGATTGTAATCTATATTTTGTTTTATCTTATATGTCCAATATTTATTATATTTGCATGCTTGCACATGATTGAGGCCATTATTTGTTTAAACTCACTTATCCAAATTAAACCTACCCTTTTCAATTACCTTTGTTAACCACTTTGAGCCTTTAAATCCCATTTGTTCTATATTTTACCACATTACTAACCTTAAGCTGAAAAACAATTGTATATCCCAAATTGAATCTTTGGTTAGCTTAAGATAGAATTGTGTGTGCTAGTTAAGTATGGGAAATTGTGGGAACAAAAGTTGTTAAGGGAATATGTCATGAGAATTTAATGGGAATTTGGATACCTACTCATGTGAAACTATAAGAATTAAAAATCTATGTGCATTGATAAGCTATATTTCTTTCAATTTAAAAATAAATAAATAAATAAATAAGGGGACAAAATTACCCCAATGTTAAATTCAGAACTCAAAGATCAATGCACATATGATAGAATCAAATACAAAGTTGATACATGAGTATGGATTGAAAAAGGGAATTCTGGGTAGCTAGGTATGAACTTTAAGATTACATTAAAAATATATAGGTTGGGTTGAAACTTGGGTTAATTAAAGATTCAATTTATCGGCTCACTTAACCATATGTATACCCCTACCTGTACCTTGGCCCCATTACAACCTTGAAAAGACCTCATGATGTTTGCATTGGTATATTAACTGTTGTTGATTGGTTAGGAGAAAAACAAAAGTTAGAAAGCATGATTAGAGAAGGATAGAGTGATTACCCTATACACTAGAGATTAGAGCGTACATACATTATCAGTGAGGGTTCAATGCTTGAATTTTCATGTTCCCTGCTTTCATGAGCTATCTTCTTGCACTTTTATCTGTTTTATTGTATAATGATAGAATTAGTGGAATTTGATTTGTAATTGTTTTGAAGAGCTTATTTACTTTTGATCAAGTGGGCAAGAATCATATAGTTGCATTTATTTATATATATAGGATTACATTGCATTTCATGAGTTTCTACATGTTCATACTTATTTACTTGTCTCCTTCAATTAAGCATGAGGACATGCTAATGTTTAAGTGTGAGGAGGTTGATAAACCACTATTTTATGGTTTATATTGTGTTTAATTGTGTGGTTTTATCATGATCCTTACTGGTGCACGAAATTGTGATGTCCAGGCTCGAACAATCCCTGGCAACGTGAGCAACTTGGTACGCGTAATCGTGATTACACTTTAATTATGTAAAATTCATGGCTCTTTCTTTTCCTGGCAATGGCGCCAAGAACATGGTGCCAATACCATGGTTCACAACTTCGATACAACTAACCAGCAAGTGCACTGGGTCGTCCAAGTAATACCTTACGTGATTAAGGGTCGAATCCTACGGAGATTGTTGGTATGAAGCAAGCTATGGTCACCTTGCAAATCTCAGTTAGGCAGATATAAATTGATAATGGTGTTTTCGAATAATAATTAATAGAATAGGGATAGAAATACTTATGTAATTCATTGGTGAGAATTTCAGATAAGCGAATGGAGATGCTTTCATTCCTCTGAACCTCTGCTTTCCTGCTATCTTCATCCAATCAGTCTTACTCCTTTCCATGGCTGGCTTTATGCAAGGGCATCACCGTTGTCAGTGGCTACATCCCCTCCTCTCAATGAAAAATATGCTCACATGCTCTGTCACAGCACGGCTAATCATCTGTCGGTTCTCGATCATGCTGGAATAGGATTCACCCTCCTTTTGCGTCTGTCACTAACGCCCAACAATCGCGAGTTTGAAGCTCGTCACAGTCATTCAATCATTGAATCCTACTCGGAATACCACAGACAAGGTTTAGACTTTCCGGATTCTCTTGAATGCCGCCATCATTCTAGCTTACGCCACGAAGATTCCGGTTAAGAGATCTAAGAGATATTCATTCTAGCTTATTTCATGTAGAACGGAAGTGTTTGTCAGGCACGTGTTCATAGGGGAGAATGGTGATGAGCGTCACACATAATCATCACCTTCATCACGTTCTTGGGTGCGAATGGATATCTTAGAAGCGAAATAAGATGAATTGAATAGAAAACAGTAGTACTTTGCATTAATCTTTGAGGAACAGCAGAGCTCCACACCTTAATCTATGGAGTGTAGAAACTCTACCGTATGAAAATACATAAGTGAAAGGTCCAGGCATGGCCGAGATTGCCAGCCCCCAAAACGTGATCACAGGATCAAAATATAATCCAGGATCCAGGATGGTCCAAAGGACGTCTAATACAATAGTGAAAGGTCCTATTTATAATAAACTAGCTACTAGGGTTTACATGAGTAAGTAATTGATGCATAAATCCACTTCCGGGGCCCACTTGGTGTGTGTTTGGGCTGAGCTTGAGTGTTGCACGTGTAGAGGTCCTTCTTGGAGTTGAACATCAGTTTTTGTGCCAGTTTGGGCGTTCAACTCTGGTTTTGGCTCCTTTTCTGGCGCTGGACGCCAGATTTGGGCAGAAAGCTGGCGTTGAACGCCAGTTTACGTCATCTATTCTTGGCCAAAGTATAAACTATTATATATTGCTGGAAAGCCCTGGATGTCTACTTTCCAACGCAATTAGAAGCGCGCCATTTCGAGTTCTGTAGCTCCAGAAAATCCACTTTGAGTGCAGGGAGGTCAGAATCCAACAGCATCAGCAGTCCTTCTTCAACCTCGGAATCTGATTTTTACTCAAGTCCCTCAATTTTAGCCAGAAAATACCTGAAATCACAGAAAAACACAAACTCATAGTAAAGTCCAGAAATGTGAATTTAACATAAAAACTAATGAAAACATCCCTAAAAGTAACTAGATCCTACTAAAAACATACTAAAAACAATGTCAAAAAGCGTATAAATTATCCGCTCATCACAACACCAAACTTAAATTGTTGCTTGTCCCCAAGCAACTGAAAATCAAATAGGATAAAAAGAAGAGAATATACTATAAATTCCAAATTATCAATGAAACATAGCTCCAATCAAATGAGCGGGACTTATAGCTTTTTGCCTCTTGAATAGTTTTGGCATCTCACTTTATCCATTGAAGTTCAGAATGATTGGCTTCTATAGGAACTCGGAGTTCAGATAGTGTTATTGACTCTCCTAGTTCAGTATGATGATTCTTGAACACAGCTTCTTTATGAGTCTTGGCCGTGGCCCTAAGCACTTTGTTTTCCAGTATTACCACCGGATACATAAATGCCACAGACACATAACTGGGTGAACCTTTTCAGATTGTGACTCAGCTTTGCTAAAGTCCCCAATTAGAGGTGTCCAGGGTTCTTAAGCACACTCTTTTTTTGCTTTGGACCTTGACTTTAACCGCTCAGTCTCAAGTTTTCACTTGACACCTACACGCCACAAGCACATGGTTAGGGACAGCTTGGTTTAGCCGCTTAGACCAGGATTTTATTCCTTTAGGCCCTCCTATCCACTGATGCTCAAAGCCTTGGGATCCTTTTTATTTCCCTTGCCTTTTGGTTTTAAGGGTTATTGGCTTTTTGCTCTTGCCTCTTGGTTTTAAGAGCTTTTGGCTTTTTCTGCTTGCTTTTTTTTTCTTTCTATAGTTTTATTTTATTTTTCGCCTATTTTTTTTTTCTGCAAGCTTTGTTCTTTGCTGCTTTTTCTTGCTTCAAGAATCATTTTTATGATTTTTCAGATTATCAAATAACATGTCTCCTAGTCATCATTCTTTCAAGAGCCAACATATTTAACATTCTTAAACAACAACTTCAAAAGACATATGCACTGTTCAAGCATTCATTCAGAAAACAAGAAGCATTGTCACCACATCAATATAATTAAACTAAGTTCAAGGATAAATTCAAAACTCATGTACTTCTTGTTCTTTTGAATTAAAACATTTTTCATTTAAGAGAGGTGATGGATTCATAGGACATTCATAACTTTAAGACATAGTTACTACTACTAATGATCATGTAATGAGGACACAAACATAGATGAGCACATAACATAGAAAACAAAAAACAGAAGAAAATAAGAACAAGGAATGAATCCACCTTAGTGATGGTGGCGTTTCCTTCTTGAGGAACCAATGATGTCCTTGAGCTCTTCTATGTCTCTTTCTTGTCTTTGTTGCTCCTCCCTCATTGCTTTTAGATCTTCTCTGATTTCATGAAGGATGATGGAGTGCTCTTGATGTTCCACCCTTAGTTGCTTCCAATAATTGTGTGGAAAAAAATGTATCCCCTGAGGTATCTCAGGGATCTCTTGATTTGCAGTCAAATATTCTACCACTGAGCTATAGACCCTTGATGGAAGCTTTTGTCTTCCCTTTCCTCTTTCTAGAGGTTTCTCTGGCCTTAGGTGCCATCAATGGTTATGGAAAAAACAAAAAAGCTATGCTTTTACCACACCAAACTTAGAATGTTGCTCGCCCTCGAGCAAAAGAAGAAAGAATAGAAGAATAAGAAGAAGATATGGAGGAGATGGATGGGAGTGTGTATTCGGCCATATGGGTGGGATTGGGTGAGAGAGAGATGTTGAATTTTGAAGGTAGTGGGTGTATGGATGTGAGTGGTAAATGGAAAACAGAAGGGATGATCATGAATGGAAAGAGAGATGATGAGGTAGGTGGGGATCCTGTGGGGTCCACAGATCCTGAGATGATCCTGTGGGATCCACAGATCCTGAGGTGTCAAGGCATTTACATCCCTGCACCAATTTAGGCATGTAAAATGCCCTTGCACACAACTCTGGGCGTTCAGCGCCAGGTTGGTGCCCATTTTGGGCGTTCAACGCCCATTTGCTGCCATTTCTGGTGTTGAATGCCAGAACCATGCTTGTTCTGGGCGTTCAGCGCCAGGATGCTGCCCATTCTGGGCGTTCAGCGCCAGAACCATGCTCTGTTCTGGCGTTTGAACGCCAGACAGATGCTCCTCCAGGGTGAGATTTTTCTTCTACTGTTTTTGATTCCGTTTTTGATTTTTTTGTTTATTTTGTGACTCCACATGATCATGAACCTACAAAGACATATAACTAAGAAAAATATAGTTAGATAAATAAAAATTGGGTTGCCTCCCAACAAGCGCTTCTTTAATGTCAATAGCTTGACAGTGGGCTTTCATGGAGCCTCACAGATATGCAGAGCATTGTTGAAACTCTCCAACACCAAACTTAGAGTTTGGATATGGGAGTTCAACACCAAACTTAGAGTTTGGTTGTGGCCTCCCAACACCAAACTTAGAGTTTGACTGTGGGGGCTTGGGTTGACTCTGCTTTGAGAGAAGCTTTTTCTGCTTCCTCTCCATGGTTGCAGAGGGAGATCCTTGAGTTTTAAACACAAGGGAGTCCTCATTCCATTGAAGGACTATTTCACCTCTGTCAACATCAATCACAGCTCTTACTGTGGCCAGGAAAGGTCTTCCTAGGATGATGGATTCATCCTCTTCCTTTCTAGTATCCAGGACTATGAAATCAGCAGGGATGTAAAGGCCTTCAACCTTTACTGACACATCCTCTACTTGTCCATAAGCCTGTTTTCTTGAACTGTCTGCCATCTCTAATGAGATTTTAGCAGCTTGCACCCCATAGATTCCCAGTTTCTCTATTACAGAGAGGGGCATGAGGTTTATTCCTGAACCAAGGTCACACAGAGCCTTAAAGATCATGGTGCCTATGGTACAGGGTATTATGAACTTTCCAGGATCCTGTCTCTTCTGAGGCAATGTCAGTTGATCCAGATCACTTAGCTCATTGATGAACAAGGGAGGTTCAACTTCCCAAGTATCAATGCCAACTAATTTGGCATTCAGCTTCATGATTGCACCAAGAAACTTGGCAGTTTGCTCTTCAGTAACATCCTCATTCTCTTCAGAAGAGGAATACTCATCAGAGCTCATGAAGGGCATAAAGAGGTTCAATGGAATCTCTATGGTCTCTAGATGAGCCTCAGAGTCCATTGGTTCCTCAGAGGGAAGCTCCTTATTGACCACTGGACGTCCCAGGAGGTCCTCCTCCTTAGGATTTGCGTTCTCCACTCCCCTTGTAGGTTCGGCCATGGTGCTTATGTCAATGGCCTTGCACTCTCCTTTTGGGTTCTCTTCTGTATTGCTTGGGAGAGTACTGGGAGGGATTTCAGTGATCCTTTTACTCAGCTGGCCCACTTGTGCTTCCAAATTTCTAATGGAAGACCTTGTTTCATTCATGAAGCTCACAGTGGCCTTGGATAGATCAGAGACTAGATTTGCTAAATTAGAAGCATTTTGTTCAGAGTTCTCTATCTGTTGCTGAGTGGATGATGGAAAAGGTTTATTATTGTTAAACCTGTTTCTTCCACCATTATTAAAGCCTTGTTGAGGCTTTTGATCCTTCCATGAGAAATTTGGATGATTTCTCCATGATGAGTTATAGGTGTTTCCATAAGGTTCACCTAAGTAATTCACCTCTGCTATTGCAGGGTTCTCAGGATCATAAGCTTCTTCTTCAGAAGATGCCTCTTGAGTACTGCTGGATGCAGCTTGCATTCCATGCAGACTCTGAGAGATCATATTGACTTGCTGAGTCAATATTTTATTCTGAGCCAATATGGCATTCAGAGTATCAACTTCAAGAACTCCCTTCTTCATAGGCGTCCCATTGCTCACAGGACTCCTTTCAGAAGTGTACATGAACTGGTTATTAGCAACCATGTCAATGAGTTCTTGAGCTTCTGCAGGCGTTTTCTTTAGGTGAATGAATCCACCTGCAGAAGTGTCCAGTGACATCTTTGATAGCTCAGATAAACCATCATAGAATATATCCAGGATGGTCCATTCTGAAAGCATGTCAGAAGGACACTTTTTGGTCAACTGTTTGTATCTTTCCCAAGCTTCATAGAGGGATTCACCTTCTTTCTGTCTGAAGGTTTGAACATCAGCTCTAAGCTTGCTCAGCTTTTGAGGAGGAAAGTACTTGGCTAAGAAAGCCGTGACCAGCTTATCCCAAGAGTTCAGGCTGTCTTTGGGTTGAGAATCCAACCATAATCTGGCTCTATCTCTTACAGCAAAAGGGAAAAGCATGAGCCTGTAGACTTCAGGATCTACTCCATTAGTCTTAACAGTATCACATATCTGTAAGAATTCAGTTAAGAACTAAAAAGGATCTTCAGATGGAAGTCCATAAAACTTGCAGTTCTGCTGCATCAGAGAAACTAATTGAGGTTTCAGCTCAAAGTTGTTTGCTCCAATGGCAGGAATGGAGATGCTTCTTCCATGTAAATTGGAATTAGGTGCAGTAAAGTCACCAAGCATCTTCCTTACATTATTATTATTTTCGGCTGCCATCTCCTCTTCCTGTTCGAAAATTTCTGAAAGGTTATTTCTGGATTGTTGCAATTTAGCTTCTCTTAATTTTCTCTTTAGAGTCCTTTCAGGTTCCGGATCTGCTTCAACAAGAATATTCTTGTCCTTGCTCCTGCTCATATGACAAAGAAGAGGGCACAGAAAAAAAAAATAATAATAATAATAGAGATCCTTTATACCACAGTATAGGGATCTTTGTGTGAGTAGAAGAAGAGGGGGAGACAAAGAATGTAATATAATGGAAGAAACACAACTGTGAGGAGGGTTGAGATGTGAGATGAGATGTTAGTAGATGAATAAATAAATAGAATAAGATGGGAGAGGAGGAATTTTCGAAAATAATTTTTGAAAAAGAGTTAGTGATTTTTGAAAATAGTTTTTGAAAAATGTTAGTAATTTTCGAAAATTAGATTTAAAAATTAAAAATTAAAATAATTAATAAATTAAAAAGAAATTTTGAAAAAGGGGGAAGATATTTTCGAAAATGAGAGAGAGAGTTAGTTAGGTAGTTTTGAAAAAGTTAAGAAACAAACAAAAAGTTAGTTAGTTAGTTGAAACAAATTTGAAAATCAATTTTGAAAAGATAAGAAGTTAGGAAGTTAGAGAGGATATTTTTAAATCAAATTTTTGAAAGAGATAAGAAGATATTTTTGAAAAGATATGATTGAAATTAGTTTTGAAAAAGATTTGATTTTTAAAATCACAATTAATGACTTGATTCATAAGAAATCACGAGATATGATTCTAGAATTCAAAGTTTGAATCTTTCTTAACAAGCAAGTAACAAACTTCAAATTTTTTAATCAAAACATTAATTGATTATGTTATTTTCGAAAATTTGATATAAAAATAAGAAAAATATTTTTGAAAAATATTTTTGGAATTTTCGAAAATAACTAAGAATTTTGAAAAAGATTTGATTTTTGAAAAAGATTTTGAAAAAGATAAGATTTTCAAACTGAAAATTTGATTTGACTCATGAGAAACAATTTGATTTTAAAAATTTTTGAAAAAATCAATCCAAATTTTCGAATTTGATGAGAGAAAATGGGAAAGATATTTTTTTTTATTTTTGAAATTTTTTATGATGAGAGAGAAAAACACTAAAAAGATGCAATGCATGAAATTTTTAGATCAAAACATGTGATGCATGCAAGAATGCTATGAATGTCAAGATGAACACCAAGAACACTATGAATGTCAAGATGAACATCATAGACACAATTTTGAAAAACTTTTAATGCAAAGAAAACATGCAAGACACCAAACTTAGAATTCTTTAATGCTTAGACACTAAGAATTCAAGAATGCATATGAAAAACAATAATAGACACAAAACAAAAAACCATCAAGATCAAACAAGAAGACTTACCAAGAACAACTTGAAGATCATGAAGAACACTATGAATGCATGAGAATTTTCGAAAAATGCAATATGCACATGCAATTGACACCAAACTTATAACATGACTCAAGACTCAAACAAGAAACATGAAAAATATTTTTTTGATTTTTATGATTTTCTAATTTTTTTTTATTTTTTTTTTCGAAAATTAATTGAAAAAGGAAAATAAGGATTCCAAAATTTTTAATATGAATTCCAGGAATCTTGCATTCTTAGTCTAAAGCTTCAGTCCAGGAATTAGACATGGCTCACTAGCCAGCCAAGCTTTCAATGAAAGCTCCGGTCCAAAACACTAGACATGGCCAATGGTCAGCCAAGCTTCAGCATGTAATTCAGACATGACACGCCTGACATACTCATTCCCAAAGGAATTAGACATGGCTTTACAGCCAGCCAGACTTCAACATGCTTCATGAAACACTAGAATTCATTCTTAAAAATTTTGAATAAAATTTTTGAAAACATTTTTATATTATTTTCGAAATCAGATGAGAAAATTTTAGAAATATTTTTGAAAAATTTTTGAAAATAAAATAAAAAGAAAATTACCTAATCTGAGCAACAAGATGAACCGTCAGTTGTCCAAACTCGAACAATCCCCGGCAACGGCGCCAAAAACTTGGTGCACGAAATTGTGATGTCCAGGCTCGAACAATCCCTGGCAACGTGAGCAACTTGGTATGCGTAATCATGATTACACCTTAATTATGTAAAATTCATGGCTCTTTCTTTCCCTGGCAATGGCGCCAAGAACATGGTGCCAATACCATGGTTCACAACTTCGATACAACTAACCAGCAAGTGCACTGGGTCGTCCAAGTAATACCTTACGTGAGTAAGGGTCGAATCCCACGGAGATTGTTGGTATGAAGCAAGCTATGGTCACCTTGCAAATCTCAGTTAGGCAGATATAAATTGATAATGGTGTTTTCGAATAATAATTAATAGAATAGGGATAGAAATACTTATGTAATTCATTGGTGAGAATTTCAGATAAGCGAATGGAGATGCTTTCGTTCCTCTGAACCTCTGCTTTCCTGCTATCTTCATCCAATCAGTCTTACTCCTTTCCATGGCTGGCTTTATGCAAGGGCATCACCGTTGTCAGTGGCTACATCCCCTCCTCTCAGTGAAAAATATGCTCACATGCTCTGTCACAGCACGGCTAATCATCTGTCGGTTCTCGATCATGCTGGAATAGGATTCACCCTCCTTTTGCGTCTGTCACTAACGCCCAACAATCGCGAGTTTGAAGCTCGTCACAGTCATTCAATCATTGAATCCTACTCGGAATACCACAGACAAGGTTTAGACTTTCCGGATTCTCTTGAATGCCGCTATCATTCTAGCTTACGCCACGAAGATTCCGGTTAAGAGATCTAAGAGATATTCATTCTAGCTTATTTCATGTAGAACGGAAGTGTTTGTCAGGCACGTGTTCATAAGGGAGAATGGTGATGAGCGTCACACATAATCATCACCTTCATCACGTTCTTGGGTGCGAATGGATATCTTAGAAGCGAAATAAGATGAATTGAATAGAAAACAGTAGTACTTTGCATTAATCTTTGAGGAACAGCAGAGCTCCACACCTTAATCTATGGAGTGTAGAAACTCTACCGTATGAAAATACATAAGTGAAAGGTCTAGGCATGGCCGAGATGGCCAGCCCCCAAAACGTGATCACAGGATCAAAATATAATCCAGGATCCAGGATGGTCAAAAGGACGTCTAATACAATAGTGAAAGGTCCTATTTATAATAAACTAGCTACTAGGGTTTACATGAGTAAGTAATTGATGCATAAATCCACTTCCGGGGCCCACTTGGTGTGTGTTTGGGCTGAGCTTGAGTGTTGCACGTGTAGAGGTCCTTCTTGGAGTTGAACGCCAGTTTTTGTGCCAGTTTGGGCGTTCAACTCTGGTTTTGGCTCCTTTTCTGGCGCTGGACGCCAGATTTAGGCAGAAATCTGGCGTTGAACGCCAGTTTATGTCGTCTATTCTTGGCCAAAGTATGGACTATTATATATTTCTGGAAAGCCCTGGATGTCTACTTTCCAACGCAATTGGAAGCGCGCCATTTCAAATTCTGTAGCTCCAGAAAATTCACTTTGAGTGCAGGGAGGTCAGAATCCAACAGCATCAGTAGTCCTTCTTCAACCTCTGAATCTGATTTTTGCTCAAGTCCCTCAATTTCAGCCAGAAAATACCTGAAATCACAGAAACACACACAAACTCATAGTAAAGTCCAGAAATGTGAATTTAACATAAAAACTAATGAAAACATCCCTAAAAGTAACTAGATCCTACTAAAAACATACTAAAAACAATGTCAAAAAGCGTATAAATTATCCGCTCATCACTTACCCACTTATTCATTAAATTAGCATGAAATTATAATTCCTTCCTGAATTTATAACATGTTTGAAAACTGCTTCCTAGAGACTTTAATTATGTATTTTTAATTCTCCTTTATTCCATTCGATGCCGTGATCTGTGTGTTGAGTGTTTCAGACTTTATAAGGCATGAATGAGTTGGAGATTGGAAAGGAAGCTAGCAAAAATGGAAGGAACACAAGAATTTGAGGAGATAACCAGCGAGAAGTGACGCGGTCGCATGGCTCACACGACCGCGTGAAGGAGAGCAAATCGCAGTGACGCGGCCGCATGGCTCACGTGACCGCGCGGATTGGAAAAGCTCAAGCGACGCGGTAGCGTGGACGACGCGAACGCGTGGCAAAGAAAAGCGCGAATGACGCGTCCGCATGGATGACGCGATCGCGTGACATGTGCGATCTGCATAATCTGCAAAATTCGCTGGGGGCGATTTTGGACCTTATTTTGACCCAGTTTTCGGCCCGAAACAGCAGACTAGAGCCAGAGAATATGCAGAAACAAAATACAACATTCATTCTAAACAGTTTTCAGTTTTTAGATCTAGTTTTACTCCTTTAGGTTTTTCTCTCTAGGTTTTAAAATTTTAATTTTTAATTGGTCTTAGCATTGGAACATTGAGAAGAGTTATTTCCTCATCAAGACTTCGTCATTTTAGTTCGTTCTCTTAACTTGATTTTATTCTTCCATGTTCTTTGCTTTGTTCAATTTTGTCATTTGAATACTTTCATGATTATTTAATACAAGGATTATTTCTTCCATGTTAATTTATTTTCCATTCCAATAATCATGTCTTCTTTTAATTCTCTTTCATATGTTATGGATTTATTATTTACAATGAGCGAGTAGTTTCTTCACTTGATGGGGAGTTGATTGAAAGGAACTCTTGAGTTGGAAGGATTGAAAGAGAATTTGTAATTGGGTTAACTGTTGGATTGCTATCCAGTCACTAACACCAATCCCTTTGAACTAAGTGGGTTGCAACTCGTGAATAGATCTAGCATTCCAACTTGTTTGACTTTCCTTTACCTAGTAAAGGATAACTAAACAGAATAACCATTAATTATAAATTAATCTTGAAATCATCCCATCAATAATAGAGATTCCAACTAATCAACTCCCAGTCAAGGCTTTTATTCATATTATTTAAAAATTTTCTCAATTTAATTTTCCATCTACTTAACTCAACCTTTTGGAACATCTGATTAATAAAATAGCACACTTTTCTGCAACTCGTTGGGAGACGACCTGGGACTCCAACTCCCAGTAATTTTTAATTTAAACTCTCTGTGACATATTTCTAAATTGATAGGCAGATTTTCGGTGAGTTAAGAAATATACTTGCAACATAACTATTTTAATAATTTTTAATTCACCAACTTCTGTGTCTCATCAATAAGCACAAGATAAACCACAAAATCGGGGTTTATCAAATCTCCCCACACTTAAACCAAGCATGTCCTCATGCTAAGAATAAAGAAGGACAAGAAAAGGGGTATGAACATTTATTCAATGCAAATAAACTATACGCACCTATCTATATGTATGCAACTAAATGCGAAATGCTTCTACCTACTTGGTCAAAAGCAAATCAATCTCCAAGAACATATATAAGCGAGTAGGGCTAAGTAATATGATAACTCATGAATCCTACCAATTCAAATATCAAAATAAAGTTCAAATAGACTTGCGAGAAGAATGCTCATGAAAGCAGGGAACAAGGAATTGAGCATCGAACCCTCACCGGATGTGTATCCGCTCTAGTCGCTCAAGTGTATATGGTCGATTCACTCAATTCTCTTCTACTCATGCTTTCCAAGATTTGTTTTTCATCTAACAATCGACAATTATTCAATGCATCCATACATTCATCATGAGGACTTATTCATAGGTTGTAATGGGGCTAGGGTCAAGGTAAGGATGCATATGGTCAAGTGAGCTTGAAATTTGTATCTTTGATTAACCTAAGCTCTCACCAAACACATATAACAACCTATATAATTCTAATACAACACCTAGCTACCCATGATTCCCACTTTTTCACATACTCATGCATTTTTTTTATTCACATTCCATATGCATTAATTTTTATTGAACTTTACTTTGGGGCATTTTTGTCCCCTTTTTATTTCTTTTTCTCTTTTTTCTTTTTCTATATATTTTTTTTCTTATATATATAGAAGAGTAGTATAATCTAGAAGCCCGATGAAGAATATAGCTCAAAGACAGGATTTTAAAAGTGCAAAACGTAATAACGAAGATTCTAACTTAAAGCACAAGATATAGATAAGGTGTATCAAAATATAATAGTGTAAGATCATAAGAATCTAGCCACGGCTCGTGGAGTTTAAGCCGGCTAGCCATATACAGACAAAAAGAACTAGACAGTAAAAACAGCTTATACAATTTTATTCTCTCAATACAAGCCTCTAGGCAAAACAAAATACAAAAGTGAGAGACATATACAAAATAAACCACAAAGACTCAAACAGGAAGTCCGGATCCTCCGCTTCTGTCACCAACCAAACAACTCACCAAGGTGGGTTGCGACCTGCATCTGAAAAATACAATAGAAATATGGTATGAGAACCGGAGGTTCCAGTATGGTAACAGTGCCCAGTGATGTAGGATATAAGACCCCGGGACGCCGAAGGCAATCCTAAGCTCCATATCCATCACAAGAGTTCAAACTTAAAGCATACTAAAACAAATAAGCATAAAATATAAACCTTAACAAAACTAAACCGGGTAATTCTATCTTAGGGGATTTCTATTCTAACCAAACACCGCTGTCCCACAGCCTTCACCAACCTATCCCCCATGCGATCCCATCGCCACCGCCTTCCAAACCTCCTCAATTCCAGTAGAAAACACAATTACTTACAATGCAAGTAAATCACAAGTAGAAACATATAAGGCAAATAATTCAAATAGCAAATAGGCATGTTATACAAATAGGCAAGCCATTTCAAGTAGTCAAAGCATACAAACAGATAGAAAATGCATATGATGAATGCCTGTCCTACTGGCTGTGATATCACATTGTCGGTTCAACTGCCAACCCGACACATCTCCATGGAGATTTCGCCCTTCGGATTCATTATTGGGAACCCCGAGATATAGTGCTCGGATCACTGTCCAGGGTTTTGTGGCTGCACACTCTGATGATCTGAAGGGATGCGAGCGGGATACTCTTACCACCGACCTCGCATCTAAGCATAAGCGGGATGAACCACCGCCCTTACGCCGCCGCCGCTACCTCGACAGGCGGGATCCAACTACAGCCCCTGCCAGGCGCATAGCGTCTCATAGTCTCAATATCAAAATGATACATTAGTGGTTTTCAGAAAACATTTTCAGTGTGTCATGGATCTACCGTCTCATTCCGACTCCTCGACTCACCTCAACCACTGTCAATTCATATTTCCATTTTGAACTCATCAGTTCCTCAATTCTCATCTCATACATCAACCATTCGTCACATACCATCAACCATCCCCAGTACACCCGAAACCTAGACCTCTATCTTCTAAGTTTTCCAAATAATATCATCTAAATCACTTAAATTCTTTCCCATGTTTTAAATATTCAAAACTAGGCCCAAGAGTCCTAAAATGGTGTTAAAGAAGCTTACAACCTTATTGGGAAGGTAGAATAGTTGAAAACAAAGAAAAATTTGAGAAACAGGGCATGTGCGACCGCACACGGGTGTGTGCGTGCGCATGCCCAGGAGATTTTAAAAGTGTGCGTGCACACAGGGGTGTGTGCATACGCACAGATTACTGAAATCCATAAGGTCTATTTGCTCGCACAGGGTGTGCTAGCGCCCCCAACAGACTCTTCTTCCCGACTTGTGTGTGCGTACAGGGGTGCGTGCGTCCGTACAGGTCGTAATTCTCCATTGATGTATGCGCGCACCAGCTGTGCTAGCACTGCAACCAGTAGGCACTTCCCTGCCTATGCGTGCGCACAGGTGTGTGCTTCCGCACAGAGTAAGATTTTTGCCTGGTTGTGCGTGCGCACACATCAGAAATCATAAAATTCTGCAACTTAGCAGAATTTCAGATTTTTAACACCAACTTTGAATGATCATAACTTACTCTACGAAATTCCAAATTTTACAAACTTTATATCAATTTAAAGGGTTTTCAAAGATCTTTAATTCTAAAGAAATTTCATCAAATTTTGAAAACCGAGGCAAAAGTTATGATCAGACAAATTTCACCAAAATTCCCTTTTTACCCAACTTTCACATATACCCAAATCTACCAAATCCATAAGCCACATCCAACTAGATCAATACGAAAAGTCTATTTTCAGCACAATTTACCCTCTTGGGTTACCACTCACCATTTTCAATTACCAAACCCCAAGTATATAGCTCTAAAATCAATCCTCCATCAACACATTCACCAATCATCACTTTATCTCTATAAATTCTCATTTTCATCCTCATTCATACATTACATTCATATCCATCAATATGCAATCATTCAAAATCATAAACCATCATATCTCAAGATCATCATTCATCATATCTCAACATCATCATTTCTCAACATAGCAACATCAATCCAACATACAACATCAACCAACTATCATCAACAACCATATAAATCCAACCTATCCTATAGGTCACTAGCCTAAGTGTCCATGAATGTTATATACTACATAGAAAAAACCGAAACCATACCTTGGCCGATCCCCTATATGCACAAAAACCCCAAATTGAGCCCAAGATAAGCTTTGAATCACAATCTAAGCCACCAAGAATCTCCAACAAGCATCAACAAGCTCCAAACTCACCATAATAAAGCTATATATACACAAATCTTCATAAATCAACCTAGGGCTCATTATAATTGAAATTTCACAAGAATTTTAATGCCTCTTACCTTGCCCAATAGTTTTGGAAGCCAAAACCAACATCAATCAAAGGCTAGAGTGTACTTAAACACCCAAAAATCACAAAACCTCACTTAGCCAAAATCCTAGATTTTCGAAACTTTGAAGATAAGAACTGAGAAGATTTCGTGGATACCTCTCCAGTTTCTTGGATAGGTTTTGTAGAGCTCTTCACAAGGAACGCGTGGTCGCAAACGGTGTGGCGATCGGAGCTCCGTAGCTCAAGATATGAGCTTGAGAAGTTGGAAGTGAATGGTGACAATGGAGTTCTCTTCTCCTTCTCTTCTCAGCTGGTTGTGGGTGTGTTTGAGTGTGTTATGGTTGTTTGGGTTCATTAAATGAACTTTATATATGTTGGGCTTGGACCCAACCCATTAGCGTTTTTCGCCCGTTTGGCCCAACTTCGGGCCAAACCTTTAAAATTAATGCGTAGTTTTCTATTTCTGATATTTTTCTAAAGTTTTTGATGGTTTTCACTTTTTCTCGTGCAGTACCGGGCAGACTTGAACCAGTTCAAGTGGTTCAACTGCCGGTTTGCAGTTTTTCACGGTTTTTCGCAGAAAATACATTTTCTGACTCCGAAAGATCTACTAAGTCCAAAAATCATATTTAAATCCCCAAATTCTCATCCTAACTTTCCGGAATTTAATTTGGGAAATTTAAATGATTTTATTCGTGAAAAATTCGATTCTTACATTCTTCCCTCCTTAAAAAGATTTTTTCCCTCAAAAATCCGATCCACGCGATGTAATAGATATATATTACATATTCTCCACGAAGCATCCTACTTTCAACGTTACTTACTCAACAAGTTGCCAAAGCATCTCGTTCTCTAATTCCCAAGTATGCTCTCCAACTCCTGCTCTCCTCCAAGCAACCTTGACCAATGAAACTTCCTTTCCTCACAGCTTCTTCACACGGGTATCATCGACTCTTACTGGTGTCACTTGGAATGTCAAGTTCTCTCTCAACTCGACCGACTCAGGTTCTAACATATGAGCCGCATCCGATGTGTACTTACAGAGTTGTGACACTTGGAATACGTCATGCAAGTTAGACAGATGGGGTGGCAAGGCTACTTGGTACGCCACCGACCCGAATCACCTTAGAATCTCAAATGGTCCTACATATCTCGGATTCAACTTTTGGTCTTAATTACTCTTCCAACCCCAGTTGTCGGTGTAACCCTAAAAAATACATGCTCTCTCACTCCAAACTCTAAAAGTTTCCTTTTCTGGTCTACATAACTCTTCTGTCGACTCTAGGAAGTTAGAATTCTCTCCCAAATCTTCTTAATCTTCTCCGTAGTCTCTGCTACTAAATCTGGACCCAATACACTTGCTTCACCAGATTCATACTAACAAAGTGGAGACTGGTACTTCTGTCTATACAAGGCCTCATACGGAGCTATCCCTATGCTCGCATGAAAGCTGTTTTTGTACGCAAACTCCACCAATAGCATGTAGCGGTCCCAACTTCTGGGTTGATCCGAAACATATGCTCTCAATATATCTTCCAACGTCTGAATGGTCCTTTCCGACTGTCTATCTATTTGTGGATGATATGCGGTACTAAGACATAGCCTCGTACCGAAAGCTCTTTGGAAAACTCCCCAAAACCTTGAAGTGAATCAAGCATTACGGTCTAATACTATGCTCAACGGTACACCATGCAACCTTACTATCTCCGTTATATACAACCTCGTTAACTCCTCCATAGAACAGTTCACTCAGATAGGCAGAAAATGAGCAGATTTGGTTACACGATCCACGATCACCCAAACCGCATCAAATCCCGACCTAGTCCTCAGTAAACCGGTCACAAAATCCATTGCGATTCCTCCCCACTTCCACTGAGGAATTCCAAGAGACTGTAGCGTCCCCGACGATTTCTGATGCTTTACCTTCACCTTCTGACACGTCAAACACTTGGACACCGTTGAAGCTACATCACCTTTCATCCCAGGCCACCAGAACATCTTCTTTTTGTCTTAAAACATCTTCGTGCTTCCTGGATTAAAAGAAAACCCACTGATGTGAGCCTCCGACAAAAGTCTTGCCTCAAATTTCAGACATCTGGTATGCAAATTCTCCCCTTGTATCTCCAGAAGCCTTCATCATCCTTGGTGTAATCTCTAAGCCTCTTTTCACCAACTGGTTGGAATAGTTGCTGAAACTTCTGCTCATCTTGCTGAGCTATTTGTATCTCTGATTTAAACGTGCTTGAGATTTGTAACGGGTTCAAACAAGCTCTTCCGGCAACTTCACCAATGTCCAGCTTAAGATCCACAAACTTATCCACCAGCTCTTCTTCTTTGATTCTCATCCAAGTTATTGTCAAGGACTTCTGACTCAAAGCGTTTTTTACCACATTCGCCTTTCCAGGGTGATAACTCAACTCAAAATCATAATCTTTAAGCAACTCCATCCACCTTCTCTAGCGCATATTAAGCTCTTTCTGATCAAAGATGTACTTGAGACTCTTATGATCAGAAAAGACACTAAACTTTACTCCGTACAAGTGGTGTCTCCAAATCATCAATGCAAACACAATCGCCGCTAATTCCAGGTCATGAGTGGGGTGATTCACCTTATGCGGTCTCAACTGACGCGATGCGTAAGCCACCACATTCCGATGTTACATCAACACGCAACCCAAACCCTTCAACGAAGCATCATAGTATACTTCAAATGGTTCATGCAATTTCGGTAAGATTAAAACAGGTGCTGAAGTTAACTTCTACTTCAAAGTCTAAAAACTCTCTCGCCTTCCGCTGCGTCACTCTGATTATCGTCGTTAAGAATCCGAAGATTTTTCCTTAAACTAAATACCGGTTTGTAGTATTTTTCAAAACCTTTAAAATAAGTTCAATCTAAATTAGTCCATTGTTAAAACCTTATTAAAAGAGTCAAAAATGTTTTATTTGTAAATCAATCATCGTAAAGCATGATTTTCCTAAATTCATTGAAACCCTTAAGTAAAAACCTTTCCATTTAAACCCCTTTTTGTTAAGCTAAAATTTACAAACCAAAATCACAAGTTCACAAAATCTTAGAACTCGCTTTCCTTTTTAAATTATATCATTTGATCAAAGTTCTAATCCTAATTTCAAAACCGAATTATTTAAATTAAAGCTCCAAACCAGATTTGAAAATCATTTTAAACCTTAAAACCGCAAAATCACAGTTAAAAACCGCAAAGGCGTCAGTCGGTATTTCCATTGCCACTAGTGCTGAATCACACCCTTCATCCCTACAGGGAGCCGACAAGGCTTCTACTCATGCCTGGTAACCATTCCGGCACGTCCACTCTGATTGTTCATCATCACAAGTCTGAAATCCTTGGCTACTGCCACTAGTATCCTTCTTTTCCCATGGTTTACTCTCAACACAACTCTAAGCCCTTGTAATCCTAACGGCGACTTTACAGAGATAGAACTAGGTTACCCTCAAATCCATGCAATGTAATACTCAAGGCATACGCTTACCTTTCGTCGAAAGGTTCGACCCCGGCGGATCACGTGTATCCACGGTACACACATGGCCTGACTGTTGATTCTGACCCTCATCTCGGTTTCTCCTGCAGCGACAATACTTAGATATATGTCCAGGGTTCCACAAGTATAGCATCGACCATCTCCTTTTGCCATGTGAAACTGGGCCTTTTTGTTGTCCTTTCTGAAGTTCCCTTGACCTTGCAGATGCTGAGGAATATATCCATCTTTCTTGAAGTTCTGTCCCCTTGGTCCAAGGTAATCATCACGTTCCCTACTATTGTTTCCTCCATGAGTGTCCCTCAATGAGGCTACCGTCCACCAATTCAGAGAATCTCCTAGTCTCCAATGGAGCCACAGCACGCCTGATATCTTCTCTCAGCCCTACTTTATATTTAACGCATTTCTAGCCTTCATAGGACTTAGGGGAACCCTTACTTATCCTCGAGAACTTACAAAGTTCCTCAAACTTGCTGGTGTATTCAGCTATAGTCATGGACCCTTGCTTCAACTGTAAGAACTCCAACTCTCTGGCCTCCTTTATCGAATCAAAAAGTACTTCTTGTAGAAGGCTTCCTCGAATAACGCCCAAGTAATGCTCATGTTCCATTGGTGTAGTAGTCGACGCTCTCCTTGCCACCATTGCTGAGCTTCTCCCACTAGTTGATAAGCCGCATGCTCTACAAATTGGTCATACGGTACATGTTGAGTTAGCAATGCACGCTCCACAGCTTGGAACCAGTTGTTTGGTTCAGTATGGTTTGTTGAACCAGTGAAAACCGGCGGGTCAGCTTTTCAAAAAATAGCTAGAGTTTTCAGAACACCTCTTAATTTTCCCTCAACACGCTCTCCATGTTCGTTTCTGCTTCCGACCGATTGGACTAACCTCTGCACCACTTGCAAAGTCACAACAGCATTCGCTTCCATGGTGTTCGCCAGATTCGTCATCACCATCATGAATTCGGCATGATTATCAGCTGGTTGCTCATTCCTACTTTCTCGTGTACGTGCTCGACCTTGTCCGTGAGTGGCCATTTGGTTTTCTGTCTACACCAAACAGTCGATATCAAGGTGATCAGTCTCAATATCAAAAGCCTAGTGTTTCAATTACCCCCAAAATAGGCACTCACAAACAAGCATGCTATGAAATATCAAGTAGATAACCTAAATAGCATGAAAGAAAAATGACCCAGAGTATGTAATGAAGCACAATCGGTCCATCCTTCAGGCTCACGAGGATGAACCGCTCTGATACCACTAAATGTAACACCCTAATTAGCCTAAGCTTTACCTCGCATCCTAAAGCAAAGGTTAATCAGAGATTACGAAAGTTCTAAGCTCATATGTTATATAGAAGAGTAGTATAATCTAGAAGCCTGATGAAGAATATAGCTCAAAGACAGGATTTCAAAAGCGCAAAACATACTAAAGAAGATTCTAACTTAAAGCACAAGATATAGATAAGGTGTATCAAAATATAATAGTGTAAGATTATAAGAATCTAGCCACGGCTCGCAGAGTTTAAGCCGGCTAGCCATATACAGACCAAAAGAACAAGACAGTAAAAACAGCTTATACAAGTTTATTCTCTCAATACAAGTCTCTAGGAAAAATAAAATACAAAAGTGAGAGACATATACAAAATAAACCACAAAGACTCAAAAAGGAAGTCCGGATCCTCCGCTTCTTTCACCAACCAAACAACTCACTGAGGTGGGTTGCGATCTGCATCTGAAAAACACAACAGAAATATGGTATGAGAACCGAACGTTCTCAGTATGGTAACAGTGCACAGTGATGTAGGATATAAGACCCTGGGATGCCAAAGGCAATCCTAAGCTCCATATCCATCACAAGAGTTCAAACTTAAAGCATACTAAAACAAATAAGCATAAAATATAAACCTTAACATAACTAAACCGGGTAATTCTATCTTAGGAGATTTCTATTCTAACCAAACACCGCTGTCCCACAGCCTTTACCAACCTATCCCCCATGCGATCCCATCACCACCGCCTTCCGAACCTCCTCAATCCCTGTATAAAACACAATTGCTTACAATGCAAGTAAATGACAAGTAGAAACATATAAGGCAAATAATTCAAATAGCAAATAGGCATGTTATACAAATAGGCAAGCCATTTCAAGTAGTCAAAGCATACAAACAGATAGAAAATGCATATGATGAATGCCTGTCCTACTGGCTGTGATATAACATTGTCGGCTCAAATGCCAACCCGACACATCTCTATGGAGATATTGCCCTTTGGGTTCATTATTGGGAACCCCCGAGATATAGTGCTCGGATCACTGTCCAGGGTTTTGTGCTTGCACACTCTGATGATCCAAAGGGATGCGAGCGGGATACTCTTGCCACCGACCTCGCATCTAAGCGCAAGCGGGACGAACCACCACCCTTACACCGCCGCCGCTACCTCGACAGACGGGATCCAACCATAGCCTTTGCCGGGCGCATAGCATCTCATAGTCTCAATATCAAAATTATACATCAGTGGTTTTTAGAAAACATTTTCAGTGTGTCATGGATCGACCATCTCATTCTGAGTCCTCGACTCACCTCAACCACTATCAATTAACATTTCCATTTCGAACTCATCAGTTCCTCAATTCTCATCTCATACATCAACCATTCGTCACATACCATCAACCGTACCAGTACACCCGAAACCTAGACCTCCATCTTCTAAGTTTTCCAAATAATATAATATAAATCCCATAAATTCTTTCCCATGTTTTAAATATTTAAAACTAGGCCCAAGAGTCCTAAAATGGTGTTAAAGAAGCTTACAACCTTGTTGGGAAGGTAGAATAGTTGAAAAAAAAGAAAAATTTGAGAAACAGGGCATGTGCGGCCGCACAGGGGTGTGTGCGTGCGCACGCCAGGAGATTTTAAAAGTGTGTGTGCGCACAGGGGTGTGTGCGTACACACAGATTACTGAAATCCATAAGGTCTGTTTGCTCGCACAGGGTGTGCTAGTGCCCCCAACAGACTCCCCTTCCCGACTTGTGTGTGCGCACAGGGGTGTGTGCGTCCGCACAGGTTGTAATTCTCCATTGATGTGTGCGCGCACCAGCTGTGCTAGCGCTGCAACCAGTAGGCACTTCCCTGCCTGTGCGTGCGCACAGGTATGTGCGTCCGCACAGAGTAAGATTTTTTCCTGGTTGTGCGCGTGCACAAGGCTGTGCGTGCGCACACATCAGAAATCATAAAATTCTGCAACTTAGCAGCATTTCAGATTTTTAACACCAACTTTGAATGATCATAACTTACTCTACAAAATTCCAAATTTTACAAACAGTATATCAATTTAAAGAGTTTTCAAAGATCTTTAATTCTAAATAAATTTAATCAAATTTTGAAAACCAAGACAAAAGTTATGATCAGACAAGGTTCACCAAAAATCCGTTTTTTACCCAACTTTCACATACACCCAAATCTACCAAATCCACAAGCCACATCCAACTAGATCAATACCAAAAGTCCATTTTCAGTACAATTTACCCTCTTGGGTTACCACTCACCATTTTCAATCTCCAAACCCCAAGTATATAGCTCTAAAATCAATCCTCCATCAACACATTCACCAATCATCACTTTATCTCTATAAATTCTCATTTTCATCCTCATTCATACATTACATTAATATCCATCAATATACAATCATTCAAAATCATAAACCATCATATCTCAGCATCATCATTTCTTAACATAGCAACATCAACCCAACATACAACATCAACCAACTATCATCAACAACCGTATAAATCCAACCTATCCTATAGGTCACTAGCCTAAGTGTCCATGAATGTTATATACTACATAGAGGAAACTGAAACCATACTTTGGCCGATCTCCTATATGCATGAAAACCCCAAATTGAGCCCAAGATAAGATTTCAATCGCAATCTAAGCCACAAAGAATCTCCAACAAGCATCAACAAGCTCCAAACTCACCATAATCAAGCTATATATACACAAATCATCATAAATCAACCTAGGGCTCATTATAACTGAAATTTCACAAGATTTTCAATGCCTCTTATCTTTTCCAACAGTTTTGGAAGCCAAAACCAACATCAATCAAAGGCTAGAGTGTACCTAAACCCCCAAAAATCACAAAACCTCACTTAGCCAAAACCCTAGATTTTCAAAACTTTGAAGAGAAGAGCTGAGAAGATTTCGTGGTTGCCTCTCCGGTTTCTTGATTGGGTTTTGTAAAGCTCTTCACAAGGAACGCATGGCCGCAAACGGTGCGGCGATCGGAGCTCGGTAGCTCAAGATATGAGCTTGAGAAGTTGGAAGTGAATAGTGACAATGGAGTTCTCTTCTCCTTCTCTTCTCAGCTGGTTGTGGGTGTGTTTGAGTGTGTTATGGTTGTTTGGGTTCATTAAATGAACCTTATATATGTTGGACTTGGGCCCGGTCCAACCCGCTAGCGTTTTTTGCCCGTTTGGCCCAACTTCGGGCCAAACCTTTAAAATTAACGCCCGGTTTTCCATTTCTAATAATTTTCTAAGGTTTTTGATGGTTTTTACTTTTTCTTGTGCGGTACCGGACAGACTTGAACCGGTTCAACTGGTTCAACTGCCGGTTAGCGATTTTTCGCTATTTTTCGCAGAAAATACATTTTCTGACTCCGAAAGATCTACTGAGTCCAAAAATCATATTTAAATCCCTAAATTCTCATACTAATTTTCCAAAATTTAATTTGGGCAATTTAAAAGATTTTATTCGTGAAAAATTTTGTTCTTACACTTTTCTTCAGATTAGAAGGCCCAAAACTGGCATCCAATGCCAGCTTCCTACCCCCTTCCAAGCGTCCAACGCCCAAAGAGTAAAGCCCAGCATCCAAAGGCCCAGAGAGGATCCCCTAGCTGGCGTTCCACACCCAAGGAGCCTTATAGCACGTGGATCTCATCAAAGCTCAGCCCAACCACTTACCAAGTGGGCCCCAAAAGTGAATTTTAGCACTAAATAGACTGTTTTACCCTTTCTGTGTAATCCTTACTCATTAACCTAGTATTTAAAGAACTTTTACACCTCTCACGAGGGAAAGTCTGCCATTTTTTCATTTTTGTTTTGTTTTTACCTCAGTATGAGTTTCTAAACCTCCTAGGTTGAGGGGAGGAGTCCTGCTGAGTCGTATGAATTAATAAAAGTACTACTATTTCTCTTTGATCCGTGTTTGATTAATTCTAAGATGTATATTCGTACTTCATCATGGTGAATAGGATGATCTAACCAATTAGCTCTGTTCATCACATTAAGACGAACGTGCCTGACAAACATTCGTGTCTACTTGGGTCAGAGTGCGTCTTTCACCGGATAAGGACGACCAACAGCTTGAATATACATCTCTCAGACGGCTAATCTATGATTTCGTTGGGAGCTTCTCAAGACATCAGTTCAGCCTATTTCCAGGGAGATTAGGGTCTCTGTGGTAGAGGTTAGAATCCATAAAAGAAGCATTCTCTGATCCGGAAGATCCGACCTTGTCTGTGGTGTTTTGAGTAGGATTATTAAGGAGAATAGCCTGCAGAAACTTCACCCTCAAGTATAGATGGATCCACACTAAACCTGGGGTTCAGATCCAGAGGAGTATTGACAGTTGCTCAAACCAGTATCAATCACATACAGCCTTCCATTGAAGAAATCATTCACAAGCAAAGAGAGTAGTAATACCAGAGTTAATTCAGAAAGACTCATCAAGGTTGGGATTTCAAGAGCTAGATGCAAGGGTTGGACTGCTGATCAATTAGTTGGATCTAAGAGAAGAGTTTGGTACTTCATTGAGAATTTGGATTGCTTGCCACCCGGTTGGAACAATGATGATCCACTTAAAGATGGGTGTAGAAACAAGATTTGGGATCCCAACATACAAGAGGATCAACTTTGGGAGCTCAAAGCTTGTGAGAAACTTCATCAAGGCTTGGTGAATTCACTTGGAAATGTTGGAGCTTATTGGAAGTCCAAGCGTTGGTGGAAGTTTCAAGATGAGTTCAAGCACAAGCCACCATGACAAGGAGCTCACCAAATGTCCAACTTAAGGACTTTAACTAAAAGTGCTAGGTGGGAGACACCCCACCATGGTAAATTCTTCCTATTTTCTCTTTTATTTATATTAGTCATAAGTTGAATTTTCAATTTTAGTTAGATTTATTTATTTTGAGTTATAGTTTAGCTTGTTTAATAAGCTTTGACATTACTTTGGTAGCTATTAGCTTCTCGATCAGCTTTAAAAAAAAAGAGGTTGTCATGCGTACGTGTCGATGTCAATTTCACTCTCTGGTACAAAAAACCCGAGAGTTATGCTGGAACCGTGCGGGTGGGGTGTCAGGCGCACAACCCAACCCACGCGTGCACGTCGCTGACGCGTACGTGTCATTTGCGTTTTTTTTACCACCCACGCGTAGGCGTGGACGACGCGTGCGCGTCGACGCCAATATTTTGATGGTTCAATACTAAAACCCGAGAGTTGCGCGGGAACTGCGCGAGTGTGGTGCGAGGAGCATAATTCACACCTAGGCGTACGCGTCAGCGTGACTGACGCGTACGCATCACCTCCTCATTCTGTAACCCACGCGTGCGCTTGGGCGACGCTTACGCGTCACTTCTTCTTTCTTCTCTGCTTTCTTATTCTTTCCTCTTCCTGTCTCACTTTCTTCTCCTACCTTCTCATCCTTATCCTCTTCCATTCTCTTTTACTTATCACATTTGCATCCTTGCATTCATTGCATTTTAACTTTGTGCATGTTTTTATTTCCTTTTCTAAGTTTGTTATTTTTTCTATTGGTGTTAAATGTTCTTACTCGTCTGTCAAATATTTCTTCCATTATTTTGGTACTTAGTGACTTGTTTTATATTGTTGGGTGATATTATTTATAGGTCAATGCTAATCTTTTAAGACACTTATATTCCTTTTGCATTGATATGAACTTATATTGTCTTTTATGACCCACTCTCTCTCCCTCATTGTTGTGATTCTTGCACTATTGATATGTCATTCTCCTATTTTGTTTTTTCACTTGCATGTTGTGGCTACCATGTAGTTGAGAACCTCATTATTATTTGGCATTAGCACACCCATATTTTAATTGTTTGCATATCTTTGTTTGTGGGTTATTCTCCTTCCTTTTTCTCTTCTTTCAGGGTGGCCACCAAGAAGGGAAATGGAACACTTCAAAATGGGGCAACAAATAAGAGCCGTGATAAACCCCATATTTAGGGTTTATCTTGTGCTTGATTTGGGAGATTTTATGACCTTACCCATATTTATTCAATGAAATAGCATGGTTTCATGATTGTCTCCCAATTTGTGCTTAAGTGTGAAAACATGCTTTCTAGGTCTTTAATTAGCTAAATTTAATTCACCTTTGATTCTACTAGATGCCTTGATTTGTTTGTTAAGTGCTTTCAGGTTGAAAAGGGCTAGGAATGGATCAAAGGAGTGAAGAGAAAAGCATACAAAGTGGAGAAATCATGGAAAAGCCAAAGATTTGAGAAACATCATCCACGCGCACGCGCACGGTACGCGCACGCGTGGATTGGTTTGTGCCTTAGGCCCAATTTTTACACAGTGCAGGCCCAACTTTCGGGTTTTTGGCTGGGGTGAAGTTTTCTCATCCACGCGTACGCACACATGGTGCGTCCGCGTGGATGGTCAAAAATGCTTGATGCGCGCGTATGCGCCAGGTACGCGTACGCGTGGATGGTGCTCTATTTTTCAAAATTTTTCTATATTTTTTTGCACCAATCCAAGCATTCCGAACGTCCAAACAGCTACCAAAACACTCTAAAACCTTATTTAACATATTATACTATCAATTAAACTCAATAAACTAAATAAAACATGAAATCAAACCTATTCTACCAATATTTACAAAAGAAAAAAATGAAAAGAGTTTACCATGGTGGGGTGTTTCCCACCTAGCACTTTTGTTTATTGTCCTTAAGTTGGACTTATGGGGAGCTCCTCTCAAGGTGGCTTGTGCTTGAAGCTATCATTGAACTCCCACCAACGCTTGGTTCTCCATTGTGCCCCAAGATTTCTTATTTGTTGCACCAAGTGTTGATGGAGTTCTTCACAAGCTTGAGGCTCCCAAAGTTGATCCTCTTTTTGTGATCCGGGATCCCACACTTTATTTTCACACCCGTCTTGAAGTTGATCATCATTATTAGTCCAACCGGGTGGTGAGTAGGGTGAATTCTCAATAAAATGTCCAACAATTCTCCTAGACCCATCTAGGTGAGCACTACTCCAACCTTTATATCTCATGTTTGATGCATCAACCATAATGAGACTTGATTTGCAACGCCAACCACAAAACCTTTTTCGTTTATGCTTCATCCCACAAAGCTCCCTAAGTTGGCCATCCGTTTCAAGAAAACCATATTCAAGTGGGATAATAAAGCTAATAGAAATGAATTTCACCCACTCAAATGAAGGAGTAGATGGCAACCTAGGCAAAGGTGATTCTAAGGGTCTTGACAAAGCGTATTCAATTCCTATCCTCATTTTTCTAAGGATTTCCACCTCTTCACAAGACTTTTCAATTATAATCCTTTGTTCAACAATTTTATCTAAACCTTTTCCCTTACTCAAATCATAATTGGGAAGGTGAGAAAAATTTACCTCCACATTACCTTCACATCCCACGGGGAAAGGTTCTTCATGCTCAAAGGATTCTTCACCACTAAGACTTGATGCTTGATCTTCAATTCCAAGGGAACTCAATTCTTGCTCTATCCCATCCAAGTCTTCATAAGGAATATGCCTTGGAGGTTGTGCACTTTCCTTCCTAGCATCAATTTCAATCATCTTGGAGGGGTTTTCTTCAACTCTATGTTCCCATGGAGGCTCCACATCTCCTAAGTCTTCAACCAATTCTTCCTCTTCTTCAATAATTATAGCTTCCTCCAATTGTTGCAATACAAAGCATCTTCCCTCATTCTCCAATAATCTCTCCTTCATGTTATGCTCTTCATTTGATTCTCCACATGTAGCCATGAGAGTTCCTTGAGTGTTCAAACATTGGGATGCTAACCGGTTTACCATCTTATCCAAGGCGGCCGTGAATTGTTGCACATCCCTTTTCATCTTCTCTTGTCCTTGAACAAGAATATCAAGGATGTCATCCATTGGAGGTTGGGGTGGATGGAAGGGTTCATCAATTTGGGGGGAAGGATTTATAGTAGGAAGGTGGTTCCTCTTGGTAGAGTTGTGGTGGTTCAATATTTTTCATTCTTTCCACTTGTTGCACAACACACTCCATGGTTGCTTGAAATTGATCCAATGTTTCCTTGAGACGATTCCTTAACTCTTGTTCCTCTTGGATATCATGAGTAGGATCATATGGCTCTTGGATTGAAGGACATGAGTATTCTTCCATGTGAGGTTGTGGTAGAAAGTAGAGTTCATCTTGTGGTTGAAAATTTTCATACATTGAGGTGGTTCATCTTGGTAATAACATGGAGGGGGTGGCTCTATGTGTGGTTCATATGGCTCATATGGTTGTTGGTAGGATGAATATGGATTAGGGTCATATGAAGATAGTTGGTGAAAAGTGGCTTGTGAGTATGGTTGATGGCTGTATTGAGGATATGGCTCATAGGTGTATGGTGGTGGTTCTTGGAAGTCACAAGGGGACTCACCATAACTATTAGATTGGTGTGCATCATAGAATGGCCCTTCTTCATAGTGCATTGGTGGAGGTTGTTGCCATGAAGATTGATCATATGCATATGGCTCCTCCCACCTTTGATTATCCCATCCTTGATACACATCTTCATTGTAGTTCCCATTTCCTACAACATAGTTGTAATCACACTCATAGCTAAAGTGAGATATCATAATGGAAAGAGAAAATAGAAACAAAAGCTAATAAGAAAGAATGAAACAAAGTCCTAAAATTAGCAAAAACTAGCAAGCAATCCAAAAAAAAATAAAGCTATTCACACTATTCACATATATACAATAACCAATAACATAACACCATTGCAATTTCCCGACAACGGCGCCATTTTAATGAGAAGACTCACTACAAGAAAACATGTCTTTTGCCACGCTTTTAAAGCGTGGCGAAAAGCTGAAAAAAGCGTGGCGATAGCTTTTCGCCATACTTTTTGAGCTACCGCTACGCTTTTGAAAGGGTGACCTATCAAAGGGTGGCGGTTGCTCTATCGCCACGCTTTTTGCAGCCTATTGCCACGCTTTTTGTTTGCCATGCTTTTTTACAAACTGCCACTTGGAAAAGCGTGGCTGTAGGTGGGAAATATGGCCATGCTTTTAAAGCGTGGCGATAGGTGGAGATACGGCCACGTTTTTAAAGCGTGGCAATAGGTGGAGATACGGCCACACTCCATAGCAAAATATACAGCCACGCTTTAAAAGCGTGGCGAAAGCCTTGTTAAATTAAAAAAAATAATTTCTTTTCGTTACTTGATCTTCATTACTACACAATATAAATTTTCAATCCTTTTTTATTACCAAACCTACAAATATAATATGCAATTTTTATTACAAGACAAATCAAACAATAATTAGTGAGATATATAATTTACTATAATTATTTTATACATTAAAAAACTATTACTCAAATACAAAATAAATCTCGAGTTCAGATTCCAAAACTAAAAACCGAAGAAAAATACAGAAACAATACAAGTTAAAACTGCTCATAATATATCAAATTACACTAATAGAGATGATTATCAACCTAAATACTTAGTAAAAGATCAAAATCAACCTAAAACTGCTCCACTTTGTGCATTAAGGGTTCAAGTTATCCATTCCAATACTAGCCTGCAGCAAAATATCAAGAACAAATTGAACCAACAAAAACGATATATATAAAAATATTATAAGAAATAATCTAATTTATGCATGTATTAACAATTCCAAATTAAACCAGGTTCACATTCTACTATAAAAAGTCATCAGCATTGTTATGCTAATAGGAATAAAAATTCCAAACACCTTGCACATCTATTTATCTTTATTATTACAAAAAGTAGTACGCACCTAATGAGCAGCTTCTACCTAGCATCCATTTACAAATAGTGGCAGTGGTATTCCAAACTCATAGTAAGTGAAAATTAGTGAAGAAAATGGATTGAACTACATTTTGAATCCATAAAGTTCACCATTTTGCCGATTTGCATTTGGCAGATATTGCACTCCCTTGGAAGTAAGGCTTGGAGGTTCTCAACTTCTTCATAAGTTGGTCTCTTATAGTCTACTGTCTGTTAATCATTTAGCAAAAAAATTAGATCCTTAGAGAGAGATAATAAATTCTCACTATCTTATTTTATTTTATTTAGAAAAAAAAGACCCATAAGCGAGGATTATCAAATACTGTTAGATTGAACCACAGATAGCCAGAAGTTGAATTGAATGCTCACTGATTGGTAATGCAAATCTAAAAGTACAATAACACGAAACTAAACTATGCTCAAAATACCAAATTAAATTATTGAACAACTATAAAGCAGATGCATTATTAGCTCTTTTTTCAAGTGACAAAATTATTTATTTGCAAAACCAATAAAGCAATAAGGTTGATGCAGAATGCTTAAGGTATACCAGTGAGGGAAAAAATTTGCATCTTGTTGAAGAATCCAAGAAAGCAGTGAGATCAACCATGTCTTCAAGTTTGAACTTTATGCCAGTCTCCTCTTCAACCTGTCAGAGGCACAACTAAGCCATGAAGAGAATTGGAGAGAGAGAGAGAGAGAGAGAGAGAGAGAGAGAGAGAAGCCTCACGAACTGCAGTGCCAACGAAATCACCCTTGTCATCATCCAACATTCCAGCAGGCAATTCCAAAATAATTCTTCCAGTAGGAACCCTTGCCTAATAAATAAAAAATAATAAGCATAATATGGAACTCTAGTTAAAATGTTTGAAAAAAAACATAGTTCTCTCTGCAAGGATCCAACATCTAAGAACCTGTTCAGTAAGGACAGCATAAGTTTCACCATCTGATTCCAGAAGTATCAACACAGTCACAACAGGTCCTCTTGCAAATACAATACCTGGAACCTAATCACGGTTTACTTTATTATATATAAAGAAAGAAATCAGCATCAGGTGCAAGTGCACAGAAATTACAAGCAAAAACGGAATGATGGATGCTTGAGAACATAAGGTAAGAAGCAAAAGATCCTAATAGTTGTGCATTTTAGATACCACATAGCTCAGAATGTGGTATGCTTATGAATCAAATACTATTAATACATTGCTTGCCATGATGAGGAATCCAATTTTTGGATATTGAAGCACAAGAAGCTATTTTTGAATAATATATATAGAGCGTAACAGGTAAAATGTCTACTAGTTCATAGCCCCTTGCTAAAATTAACACAAGAAAATGGAAACATAGACTGGCTTATAAATGTCAACTTTAAATTTGAGAAACCCAATGTGCTTTCCAAACATGTCTACACCCTGTTTACACCAAAAAGAGTCCAACTAGTTTCGTTGATTTTGATTTGAGAACATGAATAAGACTAGAAGACTAACAGGTTAGTCAGTTACTTAAATTACCACTTAACAAGGCCTAATTATCAGAAATCATATCCACTTTTTAAACACTGATGATGCAATTACTTGAATTAGAACTTATCTCAGAGCCAAGGTGCCATCAGCTAGAATCCCAATCCCACTTTGCAAGTTATGCAACCATTGCTTGAATAAAGAGGAATGAATAGCATTCCTGCAATGGAAAACAATAAAAACCAAACCAAACCACCACAACTGAGACATGTTTTTTATATAGCTTGATAACAAGAAGAAACTGTGTGCCTATCAATTCTCTTTTGCCATTACATCTCATGGGGACTTGTCAAAACCTAGCATCTAATTGAACAAAACCTCCAATATCTAATTTTAGTAGCTGTCAAAATCTGCAGGGTGTGAAAGAGGAAGAAAAGAATGCCTAAATCCATCTTTTAATATAATTATTCAGCACATTTCCTTCCTGAACAAACACACTGAACTTTCAACACATCTCACCCTGAAATCAAAACAAGAACAAAATGTTAAAGAGTCTCATTATAATGTGTAACCTGAGTTTCTTAATTATTATTCACTTAAGAGAAATTTGACCTTGTTATATACTATGCCCAAGAGAGCAAGGCTAGCAGCTTTATCTACATCAGCATCATCAAAGATTAAAAGAGGTGACTTTCCTACTAATTCAAGTGAAACTTATTTCAAGTTGATGCTAGCTGCAGCATGTATTATTTCATGGCCTACCTCCATCGAACCGGTGAAGCTGACCTGCACACACATAAAGCACAAAAATCAAAATATTAGCCGAGGTTAACTATACAAATCAAACAATGCTATAGCCAAGTTACATTGCGGTCAATTACACACTTAACTCGATACAATCAATACAAAGAATAAGAACTTAATTTGTAGTCTTAAACATTGCGGTCAATTACACACTTAAAGCTTAAACTTTTTGAAACAGAATTCAAAGAATAAGAACTTAATTTGTAGTCTCTTTGCATAACCTTCAAATAAAACAAAGCCAAAAAAACTTACTCAGTAATAAAGTTGGATTATCTAAACAGAGGGTAGTTAATGAAAAGCAAAATCAATATTACCTGGAGCAGATCAAACTGAACTCTCCCTTCTACAGCAACTTTACTTTCAGGAGTCCTGAATAAGTGGGTTATCTCTGCTTTGGGCCCATATCTCGTGTATGGATCAATAGCTAGTGGAGGAAGACGGGGTGCCTTGATAGTAGGTACTTCTGGAAGATCTAATTCAAGATGGCCAAGTGGCCGTAAGAAAGAGTTCTCCTGAAACAATACACATTCTTTTCTCAGATTGCCAATATAATTGAGAAAGGAGAAATTAAGCTGAGCAAACACTTCAAGATACTATGACAGCATCACCAACAGTCAGCTCAATGTCATATCTGCCAGAGAGATAGTAAAATTTCTCCACCAAGCTAAGAAAATCCTAGAAAGCCAAAATTACAAACATCAATAGAACATTAAACATGATGTACCTTGAAAAAATCCAGAATATGACACTGCAAAACGTTTGAGAAGCAACAACAACAAAGAAACACAGTTGTAAACTTGTGATTCTTTTCTTCACATCAGTGGTAAGTCATGCTACCTTGAAATCAAATTATTAAGAAAATAAATCCAAAAGAAGAAAGAGAAACATTGTATTTCATGTTCATTCCTCTAGATTAAAAATATTGAAGGCCTATAATTTCTTCACCATCTGCAAACAAATTGAAAAAACCCGAAAACACTAAGTACACAAATTTACTACGGCCAACCATGAAACATACCAAGTATATTGATGATTACGAAACAGAATATACCAACCAAGTGAATGAACCAGGATGGAGCAACTGCCAAAAGTTATTGCAGAATAAACTTTAGAAGAAGTTGGTGCTGAGTGTTTTGATGAACTAACTTCCAGAACTAGCATCCTCCCTGCGAGCATACTTCACCGCCTTCTTATTCGAATTAGCAGCAGATGCCTTCGCCTTCTCGATGCACTCATCATACTCTCCACAACGAAATGCCTTCACCTGCTTCGACTTCTCAAGGTTATACCAGTCCCTAAATCAGAGAAAAAAATCACAACTTGAACAATAAACAAACTCAAGGATGACAAGCAATATTTCTTGAAAAGCCAATGAAAATTACATCATTCCTACATCTAGTTTAGGTTTCAATCACATACTTCCCTGGCCTGCTAGCAAAATTCCAAATTTCCAATCGAAAAAACATCAAACAAGGGCAGAGGAATACAACAGAGTAGTACCAAAAGGAAGCTGATTTAGTGAAGAAAACAAATAGAAAAGAAAAGAGGAATACAGAACTTAAAAAAAGAATCACGGGTACAAACATGTAACCATATGTGCAAACACACAAAACAACAACAAAATATTCTATAAACAAGGTTATCATATTAAAGAACCCCCAAAAAATTGGCTCATGAATGCATTTATAAGCAGATGGAATTCAAAATTTCCAGAGGCTTGAACTCATAAACAAACCGTCCTTTATTTCATCGTTATTTTTCAATTCCCGTTCCCCACCAAAACCTCCCCCAAATTGTGCACAACACTAAAAAAACCCCTAAAATTTGCAAATGCACTGCCGGCACGAATTGAAACATGAAAGAAAGAGGAGAAGAACCTGAAACAACGCAACGAAGCAACTATTCCTTCAACAAGGGCAAGACCGACATCGACACCGAGCAAGAGACGCAGAAAACAGTTGCCGCCTCCGAGCTCCGACACCGAGCAAGAGACACGGAAAGCCATTGGCGCTGACGCTGACAGTAAGGATGCTGGTAACGGCGACGAGGAGACGAGGTAGAGAGGGAGCGGAGGCTAACGGCGCAGCGAGGGTGGTGCTGGAGACGGCGAGGATGTGAGCTCGAATAGGGTAGCAAGGGTGAAAGAGTGACCAAGGGATGTGATGAGCTCGATGAGGGTAGCTCGATAAGGGTTAGGGATGGGTTGAAAGAACGTCAATTGGGTTGGGGACTGGGTTGGGGGTCTTTAGGGTTTTTTTTAAAAAAAGATTTTGGCCACGCTTTTAAAGCGTGCCAAAAGAGTACTACGATATGGCCACATTTTGTAAGTGTGGTCGTAATGAAACTCTGTCGCCACGCTTCTAAAATGTCCCTGTTTCTCTCTATGGCCACGCTTTTGAAGCGTGGCAGAAAAAAACGTGGCCGTTTCTCTAATCAATTGCCACCTTCCAAAAGTGTGGCCGTTGACCCTTTTCGCCACATTTTTGAAGCGTGGCAAGAAAAAACGTGGCCAAATCTCTTTTCAATCGCCACCCTCACAAAAGCGTGGCCATTGACCACTTTTGGCCACGCTTTTAAAGCATGGCAAAAAAAGCGTGGCCATAGGCCTTTTTTCTTGTAGTGACTTTTGCGTGGTCTAGAATTCACAATTGAAATCTCATTGCAAGTATAGTTTCTAAACCAACAATAGTCCTTTCATACAAAAATTTGGTTGTCACAAGTAACCAACCCCTAAATTTTTAAACCGAAGTATTGAACCTCGGGTTGTTCTCCCTAGGAATTGCAACAAAGTGTCCTTGTTATTGGTTATGAAGTATCTTTGGGGGTTTTTGAGGTAGGAGACAAGTAATGTAAAATGCAATGAAAATAAACTAACAACTATGAAAACTCTTGGCAAGATATGAGAATTGGAAGTCCTATCCTAGTTATCCTCCTCCATTGTGATGAGAATTGTCCATTGCTACCACTTCGTTAACCTCTAACCATGGAGGAAAGTCAAGTGGATGAATCAACTTGATTCCACAAGTCCTAGCCAACTCCCAAGGGAAAGACTAGCTTTAGTGGTATCCAAATCAATTAGCAACTTCTAATTATCAATCGACAAGGGAATTAGATAACTCAATCGTCACTAATTACTCTACCTAGGCCAAGAGGAACAAAATCTACACTAAAATCCAACCAAACATTTCATCAAACACTTGGAGGGTAATAAAGGAAAGCAAGGTAAATTGATCAACAACAATGAAATCTAACAACTACTTATTGTAAGGAATTAATAACAACAATCAAAGGAAACAAGATCTATATGAATTACCTCAAATTGCATTAAAAGAAAATATAATGAACAAGAGTAGATCTACAAACAAAATAGAAGAGAGAAATAACAACAATAGAAGAATGATGAATGTAACAACATAAAATTGAAAGGTAGAAGAAGAGGAAAGCATGAATTGAAACCTAGATCTAAATTATTGAACTAAACCTAATCCTAATTCTAATCCTAGAGAAAAGTGAGAGCTTCTCTCTCTCTAAAAACTAAAACTAAACTAGCCTAATGTGTATGAATGAGCAAAAGATGTGTTCTCCCTCAATCCTTGGTCCTTTTAAAGCATTTTGGGCGCCAAAGTTGGTTGCAAACTGGGCCCCACAGCTCCTCAAAATCGCTGGGCACATTTTCTATTAAAATATCACGTGCGCGCACCTATGATCATCACTCTTCATGCAAGTTTGTAAAGATATTTAATAGCTCAATTCAATTATGGTTTGGTATGGTTGTTAATACCTTTGGCCCTTGTGCTTATATATGTATTCTTGATGATTGATTTATTTTGACCAAAGCAATTGCATTTAGATAGTTACATATAGTTTAGGTACATTTAGATTGGTTCACATTGAATAAATGTCATACCCTTTACTTCATTCTTGGTTTAAGCATGAGGACATGCTTGGTTTAAGTGTGGGGAGGTTGATAAACCCCATATTTAGGGTTTATCTTGTGCTTGATTTGGGAGATTTTATGACCTTTTATCCACATTTATTCAATGAAATAGCATGGTTTCATGATTGTCTCCCAATTTGTGCTTAAGTGTGAAAACATGCTTTCTAGGTCTTTAATTAGCTAAATTTAATTCACCTTTGATTCCACTAGATGCCTTGATTTGTTTGTTAAGTGATTTCAGGTTGAAAAGGGCTAGGAATGGATCAAAGGAGTGAAGAGGAAAGCATGCAAAGTAGAGAAATCATGGAAAAGCCAAAGATTTGAGAAACATCAAAAGGCAAGGGACGTGCATGTGTGCTGTACGTGTACGCGTCAGTGGCCGCACATGATATTTTAAAAGAAAATGTGCCTAGCGATTTTGAGGAGCTGTGGGGCCCATTTTGCAACCAACTTTGGCGCCCAAAATGCTTTAAAAGGACCAAGGATTGAGGGGGAACACATCTTTTGCTCATTCATACACATTAGGCTAGTTTAGTTTTAGTTTTTAGAGAGAAAAGCTCTCACTTCTCTCTAGGATTAGAATTAGGATTAGGTTTAGTTCAATAATTTAGATCTAGGTTTCAATTCATGCTTTCCTCTTCTTCTACCTTTCAATTTTATGTTGTTACATTCATCATTCTTCTATTGTTGTTATTTCTCTCTTCTATTTTGCTTGTAGATCTACTCTTGTTTATTATATTTTCTTTTAATGCAATTTGAGGTAATTCATGTAGATCTTGTTTCCTTTGATTGTTGTTATTAATTCCTTGCAATAAGTAGTTGTTAGATTTCATTGTTGTTGATCAATTTACCTTGCTTTCCGTTATTACCCTCCAAGTGTTTGATGAAATGCTTGGTTGAATTTTAGTGTAGATTTTGTTCCTCTTGGCCTAGGTAGAGTAATTAGTGACGCTTGAGTTATCTAATTTCCTTGTCGATTGATAATTAAAAGTTGCTAATTGATTTGGATACCACTAAAGCTAGTCTTTCCCTTGGGAGTTGGCTAGGACTTGTGGAATCAAGTTGATTCATCCACTTGACTTTCCTCCATGGTTAGAGGTTAACGAAGTGGTAGCAATGGACAATTCTCATCACAATTGAGGAGGATAACTAGGATAGGACTTCCAATTCTCATATCTTGCCAAGAGCTTTTCATAGTTGTTAGTTTATTTTCATTGCATTTTACATTACTTGTCTCCTACCTCAAAAATCCCCAAAGATACTTCATAACCAATAACAAGGACACTTTGTTGCAATTCCTAGGGAGAACGACCTGAGGTTCAATACTTTGGTTTATAAATTTAGGAGTTTGTTACTTGTGACAACCAAATTTTTGTATGAAAGGACTATTATTGGTTTAGAAACTATACTTGCAACGAGATTTCAATTGTGAATTCTAGACCATGCAAAAGTCTTCTCATCAAGCCGCCACACAATCTTTGGAGAAAGTGCATCAGTAGTAGCAACCCTAGTTCACTTGCACGTCTTTGCATGCACCGAGGACGGTGCAATCTTTAAGTGTGATGAGGTCGAGACCGACTTCCGTGGGTTAGTTACTTTCTTTTCAACACCAATTCTTAGTTTTCTTTGTAGTTAGTTGTTGCATTGCATAATAGATTGCATGTGTAGTTAGTTGCTTGTATGTATGTACTACTTGGTTGAAGTGATGAATTCTTTTCCAAGAAACTGTTTTAGAGCATTTCACTAATTTGAATTAAAATTTTTGCTAAACTTGCTTGAAGAAATTTATTTTGGAACATGATTTAGAGCTCGAACACACAAAACCAGTAAGATTTTGAACCTATTTGATTGGTTACATTTTATCAACCAATGTTTTATTTTGGTGTGTGTTGTTCTCTCTAAAATTGTGATCTTTGTCTTGCTTGATTCTATATTTTCATTGTTTGATGTATGCATGCACTTATGTGATTGAGGCCTTTGTTTCACTATAGCTCACATACCCATATGGCCTTAACCTTTCATCATCCTTTGCTACCCAATGTTGAGCCTATTTCACCCCATCTGTTCTTTACTTTAGCACATCATTAACCCTAAGTGAAAAATAATGAATGACCTTAATTTGAATCCTTGGATAGCTTAGACTAGTGGAAGTGCACAATTTAAGTGTGGAGAAATTGGGTTTGGGAACATTTGGTTTGAGAATTGGGTATTGTATATTTTTGTGAAAATGTGAAAATATTGTTGAGGACATGTTCATGCATTCAATACCTTAATCATATGCATAAAGAAAAAAAAAGAAAAGAAAAAAAAAGAGAGAGAAAAAGAACAGAAAAAGAGCAAATAAAAAAGGGGACAAAATGTCCCAAAGTAAATGGTGATAGCATTGCATATGTACTATACTCAAAATTGGGATGCATGAATAGGTGGAAAACATAGCTAATGGGTAGTTAAATTTTATATTCTGATTACATGAATTGTCTTAAGTTAGGTGGAAAATTTAGATTAATCAAGGATTCAGATTTTAGTCCACTTGACCAAATACAATCCTACCTTGACCCTAACCCATTACAACCCTTAAAAGACCTCTTGATATGTGTATTCGTGCATTAAATTTTTGTTTATTGGTAGAAGAGCAAGCTTTAGAAAGTAAGATTAGTAGAAAATTGAGAGAATCGAACCTTAAATACTAGAGTAATTAGAGTGTATACACTTCCAGTGAGGGTTCGATGCTCGATTCTTTGTTCCCGGCTTTCACGAGCTTTCTTCTTGCAAGTCTACTTGTACTTTATTTTGAGATTTGAATTAGTGGAATCCAGTTTATATTTGTTTTTGGAAGGTTGATTTACTTTTAACCAAGTATGTAAAAGTATTTTGCATTTAGTTGCATTCATATAGATAGGTTGCATTTCATGAATTCTACCATTCCTCTTCACCGCCTTTATAGCTTCTCTTGAGCTTAGCATGCGGACATGCTAATGTTAAAGCCTGGGGAGATTGATAAACCACTATTTTATAGTTTATGTTGTATTGAATTGAGTGGATTTTATCTATTATTCTCACACTTATTCATATAATTCGCATGTTTTACATTTTCCTTCCTAATTTTGTGCTATGATTGAAAACATGCTTCTTTGGCCTTAAATTCACTAATTTTAATCTTTTCTTATTACCATTCGATGTCATGATATGTTTGTTAAGTATTTTCAGAGTTTATAGGGCAGGAATGGCTTAGAGGATGAAAAAGAAGCATGCAAAAGTGGAAGAAACACAAGAAATTAAGGATTTCAGAATCTGGAAGCGACGCGCACGCATGGGCAATGCGTACGCATTACCGGTGCAACAGATATATGACGCGCACGCGTGGCTGACGCCTACGCGTGACCAGGAAAAGTCCAGCGACGTGTACGGGTGGCTGACGCGTACGCGTGACGATCGTCACGTGCTGCAATTAACAGAATTCACTGGGGGCGATTTCTGGGCTACTTTTGACCCAGTTTCAGGCCTGAAAATACAGATTAGAGGCTGTAGAGTGGAGCTGGAAGAGGAATTCAACTTTCATTCACAATTATTAGGTTTTAGATGTAGTTTTCTAGAGTCTAGGTTTTAGGGTTTTTAGTCTTGTTCCTTCTCAAATTCAGATTTCTACCTTACTTTAATTTAGTTTCTCTTCTACTTTTATTTGTTCTAGTACTTTAGTTTATCTATTTCTCTCGTTGATTCCTTTATGTTGCCAATTTAGTTTATGAATTCTTCTTCTTTCCTTTAATCCATATTAATGCAATTTATGTTTCCATGTTTATGATTGCTTTCTTTAATTTGTTGTTATTGTTTTCTCTTGTAATTGTTAGTCTTATATTTTGCTATGTCTTGTTAGTTTTTTATGTTTTTATTTTACGCCTTCCAAGTGTTTGACAAAAAGTTTGGTTGGATTTTAAATTATATTTTTATGTTCTTGACTTGGATTGATTAATTAGAGACTCTTGAGTTATCAAAAGTCTTTTGTTGATTAGTGATTGAAGATTGTTGGTTAGCTTGAGCTTCACTAAATCTAGTCTCTCACTATGATGTGACTAGGACTTGTGAACTCAAGTTGATTGTATACACTTGACCTTCCTCCTTTAGTTAGAGGTTAACTAAGTGAAGACAATTTATATTTACCATCACAATTGACGATGATAATGAGGATAGGACTTCTAATTCTCTTTCCTTGCTAAGCGCTTTCTTGGTTATTAGTTTTTTTTTTTTTTTGCCATTTTACTTTCTTGTTCCTTATTTCGAAAACCCCAAAAATATACTTTCCCATAACCAATAATAAACTACACTTCCCTGCAATTCCTTGAGAGATGACTCGAGGTTTAAATACTTCGGTTAATTTTATTGGGTTTGTATTTGTGACAAATAATTTAAACATTAACCGAGGATAATTTGTTAGTTTAGAACTATACTTGCAACGCTATATTTTTATAAAAATATTTACCGACATTTTTCCTCCGTCAATCACCCTTTTTTTTGCCACTACATCATAGAAGTGGTCCTGATGAGCCTTGGTGAGAAATCTCTTAATTTCCCAAGGTTCGGAGGCAGAAGCTATGGCTTTTCCTTACCTCTTTCTAGAGGACTCTCCAACTTTGGGTACCATGAGTGTGAATGAAAAGCAAAAATCAAAGCTTTTTCAATACTAAATTTAAGAACTTTGCTCGTCCTCGAGCAAATATAAGCGAAAAGGAAGAAGAGAGTCGAAGAAGAAAAGAATAGTAGAGATAGAGAGAGATGGATTCGGCCAAGTGGGAGTTTATGGTGTATGAGGTTTGTGTTTGTGTGGGTAAGAAGTGGTGATTGAGGAGGTATTTATAGGGGAGGATAGGTTAGGGTTCGGTTATGGGGGTGAGGAATATGGGTGGGAAAGTTTTGAATTTAAAGTGGGTGGGGGTTGGTGGGAATTATGATGCGCTAGGAAAGTGTGTGGATTGGGAAGAGGGAAAGTGGGGTGAGGGTTTCAAGGTATAGAAAGATGAGAGAGAGGGTGGGGTAGGTGGTGTAGGTAGATATTCTGTGGGGCTCACTGGTCCTGAGAGGCTAGAAAATTCAAATTCCCTGCCCCTTGTGGGCATTGAGCACCCAGCCTTACTCCCTGGCTGGCATTCAATGCCAGCTTCTACTCCCCATGGGGCGTTTCAACGCCCAGGGACTCCCTTCCTGGCGTTCAACGCCAGGTCTCTGCTCCCTGTGGGGCGTTGAACGCCCTTGATGCCCCCTGGGTGGCGTTCAACGCCAGGTTTCTAGTCCTTGTAGGGCGTTGAATGCCCTTGTTACCCTCTGGGTGGCGTTCAACGCCAATTAGGGGTCTCCCCAGGGTGTTCTGCTCGTTCTCTTCCTCTGTTTTTGTCCTTGTTCTTAGTATTGTACATTATCACAATCATTAGAAAGCAAAGGGAAACAACTATGAAAATAAACTAATAAAACTCAAATGAAAACAACTAAAAGAAAAATAGAAATACTCTACTCATGGTTGGGTTACCTCCCAACAAGCGCTTCTTTACTATCACTAGCTTGACGGTCAGCTCCTTTACGGAGAATGATAGGGGCTCAGAATTTCACCCCTTACAGTGAACTTCCTTCTTGTGCTCTCATGGATGAGCTCCATATGTTTTAGAGATAGGATCTTGTTCACAGTGTGTGGAATGACTGGACTGTCCATGAAGACCACTCTCATTCCAAGTGAGAAGCCTTCAGTAGGGATCTTAGAGTTGGTGTTTGGGGGCTCTGTTAGGCTTTGTACTGAGAGGAGTGGTGGAAGCACTAAGTTCTTGTCAATTGTGCCTTCTCCAACTAATGTAGAGTGAGGTTTATGAACCTTAAACACAAGACAGTCCTTATTCATTTGCAGGACTAGTTCTCCTCTTTCTACATCTATCAAGGCTCTTCCAATGGCAAGGAATGGCCTTCCAAGGATGATAAACTCATCTCTGTCCTCCCTAGTGCCAAGAATTAAAAATCAGCTGGGGGATAAAGGCTTTCAACCTTTACTAGGACATCCTTCACCACGCCATATACCTTTTTCAGTGACATGTCTACCATCTCTAATGAAATGTTGGTAGCTTGCACCTCTAGAATTCCCAGCCTCTTCATCACAAAGAGAGGCATGAGGTTAATGCTTGACCCAAGGTCACACAAGGCCTTCTCAAATGTGATTATGCCTATGGTATAGAAAATCAGGAAGCTTCCAGGGTCTGGCCTCTTCTAAGGCAGCTTCCTCTGAACTAGGGCACTGTATTCTTGGGTAAATACTGAGGGTTCTTCTTTCAATGCCTCTATTCCACAGAATTTTGCATTCAGCTTTATGAGGATTCCCAAGTACCAAACAACTTGCTCTTCTCTAGTTTCCTCTTCCTCATCAGAGGAGGAGTATTCTTTAGACTCCATAATCTACAACAGGGCATTCAGGGGGACCTTTATGGTCTCCTTATGAGCTCTGATTTCCTTCAGTTCTTCAACAGGAGGGTCCTTAGTGGGTGTTGAACACCCATCCTCTCCCATTATGGCATTCAATGCCACAACTTGCTCCTCATTGGGCGTTGAATGCCCAGCTACTCCCTTGCTGGCGTTCAACGCCAGAAGCTCCCCTTCAGATTTGGCCTCAGCTCCTATAGTGAGGGCCTTGCACTCTTCTCTTGGGTTTACTTTAGTGTTACTTGGAAGAGTATTAGAAGGGATCTCAGGGATCCTCTTACTCAGCTGACCAATCTGTACCTCCAGATTCCTGATGGAGGACTTAGTCTCTGTCATGAAATTGTGAGTAGTCTTAGAGAGATCAGAGACTATAATGGCTAAGTCAGAAAGGCTCTGCTTAGAAGTCTCCATCTGTTACTGAGAAGGTAGAAATGGTCTATTATGGAACCTATTCTGGTTTCTTCCAACTTGATTGTTATTGAAGCCTTGCTGATGCTTCTGTTGATCCCTCTATGAAAAGTTGGGTTGATTCCTCCATGATGAGTTGTAGGTGTTTCCATAAGGTTCAGTGTTGGAATTCCCTAAGGAATTTTCCATATAATTAACCTCCTCCATCATGGATTGATCTGGATCATAGGCATCTCCTTCATAGGATGCTTCTTGAGTGCTGCCAGCTGCAGCTTGCAATCCAGTCAGATGCTGAGAGATCATGTTGACCTGTTGGGTCAGGATCTTATTCTGAGCCAATATGGCATTCAGAGTGTCAACCTCCAGGACTCCTCTCTTCTGGGCTACCCCATTGTTCAAAGGGTTCCTCTCAGAAGTGTACATGAATTGGTTGTTGGCAACCATATTAATGAGTTCCTGTGCCTCTTCAGGCATTTTCTTCAAGTGGAGTGATCCACCAGCAGAGTGGTCCAATGCCATCTTGGACAATTCAAAGAAACCATCATAGAATATATCTAGCATGGTCCAGTCTGAAAATCATGTTAGGAGGGCACCTTCTGATCAGTTGCTTGTACCTCTCTCAAGCTTCATAGAGGGATTCACCCTCTTTTTGGCTGAAGGTTTGAACTTCGATCCTAAGCTTGCTTAGCTTTTGAGGTGGAAAGAACTTGGTCAAGAATGCATTGACCACCTTCTCCCAAGAGTCTAGGCTTTCCTTGGGCTGAAAATCTAGCCATAACCTAGCTTTGTCCCTTACAATAAAGGAAAAAAGCATAAGCTTGTAAATCTCTGGATCCACTCTATTAGTCTTGATAGTATCACAGATCTGCAAGAAATCAGAGATGAATCTGTTGGGATCTTCCTGTGAAAGTCCATGAAACTGGCAGTTCTGTTGAACTAGAGTGACTAGTTGAGGCTTCAACTCAAAGTTATTTGCACCAATGGCAGGTATAGAGATGCTTCGTCCATAGAAGTCAGAAGTTGGTGCATAAAGTCACCTAGGACTTTCCTTGCGTCTCCTCTGTCATTGGGATTGGCTGCCATGTCTGTATTTTCAGCTTCTTGTTCGAAAAGCTCTGTGAGGTTTCCTCCGGAGTGTTGTGTTCTAGCTTGTTGTAGCCGCCTCCTTAGAGTCCTCTCAGGTTCAGAGTCAGGATTAAAGAGGGGTTCTTTGTCTCTATTCTTGCTCATAAACAAGAAAAAGAAAACCAAGAAAGAGAAAAAATGGGAGTTCCTATGTCAGAGTATAGAGAACTCCCGGTGAGATATCTAAAGAAGAAAAAGAATGAATGTCGAAGAGAGAGATGATAGAATTCGTATAGAGAGAGGGGAAGAATTCGAAAAATAAGAGTAGGAAAATTAAAATATTTTTATTTTTATTTTATTTCTTTATTTAATTTCGAATTAAGAAAGAAGAATAAAATAAAATTAAAAGCTTGGACAACTAATTAACTAAAAAGATTTGAAGAATTAAAAGGTGATTTTCAAAAATGAAGGAAAGAAAAAGTCAAACAAAGATTTTGAAATTCAAATTTGAAAGAAAGTAAAGATTCAAAAGTTAAGAGTTTTAATTTTAAAAGAAAAATAAGATAAGTAAGTCTTAAAATCTAAAATTTAAAAAGAAAGATAAGATAAAGATTTAAAAAGATTAGGAAAGATAAGATTTAAAAATTTAAAATTTTTGAAGATCAAATTTTAAAAGATAGTAAAGATTTAAAAAGATAAGAATTTAAAATTTAAAGATTTTAAAAAGAAGATAAGATAGGAAGGATTCAAAGTAAAAAGATATGATAAAGATTTGAAAAATATTTGAAAAGATAAGATTTGAATTTTGAATTTTGAAAAAGATTTGATTTTGAAATTTGAATTTTGAATTTTAAATTTTTAATTTAAAATAAGATAAGAGATGATTTTTGAAATTTAAAGAAAGATAAAAAAAGATAAGAAAAAGATTTGAAAGAGATTTGTAAAGATAAGATTTGAAATTTAAAATTTAAACTTTACTAACAAGAAAACACCAAACTTAAAATTTTTAAATCAAGATAAGAAAAGATAGCAAGATTTTTGAAAATTTAAACAAAGATAAAAGAAATATTTTTCTGGATTTTAGAATTTTAAAGAAAAAGAAAAATAACTAAGAGACACCAAACTTAAAAATTTAAGATCAAATGACACTAATTTTCAAAAATTAAAGGAAAAAAAATTAAGAGACACCAAACCTAAAATTTTTAAAATCAAACAACAAAAATTACCAAGAACAATTCGAATATCAAGAAAGGAAAATAAGAACACTTTCGAAAATTTAAAGAAAAAGATGAAAACAAAAGGGACACTAAACTTAAAAACTGACACAAGACTCAAACAAAAGACAAGATTGCTAAAGAAAATAAAAGGTTTTGAAAAATTTTTGAAAAGGAAAACAAAAGACACAAACGAAAGAGTAAAATTACGGTTTATTTGCTCTTTTAATCTGTAAAAAGTACCTAATCTAAGCAACAAGATAGTCCGGTAGTTTGTCAATCTTGAACAATCCCCAGCAACGGCGCCAAAAACTTAGTGCGCGGAATTGAACTCCACACAACTGAACCGGCAAGTGCACCGGATCGTCCAAGTAATACCTCAGGTGAGTGAGTGTCAAATCCCACGGAGATTGTCGGATTGAGCAAGCAATGACTATCTTGTAAATCTTAGTCAGGCGATTAGAAAAATGGTTGTTTGTTTGAAAGCATAAACAAAATAGTAAAGAACGAAATACCAGATCGATGTGAAAACAGTGATAAGGATTAACTTAAGGCTTCGGAGATGCTATTTCCTTCCGGATTAACTTTTCTTACTGTCTACTTCAATAACGAATGATTCATTCAATGGCAGTCGTAAGTGACTAACTCATGTCCTCTCATTAAGTTAATCTCCTCTAAACCACAGCAGTCCACCATATCCGAGTAACTCATATCCTCTCATCAAGCTGACTCATGGCTTCTCACTATAGCCGAAGATGAAGCTCTAAGAAATCCACTCCCCTTCGCGATCCTACTCAAAATGCCACAGACAAGGTCAGATCTTATGGATCAGAGAATGCTGCTTTTCTAACTCTAGCTTTAGCGCCATAGAGACCTCAATAACCCACAATCAACGAAATTTCATGTCACGTATCCAAAGTTGCCCAGGTACTCTCTTGGATTTCGCAATGCATTCTCTAGCTTTAGTTCAATACTATCCGGGTCAGGACTCACATGGAACCCATATAGAATAAGGATGGATGTCACGGTTCACCCCCAATTCATTGAGATTGAAGAACGAGAACGCATAAGAGAATAGAATCAGACATATTGAAATAGAAACAATAATATTATTAATCCATGAGAATCAGCAGAGCTCCTAACCGTAACTTAGGAGGTTTAGTTGCTCATAGCTTACAGAAAATAGTAGTGAAAGGTTTGAATAAGCCAAAGATGAGGCAAAAGATCCTAAACATGGATAATCTTCTCCTTTAAATACTTATCTAATAACTAGGGATTACAGAAATAAGATAGACTAGATTCTTAGTGCGAAAATTCACTTCTTGGACCCACTTGGTGAGTGTTTGGGCTGAGCTTAGGGTGACTCCACGTGCGGAGACTCCTCTTGGGGCGTTGGACGCCAGGCTTGCTCCCTTTTGGGCATCCAAACGCCATCTTGGTCCTTCTGGGGCGTCCAAACGCCTGGCAGAGGGTCAGACTGGCGTTCAACTCCCGTTTTGGGCCTTTATTTCCAAAGATAAGTATGAACCATTATATATTGCAGGAAAGCCCTAGATGTTAGCTTTCCAATTCCGTTAAGAGCACGTCAATTGGACCTCTGTAGCTCCAGAAAAGCTCATTCAAATACACGAAGGTCAGAATCTGACAGTATCTACAGCCCTTTCTCTGTCTCTGAATCAGGCTTTTTCAAAACTTGCCAGAATCACCCGAAAATCACCTAAAAACATAGAAAAAATACAAAAACTCAAAGTAGCATCCAAAAGTGATTTTTGCACAAAAAACATACTAAAACTTAATTAAACTTAACAAAACATAACCAAAATACTATGAAAATAATGCCAAAAAGCATGTAAAATATCCACTCATCAGAGGGCTGGAGGTTGTGACACTGATGGTGGGGATTATGGTTAGTCCTATTCCTAAGAAGATGTGGATGTGGATATGTGAGGAGAATGTGGGATCTTGACGGTCATTGAAGTGGTGAGGAGCTTGAGTGAGTAGTAAACAAAAAGAACGAGCCACACTACAAGTTTGGACAATATGAGATTGTTTCTTGAACAATAATATGTGCTTGGCTTTCAAACGTTCTTCTATTCATGCTTCTTATTTTCTAGAAAAAAAAATCTCTTTTTCTAAGAAATTATTGATTGGTTGATGAAGACTGTATCAACTAGAAATTACTTCCATTGATTTTATATGAAGGGGTAATTTAGGAATTTAATATACTTTTTTAACAATGTGAAAAAAATTGAGTAAAACCCCACTCTGGACCTTATCCATTTAACTAAATGACCATTTGCCCCTTAATAAAACAAAAATGACATTTTGATCGTTAACAACTTATTTCCTTGGATGGTCTGGTTCTTCTGTTATCTTTTATGTAAAATCTTAATAGATCTATCCTACGTATAATGTTAACTGCAAAAGCATTGAAACCCTTTTTCTCTCTTTGTATCTCTCTTTTCACCTTTCTTTCTCTGCATTTTTCTTTCCACTAATGATATTAATTGAGTCTTAGAAATCGTATCTCATCGTACTTATTGAGCATGTAAATTTTGTTCTTGATTTTCTATTTTTTTTTCCTTTATTCTATTTTTCCCAAGTTTTTGTTATATATTTAAAAATTTTGCACTTGTGAAATTACTTTTTTTTAAGAGTTATGGAGAAAAAATAAAGAAAAAATGGGGGGAGGGGAGAATGTTAGAAATTCTCATAGTTCCTTAACTCCAAAATCATCTATGTTAAATCATTAAGAAATAAATACTTGAATGCGGAAGCATACTTGAATTCATGAGCATGATTAGAAGAATTTGGTTATTTGATCTTTCTAAACCAAAGCCTTCTTTATCCATAATAAGACTTAATCACAACTACTTTGTTGGAAAAAGAGTAATGGAAGTGGCTTTTGTGTGTTGGGACTAAAATCCTGAAGTCACTATTTATATTTAAGTGTGGCACCTATTAAACCTTAAAACCCAAATAAAATAGTATATTTGGTTTTATTCTCATTTATATCTAAATAAAAAGTAATAATGACTTATTTAATTTAAATTTATGAAAATAAATGAGATCAACGTTATATAAGTCATTCAATGTGAAATAGCTTAATTCTGTGATTATGATTGATATATGTATTGTCCATGAATAGATTAAAAAATTAATAATTTCCTAACAATCTCCCACTTGGGCTATACATATATATTTTTCTAACATAATCACATCTTATAAATTTTATGCTGCATCAGAATGCTATTTTCCTAATTACTTTAACAACCTAGTCTGTCTCATATATCAGTTATGGAATTACCGCATCTTTTATCATATTAGTGCCGCGATGAAACTACAATGATCACCATACTAATATACTCAACGACATACATCAAATTTGGAATGATCTCATGCATGCCTATTTTCAACTGATCCTACATTAATAAACTTTAAGAGATTATGAGTTAGAGTGGAAACAAAACTAAATACTTTTTTTCTGTAGAAACATCTATATTCATAAATTTGTCTAAACCATATGAGCATCCAAATGCATACTGCTATTGAAACAATATATTATAAAATGATATGACACTCATATAAATAGTATCCACATAAAAAATCTTGGGTGTTTATTTCTCATAAACCAAGTATATATATATATATATATATATATATATATATATATATATATATATATATATATATATATATATATATATATATATATATATATATATATATTCATGAAGTTTGTGCTAATTTACTCATTAGTCACTTAAACACTCTGAATTCTCTTGTTTAATAACAATTTAAAATATTATATTATTAACACATTATCATAAAATAATCCAAGTGGTCTTTTAAATATATATCCATAATTTGTGACATGTATTTGTAGTCACCTAATTAGATGCATTCAAAAGATGTTTTATATTCAAGAAATTTAGTGAAAAGAGTAATAAATGTCTTATCAACACTTTTTTAAAGAACTCTTCCAATGAACTACTAGGAGTGGACAAAAAAATCGGATCCAAACTATTTAAAAAAAATCCAAACCAAACCATTTAAAAAAAAAAACTAATTTTAAACCAAAAAAATTCAAACCAAATTATATTTATTTTATACTTTAGTTTTTAATACAATCCATTTAAATGATTTTAAACCGGATCCAAATCCAAATTAAAATCCAGATCTAAAAAAACCCTAATTTTGAGTCTTCTCCTCTTCGACAAATCCTCTTCAACAAAACCAAATCCACTCTTCGCCACCGTCAACATTTCTTCTTCTCTGCCTCTCGTCGGAGCTTGCCGGTGGTTCGTCGGCCTCTACCTCTTCGAGTCTTCAGTCTTCACTTTGATTCGAGACTCTGTCTCTCTGCCTCGACCTCCCATTCGTGACTCTGTCTTCTCTCTTTTTCGGTTCTCTTCTTCTTTCGTTGGTGGCTCGCCGGAGCTCATGCTCATCAATTTAGGTAAGCCTCCTCCTTGCCCTTGGTTCTGAGTTCTGAGTTTTATCTGGTTTTTTTTTTATTTTGTTGATTTGTTCTGTTTTGTTCCTTCATGAGTATACTGACTTCTTCACTTCAATGGATTGAATGTGCAGATTTTAAAATCTCTCAGTATTGAACATTTGAACTCTCCATTTCAATGGATCCTGCTGTAAGTTTCTTCTTCACTGTGGTTCACTTTTTGTTGAAAAATATCTAATTAAACTAAGTAGTAGTTGAATCCTTGATGAACTGATTGCCATGCTCATTTATTATTTTTTTGGTTCATGCATGTACCATAATAATATATATAGTATATATGTAGCGCTAGTTGTTTATATACGGTGTATGAATTTTCAAATTGAACCCCCCTAAAACTTGATTTCATAAAAAATCTACTTGCTGATTTAAGCCAATACGTAAGTGTTCTATATGTATTGTGCTACTTGGTTATATATATATATATATATATATATATATATATATATATATATATATATATATATATATATATATATATATATAACAGAATATGGTTATAGAGGCTAACTATAATCACTAACTAACTAACCAATAAAATCAACAACCAATCTCCTAATCTCTTATAGGAATTAGAATTAGATAGACTAGTAGTTGAAGTTGCAGGGATGAATGATGAATTTGAACAATGCTACATAAGAGGGATAGTAAGAACACTTCAAATGGTGACATTGATTCAAGAACTTTAGTAAGAAGTGTATTAACTGTGGTTCAATTAGCAATCGTATGAAAAATCATTATTTAGTTGAAGAAAACTAACTTATCTTATACATGTTTCCGGCTTTGTTGTTCTGATTTTTGTTGTAAATAGAATTTTGTTCTGAAAAAACATTAACTGTGTTCTTCCTTGGCCTTCTTTTTCTTATCATTATTTACTGCCTTGAATCTCTCGCTCTAGCAAGTAGCAACTATAGTATAGGCAATGGAAACAACTCAAGATCTTAGGACTTAGGAGTGCTTGCTTTCACTAGTCCCCACCTTAATTTTGTTGATATGAAACACTGCTGTTGTCTTGTTCTGCTGTTTTGAGGTATAGGATAGTGATTTAGTGAATGTGTTGGTTGTGGTTAGTTAACCGATTTATTCAATGAAATTAGTGAAGTGCATGTTGGGATTAATTATAAATGTCTCTTCTTCGTTATTTTTAGGCACTGTGGAATTGGCTTCCGCTGGTGTTTCCATGACCATCTTTAACATCATATCAAAGCTTTTCAATATTCCCCTTCTAAGTGTTGCTACATCTTTTGTTGCCGAGGACATAGCCAAAACTGCTGCCGAAGAATATCTTTCGGGTGAATTTTATGTCCACAGTTAACTTCTTCATAGCTCATATATGTTGCTTGCTATCATTTTTCATTGTCAACTCATGCCATGAATGAATTTTCCTGCAGAGCACAGTGGTATACAAAATATTGGCAATGGTAAATCCTTCGAAAGAGGCAATCGAAAAAAGCAATTTTCCTCTGTCTCCACTGCTTTGCTATTAGCACTTGGGATTGGAATTTTTGAGGCTTTAGCTCTGTTTCTTGGATCCGGAATATTTCTAAATTTGATTGGTGTATCAACAGTATGTTTTCCCTTGACCACTCCTTAGTCCTTCCTTGTAATTGATGTTGTATTTCACTCGTCCCTTGTAGCACTTAATAAATTATGGGGTACTTTTAGATGTGAATAATCTTGATGAAAATTCTATTGTTTCATTTTCCCTTCATAGTTCAAGAACTGTAATCCTCTACTCAATAATACTTGAATATATTCTTTACAACAGGAAAATCCAATACACAATCTGGCAATACAATTTCTCTCTCTAAGATCAGTTGGAGCTCCTGCTGTTGTACTTTCTTTGGCTTTACAAGGCATTTTCCGTGGTTTTAAGGATACAAAAACTCCTGTTCTATGCCTAGGCAAGTGCTTGGTTTAAATTTTGTTTCTTTGCTACATTCATTTTTGAATGATTTTTGTATTATTTTCTTTATTTATTTTTATATATTTTGTATGTGCTTTGACACGTTACTCTGCTATCTAGTGCTTCAAAATTAATGTTTTCTTATCCCTTTGAATGGTTCATGAATAAATTGTTATTATTAATTTATTACTGAAAATAAATTGTTGATCATTGCAGCCATACTATGCATTGTAATAATATGCTTCAATATAATTTAGTAAATTTTATATATAGCAATCAATATCTTTTAGGATTAGTAGTAGTTTTATTAGCCAAAAAAGTTGACGGTGATGGAAATCAGGGGCTGCCGTGCTGGTTTGGAAAGGTTTCGGAGGGTTGTGTAGTAGTAGTTTTATTAGTAGTAGTTTTATTAGCCAAACTGGATTTTATAAAAAAAAAATCAGATTTTAGATTTGGATTAAAAAAAACCGGATTTTAGATTTGGATTTAAAAAAATCGGATTTAAAACCGGTTTTATATGTAAAACTGGATTTAAAACCGATTTTATACGTAAAACTGGATTTAAAACTGGTTTGTAAGTAAAATCGGATTTAAATTATAAAACCGGTTTAAAATCAGTTTTTATTTTTTCAAACCGATTTAGAACCGGTTTTTCTCTTCAATCCAGTTCTGGTTTGGTTTCATGAACCATAAAACTGGTTCTGAAATGGATCCAGTTTGGATTTATAAAAATCCAAACCATGCCCACCCCTAAGCGTACTAATATATCTACAATAGATCAAAATTATCTTGATATCCAACAAAATCATAATCTAAACACAATGATCTCTAACTTTAGTTTCTCACTTCATATGTATGAACATGAAATGTTTTGTTATAACAAAACTTATTTGTCTACTATTTAGTGATCTATTATTTTTATCTGATTTAAATATCTGCTAAAGATATTAATAAAGTACACAATAATTGTAAGTGAACAAATTCGTTATCCATCAAACTACTGCTAAAGATACTAATAAAGTACACAATAATTGTAAGTGAACAAATTCGTTATCCATCAAACTACTGCTGAAGTATAACAAACTTTATGCACTTTTGAACTTTATAGAGGCACCTAATGAGACTATACTTGTTTCCCATAGAGTTGAATATATAATCTTATTTATAATTCTGCATACCGCTGACATATAAGAATAGTAAAATTATACTTACTCTCACTGAATTGATATAAGTCATCAACTATATTTATCTCAAAAGACCCTATGAGATAGTAATTTGATGAAATATAAGTTACTAATGACAGAAAGTCTCCTTTTTTCTAATTGCAAAAAAAATTCTATTTAAAAAATAGACTAACATTAATAAATATAACTTTAAAAAAAATAATATATTCACACAAGTTACATATCATATGAATAAAATTTATATAATGGTAGATTCTTCACAAATATCCAATGCAACATTAATATTTAGACTTTGGACTGAAATATTAATTTATAAGCGGTATTTTAATACAGTAATCAAACATTGATAATAAATCCTGTAAAATAATGTCTATCTTTGGACAAACTTATTGTTCACATAGAGCCAAATAAGTATCACATGTTTATTACCACAAATGTGCATGTAATTTTGGTCAAGTACAAAACTTCTCTGGGCCGATCTGTACTCGCATAAATTACGCACACATAAATTCATTTAGTGCGACTTACCAAATATTCTCAACAAAATTCTGTCAAACAATAAGCCTATCTTTGGATCGACTCATTGTTCACATGAAAATCTAAGAACTATACCTATTTATTACCGCATATATTTTCTATCAATTGGTCAAACACCAATCTTTCTTCCAATTAGTGGTTTCATAATTAAATAGAAAATAAACACAAGGTTCAATGTTTATTATTTGGCCAAACAATAAAATCTTTTTGGGCCGAATTGTACGTACAAATAATAAGCATTGATTTAAGTTTAATTAGTTACCCAAACATATAGTTACAATCAATATGTAAATGTAATTCAGCCAAATATAGATCTTTCTTTGGACTAACCAATATTCGCATGAATTACATATATTCAATTATTCATATTCCTAATATTTCAAATAAATCAAATTTTTACAAAAAGGCTACTTTAGTTACATAATGTTCAATTAATTTAATCTAAAACTAAATTTTATAAAATAGATAAGTACAATAATTCAAATTGTTATTTATTTTCTTATATAACAAATCTAAGACACTTACATAACACAAAAATTAATAAGTAAACAATAAGCCACAATATATAAGAACCACATAACATTAGATGTCCTTATTAATGAATTGTTCATTTCTTTGTTTAACACAAAATTAAATCCACGAAAAAAATGATTCAAATAACAAAGAAGACAACAACTCTCTTGTATAATAAAATTTCTATGTTATGTCTCTAATAAAAAAAATAATCACATAAATTTTTTTTTAACAAATTAAACTCAAATAAAAGAAAAAGAAAAAATAAATTTCTCTTTGCCAAAAAGTAATTTCACAGTGAATTTGTAAAGTCAAAATAAAAAAATCAAAGGTGCACTATTAATAATAGTATACAGAAGATCACTGCACAAAAGGCAAAAACAAAAAGAAGATATAATCGTTTTAATAAAAAAAATGATTCAATAATCAAATTGATCTTTTTAACGATTCAAGCATGGAAGACTCTGATACAACTTGTTGAAAATTCTCGGAATTATTTAACCCCAAGGTCATCCATGTTAAATCATTAAGAAAGAAATAATTAAATGTGGAAGCGTACCTAAATTCATGAGCATGATTAAAAGAGTTTAGTTCATTGATCTTCCTCAACCAAAGTCTTCTGTATCCATAATAGGGTTAAATGATAATTCTTTTGATGGGAAAAGAGTTACGGAAGTGGCTTTTGTGTGTTGGAAACTAAAATCCTGACGTCACTATTTATATTTGAGTATGGTACCTATTAAACCCTAAAACCCAAATAAAATAGTATTTCTGGTTTTTTTCTCATTTAATTCCGAATCAAAAATAATAATGACTTATTTAATTCAATATTTATAACAATAAATAAGATCACTGTTATATAAGTCATTTAATGTGAAATAGCTTAATTCTGTGATTGAAGTGCACAACACATCCACTGTGCAGGAATTCTCTAATATTTTCCAAAACATCAGCATCCTCTACAATCCGAGTAGCTTGACTTTGAGCGTTGATGATGGTGAAGGTATGCAAAAGAATCGGTATACAAATGAGCTGACAACCAAAATTCATCGCAAGGGTAATGCCTTCCAAATTGCTACCAATTCGAGGGCATAAGCATCACGCAGGACATACCCGAAATTCAGCCCGAGAACTCTTTAAATTAACACTAGCATCACAATTAATTTTCATCCAATTGTAGGAAGGTGTAATCCAAGAAACAATAGCGCATTGGTCGTCGAATTTAGTTACTTTGATCTTTGAACAACACATCTAGAAAAAAGAATAATTATAAAAAAAAAAAATATATTTTTTTGGATGAATAATTAACTGAAACAAAGTGCTTCTAATTTGCAAGTGTCCTGTATCTGAATTATTGTTAAGTATGGAGGGAGATTATTATAATGTTTTACTTTATTTTGATTGCTATGATCTCACCTTGATCAATCATATCAAGTGAGTGAAAAGAGAAAAAAGTGGTGGTAACATAATGGAGATTGAAGGCAACAAATCGTTTTGGTTTCATACAAACTAGTAACCTTATTCACAGTAAATAGAGTGTTTTGTCACTATAAAATTGTTGTTTGACACGTTAGCAGTTAACATTACACATAGGATAGATCCGTTAAAATTTTATAGAGAGATTAGTAAAAAGGTCAGAACGTCCAATAAAATAAGTTGTTACGGACCGTAATGTCAATTTTGTTTTGTTAAGAGGCAGATTGTCATTTAAGCAAATGATTAAAGGTTGGGGTTAGATTTTACTCAATAAAATTTTAATAATTAGATATTTTTATCAAACGAATTGTATCTTTTATAAGTATAAACTTAGTTTAATTTTTTCATGGTTAGTTTATCATCACTCAAATCTTTAACGATAAGACATATAGTTATTTATTTACTTATTTTTTAGTTTCATAATCATGCATGATAACATTAGTTTGAGTATATGCTCAAATAGGTTCTTGAGGAATTTTTCATCGTACATTTTTATTTTTTTAAAAAAAATTAATTACATTAAATTTTTTGAATTTTACAAAAATAAGATATATAAGTCTATATCTTAGTTAGACTCATTATTTATATTTAGACAAATAGATCCTCAAAAATATAATTAAAAAAATTTATGTGTTATTTTTTGTAAAATTTAAAAATTTTTATGTAATAAAAATTTCTTAAAAATCAAAACCACTGATTCAAAATTATACTCTATTAATTTCTTCAATAATTGAAAATGAAAATAATATCGTGATCCTTTTCTCATCTATCTCTTCTCCGCTCTGCTTCGAAAAAATCTTTCTCTTACAGTTTTCACCACGGCCACCACAATGCTACCCTCCGCCACGTTCTCAGTTGCCGGAACCACCACCGGAGTTCCGACAATATTCTCCGGCGAGTTCTGGCAGCTAGGTTACCACGCTGAAACGGACCGCTCTCGGAAACTCAGGATTCACTTCAGCTGCTCTTGCCGCGCAAAGGAGCGACCTTCGCAACGGTTCTTGAAGTTGAATTCGAAGAGAAGGTGCACGCTTTTGACCTTTGCCTTCGGTAAAGAAGCTGAAGACAGCTTCTTCTCGGTACGGTGTCGTTTCTCACTTTCATGCCTACTCTATTTTCTTACTTCCTCTTTTCTCTTTCTTTTTTGCTATTTTGTTGAGAATATTTGGAAATCTAATGGAAAAGAAGTACTGCACCTTTTCTAAAATCTTTTTGTATCTTGTGATTTTTATTATGGCGCTGGTTTTATATGAGATTGAATGCTAGTAAAATGCGGTACATGAATATGGATTGCTAGAATATAGTCTTATTTGATGTTCAATTTTTATGAAACTTACTAGTATATATAATCTACATGATAGGTGATTATAATTTGCGGTTAGATCAGTAAAAATTAAATTTTATGGAGAAATACGAGGGGTTGTAACTTTAGTTAAATCAACACTAATTTAATGGCCACTTTAATTTCTTAAGAAAATCCTTCTCTCATTCACTTTTTCACAATGATTCATGCTTTAGGTTTTGTTCTATGTCTAAATCTGGAGAATTTGTAAATTGTTGTGCCTTGCAAATGAATGAATGATGATGCAGGTAACATGAAAGACAAATTTTGCAGGATGTAGGTGAAGATACAGATGAGATGTATGATGAATTGTTTAAAAATTATGGAAAAGTGGTATTTAAGAGGAAAGATCAAAAGCCTGCTACTGCAGAGGTTGATGATGATGCCGAAAGCCTATCGTGTAAGCGTCAAAAGCAATATATTAAACTTGCAACTTCATTTTTATATGCAATCTATCACTTTTAGTGGCGTGTGTCTTGTATCAGGTTTCTTCTTGAATTTTATCACCATCATCGGTCAGATTATCTGAAATATGAAAATTAGTAAATTGCACGTAAAGACTTCTGTAGAGGAATTTAATCACTGAATCTGGGTCAGTAGCAAATGTTTTCAGGAATGGCCTCCAGAGTAGTTTTATAAGAACAAATGCTATTACAATTTTTCCCAACAACCAGAAGTTGTGTGCCTCACAGATGGTGGGACAAAATGATAAGATGAGAAGCATACGAAAATAATTCATTCCTAAAGTTTACATGTAGGTTTATTACTACAAGAAAGTCTTTGCTCACTAAATAGGGTTGGGTACATACGTCATCTAACATCATTGTGACTCATCTATTTTCAGTCATGTCAGGGCATAACAAGCTATTAAAATCTGAGTACTTTTGAAGGGATTTTTTCTCTACTTCTACTTATAGGCTATGAAACATCTAATGTACTTTTTGCCTCCCACCACATACCTAGTCATGTATTCTCAACTTCTGGTCATGCCTCTGTCAATCTCCCATCTTTGCATTCTATAGTGGTGAATCCTCTGCTGAAGATCTATGTAGATATGCCTTCTCCTTTGAGATAAGTTATTCTTGGAACTTTCTCATTGTTTTTTTTATTATTATATTGCCTATAGATGCAGTACCCTGTAATCCTCCCTTTTATGGTTTAGGCCTGAATAGAAAAGCACTCTCTAGGTTTGGCCTATGTTGTCTGTAAAATCTTTAATTTCTACTTGTGGCTAGTTTTCAAGTTTGGAAAAACTTTTTCAGTTTCTTGTTTATACAAATATACTCTGAAGTGAGTGGCACATGGAGAGAGAGATAGAGAGAGTGAGTGGTGAGAGGATTTACAATTATATTGCTGCTTATCCTGTGCCAACTTATTATTAACTGTGATGTTTGCAGTTGCTGTGGAGATGGCCAAGGTTGCAAGTGAGGTTAAGGCAGCCGATATAAAGGTTTTGTTTGTGAAGCCTCTTGTTTACTGGACTCGATTTTTTATCATAGCTACGGCATTTTCTCGTCCCCAAATTGATGCCATCGGGTATGGACTTTAATCATTGATCCTTGTATCTTTTACTTGGCAATGCTTAATGATTTGTCTTTTTTGCATTGTCAAAAGCAGAATGTTTATTATGCTTATGTTGCTTTTTAGGTCCAGAATTAGAGATTTAGCTGAAAAGAAATATGGAAAATTTCCAACTGGAGACTCAAAACCCAACTCATGGACCCTGTTGGACTTTGGTTAGAGTTTTCACATCTCAGAATCTTCTGTTTACATTGATTATTTTTTTTATTTTCGAAGTTTTTGTTCATGGACACAATTACAAACTTTTGAAGCATGAAGATTTATTTGGAAGTCTCTAAAAATTTCAGGGATTAACATATTAATTTAACCAAAAAGGGTACATTGTTAAGAGTATAATCCAATATCCACAGAATGCAGCACTACAATAAAAGCACTTGAATTCCTATCAAAAGATAAAAGCACCTCAGTTTTCTGCAGTATACTAGAGAAACTACTTGAGTTTTGATTGGACATTGCACTCAAAGATGTACCAAAGATTAGCCAGCAACCACAAAACTACTTAAAATTGCACATTGAACTCCAACAGATGCAACAAAAATTCAACAATTGCCAACCCTCTTTGCTTTCCGAAAAAGCTCTAACATCCATCACCAACAATTCCTCCAAATTTTAACCTTTAAGATAGATACATTTTCAATAGTTCACCACTGAGTCAAACAATAAATGGTAACAAATAACAATGGTCTTGCTAGTTCTTGTTTCTGCAATCTTGCAATGTATGCCAGCTTCATTTTCATCTTGATCACAGGCGATGTTGTTGTCCACATCTTTCTTCCACCTCAAAGAGCTTTCTACAACTTGGAAGAGTTCTATGGTAATGCAACACCTGTAGAGCTGCCTTTCGAGAATCAACCACCATTTTGCAATTGAGGAGACGTTGGTATACCATTAACTTTAGTCATGGCCAGCTTTGAGAAGACACAAAATCACTGCCAATTTTGGTTTGTTTACAAGATTATGGGATAAACGTTTATCAGCATAAGAGTTTTTAGTGGATCATTCAATGGTGAAACGATAATAGCAATTTTTATTCGTCCATAAGTCCTTCCCCAACATGTATATTACTTGTTATCAGTCCCGGAAATCAATCTGTATTGGATAGTTTTGCATAAGGGGGGTTCTAGTAACTAGAAAGCTTTTCAGACTAGATTAAATTCAACTCGTTCTGTAAATTTTTCGTGTAATTTTACTAGCTTCAAATTTTATTGAATATTGTTAATCTCTATTGTTATCACTCCCAGAAATCTATCTCTATGGCGTTCACCTGGTTATTATCAAACTAATAAAATTATCAAATTAATAATACCATACCTAGTAAGTATAATCCAATCCCAACTTGGCTTCACCGTTTCATCATATTTATTAATTTACTTTCCATAAATCCTAAACTGAAATCCTCACCGTGTGTTTAAGGAGAGAAAAAAAGCTTTTAAAGACATACACGCATTGCGCATTAGCATTGCGCATTATCATGGTTTTTGATAATTTTTTCGAAGGACTACAAGGCTTAATAAAAAAAATACCTAGTTTAGTTCTTGATATTTAATTTTGTAAGACTGATTAATTCTTCTATTAATAATCTTTCTGGAATATGCTTATGTGACACGTTTATTACTAATATATTCTCTACTTACACAATAAATTTAACTAATATATTTGAAAAATACATGATTCTAAAAACGGATCGGATTCGTAGGTCGGACCGAATTGACTGCGAACCGGAGATTATAACGATTCGATTCATCACTTGAAATCGCCAATAAAAAAATCGGATATGAATCATTGAACCGGCTATGAACCAGCCGGTCAAACCTAAACCAGAACGTCCCATTTGAACAAAATGATGCCGTTTTGCTTAAAGAAAAAAAAAAATCAGAAAAGCGGGTGTGCCCCTCAGCACTCAAAACTGATCCGGACTGATCTAAACCGACCAATCGAACCGAAAAAATAAAAAATCGAACAAACCAAAAATAAAAAAACCGAAAAAACATGTTTTGCTGTTTTTATTGTGGTTCGATTCGATTTTCGGTTCTGATAATAAAAATCCCAACCGAACCGAACCAGTATATTAAAAACCCTAAAAAAACCAACACCCTCCCTCCCCCCCGCCCACCTCCCCTCCCAAAACGTGACTATCCTCTCCTGACTCACACGTGACCTAACCCCACCTCCACCTCCACCTCCACCCCCACCCCCAAACGTAAACCTAGATCTAGGCCCCTAGCTGCTCTCTTCTCAGTCTCGCACTCTTGCTCTCTGCACTAGAGTCTCGAGCTTGAAGCCCTTCCTCCCAACACCTGGCAGCCCCGCCGAAGCGTTCTTCCCAGCGAGCACCGACCCAGCAGCGCTCTTCCCAAAAGCGCTGACCCAGCAGCGCCGAAGCCTTCTTCCCAGCGACAGCGAGCACGGACCCAGCAGCGTTCTTCCCAGCAGTGCCGAAGCCTTTTTCCCAGTTCCCACCGAGCCACCCAGCACAGCACAGCACAGCCTAGCAGCGCCGAAGCCTTCTTCCCAGCAGCGTTTCTGGCCGCCCACAGCACAGCACAGCACCGACCACCGAGCCACCCAGCCTCCGATTCAAGTGAGATATGGAGCCCGAGCCTCCGAGTCAGGTTTGTACTTAAGTAATTTGACTAATTTTTGCTCAATAATCATTGATTCATTGTTGCTGGTTGTTGTTAACTTGTTATATTGTTTAGGGAAATTGATTGTTTTATTTGTTTTATTGTTTTACTTGTCACTGATCATGATTTCATTGTTGCTGGTTGTTGTTTTATTGCTGGTTCAGTGATTGTAAGTCCTTTTATCTGGTATAGCACAAGTCAGTTAATATTATGAGATACTGATTTTGATTTAATATTTCTGTGTTTTGCTACTCCTGCTCATGCAGTTCATCCTGAAAGTTGGAATCTTATATGGTCTGTTTCAAGGTCAGCTTGATTTTAGTTGGAATCCTGAGTTGTTTTTTAATCTATTCATTTAACTTTTGGATTGTGGTTATATGCTTTTACACAAGTAACCTGTATCTGAGAGTAGTTGTAGATGTTGGTTACTTTTCTATAGTCTATACAGCTTTCTAATGGTCTATACTGAACTTTCTAATTTCCAAATGCAGCATACTCACAGGGCTTCTTTCATTCATGGTGAGTGCCTTCTTTGTATTCTAATTAAATTCTTATTCCTTCCATTTTCTATCTTATTTCTTTGTTTGGAAGATAGTTATCTTGACTCACCAAATCAGAGTTATGGGGTAAAAAATGCAAGTTATTGTTCCTTTATAGCTTTAGTAGCTTGCAGTTGGTACCTTACCATGTATAGAGATTTTCTTGAGTTTTTGATATCTGATGGACTTCATTCTTTCAGATGGACAACAGCCCAACCATCGGCAGTGTAAACACCACCACCGCCGAGAAGCAGCGTTTAGCAAAATCTTACCTTTCTTTCAATTGCAAGAAGTAGGTCTATTGCATCATCTTTTCACAAGTCACCATAGGATTTAGCAAGGTCTCTACAATTTGTCTCCCATTTTCTTTAATTGTCGTATTTGAATTATTTTCGTCGTTAAATTTCATTGGATCACCTCCATTTTAGTTTACTAATATATATGTATGTCATATTGTTAAGATGATTATATACTCTTCTCTTGTACGGATCTCTTTGGTTGAACTTTTACTCTACCTTCTTTTGTGTCTAAACTAAACCATATATACTGCTAATTGCTACTACCGTTAGGATTTTGTTCTATCTAGCGAACCATTCTGCTCTGAAATCGTTAATTAGGACATGGATAAATAGCGATAGGTGCTGCGGATGTGGATAGGTAATTGGGGGCAATTTACCAAATTAAAATGATTGGATGTAAGCTTTACCAAATTACAACAATTGGAATTTGGTTACCATTTTGCGTTGAATCAATTTATATAGAAACCGTGGGAGCCAACCACGGATTCCAAATGCACATAAACCGTGGGAGGTAGGGAGGTTTTATGATCAAACCATTTTGTATGTAAACCGTGGTAGGCAGCCACGGTTTACGTGAAGAGAATGTGAAGCATAAACCGTGGTAGGCAGCCACGGTTTATGAGTAAATGCTTTCGAACATAAACCACTAGAGGCAGCCACGGTTTATGAGTGAGTAGTATAAATAGCAAAGCCGTGGCTGGTGAGGGCGGATCATTTGTGAGTTTTGTGAGTGAGGGGAAGGTTGGTGGGTGAGAGAGGAAAAAAAATTTTTTTTGTTAAGTTGCTGGTTTGAGAAGTTGAACCGGTTTAGTGGAGAACCGATGGAAGAAGAAGACCGGATGTACCGGTTAAACCGCGTTGCGCATGTGGCTGGATTTATCGACCAAGAGGTTGGTTAAACCGGCTTTTTATTATTATTTTTTGTTTAATGTTCTTATCATTAATGGTAAATGTTAAATTAATATTTTAACAGTTATAATAGAATTTTTTGCTGTTATCATGATAGTGAGTATTTTATATTTATTGAATTTGTAATTTATATTGTTGGCAGAAATAATTTTTTAGGTTTACGTGTTAGTAGTATTGTTAGTGTTATTTTCTCTATTGTTGTTATGCTTAGGGTTTTTTATTGATATTACTGTAAATTGTTGCTGTTGTTGTCTGTTGAGAGTTCGCTATCTTTCTTTTTACAGCCTGCTAGGGTTATTAGTGGTGTGAGAAGACAACAGAATATGCCTTTACACGAGCGTATCATACCGTATCTAGAGACGGCGGGCTTATATCACTTGGCTAGGCTGAACAGTCAGTGGTTCTGGGTTGATGAGCCTCTACTTAGCGCATTCATTGAGAGGTGGCGTCCTGAGACCCACACATTTCACATGCCCTTTGGGGAGTGTACGGTCACCTTGGAGGACGTGGCCTATCAGCTGGGTTTACCGATTGATGGTGAGCCTGTGAGTGGGTGCCTTAGTGAGTTTGAGAATTTCATGGAAAATGGAAGACCGGCATGGGTGTGGTTCCGTGAGCTGTTTGGGGAGTTACCTCCGCAGAATAAAGTGAAGCAGATGACAGTGTGCTACACATGGTTCCATGAGCGGTTTCGGGTTTTGCCAGCAGATGCTATTGAGGACATCGTGCGTATATACGCGAGGGCCTATATTATGATGCTGTTGTCATCTCAGCTGTTTGCGGACAAGAACGCCAACCGTGTCCACCTTCGCTGGTTGCCTTATGTGGCATCGTTGGATGACTTGGGTAGATATAGCTGGGGCTCGGCCGCGCTGGCGTGGTTGTACAGATGTCTTTGTCGTGGAACAAACAGAAATGTTGTCAACTTGGCTGGGCCACTTCAGCTTCTACAGTCTTGGATCTTCTGGAGATTTCCTTGTCTGAGGCCAAGTGATTTCAACAGATTCGGGTTTCCACTTGCATCCAGGTAAAGAAATATGATGCTAGAGTTTGAAATTGTTCATTTACATGTCCCATTAGATGTTATGACATTCTTTTAATTGAACTTGTAGGTGGGCTCAGTATCTACCGAGGAACGATGCAGTAGATCAGAGAGTGGTGGCTGCACGCCTTTCTTTGGATAGATTGCGTGTGCATGATGTGAGTAATTTACTTGTAGTTCATTCAGTTATGTTTTGCCTGTTATAGAATTTGTTTTACGTAAAGTTTCATTACGTGATGTAGATCGTGTGGGAGCCCTATTCCACTCCGGATGTCGCAGCTATTGTTCATCCAGAGATACTACTAGACCAGCACCGCAGGCTATGGACGACAGTTACCAGTCTCATTTATTTTGCTGCGATTGAGTGGCACCAGGTGGATAGGGTTATGCCTCAGTTCGGCGGGGTTCAGCATCTCCCTCGTTTGCCGCTTAACATAGACTGGCTTCATGCGAAGGACGGCAGGGGTGGAGATAGGTGTTTCCCCTCATATTATCGGGAGTGGCATGAGCATTGGCAGGATCGGCATGCCTCAGTTTTACCCGTTGACCGAGTTGCTGATCCTGGGCCATCAGCTGAGTACCTGGACTGGTGGTGTCGTGTGGCGCACCGATTTCTATCTCCAGAGGTTGCATTTCAGGATCCCAGGCCTATTGTGTTGACTGAGGAGGCTCGTCATAGAGGGTCATCGCAGGCACCTCCTATGGTGCAGGTTGTCGACAGACCGGACAACCGCCGCGTGGACAGGCGTAGGCGTATCGGCACACGTACTACGGATCGAGAGTGGCGATGGCTGGCCGACCAGTTAGATGAGGGGCAGGGTGTTGGTGGTCAGGGAGGTGATATTGATCATCGTGTTCCGAGACGTAGGGCCAGACGACATGGTCAGCGGGATGGTGGTGGACGTGCCCGTGGTAGAGCACCATCTGGAGAGTATCACAGTGGTCAGGATGTTGTTGGTGAGGACATTGGTGGTGTGGGCACAGGGATGGATCAGGGTACGTACGAGGTGGGGGGTTCTTCTCAGATGTTCGCCGACTTTACTACGGCAGCCGTCGGTATGGACATTGATGATCCTGTGAGTCAGTCAGAGTTCTTCAGAGATATAGCAGACATCTTGGGAGAGAATGATGGCACTCATTATAGGCCGCAGATGGATGAGGGACATTCACAGTTTGCCGAGCACCAGCCACATGTTCAGGATGTACAGCCAGCTTTGCCGGTTGACCTGAACGAGCCTGCGCCTTCACCGTTGGACCCATGGTTCGCGTTGGGAGGTACCCCAGCTTCGGCTTTCAGCGTAGTTCCGCCACAGGCACAGGTGGCACAGGTGGATGAGAGACCACGGAGGGCTCGTCGTGCTCCTTTATGCGGCACTGGAGGTCACCTTATTGGTGAGTTGCAGGATGACGACAGTGACACGATCGAGGACTCTGATTAGTTAGCTATGTATGTCCCATTTGTCTATGTCCTTTCTTTCGTTATGTAGTTGGATTAATGTTTAAACATTTGTTATGCTTTCTGGTGTTGTATCTTAAATTGATGTATCCTACTATTAAGTATGATTAATGATGTAGTCGTTTCTACTTTATTTGTCTAAACAATACAACAACATTAACACTAAATTAGGCTTTCTTAATATACCAAGTCAAGAAACAAATATTCTTACAGGACGATACATAAACATGTGAATAACAACAATGCTACTTATAAGACTGAAATTAAACATACATTGATAACCCAGCATCAACCTAAATAATACAACCTAATGATCCCCGCCAGCAGTATCTCTTCGCTGGCCACAGTTCCTCCGCGTGTGACCTGGCTGTCGACAGAGCCCACAGCGCTTGGGCTGGTTCTCAGCAGATCGATCCATGGGACCACGGATCCTAGTTGCCTTCGGCCGACCTTCCCTGGCTCGCCTCATGTTAGGATCAGGAATGATAGTAGGCCCGGCATATGGTGGCCATAGCCCTTCTGGTATGGGCGGGACAAACCCGTTACTGTAAACTTTGAACACCTCACTCATACGATACACCTCATGCACATATGCTGCCCAATTAAGCCGGGAGTGGGCGCAACAAGCAATGACGTGACAGCATGGATAATGGAGGGCCTGAAAGTACCCACAATCACATGTGTGATCCTTCAGCGAGACCCTGTAGCTACCCAAGGAGAAGTTTCCAGTCGGTGTAGTCTCAGCAACCGTGTACTCCGACTGGTGCCTGTCGTACAACGTGACGGTGAAGCACCTTGACTCTCTTATGTTCCTTTCAATACCCTTGACGAATGCCTGACAAAACTCTTGTCCAGCTCCAAGTTGCGCCTCTGCTGTTTGTCCCCGGATAACGAATAGCTCAGCAAGCCTTCCGTATGTGGACTTAACCAACGACGTGACCGGGAGGTTGCGAGTTCCCTTCAAGACGGAGTTCACACATTCACTGATGTTTGTTGTCATGTGCCCGAACCGTCTACCGCTATCCTGGTGTTGCGTCCACTTCTCATACTCCATCCGGTTCGCCCAATCACACATTGCCGGATTCTCTGTACGCATGATGTCGAACCAGTAATAGAACTCCGCCTCAGTTTTTGCGTACGCAGCATTAACTAGCATTCTTCTCGCATCTTTACCTTTGAAAGAAAGGCTGAAATTTGCTGCCACATGGCGGATACAGTACGCCCGATAAGCACGTGGGGGCAGCCAACCATTCACGGGATCCTCTAGTGCAGACTTGATACCGTTGTGCCTATCCGAGATAACAAGGATACCCTCCTGTGGAGTCACGTGCCTTCTCAAGTTGGACAAGAAAAATGCCCATGACTCGGCATTTTCTCCCTCCACAAGGGCGAATGCTATGGGGAGGATGTTTGAGTTCCCATCCTGTGCAATCGCCAGCAGTAAGGTGCCTCCATATTTGCCGTACAAGTGGGTACCATCAATACTCACAAGCGGCTTGCAATGTTGGAAGGCCTCAACGCAAGGTGGAAATGTCCAGAACAGACGGTGAAAGTACACTGTTGACTCATCAATCTGGTCCCCAACTATAACAGGAGACGTCTGCAACACAGTAACTGTCCCGGGCATCGTCAACTCCACGCCTAGCATCCAACGTGGCAATTCGGCATAAGACTCTTCCCAGTCTCCATATATTTGTGCAACTGCCTTCTGTTTTGCTTTCCAAACCTTCCGGTAACTGGGTTTGAAGCCGTAATCAGCTTCAGTCGCTTGTTGCAAGACCTTGATCGGTACTGCAGCATCCGCACTAACCAACGGAAAAATCCTCGCACAGATAACGTGGTAATCAAGCTGACGGTGATCACTGGAAACAGATGTTGCTAAGCAAGTGTGCGGACCGTTGTACCTCCTAACCTCCCAAGTTCCCTTCCGTGCACGGAGCGAAATCCGAATCAGCCAACTACAACTTTTGCCGAAATCCTTGCACCTTCCATGATACTTCAAATGGTCCGATTCCATCACTCGGTACTCAACACCTCGACGGATGCTGTAGTCCTTCACACTAAGAACAGCTTCTTCTTTACTCTGGAAGGATTGCCCAATCTGAAATTCGGTTGACGAACCACCTACTGTAGCAACTCCGGCCGTATGTTCACCCAGAGCCTCCAAGTTTAACGTCGAGAAGTGTGGAGGGTAATGCTGTGTGCCGGAACTTGAAGGACCTTCTTGTGCTTGTGGATTGGCACCGGTGTCATCGTCGCTGTCCCCAAATATATTTACAGGCTCCTCGCCAGAGTCATCGTCCCGCATTGCATTCTCTACTCGATCAGGTACCCCGATTTCTTGATGTTCATCATTTGTGGCACGACCTGATTCCCCCAGAAATGCCTGTTGCAGGACCCCTTCATTAGGGGAACGTGCAGTTGGAACTGCAACCGCTGGTACCAGATCAGCCGCAAAAGAAGGAGAGGCAACCTGCGGAATAGAAAACCGGTTTGCTGGCACCGAGCAAGACGCACCGCCAGCGGCAGTCGAGCTATGAACAGGATTCGATGCCCCAGAACTATCCAGAGTTACCTCCAACTTCGCATACAACTCGTGTATTCTGAGCTCAGGAAAACTCCTCACGCAATGAAATAGAACCCTAATATCTTCGTCAGCCCCTAACACGAATGTATCATACATCACACCGCTGGAAACTACAGCGATGGGAATCTTGTAGAAGATCTTCTTCACAACCTTGCTCCCAAAAACTCCAAGCTTCTGCAAGATGGTGCTCTTCAAATCTGACAAACTGTTTGACGAACTAACAAATACACTCAACGGTTCTCTATCAGTGAACTTCACACCATATTTTTTGCTTTTTTTAATTTTTCCAGAGCAATGCACTAAGACAAGAACACTCTCTCCCTCACTTGACATTGTGATAATGATCTCCTCAGCAACTACATTCTCACTCGAATATATATAGATTTTCATTATACATAAACCGTGCTAGGTTACAAGGTTTTATGATCATTGAATGCCCTTCATAAACTGTGGTTGCCAGCCACGGTTTATGCTTTTTCTTCTTCATAAACCGTGGCTACCACCAGCGGTTTCTGCTTTTCATTAATAAAGTGTAAACCGTGGCTGCCTACCACGGTTTACATTGTGCATTTCCAACTCATAAAACCCTGCTACCTCCCACGGTTTATGTGCATCTGGAATCCGTGGTTGGCTCCCACGGTTTCTATATAAATTGATTCAACGCAAAATGGTAACCAAATTCCAAATGTTGTAATATGGTAAAGCTTTCATCCAATCATTTTATTTTGGAAAATTGCCCGGTAATTGGTGAATGTGATTGAGGAAGAATTAGAATTGTTAGTGTCAAAATTGAGAAAAGAATTAAAAGGGGAAGCTAGACTTTCATTTCATTCAGCATAATTCATTACAATACCTAATACTATTATTTATACTATTTTTTAGAGTAATAATTAATCCTGCCTTATTAACTTAAGACCAAATTATACCCATTACGTTTTTCTCACAAAATACTATCATTACGGTGTTTACTTATAATTTATTTATTATTTTATTATAAAATGACTTTTTTGGTTAAATTTCGATTAAATCAGTTGGATTAAAAATCATATTATATGAGTGGTTTAATAATTGGTTCGGTTTTTAGAATTTTGGAAAAAGTAACAAAAAAAACTAAATTTTAGTTGACTTTTAATGCATAAATTAATAATTTAATATGTTATGTAGACTTATTTTGTTAATATAAAAATAAATTATTGACAGAAAAGTCTCATCAAAATAAAAATCAAGAGATGAAAAGAATTTTTTTTATTAAGAACTTTATTGTCTTTTAAAATAAACGTCCTCGTTTGGAAATTTTTTTATTATTATTTGCTATATCAAGTATCAACACAACTTTTTCATACAGGATGCGCGGTTGATAATAATTTTGTTCTGGCAATTTTGATGTACATTATATAACAAGCAATAGAATTCGTGGCAAAAATAATATTTGTTTTTATTTTTCAGATTAATAATGGGCAAATTAAATTAACAAAAATGTTATATATACATATACTTTTTTTTTTTACTTTTAGTATTAAAAGTGTCAATAAAAAATTAAAAAAATAAAAATTTTATCTTTTATATCATAAAAAATTATACGAAAGAAATAAAACAAAAGGTGGTGTAAATATATTACTATTAAATTAAAAGTTTAATTTTAGTATACTAATCGTATAAAATATTTTACATCATCATCAAATATAAAACAATTTTATACTTACAATATATTAAAACTAAGTTCTTAAATTAAAGGCGTTGTTTGTATACCAAGAAGAGATACTGTACATTCGATCGGCCTAGTGTAAAATAATTGTCATACCTTTTTTATTCCTGGATCAGCTATTGCATGTTGTCATTATTATTCACTTTGCTAGTTGCTACACTATTAATATTTCACCATTGTTGGACTTAGCATATTATATGATGCCTCCAGGCACTAGACTCTAGTCAAAATAAATCAGAATGTATTTAGTGGTTCTGGTGCGGTCAATATCTTATTATAATGTAGAGAAAGGCCGCTTGGGCATGGGCATCCCAAATGGCATAGCCCTTGCCCGCCCCCTTGATATTTTCAAAACAGATGTTACGTAAATTAAAGAAAACTTGAAAGCACTTCATCTATCTATAAGAAACCTAAAATAAGTTACTGTATGAAACGGCTTTAGAGTTAGTGATGTTTGCATATTAATTAATTAACTAATTAATAAGGAAATCTTAAGTTGTCGTGCAATGAGAAACTGCCTTGCGAAGCCGGCAGTATTATTGCAGCTTGCTTACACGTGGCACGTAGCAGTCAGTTATAAATATATCTAACTGGTAAACTAACCGAACTCATTCATTGCTTCTGAGGGAGTGAAAATGCGTGAGATTCTTCATATTCAGGGAGGTCAATGCGGGAACCAAATAGGATCAAAGTTTTGGGAAGTGGTGTGTGATGAGCATGGGATAGACCCTGTAGGTCACTACGTTGGAACCTCTCAACTTCAGCTTGAAAGACTTGACGTTTATTACAATGAGGCCACCAACGGTCGCTATGTGCCACGTGCCGTCCTCATGGACCTTGAGCCCGGCACCATGGACGCCATCCGGACGGGCCCTTATGGCCAGATATTCCGCCCGGACAACTTTGTCTTCGGCCAGTCTGGCGCTGGAAATAACTTCGCCAAGGGCCATTACACTGAGGGCGCAGAGCTCATTGACTCTGTCCTTGATGTTTTGAGAAAGGAGGTTGAGAATTGCGATTGCTTGCAGGGTTCGCTACTGGCTCTCTCTATCTCTATGCTCATTATGTTTACTACTCTGAAATCTTAATTGTCCTTTTGAATAATTATAGGGTTTCAAGTGTGTCATTCGCTGGGAGGGGGGACAGGTTCTGGAATGGGTACTCTGCTGATTTCGAAGATTAGAGAGGAATACCCGGATCGAATGATGCTTACTTTCTCGGTGTTCCCATCTCCGAAGGTGTCGGACACGGTTGTTGAGCCTTATAATGCCACACTCTCTGTTCACCAGCTGGTGGAGAATGCTGATGAGTGCATGGTCCTTGACAACGAAGCACTATACGACATATGCTTTAGGACTCTCAAGCTCACTACTCCATCTTGTAAGTATGCATATATTCTTTTCCTTTCAGGTAAAATATGATTCTAGTGTTTTAAACATGTTTCAATACAAAGCTGACATCAACAACAAAGTATAATTGAAACATATTTGAAACATTAGGAACAAAAATTGAAACCAATTAAGTATTTAGGTTATGAAACTTTTTGAAAACTTTAGAGAAATAGTTTTCTTTCCTTTTCCTTTTCCTTATATGTTTTGATTCATTCGCACCCGCAATCAACACCAGTTGGAGATCTGAATCATTTGATATCGGCAACAATGAGTGGAGTTACTTGCTGCTTAAGATTCCCGGGTCAGCTCAACTCAGACCTCAGGAAGCTAGCTGTCAACTTGATCCCATTTCCACGCCTTCATTTCTTTATGGTGGGCTTTGCTCCCCTCACATCTCGAGGGTCACAGAACTATCACGCACTTTCTGTCCCAGAACTCACACAACAGATGTGGGATGCCAAGAACATGATGTGTGCAGCTGATCCGCGCCATGGCCGTTACTTAACAGCATCAGCAGTATTCAGAGGAAAAATGAGCACAAAGGAAGTGGATGAACAGATACTGAATGTGCAGAACAGGAACTCCTCATATTTTGTGGAGTGGATCCCCAACAATGTCAAGTCGAGCGTCTGTGATATCGCACCCAAAGGCCTTCCCATGGCTTCCACTTTTGTTGGCAATTCAACTTCCATACAAGAGATGTTCAGGAGAGTGAGCGAGCAGTTTGCTGCCATGTTCAGAAGAAAGGCCTTCTTGCACTGGTACACTGGAGAAGGAATGGATGAGATGGAGTTCACTGAAGCGGAGAGCAACATGAACGATCTTGTTGCAGAGTATCAGCAGTACCAAGATGCCTCCCCTGAAGAAGACCAAGATGATGAAAGCTGAAAATGTTCCACCAAGCACCATTAATCAATAATTTTAAGCTCTTTGGGTTCTTCAATTATTTGCTCCGGTTGTGCGATTCCAGTTGTTGCTGTTTATCTTTTTATCATAAGAGTTTTTACTTCCTGATCAATGGCAGCCTCGCTTTCGTTTATTCTCTTCATTTTATTTCATAAGCTCATTGGTCAAACTCTTGAAATACTATCCGATACACAATGGTTAAGGTTTAGAAATTGAGTACGTATATCAGAATAAACAATATGCTAATATTTATCTTCTATCATTTTATCTTCTATAAAAAGTAAATGAATTTGTGTTAACAAAATAATGGATGTCTGACCATGTACAATATTCACAGTCCAGAATATAAATGAATTGCACTTTGAAGTCAAGCTAAATGGTAGATAGGTTTTCTAGGTTCAAATTGTATTTCTCCCTCAGAACCTGTGATGCAGGCGAAAATCAGCCAATTAAGAAATTAATATAAGAAATACGTTGCGAGTACAGTTCTTAATCAGCAAAAATCCGCTTATCAATTTAGAAAGGTTGTCACAAATTTAGAATAAAAATACTGGGAGTATGAATCCCAGGTAGTCTCCCAACGAGTTGACAAAAGGGTGCTATTTTATTAATCATGAGTTTTCCAAGAAATTTTGAGAGTTGAAGAACAGAAAAATAAAAATTGTGAACTAAAGCAATGTAAATTAAAAGAGATTTATATAATCAAATAAAAAGCCTTGACCGGGGGAATGATTAATTAGAAGTTCTATCCTTGTTGGAATTCTCTCAAGTGTAGCATCAAGATGTTGTTATTTTCACTTAGTTAACCCTTCCTAAATAAAGGAAAGTCAAGTGATTGAGCTAACTCTTATTCGCAAATCCTAATCCTCTCCCTTGGGAAGGACTAGCGTTAGTAAATAGAGAATTAGCCAACAACTTCCAATTTAACTAATTACTTGAGCATTCCAACTCTAGGGTCTCCATTTAATCAACCCCCAAGTCAAGTTGGGAGTCTACTCCATTGACATGAATATAACGCTCACAGAAATATAAGAAGAACACATAATAAATTAAATGAAATAGGAATTGAAAATTAATTAAAGGTAAAAATAATTCTTCACATTAATAAATTCTAAAAACAATCCAATTGTAACTCTGAACAAAGATTAAGGATATGGAAGAGTAAGGGAATAAGAAAATAAACTAGAATAGCAATTTCAACGGAGGTAATGACTCTTCTCAATATCCAAAAGCAAAAGCATAAAACTAGAAATCTATGAATGTAAAAGAAAACCTAGAGAAAGAGTAATTTCTCTCTAAGATTCCCAACTAAACTAAAACTATGCTAATGAGAATGTGTGTTGAGTCTCTGCTCGTCCCCTGGCTCTAGTCTGTGTTTCTGGGCCGAAAACTGGGTCCAAACTCGGCCCAAAATTGCCCCCAGTGTTTTCTGCAATTTCTGCAGATCGTGCATGTCATGCATACGTGTCAGTCACGCGTGCGCGTCATTTGGCGATTTTCCTTGTCACGCGTACGTCTCAGGCACGCGCACCCGTCGTTGTGCGAACTCTAATTCACGCGCACACGTCAGCCATGCGTGCGCGTCGCTCCTTGCTGATTGTCTCCTTTATTTCTTATGCTCCTTCCATTTTTGCAAGCTTTCTCTCCATCCTCTAAGCCATTCCTGCCCTATAAATCCTGAAAACACTGAACACACAGATCACGGCATTGAATGGTATAAAGAGGGATTAAAATACACAAATTAAAGGTTTAAGAAGCAAGTTTTTAACCATAGAACAAAACTAGGAAGGAATTGTAAAATCATGCAATTTGTATGAATAAGTGTGCAAAGACTTGATGAAACCACTCAATTGAGCACAAGATAAACCATAAAATAGTAGTTTATCAAACTCCCCACACTTAAACATTAGCATGTCCTCATGCTAAGCTCAAGGATATGAAAAGAATAAATAGAAAAAAGTAAGACTCATGAAATGCAACCTATATATCAATGCAACTATATGCTAAGATGATTCTGTCTACTTGGTTAAAAGTAAATAAGTTCTTCAAGACAAACATAAATCAGATATCACTAATTAAAATCATACAGTAAATACAAGTAGACTTGTAAGAAGACAGCTCATGAAAGCATGGAAAATAGAATCAAGAATTGAACCCTCACTGGTAGTGTATATGCACTCTAATCACTCAAGTATATAGGGTAATTCACTCTAGTCTTCTCTAGTCATGCTTTCTAAACTTTGTTCTTCACTTAACCAATCAACAAATATTTAATGTACCAATGCAAACATCATGAGGTCTTTTCAAGGTTGTAATAGGGCTAAGGTAAAGGTGAGGGTATATATATGGCTAAGTGAGCTATAAATTGAATCCTTGGCTAACCTAAGCTCTCATCTATACATACACTCTATATACTTCTTGAATCATGCCTAACTACCCAAAATTCCTATTTTTGCATCTCATACTCATTTATCACTTTTCTTTTAATTTGTATCACATATGCATTGAATTTTTATTAGCTTAACATTGGGGTAATTTTGTCCCCTTATTTATTTAATTGAATATTTTTGGATATATATATATATATATATATATATATATATATATATATATATATATATATATATATTATAAAAGTAAACATAACATATCAATGCACATGGATTTTTAATTTTTCTGGTCTCACATGAGTAGGTACCCAAATTCCTAATATTTTATCAAAGTAGAAACATAACACATTCCCTATTAACCCATGTTCCCACAGTTTTCCCACACTTAGTTGATACACAATCTCTATCTTAAGCTAACCAAAGATTCAATTGGAGTAATTAATTGTTTTTCTGCTTAAGGCTAGTGATGTGGTAAAATATAGAACAAATGGGGATTAAAAGGTTCAAGGTGGCTAACAACGGTGATTGAAAGGGTAGGCTATTTGGGATAAGTGAGCTACTAAACAAATAATGGCCTCAATCATATGCAAGCATGTGAATACACTAAACATTGGACATATAGAGTGGAACAAAATAAAGATTACAATTACAGAGAAGAAAACACACAAGAATAGAATATCATGGTTAGATAATGTAACCATACAATTAGGCTAAAAAATCTCACTGGGTTGTGTGTTCTTAGCTATAATTCATGTTACAATTTACAGTCTTCAAACAAGTTTAATAAAAAAGTTTTTTTTTTCAATTTAAATTAGTGAAATATTATAAAATAGAGTCTTGAAAAGAAATTTATTATTTTAACCAAGCAAACATACATGCAAACAATTATTATCATGCAATCTATTCTATCTAACAAAAGAAAAACTAAAATATTGGTGTTAAGAGAGAGAGATTACCTTCGGAAGTCAGGTACTGACCGACCTCCCCACATTTAAAGCTTGGCACCGTCCTCGGTGCCATCAGTCAGGAACAAAGGGGGGCTGGTAACAGCATCTCCATAGTCGGGGTCGTCATGGCTCCCGGTGCTGGTAGGTGAGGTGGCGTCCGGAGTGTCTGGTTCTTCTTCAGGTGGGTGGTTACCAACAATCAGCTCCTTGAGGTATGTAAATCGGTGCTTGTTACGGTGCTCCATTCGCTTTGCCTGCCGGTCAAGCCGGTCCAATCTCTGAATTATCTGAAGGAGCAGCTGATTTGTTGAAGGTGCTTGTGATGTGGAAGGAGAAGGAATATCTCCGGCCGGGTCTGCAATCCGGCCGGTAGTGGCTGCTGGGGGTCTGATGTACTTCCCGTTGGGGACAATCTGATCATCCTGTGAAATTATGGTCTTGGTGTCCCCAGCTCTGTAGGAGACTCCGGCTGCCGAGACTAGATTTGAAACCAAGGCGGGAAAGGGTAGGTTGCCCGCAATCTGTACGTGTCCAATGGCGTGCCGGAGGTGTCTTAGTAAGTTGAGAGGCTGGTCTGTAAGGATACACCAGAGGAGAACACTCGTGAGTTCTCGGAAAGATATAGTGGGACATAATCTGTGCCCACACTCGAGCCTCCAGGGTAAGTGCTGAAGCCAATATGCCCTTAGGTCGGGATCGATGGTATCCATAGATCCTTCTGCTGCCAGGTTGTGCTACAACTCTGAGGGCGTCGTCTTAGTTGAATTGGTATGTCTGGCGCTTGACAGAGGCTTCTTGGTATGCGTCCAATCCTTCTGGGGCAGGGGAGAGATCTAAGGCCCGCTGAATGGCCTCTTCGGATATAGAGACTTGTTGTTGATAGACATAGACAAACTGCAGGGCTGGGATGTGAAAATTGGAGTAGAATTCAACTACCCATGAAAGGTTGACCTGTCGTGGCTATCTCCATAAGAATTTCCATTGTCTGTGTTCAATGCAGGGTTCTACAAAATCAACAATGTGGGTAGGGAGGATGAGTAGGTGCTCATTGTTGTAGTTCTGTTCAGCCAGGATGGGGAACATCTGCTTACAGTAGCGGTTAGTGAACCGCGCAATGTCCCTTGTTGGAAAAGCTTTCTCGGTTTCATCAACCTTGATGATCCTCTTGACCCGCTTTATTGTCGGTTTGACTGATGTTGAGGATGGTTCCGTAGCTGGTGTCCTTTTTGTTCCTCTCCTCACCGGTGGTTTGTTAGAGGCTTTCTCTTTACCCTTCTTGGTGGCCATCCTGAAAAGGGAGAAAAGAAAGGGACATTAAATCAAGTAGCTAGAACCGGGAGGAGGAAAATACAAGGGATAATCAATGCCAAGGTAAAGAAGAATGTCGTAAATACATGGTCGCAATTCCATGTAATTAGGACATCAATGGAAATATAGCATGATAAATTAAGATAATTAGATGCAAGATGTTTATTAGCATGCCGGCAAAGGCATGAGTAGCATAGATCAAGCATTAAGAGCTTAATTTGATTATCCAATGTAACAAACTAACAATCATGTTTGTATTGACAATTATAATTAATTAATAAAAGATTGCAAGGGTTTTGTGAAAAACAGGCAGTAGAGTAGAAAAATAGAATAATTGATAATTCAGAATGCCATACGGACTTTTCACAAACACTTGGTATGCATGTAAAATATGTGAAGGAAAGTATGGAATCCAACATGCAAGCAATCCAAAAATTGGTATTAATTGTCAAATTATCCCCCTAATATATCCACAAGCAAAATATAGAAGAAAACAATCACCCATTTAAATTTCTAACACCAACATAAAAACGCATGGAAGAAGAAAGAAAAAGAAACCATAGATAATGGAATTAAAAGAAAAATAAAGAAGAAGGAAACATAAATTAAAGTAATAATGAAAGATTAAATAGGAGGAGAAGAAAAGAACCTGGATGAAGAAGATGAAGGGAAGAAGAAAGTAATAGAGAGTAAGAAAGAATAAGGAAGAAGAAAGAAAGAAGAAAGAAGAGATAATTAGTATTGAAAATAATTAGGATTGGAGGGTGGAAGATGTGAAATCAGGCGCTGAGGTGTTTTAGTTGTGCGTCGCATGTGACGCGTACGCGTGCATCACGCGTACGCGTGGGGCGTGCAAATTTTAGGCGACGCGTACGCCTCAGGGACGCGTACGCGTGAAATAGGTTGTGCATTTGGCGCGAGGGCAGCCGCGCGCACGCACAACTTTCTGTTACAAACGCATATGCTTCAAAATTGGATATGACGCGTGTGCGTCGCGGACGCGCACGCGTGGATGGCCTGGATGGGAAACGATGCGTACGCGTCAAGGACGCGTACGCGTGATAGAACTTGTGCTCCCAGCACAGTTCCAGCCTCGCACCAGCATAACTTTCTAGCCATACACCTATTTACGCCGATTTGCAAGGTCACGCGTACGCGTGAGGGACGCGTACACGTGGGCTTGTTTGTGCCTATAGCACGCTTCCATCCCTGCTCCCGTGCAACTCTCTGTTCAATTCTGCTTTATCTCACACGCACATATGACGCGGATGCGTCAGTAACGCTTGCGCGTCGTGTGGCTTTTTTTATGCAGAATGCAGAATGCAGAATGCAGCATGCAGATGAATGTGTAGAAATTATGGATGAATACTAATAAAAATAAAATAAAATAAAATAAGACTGATAATAAAAGGGAACAATCATACCATGGTGGGTTGTCTCTAACCTAGCACTTTGCTTTTACGTCCTTAAGTTGGATGGTCTTCAAGATCATTCTGCTTCTGTTGGTGGGTCCTCCAAGAGGAAGACCTCTAGCTCTTTGTGTTCCTTCATCTTCTCACCATGATAAAGCTTTAAGCGATGTCCATTGACCTTGATGAAATTGAAACTTGAAGGATGACTCAGGTGGAAGACTCCATATGGCTCTGCCTTCTCTACTCTGCAGGGTCCTTCCCACCTTGATCTCAGCTTGCCAGGCATGAGCCTCAGCCTTGAGTTGTAAAGGAGAACTAGATCCCCTGGTCTGAACTCTCTCCTCTTGATATGCTTGTCATGCACAGCCTTCACCTTCTCTTTGTATAGTCTGGAATTGTCATATGCTTTGAGTCGAAGGGTCTCCAGTTCTGCCAGTTGCAGCTTTCTTTCAGCACCAACTTTCTCAAATCCCATGTTGCATTCTTGCACAGCCCAGAAAGCCTTGTGTTCCACCTCCACTGGGAGATGACAAGCCTTTCCGTATACCAAGCGGAAGGGACTCATCCCAATGGGTGTCTTGTACGCTGTCCGATATGCCCAGAGCGCATCAACAAGTCTGGTGCTCCAGTCCTTCCTATGAGGCTTGACTATCTTCTCCATAATGCGCTTTATTTCTCTGTTAGACACCTCTGTTTGCCCATTGGTCTGGGGATGGTAAGCTGTTGCCACTTTGTGAACAATCCCATGCTTCTTTAGTAACCCTGCTATTCTCCTGTTACAAAAGTGAGTGCCTTGGTCACTCATGATTTCTCGTGGTGATCCAAAGCGACAGATAATATGGTTTCTAATAAAGGAGACAACAGTGTTAGCATCATCAATATGGGTAGGAATGGCTTCCACCCATTTAGAAACATAATCTACAGCTAACAGTATATAACGATAACCACTAGAGTTTGGAAATGGACCCATGAAGTCAATGCCCCAAACATAAAAAATTTCACAGAATAGCATAATCTGTTGGGGACATCTCATCCCTCTTGGATATATTCCCAAAACTTTGACATGGGAAACAAGATTTACAAAAGACAGCAGCATCTTTAAAAAGAGTAGGCCACCAGAATCCACAGTCTAAAATTTTTCTAGCTGTTCTTTGAGGGCCAAAATGTCCACCGCTCTCAGAGGAGTGGCAGGCCTCTAAAATGGATTAGAATTCTGATTGAGGCACACACCTTCTAATTATCTGGTCCGCACCATACCTCCATAAATATGGGTCATCCCATATATAATATTTGGACTCGCTTTTCAGCTTGTCTCTTTGATGCTTAGTAAAATTAGGAGGGAAAGTGTGACTAACTAGATAATTAGCTATAGGCGCATACCAAGGAACTACTTCAGATATTGCGTGCAAGCTGTCAAATGGAAAAGCATCATTAATAGAAGTGGAGTCATCCTTGATGTGCTCAAGGTGACTCAAGTGGTCTACCACTAAATTCTGGGAACCACTCCTATTCTTAATTTCTAAATCAAATTCTTGCAGCAACAGTATCCAACGTAGTAACCTTGGTTTGGACTCTTTTTTAGCTAATAAATATTTTAGAGCTACATGGTTTGAGTACACTACCACCTTAGTACAAAGTAAATAGGCTCGGAATTTATCCAGAGCAAAAACAATAGCCAGAAGCTCTTTTTCAGTGGTAGTGTAATTAGACTGAGCAGCGTCTAAGGTCTTAGAAGCATAAGCAATTACGAAGGGATCCTTACCTTCGTGCTGAGCCAGTGCCGCCCCTACTGCTTGGTTGGAGGCATCACACATAATCTCAAATGGCTGGCTCCAGTCTGGTCCTCTCACAATCGGAGCTTGAGTTAAGGCGATCTTCAGCTGATCAAATGCATTCATGCAGTCCTTACTCAGCTCGAACTCAACATCTTTCTACAGCAGTCTAGATAAAGGCAATGCTACCTTACTGAAGACCTTGATAAATCTCCTGTAGAAACCTGCATGGCCAAGGAACGAACGAACTTTCCTCATGGAGGAGGGGTAAGGTAAACTAGAAATGACATCTACCTTTGCTAGATCTACAGAAATACCAGTATTAGAAACAACATGTCCTAGTACAATGCCTTGTTTTACCATAAAGTGACATTTTTCAAAATTTAAAACAAGGTTTGAACTAACACACTTGTCTAATACTCTAACTAAACTCTCCAAGCAAAGGCTAAATAAATCACCATATACGCTAAAATCATCCATGAAAACTTCCATACAGTTCTAAATAAGATCTGAGAAGATACTCATCATGCATCTTTGGAAAGTAGCCGGTGCATTACATAAGCCAAAAGGTATTCTTTTGTATGCATACATTCCAAAGGGACGTGTAAAAGTAGTCTTTTCCTGATCTTCAGGAGCTATATGAATTTGAAAATAGCCTGTATAACCATCGAAAAAGCAGTAATGTGATTTACCTGACAGGCGATCAAGCATCTGATTAATAAATGGCAAGGTGTAATGATCCTTGCGAGTAGCTTGGTTGAGACACCTGTAATCAATGCAAACTCTCCATGAATTCTGCACTCTAGTTGTCAGGAGCTCTCCATGCTCATTCTTTACTGTTGTGACTCCAAACTTCTTGGGCACCACTTGTACTGGGCTGACCCATTCACTATCTGAGATGGGGTAGATAATATCAGCTTCAAGCAGCCTGGTCACTTCTTTCTTGATAACTTCTAAGATGGTGGGGTTCAGTCTCCTTTGAGGTTGACGGACAGGCCTTGCTCCCTCTTCTAAAAATATCCTATGCTCACAAACTTGAGGGCTGACGCCTACTATATCCGCCAAGCTCCACCCAATTGCTTTCTTGTGTCTTCTCAGCACACTGAGCAGCTACTCCTCCTGTTGGGAAGTGAGTTCTCTTACAATGATAACTGGGAGTTTCTGATTATACTCAAGGTAAGCATACTTGAGGTGGGGTGGAAGGGGCTTTAATTCCAATTTCTGCTCATGGCGAGGCACTTGATCATCTGGAGCCAGTGATGGATGTAACGTGTCTTTATCTTGTCCAGGGGGTGTCCCCACACTTGTATCTTGCTCCATGTGCCTCTCTTCTACTTCCTCCTGGCAAACTGTAGCTACCGTCTCATCAATGATGTCTCACAGGAAGATGGAATGATCTTTAGGAGGATGCTTCATAGCTTCATCCAGATTGAAGCTTACTGCTCTGCCATCTATCTCAAAAGAGTAAGTTCCTGAGAAGGCATCCAGCTTAAACTTTGAAGTCTTCAGGAAAGGCCTTCCAAGCAGGATGGATGATGGTCTTCCTGAGTCATTAGAGGGCATCTCCAAAATATAGAAATCAATAGGAAATGTGAGCTCCTTAATGCTCACTAGCACGTCCTCAGCAATTCCAACCACAGAGATAATGCTTTTATCTGCTAAAACAAAACGAGCTGTCGACCTTTTTAAGGGAGGGAGCCTCAAAGCATCATATACAGACAATGGCATTATACTAACACACGCTCCTAAATCACACATACAGTCATAAAATTTCACACCATCTATAGTAATAGTAACCATGCATGGACCTGGATCACTACATTTTTTAGGTATATCACCCCCTAAAGCAGAAATGGAACTACCTAGAGGAATAGTTTCTAAATTCTGTAATTTATCTTTATGCATGCACAAATCCTTTAGAAACTTAGCATATCTAGGTACCTGCTGAATGGCATCAAAAAGTGAAATGGTTACCTCAACCTTTTTGAATATTTCTACCATTTTAGGGTCTAATTCCATCTGCTTTCTGGGCTTCCTAGCAAGGTGTGGAAATGGAATAGGAATGGCGCCACTTGTAGCTTCTGCGTCCCTTGGTGCTTCATTCCTTGACTGAGCTGCTTCTTCTTCAACCATGTCTTGTACTTCATCTTCCTCTTCAACATCCTCCACTTCAACCATTTTCTCAACTGGGGCATTTCCTTGCAAGCTTGGCTCCTCATGACTCCTCTCTTGTAGTGTGGTTCTGGATCTCAAAGTGATGGCATTGATTCCACCCTTGGGGTTGGGTATAGGTTGAGAAGGAATTCCACTGGAGCTTGAAGGCTGATTATTGGAAGTATTCATTGATCCAATCTGTGAGGCAAGAGCTTGTACAACAGAGGTCAGACCGTTTAAAGTGGAGCTAAGTGTACTCTGCATGTCTTGCTGTCCTTGTGCAAGAGAACGAAACATCTCATCAGTAGAAGAGGAAAGGGGGTAAGTGATTTGAGGGGTCTGCTGTTGGTTGTTCTGAGGCACTTGGGACTGCCTTTGGTGAGGTGCTCTGTAAGGCTGGTTTTGGTTCTCCTATCTGTTGTTGTTGTTCCACCTCTGATTTCCATTGTTGTCTCAATGCCTCCTCTGTTGTAGTTGTCCCTCCATCATTGGTTGGAATTATCTCTCCATCCCTGGTTGGAATTATCTCTCCACCCCTGGTTGGAGTTGTCTTGCCAACCTTGATTGTGGTTTCCACCTTGGTTGTAATTGCCGCCTTGTTGATTATATCCTTGATTCGGGCGGTCATAGAAATTTTGAGTAGCTGCCAAGGTGTTGTTTTCTTGTTGGAGCTGTGGACATTCATCAGTGTAATGAGTGTAATCAGCACATATTCCACATACTCTTTGGGGAACCAACTGTTGACTTTGTTGTGGTGAGGGAGGCTGAGGTTGTTGTTGATTTAGCTGTATCTGCTTCAGTAGGTTGGTCATCTCACATATAGCCTGTGTGAAGGCAGTAGTCTCACTACTAGAGGAAACCTCTGTAACAGGCTTGGGGTGGTTGTTCCTGTGCCTGTGATTCCGAGTGGACTCAGCTAGGTCGCTGATCAGTTGCCATGCTTCATCTACGGTCTTGTACTTTTTTAGAGAACCATTACTTGCACCATCCAATGTAGTCTTATCCCGAGGCTTCATGCATTGAGTGAAGTAGCTGATCAATACCAACTTGTCAATCATGTGATGGGGGCATGCGTCCAGAAGATTCTTGAAGCGCTCCCAATACTCATAAAGAGTCTCTGATTCGCCTTGAATAATGTAGGAGATCTCTTTCCTCAGCCTATCTGTAACTTCATCTAGAAAGTATTTTTCCAAGAATTCTCTTTTGAGCGTATCCCAGTTGGTAACAACTGCTTCAGGTTGGGAGTAGTACCACTCCCTCGACTTTCCCCTAAGAGAAAACGTGAATGCGGTTAGCAGAATAGAAGTTTCATCTGCACCATGACGCCTAACAGTAGAATAGGCTGTCTGAAAATTCTTGAGGTGCTTGATAGGCTCCTGAGCAGGTAAGCCATGAAACTTAGGCATTAAGTTGATTAGCGCAGTCTTCAGTTCAAAATCTGCAGCCAGATTTGGGTGACGCACTTGATACAGTTGCAGAGTAAAGTCTGGAGCTCCAGCTTCCTGGAGAGTGATCCTCCTAGGCTCCACCATATTACCTGCACGTAAATCAACCGAATTAGTAGTAGAGGAGCTTGTTTCTTCCTCAGATGGCAGTTCAGATTCACTTTCAGATGAGACTGGTGAATTGATAATAACCACTTCACTACCCTCAAAGGCTAACCGACACCGAGCTCGCCTAATACGTGAAAGAGTTCTTTCAATTTCAGGATCAAATGCGGCTAAGCTCGGATCAGGCAGTGAACGCGTCATTCAACGAAAGAAACATACAACTCTAGGTTCAAATTGTATTTCTCCCTCAGAACCTGTGATGCAGGCGAAAATCAGCCAATTAAGAAATTAATATAAGAAATACGTTGCGAGTACAGTTCTTAATCAGCAAAAATCCGCTTATCAATTTAGAAAGGTTGTCACAAAATTAGAATAAAAACACTGGGAGTATGAATCCCAGGTCGTTTCCCAATGAGTTGACAAAAGCGCTCTATTTTATTAATCAGGAGTTTTCTAAGAAATTTTGAGAGTTGAAAAACAGAAAAATAAATAATTGTGAACTAAAGCAATGTAAATTAAAAGAGATTTATATAATCAAATAAAAAACCTTGACCGGGGGAATGATTAATTGGAAGTTCTATCCTTGTTGGAATTCTCTCAAGTGTAGCATCAAGAGGTTGTTATTTTCACTTAGTTAACTCTTACTAAATAAAGGAAAGTCAAGTGATTGAGCTAACTCTTATTCGTAAATCCTAATCCTCTCCCTTGGGAAGGACTAGCGTTAGTAAATAGAGGATTAGCCAACAACTTCCAATTTAACTAATCACTTGAGCATTCCAACTCTAGGGTCTCCATTTAATCAACCCCCAAGTCAAGTTGAGAGTCTACTCCATTGACATGAATATAACGCTAACATAAATATAAGAAGAAGACATAATAAATTAAATGAAATAGGAATTGAAAATTAATTAAAGGTAAAAATAATTCTTCACATTAATAAATTCTAAAAACAATCCAATTGTAACTCTGAACAAAGATTAATGATATGGAAGAGTAAGGGAATAAGAAAACAAACTAGAATAGCAACTTCAACGGAGGTAATGACTCTTCTCAATATCCAAAAGCAAAAGCATAAAACTAGAAATCTATGAATGTAAAAGAAAACTTAGAGGAAGAGTAATTTCTCTCTAAGATTCCCAACTAAACTAAAACTATGCTAATGAGAATGTGTGTTGAGTCTCTGCTCGTCCCCTGGCTCTAGTCTGTGTTTCTGGGCCGGAAACTGGGTCCAAACTCGGCCCAAAATCGCCCCCGGTGTTTTCTGCAATTTCTGCAGATCGCGCATGTCACGCGTATGCGTCAGTCACGCGTGCGCGTCGTTTGGCGATTTTCCTTGTCACGCGTACGCATCAGGCACGCGCACCCGTCGTTGTGCGAACTCCAATTCACGCGCACGAGTGAGCCATGCGTACGCGTCGCTCCTCGCTGATTGTCTCCTTTATTTCTTGTGCTCCTTCTATTTTTGCAAGCTTCCTCTCCATCCTCTATGCCATTCCTGCCCTATAAAGCCTGAAAACACTGAACACACAAATTACGGCATTGAATAGTATAAAGAGTGATTAAAATACACAAATTAAAGGTTTAAGAAGCAAGTTTTTAACCATAGAACAAAACTAGGAAGGAATTGTATAACCATGTAATTTGTATGAATAAGTGTGCAAAGACTTGATGAAACCACTTAATTGAGTATAAGATAAACCATAAAATAGTGGTTTATCAACCTGCATACAAGTGTCAAGAGGTTGAGCTGATCATATCCAGCAAGCACCCCAGCTCCTGCGACACCAAGAAGCATATTTACAGTAACACCTCGGAATAGAGCTAAAAAACCCTCTTGACGAACAATCTCACAAAATTCATGCCTTGCATTATAATACTTGTTTGGTTGTCCAGATGTTAGCATCATTCTCCGACACAGTGTGTCAAACGGGTATGCACAAACCCCTGCTGATGTTGTAATGCTCCAACCTAAGAAGAAACTAGCAAAGAAATTTCCCTGTCGAGAAATAAATGAAAAAGGCTCAGATTAGAAAGAAGGATAATTAAAGAACTGAACTAGTGCTAAGTGACTAGTCCTCTGAAATACTGTTATCTGACTTGCTAAATGTCCTGAAGATGAATACTCAAACTCATGGGTTTGATCATCATGGAAACCTGGGTAATCAAGGGTCACTTCAACATTGGGCTCACATATATTGTGAAACTTAAATAGACTAAACAGACTACTTGTTAAGATACCATAAGAATTTTCAGTTAAAGCATCAAGTCTCAACTACAACTTTTCCCATTCATTATGAAACATTGAGCTCTCCTTCAAAAATATAAGTACTTCTTACCTCGAAAGGCCCAACTAAAATGATAGGCTTCACGGTGTCATAGATCCCGAAGTACATCCCTCGGTACATGGTGATTCCCACTAATGACACCCCAAATCCCCTGTACAAGCCAACAACTCCATCACTTAATGATGCACGGAAACTTGTCTCTCAACAAATTTCCTTTGGCAAGTATACCGAATTGTCGTCAAGTAAAAACTCACAGTAGAGTGAGGTCGAATCCCACAGGGATTGATTGGTCAAGCAACTTTAATTGGAAGCATGTTTTAGTTGAGCAAAGCAGAAAGTGAGTTGAGAATTGCAGGAAATTAAATGGCGGGAAAGTAAATAGCAGAAAATAAATGACGGGAAGTAAATTGCAGAATCTTAAATGGGGAAGGGAAGTTTAGCATGAAAGTAAATGGCATAAAGTAAAGAGAATGGGTAAGATCAGAAATGGGAAATTCATTGGGCTTAGGAGATGTTGCATTCTCTGGATCAAGTTCATTTTCATCCCTTACTCAATCAATGCATTCATTGATCTCCTTGGCAATCTTAAGTGATTGAATTCCAATTCCTTGGTAATTCAATCTCTCAAATCAGATCAATAGCCAATTCCTTGGTCTAATTTCTCATGAGAAGAGATGAAGTGTGGTCACTGATTATACCACATGTATTTCCAAATCAAAGTATTGGGAGAATTATATGTCACCATATCCGCCCAAACTCCAATTTGGTCCAACATGAGAAAGCATTTCTAGCATGATCTCTTCATTCCTTTTCCAAGGTTCAGAAGAGATCCAAGTATGAATAGCTTCTTTTCCAAGATAACTACTCAATTGGATGAAGATTGAAAGCTTTCTAGTAAAATCAAGAGAAAAGAAAGAAGAAGAATAATGAAAACTATTATTGATCCATCAAATTACAACAGAGCTCCCTAACCCAATGAAAGGGGTTTAGTTGTTCATAGGTCTAGAAAATGAAAGCAAAGATGGAGAGTACATTCTGGAAATTAAACTAGAAGTGCAGAGAAAGTACAATATAGAGAGTAATTCTAATAATGCCAAAAGCTCCCCTCCTCTTTCTAGTTCAAAGCTCTCCGTATTTATACTACTCTTCTGATCTTCTAGTTGGCTCTTCAAGTCTTGGATATGGGCCTTTGGATCTTGAGTTGAAGCAGTTATCTTCTTCAGTGGGCTCAGCTTTACTTACAGAGAAAGTGTGAAGTAAGCAGGGACTTTAGCTTAGGGTGTTAGTGGTGTTAACGTTAAGTGAAAATGTGGGGTTGAGAACGTTAGTGATAATCACCTTTTTCACTAACGTTCCTAACTCAAAGTGGTCCACGTTAACTTCAACGTTAGTGGCACTAACGTGACCACTAACGTTGACTCTTGGCCCTTCGCAAACGTTACTGGGGTTTACCTTTTTCAATAACGTTGAGAGTACCCCTTTCTCCCTACGTTAGAGTTCACGTTAGAACAGTCAACGTGGCCTTTAACGTAGGCTTGCCAAATCTTCGAGGGCGTTAGTGACACTTACATTTGCTACTAACGCTTCAGAACGCCCCTACTTCCCATGTTAGAGTTCACGTTAACTAAGTTAACGTGACTTCTAACATGGTATTGATAGCCATCTCCAACTTTAGTGACAAAGGTGAGTGTCACTAATGTTGGCTCATCATCCCTCTTCTCCACGTTAGCTTCCATGTTAATGTAATTAACGTGGAAACTAACATGGCTCATAGTGGCTCAATCCAACGTTAGTGACAAAGGTGAGTGTCACTAACATTGGTGATTCTTGCTCCCTCCACGTTAGAGTCCACGTTAACTAGGTTAACGTGGCTTTTAACGTAGCCAATATGGGCTTAGTCCAACGTTAGTGACAAAGGTGAGTGTCACTAACGTTGGCATCATCTTCTTCTTCCACGTTAGAGTTCACGTTAACTAAGTTAACGTGGCTCTTAACGTGGCCAATTGCCCCTTTTGGAACGTTAGTGGCACTTACTTTTACCACTAACGTTGGAGTTCTACTTCTCTTCCACATTAGCTTCCACGTTAACATAGTTAACGTGGCAACTAATGTGGGCTATGATGGCTCATGAAGGCGCTATTGGCAATCACTTTTCTCATTAACGTTGCAAGCTAGCCTTCATTCCACGTTAGTGGTCACGTTAGCTAGACTAACGTGGCTACTAACGTGGTTCTTCCTTGCTTCATTTATCCTGAAATCAAGCAATAAAGTGCATCAAAGCTCTGATCCAAGTTATGAGACATGCATCATTCAATTTGTCCTTTAATTCATGCATAATTCTCATGAAATCATGTAAAATTCACAATGTTTACTTGAATCAAGATGTAAGTAATTATTTACCCAAAACTTGCTTATTTCCTAAGAAAATGCATGAAACTACCTTAAAACCATAAAGAAAAGGTCAGTGAAACTGGCCAAAATGCCCTGGCATCACAACACCAAACTTAAAGCTTGCTTGTCCCTAAGCAAGTACTGGAACAAGAGAATGATGAATGAAATGACAAGAGGAATGAATCATTATTGTGGAAGTCATGTTCTTGGTTTTATGGGGTTTCATGCATAGCAACTTGGGTTCATTCCTTTACTGGCTTTCAGACCTTTATCATGCCTTGGAATACTCACTTGATTGCACCCTTTGAGACTTTTATTTATTGATCCCTTTGTCTTTCCAAGGTTTATTTCTTCCTTAGGCTAAGTGTTCTGTGAGGGGGCGACTCTTTAAGATAAGCTTTCAGCCAACACTCCCAAACCAGTTGGTTCAAGGTGCTAGGTGTTGAAACACCCCTAAGGACTTACTCCCTCAAGTCTCTCTCCCCCATACATGCACACCACAGGCACATGGTTTGTTATTTTCTTTCCTTGAGGTCTTGGTGTCCAGCACCTCTAGATGTTCTATAGCAAGGTTTCTCTTGATAGTGGATTTTCAGTTGATAATCTCGGGTTAGTTAACCCAAGTTACCAAGTGATGAAGCACTCCTAAGAACTTATTCATCCAAGCAGATCCTTGGTACAAGAGCACCACAGACACATCCCTCAAGATTCAAGCCCTTGGTGCCTAGCCTTATTCTTTATTAACTTTTCTTTCTTTTTCAACCCTTATTGTTTTTTCCTTTTTTCTTATTAGGATCTTATTATTTAGCTAGTCTCATGGGGTGTGTTTCAAGTATATGATTTAGGACAGATAGTTGCCTTCCCACCTTGTTGGTGAACTAACTTAGCTAAGTGATTACTACACCACAAATTTAAGGACCTACTCTACAACTTGAACATCACTCTGGTCTTTCATAACATCTCTTTTTATTGGACTTAAAAGGACAAGCATACAATAAGCAAGATGAGAATGAAAACAGGCAATTTGACTAGCAAGCATAGACCTAAGCAAAAACAAACATCAAATTCTAGTGCATCAAGCTTAAAGAGTGACTATTAATCAAGGGCACATTCAACCTTTTGGTGATGCCTTCCAGCTACCCATTTGTTGTCATCCTCCATAGCTTCTGCATCTTTCCTCGCTTTCTTGGATGATGGTGCACTGTTTTTCCAAAAGATTGATTGAATCCATGCAAAGTTATTGGAAGTTGCTTGTCCCCAAAGCACTTGAGAGATAGTTAGTATGCATGTATGCTTGTGCATTTCGGAACTTAACTTGGTGTGTGAACACCAAACTTAGTTCCTTGCCTAATACAGCAGGTTGAATGCATGCAGAAAATCTCATGTGTGGTTATTAGCAAGACAACTAGAAACTAACTACTGTTAAGTGGTTCCCCTGATTGGTTGGATCTAGCAATTTGCCCTTGAAGGAGTGTAGTGTGATTCTAACTGAAATCTTTGGTGGAACACCAAACTTAGAATTACACACTCACTCTTGTATTGTTTTGGTGTGTAACACCAAACTTAGCTCCTCACAATACGGGGGAAACTACTTGTGAATTTTATTAAAATGAAAATGAAAAGAGAACTACCTTAGGTTGGGTTGCCTCCCAACGAAGCGCTCTTTTAGCGTCGCTAGCTCGACGATTCCTCCATCACTTGAGGTGATACTTCACTTTGGGGTTTTCCCCCATGTTGCCCATGTAGTGTTTGAGCCTCTGTCCGTTAACAGTGAACTTCCTCTTTGAACTTTCCTCCATGATTTCTATGTGCCCATACGGCGAGACCTTTGTGACAAGAAAGGGTCCTGACCACCTTGATTTGAGTTTTCCAAGGAAGAGTCTTAATTTGGAATTGTAGAGGAGCACTTGCTGTCCTTCTTCGAAGCTTCTGGGTGTTAAATGGAGGTCATGCCTTCTCTTTGCCTTTTCTTTATAAATCTTGGCATTTTCATAGACTTGAGATCTGAACTCCTCCATTTCTTGCAGCTGCAAGACCCTCTTTTCACCAGCAGCAGTGCTATCAAAATTTAGCAGCTTGAGAGCCCAGAGAGCTTTGTGTTCCAGCTCCAATGGTAGATGACAAGCCTTTCCATACACCAGTTGGTATGGGGACATCCCGATTGGTGTTTTGAATGCCGTTCTGTATGCCCAAAGAGCATCATCCAGCTTCTTCGACTAATCCTTCCTTGATGCTCCCACAGTCTTTTCCAGAATCCTTTTTAGCTCTCTGTTAGATATCTCAGTTTGCCCACTTGTTTGGGGGTGGTAAGGCGTGGAAATCTTGTGTTTCACCCCGTATCATAGGAGGAGAGCTTCTAGTGGTCTGTTACAAAAATGGCTCCCTCCATCACTGATGAGTGCTCGTGGGACTCCGAACCGGCTAAAGATATTCTTTCTGAGGAAGTTCATGACCACCTTGTTATCATTCGTTGGGGTTGCAATAGCCTCTACCCACTTGGAAACGTAATCTACTGCTACCAAGATGTACTTGTTTGAATATGAGGTTGGGAAAGGTCCCATGAAATCGATTCCCCACACATCAAACAGTTCTAGTTCTAAGATGAAATTTTGTGGCATCTCATTTCTTTTGGGTAAGTTTCCAGCTCTTTGACATTCATTGCAATTCTTTACCAGTTCTTTGGCATCCTTGAAAAGGGTGGGCCAAAAAAATCTGCTTTGTAATACCTTGGCTACAGTTCTGTCCCCTCCAAAATGGCCTCCATAGCATGAGCTGTGGCAGTTCCACAAGACCTCTTGTCCCTCTTCTTCCGAGACATATCTTCTCAGAATTCCATCTGAACACTTCTTGAAGAGATATGGTTCATCCCAGACAAAATACTTTGCGTCATTGATGAGCTTTTTTTTTCTGGTGTTTGTTGATGTCTGGATGTAAAGCCTCAGTTGCCTTAAAATTGGCAATATCTGCAAACCAGGGTGCTCTGTGAATTGTCATCAACTGCTCATCTGGGAAGAACTCATTTACATTTGTATCATGTGTTCCTCCTTTATCATGAGGGATTCTGGATAGGTAATCTGCTACCTTGTTCTCCACTCCTTTCTTGTCTTTGATTTCAATATTGAATTCCTGCAACAATAAGATCCATCTTATTAGTCTTGGTTTTGATTCTTGCTTGGCAAACAAATATTTAAGTGCTGTGTGATCTGTGAAGACAATCACTTTGGCACCAATGAGGTATGATCTAAACTTGTCAAATGCAAAAACTATTGCCAGGAACTCCTTTTCAGTAGTGGTATAGTTTCTTTGGGTATCATTGAGGACTTTGCTGGCATAGTATATCACATGGACCAAGTTATCTTTCCTCTGTCCTAACACTGTCCCAATTGCGAAATCAGATGCATCACACATCAGTTCAAATGGTAGGTTCCAGTCAGGTGGGGAAATGATAGGGGCAGAGGACAACCTCTTTTTCAAGTTTTCAAATGCCAGCATGCACTTTTCATTAAAGATAAATGGAGTATCTGATACAAGGAGATTGCTTAAGGGCTTGGCTATCTTTGAAAAATCTTTAATAAACCTTCTGTAAAAGCCAGCATGCCCTAGAAAACTCCTAATTGCCTTGACATCACTTGGTGGAGGTAATTTTTCAATGAGTTCCACCTTGGCTTTGTCCACTTCAATGCCTTGGTTAGAAACCTTATGACCAAGAACTATTCCTCATGTCACCATAAAGTGACATTTCTCCCAGTTCAAGACCAAATTAGTTTCTTGACATCTTTTTAATACCAGGGCCAGGTGATTTAGGCAACTAGGGAAGGAATCTCCGAATACCGAGAAATTATCCATAAAAACTTCAATGAATTTCTCTATCATATCTGAGAAGATAGAAAGCATACAGCGTTGGAAAGTCGCAGGTGCATTACATAGCCCAAATGGCATGTGCCTGTAGGTGAACACTCCATATGGGCATGTGAATGAGGTTTTCTCTTGGTCTCTCGGATCAACCACTATTTGATTGTATCCTGAATAACCATCGAGAAAACAGTAATATGCGTGTCCTGCAAGTCTTTCCAGCATCTGATCCATGAAAGGAAGGGGGAAATGATCTTTTCTTGTAGCTTCATTCACTTTTCTGTAGTCTATGCACATCCGCCATCCTGTGACGGTCCTGGTGGGGATCAGTTAGTTCTTCTTATTAGGGACTATAGTGATTCCTCCCTTTTTTGGCACAACATGCACGGGGCTGACCCAGGGACTGTCTGAGATCGGGTAGATTACCCCTCCCTGCCATAGCTTCATAACTTCTTTTTGTATCACTTCCTTCATGACTGGATTCAGCCTCCTTTGGGGTTGAATGGATGGTTTGGCATTATCTTCCAACAATATCTTATGCATGCATATGGCCGAACTGATTCCTTTCAGGTTAGCGAGGGTCCATTTAGTAGCATCCTTATGCTTTCGCAACACTTGGAGTAGTTCCTCTTCTTGCCTGTGGCTGAGGGCTGAGTTAATGATCACTGGGTAACTTTCATTCTCCCCTAAGTATGCATATTTGAGGGTGGGTGGCAGTGTTTTGAGTTCAAGTTTAGGTGCTTCTTTTCCTTCACTCTTCCCTTCTAATCTGCCTTGAATGTGAACCTCTGCTGCTATAACCTCTTCGCTTGAAGCTGACTCTTCTTCTGTCAACCCCTCAAATTCTTCCTCTTCGAGAGTATCTTGTGCTATATCTCCTAGTGAATTCAACCTCATACACTCTCCCATTGGTTCTTGTGGGTAACTCATGGCTTTGAACACATTGAATATCATCTTCTCATTGTGTAACCTCAGTGTCAGTTCACCTTTCTGGACATCAATGATAGCTCCAGTAGTGGCTAAGAATGGTCTGCCCAGAATGATAGAAGCTTTGGCTCCTTCCTTCATATCCAAAACCACAAAGTTTGCTGGGAAGATAAAGTCTCCTACCTTCACTAGTAAGTCTTCTACTATGCCATGAGGAAACTTAAATGATCAATCTGCCAGTTGTAGGGCCATTTTTGTTAGCTTGGCCTCCTCAATTTTCATTTTTTTCATCATAGCTACTGATATCAAATTTATGCTGGCTCCTAAATCACACAGAGCCTTCTCCACCGTGATCTCTCCTATAATACAGGGGATCTGGAAGCTCCCAGGATCCTTCAATTTTTGGGGTAGCTTGTGCTGAATGATGGCACTACATTCCTCGGTTAGTATCACCGTTTTGTTGTTCTTCCAACTTCTCTTTTTTGTCATCAATTCCTTCAAGAACTTGGCATAGAGCGGCATTTGCTCTATTGCTTCAGCAAAGGGTATGTTAATCTGTAGTTTCTTGAAGATTTCTAGAAAACTTGAGAATTGGCTGTCATCCCCCTTTTTCCTCAATTGCTGAGGATATGGGACTCTTGGAACATATGGCTTCAGCTCTTCTCCCCTTTTACGCGGATTGGAGATGGGAACTTGAACTTCCTCTTGTTCCTCCTTCCTTTCAGTTGGGTCCTCCTCTTGTGGTTTCTTGGAGGTCTCCTTCAACTCCTTACCACTTCTGAGGGTGATAGCTTGACACTCCTCCCTTGGGTTTGGCTCAATGTTGCTACCAAGGTTATGAACAGGCATTTGTTGGAGTAGGTAACCAACTTGTGTCTCAAGTTTCTTGATGGCAGCCTCTTGATTCTGCATGTTGGATCGCACCTCTTCTTGGAACATCTTACTGTCTTGAATCTCCTTACATATGCTCTCGAGTAGGGTCTCAATCTTTGAGAGTCTATCCTCGGATTGTGATGGTGAGTTGAGATTGGAGGGATGAGAATGGCTAGTTTGGTTTTGATATGGATGTTGAAAAGGGTTGTTAGGTGGGTGCTGATATGGTCTCTGTGTGGCATGTTGGTGAGTTGCATTGTTGTTGGGGTTGTGGCGTCTCTGATCTTGGCCTTGGTCTTGTTGATTTCCCCACCCAAAGTTTGGGTGGTTCCTCCAACCAGGATTATATGTTTTGGAGTATGGGTCATGGTTCTGCCTAGGTGAATTCCCAATGTAGTTGGCTTGTTCCTGATCACCCTCTGCTTCTTCATTTACTCCTTCTTGGGTTGATGCTGAAGTGGTGATTGCTGCTACTTGATTCGTCTCCATCTTCTTGGTGAGGTCAGCTAATTGCTTGGTAATCATCTTGTTTTGAGCTAGCAGTACATCCATATTGTTCAGCTCCATCACTCCTCTAGTATTGCCTCTTTCAGAAGCATAGAAGTAGTCATTCTCTGCTACAGTCTCAATGACATCTATGGCTTCTTCAATGGTCTTCTTCTTATTCCGAGATCCCCCGGATGAGTGGTCTACTGCCTTCTTTGATTCATACGAAAGGCCTTCATAGAAAATGTGCAACTGCACCCATTCATTGAACATATCTGGCAGGCATCTTCTTGTCAAGTCTTTAAACCTCTCCCATGCTTCATATAAAGTCTCACCATTCTGCTGCCTGAATGTTTGTACCTCAGCTCTCAATCTGTTGATCCGTTGAGGAGGATAGAATCTTGCCAAGAACTTGTTCACCATATCTTCCCAGGTTGCTAAACTCTCCTTTGGAAAGGATTCCAGCCATTTAGATGCTTTGTCCTTGAGTGAGAAGGGAAACAGAAGTAGTCTATAGGTGTCAGGATGAACACCATTAGACTTCACAGTATCGCATATCCTCAGGAAGGTGGTTAGATGTTGATTGGGGTCTTCTTGGACACTTCCTCCGAATGAACAATTGTTCTGAACAAGGGTGATGAGCTGTGGCTTTAGTTCAAAGTTGTTGGCATGTATGGTTGGCCTTTGGATGCTACTTCCACAGTTTCCTGGGTTTGAGTTGATGTAAGAACCCAAAACTCTTCTCTCTTGTCCAGCCTGATGCGCTGGACCTTCTCTGCCATGGTTGTGAGCCTCTTCTTCATGATGGTTCTCCATATTCTCCTCCATGTCTGGTTCAAATTACTCTTCCTCTTCCTCAGCACCAACTACTCTCTTTTCTCTTGCTTCCCTCCTTAATCTAAGGAAGGTCCTCTCAGGTTCAGAATCAAAGAAAGTTAAAGCCCCGCTTCTTCTACCTGTCATATAACTAACAAGGCAAAAGCAAGAGAGATAGATGCAGACAGTAATTTCTATAGAAATGCTGTTAGTGTGAGTGATGCAATATATCAAATAGTTAGTGGGTTAGTGACTGTATTGTAAACAACTAAGAAAATGGGTAGGGGAAAGGGAAGAAAATAGCTAAATAGAAAGTAAATTACTCAAATAAACTTAAATCAAATAAAATAAAAACAAATGCTCAATCTAGTTATCCACCAATTTAATCATTGTTGATACAAAATCAATCCCCGGCAACGGTGCCATAAACTTGATGCACGGAAACTTGTCTCTCAACAAATTTCCTTCGGCAAGTATACCGAATTGTCATCAAGTAAAAACTCACAGTAGAGTGAGGTCAAATCCCACAGGGATTGATTGGTCAAGCAACTTTAATTAGAAGAATGTTCTAGTTGAGCTAAGCAGAAAGTGAGTTGAGAATTGCAGGAAATTAAATGGCGGGAAAGTAAATAGCAGAAAATAAATGACGGGAAGTAAATTGCAGAATCTTAAATGAGGAAGGGAAGTTTAGCATGAAAGTAAATGGCACAAAGTAAAGAGAATGGGTAAGATCAGAAATGGGGAATTCATTGGGCTTAGGAGATGTTGCATTCTCTAGATCAAGTTCATTTTCATCTCTTCCTCAATCAATGCATTCATTGATCTCCTTGGAAATCTTAAGTGATTGAATTCCAATTCCTTGGTAATTCAATCTCTCAAATCAGATCAATAGCCAATTCCTTGGTCTAATTGCTCATGAGAAGAGATGAAGTGTGGTCACTGATTATACCACATGTATTTCCAAATCAAAGTATTGGGAGAATTATATGTCACCATATCCGCCCAAACCCCAATTTGGTCCAACATGAGAAAGCATTTCTAGCATGATCTCTTCATTCCTTTTCTAAGGTTCAGAAGAGATCCAAGTATGAATAGCTTCTTTTCCAAGATAACTACTCAATTGGATGAAGATTGAAAGCTTTCTAGTAAAATCAAGAGAAAAGAAAGAAGAAGAATAATGAAAACTATTATTGATCCATCAAATTACAACAGAGCTCCCTAAACCAATGAAAGGTGTTTAGTTGTTCATAGCTCTGGGAAATGAAAGCAAAGATGGAGAGTACATTCTGGAAATTAAACTAGAAGTGCAGAGAAAGTACAATACAGTGAGTAATTCTAATAATGCCAAAAGCTCCCCTCCTCTTTCTAGTTCAAAGCTCTCCCTATTTATACTACTCTTCTGATCTTCTAGTTGGCTCTTCAAGTCTTGGATATGGGCCTTTGGATCTTGAGTTGAAGCAGTTATCTTCTTCAGTGGGCTCAGCTTTACTTGCAGAGAAAGTGTGAAGTAAGCAGGGACTTTAGCTTAGGGCGTTAGTGGTGTTAACGTTAAGTGAAAATGTGGGGTTGAGAACGTTAGTGACAATCACCTTTTTTACTAACGTTCCTAACTCAAAGTGGTCCACGTTAACTTCAACGTTAGTGGCACTAACGTGACCACTAACGTTGACCCTTGGCCCTTCGCAAACGTTACTGGGGTTTACCTTTTTTAATAACGTTGAGAGTAACCCTTTCTCCCTATGCTAGAGTGTACATTAGAACAGTTAACGTGACCTTTAACGTAGGCTTGCCAAATCTTCGAGAGTGTTAGTGACACTTACCTTTGTCACTAATGGTTCAGAACGCCCCTACTTCCCACGTTAGAGTTCACGTTAACTAAGTTAACATGACTTCTAACGTGGTATTGATAGCCATCTCCAACGTTAGTGACAAAGGTGAGTGTCACTAACGTTGGCTCATCATCCCTCTTCTCCACGTTAGCTTCCACGTTAATGTAATTAATGTGGCAACTAACGTGGCTCACAGTGGCTCAATCCAACGTTAGTGACAAAGGTGAGTGTCACTAACGTTGGTGATTCTTGCTCCCTCCACGTTAGAGTCCACGTTAACTAGGTTAACGTGGCTTTTAACATAGCCAATATGGGCTTAGTCCAACGTTAGTGACAAAGGTGAGTGTCACTAATGTTGGCATCATCTTCTTCTTCCACGTTAGAGCTCACGTTAACTAAGTTAACGTGGCTCTTAACGTGGCCAATTTCCCCTTTTGGAACGTTAGTGGTACTTACTTTTACGACTAACGTTGGAGTTCTACTTCTCTTCCACGTTAGCTTCCACGTTAACATAGTTAACATGGCAACTAACGTGGGCTATGATGGCTCACGAAGGCGTTATTGGCAATCACTTTTCTCATTAATGTTGCAAGCTAGCCTTCATTCCACATTAGTGGTCACGTTAGCTAGACTAACATGGCTGCTAACGTGGTTCTTCCTTGCTTCCTTTTTCCTGAAATCAAGCAATAAAGTGCATCAAAGCTCTGATCCAAGTTATGAGACATGCATCATTCAATTTGTCCTTTAATTCATGCATAATTCTCATGAAATCATGTAAAATTCACAATGTTTACTTGAATCAAGATGTAAGTGATTATTTACCCAAAACTTGCTTATTTCCTAAGAAAATGCATGAAACTACCTTAAAACCATAAAGAAAAGGTCAGTGAAATTAGCCAAAATGCCCTGGCATCACTTAACAAGGTTTTACGATACACATCAACTAGCCCCTTAAACTGGCGCTGACCGGTAGCACGGTACTCCAATGCATCAGTACCCAATCGTGTTCGTGCATAATCTAAATGATAAAGAAGCAGTGAAGTAGTTGCTCCCATGGCACTTCCTGAAGCCACATTTCCAGCAAACCACTTAATGTACCCGTCTCTCTATTTGGATTGCCCAAAAATGCTTTTGAAGTAACCTTTGAATGCAAAATTGAAAGCCTATAGACCAATCAACTATTTGCTCAAACATTATTTCAAACAAATACAGAAAACCATTATTTGAAAGTTGACACACAATCACATTAATTGATGGGAATATACAACAGTAAAAACAAACAGTCTTCCATATGTATTGGCCATTATTTTATTTTAGTGCCAATACCTTGCTGATGCTATTAGACATGCATTGACAATAAAAATACATAAAAGTCTTCCAGTGTTAATTGTAAACAAATTGGACAAATATATTTTAGAAAAATGAGATTGGCTATTACAACGCATATTTGCGTCATCCCATCAAAATGCAATAGAATAACATATTTCCCCTTGGAGCAATGATAGAGTTATCTCCGTGTGATCTTAAGGTCACAGGTTCAAGCCGTGGAAACAGCTACTAATGTAATTATCAGGTTAAACTGCGTACATTACACCCTTTGGATGCGGCCCTTCCCCGGACCCTGTGTTAATGCGGGATGCTTGTGCAGACCGAACTCAATACAGGATGGATACAAATGCAGCACATGCGAGATCCATGCTATGTTTTCTGTTTCCACTTCCTTATTTTATCTATATTACTAAGAGATACATGGAAAAGAAATAAAAATTGTGGAAGATTACAATGATCCATGACCTATTTACTTCACAAACTTGAGAAGGGTCTAGAGTTATCTAATACCAATCAAGATAGCAATAAAGTGAATAACTCACCTGTGTAGGGAAGTATCGGATGACATTGGCCTGGTTACCTCTCCAGAAGGCAATGACACCCTCTTCTACAAACACCCTCTTAAATCCATCATACACACCCATGTATGGTTTCTTGAGTTGCCCTCTTTTAATCATTTCAACTTGGTTTTGCAATAGAAGTTTCACTCTCTTGATTGGTGCCGCGGCACTCTTCAACATGATTGCTGCTACCCCTTCCATTACAAAATCCTTTGAGAATCTTTCATATTGTGATGATTTCACCATTTTTTCCCTCTTCTATCTGATCTGAAAGGTGTAAAAAATATAAAAATAGAATAACAAGAAAGATAAAATCTCAAAGCATTAAACTATTACATACATTTCTAGAGCAAAAGCAGAAGATGAATTTCACAAGAGAAGAATGAGCAAGTAGAGTGGAAAGCAAAATGGTTGAAAAATTTAGGATTACCAATAACATGGAAGTCGCATTCATCAAGCACACAAAGTGGAATGAAGCCTTTAATCTCTTGCACTCAAGATTGTCAAACTCGCGAGTCTAAATAAACTCGTGAAGCTGACCTAGACTCGACTCATAGACTTGTAAGAGTTTATCTATTACAAAATTTTTAAATATATATATATATATATACTCAAATATATGCATTCGAAATTAACAATTTCAACCTCAAAGCACATAATAAATTAAAATAGTACTACAATTATAACAGGTACTTTATAACACACACAATAACACTGTAATTTACTAAATTTGCAACTGCAATAGCTTTCAATGACATAAATCAACATCATTCTCCAACAAAACTAAAATAAATTCTACCCTTTTCCTTTTACAAATTACAATTATGAAAAATGAATTAACAATGATCAAAATTCAGACATTCAGAGTTCTGACTATCACAAAACAACTAAAAAATTGAAGTTAGTAACAACTAACAATTAAAAAATGTAGTAAGTCAGTAACAAACTCAAGTAACAACAATGAAATTTTTCTTAAAAAACATACCTGAATAGAGCAAAGAAGCGGTGTAGTCATGCACGGGCGTCCGGACGTGTGCGACTGTGCGCGAACGAACGATGGAAGAGCGGCGGACAGCAGAGGACACGGTGAACGGTGGCAGAGACTCGACGTGCATCAAAGCAGAACAGAGAGCGAGACTGCGAGAGTACGGAGAAGCAGAGCAGAAAGTAGAGAGCGACGTGTGGCTGTGCGCGAAGCCGAGCAGACGAAGGAGACGTAGGCCACCGGCGGCAAATGGCAGACAGCAAAGGTCAGAACATTGAGAGAGTGAGAGTCAGAGAAGAGTGAGTGACCGAGCCAACTAGGAAAGTGGAGCCCTTTAATCCCAAGTATGCTTGGCATTGTCCGATACAAAGCGATCGATTAGAATAACGTGTGGCAAATTGGGTAATTTGTAAAGGAAAAGTTCGATTGTAGAATCAAAATGTTCAAAATTTAGAGAAAAGGAAGAGAGAAGAAGAAAAAGAAGAAGAATGAATTATTGTTTGGGCAGAACAAAAGATAGTGCGGTTGTCGTGTGACGAACGGAGATGGACAAGTTGGAAATCGAATATCCTTCATGTTTCTCTCTCTTTTTCTATTTGTCTCAGAAAATAACAATTATCGTGTGTTCCTCCAGGCTCCTCACCATATTATATTTTATCTATGTTCTTTATATATCCTGGCATCCTGCCAAGTTTTCTTGGGTTTCGCTGCCATATCCAGTTGCTGGAGAGAAAGCCTTATACAGCTTAATTTTAATTGTCATTTTCTTCTGTAAGCAGTAGTACAATATTACATACATTTCAATAATATTTGATAACTAATGGGGGCTATACTCGTACGATTTTTGTTTTTTATTTCTCAATGTATCTCTCAATTTGGTGGCTCATTTTATTTATATCAAAAGGAATGTGGGATTTGATGTTGAAATAGACGAGTATAAAGTAATTTTAGGCCTTTGCACAATTTTTTTAAAATTGCAACTTGCAAAACTCAAGCTGTGTTTTACATATGCTTTTATTTTTTTTTTTATTTTTTGAAGGAGCAAAATATGTTCTGCGTTTTGAATGTTTTAATATCTTTATATCTTTATTCAAAAGTTATAAAATATAGTTTACATTTTGTATAAAAAAAATTATAAATGAGAGTCTTATTTATAAATACCATTACCAATTTATCTTTTTTCATCTGTATTTTTTACCTTCATTCTTCTTTTTTCATACTTGTGAGCTTTTTTGACAATTAGTAGTGTCAAAAAAATTGGGTTAGGTAAAGTTGAGGTTATGGAAGGTATTGCAACTTTGTGAGTGTATTATAACGGTAAAATTATACTAAACACATACGAAGGAGTAACTTCTGTTTGTAAATATCTGTTTTTCTTTGCTATTCCATGCACCATGAGTTTTGTAGAGTTGCAAAATGGTCTTTGTGAGAACATACAAAGTCACATTTTAAAGAGGGTGAGTGATAAACCCCGATTTTGTGGTTTATCTTGTGCTTATTTTGGGGGATTTTATCATATTTTCTCACATTTATTCAATGAAATAGCATGGTTTTGCAATTCTCCCTTGATTTGTGCTTAAATGTGAAAACATGCTTTTTAGGCCTTGATTTTGCCAATTTTAACTCACTTTAATTCCATTTGATGCCTTGATGTATTTGTTGAGTGATTTCAGGTTCATAAGGCAAGCATTGGATGGAAGAAGTGAGGAGAAAAGCATGCAAGTGGGAGAACTCATGAAGAAATGAAGGAACCGTAAAGCTGTCAAGCCTGACCTCTTCGCACTCAAACGACCATAACTTGAGCTACAAAGGTCCAAATGAGGCGGTTCTAGTTGCGTTGGAAAGCTAACATCCGGGGCTTCAAAATGATATAAAGTTTGCCATATGTTGATTCGAGCTCAGGGGCGCGCGCGCCGATTCTGTCCGTGGGTCCACTTTAATGAAATCGCCCCCAGCGATTTTGCAGCTCATTTTGGGCCCAATCCAACCCATTTCTGATGCTATTGAACCCAAGGATTGAAGGGGGAATGAACCAAGTAGTCATAGTTTAGTTTTCATCATGTTTTAGGTTAGAATTCTAGAGAGAGAGGCTCTCTCCTCTCTCTAGATTTTTAGGGTAGTTTTAGTTAATTCTTCTTGGATCCAAGTTTTAAGTCTTGTTTTGATTTAGTTTCTCCTTTTAATTTCTTGTTGTTACATCTCTACTCTTCTAGTTTTACTTGTCATTTCCTTTATTTTGTCCTCTTTTATGTTCATGAACCTTGTTGGATTTCAATTTTCTTTAATGAAATTTAATGTTTGATGTTCTTTTATTGATGATTTGAGTTGTTGATTTACTTTTCTTGCAATTGGTAGTTGGTAGATTTTATTATTCTTGCACATTTACTATGCTTTCCTTTATTACCCACCAAGTGTTTGACAAAATGCTTGGTTGGACTTTAGAGTAGATTTTGAGCATTCTTGGCTTGGAAAGAGTAATTGGGCAATCTTGAGCCATGAAAACCCAATTTATGTTGGTGATCTAGAGTTGTTAGCTAATATTGTTTCCGTTGACGCTAATCTTTTTCTAATTTAATTAGTAAGTTGATTAGGACTTTTGGATTGAGATTAGCTAGTCTTATTAGACTTTCTCTCATGGAGGATAATATGATACCTTCTTCCAATGTTGGAGATGAAGTAATAAGATAAATTCTTGTTTATAATTGTGACATGATTGATTAGTCTTGTTTGACTTTCTCCCTATTTGTTGGAGTTGACTAAATAAGATGAATTAATCATTGCATGACTAGGATAGAAAGCCTACGATCTGAACACTTGCCATGAATGTCTCTCTTTATTACTTGCTTTCTTTAGTTACTTGTTTGATTTACTTTTTTTGTCATTTATTTTGTTGCCCAATTATCAACCAAACCCCCCTTTACCCCTTCATAGCCAATAGTCATTCACTTCATTGCAATTCCTTGTGAGATGACCCGGAGTCTAAATATTTCGGTTAATTTTTATTTGGGGTTTGTACATGTGACAAAACCATATTTTAATTTGATGCGAGAGTTGTTTGTTGGTTTGGAGCTATGCTTACAACGAAATTCTTATTTCTACAAGAGAAAATTCCTTACCGACAACAAATTTTTACCATCAAATTAATGGCGCCGTTGCTGGAGAGTTGCAATGGTGTTATGTTATTGGCTATTGTATATATGTTAATATGCGTCTTTGCTAGTTTTTGCTTGTTTTAGGAGTTAGTTTTTATTAGTTCTTATTAATATTTGCTTTATTTTCTCTTGTTACTATGAATTCTCATCACTTTGGCTATGAGTTTGGTTTAAATTATGTTGTAGGAAATGGGAGCTACAATGAGGATGTGCATCAAGGATGGAACAATCAAAGATGGAAGGAGCCTCAAGGGATTGATCAACCTTCTTGGCAACCACAACCTCCGGATTCTTATGGGTATAACTCTCATCCTAATGCATATCAATCTAATGGATGTGGTGACCCTTATTATGATTGTCAACAATCACCACCATATGCCTATGAACCACCCCCTCAACATGACTTTGAACCACCTTACTCACAAGCCCCCTACCACCAAACACCCCCGTATGACCCCACCCTTATCCACCCTACCAACTACCCTATGAGACATATGAACCATACATAGGACCGCCACAATCCCAACACAACTACTACCAAGAACCACCTCCATATACACCATCTCCATACCCTTACCAAAATGAATCACCTTCCAACTATAATGCCTTCCCCTTAAACAATGAACTTTCTCTTCCACCATCACCTCTCGATGAAGCCCCCATGCAGGAATTGAGAGATCTTGAATCTCATATCTTAAGGCGACAAGAGGAGGATGAAAAGAAGTTTAAAGAGCTAGGAGCCAAGATGGTTATCCTAGTGGAAGCCGTTAGCAATATGGCCTCCTCCCGACTAAGCCTAAGCAACCAAGGCACTCCCATTGACGAATGTGAAGAAGCAACCAAGGAGCATAGTGAGGGAGTGAGTTTAGAGCTTCAAGGTGAAGAGGAGGAGTTGAAGCAAGGAGTGCAAAAAGAGGAGGAAGTTAAGAGAATTAAGCCGGAAGAAGTGGTTGAAGCCTTTGAAGAGGTTGACCAAGAGATGGATTCAATCATTGAAGAATTCTTATGTACAATTGAATCCTCTCCAATTGGGTTTGAGATGGAGATCAAAGAAGAAGATACCTCACCTCCCATGCTCTTGGTAAGCAATGAAGAAGAGATTGAATTGGAAGGAAGCTACCAAGAGGAAGAGGTTGAAATTGAAGGAGCTTGTGAAGAGGTGGAAATAATCAAAGAAGAGCACAAGGGAGTGGAACTTGCAAGACCATTGGAGACATCCCTTCCTAAGTCACCATCCAATACAACATTCAAGTGGGTAAAATTTTTATTCCTAAGTGATGGTCAACTTAGAGCTCTTTGTGGAGTTAAGAGTAGGAGAGAGTTGTGTAGTGGTTGGACACATCACTCTAAGTTCATGATGGTTGCATGCTCAAAGTTGAAAAGCAATGGTTGGTGTAGAACCAAATTGCATGGGTCTAGAAGAATGTTTGGGTGCCTAATTGAGAATTCTAAGGTCATGCCACCCAATTGGAATCATGATGATCAATTTAAAGATGGGTGTCAAAATAAAGTGTGGAATCCCGGATCGCACAAGGAAAATCAACTTTGGGAGCTCATGGTTTGTGAAGAATTCCATCAAAGCTTGAAGATATTAACATTGAAGAATGGAGCTTATTGGAGATTCAAGCATTGGTGGATGTTCCAAGATGGTTATAAGCACAAGCCACCTTAAGAGGAGCTCCCCATAAGTCCAACTTAGGGACAATAAACAAAAGTGCTAGGTGGGAGACAACCTACCATGGTAAATTCTTTTCATTTTTCCCTTTTGTACGTATTGGTAATTAGTTTAATTTCATGTCTTGTTTGATTAGTTGAGTTTAATTAGGAGTCTAGTAGGTTAAATAAGGTTTTGTGGTGTTTTGGTAGTTGTTTGGAGGTTTGGAATGCTTGGATTGGTGCAAGAACTTGGAAAAATTTTGAAAAACAGAGCACCAACCCGCGCGTGCGTGCACCTGGCGCGTACGTGCGCCTCAAGTATTTTCGACCATCCACGCGGACGCGCCATGTACGCGTACGCGTGGATTCAGTTTTTCCATCCCTCCATACATTCACCCGAGAGTTGTGCCTGAAGTGTGCCAACTTTGTGCCCCAGGGCACGCAAACGCGTACCTTGCACGTCCGCGTCGACTCTCTACTTCGCCATGCACGCGCACGCGCACTTCACGCGTACGCGTCGTTTCCATTTTCATCAATCCACGCTTACGCGCACATGACGCGCACGCATGGATTGCCCTGTTTCACTCACCTTCTTTTCTTCTCCTCTTTCCATTTCTTTCCTTCTTCTCTTCTCTTTCCACCCTTCAATCATCATCCAACACTACCAAATATCATGTAACACCATTTCTTTTAGTTTGTTAGTTTGTTTAAATTTTTGTTTTCCATTATAAGTGTTGGATTACTAATCTTGTTTACTGTTTACTGCTGCTTATTACTAATAGGATGTTAGTTTAACATCATTGTCGTTATTGTCATTGCTGGATTCCTTTGTTGAGGTTGAAATTTATTACTCAGTTTGGAATTTTGCATGTTTAACACTTTTAAATACCAAGTACTTGTTACATTGCCTTCATGCATCTTACCTCTTTGAATTGCATGTTTTGGCCACCATGCATTCATCATCTATTGTTAGGCAATTGTATATTATCATTGATTTTTTTTAGGTGATGCTTGTTTATGGTTTATCTTTATTCACGTCACTTATTTCATGCATTGAGATTGTGGAATTGTGAGATTGGATCGAAAGCTTACCTAGTGACATATTTTTGAGCTTTGTGAAGCTTTGTGGGCCATGCTTGCTATGTGATTGATTTTTATATCCCTTTTCCTAAGTTCCATAGAATCCATGTGTTCCACCTCTATGTCACTTAGGTGTTGTAACAACTTCAATATGTGTCATTGATTATTGTGTGAGTTTCATATACCATTTTGTTCACTAAGTCTACTTACACATCAATCAATGACCATGCATTATCCAATTTCAGAATTGCTTGATTTTTGCTTGAATGCTTTTATGCTTCTTCACTACTTGTTTGGTTGCCTTAACCTACAAGTCTTTTAAAGTATCTCAAGCACACTAGAATGAGTGAAGTGCATGTTTTCTTTTGTGTAAATGTGACACAACTTTTTATACTAGTATGTGTTCTAAACCGTGCGCAATTTTAGAACCCACACACCTATTTTTCATCAATGTCACACCAATTCACCCACTAAATTCTAGTGATTTACCTCATTCCAACAATTCACGCTTCCTTGCTTTTGTATTTTCTTATCTTATGGTGTTTATTTTGTTTTTCATGATTGATGCACCATAAGCAAAAACGGAAGCGGAAGAAAGAACACGCAGCACCGGTTGACCTACCAGCTGAAGGTAGCAACTCGGAAAGTCGCCGTACCCCTTGCTCATCTTTGAGTGCACCGAGGACGGTGCAAACTTTTAAGTGTGGGGAGGTCGTCCGACTGCTCGGCATTTTTGGGTGACAAGTTTCTAATCCCAACACTTTTGCATTCCATTTTTAGGTCCTTTAGGATTTTTGGTTTCATTGCATATGTATATATTAAGCTTAGTCAAAATCATGATATTTTCCAAGAATTTTATCTATAGGGCACCCCTATTGATTGAAAAATTTTTTTTTTTAAAACTTGCTTGAATTATATACTTTGTGGAACATGATTTTTGAGCTAAGAACACAAGCATGTGAGATTTGAGCCTAATTATGTGGTTACATCATATAACCACTTATTTTCATTCTTGTGTGCATTATTCTCTTCCTATGATTGTAATCTTTGATTTGTTTAATTCTATATGTCCATTATTTTATGTATACATGCATTTATATGATTGATGCCATTGTTCAAATAGCTTACTTACCCAAATAGCCTACCTTTTATCTTCCATTGATAACCAATTTGAGCCTATGCTTAACCCATTTGTTCTTAAGTGTAGCACATTACAAGCCTAAGTGAAAAATAATAAATATCCCTTAATTTGGATATTTGATTAGCTTAGGCTAGAGAGAGTGTTTATCATTTGATTTTGGGAAGTTGGGAACATGGAGTAAAGATAAAAGTGTGTTTGTTGAAAAATCTTGGGAATTGGGTACATACTCATGTATTAATCATGTGTAAACCATATGCATTGATGTTCTTGTATATATTTTAGTTAAAAAGAAAAAAAATAATAAAAACAAAAAAAAATGAGAAAAACAAAAAGAAAAAAAAAAAAATATATATATATATATATATATATATATATATATATATATATATAATAAAAAAAAGAATTACAATAAAAGGGGACAAAAATGCCCCAAAGTTCAAAGTTCAATAAAAGTCAATGCATATGGGTGGTGATCAAAAAGAGAATGCATGAGTGTGTGAAAAAGTGAATCATGGGTAGTTAGGTTGTGTATTAGAGTTGTATAGGTTGTTATATGTGTTTGGTGAGATCTTAAGTTAATCAAAGATTCAAATCTCAAGCCCACTTGACCATATGCATCCTACCTTGACCCTAGCCCCATTACAACCTATGGGAAAGTCCTCATGATATTTGTATGCATGCATGAAATAATTGTTGATTGTTAGATGAAAAACAAATCTTGGAAAGCATGATTAGGGGAGAATTGAGTGAATCAACCTCATACACTTGAGCGACTAGAGCGGATACACATCCGGTGAGGGTTCGATTGCTTAATTACATGTTTCCACCCATGATCACCCCTTTTCTTGCAAGTTTGTAAAATATTTTTAATAATTCAATTCAATTGTGGGTTGAGTGATTGCTATTGCCTTAGCCCTTGTGTTTGTATATGTATTCTTAGAAATTAATTTATTTTGACTAAGTGGATGCATTCATATAGATAGGTTGCATGTAGTTAGTTTGCATTGAATAAATGTTCATACCCCTTTCTTGTCCTTCTTTATTCTTAGCATGAGGACATGCTTAGTTTAAGTGTGGAGAGATTTGATAAATCCCGATTTTGTGGTTTATCTTGTGCTTATTTTGGGGGATTTTATCACATTTTCTCACATTTATTCAATGAAATAGCATGGTTTTGCAATTCTCCCTTGATTTGTGCTTAAATGTGAAAACATACTTTTTAGGCCTTGATTTTGCCAATTTTAACTCACTTCAATTCCATTCGATGCCTTGATGTGTTTGTTGAGTGATTTCAGGTTCATAAGGCAAGCATTGGATGGAAGAAGTGAGGAGAAAAGCATGCAAGTGGGAGAACTCATGAAGAAATGAAGGAACCATAAAGTTGTCAAGCCTGACCTCTTTGCACTCAAATGACCACAACTTGAGCTACAGAGGTCCAAATGAGGCGGTTTTAGTTGCGTTGGAAAGCTAACATCCGGGGCTTCAAAATGATATAAATTTTGCCATATGTTACTTCACGATCAGGGGCGCGCACGTGCCATGTACGCGCGCGCGCTGATTCTGCCCATGGGTCCACTTATCGCCCCCAGCGATTTTGCAGCTCATTTTGGGCACAATCCAACCCGTTTCTGATGCTATTGAACCCAATGATTGAAGGGGGAATGAACCAAGTAGTCATAGTTTAGTTTTCATCATGTTTTAGGTTAGAATTCTAGAGAGAGATGCTCTCTCCTCTCTCTAGATTTTTAGGGTAGTTTTAATTAATTCTTCTTGGATCCAAGTTTTAAGTCTTGTTTTGATTTAGTTTCTCCTTTTAATTTCTTGTTGTTACATCTCTACTCTTCTAGTTTTACTTGTCATTTCCTTTATTTTGTCCTCTTTTATGTTCATGAACCTTGTTGGATTTCAATTTTCTTTAATAAAATTTAATGTTTGATGTTCTTTTATTGATGATTTGAGTTGTTGATTTACTTTTTTTGCAATTGGTAGTTGGTAGATTTTATTATTCTTGCACATTTACCATGCTTTCCTTTATTACCCATCAAGTGTTTGACAAAATGCTTGGTTGGGTTTTAGAGTAGATTTTGAGTATTCTTGGCTTAGAAAGAGTAATTGGGCAATCTTGAGCCATGAAAACCCAACTTATGTTGGTGATCTAGAGTTGTTAGCTAATATTGTTTCCATTGACGCTAATCTTTTGCTAATTTAATTAGTAAGTTGATTAGGACTTTTGGATTGAGATTAGCTAGTCTTATTAGACTTTCTCTCATGGAGGATAATATGATACCTTCTTCCAATATTGGAGATGACGTAATAAGATAAATTCTTGTTTATAATTGTGACATGATTGATTAGTCTTGTTTGACTTTCTCCCTATTTGTTGGAGTTGACTAAATAAGATGAATTAATCATTGCATGACTAGGATAGAAAGCCTATGATCTCAACACTTGCCATGAATGTCTCTCTTTATTACTTGCTTTCTTTAGTTACTTGTTTGATTTACTTTTCTTGTCATTTATTTTGTTGCCCAATTATCAACCAAACCCCCTTTACCCCTTCATAGCCAATAGTCATTCACTTCATTGCAATTCCTTGTGAGAAGACCCGGAGTCTAAATACTTCGGTTAATTCTTATTTGGGGTTTGTACATGTGACAAAACCATATTTTAATTTGATGCGAGAGTTGTTTGTTGGTTTGGAGCTATGCTTACAACGAAATTCTTATTTCTACAAGAGAAAATTCCTTACCGACAACAAATTTTTACCATCAGTGAGCAACATTTTATACAGAAATTCTGTACAAGTATTTAGTGAGCTAATACAGTTTCAAATAATGTCCATCACTAACGATGCATGTTTGTAGTAGATGTTCTATATTTATCAACAAATCCGATTTCACGTACCGATGATAGAGCTATACGTTGAATTTGAACAACATACGGGACTGGACGCGATTGACGAGGAGGTCAATGTTGATGAGCTCAAAAATATAGATTGGGAAGAAGATAACAATGACCGTGAAGAAAAGTTCGAAAGCAAACTATGTAGTTGATGACGGAGACTTGGCAAGCAATCTGACGGTGCAAAATGAAACAGATGCACTTGTAAACTAGCACCCTTTTGGTGTTCCATCTTTTATGCGAATTCTGGATCTCGCAGCCATGCATGTCCCAGAATTTTCTGAGTATGTGAATATGGGTATGTTATGTTTATTAATTAAAGTTACCACTACCATTTCTTTTATTTGCCTTGACCGAGTAACAGTGGTTCGCATGTCATAGGTGACGGCAATGTTGCGGCGAAAGATGGTGAGTTTAATGTCGGAATGGAATTTAGTTCTAGAGACCCGATAATATCTGCAATCAAAAGTTACACTATCTCTAGAGGAGTTGATTACACTCTATATGAGTCTGAGACGTAGACATTCTATGCAAAATGCAAGGGGTATGGTGCTGGGTGAAATTGGCTTATCCGAACTAACTTGATTAAAAAAAAGGTTGTTGGGAGATTAGGAGATACAATGGAAAACACACGTGCACCATGGGGACGATTTCACAAGATCATGCCAAGTTGGACCCAAACACAATTGTAGATACAATTAAGCCATTGGTTGAAGCAGATTCGTCGATAAAAGTGAAGTCTATTATTGTAGAAGTTTAATCCAGGTTCAACTACACTATAAGTTAGGTCAAGGCTTGGTTGGCAAAGCAAAAATATGTCCCAAAAATTTTTGGTAATTGGAAAGTTTCTTACTAGATTCTGCCAGTATGGTTGAAAGCAATGACTAATAACCGAAAATCAAGCTATTCACAATATCAACATATATACAATAACCAATAACATGGCACACATATGCAACTTTCCGGCAACGGCGCCAAAAACTTGATGTAAGGAAATCGTCGGTTAGGAATTTTCACAAAAATAATTCTGTTGCAAGTATAGTTTCAAACCGACAAACAATCATTAATCAAAGTTTAATTTGTTTGTCACAATGCAAACACAATAAAAATAACCGAAATATTTAAACCTCGAGTCGTCTCTCAAGGATTGCAGGGAAGTGTGAATATTATTGGTTAGGATTATTTATTTTTGGGTTTTGGGTTTGATAAATAAGAAAATAAAATCAACAACTAAGGAATGTAAATGTTAAAAGCTACTAATGGCAAGGATTAAGAGTCAAGGTTTCCTATCTTTGACCATTGACCACAACATGGTGATTACAAAGGATTAATTCCACTTAGTTATCCTCTAACAATTGAGGGAAAGTCAAGTGGACATAATTGGTCCTAGAACCATTTAACAACCCTAAATCATCAATAGAAATGGACATCAATAATCTCAGGGGACCTAAGTCCTCAATCACAAGTCAAGAGTACCAAAATCTACACTAAAATCTAATCAAGAATTTTATCAAACACTTGAAAGGCACTAAAAGGAAAGCATGGTAAAATAGCAAGAAATATAAATTCTACAACTACCCAAAGCAAGAAAATGACAATAACAACTCAATTAAACAATAAGAAACAAGAAAACATGAATTGCATTAAAGGAAATTAAAATCAACAAAGTGCTCATAACATAAAAGCAACAAATAAAAGGAAATAACAAGTAGAACTAAAGGAACAAAGATGCAAGAACAATAAATTGAAAGAAAAACTAAATGAAAACAAGAATTAAACCTAAACTAAGGAAAATTTAACCTAATTCTACCCTAATTCTAGAGAGAAGAGATTGCTTCTCTCTCTATAATATAACCTAAAGCATGACACTAATCTATCCTAATTGCTCTCCCTTTGTTCCCTATTGAATTCTGTATCAAATAGCTTCATAAATGAGTTGGATTGGGCTTCTGCAGCCCCAGAAATCGCCCCCAGTGTGATTCATTAATGAGGTCACGTGCTGCTTGTCTCGCGTACGCGTGGGTCACGCGTACGCATTACCTGGCAAATTTCCTTTCCACGAGTACGCGTGGGCCACGTACACGCATTGCCATGAATTCTGCAAATGCTCATTTCTTCATGAATTCTCCCTCTTGCATGCTTTTTCTTCCATTTCTTCAATCCAATTCTTACCTTATAAACCTGGAATCACTCAACAAACATATCAAGATATCGAATAGAATTAAAGTGAATTAAATTTAGCAATTTTAAGGCCTAAAAAGCAAGTTTTTAATCATTAAGCACAATTTAGGAAGAATTACAAACCATGCTATTTCATTGAATAAATGTGAGAAAAGTTGACAAAATCTACCAAATTCAATACAAAATAAACCATAAAATTGTGGTTTATAACTTTCCAAATGCAGGTTGCGTTTTGAAGCAACCTCTTTCTTTTTTTTTTCCTTCCATGTAAAACTTGGCTTGCGTTTTGCAGGTCACTAAACTTGCAGATCTACATATGTGAATAACACACCATGCACCAATATAGTTAGATTATACTATTTTTTACTCCATTTGTAAATTAACTTCTGTAATTTGGTAGATTAACAGTTAATTTTTGTGAATCTAAATTTTATTTAAAAATTTACTGTTAATCAGTAAATTATTATGTATAAGGTGAATTTGAACTTAAGTTATTTACTTAAATGAATGAGTAAGCTAACTACAATCAACTCAAATTAGTTTTCGTAATATAAATATGCGAGTAATTTAACCCCTAAAATTTGAAATCGAATTTAATTTGATTCTTAATATTTAATGGACTCAAATTGCACTCTAAAATTTATAATTGTAACTCATATTAACTCTTGAGCAAATATTCGTTAACAACGTGTTGATTTAGTATATTAACTTATTGTGATTTAGATTTCTCACCCAAATTCCATGTTATCAAGATTTATTAGAGCTCTAGAAGTTTGATTGTTGCTTCCCGAGCCGTAAAATGTTTAAATTGAACTTGTTATTATCGTCTTTCTAAGAATATTGGGAAGCCAATGAAACTTCTAGGAAGTTTAGTAGATCTTAGTCACATAGGAGGTCTAGTAGATCTTAGTCACATCGAATCTAAGGGAAGAGTCCAAATCTTAACAAGTTAACATGCAAAATTAACACATTATTTATAGAAATCAATTCAGAAGCTAACATGAATTACTATTATATATTTTGGAGGCCGAATTGAGTCCATTGTAATTTTAGGAGTCAATTTGAATCCGACCTCAAATATTAAGGACGAAATTGAGTATAAACTCATAAACTTACTTATTATGTTAAATAATTTAATTAAGAATAAAGTATCGTTTTTTTCTTGAAGTTCTTGACAAATTTTAAAAATACTCCCAACTTTCAATTTATTTCAACTTTATCTATGTCATTAAAATAGGTTTCAATTTTAAATTTTTTATGTTCAATATTTAGTCAAATTATTTTTTTTTTAATTTTATCCCTTATACAAATCTTCATCCACATTATAATCAATACTATTACGGTAGAGTAAACTATTAAAATACTACTCGAAAATTTGCATCGCTGACAAAACGAACCCCACAAGATGCTAACGACGAATAAATTCTCGAAAATATTTAAAATGGTGACAAAAAGAATTATATATTAAATATACATTCTAAGAAATAACTTTAGAGATCAAATTTTGATACAAATTTTTGTAATTATGATTAAAAATAATATTTTTTATTTTTAAAATTTGATAATTTTTTGTCAGTTGAAATTATTTTAAAATTTTTTTTACTGTGAATGACCATATTTTTTTCAAAAATAAAAAGAAAAATTTAAAGATTAAATTTTGTTCCGAAATTTTTTATGCACCTTTTAAATATTTATTCAAATGCTACCACAAAAATTTAGATCTAATAGATAAATTATTTGCTAAATATGAATTTTTTTGTTACTTATAAAAATATAATATTTATTAATTCTTTTTGTCGTATTTTTAAATCATTTTGAAACTATTTTATCGATAAAATTTTTAAGGTAGCGTTTGGTAGAGAGACTGAGACCGAGACTGAGAGACAGAGACTAAAATAAATCTCAGTATTGTTGGTGTAGAAATCTACAAGACTGAATTACGTCTTAGTATCCTATTTGGTTTAAAATAAAAATAGAAACAGAAATATTTGAAATTACAAGAATACCCTTAAATTTAAAATACAACCCTAACCCAAATCCAATTTCAATTTTTGAAAAATCAAACAACCCTAACCTAATCTAGCCCCTTTCTCCTCCCCCCTTTCACCTCGGGTCTTCCCCGCTGCTGACAGCACCGCCAAGGATCCCGAACAATGATGACACGTCTGCAAGTCTCTAACAGTTCACAATTGCGCTACCCAGGTACTTCCCAAGGGTCGTATCGTTGCTGCCATTTGTGCGCCTCTGGGTCTGCGTTGCCACCATCGCCACCGTCTCGGAGCTGTCTCTCTGATCTCCGCTCTTTCTCTCTCAATGGACCTGGTATCCTCTATTTATGGATGCCGTGCAAGCCTGGTAAATACAAAATGTTGATATTTTACCTTATTTGCTTGTTAATTTTGTGAAGTTCAAGGTTGATAATTTGGTATAGCATTTGTTTAAAAATTAATATGATTTTAAGTAATTAGTTAGAATTTTACAGATAATTTATTTTTCATCATACTGATTCGGCCTCATATGGATGAAATTTTCCAAATCCCTCATTTTCCGATTTCTAATTTGCCCTCATTTGCTTAAAATTTGTATTTTTGTTTGATAATTTGTTCAAAATTTTTGAATTTGTGATTACTAATTTCTGATTTGCCCTCATTTGATTAAAATTTTTTATTTCTGCTTGATCATTTGTTTAAAATTTCTAAATTTGTGATTGCTAATTTCTGATTTGTCCTCATTTGCTTTAAATTTTTGATTTTTGCTTGATCATTTGTTTAAAATTTTTGAATTTTCCCTCATTTGCATTGTTTGTATTTTAGATGCTGTGAATTTGAACTTCACTTAAAATTACACTTGTTTTAAAATGTTGAACATAAACTGGTATATAAAGTGAAGATTACATTAAACATTACTGCACCTGGTTATTGTTAGCTATGGAAGTATGTTCCAAATGTATGTGTTTGAAAGACCTGCAGTTGATGTCTCAAGTTTCATAAATGCATCAATGTAGTTAATAATCAATTATGTTTTAGGACAAAATATGTACTAGAGATCAGATTTACATGTCTTATAAGCTGAAGTGGTTGGGTGACAATACTTTAACTGTGATTTGTGTTGTATGGTAGTAGAAAAAATAGTTTTAAATAATCAAGTGTGTGATGGGTTTAATTGAAAAGTGGTTAGCTATTAAATAATTTTATTTGGACTAGTTGATAATAAACTTATTTATATTACCATTTCTTGATCGATGTGTTCTGATTTTTCATTACTCTCATGGGTACAACAACCTATTTAATAATGGCATCTACAAGTAGAAGATCCACAAGTGGTTCCTATGGCAGCGGCAGTTCTAATGTAATGGGCGAACATTTTTGCGAGTGTGGTTTAAGAGCTCAATTACAAGTCTAAAACAGTATTGCCAACCTGGGTAGAAAGTATTATGCATGTCCTGTAAGACGATGTGGATGGTTTAGATGGGCAGGTCTGTCTAATCAATGTCCAAGTATCTAACATTCTGAAAAATTGTAGATGATCGCTCTCGTAATTTTAGTTGTAATTTAAAGTTGATCGAACAAGTTGAAAACTACAGAATGAAATTATATTTCTGAAATTCTTAGCATCCTTTCAAATTTTTGATTTCATAGTTTGTATTGTTCTGATTATAGTATTGTTTTTTAAGTTCTAGTATGAAATTTGGATCGAAATAGGGATATGGAAAAATTGTATATATTAGTTTGCTACAATAAAATGACTTTGTTACATATCATAATTTTTCCTTTCCTTCAAGTCTTGATCGCTGTTTGAAATGCTCTTTCCTTCCTACTTTTGCAATTTTCATCAGCTTAATTAGAATAGGAGTAGGATAGCAATTCATGAACAGAGTTATAAATTGTCACTTGTTTTCAATAGTGAGCAACCCATGCATTTTCTAAAAGAAAATTTAAACTTAAAACTGACCCTTCTTGAAAAGAGTCCTCCAGTATGTGTAAAGAAAGAGAAAAGAGTAAAAACAGATAACATAGTCCCACTTGGTGATAATAACACAGACAAAGATAAAAGCATAACCCAAGTTTTCAAAGAATTTGTTCCCATTCACATTAGTAAGTTAGTAGTTAGTACTTTAGCCAATCTCAAAATATTCGTGAATTAGATGTCAATCCTCCTATTCATACCCTGGCCCAAAATACAAAGCAAAGCTCAGTAAGGATGAAAGGACACCCAAAAAGGGATGGCCTCTCCAAGTTACCCGACCTTTTTAAGAGGTCAGACGTGATAGGAAAAGTCTAGCTTTACTTATCTAAAATAAGTAATTGCCTTCGCAAATCTCTCCTACTATCCCTATCTCCACTTAAAGATAGATGCTAACAAAATCCCAGGATAAAGGGAACAGTTACCCACCAACAAAAGTGGAACTACTTCAAAAGGTGCTTATTCGTCCTACTATAAATACACTGACACTCTTCAGGCATATTCATGTCCTAATCTACTAAAACCTACTTAAAGCCCCTTGCTAACTTAAGCGTTGTAGTCTCTTGCAGGTACCACACCCCCACCTCCTCACGAGGAACTCAAACGGCAACACCTTGGCACAAGAACAAGTCAGACGCTGCCTCATAAAGAGTCTAGGCCTGACAATCAGGCCTAATCATCATTTCAGGTAACCCTTGGAACATCGGTGCCGTTGCCGGGGACCCTGAGATCAATGATTGATAATGGCAGACGATCAATATGAAGATGGTTGACGATCGGAATTTTCTATCGGTAAAGAATAAAAGTAATCGCGTTGTAAGTATAGTTCCTAAACCAACAGAAAATCCTTTCGTACAAATGTTTTGGTTGTCACAAGTAACAAACCCCTAAATAAATTCATAACCGAAGTATTTAAACCTCGGGTCGTCTTCTCAAGGAACTGCAGGGAGGTATGTTCTTATTATTGGTTATGAGTTTTGTAAATTGGGGTTTTGAAAGTAAGGAACAAATAATTTAAATGACAAATAAAATAAATAAATGACTGTAAAATAAACTCTTGGCAAGGTATGAGAGTTTGGAATTTCTATCCTAGTTATCCTTATCAGGTGTGATGAGAATTGGATTTTAATCCCACTTAGTTAAGTCAAGTGGACTAATTAGATTGATCCTCAAGTCCTAGTCAATCCCTGTGGGAAGACTAGCTTTAGAGCGATCTAGATTAATTAGAAATCTGCCAATTTCAACCACTGCTGAGTTTGACAACTCAAGTGTTACCAATTACTTAACCAAAGCCAAAAGGAAGAAAATATCTAAATTAAATTAAAAGCACCCATAAATAGAATAAAACGATTATGAACTGAAATACCTCAAATAATATTAATTAAGAAAATCATAACATGAATGTAGCATAAGCTAAATTGAAAAGATAAATGATAATCAAAGGTATCTAATAAAAGTAGAAAATAAATAAGAGGAACATCGAGCCTGCACTTGAAGAGAAATAAACCTAAAATTAAGAGAAATCCTAATCCTAAAACCTAAGAGAGAAGAGAGAACCTCTCTCTCTAAGAACTACATCTAAACTATGAAAAGTGAGTAATTGGAGATCTCCCTAATATGGATGCATTCCCCCACTTCATAACCTCTAATTTGTGCCTTCTGGACTTGGATCTGGGCCAAAAAGGGCTTCAGAAATCGCTGGGAGCGTTTTCTGTAATTTCTGGTGCGTGGCGTCTGTCACGCATCCGCGTGGGTCACGCGGTCGCGTCATCTGGAGTTTTTCTTGTCACGCGTTCGCTTAGGTCATGTGTCCGCATCATCTGTGTTCTGCTTGTAACGCACGTCTGCGTCAGTCACGCGTTCGCGTCGCTGTCTTTTCGCGCTAGGCATGTGGCCACGTCGTCCATGCGTTTACGTCGCTGCCAGTTTCTTCAAAAACTCCATTTTGTGCTTTCCTTCCATTTTTGTATGTTTCCTTTCCATCCTTTAAGTCATTCCTACCTTAGAAGATCTGAAACTACTTAACACACAAATTACGGCATCGAATGGTAATAAAAGGTAATTAAAATAAATAATTTCTGAAACATAGGAAACATGTTTTTCACATATATCACATAATAAGGAAGGGAAAGTAAAACCATGCAATTTACATGAATAAGTGGGTGAAGGATTGAATAAATCTCTTGAATTGAGCACATTATATATCATAAAATATGGGTTTATCAATGGTCACACAGTGTAACACCCTAATTATCCTATGCTTTACCTCGCATCGTAAAGCAAAGGTTAATCAGAGATTACGACAGTTCTAAGCTCATACATAATATATATATATATATAGAGAGAGAGAGAGAGAGAGAGAGAGAGAGAAAAAATAGTATAATCTAGAAGCCCGATGAAGGATATAGCTCAAAAACCGGATTTCAAAAGCGCAAAACGTACTAATGAAGCTACTAACTTAAAGCACAAGATACAGATAAGATATGTCAAAATATAATAGTATAATATCATAAGAACCTAGTCACGACTCGCGGAGTTTAAGCCGGCTAGCCATATACAGACCAAAAAGAACCAGACAGTAAAAATAGGTTATACAATTTTATTCTCTCAAATACAAGCCTCTAGGCAAAATAAAATACAAAAGTGAGAGACATACACAAAATAAGCCAAAAAGACTCAAAAAGATATCCGGATCCTCCGCTTCTGTCACCAACCAGACAACTCACTAAGGTGGGTTGCAACCTGTATCTGAAAAACACAACAAAAATATGGTATGAGAACCGGAGGTTCTCAGTATGGTAACAGTGCCTAGTGATGAAGGATATAAGACCCCGGGATGCCAAAGGCAATCCTAAGCTCCATATCCATCATAAGATTCAAACTTAAGGCATACTAAAACAGTAAAGCATGATTATATATACTTTAACATAAATAAACAGGGCATTCTATCTTAAGGGATGTCTATTCTAGCCAAACACCGTTGTCGCACAGCCTTCACCAACCTATCCTTCATGCGATCCATCGCCATCGCCTTCCGAACCTCCTTAATCCTAGTAGAAAACATAGATAATTACAATACAAGTAAAACACAAGTAGAAGCATATAAGGCAAGTAATTCAAGTAAGTAATTAGACATGTTATTCAATTAGGCATACAATTACAAGTCGGCAAAGCAAACAAGTAGATAGAAAATGCACATGATGAATGCCTGCCCTACTGGCTGTGATATCACATTGTCGGTTCAACTGCCAACTGGACACATCTCCATGGAGAGGTCGTCCTTCGGAATCCTCATATGGGAACCCCCGAGATATAGTGCTCGGATCACTGTCCAGGATTTTGCGCCTGCACGCTTTACTGATCCGAAGGGATGCGAGCGGGATACTCTTGCCACAGACCTCACATCTCAACGCAAATGGGATTAAACCACCGTCCTTACGCCGCCACCGCTACCTCGACAGGCGGGATCCAACCACCGTCCCTGCCGGGCGCATAGCATCTCATAATCTCAATATAAAAGATAGTGCAGTGGTTTTTCAGAAAACATTTTCAATACATCAGTGATTCCTCATCATACATTTGAGTCCACGACTCATCTCAACCACTGTCAATTCACATTTTTTTTCGAGCTCAACAGTTCCTCAATTCTTATCTCATACATCAACCGTTCTTCACATAACATCAAACCATCCTTAGCACGCCAGAAACCTAGGCCTCTGTTTTCTAAGTTTTCCAAATAATATCATCAGAAGCCATTAAATTCTTTCCCAATGTTTTAAATGTCCAAAACTAGGCCCAAGAATCCTAAAATAGTGTTAGAGAAGCTTACAACCTTGTTGGGAAGGTAGAATAGTTGAAAGCAAATAAAATTTGAGAAACAGGGTGTGTGCGTATGCACAGGGGTATGTGCGCGCACGCTCTGGAGAGTTTTAAAATATGTGCGTACGCATAGGAGTGTGCATACGCACAGGTGCCAAAATTCATAATGTCTGTTCACCAGCACAATGACGACGGCCAATTTGCATAGGTTAGAAATTTGATTATCGAATGGAATTGGCGTTATGAGTATAGTCCTAACCCAACAAATTGACCATCAATCAAATGTTATCACAATACAAAACAAATTATAACCGAGAGTATTTAGCTCCCGGGTCGTTCTCCCTAGGAGTTGCATTTAAGTGTACAATTATTGGCTATGAAGGAGAGAGCATGGGGGATTGGGAATGAAAGCAAGAGAGCAAGCAAGAAACGTAAATAGCAAGAAATTAAATGAGCATGCAAGAATGGTAAATGGAAACTCTTGGTAAAAAGTGGGTAATCTAGGTTTCCTATCCTTGATATGGACCACAAACATGGCAATTGTGTGGAATCAATCCAAATTAATCAATCCTCCTTGAGAATTAGTCAAAAGCATAATTGATCTCAATCCATAAGTCCTAGTCAACTCACTAATTACTTAATGAAAGACTAGCATCAATGGAAACCAAACCAATTAACTATTCTCACACAAGGCGGATTGGACATCCACAACTCAATTCCACCTAAACATCCAATTTCTCAACCAAGAGTGTGAAAACTAAACATGCAAGAAATTAAGCATCAAAGCAATAAAAGTTAAAGCAATTAAATGCAAGAAAAGGAAATGGCAAGAAAGTAACTTAACATGCAAGAAAGTAAACGAAAGCAAGTAAAAGTTAAAGCAATAAATCTCTTGGCAAATAATTGAGGACTAAGGCTACCTATCCTAGCTATTGACCACAAACATATGATGATTATGAAGAGTTAATCCTACTTAGTCAACCTTACATCGAAGATAAGTCAAATAGGCATAAGTGATTTCAATCCCTAAGTACTATGTCAACACTAAAGGGGTCACATAGAGTCAAGGGAGACCAAATCAACTAACTACTCTAATGTATCAAACAAGAATGGACATTGATGAGTCCATATTTGATGGTATATTTCGACTCAATTTGGATGGATTCTAGCACATGAACTCACACTTAAGCACCAAAATAGCATACTTTTGTGTTTGATCCCTAATTTGATCTTAAATGTGAAAAATGAAAATTTGTGCTTTAATAGAGCAATTTAATCCCACCTTTGTTCCATTCGATGCCGTGATATGGTTTGTGAGTGATTTCAGGCCTTGAAAGCAAGAATGTACAACAAAAAATAGAAGAAAGCATGTACAAAGGAGAAAACGTGAAGAAAATAAGGAAAAGCACACACAGCGAAGTGTGCGCGTGCACAGCCCTGCGTGCGCACGCACAAGTGAGAATTTCCATGTGTGCGTGTGCACGCACCTGTGCGCCCGCACATGACCATTTTCAGCCGCGTGTGTGGACGCACACGTCTGTGCGTCCGCACAGGTCCCTGCACGTGAATTCATTAATGAGGCATGTGCTACGCGAGTTTGGAGGCCCTTGGCTCAATTTTGGAAGGCTGAAATGCTATTTTGGAGTGCTATATAAAGGAGACTTCAACACTTATCAAAGGGGAGGGAGGCATTAGAGCAATTTTTACATAGTTTTCATAGTAATTAGGAGTAGGAGTAGTGTAGAGTAGATTGTAGCATTTTATAGCAAGCCTTGATTTTGATTTTACTTCTTCAATTGTAAGTACTCTTAATTTTCTCTTTAATTAAAGCACTTTTACTTTCAATTTCTCTTGGTTCAAGTTACTTTGTTCATATTGCAATTTTGTGTTCCTTGAAGTTTTGATTGATGAATTTTGTATTTCATGCTTCCCTTATGTTTGATTGCTTGTTTATGTTTGGTTTTGTTGGTAGTTGGTTATAGTTTTACATTTTACTTTGCAATTTTCCATGTTTTTACTTTTATGCACACAAGGTGTTTGTGAAAATGTCAACTCTAGATTTTGAGTAGATTTTCCCACCTTGGCTTGAGGTTTGAGTCCCTAGGATACTAGAGTCATAATGTCCGACACTTAGTGGTAATTCTTGGGTAGTTAGTTGACTCTTGTTTCCGTCGACGCTAGCTTTTTATCAACTAGTTTGGTAAGTTGGTTAGGACTTATGGATTAAGGTCAATTATGCTTGCTTGATTTACTCCTCAATGGTTGGGGTTGACTAGGTGAGATTGACCCATGATACTTACCATAGTTGTGGTTATGGCCATGATAGGATTCAGTGGATCCTCATTCCCAAGTCAAGGTTCTTTTATTGCATTTTCACTAGTTTCAATCTCATTTTCCTTGTTTCTTGCATTACTTTCCACTTTTGATCATTACTTAGTTCTTTTAATCTTTCGTTCTTTAATTGCACAAAAAACCCTTTTTCTTTCTTCACAACCGGAAGAAGTAACATTTCATTTGCATTCCTAGGGAGAACGACCCGAGGTTGAATTACTCTTGATCTCGGTTATTTTGTATTGAATTTATTATTTGACCTCGAGAATTCATTGTTGGTCTAGACTATACTTTCAATGATGGAATTCTATTTTGTGAAGATCTAGATCAACGATAAATCCTCGCTCGTCAAATTTAGCGTCGTTGCCGTGGAAATGCAAACGGTGTTATATCTTTTGGTTGTTGTGAATATGTTAATAGTGTAAATATCTCTTTTTGGTTGGTTGTTTGTTTTTGTTAGTAGATTTTTGTTTATATTTTCTTAATGACTTCTTCACACCATGGCCACAATGCACCCCAACGGAACCCAAACACTTACCTATATAGTCACCAACCTTATACATCCTCACCTCACTACATACGAAACCAAAACCCTTACCCTCACGAGTTTGATTGTCAACCTTCATCACCTCAATCCTCATCTTCATACATGGGTCAAGCCACAAAAAAAGTACTTTTCATGCTCATTCAAGAACAACAAGAGTTCCGGAAGAAGCAAGAGCAAGTCATGTCTACCTTAGCCAAGGCTTTGGGTCATTTAGCTTCATTGCGTTCATGCCACAAGCAAGAAACTCTAGTGGATGAATGTGTGGGACGACGTGAAAAATGTGGAGTGCAAGAAGAATTGAAAAATCAAGTAGAAGATGTCAAGTCACAATATGAAGTGCAAAAGGAGATAAATGAAGAGTGGATAGGAATTGATCAAGAGGATTCCATCATTCAAGATTTTTTGTCCAACTTGGGTAATTCCTTCTATGACCTTCGTGAACCTCTATCATCAGATTTGGAAGGAGATGTTGATGTGGACTTCACACAACCTCCAATATTTGACTTGAGTGATGTTGAAGAAGATTCAAAAGAGGTTGAGGAAGATTCCGTTTGCCAAGAAGTGAAGGTAGTTGTGCAAGAACGAATTGAGCGGGTGAAGACTTCTCTAACAAGATTTATAGGCCCACATCAATACGCCGTTATAGAAACGGATGGCCAACTTCGAACCTTTCTTGGAGTAGTGGATGGTGAAGAGAAGAATGTTGATTGGCTAAGAAATGGGAAGTTCATCAATGGAGCCAACTCAATATTTGAAGCTCAATTTTGGTGCATGAGTCAATTTAATGGATTCCGGGGAGTGCACAATCATGTCAATGGTGATAGAGAAACTCAAGTATGGGATCCGGGCATTAATTTTAAAAAGCAATACTTGAGGATCCCAGTTGCTAGCTTGAAGTCTCTCATAAGTTTGATGAAACTCAATTGGGACCCCAGAGGTCGAATCAATAGCAAACTTGGTTGGAGATTCAAGGAGGAGTGGAAGCATAAGCCGTCCTAACAAGGATCTCCTCACCAAGTCCAACTTAGGACTATAAACCAAAGTGCTAGGTGGGAGACACCCCACTATGGTAATATCCTTCTAATCTTGTCTCTTTTAGCTTTTGTTTCATGAATAATGGGTTAGTTTGTTTGCTTGGTTTGTTGTTTTATTTTGATGTTTGTTGAGTGGTTTTGGTAAAATAAGGTGTTTTTGGGAGTTTTATGATGTTTTGAGGCTTGAAAACATGTTGTGGATGTCAATTTTGGTGCCTTAGAGCCAAAAATTCTTGTTGCAGGAACAGAGGTCTGTGCGTGTGCACAGCCCCCCTGTTTCGCATTCCTGTGCGTTCGCACAGCAGTGTGCGCGCGCACGCCTTCAAAAGCCCTCTCTGTTTGCAGCACGCGCATGTCTTGTGCGTGTGCACACCACCTCTTTTTCTTCTTATATGCGTCTGCACACCATGCGTGCGGCCGCACGTTTCAAAAAAAAATTCTCTTGTGCGAGCACACACCCTCTGTGCGCCCGCACAGCTTGAACAACACCCCCTGGTCGCAGCGCACGCACAAGCTGTGCATATGCACCCAACCTTTCTCCCTCTCTTGTGTGTCCGCACACCAAGTGTGCGCCCGCACAGGTCGCGTTTCACCTCCTGCTGGCAGCGCTCGCACGACCCTGTGCACGCGCATACCCCTTCTTTCTCCCCTGTGTGCGTCCGTACGCGACCTTGTGCGTCCACACAGGTCACTTTTTGAACGTTAATTCGAAAAGACCAGGGACTCGCGCTTCAGTTACCATTATCCCCCCAAACCTTTCTTCTTCTCTCAGTAACCATACCACTACCATACATACCCTCCCTCTCAGCCCCTTCGTCCCTCCACCCCACAACCAACCACCCAGCCCCGCCGCCGTCACCTCTCTCCCTCCCTCCATCCCTCTCTTCCTTTTTCTTCTCTCTCCCTTTTACATTGCTCTTCCCTTTCCCTGTTTCGCGCTGCCCTGCTCCGCACCAGCCCTAAGCCACGCCTCTCTATCCGCCGAGCAACCACCAGCAGCGGCGGTCCCCTGTGCCGCTGCACTCCCCTCCGTCCCACCCTCACCTTCCTCCAATCCCTTCTCCTTTGCATTACAGGTTCGCCCCTGTCTCCCCTCCCCTGTGCCATTTCTTTTCTGTTTCATATTATTGCTTCTTCTTAGTTTTGATTTTTAATTTTGCTTTAGTTATTAGGTGGTTTTAGGTTAAATGACTTGTGTTCACTGAACTGGATACTGTTGATTGACTGGCTGACTGTTTGGATTGATTACTGAGACTAAATGTTGCTATTTTTGCCTGCACTGTAATTGCTACAATGTATACTAAAATATGACTGCTACTCATCATTATTGCACATATCATGCTTGTCAAAATGCCTGAATGGAGTTTTTGATTCAATTTTTATGTCTGATCATCATAACTTTTGAATTTCCTTCCATTCTGCATCACTACTTCATAACTGTGCACCTTTCTGCTGATTTGAAATGCTGCCTGAGATGACTTCTGCACTCTGTTTTCATGCTGGAATATCAAAATAAACTTCCTTTCTTTTTTGCTTTGTGATTTTCTTGTTTGATACCAATCTTGCTATGCTTATCATCCCATGTTAATTAACCTATACCTATGCACTTGTTTTTGTTTTTGACACCAAATTGGATCGAAGGTTGTTGCTATCATCCTTATGTTTGGTGCTTGTGAGTGCATACCATGCTAAATCACCAAACCATGTGCTGACTGCTGTATTTTCTGTTTTGACACCAAACATGCCTTAAACTTGAATTTTTGAAACACTGTTTGGTACCCTTTGCAGCAGTACGCATAATGTGGTTTTGTGAATTGATTAAGTGCATGTTCATGTATTTTTAACAGCAATGACAATCTATATAACAACTTTTTCCTTTATCTTTTTGAGCCATGCACCTTGGTTTTCAAGCGAGCACTGCTTTGGCCAAAAGGCTATGTACATGCGGTCATTTTCTGTGCCTTAACATGAATATGCAATTCTTTTTGTTTTTTCTGAGTTGTGTTCTGTTTTTGTCTTTTTCAAGATGGGTTGTAAGGGAAAGGAGAAAGCCAACCCCTTGGCTCGCCCTCCTCCCGTGCCTCCCAGTGACCATCTAGATACTTTCGTCAATTCTGAGGCCCAAGAACGATATAAGAAGCTAGAAAAGCGTGCTTTTCATTATGAGAGGAAGCTAAACCTACCCGAGAAATATGCGGATACAATCCTCAACAGAATTAGTTTTTATCATTGGGGATTCGTAAAATCCAACCCGGTGGAAGTGAATGAACACCAGGTTAAGGAATTTTATGCCAATCTCCTCAAGAGGGATGCCCAAACCGTTTTCTTAAGAGGTGTGACGATCGGTTTTTCTATCGGTAAAGAAACGTAAAAATATGATCGCATTGTAAGTATAGCTTCTAAACCAACAAAAAATCCTTTCGTACAAACGTTTTGGTTGTCACAAGTAACAAACCCGTTTAAAATTGATATCCGAAGTATTTAAACCTCGGGTCATCTTCTCAAGGAACTACAGGGAGGTGTTCTTATTATTGGTTATGAGTTTTGTAAATTGGGAGTTTTGAAAGTAAGGAACAAGTAATTTAAATGACAAGTAAAATAAATAAATAATTGTAAAATAAACTCTTGGCAAGGTATGAGAACTGGAATTCCTATCCTAGTTATCCTTATCAATGGCGATGATAATTGGGTTTTAATCCCATTTAATTAACCTGCACTAAAGCAACGGAAAGTCAAGTGGACTAATTAGTTTGATCCTCAGATCCTAGCCAATTCCTAAGAAAGGACTAGAGTTATTGGAATCCAATTCAATTAGCAAAAATAATAATTATCAATCACGATGAGTTTGATAACTCAAGAGTCTCCAATTAATCAATTAAAGCCGAGAATATGAAGAGCTAAATTATAAATCTGAAATACCTCTATTGCATTAATAAAATTCAAATCAACCTAAACATAAAGAGTTCATAAGCCAATTTGGCAAAAGAGAATTATAAAGTAAAAGGAATATCGAACCTGATAAAGAGTTGAAATACTAAATCCTTTAAGAGGAATCCTAATCCTAAAACCTAAGAGAGAGAAGAGAACCTCTCCCTCTAAAAACTACATCTAAATTGTGAAAAATAAATAATCGAAGGCCTCCTCCTGAATGGATGCATTCCACCACTTTATAACCTCTAATCTGTGCTTTCTGTACTTGGATCTGGGCCAAAAAAGGTTTCAGAAATCACTGGGAACGTTTTCTGCAGTTTTTGGTGCGTGGCGTCTGTCACGCGTCCGCGTGGGTCACACGGTCGCGTCATCTGGGAGTTTTCCTTGTCACGCGTTCGCTTCGGTCACGCGTACGCATCATCTGCGTTCTGCTCAAGGCGCGCGTCCGCGTTAGTCACGCGTTCGCGTCGCTGCCCTTTCGCGCTGGGCATGCGGCCGCGTCGTCCATGCGTTCGCGTTGCTGCCAGTTCCTTCAAAAACTCCATTTTGTGCTTTCCTTCCATTTTTGTATGTTTCCTTTCCATCCTTTAAATCATTCCTGCCTTAGGGGATCTGAAAATACTCAACACACAAATCACAGCATCGAATGGTAATAAAGGTAATTAAAATAATTATTTTTAAAGCATATAAAACATGTTTTTCACATACATCACATAATAAGGAAGGGAAAGTAAAACCATGCAATTTCACATGAATAACTGGGTGAAGGGTTGAATAAATCACTTGAATTGAGCACAAAATATATCATAAAATATGGGTTTATCAAGGTGTCACCTTGGACACCTCTAATACTGCTTTAGAGGCCCTCTTGGACATTCCGCATATTCCTCCGGGTAGGGACGCTTATACTCAAATAATGACGGACGTTGCCACGGGTAGAATCTCTTTGGATGCGGTCCTGAAAAAGATTGGCCAACTTGAGGCTAGATGGGAATACAGCAAGGGCGAGCAGCCTGTCCCCGCGAGCATTGCATGCACAGACCTCAACCTGGAGGCAAGGATCTGGCAGCAGATCATTGTCGATTACATCCTTCCGAGCACGCATGCCACTCATATCAGGATTCGTGTGGCAGTTCTCCTATGGGCTATTTTGGAGGGGAAGAGGATCTCTGTTCTTCCCCTTATTAGAGAGTCGATGATGAAGGTGAACCTGCAGCAGAAATTCAACCTTCCCTTCTCATCCCTCATCACCAAATTGGCAGCCTTATCTGGTGTAGAGAGACGTCCGATAGACTGGATGTCTGTCTACATCAGTAAGCAGCCGTATCTGCCTTACGGAGATTATGACGGGCCGCCTCAGAAGAAAAGGAAGACTATTGAGCCTCCATCAGCAGCAGCAGAGCCTTCAGCACCTCCTTCAGCACCCGCACCCATACCCTGTCCACTACTATGAGCGCCACAACGCTCGCCGCTTCCAGTGGATAGTGGCGAAGTTTGAGGGTAAAGATCCAGGGCCACCTCCTCCAGATACGCCAGAGCCAGAGGCCGAGGAGCCTGCATCTGAGGAACCAGCAGCTGAAGCTGGCCAGGTAGTCCAGCCACTTGAGCAGATACCTGAGGAGCATATGACTGAGGAGGCAGTAGTTGACAGAGGTGAGGAGCATAGAGGCGAGGAGCCGTGAGTTGAGGAGCCGGCAGTTGTAGCCGAGCCGAGAGCTGAGGCAGCTGACCAGGTAGTTGACCCGCCAGCAGCACAGACCACCACACAGCCATCCAGTGCCCTTATTGTCTACCAGTGCCATCACCACCCACCACCGCCAGGCGGTGGAGCCTCACATAATTGACCTCTCCCAATTGATTCCTTTGGCACTGAGGACAGTGCATAACTTAAGTGTGGGGGAGGATCTTTTATTTTTGGCTATAAATATTCTCCCCTGAACACTCTCATTTAGTTTACTTTTAGTTTTATTATGCTTTTGTGGATATTGACAGTAATTTACTTTTTCATATTGCTTACTACTTTTCGGTATATATATTAGTTGCTTTTAGTCATCTTTAGTATTGCATCTCTAGTCTTGGTATATATATTGCACCTTTTATATTGCTTGGTATATATTATAGATATGGATTGTGATTGGATGATGTGAATAGCTTATGCCTAGTTTATCTTGATCCTAATTGTTCATGTTACTTTTTGCTTGTTGAAAATTAGGAAAAGAACTAGGAAATTTTGAAAAAATTTTGCATCCATCACATCATACATACATATAGGAAATAACTTTGGTGAAAAACAACAAGGATTTTTCAAGAATTTTGTCAAGGACATTCTATTGAGTTGATTGAGAAAACCGTTGTCAAACTTACTTGAATGATTTCTTTATGGAACATAGAAGAGTGAAGAATAAATACCTTGTGAGTTTTGGGCTTATATTGAGTGGTTACAATTTTTAACCACTAATTTTGTTTATTGTGTGATATATCTCTTCTATGATTGTAATCTTGGTTTTGCTAGATTCTTTATTTCCATTGTTTGATGTTGTGATTGCATTTAGCACGATTGAGGCCATTTTTTAATTAAACTCACTCACCCATATAGCCTTACCCTTGCATCTACCATTGTTAACCCCTTTGAGCTTGTTAAACCCCTTTGTTCTAATTATAACCACATCAAAACCCTAAGCGTAAGACCATGATTTACCTTGAATTGCATCTTTGATTAGCTTAGGTTGAGATGTGTGCGTCATTTAAGTGTGGGGAAAATTTTGGGAAGCATTGGTAGAGAAGATTTTATTTTGGGTAATTATTGAAAAAAATTTGGAAAATGGGTGCATGATGACTGGAATTCACACCCCATTCAAAATTGGTGAATTAGTCCTTTTTGGCAAGTGCACCAAAATTATCGTCAAGTAATAACCCACAGTGGAGTAGGATCGTATCCACAGAGATTGGCAAATTTGAGCAGTTTTAATCAATTGATGAATTAGTCAAGCGGATCAATAGGATTGTAGAGTGCAGAATTGTAAATGACATAAATGTAAATTACTAGAATATAAAGAAAAGCAATAAAGTGCAGGAATATAAATGGCAGAAAGTAAAGGGCAGAATCATAAATGACTTGAATGTAAATGGGAATGGGGAATTGCTGAATGTAAAAATAAGCAGTAAAGAAATGGATAGATAGGAATGGGGAAATTTATTGAGATTGGGAGATGTTGTCTCTTTAGATTGAATTAAGCTTATATCCTCTTCAATCATGCAACTCATTGACCTCTTGGCAATCATGATTGATTGAGCCCCAATCCCTTGGTGACTCAATCTCTCAGATCTTGATCAATAGCCAATTCCTTGGTCTAATTGCTCATGAAGAGAGATATGCTTGGTCCCTGATTATACCACACACCATTATATGTCTAAGTAGAGGGAGGATTATATGTCACATATCCAAACACCAAAACCCAGATTCTACTCTAGTGTGAGAATGGATTTCAAGCATGATTTCATGTTTCCTTTCCCAAGGTTCCCATGAAACCCAATTGCATTCAATCTCTTTTCCAAGATAATTGAATACTAAGCATTAAGAACGAAATTCCATCTAGCAAATCAAAGAGAAGATGAAGAGAAGAAGAAATTCACTATCATCAATCCATCAAGTACAACAGAGCTCCCACCCTCAATGAGAGGGAAGTTAGCTACTCATAGCTCAAAAAGTACTCAAGAGTGAAGTGTAAAAGTGGATTAAAACTGACGGCTTAACCCCCTCTTCAGTACTCCTTTGGGGTATTTATACTACTCCTAGTAAAATAAAAGAATCACAAAAGTGAAAAAGGAAAATTACATTTTTGGAGGGAAAAGAAAACACTCAATAAGCATGACTTCTTAGCTGGCGTGTGGCTGGCGCTTCTCTGGCATGTCACGTGCCCTTCGTTTCCAGCTTGGCGTGCCACGCCTACTCCTTCAAGTGGTACGCTCGTCCTTCTCTCAACCTTGGCGTGCCACGCCTTCGAACTCAAGTGGCACGCCATAGTGGATTTCTTGTGTTGGCGTGCAACGCCTTCGAGCTCAAGTGGCACGCCCCTTGCCTTTCTCACTTCTCTTTGCCTCTGGAAACTTGTACTGGCATGCTACGCCCAAGGTCTGGCGTGCCACACCCTTGCTTCATGCTTGGCTAGGCTTCTCTGGAAATTTGAACTAGTGTGGCACGCCCAGGGTCTGGCGTGCCATGCCCCTTTTGTGAGTGAGTGGTTCCTCTGTTTGGCGTGCCACGCCACGAGCTCAAGTGGCATGCCCCAATGCTTCTCTCTTGAATGACATTGGCGTGCCACGCCTGGTTTCTCAAGTGGCACGCCTAAATGAAGAATAGTGAATGGCGTGCCACGCCTTCGATACAAAGTGGCACGCCCCATGTAATTGGTCTCCTTCATCCTCTTTGGAAACTTAAACCAGCGTGCCACGCCTATGATCTTGTCTTGGTTCCAGTAGTTGGCGTGCCACGCCTCAGTCTTCAAGTGGCACGCCATAGTGAAATGCCAAGGTTGGCGTGCCACGCCTTCGATACCAAGTGGCACGCCCAGTCCTTGCTTTTGGTCCTTTGTACATTGGCGTGCCATGCCTGGTTGCTCAAGTGCCACGCCCAGTCTTCAATTGCCTTCAGCCCCTTCTCTGGATTGTTGTACCAGCATGCCACACCATGCTGCTCAAGTGGCACGTCCATGGATTTGTGAACTCTTCAAGCTTGGCGTGCCACGCCTGGGTTCTCAAGTGGCACGCCCAAGTGACTTCTTGGGGCTGGCGTGCCACGCCTTCGACATCAAGTGGCACGCCATAGTGAAGGTTCTTCTTGGAATGGTGAGTTGGCGTGCCACGCCCCTTTGCTCAAGTGGCACGCCCATAGTAGTTGATGGGTCAGGCGTGCCACGCCCCTTTTGTGTCCTCCATTGTAGCTCTCTGAAATTTTGTATTAGCGTGCCACGCCCAATCTTTGGCGTGCCACGCCCACATGCATGCTTGGACTTCTTCTCTGGACGTCAGTATTGGCGTGCCATACCCAGCTCCTAGCATGCCACGCCAGTGTATTTTTGTGGCGTTTGCTTCAAGTGGCATGCCAGTTTCACACGCCCAACTTCTTGTTTGTCTTCCACCCAATTTTTGATGCTTTTCTCACCTGAAATTCAGCACAACTCATCTCAAAGTGGTGTACCATAATATCCATCAAATAATGCATGAATTATACTGATCAAATGAGATTTATGCTCTTTTATGGTCTTCTTTATGCAAGAAAGAAGGGTAGATGATGCAAGTCATCACAACACCAAACTTAAGTTTTGCTTGTCCTAAGCAAATCAATGTGAGTAAACCTTTATAACTTGAGGGCTTGGCTTTGAGTGATTGCAATACAACTAAGAGTAAGACTAAGTGTTCAACACATGTATGAATGTTTTAATGTCATGGGAAGCTCTTGGATCCTTGAGGGTTCTTTCAGGTGTAGGCCTTAGGGGTCCTTTCTATTGATTGTCACCTCGAAGTAGTAAGGGTTGTTTTTCTTTCTTGACCACGACTCTAAGTGTTTTGTCTCAATTAGCATTCAATTAGCATTCCCAAACCAGTTGGTTTTAGGGTACTAGGTGTTGAGACACCCCTAAGAATTTACTTGCCCAGGTCTCTTCTTGACACATCTTCACCACAAGCATCTACTAAGATCTTTAATTCTTTTTGAGCTTTTTTTTTTATCCCAGTAGTTGATGCTCAGATCCTTGGGTCTTTATTGCTTACTACCTCTTGGTTCTATGGATATTTAAAGAACATCCTTTGGCCTTCCCTGGTTATACCTTATAGGACTAGTTGCTCTTCCATGACTCATTTTCTTTTTAGTTCATCCAAGGTTCTATACTTAGTTTCTTATTTCTTAGTTTGTTTGATAATCCATCTTGGCCTTGGTCTCTCTCATTGTTTTTGCACAACTCACAGTGACTCTTATGGGGACAAACTCTACTTTTATTTATGTTGAAATGAAGACTTGAAATACATGGCATTTTTTTTCTTGAAAAGAAGAACTCATAAAGACTTCAAACAGGAATTAAAACTAAGCATAAAGCATAAACTATCCTAGCATGACTATTTATTCAAAAGTAAATAAAGCAAAACTTAAACAAGATTTCAAAAGTTGGAAAGTGTCAACCATGGGACTCAACAACCTTGAGCAGCTTCATCTTTAGTTCATTGGCCCCTTCCCTTTGTCCTTCTTCTTGGAGGGGGAAGAGCCACCTTCATCTGGCTTAGAGGAACCTTCTTGTGCTTTGGCATCCTTGGGCTTCCAAAATCTGAGCCTCCTCATGTAGGATTTCACATTTTCCTTGTGTTGGTATGCTATTTCCTCTTGCCTTGAGCTAAGTTCCTCTAATTTCTGCATATAGGTGAGGTAGTTGGGGTTCATGTTAGCTACTGCATTGCATAGGTAGCTCAACTTTGTTTGTGCATAGCAATCATATTCCCCTCTGGCTACAGTTCTTGCTTCATAAAGGTGTCTGAATTCAGCAAGGCTTTCCATTTTTTGTAATTGCCGTCTCAGAATCATTCCTAAACTGCCTTGCATTTTGATAAACGGATAATTTATACGCTTTTTGGCATTGTTTTTAGTATCTTTTTAGTATATTTTAGTTAGTTTTTATTATATTTTTCTTAGTTTTTATTTAAAATTCACTTTTCTGGACTTTACTATGAGTTTGTGTATTTTTCTGTGATTTCAGGTATTTTCTGGCTGAAATTGAGGGACCTGAGCAAAAATCTGATTCAGAGGCTGAAAAAGGACTGCAGATGCTGTTGGATTCTGACCTCCCTGCACTCAAAGTGGATTTTCTGGAGCTACAGAAGCCCAATTGGCGCGATCTCAATTGCGTTGGAAAGTAGACATTCTGAGCTTTCCATCAATATATAATAGTTCATACTTTGCCCAAGATTTGATGGCCCAAACCGGCGTTCCAAGTCAGCATAGAAATTCTGGCGTCAAAACGCCAGAACCGGCATAAAAGCTAGAGTTAAACGCTCAAACTGGCACAAAAATTGGCGTTTAACTCCAAGAAGAGTCTCTACACATGGAAGATTCAATGCTCAGCCCAAGCACACACCAAGTGGATTCGGAAGAAGATTTCTGCATTAATTACGTATTTCTGTAACCCTAGGCTATTAGTTTTCTATAAATAAGACCTTTTGCTATTGTATACAGACAAACTTTCATATACCTTTTGGATCTTTATGTTCACGTTTGGGGAGTGATGAGAGAACTTTTGCGTGGTCTAGAAATTTTGCGGATAAATCCTCGTTGCAAGTATAGTTTCTAAACCTTCAAAAGTCCTTTCATACAAACGTTGTGGTTGTCACAAGTAACAAACCCCTTTAAAATTGATAACCGAGTATTTAAACCTCGGGTCATCTTCTCAAAGAATTGCAGGGAGGTATGTTCTTATTATTGGTTATGCAAAGGTATGTTTTGGGGTTTTGGATTAAGGTAAAAAGTTAGTTGAATGACAAGTAAAATAATAATAACTGTAAAATAAACTCTTGGCAAGGTATAAGAACTGGAAGTCCTATCCTAGTTATCCTTATCAATTGTGATGAGAATGGATTTTTCTCCCACTTTGTTAACCTCTAACTATGAAGGTAATTTAAGTGGATGAATTAATTCGAATCCTCAAGTCCCAGTCTTTCCTTGGGAAAAGTTAGAGTTATTGGATCTCGAAGTAATTCTTGAAGAATTTCAATTTTCAATCAACAATGAGTTTGATAACTCAAGAATTACCAATGACTCAACCAAAGCCGAAAGGGAAAATTCCAAATTATTTATAAAAGAAAGCAATCATAAGTCTGAAATACCTCAAAATATATTAAATAGAAAATCAATCTAAACATAGAGAGTCATAAAGAAAATTGAGAAAAGAAATAAAAGAACATTGAACCTGGGATTGAGAGTCACTCCTAAAACTAAGAGAAGTCCTAAATCCTAATCCTAAGAGAGAGGAGAGAACCTCTCTCTCTAAAAGCTACATCTAAATCCTAATAATTATGAATATGAAAGCTTGATTATGAATGGATGCATTCCCCCACTTTATAGCCTCTAATCTGTGTTTTCTAGGCCGAGAACTGGGTCGAAAACAACCCAAAAATCGCTGGAGAAGAAATCTGCCACGCTGGTTTTTCGCCACTGCGACGCGTCCGTGTGGATCACGCATTCGCGTCACCTAGCGTTAGGGCAACTATGGCATATTATATATGAAATCGAAGCCCCGGATGTTAGCTTTCCAACGCAACTGGAATCGCGTCATTTGGATATCTTTAGCTAAAGTTATAGCCGTTTGAATGCGAAGAGGTCAGGCTGGACAGCTTAGCAATTTCTCCAACTTCTTGTATCCCTTCCACTTTTGCATGCTTCCTTTCCATCCTCTGAGCCATTCCTGCCCTGTAATCTCTGAAATCACTTAACACATATATCAAGGCATCTAATGGTAATAAGAGAGGATTTAAAAATAGGGAACTTGAGGCCAAAGAAGCATGTTTTCAATCAAAGCACATAATTAGGAAGGCAAATATAAAATCATGCAAATAGTATGAATAAGTGGGTAAAGGGTTAATAAAAACCACTCAATTGAGCACAAGATAAACCATAAAATAGTGGTTTATCAGGGAGGCTGGCCATTCAGCCATGCCTAGACCCTGTACTTATGTATTTTCAACGGTGGAGTTTCTACACACCATAGATTAAGGTGAGGAACTCTGCTGTTCTTCATGAATTTATACAATTACTATTGTTCTTCTATTCAATTCACGCCTACTTCTTCTCTAAGATATTCATTCGTTCTTCAACTTGATGAATGTGATGATCCGTGACACTCATCATTATTCTCACCTATGAACATGTGCCTGACAACCATATCTGTTCTACTAGCAATGGCTTGAATGCGTATCTCTTGGGTTTCTAATCTAAGATTGGAACCTTCGTGGTATAGGCTAGAATCAATTGGTGGCCATTCTTGAGATCTGAAAAGTCTAAACCTTGTCTGTGGTATTCCGAGTAAGATCTAGGAAGGGATGACTGTGACGAGCTTCAAACTCACGAGTGTTGGGCGTGTGACAGACGCAAAAGGATCAATGGATCCTATTCCAACATGATCGAGAACCGACAGATGATTAGCCGTGCGGTGACAGCGCATTTGGAACATTTTCACTGAGAGGACGGGAAGTAGCCATTGACAACGGTGATGCCCAACATAAAGCTTGCCATGGAAGGGAGTATGAATGATTGGAAGAAGGCAATAGGAAAGCAGAGGTTCAAGAGGAACAAAGCATCTTCATACGCTTATCTGAAATTCCTACCAATGAATTACATAAGTATCTCTATCTCTATCTCTATCTTTATTTTATGTTTATCTTTTAATTATCAATTCTCCATAACCATTTGAATCCGCCTGACTGAGATTTACAAGATGATAGCTTGCTTCAAGTCGACAGTCTCCGTGGATCGACCCTTACTCACGTAAGGTATTACTTGGACGACCCAGTGCAATTGCTGGTTAGTTGTGCGGAATTGTGACAAAGTATGATTCACGTTTGAGAGCTCCAAGTCTTTGGCACCATTATTGTTGATCACAATTTCGTGCACCACATTTCTCCCCAGTTAATTTGATCTTGCTGCTCCTTGAGGTCTTCAAAACTCCCTTGGAGTTGTTGAATGTTTTGATTGACTTGGCTCCATTGTTGTTGTTGAGTTTCCTTGAGTTGATTGACATCTTCCCTCAAGTGGTGTAGATCTCCTTTCATTTGGTGTACATCTCCTTGCAATTGCTCCCAGTTGAATCCCTCTGGAAATTACTGATATTGGTATTGTGGTGCTGGTTGAAGTGCTAGGAATTGAGGTTGCTCTTCTGCCTCTTGTTGTTGTTGTTGTTGTTGTTGTTGTTGTTGTTGTTGTTGTTGTTGTTTATGGGCATGAGCTCTTCGTTCTCTGGCCCTGTGGAGTGGGTGAACAACCACCACCTTGGCCATCTTTTTGGCAGTTATGAACTTGTCTTGCTTCACAAGCACTTCATCAATGATCTTTTCAACTCCAGCCTCATCACATAGCCTCTGTATAATACTAGGGAATGCTAACCTTGTGTTGTCACTGGTGCTTTTCAGCACTTTGTTGATGTTGTTGGTAATCATCTCCCCACGTTGATGTTCTCTCCTTTCATGATGCTATAGATAAGTACAGCTCTCTCCTTGGTCACCTCTGAAGTGTTGGATGTGGGGATTAGGGACCTCCTCACAAATTCTAGCCACCCTCTAGCTTGGGGGCTCAAATCTCTTCTCCTCAATTGATTGGATATCCCATCCTTGTCATTGATCCAACGCACATGCATCACACAAATCTCATTTAGGATCTCATCAAACCTAGGGTCTTGCTGCTTCATTCTTTCTTCATAGCTCCGAGTGGAGCTTGTCCTCTTCACCATTAGCATTCTTTCTATGCTAGAGGGACTGTGTAGTCAATGGACTTCCCCCTTACATAGTTAATGTAGCTATATTGTTGCCCTAGTTGAGGCACTGCGTTGGCATAGAATTCCCTCACCAAGCTTTCTACCACTTTCCTTGGTGGGTTGCATAGAAGTGACCAACCTCTATTGTTGATCTCAATGTTGATTTCAATGTGCTCGTTCCTCCTTAATTGGAACCCAACTTCTGGAATGATCTCCCTCTCACTCACCCAACCATAGAATTGATTTTGGTTGAATGCGGAGAGGAACTTATAGTCATTGAAGGAACTTGAGGATCCAGAGGTTGGTTCCTTGACTTTTCTTTTCTTTGAGGTTGAGCTTTTTGGTGGTGCCATGAGGTTGAGAGAGTGTGTTTGAGAGTGAAATGGGAATTGCAAGAAAGAGCAAGCAAAACAAGGTTTTGCTCCAACACCAAACTTAGGACTTGATTGTCCCAATCAAGAAGAAAAAGAAAGAAAGAAAGTAGGGAAAGAGAGGTAAAAGATGAAAAGAGAAAGGAAGGTGAGGGCCGTATGCTCTTCGTGTGTGATTGGGGTTGTTTGAAGTGGAATAGGAGATGGTGAAGTGAGGCTTTTATAATGGGTGGATGTTGTGGTGGGAAGGGTGGGAAATAAAAATGGTTAAATATTTTCCCACTTGGGGCATGGGAAGAGGCGCCAACTCTTTTCTCACTGTGTCTTCTGCATGTGTTGAGTTCCAAAGTGTAAGTACACTTTGACTTCCTTGCTTTGTGAGTTGTTTACCATGTGGGCCCCATCTTCTCTCCTGAAATGAAACTGAACCCATTAGTAATGACTAAAGAACCCTTTCACATTCCTTCTCATCAAGAGTGAATTGGATTGCAACTGATGGGTGCCCCTTGGGACACCAAACTTAATTTTTTGGCATCTTAATAAATTGGTTTTATCATTGTGTATTTAATGTGTTCATAAGAGTGGAATAACATCAATCTTTTTATTTTCTTTTGATTCCAATTTCTCTGAACTCATTAAACCACATTCATGTTCTTACCCAAAGCATTAAGTGCTTTCAAATTGGGTGACTTGGGCTACTAGATGATTCTTGGTGGTGGCCACACCAAACTTAATCTTTGGGCTTACTCTTCAAATCAAGATATAAATTATTTGTACGCCTAGATTAAGTTTGTGAGAGGCCACACCAAACTTAGCAATTTAGCTAGTTCTCAGCCCAATCACTCATCATGATCTATTCCTTCATCAAGTTGCAATTCCGGAAAAAAATGTAAAAAAAATCTAGCTACCAAAGCTAAAATCAAACATTTTAATCTGCAATTGTAAACTAATCCTAATATGGTAATGTAAGATAAATGAGAGACTGAAAATTAAACTACCTAATGCAATAAATTTTTAAACTACTTCTAAGAAAAGTAACTAAATCAAAAAAAGAAAAAAGGATAAAGTATTGGGGTGCCTCCCAACTAGCGCTTCTTTATTGTCATTAGCTTGACATTCCTTCATCTTCAGCTGAGCTTGTAGCTCACTCCCTGCTCCTCCAAGGAGCCTCCCAAGTAGTGTTTGAGTCTATGGCCATTGACAGTAAAAGTTCTCTGAGTCTTGTCCTCCATGAGCTCCACATGTCCATAGGGAAACACCTTGAGTATGGTGAAAGGTCCTGACCATCTAGACTTCAGTTTTCCAGGGAAGAACTTGAGCCTTGAGTTGTAGAGTAACACCTTTTGTCCTTCAGTGAAATCCCTTCTTACTATCTTTTGGTCATGCCACCTTTTTGTGTTCTCTTTGTAGATTTTTGCATTCTCATATGCTTGATTCCTAAACTCCTCCAGCTCATTGAGTTGCATTAATCTCTTTTCTCCAGCAGCTTGCTCATCATAGTTTAACATCTTTAGAGCCCAAAATGCTCTATGCTCAAGTTCAACTGGCAAGTGACAAGCCTTGCTATATACCAGTTGGTATGGGGACATCCCAATGGGAGTCTTATAGGTTGTTCTGTAGGCCCATAGTGCATCATCCAGCTTCTTAGACCAATCCTTTCTTGAGCTTCCAACAGTTTTTTCAAGGATTCTTTTTAGCTCTCTGTTGGAAATTTCAGCTTGCCCGTTGGTCTGTGGGTGGTATGGAGTTGCCACTTTGTGCTTTACTCCATATCTGAGAAGGAGTGTCTCGAGTTGTTTGTTGCAGAAGTGTGTCCCTCCATCACTAATGAGAGCTCTGGGAACTCCAAATCTACTGAAAATGTTCCTTCTCAAGAAGCTTATCACAATCTTGTTGTCATTTGTTGCAGTGGCTATGGCTTCTACCCATCTTGAGACATAATCAACAGCCACCAATATGTAGCTATTAGAGTAGGAGGTTGGGAAGGGTCCCATGAAATCAATCCCCCATACATCAAATAGCTCCAACTCTAGTATGAATTGCTGTGACATCTCATTTCTCTTGGTTTGATTACCAGCTCTTTGGCATTCATCACACCTTGACACCATTTCCTCGGTATCCTTGAACATTGTTGGCCAGTAAAATCTAGATTGAAGCACTTTTGCTACTGTCCTTTCTCCACTGAAATGACCCCCATATGCAGATCCATGGCACTGCCATAATACTTCCTGTCCTTCCTCATGGGGTATACACCTTCTTAGGATTCCATCATCATACTTTTTGAACAAATAAGGATCGTCCCAGATGTAGTGTTTGGCATCCTTAATTAGCTTCCTCCTCATGTGTCTATTGATGTTGGTTGGTAGTTCCCCAATAGCCTTGAAGTTGGCTATGTCTGCAAACCAAGGGGCTACTCGAATCATCATCAATTGCTCATCAGGGAAGCTTTCATTGACTGCTACTTGCTGCATTTCTTCTTCTTGTGGGATCCTTGAGAGGTGGTCAGCTACCTTGTTCTCTGCTCCGCTCCTATCTTTAATCTCAATATCAAATTCTTGGAGCAGTAAGATCCACCTTATTAATCTGGGCTTAGATTCTTGTTTGGTAAGCAAGTATTTAAGTGCTGCATGATCAGTGAACACAATTACTTTTAAGCCAATAAGATATGATCTGAACTTGTCAAAAGTAAAAACTATGGCTAAAAGTTCTTTCTCTGTGGTGGTATAGTTCCTTTGATTCTCATTAAGAACCTTGCTAGCATAGTAAATAACATGTACTAGCTTGTCTTTCCTCTGTCCTAAAACATCACTAACGGCAAAATCAGATGCATCACACATTAGTTCAAAGGGAAGATCCCAGCTTGGTGGTGCTATAATAGGTGTAGAGGAGAGTTTCTTCTTAAGTTCATCAAAGGCTACCATGCACTCTCTATAAAAAACAAAGGGATTATTTGAGACAAGTAGGTTGCTAAGGGGTTTTGCAATCTCTGAAAAATCTTTAATAAACCTCCTATAGAACCCAGCGTGTCCAAAAAAACTTCTGATTGCTTTGACATTTCAAGGTGGAGGTAATTTTTCAATTACTTCCACTTTTGCCTTGTCCACTTCTATGCCATCTTTTGAAATCTTGTGACCAAGAACCATCCCTTCAGTCACCATAAAATGGCACTTCTCCCAGTTTAAAACTAGGTTGGTTTCTTGACACCTTTTTAGCACAAGAGCAAGATGGTATAGGCAATCAGAGTATGAGTTCCCAAATACAGAGAAGTCATCCATGAATACTTCTATGAACTTCTCAATCATGTCTGAAAACATGGAGAGCATGCACCTTTGGAATGTTGCAGGTGCATTGCATAATCCAAAGGGCATTCTCCTATAAGCAAAGACACCATATGGACAGGTAAATGAAGTTTTTTCCTGATCCTTGGGGTCTACAACAATTTGATTGTAGCCTGAATACCCATCTAGGAAGCAATAGTACTCATGTTCTGCCAATCTTTCAAGCATCTGGTCCATGAAAGGTAAGGAAAAGTGGTCCTTTTGGGTGGCTTCATTGAGTTTCCGGTAGTCAATGCACATACGCCATCCGGTCACTGTCCTTGTGGGTATCAATTCATTCTTCTCATTTGCCACAACAGTGATCCCTCCTTTCTTAGGGACTACTTGCACCGGGCTTACCCAAGGGCTATCTGAGATGGGGTAGATCACCTCAGCTTGCCATAATTTCAACACTTCTTTCTGAACTACTTCATTCATAGTTGGGTTCAGCCTCTTTTGTTGTTGTCTTGAAGGTTTGGTATCTTCTTCAAGTAAGATTATATGCATGCACATTGAAGGACTGATCTCTTTTAAATCTGCAAGTGTCCAGCCTATGGCATTCTTGTGTTGTCTCAGCACTTGGATGAGCTCCTCTTCTTGTTCCTTACTCAGAGTTGAATTTATGATCACTGGTTGGGTGTTTGGTGCGCAGAAATTGTGATCGTTCATTCCTTGGTAACAGCGCTAAAAACCTAATACGCACGTTCATAATCTTAATTCTTTGTCACAACTTCGCACAACTAACCAGCAAGTGCACTGGGTCGTCCAAGTAATAAACCTTACGTGAGTAAGGGTCGATCCCACGGAGATTGTCGGCTTGAAGCAAGCTATGGTCACCTTGTAAGTCTCAGTCAGGAAGATTCAAATGGTTATAGAGTTTTAATAATTAAAATATAAATAAAACATAAAATAAAGATAAAGATACTTATGTAATTCATTGGTGAGAATTTCAGATAAGCGTATGGAGATGCTTTTGTTCCTTCTGAACCTCTGCTTTCCTACTGTCTTCATCCAATCCTTCATACTCCTTTCCATAGCAAGCTTTATGTAGGGCATCACCATTGTCAATGGCTACTTCCTGTCCTCTCAGTGAAAATGGTCCAAGATGCACTGTCACCGTACGGCTAATCATCTGTCGGTTCTCGATCCTGCTGGAATAGGATTCAGTAATCCTTTTGCGTCTGTCACGACGCCCAGCACTCGCGAGTTTGAAGCTCGTCACAGCCATCCCTTCCCAGATCCTACTCGGAATACCACAGACAAGGTTTAGAGTTTCTGGATCTCAAGAATGGGTGCCAATAATTCTAGCCTATACCACGAAGACTCTGATCGTAGATCAGAAGCTAAGAGATACACATTCAAGCTTGCTTTCATGTAGAACGGAAGTGTTTGTCAGGCATGCGTTCATAAGTGAGAATGGTGATGAGTGTCACATAATCATCACATTCATCATGTTCTTATGTGCAAATGAATATCTTAGAGAAGAAATAGGCTTGAATTGAATAGAAAAACAATAGTACTTTGCATTAATTCATGAGGAACAGCAGAGCTCCACACCTTAATCTATGGTGTGTAGAAACTCTACCGTTGAAAATACATAAGTGATGAAGGTCCAGGCATGGCCGAATGGCCATCCCTCTAAACGTGATCAAAGGATCAAAAGATGATCCAAAGATCAAAAGATATAAAAGTAATAGTAAAAAGTTCTATTTATACTAAACTAGTTACTAGGTTTACAGACATAAGTAAATGATGTAGAAATCTACTTCCGGACCCACTTGGTGTGTGCTTGGGCTGAGCATTGAAGCTTTCACGTGTAGAGGTCTTTCTTGGAGTTAAACACCAGTTTGTAACCTGTTTCTGGCATTTAACTCTGCTTTGCAACCTGTTTCTGGCGTTTAACTCCAGAATAGGGCAGAGAGCTGGCGTTGAATGCCAGTTTGCGTCATCTAAACTCAGGAAAAGTATGGAATATTATATATTTCTGGAAAGCGCTGGATGTCTACTTTCCAACGCAATTGAGAGCGTGCCATTTGGACTTCTGTAGCTCCAGAAAATCCACTTTGAGTGCAGGAAGGTCAGAATCCAGCAGCATCTGCAGTCCTTCTTCAGCCTCTGAATCTGATTTTTACTCAAGTCCCTCAATTTCAGCCGGAAATTACCTGAAATCACAGAAAAACACACAAACTCATAGTAAAGTCCAGAAATGTGATTTTTATTTAAAAACTAATAAAAATATATTAAAAACTAACTAAATCATACTAAAAACTATGTAAAAACAATGCCAAAAAGCGTATAAATTATCCGCTCATCACAACACTAAACTTAAATTATTGCTTGTCCCAAAGCAACTGAAAATCAAATAGGATAAAAAGAAGAGAATATACTATAAATTCCAAAATATCAATGAAACTTAGCTCCAATCAGATGAGCGGGACTAGTAGCTTTTTGCCTCTTGAATAGTTTTGGCATCTCACTTTATCCCTTGAAGTTTAGAATGATTGGCATCTATAGGAACTCAGAATTCAGATAGTGTTATTGATTCTCCTAGTTCAGTATGTTGATTCTTGAACACAGCTACTTTATGAGTCTTGGCCGTGGCCCTAAGCACTTTGTTTTCCAGTATTACCACCGGATACATAAATGCCACAGACACATAACTGGGTGAACCTTTTCAGATTGTGACTCAGCTTTGCTAAAGTCCCCAATTAGAGGTGTCCAGGGTTCTTAAGCACACTCTTCTTTTGCTTTGGACCTCGACTTTAACTGCTCAGTCTCAAGTTTTCACTTGACACCTTCACGCCACAAGCACATGGTTAGGGACAGCTTGGTTTATCCGCTTAGGCCGGATTTTATTCCTTTAGGCCCTCCTATCCACTGATGCTCAAAGCCTTGGATCCTTTTTATTACCCTTGCCTTTTGGTTTTAAGGGCTATTGGCTTTTTGCTCTTGCCTTTTGGTTTAAAGAACTTTTGGCTTTTTCTGTTTGCTTTTTCTTTTTTTTCTTTTTTTTTTTGCCATTTTTCTTTTCTCTTCTCTTTTTTCGCAAGCTTTTGTATTCACTGCTTTTGTATCAATAACATTTCTCCTTTTCATCATTCTTTCAAGAGCCAACATATTTAACATTCATAAACCTCAATATCAAAAGACATATACACTGTTCAAGCATTCATTCAGAAAATAAAAAGTGTTATCACCACATCAAAATAATTAAACTAATTTCAAGGATGAATTCGAAATCATCTACTTCTTGTTCTTTTATGATTAAAAGCATTTTTCATTTAAGAGAGGTGATGGATTCATAGGACATTCATAGCTTTAAGACATAGACACTTAAACACTAATGATCATATAGTGAAGACATAAACATAAATAAAACATGAAGCATAAAACCGGAAAACAGGAAAATAAGAACAAGGAGATTAAGGAACGGGTCCACCTTAGTGAGGGTGACGTCTTCCTCTTCTTAAAGAACCAATGGTGCTCTTGAGGTCCTCTATGTCTCTTCCTTGTCTTTGTTGCTCCTCCCTCATAGCTCTTTGATCTTCTCTAATCTCATGGAGGATGATGGAGTGCTCTTGGCGCTCCATCCTTAGTTGTCCCATGTTGGAACTTAATTCTCCTAGGGAAGTGTTGATTTGCTCCCAATAGTGTTGTGGAGGGAAGTGCATCCCTTGAGGTATCTCTGGGATTTCATGGTGAGGAATTTCCTCATGATCTTGTTGAGGTCCATGATCTCTTGTTTGCTCCATCCTTTTCTTAGTGATGGGCTTGTCCCCTTCAATGAGGATGTCTCCCTCTATGTCAATTCCAGCCGAATTGCAGAGGTGGAAAATAAGGTGAGGAATGGCTAACCTTGCCAAAGCTTGAAAGGAACCTTAGGGATCACTTTCTTCTTGGCCACAACTTCATAGAAGTGGTCTTGATGGACCTTTAAGATGAATCTCTCCATCTCCCATGACTCAGAGGTGGAAGCAATTACCTTCCCTTTCCTCTTTCTTGAGGTTTCTCTGGCCTTAGGTGCCATTAATGGTTATAGAAAAATAAAAAGCTATGCTTTTACCACACCAAACTTAAAATGTTTGCTCGTCCCCGAGCAAAAGAAGAAAGAAAGAAGGAGAAGAAGAAGAAGAATGGAGGAGAGGGAGAGGTGTGTATTCGACCAAGGAGAAGAAGAAAGGGTTGTGTTGTGTGAAAATGAAGAAGGAAAAAGGGGTTTATATAGGAGTGGGGGAAGGTTTAGGGTTCGGCCATTAGGGTTGGGTTTGGGAGGGAAAAGAGTTTGAATTTTGGAGGTAGGTGGGGTTTTTGGGGAAGAGAGGATGGATGTGAGTTGTGTGATGGGGAAAAAGTGGGGATCCTGTGGGGTCCACAGATCCAATGGGGTCAAGGACTTAACATCCCTACTCCAATTAGGCGTGTAAAGCGCCCTTAGTATGCAATACTGGCTTTTAACGCCAGAATGCTGCCTGTTTTTGGCGTTAAACGCCCAAATGTAGCCTGTTCCTGGCGTTTAACGCCACTTCCATGCTCTGTTCTGGCGTTTAACGCCAGTCTGGTGCTTATTTCGGGCGTTTAACGCCAGCTTGATGCTTCTTTCTGGCGTTAAACGCCAGTTTGATGCTTCTTACTGGCGTTTAAACGCCAGTAAGTTCTTTCTCCAGGGTGAGCTATTTTTAAACCTGTTTTTCATTCTATTTTTTATTTTTCATTAGTTTATGTGACTCCACATGATCATCAACCTAAAAAAATATAAAATAACAATAGAAAATAAATAAATATAATTAAATAACATTGGGTTGCCTCCCAACAAGCGCTTCTTTAATGTCAATAGCTTGATAGTGAGCTCTCATGGAGCCTCACAGATGTTCAGAGCATTGTTGGGACCTCCCAACACCAAACTTAGAGTTTGAATGTGAGGGTTCAACACCAAACTTAGAGTTTGACTGTGGGGGCTTAGGTTGACTTTGCAGTGAGAGAAGCTTTTCCTGCTTACTCTCCATGGTTACAGAAGAAGATCCTTGAGTCTTAAACACAAGGTTGTCCTCATTCAGTTGAAGGACCAATTCTCCTCTGTCCACATCAAACACAGCTCTTGCTGTGGCTAGGAAGGGTCTTCCAAGGATGATGGATTCTTCCTTATCCTTCCCAGTGTCTAGGATTATGAAATCAGCAGGGATGTAAAGGCCTTCAACCTTTACTAGCACGTCCTCTACTAGTCCATAAGCCTATTTTCTTGAGTTGTCTGCCATCTCTAATGAGATTCTGGCAGCTTGCACCTCAAAGATCCCAAGTTTCTCCATTACAGAGAGTGGCATTAAGTTTATTCCTGACCCCAGGTCACACAGAGCCTTCTCAAAGGTCATGGTGCCTATGTTACAAGGAGTTAGGAATTTACCAGGATCCTGTTTCTTTTGAGGTAGAGTTTACTGAACCAAGGCATTTAGTTCCTTGATGAGCAATGGAGGTTGATCCTCCCAAGTCTCATTACCAAATAATTTGGCATTCAGCTTCATGATTGCTCCTAAATATTGAGCAACTTGCTCTTCAGCAATGTCTTCATCTTCTTCAAAAGATGAATAGTCATCAGAGCTCATAAATGGTAAAAGGAGGTTCAATGGAATCTCTATGGTCTCTAGATGAGCCTCAGATTCCTCTGGTTCCTCAAAGGGAAACTCCTTATCGGTCAGTGAACGTCCCAGGAGGTCTTCCTCACTAGGATTCATGTCCTTCTCCTCCTCTTTAGGTTCGGCCATACCAAGCAAGGTAATGGCCTTGCACTTTCTTTTTGGATTCTCTTTTGTATTACTTGGGAGAGTACTAGGAGGGGTTTCAGTGACTCTTTTACTCAACTGGCCCACTTGTGCCTCCAAATTTCTAATGGAGGACCTTGTTTCATTCATGAAACTTAGAGTGGCCTTAGATAGATCAGAGACTATATTTGCTAAGCTAGATGGATTCTGCTCAGAATTCTCTGTCTGTTGCTGAGTGGATGATGGAAAAGGCTTGCTACTGCTAAACCTGTTTCTTCCACCATTATTAAAGCCTTGTTGAGGCTTTTGTTGATCCTTCCATGAGAAATTTGGATGATTTCTCCATGAGGGATTATAGGTATTCCCATAAGGTTCCCCCATGTAATTCACATCTGCTATTGCAGGGTTCTCAGGATCATAAGCTTCTTCTTCAGAAGATGCCTCTTGAGTACTGTAACAACCCCGGTTTTCGAGAACACGAAATCTTTTCTGAAAGTACGGATTTCTCTGGAAGATCAGTAAGGGGAAAACCTTTGATATATCATCAAGTATCTCAATCCTCATTGTCATTATGTCATATTTAATTTAGAACCTTTTTCGAGACAAGCTCGATAACGCGGTCACGAAGAACCTGGTTTTTGAACCGTATCGGTTAGAAGTTTTAATTTGGTTTTTTGTAAACAGTCTCAGTTTGACGAATCGGACTCGATTTATGAGAGAAGAGAGATAATAGGATGATATTATCATTATATTAGTATTAGAAGCTTCTTGAATAATATTATAAGGTTACCTGGTCAGTTTTAGTTAAAAACAGAAAATCGGTTTAACCGGGTTTACGGTTTACTGGTGCAGCTTAGCACCAGCACTCTCTGATAACTTTAGCAATGCTAAGGCCTCATCATAAATGCTCTATTCTTATAATAAATATGTTACTAGTGTCATTTATGCTAGTAGCTCAGAAAATAATTTTTAGAGATATTTTTACAAGTGTTCTGATACACCTAGTTTTAGTAGTTATACACCTGAGATATTTTAATATTATTTTAACCCACCTCCAAGCCAACCAATCACAACTCTTCCTATACCCCCAAGACCTCCAAGGCTGTCTCATTTTATCATTTTGGCCAAAAATAACAAGAGAGAAAAGAGAGAAACTTTCATGAACACTTAATCTTCAAAGCTTGATTTCTTCTGAACTAAAACTCAAATCAAAACTCCGATTTCACCAAAATGATCCTCTCTTCTTCCTCTACATAACCATGTAACTTATCAAGGATGGAAATAAGGCGAGATGGATGTTCCTTTCCCATTTCAATTCGGTTTTCAAGGAAAACCATGCAAAACATGTGTTTTCTGGATGTTCTTCCTTAGGAATCATGCTTAACTTGACTTGAGGGCCAAGAAACGTGAATTTCTAGTAAGTCTAAGGTGAGATATCTCTTCCTAACATACTGAGTGAGATTTGGTCAGTTGAGATTTTTTGGATTTAAAGTTGTTCTTGATGTGATTTAGGAGGAAAAAGTGCTTAAGGACCACCTGAAAGTTTAACCGAATTAGGAGCAGCAAAACCAGGAAGGGATTGACGAATTTAATCTTGATTGATTGTGTTTGAGTTGTGTGATTATGATATGGTTTGGCTGTGCTTGAAATTGATGATTTATATGAGTGATTCTTGTTGAAATTTTGGTGAAATTTTGATGAAATTTGATGAAATTCAAGCTTTAAAGTTCATGTTCTTGGGCAGCTGGAAAAATGAAACCCTAATCTTAAATTGAGGTTCAATTTGTGTTGAAATCATGTAGAAAAGATGGGGTTTTAGTGGCTGCTAATTTATTATGAATTATGGTAAAAATTGGTTGCTGAAAAGACTGATAAACAGGTAAAAACAGAGAAAGAATCTGAAGAATTTACGAAGAACACGAAGAACACTTTGAGTGTGATGAAGAACAATGAAGAACACCTTTTTGATTCATAAAAGGGCAAGGAAGTAATTAATTTGGTGTTTGGGGGTTATTTAGTAATTTCTGAAAGTTAGGGTGGTAAAAGTAGAAATATTAAAAGTTACGGGTGGTAAAAAGTGAATTTTAAAGGTTAAAAGTAAAAGTAAGTTAATTTTCGAAAATTTAATGATAAAATAATAAAAATAATAAAATATTAAATAATAATATTTAATTAAAAATAATATTTTAATAAAAATAATAAAATAATGCAGAAAAGGCAGTTTTCTGTAAAAGCTTTAGAAAGACAACTGTAAGCACAGAATCTCATAATTACTTTCATAAAACACTTAGGGAGTGGTAAAAACATATTAGTGAGGCAAAGATAAATAAAATATAAAAAGATGAAGAAAAGATAAAAATCGAAGAAAAAGTCTGTAAAGTTTTAATGACAGAAAAACAGACAGAGACTAGTGAACGAACTAGGGCAACATAGTTAGTCCTGGAATTGCGAATAGGGTTAGGTATTATATGAAAAGTTAAACTGTTTCAGTATAGACTTAATGAACCTATACTTGGGACAGACTAACTATTCATACCGAAATTTACATAAGCTTTAAATACATACGTTAAATAGAGAAATCAGAGCAGAGTAAAGAAACACAGAGAACAGAGTAACCAGAGCAGAATAAAGAGATACAGAGAAAAGAGTAATCAGAGCAAAGTAAAAAGACAAAGAGAAAAGAGTAATGTGATAAAGAGAAATGGTTTGAATTAAGATGTTGTAAAAGTGAAAGATGTAAAGTTTGTACAGTATGATTGAATAGAGAAAGAAAGAGGTACTGCATAAAAATGTGAAAATGATGATGAATAATGAGAATGATGATGAATGATGATAATGAGAATGATTATGTGATGATTTGTTGCTTGAGGCAACCCAAGAGATATTTATTTGTTGCTTGAGGCAACCCAAGAGATGTGTTTATTCATTTGTTGCGTTAAGGCAACTCCAGATATACTTGTATGATCATCTGCTGCAGTGAGGTAGTCAGATAGATAATGGTGTGATCACTGAGAACACTTTCCTACGGTACAGATCCATATTTTATTTCTGTAAGGCAGAGGGGTTATTTCCTGCTACAGAAGTACCGTGACCACCTGTTCCATTTCTGTAGTGGCAGAGGGGTTATTTCCTGTATACAGAAGGTGTGTCGGCGTACATCCCTACAGTGGCAGATGTGTTATTTCCTGCGTGCAGTGGACCCTGTGGTGGCAGAGGGGTTATTTCCTGTACACAGGGGTATAGCCAATAGGAAAGCCTTATCCAGACAGAGGTTGCTGGATAACGTCGGGAGCGGGTTAGTAACCGACAGATGAGCTCATTACCTGCACTAGCACTAGACATGCATCATACTTGGTTGCGCATTTCCTTTGTTATGTTTGTGGTATGAATGTATGCTTTCCTTGTTTGTATTCCATTCTCTGCGCTTGTGATATTTTCTTGTATTCTTCTGTTTGTGTTCTACTATCTGTTTTCTCTATCTTCTCTACTTATCTGTGTTTTTTAATTACTACTTCCTTGTATTCTGCTAATAGTCTGCTAAACAACATAGAATTAATGAACCTAACTAATAACCCCGACCCTACTAAGAACTCCCCAGTTCTTACCCCTTCTTTCTCCCTTCCCCCTTCAGATGGAAGTAAGAGTACCTTACCATAGTTCGCTGATGACCGTTCGCAAGAAGAGGATTCTGCTCTAGATAGTCTTCTGAGTCTAGGGTGAATATCGTTCTTTGATTATATGTAAATACTGTGAGACCAGCCAACGTCTGCACCCCTTCGTATGCGCACTTTAACCTAAATCCTGTGTACGAGATTCCTATTTTGTGGATACTTCATGAGGTACCAGAGAGACGTCCTGTGGAAAAGTCTGATTGTGCAGAGGAATAGCAGATGATGTTCTATCTTTTGATGACGTTCCACCTGACTTGAGTTATGAAGACTTAGAACGTACTTTCCCTCGCTTTAGTAGTTTAGAGGGACTAGGTGAGTATAGAGTCTAGGCTAGCCTAGGTGCCAGCTTAGGGACCTCTTGAACAGGTCAGGACCTGGGATGTTGTATGTATGTATATGTATATAGTTATTATCTAGCTATACCTAGGGGTGTTCTAACTAAAGGTCTATACTCTAATAAAGGCTGGATAACTGAATGTTGCTAGCTACTTGTGATCTATTTATGTGTGGTTGCTTATAACTATTTTATCTGTTATCAGCTGTGAGTTGATTATGAATGATTCCGTCTATTAATCCAAATGTTTTAAAAAAAAAGTACCTCGCTAACTAACTATGCTTTTAACAACGAATCAGGCTCATATAATAAATAATAGATAACAATTAGGATGAAAAATTGGTAGCACTCAGTTTATGGTATGTTCTAGGCGTACTGAAAATTGGGTCGTTACAAGTACTGTTGGATACAGCTTGCAATCCATTCAGACTATGAGAAATCATATTGACTTGCTGAGTCAATATTTTATTCTGAGCCAATATGGCATTCAGAGTATCAATTTCAAGAACTCCTTTCCTCTGAGGCGTCCCATTACTCACAGGATTCCTTTCAGAAGTGTACATGAACTGGTTATTTGCAACCATGTCAATGATTTCCTAAGCTTATGCAGGCGTTTTCTTTAGGTGAATGGATCCACCTGCAGAATGGTCCAATGACATCTTTGATAATTCAGACAGACCATCATAGAATATATCCAGGATGGTCCATTCTGAAAGCATGTCAGAAGGACACTTTTTGGTCAGTTGCTTGTATCTCTCCTAAGCTTCATAGAGGGATTCACCTTCTTTCTGTTTGAAGGTTTGAACATCCACTCTAAGCTTGCTAAGCTTTTGAGGAGGAAAGAACTTGGCTAAGAAAGCCATGACCAGCTTATCCCAAGAGTTCAGGCTATCTTTAGGTTGAGAGTCCAACCATATTCTATCTCTGTCTCTTACAGCAAACGAGAAAAGCATAAGCCTGTAGACCTCGGAGTCAACCCCATTGGTCTTAATGGTATCACAGATTTGCAAGAATTTAGTTAAGAACTGAAAAGGATCTTCTGATGGAAGTCCATGAAACTTGCAATTCTGTTGCATCAGAGAAACTAATTGAGGCTTTAGCTCAAAATTGTTTGCTCCAATGGCAGGGATTGAGATGCTTCTTCCATGTAAATTGGAATTTGGTGCAGTAAAGTCACCAAGCATCTTCCTTGCATTGTTATTATTTTCGGCCATATCTCCTTCTTTTTCGAAAATTTCTGTCAGATTTTCTCCAAAGAGTTGTGCTTTAGCTTCCCTTAGCTTCCTCTTCAGAGTCCTTTCAGGTTCAGGATCAGCTTCAACAAGAATGTTCTTATCCTTGTTCCTGCTCATATGAAAAAGAAGAAAACAAAAAAGAAGAGGAATCCTCTATGTCACATTATAGAGATTCCTTTATGTGAGTAGAAGAAGAAAAGAAATTCGAACACAGAAAGAGGGAGAGGGTTCGAATTTTTAAGGATAAGAGAAGTGTTAGTGAAAAAATAAATAATTAGAAGAAGGTGAGAGAGAAGAATTTTCTCGAAAATAAAATAAAATAAAATAAAAAATATTTTTGTTTTTAATTTAAAATTAAAGTTAGAATTTGAAAATTTAAAAAAAAAGAAAAATTAAATTAAATTAAATTAAATTAAAATTTAAAATAATTAGTTAATTAAAAAGGAATTTCGAAAAAGAGGAAGGTGATTTTCGAAAATTAGAGAGAGAATTAGTTAGGTAGTTTTGAAAAAGATATGATTGAAATAGTGACGATCGGGATTTTTGCCAGTAAAGAATGTCATAAAAACAGTCGGGTTGTAGATATAGTCTCTAAACCGACAGAAATCCCTTTCGTGCAAACGTTTTGGTTGTCACAAGTAACAAACCCCTTAAAATTGATAACCGAGTATTTAACCTCGGGTCGTCTTCTCAAGGAACTGCAAGGAAGTATGTTCTTATTATTGGCTATGGAGATTGCAAATTGGGGTTTCAAGAATGAGGAACAAGTAATTTAATGGTGAGAAAATTAAATGGCAATTAAAATGAATAAATAACTGTAAAGCAAACTTTTGGCAAGGTATGAGAAATTGGAAGTCCAAATTAGTTATCCTTATCAATAGTAATGAAAGCTGAATCTTAATTCCTCTTAGTTAACCTTTGCTAAAGCAAGGGAAGGTCAAGGGACAAATTGGTTTGATCTTCGAATCCTATTTATTTCCTAAGAAAAGATTGGGATTATTGAAGTTCAATTCAATTGGCAAGATAACAATTATCAATTATGCTGTTGAATTGGATAACTCCTGAGTTACTGATTTCTTAACCAAAACCGAAAGGGGAAAAGTAAATCTACTGGAATAAAGATGTCTTCAGAGTAAAAGCAATAATAGCATAAATGAGAGAAAGCAATATTAAACTGGAATACCTCAAATAACATTAATTCAAATAATCTGGAACATAGAAGAATTCATAAATCAAATTGCAAAAATAAATAATCAACTAAAGTAAAGGAACATTAAACCTGGATCGAGAGTTACTCTTAAAACTAAGAGAAGTTCTAAATCCTAATCCTAAGAGAGAGAGGAGAGAACCTCTCTCCAAGCTAATCTAAATCATGGAAAGTAACTAAATTGGCGAGCTCTTCCTAAATGGATGCATTCTCCCACTTTATAGCCTCTAATCTGTGTGTTCTGTGCTAAAAACTGGGTCAAAATCAGCCCAAAAATCGCTCCCTGCAATTTCTGTTATGTTCAAGTCACGGGCAAGTGACGCGGAGGTGTCGTCCATGCGGCCCCGCGGGTTGAGGTTCGCAGATGCGACGTGGACGCGTCATTCACGCGTTCGCGTCACCTAACTTCAAGGCAGCTATGACAAATTGTATATCAAATCGAAGCCCTGGACGTTAGCTTTCCAACACAACTAGAACCGCGTTGTTTGGACCTCTGTAGCTAAAGTTATAGCCGTTTGAGTGCGAAGAGGTCAGGCTGGACAGCTTAGCAGTTTCTCCAACTTCTTGTATTCCTTCCACTTTTGCATGCTTCCTTTCCATCCTCTGAGCCATTCTTGCCCTGTAATCTCTGAAAACACTTAACACACATATCAAGGCATCTAATGGTAATAAGAGAGGATTAATAATAAGCAAATATAAGATCAAAGAAGCATGTTTTCAATCATAGCACAAAACCAGGAAGGAAAATGTAAAACATGCAAATAGTATGAATAAGTGGGTAAAGAGTTGATAAAAATCACTCAATTGAGCACAAGATAAACCATGAAATAGAGGTTTATCAAATAGTAAACTTTTAAAATCAAACAAAAAGTTAAGTGGTTAATTGAAAAAGATTTGAAAATCAAATTTTGAAAAGATAAGAAGTTAGAAAAAAGATTTTTGAAATCAAGTTTTGAAAAAGATATGATTGAAAGATATGATTGAAAATTTAATTTGAAAAAGATTTTCAAAAGAAAGAAATTAAAAAGATTTGATTTTTGAAAATTAAAGTTGATTACTTGACTAACAAGAAACAAAAAGATAAGATTTTAATAGTTAAAGATTGAACCTTTCTTAATAGGCAAGTAACAAACTTTAAAATTTTTGAATTTAAATGCTAGTAATCAATTCGAAAATATGAAACAAAAATAAGAAAAAGATTTTGAAAATCAATTTGAAGTTTTCGAAAATATGAAAAAAAAATGAAAAAGATTTGATTTTTAAAGAAAAGAATTGAAAAAGATAGAATTTTTAAATAGAAAATTTGACTTGACTCATAAGAAACAACTAAATTTTAAAAAGTTTTGAAAAAGTCAACTCAAATTTTCGAAAATTATGAGTGAAAAAGGGAAGGATATTTTTTTTATTTTTGAATTTTAATGATGAGAGAGAAAAACATCAAAAAGACTTAATGCATGAAAATTTTGGATCAAAACAAATGATGCATGCAAGAACACTATGAATGTCAAGATGAACACCAATAACATTTTGAAGATCAAGATGAACATCAAGACTTATTTTTTTTTTGAAAATTTTTAAGAAAAGAAAAACATGCAAGACACCAAACTTAGAAATTTTCAAACTTTAGACACTAACAAATTGAAAATGCATATGAAAAACAAGAAAAGACACCAAACAAGAAAAATTAAAGATCAAACATAGAAAATTATTAAGAACAACTTGAAGATCACGAAGAACACCATGCATGAGTTTTCGAAAAATGCACAAATTTTAAAAACATGCAATTGACACCAAACTTAAAATTTAACACAATACTCAAACAAGAAACATCAATTTTTTGGTTTTTTTATGATTTTATAAGAATTTTTTTTGGTATTTTTCGAAAACTATTTTGGGAAAAACGAAAAAGAAAATTTTTTTTTGTATTATTTTCGAAAATAAGAAATAAAAAGCTTAAAAATAAAATAAAATTACCTAATCTGAGCAATAAGATGAACCATCAGTTGTCCAAACCTGAACAATTCCTGGCAACGGCGCCAAAAACTTGGTGCGCAGAAATCGTGATCGTTCATTCCTTGGTAACGGTGCTAAAAACTTAATACGCATGTTCATAATCTTAATTCTTTGTCACAACTTCGCACAACTAACCAGCAAGTGCACTGGGTCGTCCAAGTAATAAACCTTACGTGAGTAAGGGTCGATCCCACGGAGATTGTCAGCTTGAAGCAAGCTATGGTCACCTTGTAAGTCTCAGTCAGGAAGATTCAAATGGTTATAGAGTTTTAATAATTAAAATATAAATAAAACGTAAAATAAAGATAGAGATACTTATGTAATTCATTGGTGAGAATTTCAGATAAGCGTATGGAGATGCTTTTGTTCCTTCTGAACCTCTGCTTTCCTACTGTCTTCATCCAATCCTTCATACTCTTTTCCATGGCAAGCTTTATGTAGGGCATCACCGTTGTCAATGGCTACTTTCCGTCCTCTCAGTGAAAATGGTCCAAGATGCGCTGTCACCGCACGGCTAATCATCTGTCGATTCTCGATCCTGTCAGAATAGGATTCAGTAATCCTTTTGCGTCTGTAACTACGCCCAGCACTCGCGAGTTTGAAGCTCGTCACAGCCATCCCTTCCCATATCCTACTCGGAATACCACAGACAAGGTTTAGACTTTCCGGATCTCAAGAATGGCCGCCAATAATTCTAGCCTATACCACGAAGACTCTGATCGTTGATCAGAAGGCTAAGAGTTACACATTCAAGCTTGCTTTCTTGTAGAACGGAAGTGTTTGTCAGGAACGCGTTCATAAGTGAGAATGGGGATGAGCGTGACATAATCATCACATTCATCATGTTATTGTGTGCGAATGAATATCTTAGAGAAGAAATAGGTTTGAATTGAATAGAAAAATAATAGTACTTTGCATTAATTCATGAGGAACAGTAGAGCTCCACACCTTAATCTATGGTGTGTAGAAACTCTACCGTTGAAAATACATAAGTGATGAAGGTCCAGGCATGGCCAAATGGCCAGCCCTCTAAACGTGATCAAAGGATCAAAAGATATAAAAGTAATAGTAAAAAGTTCTATTTATACTAAACTGGTTACTAGGGTTTATAGAAATAAGTAAATGATGCAGAAATCCACTTCCGGGCCCACTTGGTGTGTGCTTGTGCTGAGCATTGAAGCTTTCATGTGTAGAGGTCTTCCTTGGAGTTAAACGCCAGTTTGTAACCTGTTTCTGGCGTTTAACTCTGCTTTGCAACCTGTTTCTGGCGTTTAACTCCAGAATAGGGCAGAGAGCTGGCATTGAATGCCAGTTTGCGTCGTCTAAACTCGGGCAAAGTATGAACTATTATATATTGCTGGAAAGCCCTGGATGTCTACTTTCCAACACAATTGAGAGCACGCCATTTGAACTTCTGTAGCTCCAGAAAATCCACTTTGAGTGCAGGGAGGTCAGAATCCAGCAGCATCTGCAGTCCTTCTTCAGCCTCTGGATATGATTTTTGCTCAAGTCCCTCAATTTCAGCTAGAAATTATCTGAAATCATAGAAAAACCCAAAAACTCAGTAAAGTCCAGAAATGTGATTTTTATAAAAAAACTAATAAAAATATATTAAAAACTAACTAAATCATACTAAAAACTATGTAAAAACAATGCCAAAAAGCGTATAAATTATCCGCTCATCAGTGTTGTTGGCACCTAGATATGCATATTTCAAGCTGGGTGGTAATGCTTTCAGCTCTAGTTTAGGTGGCTCTTGGTGCACGAAATTGGAAATCACAGTTCTTCACAAATTCGCACAACTAACCAGCAAGTGCACTGGGTCGTCCAAGTAATACCTTACGTGAGTAAGGGTCGATCCCACGGAGATTGTTGGCTTGAAGCAATCTATGGTTATCTTGTAACTCTTAGTCAGGAAAACAATAAAATAATTCGCTTATCAAATTTGATTGCAAGGAATAAAAGGGCAGAACACAAATTATACTTGTATGCAATGATGGAGAATATGTTGGAGTTTTGGAGATGCTTTGTCTTCTGAAATTCTGCTTTCCTCTGTTTCTGATTCACGCACGCATGTCCTCCTATGGCAAGCTATGTGTTGGTGGATCACCGTTGTCAATGGCTACCATCCATCCTTCCAGTGAAAAGAGTCCAGGTGCGCTGTCACCGCACGGCTAATCATCTACAGGTTCTCAATCGTACCGGAATAGGATTTACTATCCTTTTGCGTCTGTCACTACGCCCAGCACTCGCGAGTTTGAAGCTCGTCATAGTCATTCAATCCCTGAATCCTACTCGGAATACCACAGACAAGGTTTAGACTTTCCGGATTCTCTTGAATGCTGCCATCAATCTAGCTTATACCACGAAGATTCCGATTAAGAGATCTAAGAGATATTCATTCATTCTACAGTGGAACGTAAGTGGTTGTTAGGCACGCATTTGTGGAGAAATGATGATGATTGTCACGTTCATCACATTCATATTGAAGTGCGAATGGATATCTTAGATAGGAACACGCATGTTTGAATGGAAAACAGAAATACTTGCATTAGTTCATCAAGACATAGCAGAGTTCCTCACCCCCAACAATGGAGTTTAGAGACTCATGCCGTCAAAAGGTACAAAGTTTAGATCTAAAATGTCATGAGATACAAAATAAATCTCTAAAAGTTGTTTAAATACTAAACTAGTAACCTAGGTTTACAGAAAATGAGTAAACTATGATAGATGGTACAGAAATCTACTTCTGGGGCCCACTTGGTGTGTGCTGGGGCTGAGACTTAAGCTTCTCACGTGCATGGGCTGTTTTGGGCGTTCAACGCCAGGTTGTAACCTGTTTCTGGCATTGAACTCCAACTTGTAACTTGTTTCTGGCGCTGGACGCCAGACTGCAACATGGAACTGGCGTTGAACGCCAGTTTACGTCGTCTATCCTTGAGCAAAGTATGGACTATTATATATTGCTGGAAAGCCCTGGATGTCTACTTTCCAACGCAATTGAAAGCGCGCCATTTGGACTTTTGTAGCTCCAGAAATTTCATTCCGAGTGCAGAGAGGTCAGAATCCAACAGCATCAGCAGTCCTTTTTCAGCCGAATCAGATTTTTGCTCAGCTCCCTCAATTTCAGCCAGAAAATACCTGAAATTACAGAAAAACACACAAACTCATAGTAAAGTCCAGAAATATGAATTTTGCCTAGAAACTAATGAAAATAAACTAAAAACTAACTAAAACATACTAAAAACTATATGAAATTAACCCCAAAAAGCGTATAAAATATCCGCTCATCAGCTCTGCATCTTTGTTGCTTGTGATGGTTGGCATGATTGAGTTTCCCATGGTTGCTTGTGGTGATTCTCCATCTGGTGTTTATTCCAGCTCAATGGTTCCTCCACATTGTTCTTCTTCCAAGACTTCTTGAACTATTTGTTCCATGGTGTCTACCAGCATGCATTCTCCTATGGATTCCTTGGGGTAACTCATTGCCTTGAAGACCATTTCTCTTCATGCAACCTTAAGACTAGTTCCCCTTTTTGCACATCGATGATGGCTCCAGCAGTAGCTAGGAATGGTCTTCCTAAAAAAAATTGATGTGTTGGCCTCTTCTTCCATGTCCAGCACAACGAAATCAGCAAGGAAGATGAACTCTCCTACTTCCACTAGCAAGTCTTCCACCACCCTATGTGGAAACTTAAATGTTCTGTCAGCCAATTAGAGTTTCATTCTTGTTGGCTTGGCTTCCTCAATCTTCATCCTTCTCATCATGGTCATGGACATAAGATTTATGCTAGCTCCCAAATCACACAGCTTTTTCAATGGTGATGTCCCCTATAATGCAAGGGATTTAGAAACTCCCTGGGTCTTTCAGCTTTTGAGGCAACTTCTTCTGTATGATGGCGGTGCATTCTTCATTCAAGATTATAGTTTCTTTTGCTTCTCAGTTCCTCTTTTTGGTTATAAGCTCCTTCAAAAATTTAGCATAGAGTGGCATTTGTTCTAATGCCTCAGCAAATGGTATGTTGATTTGGAGTCTCTTGAAGATCTCTAGGAACTTAGAAAACTGGCCATCCTTCCCATCTTTTCCCAGTCTTTGTAGGTATGGTGCCCTTGGCACATAAGGCTTAAAGACTAGTTTTGGTAGAGTAGGGATTTCTTCTTCGTCCTTGTTCTCATGCTTTCCACTTCTTAGAGTAATGGCTTTGCATTTTTCTCTTGGGTTAGCCATGGTATCACTAGGAAATGTGTGTGTGGAAAGTGGAATTTGCTTGGACAAAATCCCCACTTGTGCTTCCAACTTTGAGATTGTTGCGCCTTGATTTTTCAAATTTGACATGTATTCCTCTTGATTAGCATCTATCCTTCTGTCAGTTTGTGCTTGTCTGTCCATGAGGGTGGAGACTGCTCCTATAATTTGTGAGGACAGTTGTGCTATTGCAGCTTCCATTCTCTCAAAGTTGCTCTTGATCTCACATGGTTGCATAGTTGAGGATGATGTATCTTGATTGAGGTTGTTGTGCATGGGTTGGTTACTATGGTATGATGTGTTTTGTGAGTTGTGGTAGGGTCTATGGTTCCCTGTTTGATGTTGGGGTTGTGGTTGAAATGCTAATTTGATGAATAAGGCTTGTTGTGGTCCTGGTTGTGGTTTTGCTAATTTTCCCACCAAAAGTTTGGGTGGTTCTTCCAACCTGGGTTGTATGTCTTAGAGTGTGGGTCATATGGTGGTCTGGATGAATTGTTTACATAATTGGCTTGTTCCCAGTTAACTTCAGATTCTTGTGCATTCCCTTCTTGTTGAGGAGTTTGGTCTTGAATGACTGAGGCTTGGTTGGCCTCCATCCTTTTGGTTAGAGCTGCTATTTGAGCTGCAATTGCTTTGTTCTGAGCTAACAAAGCATCTACAGAGTTGAGCTCTAGCACTCCCTTCTTCTGAGTCCTCTCTGAAGCATAGAAATACTCATTTTCAGCTACAGTCTCAATGACATCTATGGCCTCTTCAATGGTTTTCTTCTTGTTGAGTGATCCTCCTGAAGAATGATCCACATCCTTCTTTTCTTCATAGGATAAGCCTTCATAAAAGATGTGTATTTGGACCCATTCATTGAACATTTCTGGTGGGCATCTTCTTGTCAGATCTTTGAATCTCTCCCAGGCCTCATAGAGTGTTTCTCCATCTTGTTGTCTAAAAGTTTGCACCTCAGCTCTCAGCCTATTGATTCTTTGTGGGGGTAAAATCTTGCAAGGAATCTGTTCACAACCACCTCCCATGTAGTTAGGCTATCCTTGGGGAATGATTCCAACCACTTTGCTGCCTTATCTCTGAGTGAGAAAGGGAACAAGAGTAGTTTGTAGATGTCAGGGTGTACCCCGTTGGACTTTACAGTGTCACATATCCTCAAGAATGTGCTGAGATGTTGATTAGGATCTTCTTGGGCACTTCCTCCATATGAGCAATTGTTCTGAATAAGTGTGATGAGCTAAGGTTTCAGCTCAAAATTATTGGCATGAATTGTTGGCTTTAGGATGCTGCTGCCACAATTTCCTGGGTTTGGGTTGATGTAGGAGCCTAAGACTCTCCTTTCTTGCCCATCATGATTTACTGGGCCTCCTCTAGCATTGTGAGCTTCTTCTTCATGGTGGTTCTCCATGTTCTCCTCCATATTTGTTTTAAAATACTCTTCCTCTTCCTCAGCACCAACGACTCCTTTCCCTCTTGCTTCCCTCCTTAATCTAAGGAAGGTCCTCTTAGGTTCAGAATCAAAGGAAGTTGAAGCACCGCTTCTTCTACCTGTCATACAACCAACAAGGCAAAAAGCAGGAAAGAAAATGAATGAAGAAATTACTCTTGTTAAAGTGGATGTTAGTGTGAGTGGTGCAATTAATCAAACAGTTAGAAGAGTGGAAATATGTATATAAAAAAAAATACTCAAAGAAGAAAGAAATAGAACTCAAAATAAAAGAAAATAAAAGGTGCTAAATAAAATAAAATAACAAGGAATTTAAATTGCTTAATCTAGCTCTCCAATTGATTTAATCACTGTCAAATTTAAGCCAATCCTCGGCAATAGCGCCATAAAACTTGATGACGAAAAATTCACACCCCATTCAAAATTGGTGAATTAGTCCTTTTTGGCAAGCGCACTAAAATTATCGTCAAGTAATAACCCACAGTGGAGTGAGATCGTATCCACAGAGATTGGCAAATTCGAGCAGTTTTAATCAATTGATGAATTAGTCAAGCGGATCAATAGGATTGTAGAGTGCAGAATTGTAAATGACATAAATATAAATGACTAGAATATAAAGAAAAGCAATAAAGTGCAGGAATATAAATGGCAGAAAGTAAAGGGCAGAATCATAAATGACTTGAATGTAAATAGGAATGGGAAATTGCTGAATGTAAAAATAAGCATTAAAGAAATGGATAGATAGGAATGGGGAAATTCATTGAGATTGGGAGATGTTGTCTCTTTAGATTGAATTAAGCTTATATCCTCTTCAATCATGCAACTCATTGACCTCTTGGCAATCATGATTGATTGAGCCCCAATCCCTTGGTGACTCAATCTCTCATATCTTGATCAATAGCCAATTCCTTGGTCTAATTGCTCATGAAGAGAGATATGCTTGGTCCCTGATTATACCACACACCATTATAAGTCCAAGTAGAGGGAGGATTATATGTCACATATCCAAACACCAAAACCCAAATTCTACTCTAGTGTGAGAAGGGATTTCAAGCATGATTTCATATTTCCTTTCCCAAGGTTTCCATGAAACCCAATTGCATTCAATCTCTTTTCCAAGATAATTGAATACTAAGCATTAAGAACGAAATTCCTTCTAGCAAATCAAAGAGAAGATGAAGAGAAGAAGGAATTCACTATCATCAATCCATCAAGTACAACAGAGCTCCCTCCCTCAATGAGAGGGAAGTTAGCTACTCATACCTCAAAAAGTACTCAAGAGTGAAGTATAAAAGTGGATCTAAAACTGACTGCTTAACCCCCTCTTCAGTACTCCTTGGGGGTATTTATACTACTCCTAGTAAAATAAAAGAATTACAAAAGTGAAAAAGGAAAATTACATTTTTGGAGGGAAAAGAAAACACTCAATAAGTATGACATCTTAGCTGGCATGTGGCTGGCGCTTCTCTGGCGTGTCACGTGCCTTTCGTTTCCAGCTTGGCGTGCCACGCCTACTCCTTCAAGTGGCACGCTCGTCCTTCTCTCAACCTTGGCATGCCACGCCTTCGAACTCAAGTGGCACACCATAGTGGATTTCTTATGTTGGCGTGCCACACCTTCGAGCTCAAGTGGCACGCCTCTTGCCTTCTCACTTCTCTTTACCTCTGGAAACTTGTACTGGCATGCTACTCCTAAGGTCTGGTATGCCACGCCCTTTCTTCATGCTTGGCTAGGCTTCTCTAGAAAGTTGAACTAGCGTGGCACGCCCAGGGTCTGGCGTGCCACGCCCCTTTTGTGAGTGAGTGGTTCCTCTGTTTGGCGTGCCACGCCACGAGCTCAAGTGGCACGCCCCAATACTTCTCTCTTGAATGACACTGGCGTGCCACGCCTGGTTGCTCAAGTGGCACGCCTAAATAAAGAATAGTGAATGGTGTGCCACGCCTTCGATACCAAGTGGCACGCCCCATGTAATTGGCCTCCTTCATCCTCTCTGGAAACTTAAACCAGCGTGCCACGCCTAGAGGCAGGCATGCCACGCCCATGATCTTGTCTTGGTTCTAGTAGTTGGTGTGCCACACCTCAGTCTTCAAGTGGCATGCCATAGTGAAATGCCAAGGTTGGCATGCCACGCCTTCGATACCAAGTGGCACGCCTAGTCCTTGCTTTTGGTCCTTTGTGCATTGGCGTGCCATGCCTGGTTGCTCAAGTGGCACGCCCAGTCTTCAATTGCCTTCAACCCCTTTTCTGGATTGTTGTACCAGCGTGCTATGCCATGCTACTCAAGTAGCACGCCCATGGATTTGTGAACTCTTCAAGCTTGGTGTGCCACACCTGAGTTCTCAAGTAGCATGCCCAAGTGACTTCTTGGGGCTGGCGTGCCATGCCTTCGACATCAAGTGGCACGCCATAGTGAAGGTTCTTCTTGGAATGGTGAGTTGGCATGCCACGCCCCTTTGCTCAAGTGGCACGCCCATAGTAGTTGATGGGTCAGGCGTGCCACGCCCAGCTTTGCGTGTCACGCCCCTTTTGTGTCCTCCATTGTAGCTCTCTGGAATTTTGTATTAGCGTGGCACGCCCAGTCTCTGGCGTGCCACACCCACATACATGCTTGGACTTCTTCTCTGGACTTCAGTATTGGCATGCCACGCCCAGCTCCTGGTGTGCCACGCCAGTGCATTTTTGTGGTGTTTGCTTCAAGTGGCACGCCAGTTTCACACACCTGGCTTCTTGTTTGTCTTCCACCCAATTTTTGATGCTTTTCTCACCTGAAATTCAGCACAACTCATCTCAAAGTGGTGTACCATAATATTCATCAAATAATGCATGAATTGTACTGATCAAATGAGATTTATGCTCTTTTATGGTCTTCTTTATGCAAGAAAGAATGGTAGATGATGCAAGTCATCAGTGCACATTCATGTATCAATTTGCTTTAACCATATGCAGTTGTCCTTAAAAAAATGAAATGAAATGAAAAAAAAATATATAGTAATAAGATGGGACAAAAGTTATCCCAAAGAAAAAGAAAAAAATTGGAATAAGAAATGCATATGTGTTTTGAATAGAAAGTAAGGCATGAATGTGTGTGAAAAGAAGTAATGGGTGGCTAGAATGCATTTGTTTTTGTGGGTTGATTGATATAGGTTGAGTTGGGTACTTGACCTAATCAAATATTCAATTCTTTAGTCCACTTAGCCATATCTATCCTACCTTAACCCTAACCCCATTACAACCCTAATAAGTCCTCATGATAATTGCATTCATGCATCACTTGTTGTTGATTGTTAGATGGAAAGCAAAACCTTGAAAGCATGATTAGAAGGAGACTTGAGTGATTAACCCTTTGACACCGAGTGATTAGAGTGAATACACACCTAGTGAGGGTTCGATCACTCAATTCTATGTTTCCACATCTCTTATCATGCATTCTTGCAAGTTGCTTCTTTTTGATGAGTTGGATCAATTCAATAGATTTTGTTTGCATTGAGCTAATTCTTTGCTTAGCCCTATATGTTAATAATCTTGCTTGGAATTTGATTGTTTGTTTGCACCAAATCAATAGGAAACTATAGATACATATATATTAGTATATAGTTACTTGCATGAAGATAGCTAGTTGCATTTAATAAGTTGATTACCCCTTTGATTGTTTCCCTTGTCGGTTTAGCATGAGGACATGCTATTGTTTAAGTATGGGGGAATTGATGAGTCCATATTTGATGGTATATTTCGACTCAATTTGGATGGATTCTAGCACATGAACTCACACTTAAGCACCAAAATAGCATACTTTTGTGTATGATCCCTAATTTGATCTTAAATGTGAAAACATGCAATTTTGTGCTTTAATAGAGCAATTTATTGCCACCTTTGTGCCATTCGATGCCGTGATATGGTTTGTGAGTGATTTCAGGCCTTGAAAGTAAGAATGGACAGCTAAAAGTGGAAGAAAGCATGTACAAAGAAGAAAACATGAAGAAAACAAGGAAAAGCCCACACAGCGAAGTGTGCGTGCGCACGCACCTGTGCGTCCGCACAGGTCCATTTTCAGCCGCGTGTGCGAACGCACACGTCTGTGCGTCTGCACAGGTCCCTGCACATGAATTCATTAATGAGGCACGTGCTGCGCGAGTTTGGAGGCCCTTTGCTCAATTTTGGAAGGCTGAAATGCTATTTTGGAGTGCTATATAAAGGAGATTTCAACACTTATCAAAGGGGGGGAGGCATTAGAGCAATTTTTACATAGTTTTCATAGTAATTAGGAGTAGGAGTAGTGTAGAGTAGATTGCTTTCTTAGGGTTTTCAATTTCCATTGCAGCATTTTATAGCAAGCCTTGATTTTGATTTTACTTTTTCAATTGTAAGTACTCTCAATTTCCTCTTTAATTAAAGCAATTTTACTTTCAATTTCTCTTGGTTCAAGTTACTTTGTTCATATTGCAATTTTGTGTTCATTGAAGTTTTGATTGATGAATTTTACATTTCATGCTTCCCTTATGTTTGATTGCTTGTTTATGTTTGGTTTTGTAGGTAGTTGGTTATAGTTTTACATTTTACTTTGCAATTTTTCATGTTTTTACTTTTATGCACACAAGGTGTTTGTGAAAATGCCAACTCTAGATTTTGAGTAGATTTTCCCACCTTGGCTTGAGGTTTGAGTCCCTAGGATACTAGAGTCATAATGTCTGACATTTAGTGGTAATTCTTGGGTAGTTAGTTAGTTGACTCTTGTTTCCGTCGACGCTAGCCTTTTATCAACTAGTTTGGTAAGTTGGTTAGGACTTATGGATTAAGGTCAATTATGCTTGCTTGATTTACTCCTCGATGGTTGGGATTGACTAGGCGAGATTGACCCATAATACTTACCATAGTTGTGGTTATGACCATGATAGGATTCCGTGGATCCTCATTCCCAAGTCAAGGTTCTTTTATTGCATTTTTACTAGTTTTGATCTCATTTTCCTTGTTGCTTGCATTACTTTCCACTTTTGATCATTACTTAGTTCTTTTAATCTTTTGTTCTTTAATTGCACAAAAAACCCTTTTACTCTCTTCACAACCGGAAGAAGTAACATTTCATTTGCATTCCTAGGGAGAACGGCCCGAGGTTGAATTACTCTTGATCTCGGTTATTTTGTATTGAATTTATTATTTGACCTCGAGAATTCATTGTTGGTCTAGACTATACTTTCAACGATAGAATTCTATTTTGTGAAGATCTAGATCAATGATAAATCCTCACTTGTCAGACATCAATAGCTCAAGGAACACCAAAGTCAACAATTTCAAGCCAAGAGTGAATAAAACTATGTGAAAACTAAGCCAAGCATTTTATCAAACACTTGGTGTGCATGAGAATAAAATAATATTAAAATACATTAAAATGAATTCTAAAGCTACCAAAGCAAGAAAATAGCAAAAATAACTAAAGGAAGAAATAAATGACATGGAAACATAAATTTGCATTAATTGGAATTAAAATAACAAAAGTGTTCATAACATGAAAATTAACATAAAAGAGAAAATAACAAAAGAGATGAAGAAGATAAAGATAAGAAAGCATAGAAACATAAATGAAACTACACTAAAACAATAATTAAATTGCTGAAATGAAAAGGAAAATAAGCTAAAAACCCTAATTCTAGAGAGAGGGGTGATGACAAGTCATCTTATGCCAGTTTTACAAGCATTTTTCATTAGTTTCATTAGGTTTTATGCACTTTCTTGCACCATAAGTAAGTAATTGGAGTGGATTTTCATGATTATCTTGAATTAATCAAACATCATTAATTTTACACAAAATAATATGTTTTATGCTAGAATTCATTGATTTTATGAATAATGCAAAGATCTAGTAATTTTGGCGGAGCTTTGATTAGTTGTTTGGTTGCTTGTGATGACAAGTCATCTTAGCCTAGTTTTACTAGTCTTTTTCTTTGATTTTATTAGGTTTTATGCACTTTCTTGCATTGTAAGTAAGTAATTTGGAGTGGAAATGCATGTTTTGTTGAATCAACAACCACCCTTTAATTGATACAAAATCATGAGGTTTAAGCAAAAATTATTTGAATTATGAATGAATTGTAAACTTTGTGAATTTGGTGATACTTTGATTGGTTGATTTGATTATTTGTAGGTGAAGAAAAGAAAAAATAAGAAAAGCGTGGCCTAAGGAGCGTTCCCAAAGGAAGCAAGAAGCATGCCCAAGAGAAGAAAAGCGTGGCATCATCAAAGAAGGAAGGAAGCCAAGTTGGGTGAGTGAACCGAGCATCACAAAGGAAAAAAGGAGAAAGCAAGGCACAAAGCTTAGTTAACTTAGTGAACTGAGCATCAAAGAAAGCAAGGCAAGGACATAAAGCTCAGTTCACTAAGTGAGCTTTATCGGGGGTTCTCCAAAATTAATTCAAGACACAATTCCAAGGAATGAAGCCTCAAGGTCTCGAACTCATGACCCAAGGGAAGCAAGGAACGCTCCTTGCAAGGAAAACAAGAAGAATTGGCCAAAAAGCCTTCTCCAAGGTTCGAACAAGGAACCTCACGCTACCAAGCTTGCAAGGAAATTAAGCCAAAGTGAGTTGGCTAGGATTCGAACCTGGGAACTCCATGGAGAACAAGAGAGGAGTGCTACTCTTGGTGCAAAGAAAATGAGCCAAGATGGCTCTCCCAAGGTTCGAACTAAGGAGCTTCATGAAAGGCAAGGAAGGAGCGCCCAACCCCTCCAAGGAAATTAGCATAAGTTTGCTTCCACCAGGATTCGAACCTGGAAGCTTGAAGCCCAAAGCAAGGCGCTACAATGGGGAGCTCAGTTGGTTTTTCCAACTGAGCGCTACTCTCTCCCACTTCCCACACTTTGGCATGCTAGGAAGCACACCAAGGGAGGAACCTTGCGCACACAATGACACGGCCAGGGAGCTAGGACGCACGCTTGACACACCCAAGGCAAGACATAGAGCTCAGTTTAATTTTTCAACTAAGCTCTATTGAAGAGCAACCTGAACAAGGCTGGACGCGCACAAACTGGGCAACACAAAAGCACATTGGGCGCTCAGTTTGGTATTTGAACTGAGCCATCCCCTGGGAGGTGCACCTTGGGCCAAAATCCATCAAAAATCCAAATTAATTCATTTTTTTACCAAATTTTAGAGCCCACCCAAATTCTTATATCTAAATTAGGAGGTGTATAAATAGAAGCTATTTTGATTTAGAAAGGACTTTTTGGCTTCTTTGAGAATATTCATTTTTGTAATTTTGAGAGTTTTACTTTGAATTTGGATTTCTGAAAACTTGGAAGGAGAATTGATCTCTCTTCTTCCTTGTTCTTGCTTGAGCACTCTTGACTTCTTGTTTTGGATCTTGGGTGAAGAATTGAAGAAATTCTGTTTCAATCTCACCTTGAGATCTCTTGTTTAATCCTTCTGTAAAATTCTAAGAAACTTTGATTTACATTTCAAATTCTGTTTACTGCTTTCTCTCTTCTACTTCTTCTACAACTTACTTTTCCATTTCTTTTGCAATTGTTCTTGTTGGATCGAGGAAGGATTTGAGATCTAGACTTGTTTTCTAGTCTCCTCCACTATTGAGATCTTTAATTTCTCTTTTAATTTCTGCAATTGAGCTACATTTACTTTCTGTTTTAATTCTTCAAGCATTTTTACTTTTTTGTTTGAGATCTACTTAAATTCAACTCATCTTTGGCTCTTCTGTTTATTGCAATTTACTTCTGCTTGTTTAATTTTCTACAATTCCAGCTCCCAATTCCTTTTATAATTCAAGCTATTTACCTTTTTTGCAACCTAAGCTTCTGCAATTTAATTTACTTATTCTTTAAGATTTAGCACTTTTACTTTCTGTTCTCTTTAATTTACTGTAATTCTTCCCGCTCCCTTTAGAATTCATACAATCTAGCTTCTGTCAATTACAAACAACTCAAACCAATACTTGATTCGCTTGACTAAATCAACCACTAAACTAAAATTTCTCAATCCTTCAATCCCTGTGGAATCGACCTCACTCATGTGAGTTATTATTACTTGATGCGACCCGGTACACTTGCCAGTGAGTTTTGGATATTGGAATTCGTTTCCCAAAATATCCATCAGCTTGTAGGTGAAAAAATGGTGGAAAGAGGAATTTTTGGCACACTTTTGAAGTTTGGGCACGCTTTGGACCTTAGGCCACGTTTTGAAAAGCGTGGCGCATCAAAGCTCACAAGGAGCGCTCAAAGTTTCAAACTGAGCGCCCAAGAGAGGAACCAAGCGCATGCATCAAGGCAAGGCACAGCAAGGAGTAGCGCTCAAAGATTTGAGCGTAGCGCTCCATTTTCCTCACTTTTGCGTGCCTTTCATCAAAGAGAAAGCACCAAATGATGCAGCACAAACCAAAGGCCAAGGGCTAGCGTTCAAAAACTCAAGTGTAGCGCTCTATTTCTCTCACTTTCTTGCGCTTAACCAAGGCACACAAGGCTCTTGCCCAAGAAATTTAAGGAAGCCAAGTGCTCTCACCAAGGCTCGAAGAGGGGAACTAAGACAAGGGGGAGTGTGGCACTCAAAAATTGAGCGCAGGGCTCACTTAGTGAACGCTATGGGCTAGGGAGGCACACCAAATTGATAAGGCAAAGAGTGAACGTTATGCTCACTATACCAAACAGAGCGCTCCCCTGGAAGGTCCGCACACACCAATCCAATTGAACCAAAGCCAAACCGGACCCATGCTTCCACTTCAATTGAACCAAAGCCAAACCGGACCCATCCTTCTTCAAATCCATTTCTCATTCAAGGCCAACTTTTAAAAGCCCACTCCAAGCTTTGAAGACCAAAATAGAAAGTGTATAAATAGGATTAAGTTTGATTTGTAAAGGACCTTTTGCTCAATTTTTAGTTTTACCTTTAGCTCACTTTTTTATTTTCAATTGTTTTGAATTTGGGATTTGGGAATTTGGATCTGAGTTTTTCCTTCTGTTTTCATTTTCATTCTTCTGCAACTTCTACTTTTCTGTTTTGGATCTTGAATTGAGATTGAAGAGCTCCATTAATTCAAATTCTAAGAATCATCTTTTACTCTTCCTCTCAAATGATCTAAGGATTGGGTTTAAATCTTCTCTGCTGTTTTCAATTTCAATTTCTTCTGTAAATTTCTCTTCTGCTTGATCAAGAGAGTAATTGAGATTTAGACCTGTTTCAAATCTCATTACTCTTCTTCGATCTTCAATTTCTCTTTAAGATTTCACAATTGACTCAAGTTTTCTTGCTATTTTGTCTCTTGAAGATGTTCTTGCTACTGAGATCTAGATCTGGATTCTTGCATCTCAAAGCTTTCTGATTTACTTTAGTTTGCAATTTCTTGTTCAATTTTAAATCCAAGCACCCAAATCCTTTTACTTTTCAAGCAATTTACATTTCTCAGCAATTTAGATTCAGCAAATTTACATTTCTTGCACTTTAAGTTTCAGCTATTTACTTTTCTTGCAATTTAAGTTTTAGTTCATTTACTTTCTTGTACTCTAAGTTTCATGCAATTTAATCTTTCTGCACCTTTAGATTCAGTCAATTTACCTTCTGCACTCTATTTTTCTGCTCAATTTATATTCTGCACTTCTATTTACTTGCAATTTAGCTTCTGTCAACCAAAATCACTCAATTCATCAACTATTCGCTTAACTAAATTCATCACCTAACTAAAATTGCTCAATCCATCAATCCCTGTGGGATCGACTTCACTCTTGCGAGTAATTACTACTTGATGTGACCCGGTACACTTGCCGGTGAGTTTTGGTGTGGAATCTAATTTCCACCCATCAAGGGGGGAGCTTCTCTCTCTAGAAACTAAGAGAAAAATATCATAAAAACTAAACCTAATTGCCCCCTTCATTCCTCTTCACTTTGGCCTTAAATAGCTTCAGAAAATGAGTTGGATTGGGTTTTGGAGGCCCAGAATTCACCCCCAGCGATTTGCATTAATGAGCTCACGTGCAGGGACCTGTGCGGACGCACAGACGCGTGCGTCCGCACATATGCTAAAAATTGACCTGTGCGAACGCACAAGTACATGTGCGTATGCACAGGTAGACTTATGTCCATGGTGCGCGGAAATTGTGATTACACTTTAATTATGTAAAATTTATCGCTCTTTCTTTCCCTGGTAATGGCGCCAAAAACATGATGCCCATACCATGGTTCACAACTTCGCACAACTAACCAGCAAGTGCACTGGGTCGTCCAAGTAATACCTTACGTGAGTAAGGGTCGAATCCCACGGAGATTGTTGGTATGAAGCAAGCTATGGTCACCTTGCAAATCTCAGTCAGGTAGGGTTAAATGTGATTGGATTAGATAATTAAAAGATAAACAATAAGGGATAGAAATACTTATGTAATCCATTGGTGAGAATTTCAGATAAGCGAATAGAGATGCTTTTCGTTCCTCTGAACCTCTGCTTTCCTTCTGTCTTCATCCAATCAGTCTTACTCCTTTCCATGGCTGGCTTTATGTGATACATCATCATTGTCAATGGCTACTTTCGGTCTTCTCTCGGGAAAATGATCCAAATGCCCTGTCACGGCACGGCTAATCGTTTGGAGGCATCACCCTTGTCAATGGCTTCATCTTATCCTCTCAGTGAAAATGGTCAACGCACCCTGTCACAGCACGGCTATTCATCTGTCGGTTCTCGATCATGCTGGAATAGGATTTACTATCCTTTTGCATCTGTCACTACGCCCAGCAATCACGAGTTTGGAGCTCGTCACAGTCATTCATTCATTGAATCCTACTCGGAATACCACAGACAAGGTTTACACCTTCCGGATTCTCTTGAATGCCGCCATCATTCTAGCTTACACCACGAAGATTCTGATTAAGAGATCTAAGAGATACTCATTCAATCTAATGTAGAACGGAAGTGGTTGTCAAGCACGCATTCATAGGGAATGATGATGACTGTCACGTTCATCACATTCAGGTTGAAGTGCGAATGAATATCTTAGAAGCGAAACAAGATGAATTGAATAGAAAACAGTAGTACTTTGCATTAATCTTTGAGGAACAGCAGAGCTCCACACCTTAATCTATGGAGTGTAGAAACTCTACCGTTGAAAATACATAAGTGATAATGGAGTTCAATGGTCTCGGCCCCAGAGGGGGAACCGGAGTAACCAAGACTACTATGATCCGAAGATAAAACTCAGGATGTCAAATACAATAGTGAAATGTCCTATTTATAATAAACTAGCTACTAGGGTTTACAGAAGTAAGTGATTGATGCATAAATCCACTTCCGGGGCCCACTTGGTTTGTGCTTGGGCTGAGCTTGAGTGTTGCACGTGTAGAGGTCCTTCTTGGAGTTGAACGCCAGTTTTTGTGCCAGATTTGGGCAGAGAGCTGGTGTTGAACGCCAGTTTGCGTCATCTAAAATTGGCCAAAGTATGGACTATTATACATTTCTGGAAAGCCCTGGATGTCTACTTTCCAACGCAATTGAAAGCGTGCCATTTCGAGTTCTGTAGCTCCAGAAAATTCACTTTGAGTGCAGGGAGGTCAGAATCCAACAGCATCAGCAGTCCTTCTTCAACCTCTGAATCTGATTTTTGCTCAAGTCCCTCAATTTCAGTCAGAAAATACCTGAAATTACAGAAAAACACACAAACTCATAGTAAAGTCCAGAAATGTGAATTTAACGTAAAAACTAATGAAAACATCCCTAAAAGTAACTAGATCCTACTAAAAACATACTAAAAATAATGCCAAAAAGTGTATAAATTATCCGCTCATTAGTCTACTATAGCAAATTGCATATCATTTTGAAGCTCTGGGCATTAGCTTTCTAATGCCTCTGGAACCGCCTCATTTAGACCTATGTAGCTCAAGTTATGACCAATTTAGTACAGAGAGGTCAGGGCTGGTAGCTTTCCAAATCCTTCATTTCTTGAATTCTTCCACTTTGTATGCTTTCCTTCCACTTTCTCAAGCCATTCTTGCCTTCAAAACCTAAAATCACTCAAACAAATATATCAAGGCATCGAATGGGAGAAAAGTGAATTAAAATTGGCAATTTGAGCATGAAAAGCATATTTTTCACAATTAAGCACAATTAGGAAAGAATTCACAAAAGCATGCTATTTCGGCGAATAAATGTGGGTTTTTGTGATGGAATCCACTCAAATCAAACCAAAATATATCGTAAAATATAGATTCATCAATTTCCCCACACTTAAACGAAGCATGTCCTCATGTTAAACCAACCAAAGGAGATGAATGAAGGGGTAATTATTAATGCAACTATCTACGTGCATGTAACTATACTAAATGCTATCTATATATCTACACTATGATTCCTATTGAGTTTGGCAAAAACAAACAAAAGAATCTCAATCAATCCAAAGTAGGAGCTTAGGGCCAAGACAAGGGAAATATAGCAATATGATCAATGTCCAAAGATTGATTTGAAATTTCTAAAATTCATTTCAACAACTTGCAAGACGACATAAGATAGGCAGTGGAAACATAGAATTGAGCAATCGAAACCCTCACCGGATGTGTTTACACTCTAATCGCTCAGTGTGTAGGGTTTAATCACTCAATCCTCCTTTAATCATGTTTTTCAAAGATTTGCAAGGCATCTAACAATCAACTAATATTTGATGAATGAATGCAAATATCATGAGGTCTTTTGAGGGTTGTAATAGGGCTTAGGTAAGGGTAGGATTAATATGGTTAAGTGGGCTATTAGATTGGATCTTTGATTAGCTCAAGCATCCCACCTAATCCTATATATCATCCTATATACATAACAAAACAATCCTAGCTACCCATTTATCCCTTTCTCACATTCACTCATGCATCCTTCTTTTTAATTCAACCACATATGCATCTCCTATTTTCATTCTTTTTATCTTTTCTTCTCTTTTTTTTTTCTTTTTTTCTCTCTTTATGTACATTAAACTTTCTTTCTTTATCATATAAGAGAGATGCATATGTTTTGAGTAATGAATGCATGAGTGTTTACCCATTCTCAATGAACACCCAAAGCACTAACTACCAATGTTTCCCACAAATTCTCCCATACTTGATTAACACACACACACTCAAACCCAAGCTAATTAAAGATACAATTCAAGGACATAATGGTTTTTCACTTAGGGCAAATGATGTGCTTAAAATGAGAACAAATAGGAATTAAAGACTCAAAGAGTAGTTTACAAGGATAGATGTAAGGGTTGGCCATATAGGTTTGTGAGTTTAATTAAAAATGGCCTCAATCATACTAAATGCATTCAAAACAACAAATATAGGACATATAGATTAAAGCAAATCAAAGATCACAATCATAAAAGGATTATAACACACAAGAACAAAATTTTGTGGTTGATGTGCAACCACACAATTAAAGCTCAAATCTCACTTGGTATTTTGTTCAAGCTCTTTTCTATGTCCCATAACAAAGAATACTTTAAGCAAGTTCAAAAATAATTTTCAAATCTAATCAATGGAATGCCCAAAAAGAGATTTCTTGAAAATTCTTTGTTGCTTTACCAAACTTATTCAATCTAACATACAACATGCAAGTATGTACTACCATAATACTATATGCATTAAAGAAATATATACAAACAAAATAAACAAAGTGCAAATAAGAACAAAAATTGCAAAAATTGAAGAAAAAGAACAAAAAGAGTATTGCAAAGTGTCTAAGAAGAGAAAATTTTTTACCCTCGTTGAAGTTAGCGATCCTCCCCCACACTTAAATAATGCACGGTCCTCCGTGCACGCACACGGTCCAAGGGTAAAGGGCTTTGAGGCTCCACCTTCTGCGGGTGGGCTCCGGGGGCTCCGGGTTGCTATATAAAGACATAAACAACAATTGAGGAGAAGTAAGTTTGTGTGGTATGATGAAAGGCAATGTGTGTATTCTAAATGCGCGCACAATTTAGAATACAACACATTGATCGAGTAAAATAATAACCACAAAAGCAAGATAAGTAGCATGTTCCCTAATTAAGTAGTCCTAGGTTGCAAATAATAGATAAGCAAAACTTAAGGCACAAACAACCTAGGTAACCACAACTAAAGTGAATTCGTTATAAAACATATTGAATAGTGAGATTATGCAAGTGAAAGCGCAAAGTGAATAGAAAATGGCACAATCAACAATAACCAAGTCCATGATGAAAAGAGGCTACTTATTCATTCTTAGAAATAATGAAATAATCACATGCATAAGGTGCTTGTTACAAAAAGTGACAAGTCTTGATAAGAATCAGGTCAAGTCAACTCAAAAAAATGCAAAGCATTAACAAGGAACAAATACCTTGTCATGTGATCATATTCACTTAAGAACCATGATGACTAAGTAGCTCAACTCAAATCACTAAAGTAAAAGTGCACAATTCAAGATGCCACAAAAGGATATAGTCTAATACATATGGTCATGACAACATATGAATCAAACTAACAATATATATAGGCAATTAAACAAAAACTCAATGCTCAATGCACATATCCATCAAACTTAAAACCAAATTCAAGCAAGAAGAAACCCAAAAGCCAACATCAACCAAACACTTGCAATTTATTTAATCAAGAACAATTAAACTAAAACAAATATAATAACTAAAATAAAAATGAAATGTAATGGAAAGCATCTAGAATAGGTAGAAAAGAGGGAAAAAGCAAGAGAAGAGAGGGGTAGAAAAGAAAAGAAGAGGAGAAGTAGAGAGAAGAGAAGAAAAGAAGTAAAGTGTGAGAAAACAGGGGTGTGCGCACGCACAGGGTAGTGTGCGTACGCACGCAAGGATGAAAATGCGGTTGTGCTTGCGCACACCAACGTGCGGGAGCTACGAACAGAATGAGCATAAGAGCCTGTGCGCACGAACAAAGGCGTGTGCAGGCACACAGAAGGGGAAAAGAGAGGGTGTTCCCACGCACAAGAGGTGCGTGCGCTGCGAGCAGAGAGGGTTCCAGAGGTTGTACGTGCGCACGCTGGTGTGCGCCTGCACAGGAAGGTTTTTTTTTTGACATGGAAAGGATCATGCGTGCGCGCGCACACAGGTCCGTGTGCACGCACAAGAGCGGAGGGGCAGGGGTTCACGCGCACGAGCTGTGCCAACGCTCCTACCAGAGTGGTTGCAAGTTGGCGTGCAGACGCACACGTCTGTGCGGCCGCACAAGAAGTGCGAAAAAGGGGCATGTGTGCGTACGCATAGGTACGTGCAGACGCACAGGTCACAGGAAATAGGGGAATGCGCGTGCACAAGGCGTGCTAGCACTACGACCAGGGCAAAATAGGATGGTGTGCGTATGCACAGGTGGGTGCGTACGCACAGGAAGTGAAAAATTGTTGTTGCGTGCGTGCGCGCAGCCGCACATGCCCTGTTTTTTCCAAAAATTTTTCTTCAACAATCTAAGGTACCAAGCCTTAGTTCAATCAAAACCAAACACCAAAACATGCAAGAACCCATAAATTCATTATCCAAACCAAAATTAACTTACAAAGCTCAAAATTGAACTAATTCTAATTTAACCAACCAAACAAACATGCAATAAACGAAAATATATACACAAAGAGAAGGGTAGGAATGATGTTACCAAGCACTTTTATTTAATGTCTTTAAGTTAGACAATTGGGAGAGCCTTTGCTATGGTGGCTTGTGCTTGACTTCTCCACCAATTCTTGAATGTCCAATGTCCTCTCGGATCCCAATCCTAACCATCAACAAAGACAACCAAAAAGCAAGCTATTTACAATATTCACATATATACAATAGCCAAAAGCATACACCATTGCAACTCCCCGGCAACGGCGCCAAATTTGACGACAGCCAATTTGCATAGGTTAGGAATTTGATTATCAAATGGAATTGGTGTTGTGAGTATAGTCCTAACCCAACAAATTGACAATCAATCAAATGTTATCAAAATACAAAACAAATTATAACCGAGAGTATTTAGCTCCCGGGTCGTTCTCCCTGGGAGTTGCAATTAAGTGTACAATTATTGGCTATGAAGGAGAGAGCATGGGGGATTGGGAATGAAAGCAAGAGAGCAAGAAAGAAATGTAAATAGCAAGAAATTAAATGAGCATGCAAGAATGGTAAATGGCAACTCTTGGTAAGAAGTGGGTAATCTAGGTTTCCTATCCTAGATATGGACCACAAACATGGCAATTGTGTGGAATCAATCCAAATTAATCAATCCTCCTTGAGAATTAGTCAAAAGCATAATTGATCTCAATCCATAAGTCCTAGTCAACTCACTAATTACTTAATGAAAGACTAGCGTCAATGGAAACCAAACCAATTAACTATTCTCACACAATGCAGAATGGACATCCACAACTCAATTCCACCCAAACATCCAATTTCTCAACCAAGAGTGTGAAAACTAAACATGCAAGAAATTAAGCATCAAAGCAATAAAAGTTAAAGCAATTAAATGCAAAGAAAGGAAATGGCAAGAAAGTAACTTAACATGCAAGAAAGTAAATGAAAGCAAGTAAAAGTCAAAGCAATAAAACTTCAAATGCAAGAAACCTCTTGGCAAGCAATTGAGGACTAAGGCTACCTATCCTAGCCATTGACCACAAACATATGATGATTATGAAGAGTTAATCCTACTTAGTCAACCTTACATCGAAGATAAGTCAAATAGGCATAGTTGATTTCAATCCCTAAGTCCTATGTCAACACAAAAGGGGTCACATAGAGTCAAGGGAGACCAAATCAACTAACTACTCTAATGTATCAAATAAGAATGGACATCAATAGCTCAAGGAACACCAAAGTCAACGATTTCAAGCCAAGAGTGAATAAAAACTAGGTGAAAACTAAGCCAAGCATTTTATCAAACACCTGGTGTGCATGAGAATAAAATAATATTAAAATGCATTAAAATGAATTCTAAAGCTACCAAAGCAAGAAAATAGCAATAAAAACTAAAGGAAGCAATAAATGACATGGAAACATAAATTTGCATTAATTGGAATTAAAATAACAAAAGTGTTCATAACATGAAAATTAACATAAAAGAGAAATAAGAAAAGAGATGAAGAAGATAAAGATAAGAAAGCATAGAAACATAAATGAAACTACACTAAAACAAGAATTAAAGTGCTGAAATTAAAAGGAAACTAAGCTAAAAATCCTAATTCTAGAGAGAGGGGGGAGCTTCTCTCTCTAGAAACTAAGAGAAAAACATCATAAAAACTAAACCTAATTGTCCCCCCCTTCATTCCTCTTCACTTTGGCCTTAAATAGCTTCAGAAAATGAGTTGGATTAGGTTTTGGAGACCCAGAATTCGCCTCCAGTGATTTGCATTAATGAGCTCACGTGCAGGGACCTGTGCGGACGCACAGACGCGTGCGTCCGCACATATGCTGAAAATTGACCTGTGCGGACGCACAAGTACCTGTGTGTATGCACAGGTAGACTTATGTCCACTACAGCAAATTACATATCATTTTGAAGCCCCAGACGTTAGCTTTCCAATGCCGCTGAAACCGCAAGATTTGGACCTCTGTAGCTCAAGTTATGACTAATTTAGTACAGAGAGGTCATGGTTGGCAGCTTTCCAAATCCTTCATTTCTTGAATTCTTCCACTTTGTATGCTTTCCTTCCACTTTCTCAAGCCATTCTTGCCTTCAAAACCTTAAATCATTCAAACAAATATATCAAGGCATCGAATGGGAGAAAATTGAATTAAAATTGGCAATTTAAGCATGTATTTTTCACAATTAAGCACAATTAGGAAAGAATTCACAAAAGCATGCTATTTAGGCGAATAAATGTAGGTTTATGTGATGGAATCCACTCAAATCAAACCAAAATATATCATAAAATATGGATTCATCACACAACCCATGCTAGCGCTCCCAACAGACTGGCTTCCCCAACGTGTGCATGCACACAGGTCTGTGCATACGCACAGGTTGCAATTTTTCATTGGTGTGTGTGCGCACAAGTTGTGCTAGCGCTGCAAGCAGATTACCTTCCTATGCGTGTGCGTAAGCACAAGTCTGTGCGTGCGCACAGGTCAAAATTCTCGCAGAGGTGTGCGTACGCACAAGGCTGTGCATACGCACATACCAGAATTCACCAAATTCTGCAGCTTTGCAGAATTTCAGATTTTTAACACCAACTTTGAATGATCATAACTTCCTCTACAAAAAATCAAATTTTACAAACTTTATATCAAATTGAAGGGTTTTCAATAAGCTCTAATTTCAAACAAATTCCAATCAATTTTGAAAACTGAGATAAAAGTTATGATCGAACAAAGTTCACCAAAAACCAACCTTTACCGAAAGTGCACAATTTACCAAATTACTTATTGATAAACCACTATTTTATGGTTTATATTGTGTTTAATTGTGTGGTTTTGTCATGATCCTTTCCCACTTATTCATCAATTTAGCATGCATTTAGATTTCCTTCCTAAATTCAGTACATGTTTGAAAATTACTTCCTAGAGACTTTAATTATTTACTTTTAATTCTCCTTTATTCCATTCGATGCCGTGATCTGTGTGTCAAGTGTTTCAGGCCGTATAGGGCATGAATGAGATGGAGATTAGAGAGGAAGCTAGCAAAAATGGGAGGAACACAAGAATTTGAGGAGATAACCAGCGAGAAGTGACGCAGTCGCATGGCTCACGCGACCGCGCGAAGGAGCACAAATCGCAGTGACGCGGCCGCATGGCTTGCGCGGCCGCGCGAATTGGAAAGCGCAAGCGACGCGTCCGCATGGATGATGCAATCGCGTGACATGTGCGATCTGCATAATCTGCAGAATTCGATGGGGGCGATTTTGGACCTTATTTCGGCCCACTTTTTGGCCCGGAACAGCAGACTAGAGTCAGAGAATATGCAGAAACAACATACACATTGATTCAGTAGTTTTAGATCCAGTTTTTCACTCTCTTAGGTTTTTCTCTCTAGTTTTTAGGATTTTAATTTTCAATTGATCTTAGCATTGGAACATTGAGAAGAGTTATTTCCACATCAAGACTTCATCACTCTAGTTTGTTCTCTTAACTTGGTTTTATTCTTCCATGTTCTTTGTTATGTTCAATTTTGTCATTCAGATACTTTTATGATTAATTAATGCAAGGATTATTTCTCTTTAATTCAATTTCAATTCCAATAATCATGTCTTCTTTTAATTCCCTTTCATGTGCCATGGATCCTTTATTTACAATGCGTGAGTAGTTTCATTACTTGATAGGGAGTTGATTAAAAAGGAACTCTTGAGTTGGAAGGATCGAAGGAGAAATTTATAGTTGGGTTAAATGTTGGATTGCTATCCTGTCACCAACGCCAATCCCTTTGAACTAAGTGGGTTGTAATTCGTGAATAGATTTGGCAGTCCAACTTGTTTGACTTTCCCTTACCTAGTAAAGGATAACTAAACAGAGTAACCGTTAATTATAAATCAATCTTAAAAATCACTCCATCAATGATAGAGATTCTAACTGATCAATTCCCAGTCAAGGCTTTTATTTATATTATTTAAAATTCCTCAATTTAAATTCCAATTTACTTAGCTCAACTTCTTGGAACATCTGATTAATAAAATAGCACACTTTTCTGCAACTCGTTGGGAGACGACCTGGGACTTAAAACTCCCAGTAATTTTAATTTAAACTCTCTGTGACATATTTCTAAATTGATAGGTAGATTTTCGGTGAGTTAAGAACTATACTTGCAACGTAACCATTTTAATAAATTTTTAATTCACCAGCTTCTGCTTCCCATCAATTTTTGGCGCCGTTGCCGGGGAGTTGCAACAGAGTGCTAATTTTATTAGTTAGAATTTATTTATTTGCATTTTATTTAATTTTGCTACTATGAGCTGCATGTTTCTTCCGTCAAATGACGCGTTCACTTCCTGATCCGCGCTTGCTAATATTCGATCCTGAAATTGAAAGAACAATTTCACGAATAAGGCGAGAACAGCGTAGGTTAGCCCACTATGAGGGCGGATCCGAAAGTGAATTTGAGGAAGAAACCAGCCCCCGTTCTACTGATTCGGTTGTTTTACGCGCAGAAAACATGGCAGCTAGAAGAGTTTCCATTCAGGAGGAAGGAGCTCCTGATTTTACGATGCAACCATTTCAAGCGCATCATCTAGCGGTAGCTACGGATTTTGAAATAAAGACCGCACTGCTAAATTTGATGCCCAAGTTTCATGGCCTACCTGCTCAAGAGCCTATCAAGCACTTGAGAGATTTCCAGGCAGCCTGTTCTATTGTCAGGCGTGATGGCACTGATGAAACTTCAATTCTGCTGAAAGCTTTTCCATTCTCTCTTAAGGGAAAAGCAAGAGAGTGGTACTACACTCAACCTCTAGCAAACGTATCCAACTGGGATACACTCAGAAAGGAGTTTCTGGAGAAATTCTTTCCATCTGAAGTTACTGATAAACTGAGGAAGGATATCTCTACAATTGTTCAGGACGACAATGAGACTCTCTTTGAATACTGGGAGCGCTTCAATAATCTTTTGGAAGCATGCCCCCACCACATGATTGACAAGATCGTGCTACTCAGCTATATCACACAAGGTATGAGACCCCAAGATAAGACCACATTGGAAAGTGCCAGCAATGGGTCTATAAAGAAGTACAAGACCACTGATGAAGCTTGGCAATTGATCAGTGATTTAGCTGAATCTACTCGGAAACACAGACAGAAGCAAGGTCGTTCAAAAGCCGTTGCAGAAGTATCTTCTGGCATAGAGACTGCTGCTCTAAATCGAAGCATCTGTGAGATGACCAACCTGCTGAAGCAAATGCAGCTGAATCAACAAGCTCAGCAAACTCAACCGCAGCAAAACCAACAACTAGTTCCACAAAGAATTTGCTGAATTTGTGCTGATTACATCCATTACACTGATGAATGCCCGCAGCTTCAACAAGAAGAGAACATGGTGGCATCCACTCACAACTTCTATGACCGCTACAACCAAGGGTACAATCAAAGTGGAAATAATAACCATGGATGGCAGGACAATTCAAACCAGAATTAAAGGGACAACAATAATAGGGGAGGCAGAGATAATCAGGAAAATCAGAGGTGGAATAATAACAACAACAGGCAGCAAAATCAACCTTACCGAGCACCTCACCTGAGGCAAAACCAAGGACCACCGAACAATCAGCAGCAAACCTCTCAATTTACTCATTCTTCTGTATCTTCTAATGAAGATTTATTACAAGCTTTTGAGAAAAGACAACTGGCCATGGAAAATACCATCGTGAACAATATTAACGCCAGTCTGAATGGTTTCACCTCTACTCTATAAGCTTTATTGACACAACTTAGTTCAGCACAAAATTCCAGTAACCAACCTTCTAGCACCACTGAAATTCCCTCTCAACCATTACCCAATCCAAAGGGAGGCATTAATGCCATCACCCTGAGGTCCGGAACCACACTGCAGGAGAGGAATCAGGAGGAACCAAGCTCACCAGAATACGCCTCAGCTGAAGAGGTGGTAGAAATCGAAGATGTTGAAGAGGAAGAGGACATACAGGACATAGCTGAAGAAGAGATAGCTCAACCACAGGAAGAAGCACAAAAAGGCGCAGGCACCACAGAAAACACTACTCCCATTCCATTTCCACAACTCGCAAGGAAGCCCAGGAAGCAGCTGGAACCTGATCCTAAAATGGTAGAAATATTCAAAAAGGTTGAGGTAACTGTTCCCCTTTTTGATGTTATTCAGCAGGTACCTAAATATGCAAAGTTTCTAAAAGACTTATGTATCCATAAAGACAAAATTAATGAATTAGAAGCTATTCCTTTAGGTAGTTCTATATCTGCTTTAATGGGAGGATTACCTGAAAAATGTAGTGATCCAGGTCCTTGCATAGTTAGTTGTACTATTGGTGGTGTAGTAATTTATGATTGCATGTGTGATTTAGGAGCATGTGTTAGTATAATGCCTTTGTCTATATATGATGTTTTAAGGCTCCCTCCCTTAAAAAGGTCGGCAGCTCATTTTGTGTTAGCAGATAAAAGCATTATTACAGTGGCTGGAGTTGCTGAAGATGTTTTGGTGAATATTAAAGGGCTCACATTTCCCACTGATTTTTACATCTTGGAGATGCCCCATAATGATTCAGATAAGCCATCATCAATCCTACTTGGAAGACCATTCCTGAAGACATCAAAATTCAAATTGGATGTTTTTTCAGGAACATACTCCTTTGAAATAGATGGCCGCATAGTGATCTTCAATCTGAATGGAGTCATTGACAACCCCCCAGAAGATCGTTCTATCTTCCAATGTGATGTCATAGACGAGAGTGTGGCTGAAGTTCAAAAAGAAGAGTTTGAAGAGAGGCACACTAGACAAGATCCAAGTGTGGGGACCCTCTTAACTGACAATGAGGACACTTCGCCATTTTCGCAAGCCCCAGATAATCCAAAGCCTACCCATGATCAAAAGTTAGAATTGAAACCTCTCCCTCCACATCTCAAATATGCTTACCTTGAGGATGAGCAGAAGCTTCCGGTTATTATTGCAAGAGAACTGACCTCTCAACAAGAAGAGCAGTTACTTGATGTGCTGAGGAAGCATAAGAAAGCAATTGGGTGGAGTTTGGCAGACATAGTGGGAATCGACCCTCAAGTATGCGAGCACAGAATATTTTTAGAAGAGGGAGCAAGACCTGTCCGTCAACCCCAGAGAAGATTGAATCCCACCATCATGGAAGTTGTCAAAAAGGAAGTGACCAGATTATTGGAAGCCGGTATCATATATCCCATTTCAGACAGTGAATGGGTAAGTCCAGTACAAGTGGTGCCTAAGAAGTCCGGAGTCACTACCGTGAAGAATGAGCATGGAGAGCTCATAGCAACTAGAGTTCAGAATGCTTGGAGAGTCTGCATTGATTACAGGCGTCTCAACCAAGCTACCCGTAAGGATCACTACCCACTTCCATTCATTGATCAAATGCTGGATCGCCTGTCAGGTAAATTACATTATTGCTTTTTAGATGGTTACACAGGTTATTTCCAGATTCATATAGCTCCTGAGGATTAGGAAAAGACTACTTTTACATGTCCTTTTAGGACTTATGCTTATAAGAGAATGCCCTTTGGCTTGTGCAATGCACCAGCTACTTTCTAAAGGTGCATGATGAGCCTTTTCTCTGATCTTATTGAGGACTGTATGGAAGTTTTTATGGACGATTTTAGTGTTTATGGTGATTCTTTTAACCTTTTCTTAGATGGATTATCTAGAGTATTAGATAGATGTGTTGATACAAACCTTGTATTGAATTTCGAAAAATGCCACTTTATGGTAAAGCAAGGGATTGTATTAGGACATGTGGTATCTAATAATGGCATTTCTGTAGACCCAGCAAAGGTGAATGTTATTTCTACTTTACCTTACCCCTTTTCTGTGAGGAAAGTCCGTTTGTTCCTTGGCCATGCAGGTTTCTACAGGAGATTTATTAAGGACTTTAGTAAGGTGGCACTTCCCTTATCCAGATTACTGCAGAAGGACATTGAGTTCGAGTTCAGTGAAGATTGCAAACAAGCATTTGATAAGCTGAAGACTGCTCTAACTCAAGCCCCAATTGTGAGAGGACCCGACTGGAGCCAGCCATTTGAAATCATGTGCGATACTTCCAACCATGCAGTAGGAGCAACGCTGGCTCAGCGTGAAGGTAAGGATCCTTTTGTTATTGCCTATGCGTCTAAGACTTTAGACACTGCCCAGTCCAATTATACTACTACTGAGAAAGAGCTACTTGCTATTGTTTTCGCTCTGGATAAATTCCGAGCTTATTTACTTGGTACTAGAGTAGTAATATATTCGGACCATGCAGCTCTAAAGTATTTATTAGCTAAAAAGAAATCCAAACCAAGACTTATACGTTGGATACTGCTGTTACAAGAATTTGATTTAGAAATAAAGGATAGGAGTGGTAATCAAAATTTAGTAGCAGACCACTTGAGTCGCCTTGAACATATTAAGGATGATTCTACTCCTATAGATGATAATTTTCCTTTTGACAACCTGCAAGCAGTATCTGAGGTAGTCCCTTGGTACGCACCTGTTGCTAATTATTTAGTTAGCCGCACATTTCCTCCACATTTCTCTAAACATCAAAGAGACAAGCTGAAAAGCGAGTCTAAATATTATATATGGGATGACCCATATTTATGGAGATGTGGCGCTGACCAGATAATTAGACGATGTGTACCTCAATCAGAATTCCAGTCCATTTTAGAGGCCTGTCACTCATCTGAGAGTGGAGGACACTTTGGCCCTCAGAGAACAGCTAGAAAGATCTTGGACTGCGGATTCTGGTGGCCTACTCTTTTTAGAGATACTGCTGAGTTTTGTAAATCTTGTAACCCATGCCAGAAATTTGGTAACATATCCAAGAGGGATGAGATGCCTCAATAATATATGCTTTTCTGTGAAATTTTTTATGTTTGGGGCATTGACTTCATGGGTCCATTTCCAAATTCTAGTGGATATTTTTATATATTGTTAGTTGTGGATTATGTTTCCAAATGGGTGGAAGCAATTCCTACCCGCACTGATGATGCTAACACTGTTGTTTCCTTTGTGAGAAACCATATTATATGCCGCTTTGGATCACCACGAGCGATCGTGAGCGATCAAGGCACCCATTTTTGTAACAGGAGACTCACAGGATTGATGAAGAAGCATGGGATAGTCCATAAAGTTGCAATAGCTTACCACCCCCAAACTAATGGGCAAGCCGAGGTGTCAAACAGAGAAATTAAGCGTATCCTGCAGAAGATAGTAAAGCCTCATAGAAAAGACTGGAGCACCAGACTACAAGATGTACTATGGGCATATAGAACAGCATACAAGACACCCATTGGGATGAGTCCCTTTCGCCTAGTTTATGGAAAAGCTTGCCATCTTCCAGTTGAAATCAAACACAGAGCCTTCTGGGCAGTTAAGGAGTGCAACATGGAAATTGAGAAAGCCGGAACTGAAAGAAAGTTGCAACTACCGGGACTGGAGAACCTTCGCCTAGAAGCTTATGAGAACTCCAGAATATACAAGGAAAAGATGAAAGTTGTGCATGATCAAAACATCAAGAAGAGAGAGTTCCAACCTGGAGATTTTGTTCTCCTTTACAAATCTCGACTGAGGCTCATGCCCGGTAAGTTGAGATCAAAATGGGAAGGTCCATACAGAATAGAGAAGGCTGAACTGTACGGAGTTTATCACCTAAGCCATCCTTCAAGTTCTGAACTTATTAAGGTTAATGGACACCGCCTAAAGCTGTACCATGGTGAGAAGGTGCAGAAAAATAAGGAGCTTGAGATCTTCCACTTGGAAGATCCCCACATAGCAGCAGATTGAGCTAGTAGAGCATCCAACTTACGGACGTAAAAGCAAAGTGCTTGGTGGGAGACAACCCACTGCGGTATGATCGTTCCTTTCTTCACTTTTAGTTTTTCTTCTTTAATAACTCTTCACTTTATTAGTGCTTCCGTGCTCTTTCAATTACATGTCTTTATATTTCTCTTTAAAAAAAAATTTTTTTCGCCGCGCGACACGATCGCACCAGCGACGCGTCCGCGTGGCAGGAGGTGTAAAGAAAAATAAAAATGAACAGAAAGTTACGCAGGAGGAGCGCTGGAGTCATGCCAATGGCACAAATTACTCCACGCGACCGCGTCGCATGAAAATCATGGCCTCCCACGCGACTGCGTGCCCTGCATTTTCGACGTAAAAGGGTGCACAATGCTATATTGTGCGAGAGTGGTGCTGGATTAGTGCTGGAAGCACAATCCTTGTCACGCGACCGTGTCGCCGACGCGGCCGCGTCAATTATTTTCTGACGCACACTCACGCGATCGCATGACCCACGCGATCGCGTCACCCAATTTTGGCAATTAAAATGAATCAAACAGAGAGTTGTGCTGGAGCGAGGCTGCACTCGCGCCAGCAGCGCAACATAGGTCACGCGACTGCGGGACAGACGCGATCGCGTCCCCTTCCCTAATGCGTCCCCACGCGAACGCGTGCTCCAGGCGGCCGCGTCGCATGCGCCGCATAGCTAAACCCCAATTGCCAAATTATCTTATCTTTCTTTCCTCCAAATCCTAATTTTTCTTTTCCCTCCTTCTTTCTTCTTTCCCCCTTCTCCTTTCTATCTCACTCTCTCTCTTTCTCCTCCATTAACAAGGTTTTACCTTCTTCTTCCTTCTTCTCTTTTCTATCATTCTTATTATATTATGTATATATTATTATTTTCTTTTTCTTTTCTTTTTCTTTTCAAACTTTTATTTTCTTTATTCTTCTTTTCCCTTTTTACATGGTGTTAGAAATTTTTTGAGTCATTATCCCTCACTATATGCTTGTGACTTGTTACAATTTATTTGACAATTATTATTATTATTTTTTTAGGGGATTGCTTGCACGTTCAATTTCATACTTTTTACATCTTGTTTAACATGCATGCTATCTGTTTGTGAAAAAACCCATATGGCATTATGCACTTCTCTATGTTCCTATACTATTCAATGCTTGCTTTTCACAACTTTCCCCTATTATTTTATTAATTGAACTCAATTGTCAATACAAACGTGATGGTTTGTTACAAAGTAATGCTTGGTCTATGCTACTCATGCCCTTTGCCAGCATGCCAATAAACACCTTGCATTCACTTGTCTTTTTATGCACTAGCTATTTTCCATTGATGGCTTTTCATATGTACTCGAGAGCATGTGTTAATGTCATCTACATTTTACTGTGCATCATTCACCCTCTTTTCCGTTTCCTTCCTTGCTGTATCTCTCTTTGCATTTAATTTTCTTTCTCTTCCCTTCTTTCAGGATGGCCACCAAGAAAGGAAAGGAGAAAGCAACTTCCAGACCACCAGCAAGAAGAGGAACTAAAAGAGAATTAGTGGCAGAGCCTTCTTCAACTGCAGTCAAGCCCTCAACAAAACGAGTCAAGAGGATAATAAAGGTTGACGAAAAGGAGAAAGCCTTTCCAGCAAAGGACGCTGCGCGATTTTCCAATCGCTACTGTGAGCAGATGTTCCCCATCCTGGCAGAAAGGAACTATAACAATGAATACCTTCTTATCCTCCCGCCCAATATTGCCACCTTTGTTGAGCCGCAAATTGAGCGAAGACAATGGGGTTTCCTACGGCAACAGCCAAGGCAGGTCAATCTTTCTTGGGTAGTTGAGTTTTACTCCAACTTCTACATGCCGACCCTGCAGTCTGTTTATGTCCGGCAGAAGCAAGTCCCCATCACAGAAGAAGCCATTCAGCAAGTTCTGAGTCTTCCCCCTATTCCTGCAGGAATGGACGCTTTTCAAGAAGCCACCCTTCAGCGCCAGAGATACCAATTTGACTGGGACTCCGTTCTCGGAGTCATCGCTTTACCTGGCAGCCGTTGGATCTATGGATACCACCGTTCCCGTCCTAAGGAAATCTTGGCTTCCGCACTTAGCTTGGAGGCTCGCGTATGGGCACAGATCATGTCCTATTACGTCTTTCCGAGCACTCATGAGTCCTCCTTCACTGCAGATATGGCTGTTCTACTATGGTGCATCCTTACACACCAAACTCTGAATCTTTCAAGACACATCCGGAATGCTATGGAGCATGTACAAATCGTGGGCAACCTACCTTTTCCTGCCTTGGTCTCAGATCTTGTCTCAGCAGCCGGAGTCTCCTACAGAGCTGGGGACACCAAAGCCATGCTTCCACGGGATGATCAATATATCCCTCACGGGAAATACCTCAGACTTTCAGCAGCCACTACAAGCCAGCCTACTGAGCCAGTTGAAGATATTCCTTCTTCAACACCACAAGCATCTACAATCGAAAAATTGCTCCAGCAGATACTTGAAAAATTGGATCGGCATGAACTGAAAGCTAAGATGAGAGAGCGCCGTAACGAGCGCCGATTCAAACACCTCAAGGAGCTACTCAAGGGACGCTTCAGAGACTCAGACACCCCGGACTCCACTTCTTTTACCAGCACCGGGAGCCATGATGATCCCGACTGTGGAGATACTGCCACCAGCCCACCCCTGTTCCTGACAGATGGCACCGAAGACGGTGCAAAGCCTTAAGTGTGGGGAGGTCGGTCAGTACCTGACTTCCGGAGGTAAATTCTCTTCTCTGACACCAATAATTAGGATATTTTAGTTAGATTTTCTTTCTTTTATAGAATAGAATAAACTGCATAGGTTAGAATAGTTGCATGCATGTTCTACTTGATTGAAAAGACAATAAGTTTCTTTTAAAAATCTATCTTTGGAACAAAATTTCACTAATTCTTCAAAATTTTTATGATAAATCTGCTTAAGTTGTATTTGGAACATGATGTTTGAGCTAAAGAACACACAACCTGTGAAAGATTTGAGCCTTTATGTATGGTTACACTATTTAACCATAATCATTTTATTCTTGTGTGTTTACTTCTCTATGATTGTAATCTATATTTTGTTTTATCTTATATGTCCAGTATTTATTATATTTACATTCTTGCACATGATTGAGGCCATTATTTGTTTAAACTCACTTATCCAAATCAAGCCAACCCTTCTCAATTACCTTTGTTAACCACTTTGAGCCTTTAATTCCCATTTGTTTGATATTTTACCACATTACTAACCTTAAGCCAAAAAAAACAATTATATATCCCAAATTGAATCTTTGGTTAGCTTAAGATAGAATTGTGTGTGCTAGTTAAATATGGGAAATTGTGGGAACAAAAGTTGTTGAGGGAATGTGTCATGAAAATTTAAAGGAGATTTGGATACCTACTCATGTGAAGATATGAGAATGAAAAATCTATGTGCATTGATAAGCTTTATTTATATTCAAAATAATAATAATAATAATAATAAATCAATAAATAAGGGGACAAAATTACCCCAATGTTAAATTCAGAATTCAAAGATCAATGCACATATGATAGAATTAAAATACAAAGTTGAAACATGAGTATGGGTTGAAAAAGAGAATTATGGGTAGCTAAGCATGAATTTAAAAGTATATAGAATATATGTATATTAGGTGAGAGCTTAGGTTAATTAAAGATTCAATTTATAAAGCTCACTTAGCCATATGTATATCCTTACCTGCACCTTGGCCCCATTACAACACTGAAAAGACCTCATGATGTTTGCATTGGTATATTAACTGTTGATGATTGGTTAAGAGAAAAACAAAAGTTAGAGTGATTACCCTATACACTAGAGATTAGAGCGTACATACATTATCAGTGAGGGTTCAATGCTTGAATTTTCATGTTTCCTGCTTTCATAAGCTATCTTCTTGCACTTTTATCGGTTTTATTGTATAATGATAGAATTAGTGGAATTTGATTTGTAACTGTTTTGAAGGGCTTATTTACTTTTGATCGAGTGGACAATAATCATATAGTTGCATTTATTTATATACGTAGGATTGCATTGCATTTCATGAGTTTCTACATGTTCATACTTATTTCCTTGTCTCCTTCAATTTAGCATGAGGACATGCTAATGTTTAAGTGTGGGGAGGTTGATAAACTACTATTTTATGGTTTATATTGTGTTTAATTGTGTGGTTTTGTCATGATCCTTGCCCACTTATTCATCAATTTAGCATGCATTTAGATTTCCTTCCTAAATTCAGTACATGTTTGAAAATTGCTTCCTAGAGACTTTAATTATTTACTTTTAATTCTCCTTTATTCCATTCGATGCCGTGATCTGTGTGTCAAGTGTTTCAGGCCTTATAGGGCATGAATGAGATGGAGATTGGAGAGGAAGCTAGCAAAAATGGGAGGAACACAAGAATTTGAGGAGATAACCAGCGAGAAGTGATGCGGTCGCATGGCTCACGCGACCGCGCGAAGGAGCACAAATCGCAGTGACACGGCCGCATGGCTTGCGCGGCCGCACGGATTGGAAAGCGCAAGCGACGCAGTAGCGTGGACGACGCGAACGCGTGGAGAGGAAAAAGCGCAAGCGACGCGTCTGCATGGATGACGTGATCGCGTGACATGTGCGATCTGCATAATCTACAGAATTCGATGGGGGCAATTTTGGACCTTATTTCGGCCCAGTTTTCGGCCTGGAACAGCAGACTAGAGTCAGAGAATATGCAGAAACAACATACACATTCATTCAGTAGTTTTAGATCCAGTTTTTCACTCTCTTAGGTTTTTCTCTCTTGTTTTTAGGATTTTAATTTTCAATTGATCTTAGCATTGGAACATTGAGAAGAGTTATTTCCACATCAAGACTTCATCACTCTAGTTTGTTCTCTTAACTTGGTTTTATTCTTCAATGTTCTTTGTTATATTCAATTTTGTCATTCAGATACTTTTATGATTAATTAATGCAAGGATTATTTCTCTTTAATTCAATTTCAATTCCAATAATCATGTCTTCTTTTAATTCCCTTTCATGTGCCATGGATCCTTTATTTACAATGCGTGAGTAGTTTCATTACTTGATAGGGAGAAATTTATAGTTGGGTTAAATGTTGGATTGCTATCCTGTCACCAACACCAATCCCTTTGAACTAATTGGGTTGTAACTCGTGAATAGATTTGGCAGTCCAACTTGTTTGACTTTCCCTTACCTAGTAAAGGATAACCAAACAGAGTAACCGTTAATTATAAATCAATCTTAAAAATTACTCCATCAATGATAGAGATTCTAACTGATCAATTCCCAGTCAAGGCTTTTATTTATATTATTTAAAATTCCTCAATTTAAATTCCAATTTACTTAGCTCAACTTCTTGGAACATCTGATTAATAAAATAGCACACTTTTCTGCAACTCGTTGGGAGACGACCTGGGACTTAAAACTCCCAGTAATTTTAATTTAAACTCTTTGTGACATATTTCTAAATTGATAGGCAGATTTTCGGTGAGTTAAGAACTATACTTGCAACGTAACCATTTTAATAAATTTTTAATTCACCAGCTTCTGCTTCCCATCACTTATTCTCACAACTCAAACCAACCAATACCAAATAGAACCATTCCAAAACTCCATTTCTCATCAAAACATACACTTTATAACATTTTGCACCATTCTTTCCACATTTTCCTTCACATATTATTCTCAACCTCAATATCATACATATCACATATTCACCAATCAACATTTTATCACTATCAATTTTTATCTTCAACTCAACCATGCTTCAAATTAATAATCAACAATATTCATTCATCCAAGTCCATCATATCTCAACTTTATCATTCAACCACAACAACATCAATTCATTATACATCATCAACCCAAACAATCATCAACAACATATAAATTTCCAACCTTATCCTATAGGTCACTAGCCTAAGTGTCCATGAATATTATATACTACATAGAGAAAACCGAAACCATACCTTGGCTGATTCCCTATATGCACCAAAACCCAAAATGAGCACAAACAATCTCTCAACTCCAAACAAGCTCTCAATTCCACTTCAACAAGCACCAATATGTTCCAATAGCTCCCAAATTCACAATAATCAAGCTATATACATACAAATCACCACAAATCAACCTAGGGTTCAACATAAACATAATCTCACAAGGGTTTAATGCTTTATACCTTTTCCAACAGTTTTGATAACCAAAATCCAATGCTAAGCAAGGATTAGAGTGAACCTAAACATCCAAAATCACAAAAATTCACTTAACCCCAAAGCCCTAAAACCGAAATTTTGAGGAGAAGAACTGAAGGGATTTCGATATTTACTTACCAATTTTATATATGGGTCTTGTAGAGCTTTTCACAAGGAACACATAGCCGCAAACGTTGCCACGATCGGAGCTCTGTAGCTCAAGATATGAGCTTGAGAAGATTGAAGTGAATAGTGCTCAATCTCTTCTCCTCTCCCTCTTTCAATTCTGATGTGTGTGTTGTGTTTAATGTGTGTTGTTGCTGCATGGGTTCATTAAATGAACCTTTTATATGTTGGGCCCAACTTAGGCCCGGTCCAACCCGTTAGCGTTTTTAGTCCGTTTGGCCTAACTTCGGGCCAAACCTTTAAAATTAACGCCTGATTTTCAGCTTCTAATATTTTTCTAAGGTTTTTGACGGTTTTCACTTTTTCTCGTGCGATACCGGGCAGACTCGAACCAGTTCAACCGGTTCAACTGCCGGTTCGCGGTTTTTTCACGGTTTTTTGTAGAAAATACATTTTCTGACTCAAAAAGACCTACTGAGTCCAAAAATTACTTTTAAATCCTCAAATTCTCACTCTAACTTTTCGGAACATAATTTGGGCATTGTTATCACTTAATTAATAGGCCTGAGTCAGAACCAGAGCCCCACCACGATGTCCTCACACTAGCACTACTTCAAACTCGAGAAAGAATGCATGTTCCCCACGGCGAAGGAACCTCATGAAACCCTCAACCGAGGAGATTCAATCAAAGATCCATCCACTCAAAGATGAAGAACCTCCTCATCCCACAAAAATACTAAGGTTACTCCACGGCCACTGCGGACATTTAGAGCAACTCAAACTAGAAGCTGAACGACGTTAAGCAGAATGAGAATTGCGAAGGGAGGTACGACGGCAAAAAGAGCTGGAAGAAAAGCTCTAAAGGTTGGAAGCTGACCTCCGAAGGCAAAGCAATCGAACAGAACGGGAGGAAAGCTTTCTCGAAGGTGAAGATCTATTTGTTGAAGAAATCATGCAGGCCAAGGTTCCAAAAAATTTCAAAACCCCTGACATGGATCTCTATAATGGAACAACCGACCCGAGGCATCACCTTAGCAACTTCAAAAGTCCAATGTACCTAGCCACACCTCAGATGCTACTTGTTGCGAAGCCTTCCCAATGACTTTGACCAAAGCCATGATGAAGTGGTTCGATAACTTACTACCCAGGTCGGTAACTTGCTTTGATGACATGGCGAAGAAATTTCTCACTAGATTCTCAATTTAGAAGGCTAAGGTGAATCATTCCCCGATCTTGCTAGAAGTTAAACAAGAAATCGGAGAGACACTCCGAGATTACATGGAAAGGTTCAACAAAGCATGCCTGAAAATACAAAATTTACCTATTGGAGCAATGATAATGGGATTAGTTAATGGCTTTAAAGAAGGGTCGTTCTCTCAATCCAAATCCAAGCAATACCCGACTTCTTTGGACGAAGTATAAGAACGGGTAGAAAAGTATATCAACATGGAGGAGTATTCGTGACTACGAGAGCCTCTTCCAAGGCCCAACCTACCCTATCCACCTCAGGAAAAAGAGAAAGAAGCCAAGAAAAAGGAAAAGTACAACTCAGAAAAACCTCAAAGGTATCATAATTATACTCCACTTTGAGTCTCTCTTGTAGATGCTTATAGGGAGATTTCCCACACCGAGAAGCTTCTACCTCCTCTCCCAATCAAACACAAAAGATAGGAAGTCAGACAGAACACTATGAGTACCACAAACTTTACAGGCATTCTACCAACAATTTCTATAATTTAAAGAATGTCATTGAGAAGTTAGCCAGGGAAGGTCTACTAGACAGGTACTTGGCTGAGAGGTCGGACGACCAGAGGAAAAGAAAGAGAGATGAAGACAGAGGATGGTAAGAAGGCCCCCCTACAAAACCCCGAACAACACATACACATTATTAATGGCAGGTTTGGTGGAGGAAGAATTTCGAAATCATCAAGAAAAGGGAATCTTAAAGAGGTGTACTAAGTCAGAGAAGATAACAAAACTCTCGACTTGCCAACCATCTTGTTCACTAAAGAAGATGCTCAAGGGGTAACACCTGGCCACGACAACCCAGTAGTAATAACGATGATCCTTGCCAATGCAAACCTCCATAGAATTCTAGTGGATCAAGACAGCTCATCAAATACATTGTTTAAATCCACCTTTGACAAACTCAGACTGGAAGAGAAGGATCTAAAGGCGTACCCAGATAACCTCTTCGAGCTTGGAAACACGCCGATCCGACCTATCGGGTTTATCTCCCAAAAAGATAATGTATATAGGGGCTAACCTAAAAGAAGGTCTGAAAGCATAACTAGTTGATTTACTACGAAGAAATTCTGATCTCTTCGCTTGGAAAGCATCCAACATTCCTGGTATAGATCCTAACCTGATGTCTCATAAGCATGCCATTTATCTGGGTTCTAGACCCATTTAGCCAAAGCGTCGGAAACTCGGGCCCGAAAGGATATAGATCGTAGAAGAACAGGTGCAGGCATTATTGGAAGCCCAATTCATAAGGGGTAAAATATCCATTATGGCTGGCCAACGTGGTCCTTGTAAAAAAGCCGAATGGAAAGTGGAGGATGTGCGTAGACTAGATAAACCTTAACAAAGCTTGCCCCAAGGATCCATACCCTCTCTCAAGCATCAATGCTTTGATCGACTCGGCTTCAGGTTATTGGTACTTGTCCTTTATAGACGCATACTCGGGATATAACCAAATCTCGATGTACAAGTGATGAGCGGATATTTTATACGCTTTTTGCCATCATTTTCATATAGTTTTTAGTATGTTTGTTTAAGTTTTTATTAAGTTTTCATATGTTTTAGTGCGAAATTCACATTTTTGGATTATACTTTGATTTTGTGTGTTCTTATGAAATTTCAAGTATTTTTCGGCTGAAATTGAGGAGCTGGAGAAAAAGTCTGATTCAGAGGCAGAGAAAGCACTGTAGATGCTGTTAGGATCTGACCTACTTGAACTCAAAAGAGCTTTTCTAGAGCTACTAAAATCCAAATGGAGCATTCTCAATGGATATGCAAAGCTAACATCTAGAGCTTTCCATCCATGTATAATAGTCTATACGTTGCTTTAGAATTGAAGGCTCAAAACAGGTGTTCAATGCCCACTAGCTGCCCTATTCTGGCGTCAACCCCTAAAGGAGAAGAGACTAGCGTCCACTGCCCAAAAAGGACCCCCTAACCAGCGTTCAATGCCCTAGAGGTCTACTAGCACGTGGATCTCAATTAAGCTCAGCCCAAACACTCACCAAGTGGGCCTCAGAAGTGGATTTTAGCACCAAAAGACTGTTTTACCCTTTTTATGTAATCCTTAGTCATTAGTCTAGTATTTATTTGAGAACTTTTATTCTTTTAAAGGAGACAAACACAGACCTTTGACACTTTACACGTTTTATATTGTATTTTCTACCAGGATGACTTTCTAAACCTCCTAGGTTGAGGGGAGGAGCTCTGCTGAGTTTTATGGATCAATAAAAGTATTACTGTTCTATCTTCAATCCGTGTTTGATTCTCTATTCTTAGATGTATCTTCGTTCTTCATCATTAAGAATGCATTGAACTGGCATAAGGTTATCTCATTCTACATGGGTTCAGATCTGGATGAGCATTGGCGACCTCTCAAGAAAGGCGTTGATCACATACAACCTGCCATAGAAGAAACCATTTACAGTTGAAGAAGACAGTAAGACCGGAATTATCCAGAAGAACAAAGCATCTCCAAGCCTCAACCATCTTCTTATCATTGCTTTCACCATCAATTGAGTAACGTTTTCTTTAATTTACTTTTATGCGCTTTAAATAACCAACCAACTTTTCTATCCGCCTGACTAAGATCTACAAGATAGCCATAGCTTGCTTCAAATCACAATCCTCGTGGGATCGACCCTGACTCACTCAAGTATTACTTGGACGACCCAGTGCGCTTGCTAGTTTAGTTGTGCGAAGTTTAATTCCACGCACCAAGTTTTTGGTGCCGTTGCTGGGGATTGCTTGAGTTTGAACAAATAACGGATTATTTTGTTGCTTAGATTAGTGATGAGCGGATAATTTATAAACTTTTTGGCATTGTTTTTACATAGTTTTTAGTATGTTTTAGTTACTTTTTATTATATTTTTATTAGTTTTTATGAAAAAATCACATTTCTAGACTTTACTATGAGTTTGTGTATTTTTCTGTAATTTCAGGTATTTTCTGGCTGAAATTGAGGGACCTGAGCAAAAGTCTGATTCAGAGGTTGAGAAAGGACAGCAGATGCTGTTGGATTCTGACCCTTCTTCACTCGAAGTGGATTTTTGGGAGCTACAGAAGCCCAATTTGCGAGCTCTAAATTGCGTTGGAAATTAGATATCTTGGGCTTTCCAGAAATGTATAATAGTCTATACTTTGCTTGAGATTTGATGGCCCAAACTGGCGTTCAACGCCAGCCAGAGACCCTTTTCTAGCGTAAAACGCCGGAACTGGCATCAAAACTGGAGTCAAACGCCCAAAATGGCATCCAAGCTAGTGTTTAACTCTAGAAAAGGCCTATGCACGTGTAAAGCTCAATGCTCAGCCCAAGCACACACCAAGTGGGCCCTGGAAGTGGATTTCTGCACTCTCTGCACTTAATTACTCAATTTCTGTTATCCTTAGTAACTAGTTTAGTATAAATACTAGTCTTTCCTATTATTTTAGGGACTTTTGGACTTTGAGGCTTATGCCATTTTTCAAATTTGGGAGGCTGGCCATTCGGCCATGCCTAGACCTTTTTCTCTTATGTATTTTCCAACAGTGGAGTTTCTACACCTCATATATTAAGGTGCGAAGCTCTGCTGTTCTTCATGAATTAATGCAAGTACTATTGTTTCTTTTTCAATTCACGCTAAGTTCTTCTCTAAGATATACTCTCGTGCTTAATTCAGTTAAGTTGGAATGAAGGGGTGACCCGTGACAATCACCTACTATCTTCGTTACTCGCTTAGCCAAAATCTGCGTGCCTGACAACCACAAGCGGTCTACATGATGTTCAACGTAGTCATTGGACGACAGCTGGAGTATAGTCTCTTGGGTCTCTGATCCACAGATTTGACTTGCCTCTCCTGATAACAGAGCATTCGAATCCGTGAGATTAGAACCTTCGTGGTAGAGGCTAGAACCAATTGGCAGCATTCCTGAGATCCAAAAAGTCTAAACCTTGTCTATGGTATTCCGAGTAGGATCTGGGACGGGATGACTGTGACGAGCTTTAAACTCACGAATGTTGGGCGCAGTGACAGTGTGCAAAAGGATAGAGAGATCCTATTCTGACACAAGTGAGAACCGACAGATGATTAGCCGTGCGGTAGCTCTGCCTGGTATTTTTCATCTGAGACGAGATATCTGACAGCTGATTAGCCGTACAGAAACTGTACCTGGACCATTTTCACTGGGAGGACGGATGGTAGCCATTGACAATGGTGATCCACCAACATACAGCTTGCCATGGAAGGGAGCACGCATGATTGGATGAAGACAATAGGAAAGCAGAGGTTCAGAAGCAACAAAGCATCTCCAAACGCTTATCTGAAATTCCTACCAATGAATTACATAAGTATCTTTATTTTAATTTACATTTTATTTATCTTTCAATTATCAAAACTCATAACCAATTGAATCCGTCTGACTAAGATTTACATGATGACCATAGTTTGCTTCAAGCCGGCAATCTCTGTGGAATCGACCCTTACTCGTGTAAGGTTTTATTACTTGGACGACCCAGTGCACTTTCTGGTTAGTTGTACCAAAGTTGTGAAAAGTGTGATCACAATTCTGTGCACCAAGTTTTTGGCGCCGTTGCCGAGGATTGTTCGAGTTTGGACAAATGACGGTTCATCTTGTTGCTTAAATTAGGTAACCTTCTTTTTTGTTTCAACCTTTATTTTCTTTTCAAAAATTTTTTAAAAAAATATTTAAAAAAAAAGTTAATAAAATCATAAAACCAAAAAAAATGTTCTTTTTCTTGTTTGAGACTAGTGTCAAATTTTAAGTTTGGTGTCAACTGCATGTTTTTAATTTTTCTTAGATCTTCAAAAATTCATGCATTCTGTTCTACTTTGATCTTCAAGTTGTTCTTGATGATTTTTCTTGTTTGATCTTTAACTTTTCTTGTTTTGTGTCATTTCTTGTTTTTCTTGTGCATTATCGAATTGTTAGTGTCCCTAGTACAAAAGTTCTTAAGTTTGGTGTCTTGTATGTCTTTCTTTTCTTAAAAATTTTTAAAAATATGTTCTTGATGTTCATCATGATCTTCAAAGTGTTCTTGGTGTTCATCTTGACATTCAAAGTGTTCTTGCATGCATTATTTGTTTTGATCTTAAATTTTTATGTTTTGTTTCATTTTATTGTTTTTCTCTCTCCTCATTAAAAATTCAAAAGTAAAAAAAATATCTTTTCCTTATTCTTCTCATAATTTTTGAAATTTTGAGTTGACTTGGTCAAAAAATTTTTAAAATTTAGTTGTTTCTTGTTAGTCAAGTCAAAATTTCAATTTAAGAACTTTATCTTTTCAAATCTTTTTCAAAATCAATTCTTTTTCATTTTTTTATGATTTTTGAATTTCATTCTTAAAATTTTTCAAAATCTTTTTCATTTTTCTTTTAATGTTTTCGAAAATTTTAAAACTAATTTTTCAAAATCTTTTTCTTAATTTTATTTCATATTTTCGAAAATCCTTGTTAACAATTAATGTGTTGATTCAAAAATTTCAAGTTTGTTACTTTCTTGTTAAGAAAGGTTCAATCTTTAAATTCTAGAATCATATCTTTTAGTATCTTGTTAGTCAAGTCATCAACTTTAATTTTAAAAATTAAATCTTTTTAATTTCTTTTTCAATTCTTTTTCAAAATAAATTTCAATCATATCTTTTTAAAATTTTAATTTCAAAATCTTTTTCTAACTTCTTATCTTTTCAAAATTTATTTTCAAATCTTTTTCACCTAACTACTTTTCCACTTCTAATTTTCGAAAATCACTAACCTCTTTTTCAAAAATCTTTTTAATTAACTAATTGTTTTAGTTTTTAATATTCTTGTATTTATTTTTTCAAATTTTTGAAACTAACTTAATTAATTAAATAAAAATAAAAATATTTTTCTATTCCCTCTTCTTAAAATTCGAATACTCTCTCTCTCTCTCTCTCATCTCTTTCTATTTATTTTATTTAATTACTAACACTTCTCTTCTAATCATAATTCGAACCCCCTCTCTCTTCTCTCTGTTCGAATTACTTATCTCCTCTCTCTTCTCATTCTTCTATTCTTCTATTCTTATACTCACATAAAGGAATCTCTATACTGTGACATAGAGGATTCCACTACTCTCTTTGTTCTCTTCTTTTTTATATAAGCAGGAACAAAGATAAGGACATTTTTGTTGAAGCTGATCCTGAACCTAAAAGGACTCTAAAGAGGAAGCTAAGAGAAGCTAAAGCACAACACTCCAGAGAGGACCTTAAAGAAAATTTCGAAAAAAGAAGCAGACATGGCAGCCGAACCTGAGAACAATGGTGGAGATGCAAGGAAGATGCTTGGTGACTTTACTACACCAACTTCCAACTTCTATGGAAGAAGCATCTCAATTCCTGCAATTGGAGCAACCAACTTTGAGCTTAAGCCTTAATTAGTTTCTCTAATGCAGCGGAATTGCAAGTTTCATGGACTTCCATTGGAAGATCCTTATCAGTTCTTAGCTAAATTCTTACAAATCTGTGACACTGTTAAGACCAATGGGGTTAATCCTGAGGTCTACAGACTTATGCTTTTCCCCTTTGCTATAAGAGACAGAGCTAGGATATGGTTAATACTTTCTTGGCCAAATTTTTTTCACCTCAAAAGATGAGCAAGCTTAGAGTGGAAGTCCAAACCTTCAGACAGAAGGAAGGTGAATCTCTCTATGAAGCTTGGGAAAGATACAAGCAATTGATCAGAAGGTGTCCTTCTGACATGCTTTTAGAATGGAGCATCTTATGTATATTCTATGATGGTCTGTCTGAATTGTCCAATATGTCATTGGACCACTCTGCTGGTGGATCTCTTCATCTGAAGAAAACCCCTACAGAAGTCCAGGAACTCATTGAAATGATTGAAAATAACCAGTTCATCTATACTTTTGAAAGAAATCATGTGAATAATGGGATGACTCAGAAGAAAGGAGTTCTTGAATTGATACTCTGAATGCCATATTGGCTCAAAATAAAATATTGACTCAGCAAGTCAATATGATTTCTCAGAATCTGACTGGAATGCAAGCTGCATCTGGCAATACTAAAGAAGCTTCCTCTGAAGGAGAAGCTTATGACCCTGAGAATCCTGCAATAGAAGAGGTGAATTACATGGGAGAATCCTATGGAAACACCTATAATCCTTCATGGAGAAATCATCCAAATTTCTCATGGAATGATCAACAGAAGTCTCAACAAGGCTTCAATAATAATAATGGTGGGAGAAATTGGTTTGGCAATAGCAAGCCTTTTCCATCATCTTTTCAGCAACAGACAGAGAATTCTAAGCAGAGCCTCTCTGACTTAGCAACCATAGTCTCTAATCTATCTAAGACCACTCTCAGTTTCATGACTGAAACAAGGTCCTCCATAAGAAATTTAGAGGCACAAGTGGGTCAGCTGAGTAAAAGAGTTACTAAAATCCTTCCTAGTACTCTCCCAAGCAATACAGAAGAGAATCCAAAGAGAGAGTGCAAGGCCATCAATATATCCAAAGTGGCCGAACCTATAAAGGAGGAAGAGGCAGTAATTTCCATTGAGGAAGACCTCAATGGACGTCCACTGACCAATAAGGAGTTCCCTAATGAGGAACCAAAGGAATCCGAGGCTCATACAGAGACCATAGAGATTTCACTGAACTTACTGTTGCCATTCATGAGCTCTGATGAGTATTCTTCCTCTAAAGAGGATGAAGATATTGTTTAAGAGCAAGTTACTCGGTATCTAGGAGCAATCATGAAGCTGAATGCCAAGTTATTTGGTAATGAGACTTGGGAGGATGAACCTCCATTGCTCATCAATGAACTGAAAGCCTTGGTTCAGCAGAAATTACCTCAGCAGAAACCAGACCCGGAAGGTTCTTAATACCTTGTAACACAGGCACCATGACCTTCGAAAAGGCTCTGTGTGACCTGGGGTCAGGTATAAACCTCATGCCACTCTCTATAATGGAGAAACTAGGAATCTTTAAGGTACAAGCTGCAAGAATCTCACTAGAGATGGCAGACAAATCAATAAAACATGTTTATGGACTTGTAGAGGATATCTTAGTGAAAGTTGAAAGCCTTTACATCCCTGCTGACTTCATAATCCTAGACACTGGGATGGATGAGGATGAATCCATCATTCTTGGAAGACCCTTCCTAGCTACAGCAAGGGCTGTGATTGATGTGAACAGAGGAGAGTTAGTCCTGCAACTGAATGAGGACTACCTTGTGTTTAAGGCTCAAGGATCTCCCCTTGTAACCATGGAGAAGAAGCATGAAAAGCTTCTCTCAATACAGAGTCAAACAGAGTCCCCATACTCAACTTCTAAGTTATGTGTTGGGAGGCCACCATTAAGCTCTGAGTCTCTGTGAAGCTCTCTAAGAGCTCACTGTCAAGCTATTGACATTAAAGAAGCGCTTATTGGGAGGAAACCCAATCTTATTTATCTATGTTAATACTTTTTCATTTCATTTTCCATTGTTATTTTATGTTTTCTTTAGGTTGATGATTATGTGGAGTCACAAAAACAGCTGCAAAATTAAAGCAGAATAAAAAATAGCATAAAAAATAGCACACACTAGAGGACAGGCTTACTGGCATTTAAGGATAGCAGAATGGGCATTTAACGCCCAGGCTGGCAGCATTCTGGGCGTTAAACGCCAGAATTGGCAGACAGACTGGCGTTTAACGCCAGAAAAGGGTGTCTGGCTGGCGTTAAACGCCAGAAAGGGGCATCAGCCTAGTGTTTAACGCCAGGCAAGGCAGCAGAGCTGGCGTTAAATGCCAAAAATGGCACACAGAGGGCGTTTAAACGCCAGAAAGGTGCAGGGACCAGAACTCCTTGACACCTCAGGATCTGTGAACCCCACAGGATCCCCACGTACCCCAACTCTTTTCCTCTCCTTTTCACACCTTTCCATAACACTCTTCCCCAAAATAACCTCCACTAATCACCTCCATTTCTCCTCCAAAAAATCATAACCACCTAAAACCCCCCTTGGCCGAACCATTCACACACCTTTATCTCCTCCATCTCTTAATCTTCTTCTCCTCCTTTCTTTCTTCTTTTGCTCGAGGACGAGCAAATCTTTTAAGTTTAGTGTTGGAAAAAGCTCTGCTTTTTGTTTTTCCATAACCATTAATGGCACCTAAGGCCGGAGAAACCTCTAGGAAGAGGAAAGGGAAGGCAGTTGCTTTCAACTCTGAGTCATGGGAGATGGAGAGATTCATCTCAAAAGCCCATCACTAGAAAGAGGATGGAGCAAACAAGAGAGCCCATTCATGGACCTCAACAAGAGCATGAGGATGTCCCTTATCAAGAAATTCCTGAGATGCCTCAAGGGATGCATTTCCCTCCACACAACTATTGGGAGCAACTCAATACCTCTTTAGGAGAATTGAGTTCCAACATGGAGCAACTAAGAGTGGAGCACCAAGAGCACTCCATCATCCTCCATGAAATCAGAGAGCACCAAAAGGCCATGAGAGAGGAGCAACAAAGGCAAGGAAGAAACATAGAGGAGCTCAAGAACTTCATTGGTTCTTCAAGAAGAAGAAGAAGCCACCATCACTAAGGTGGACCCGTTCTTTAATCTCCTTGTTCGTTTTCTTTTCTGTTTTCAGTTTTATGCTTTATGTTTTGACTATGTTTGTGTCCTCATTACATGATCATTAGTGTTTAGATTCTATGTCTTAAAGCTATGAATGTTCCATGAATCTTTCACCTTTCTTAAATGAAAAATGTTTTCTGAAAAAGAAAAAGAAGCACATGAATTTTGAATTCTATCTTGAAAATAGTTTAATTATTTTGATGTGGTGGCAATACTTTTTTTTCTGAATGAATGCTTGAACAGTGCATATTTTTTATAGTGAAGTTTATGAATGTTAAAATTGTTGGCTCTTGAAAGAATAATGAAAAAAGAGAAATGTTATTGATAATCTGAAAAATCATAAAATTGATTCTTGAAGCAAGAAAAAGCAGTGAAAAACACAAAGCTTGCGAAAAAAATTTTTGCGAAAAATAAAGAAAAAAAAAGAAAGAAAAATAAAAAGCAAGCAGAAAAAGCCAATAACCCTTTAAACTAAAAGGCAAGGGTAAAAAGGATCCAAGGCTTTGAGCATTAATGGATAGGAGGGCCCAAAGGAATAAAACCCTAGCCTAAGCGGCTAAATCAAGCTGTCCCTAACCATGTGCTTGTGTCATGAAAGTCCAAGTGAAAAGCTTGAGACTGAGTGGTTAAAGTCGTAATCCAAAGCAAAAAGAGTGTGCTTAAGAACTCTGGGCACCTCTGACTGGGGACTCTAGCAAAGCTGAGTCACAATCTGAAAAGGTTCACCCAGTTATGTGTCCGTGGCATTTATGTATCCGGTGGTAATACTGGAAAACAAAATGCTTAGGGTTACGGCCAAGACTCATAAAGTAGCTGTGTTCAAGAATCAACATACTAAACTAGGAGAACCAATAACAACACTATCTGAATTTTGAGTTCCTATGGATGCCAATCATTCTGAACTTCAAAGGATAAAGTGAGACGCCAAAACTGTTTAGAAGCAAAAAGCTACTAGTCCCGCTCATCTAATTGGAACTAAGCTTCATTGATATTTTAAAATTTATTGTATTTTCTCTTCTTTTTATCCTATTTTGTTTTCAGTTGCTTGAGGACAAGCAACAATTTAAGTTTGGTGTTGTGATGAGTGGATAATTTATACGCTTTTTGGCATTGTTTTTACATAGTTTTTAGTATGTTTTAGTTACTTTTTATTATATTTTTATTATTTTTAAATAAAAATCACATTTCTAGACTTTACTATGAGTTTGTGTGTTTTTCTGTAATTTCAGGTATTTTCTGGCTGAAATTGAGGGACCTGAGCAAAAGTCTGATTGGGTTGAGAAAAGACAGCAGATGTTGTTGGATTATGACCCTCCTGCACTCAAAGTGGTATTTTGGGAGCTACAGAAACCCAATTAGCGCGCTCTCAATTGCGTTGGAAAGCAGACATCTTGGGCTTTCCAGCAATATATAACAGTCCATACTTTGCCCGAGATTTGATGGCCCAAACTGGCGTTCAACGCCAGTTAGAGACCCTTTTCTGGCGTAAAACGCCGGAACTGGCACCAGAACTGGAGTTAAACACCCAAACTGGAATCCAAGCTGGCGTTTAACTCTAGAAAAGGCCTATGCACGTGTAAAGCTCAATGCTCAGTGATAAACCCCATATTTAGGGTTTATCTTGTGTTGGATTTAGAGCATTTTGCTAACCTTTTCTTACATTTAGCCATTGAATTAGCATGGTTTTGTGATCTCTCCCTTACTTGTACCTAAGTGCAAAAACATGCTTTCGAAGCCTTTAATTTGAAAATATTATTTCTTCCTTGATTCCATAAGATGCCTTGATGTATTTGCTAGTGATCTCAGGTTGGAAAAGGCTAGAAATGGATCCAAGAAGTGAGGAAGGAAGCATGCAAGTGGAGAGAAGCATAAAAAGCCAAAGAATTAATCCCAGCCAAGGACGCGCGCGAGCACCAGGCGCGTCCGCGCACCTCGCAAAATAGGCCAGGGACGCGTACGCGTGCTGTGCGCATATGTGTTGTAGTCCGCACGTGATTCCTTTAATGCAACTAGTGCCTGGCGATTTTGAAGGATTTCTAGACCCATTTGGAGCTAGAATTTTGGCAGGAAAACACCCAAAAGATTGAAGGAAAGAGGGGGGATTCATTCACACACACATTAGGATAGTTTAGTTTTAGTTTTTAGAGAGAGAAGCTCTCACTTCTCTCTAGGATTAGAATTAGGATTAGGTTTAGTTCAATAATTTAGATCTAGGTTTCAATTCATGCTTTCCTCTTCTTCTACCTTTCAATTTTATGTTGTTACATTCATCATTCTTCTATTGTTGTTATTTCTTTCTTCTATTTTGTTTGTAGATCTACTCTTGTTCATTCTATTTTCTTTTAATGCAATTTGAGGTAATTCATGTAGATCTTGTTTCCTTTGATTGTTGTTATTAATTCCTTGCAATAAGTAGTTGTTAGATTTCATTGTTGTTATCAAATTACTTTGCTTTCCTTTATTACCTTCCAAGTGTAGTTCACATTTCCTACAACACAATTAGAACCAAACTCATAGCCAAAGTGAGAATTCATAGTGGAAAAACAAAATAAGTCTAACAAAAACTAGAAACAAGCAAAAGACAAACCTATTCAGAATATTCACATATATACAATAACCAATAACAACACCATTGCAATTCCCCGGCAACGGCGCCATTTTGATGAACGGTCTTTTGTGTGGTTTAGAATTCACAAATGAATTCTCGTTGCAAGTATAGTTTCTAAACCAACAATAGTCCTTTCATACAAAAATTTGTTTGTCACAAGTACAAACCCCTAAAATCTATAAACCGAAGTATTTAAACCTCGGGTCGTTCTCCCTAGGAATTACAATAAAGTGCCTTGTTATTGGTTATGGAGCACAACCTTGCCAAGAGCTTTCTAGTTGTTAGTTTATTTTTATTGCCATTTACCTTTCATGTCTAATATCTCAAAAACCCCAAACATAGCTCCATAACCAATAACAAGGCACTTTATTGTAATTCCTAGGGAGAACGACCCGAGGTTTAAATACTTCGGTTTATAGATTTTAGGGGTTTGTACTTGTGACAAACAAATTTTTGTATGAAAGGACTATTGTTGGTTTAGAAACTATACTTGCAACGAGAATTCATTTGTGAATTCTAAACCACACAAAAGACCGTTCATCAAAATGGCGCCGTTGCCGGGGAATTGCAATGGTGTTGTTATTGGTTATTGTATATATGTGAATATTCTGAATAGGTTTGTCTTTTGCTTGTTTCTAGTTTTTGTTAGACTTATTTTGTTTTTCCACTATGAATTCTCACTTTGGCTATGAGTTTGGTTCTAATTGTGTTGTAGGAAATGTGAACTTCACTGACCACATGCATCAATGATGGAACCAACAAAGATGGGAGGAGCCTCAAGGAATTGATCACTCCTATTGGCAACAACCTCTGGATACTTATAGGTATAATTCACATCCTAGTGCATGTCAATTCAATGGTTTTGGTGAAATTTCTTGTGAAAATCAATTACCACCATCATATGCCTATGACTCTTATCCTCAACATGAACCTCAACCATTCTCACAAGCCTCTCATTACCAAACACCCCCCTATGACCCATATCCATCACATGACCAATCACCTATACCATATTCTTATGACCATTATGAGCAAGAACCTTTAGAACCACCACAACCATATCATGATTATTACCAAGAACTACCTCAATGCACACCATCTCCATACCCTTACCAAGAAGAACCACCTTCCTACTATGAACCCTCTCTCCAAAATTATAAACCCTCCTATCCACCCCAAGCCCCAATCGATGATTCTCTTACCCTGCCTGCTACTTCAAGGACAGGCGGATATGCAAAGGAACACCCTAGAGTTTGTGACTAACTTGACCAAGGTAGTGCATACTTGAGCCTACCAATGCTTGAACACTAAAGGTGCTTCCATAACCACATGTGAAGAATCCAGTGAAGATCATAGCATGAAGGAGAGATTGGAAACTCCGGTGGGAAATGAGGGACGTTATTTTATATTAGAGCAATTGGAGGAGCCTATGGCTATTGAAGAAAAGGAAGAAGTGGTTGAAGATTTAGGAGATGTTGAAAGTCCATGGGAATGTAGCATCATGGAGCACTCCTCCAAGAAGCTTGATATTAATGTTGAGGAAGGTGCACAACCTCCGAGGCATATCATAGTTGGAGACTTGGAAGAAGTCAATCAAGAGATAGATTCAATCATGGAAGAGTTTCTATCTACAATCGCATCCTCTCCCATTGGACATGAAGTTGAAAGTATACAAGAATTTGCACAACCTCCCATACCCTTGGTGAGCAATGAGAAAGAGAGCTACCAAGGGGAAAAAGTTGAATTGGTGTATATCGAAATTGAAGAATATGAAGAGGTTGATCAAGAGATAAATTCATTCATCAATGAATTCCTATCCGAAATTGAATCACCTCTCATTGGGCAAGAAATTGAAGTTCTTGAGGACAACACCAAGCCAAGTGATAAAAGGGAAAAGATTGAAATTGAGGAAGCTTGCGAAGAGGTGGAAACAACTAAAGAAGAGCCTAAAGAAGTAGACCTTGCATTGTCTAAGTGTGGGGAGGTCTCCCTCCCCAAGTCACCATCCAACACAACATTCAAGTGGGTAAAATTCTTATCTCTAAGCTTTGCTTTCTCACTTGAATATGGGTTAATTGAAAATGATGGTCAACTTAGAGCTCTTTGTGGAATTAAGAGTAAAGGGGAGTTGTGTAGTGGTTGGAGGTTTGGAATTAGGCTCATCAAGGTCAAAACCTCAAAGTATAGGGACTATGATTGGATGAATACTACTTTAGATGGGTCTAGGAAGAAGGCTTGGTGTGCTCAAGAGAATTCTACTTGTTCTACTTGTCAACCGCTCGAACGAAAAATTCATGGAAATCAACTTGAAGACGGGTGAAAAAATAAGATATGGGATCCCGGATCGAAGCATGAAGACCAACTAAGGGAGCTCATATCTTGGGTGGAACTCCATCCAAACTTGGTGAAGATGGTTGGAACCTCTGTCAACCATTTGAGGAGCAAAGATCCTTGGAGATTCAAGGATGAGTACAAGCATAAGCCACCATGACAAGAGTTTCCCAAAAGGTCCAACTTAAGGACTTAAACTAAAAGTGCTACGTGGGAGACACCCAACCATGGTAAACTCTTTCCATACTCTTGTATGTATACTTAATAAGTGATTTGAGTTGCCATCATAGGTAGTTTTCTTCTTTAATATACTCTTATACATTTTGTTTTGATTGATAGATTGTTATAGTGTGTTTTGATTAGTTTATATTGTTGTTAAAGTAGGTTACTTGAAGTGCAAGTTGTGTTTGTTTTGACTTTGAAAATTTTTTTCAAAAACTTAAAGATTTTTGTTAAATTTGAATTTTGGTTGCTTTAGAGTGTTTATAAGTTAGGAGAGTGTCAAATTATATTTCTATGCTTCTAAAAAAAAAGGGGGAGGGGGGACGCGCGCGTACGCTGTACGCGCACGCGTCTATGAGCGGATGCAACCCCATAGATTTTCCAGAGAGTTGGGCCTCTCTTGTGCAAACATTGAGCCTTTAGCCCAACTCGTCCCACGCGGACACGCACGGTACGCGTGCGCGTCCCTACAGCGATGAAGGGCAACACGCGAGCGCGCACGTCGCGCTTGCGCGCAACTAGATCAGATGGCCATACACGCGGACGCACGCATCACGCGTACGCATCCCTAAGCGGCTGGCCCCAGCCCATACTTCGTCCAGAGAGTTGTGCTGGTGCTGGAATAGCACTGAGCCCTCAGCCTAACTCTTCACACGCGCACGCGTATAGTACGCGTGCGCGTCCGTGCTAATTCTTCCAGTCACGCATGCGCGCACATGACGCTTCCGCGTCCATTCCAAAAATTTTCAATACACGCGGACGCGCACGGTGCGCGCCCGCGTCGATTCTAAAACTGGGATAACCCTAAGGCGCGACGAGCATTCGCGCAGACGCACCACCCCCAACCCACCTCTCTTCTTCTTCTTCCTCCCTTTCTCACCCCAGTGACGCCCCCCGACCACCGCGCCGGCGCACCTCCACCGCCGTCGTCCCTTCCTTTCTTTCTCCACTCTCACCCCCACTCTTTCTCTCTCTCTCTCTCGTTCATTTCTCTTCTCTCACTCCCTCGCTCTCTCTGTCCTCTCCGCCGCGCACCTCCGCCACCGGCGAGCCTAGCTCTCCTCATTCCTTCCATTCCTCTCTCAGCTACAACCCAGCTCTTCACTGTCTCTGCCTTGTTCTCTCAATTCCCCCTCGACCCCGGTTCACTGTCTCCATCTATCTTCACTCCATTCTACCACCGCGCCGGCCCCTACTGCGCCACCATGGAGTCACTGCCACCACCATCTGAGATGGCCACTGCACTTTCATTCTCCTCATCCCTACTGCCTACCCCCATTCCATCCCAGGTCACTCCCCTATTTCCCTTATTTCATTCTTTCTTTGTTCATTAGTTTACTGTTAATTTTTGTTGATTAGAATTTGAATTTTGATTGATAGGATAGATAGAAATTTCTGCTGTTAGGTAGCTAGGATGTGGTTAGAGGATTCTAGGCCTGATGATTACGCCGTATCTATTTACCTAATTGTGCATATATTGAATGCTTGCTGAGTGGTGTTGATCATTTTGCTGTGACGCATTCTTCATACTTTGCTGCCTGCTGCATTTCTCATTTTCTGATTCTGTTGTTGCTGCCTGGTTTTGTTCATCCCACTGATCATCATGTATATTGCCTTTTTGCTGCTGTTTGTTTATGCTTCTTGCTTTTTTTGGATTCATATGCCTTTCCTGCTGTTAGTTGCTGTCCGGAAACGTCCGAATTATTGCCAGAATGCTGCCCAATTTTCTAGAATCGCTTTGCTTTCAAACTTATTGCTTATGATTGAACTTGTTGGCTTTGAAATTGCTTATTCATCAAGCTACACCAAGTTCAATTCTTAGGTATCCTTGGGTCAGTGTTTCCATATTTCATACGTTTTCTCTGACTATTTTGAACCATTCCTTGCTTACACCTTTCAAGTTAATTGAATGTCTTATTCTTATGCTTCACTCTCCATTCAATCTAACTTGTGATTTTGTGCATATGGTTCTTGCATTGCAAATAATTGTTGAATTCTGCTTGTGTAACTCGCTTTCACTCAATTCCCTTTCTATCTTGCTTCGCGTTACACAACCAGCCGTTAAACCTTGCAACATCAACCATGCCAAAGAATTGACTGATGACTTGTTTCTAATTAATTGTTTTTCTTGCAATTTCATATTTCTCATCAATGACTACACTCTCCTCATGTATGTGAACATGCTTTTTGTACCCATTCTGCATTTCTCTGCTACTTAGGCTATCCTCCATCATACCACTAACTTTTAATTTCGTTTTTCTTCTTTTTTTTTTAACTCTCTAACTTGTCTAACCTACTAACCTCACTTTTCAGTCCATTTTACTCTTTAACCATTCTTTTGAGGTGTGATGATGAATATGCCTAGTGCATGAGTTTTATGCTACATTGTTTGAATTGTTTGAATTCTTGGTCAATAGTTATGTTTTTCTGTGCTTACTTACATTCCAAGTTTTCAATTTTGGTTCACATCATGTTACTTATCTTTCATCTTACATCCTGCACTTGCTCTTCCTTGCTTCCTACTACTTGTTTGATTGCTTACACTCTGTTCTATTCTAATTTTCAGGATGTCGGCTAAAGGAAAAGGCAAGGCCACCTCCAAAAAGAGGAAAAGGGCCTCAGATTCCCCTTTCTCCCCTTTTGTGGATTATTCGAAAAATCCTATTGATGAGGTGGAGAGGGCAAACCAATCCCTACCTGCCCAAGATTCAGTCAAGTTCCCGAATCTCTACTGTGAACTTCGGTTCCCGAGCTATAACTCAAAGAACTTGAACGTTGAAAAGAAGTTGGTCCTTCCATCTGATCTGAGGCAGATAATCAACAACCGCATTGAAAGGATGGGTTTGGACTTTGTGGACCGAGAACTCAGCCGGGTGAACCGCTCTTGGGTGCAGGAATTTTATTGTAACTTCTTCCGCCACACCCTTGACTCGGTATTAGTGAGAGGTATTCAGGTGCCCATCACTGAGCAGGCTATTGAGGACGCCCTTACCTGTAGGCCCAAGACAGGTGATACTGATGCCTTCGAGCAAGCCGAGGTGGAGCTACACTGCATGACCTTCGATTTTGATGCCTTGAGGGCAGTGGTAGCTACCCCAGAGGCTCCCTGGGTCATGGATGCAGAAAACAAGGCACCAAAGGGGATGTGGTTTATCTATCTGAGCAAGGAGGCCAGGGTATAGCAGCAGATTTTCGTCTACTACCTCATGCCGACTACCCACTTCTCAGAGATCCCTGTGGATATGTTGATCCTGATCAGCTGTGTGCTAGAGGAGAAGGTGGTCTATTACCCCCAGCTGATCAGGCGGTTCATGTGGCGGGCCCACATCAGAGGTATCTTTCCATTTCCCATCCTTGTCACCCAGATGATTCAGCGGGCCGGTGTCCAGTGGCTCCCAGAGGACGTATCACCACCCCCACCGCTCCCTGAGAAGGAGCCAGTGACCATTCCATGGGGGTCCTGGGTGAACAAAAAGCCTCCTTCCTGGCGCCAATCTCAGGCTAGAGCAATAGAGGAAGGAGCTGGACCTTCTTTATCATCAGCCCCAGTAGGACCCTCTACATCAGCAGCTACAGCAGCACTTCCTTTACCACCACCACTAGCACCTCAGTCGACCTGTGATGCCAAGGCATCTTAGGCTAGTTTCACTAGCATTTTTCTGTTAGTTTTAGTTGTTTTATGCATTTTCTTGAGCTTAAAGTAACCAAGAATGGTTAAATGAATAACAAAGCAATGAACCATCCAAACAGTATGATTTTAATGCAAATTCCATGAGTTTTAGTTATATTACTTGAATGCTATGAATGGAAGATTTCTCATGAAATTTTGCAAGACTTTGATGCAATTGTTTGGATGATTTCAGGGAAGAAGAGGCTAAGCAAGGAAGCAACAAAATCAATAAAGGAAGCTTGAATATCACATGTGGAGTTTAAGTTCCAGTTTAAGCCTAAACTGGAGCTTAAACGCCAGAATCAGGAAGGCTAAGAAATGCTGGAATTGAAGTTTAACCTCCAGTTTAACCTTAAACTGGAGGTTAAACGCCAGAAGTGAGAAGGACACCAAGGAGGGCAGTTCCACGTTTAACCTCCAGTTTAACCTTAAACTGGAGGTTAAACGCCAGAAAGGGGAAAGGCACCAGGGAGCCATTTCCACGTTTAAGCTCCAGTTTGACCTTAAACTGGAGCTTAAACGTGTTCGACCAAGTTTCTCCTCCAGGGTTGCTTTCTCCATTTCCACGTTTAAGCTCCAGTTTAACCTTAAACTGGAGCTTAAACGTGTTCGACACCTCCAGGGCTACCTTCTAAGCTTCCACGTTTAAGCTCCAGTTTAACCTTAAACTGGAGCTTAAACGTGTTCGACCTCCAGGGCTACCTTTCTCAGCTTCCACGTTTAAGCTCCAGTTTAACCTTAAACTGGAGCTTAAACGTGTTCGACCTCCAGGATGCCTTCTTCCATTTCCACGTTTAAGCTCCAGTTTAACCTTAAACTGGAGCTTAAACGTGTTCGACCTCCAGGGCTGCCTTTTCTATTTCCACGTTTAAGCTTCAGTTTAACCTTAAACTGAAGCTTAAACGTGTTCGACTATATTACCCTCCAGGGCTGCCTTCTTCCATTTCCACGTTTAAGCTTCAGTTTAACCTTAAACTGAAGCTTAAACGTGCTTCCACAAAAGGCATCACTGGAAGTGTCTGGCGTTTAAGCTGCAGTTTAAGCTTAAACTGCAACTTAAACGCCACTCTTGGAAAAGGTTTCTGGGCCAAAAATATTGCGGTTTAAGTTAGTATTTGAGCACAAACATTAACTTAAACTTACTCTGGTATGAAACCCAATTGAATATCATGGTTTATGGGATTGGGCCTGAAGGATTGATGAGTCTGAAATTTCAATTTATTGAGTCATGTGTCATTATTTGATTATCACTAAGTTGGCTCAATGAATGTTACAGAATTTGGATCAACAGCCTCATCAAGATTATGGATCATAAACCCAAGGCAAAAGGAAAGCAGGGAGAAGCCTCAAAGCCCAAGAAACACAACAGAAGCTCAATATAGAAAGTGTATAAATAGGATAGAATTTAAGTTAGAGAGGGCACTGGAACTTTTACCTTTTCATTTAGCTAGTTTTTATATCTTTGTAGTTGAATTCAGAGCTATGACTCACTAAACCCCTTTCATTGGGTTAGGGAGCTCTATTGTAATTCAATGAATCAATAATAGTTTATCTTCTTCTTCAATCTTTTCTCTTGAATTTTGTTAGAAAGCTTCTCGATCTAATTCCATTGGGTAGTTGTCTTGGGAAAGAAACTACCCATAATTGGAATCCTTCGGAACCTTGGGAAAGGAATGGAGGATTCATGCTAGAGAAGCTTTCTCACAGTGAATTGGATTGGGGTTTGGATGGATATTGTGACATGTAATCCTACCAAATTGTGGTTCATGAAACTGTGTGGTATAATCAGTGATCGAGCATCATCTCTTCTTATGAACATTTAAACCAAGGGATTGGGAATTTGTTTGTTTTTAGAGAGAATTGGTGAGCCAAGGGATTGGGATCCAATCATATAAGATTGCCAAGCAAAATTCAATGAACGCATTGGTTGAGGAAGAGATGAACATGTTTTGATTCGGAGATCTCAATATCTCCTAACACCCAATGAATTCCCCATTTCTGATTTCCACTTTCTCTTTACATTCTGCAACTCAATTCATGCAATCACCCCCACCCCCTTTTAATTTCAGCAATTTAGCTTCTGCTCTTTAATTCATGCAATTTAAGATTCAGCCATTTCAATTTCTTGTCATTTACTTTTCCCGCCAATTTTACATTCCACAATTCTCATCTAAATCTTGATTCCGCTCAACTAGAACACACTTCTAATCTGAATTGCTCACTCAACCAATCCTTGTGGGATTCGACCTCACTCAATTGTGAGTTTTTACTTGACGATAACCGGTGCACTTGCCGGAAGGAATTTTGCCGATCGTGCAATTTCCTAAATCGTAGCATAACAAGTTTATGTGCATCAAGTTTATGGCGCCGTTGCCGGGGATTGGTTTTCGATTGACAATTCTTCAATTGGAAGTTAACTAGATTGAGCATTTTTTTTTTGTTTTGATTAATTCAGTACAAGTTACTTGTTGAATTTTAATTTCTGCACTCTGTTATATGCTTTCTTCCTTTATGCCTTTAAATTCAAGCAACTAACTCACTGACTCACTAACTGTTTGAATTAATTCCTCAATTGCTCTAACCATACTCTTCCATTAACCAAGAGTATTTCACTTGTTTGTTGCTTGTGCTGTGTTCTTGTATGACAGGTAGGAGAGGAGAGACATCAACTCCTCCATATACCGAACCAGAGAGGACCCTTCATAGACTTAGAAGGGAAGCAAGAGGGAAGAGAGTACTGGGAGAAGAAGAATCTGAAGGAGAATCTGAGGACAATTTTGAGGAAGCTTTAGATCTCAACATGGATAGAGAAGTTCACAACCATGAGAGAGCTGATGGAAACAATGCCATTCCTGAGAGGAGGGTTCTTAGTTCATACATAAACCCAACCTCTGGGAATTGTGGTAGCAGCATCCAGAAACCACCCATTCAGGCCAACAATTTTGAGCTCAAACCACAGCTAATATCACTTGTGGAGAATCATTGTTCATTTGGTGGGAGTGCTAATGAAGATCCCAACCAACATCTCACAAAATTCCTGAGAATTTGTGACACTGTGAAGTCCAATGGAGTCCAGGAAGATGCCTATAAACTGCTTTTGTTCCCATTTTCACTTAGGGACAAGGCAGCTAAGTGGCTGGAATCATTCCCAAGGGGGAGTCTAACAACATGGGATGAGGTGGAAAGCAAGTTTCTGGCACGTTTCTACCCCCCACAAAAGGTCAATAGGCTTCGATCTGAGGTTCAGACTTTTAGACAACAAGATGATGAAACTCTCTACGAGGCATGGGAGAGATTCAAGGATTTGACAAGGAAATGCCCACCAGACATGTTCCATGATTGGGTGCAATTGCATATTTTCTATGATGGACTGTCTTATGAATCAAGGAAGGCTGTAGACCATTCATCAGGAGGTTCATTGAACAGGAAAAAGACTGTGGAAGAAGCCATTGAAGTGATTGAGACAGTGGCTGAGAATGAGTACTACTATGCATCAGAGAGGCACAACACTAAGGGAGTCATGGAGCTGAACCATGTTGATACAATTCTAGCCCAAAACAAGGTGTTTGCCAAGCAACTAGCAGAGCTTACCAAGCAATTAGAAACAAAGCAAGTGGCTGTAATACACACACAAGATCAAGAGGAAGTAAGCATTGAAGGAGGTGATTGGGAAGAGGCCAACTATGTGGGAAACCAACAAAGGCAATCATATGATCCACATTCCAACACTTACAACCCAGGATGGAAAAATCACCCAAACTTTGGGTGGGGGAACCAACAAACCCAACCACAAAACCACAAACCTTACAACCACAACCAACATAACAATTCCACATACCAAAACTCCAACCAAAGATCATACCAAGCCACACAAAACACTTACTCCCAACCATCATATCATGGCCAAAATAATCAACCTACCCAACCTAATCCGAACCAACAATTTCAAGATCAATTAAACCGGATAGAAGGAATGATGGCAACCATGAGTCAAGACATAACCGAATTGAAAAGCTTCAGGGATGATGTGAGAGCTACCTTAAGAAACCATGGTGAAAAACTCAAGAGGATGGAGTCTCAAGTAGGAGAGCTATCTCAACAGGCCCCCAAATCAACTGCAGTGTTCCCTAGTGACACAGAAAAGAATCCTAAAGGGGAACAAAAGAGAGTGAGATGGGAAGAATGCAAGGCCATCACCATATTGAAGGAAGTCTCAGAAGAAGAAGGAATCAGGCCCTCAGAACAGGAGCCAGAAATCTTGAAGGAAGGTGTGGAGGAAGCTAAGCAGGAAAGTGAAACTGAGCAAGCCAAGGAACTGCAAAAAGGCACGATGGAAACATACCAACCAAAAGCACCATTTCCTCAGAGGTTAGGAGGAGGTGAAAAAGGGAAAACCTATTCAAGGTTTTTAGAGACATTTAAGTCTCTCCATATCAATATTCCCTTTCTTGAGATTCTCCATCAAATGCCTACACACATCACGTATTTAAAGGAATTGTTGAGCAAGAAAAGAGTTTTGAAGGGAGGACAAACGGTAACAATGAACAAAGAATGCAGTGCCCTCATCAAGAAGGACACAGTCTCTAAGAAAACAGACCCAGGAAGCTTTCATATTCCTTGCATCATAGGAGAAACAAAAATTGACAGAGGATTCTGTGATCTAGGAGCTAGCATAAATGTGATGCCTCTAACTCTTATGAAGAGGCTACAACTGAATGAGGTGAGATCCACTGATGTAATCATACAACTGGCTGACAAAACTCAGAAGCAAGCTGAAGGGGTAGTTGAGAATGTGCTGGTGAAAGTGGGAGATTATTACTTCCCCACAGACTTTGTCATTTTGGACATGGAGGAAAGCTACCTACACCCTATCATTCTGGGAAGGCCATTTCTAGCCACTGCTAGAGCACTCATAGATGTAGAACAAGGAGAGCTAATTTTGAGAATACATGATGAACAGCTCATTTTCAATGTTTTCAAACCTGCATCTGAGCCTGAACCAGAACATGAAAAGCCTAAGGATGAGAGTAGCCATCTGTGTCTGGAGGAAAGCAATCCGGCAGCTGAAACTCTGAAACAGTCCTTGGAAAGCAAACAAGAATTGCAAGAGTTAAAGCCACAAGAATCAATAGAAACAGATCAGAAGGATCCTCCCGGCATAAGGGTCAATGAAGAAAGCTTCAAGAGAAAGGGAAGCATTGTAAAGAAATTGCCAAGAGGGTGGAGAAACAAGAAAATTCCCACTGAAGGTTTCTCTCCGGGAGATAAAGTGATATCAAGTCATTATCTGCCAATCCCACCTGACCTCAAAACCATTCCTTCCCAGCTCCCTCAAGTATTCACAATCAGGAAAGTTCTTTCTATGGAACATTTAGAGGTCATGAAGGAATCAAGTGGGGACGTTTGCATAGTGAGAGGAGAAAACGTCAAGCACTACAATCCACCCTAACAAGGGACAACCGTCAAGCTAGTGACGTTAAAGAAGCGCTTCATGGGAGGCAACCCATGTTTTTAATATCCTTACTCTTTTTTTTTTTTGTTTTGTTTTGCATCTAATAAAGCATGGTTTCTTATGCATGAACTTGAATCCTCAGGACAACTGCTGAAAGAGTGCACTAAACATTGCATATAAAATACAATTTGTCTCTAAGTTTGGTGTGCCTGAAGGCACCCCAAACTTTATTCAAAATGCATTCAATTTTTCATGCAAAGAGCACAACCAAACATTAAGTTTGGTGTTCCTCCGTGAACACGGTTCATGAAAAGCAAGAAGTTCCTCTGGATTTCGAAATTCATGACAAGTAGACCATTCGCATGTTTTTGGTTTCAATTACTTAGGGTAGTAAATTTGTTTAGAATCAAAGAGCCAAAGTGACTATGATTTATTAGAATTATGCACATTCATTAAGGACAACCAATATGGATTTCATGTCATCAGGAGACTTTACCAAACACTAAGTTTGGTGTCCAATAATAAGTGTACATACATACAAAAGTCACGGCTATAAGCTCATGAAGTCAATCATTGATTTACATGTGCAAGTACTATTCATCATTCACATGGACCGAAAAATGATAGCAAACTTGTTTGTTTGTGCAGGTACAAAAGAAAAGACAAAAATGGAGGAAAAAGACAAAGGGAGGTACGGTGCTTGGTCAAAAAGAAAAGTTCACAAGTCTTTGAAACTAACACATGGGAAAAGGAAGTTCTGCAAGAAAAGATAGCTACATGTACAACTTAATGCACCCAGAATACTTCCAAGAAAATGAAAAGCAATTCGTCCTTCTCCCTAATTCACATATTTACCATCAAGCCACCCTTCACAAACCACCCTAGCCGTCCATTTTTCACTTATGGGCACTATAAAGAACCACTTGGGGAACGAGTTCCACACCACCAATTCTCCTTCATGCACATTTTCCTTCATCATAGCATAACTATCTCTTGCCGAAAACAACCTCACCACATTTCCAACAACACTTCTTGTTTCACCTTGTCAACTTTAGCTTGTAACTTACCAAAACCAAAGAACCAATGGCAGCCTCATCTAGCCACAAAAGAAGAAAAGACAAGCAACCAATGGAGGAGAGCAGGGAATTCGATGCAAGGAGATACAAATCAGTTTTCCATGAGATTCAAGCCGAATGGATGAGACCAAAAAGGGTACTAGCTGAGGTTCCCTTTGACCTTGAAAAGGATGAGTTCCCAGGTGTTTGGGAGAAGATCAAAAAGAGGAAGTGGGAGCTCCTGACTAAGCCAATCACTAAAATCAACATCAACTTGGTGAAGGAGTTCTATGCAAATGCAGTGAGGGAAGACTCAACCAAGAAACCCACATACAAAAGCTATGTGAGAGGGGTGGAAGTTGACTTCAGCCCCAAGGCAATCATGAAAACTCTTGGCCTGAAAAACATACATTTCAGCCAAGCAAGTTATGAGGAAAGGATGATAGGAGAACCTGACTATACAACTATTGCTGAAGACCTTTGTGCCATCAGAGCTGAATGGGTGAGAAAAACAAGAGGGGCTCCAAGAGTTTTGAGAAGGGGAGACCTAACACCGGAAGCTAAAGGGTGGTATGCAATAGTTAGGAGATCCATCCTACCCACTGCAAACTCTTCAGAAATAGTCCCTAAAAGAGCCATCTTGCTACATTGCATTATGGTGGGAGGGGAAATCAAAGTTCATAAACTCATTGCTGAACAGATACAAGAGTTTAGTGAGAAAAGTGACCCTGAATCCTGGCTCCACTTCCCTAGCACCATCATTAGACTATGCATCGATGCCCAAGTACCACTTGAAGATGAAAGACCTAATTGGCTATATCCTGGATTGGCCATAACTGCGTACAGAATGACTCTTGGCCCAACTCCTCCAAGACATACAAAAAGAAGAAATGAAGAAGGGCAACAAGCGGAAGAAGAGCAAGAAGCTGAACAAGAAGGACAGGAAGGAGAAGACAGAGAAGAAGAGCAAGAAGAGCAAGCAATTCCAGAAAGAAGACAACGAACTCCTAGAGACCCCAAGGATATGAGCAGAATGCAGGAAATCATGGAAGGAATGTCTCAACAATACATGAGGTCTCAGGAGAGACAAGAGGACTTTCACCTAAAAATGATGGATATGCAAAGGAACTTTGAATCAAGATTCTTGGATCTGCAAAGGGAACAGAATTTACATTTACAGGAATCCTTCAGCCACATATGCCAACACCAAGATGCCAATGTCTTGGCAATCAAGGAAGCCACCACTTTACAGAATGCAAGATACTCAGTCCAAGCTGATTACAACATCAGTTCGCAAATCAAGCTTAACTACATAGGGGAACATCTACACAAGATGGACCCAGCATTCCCAGCTTTTGATGAGTATTTCAAAGGGAGGAAAGAAGGAGAAATAAACAAGGCAATGATCCTTGAAAAAGGAGTGGAAGAAACAATGAAAAAGGCTGGATTCTGGAAAAAGCTCATAAGAAAAGACAAAGGAAGCACAAGTAGTCAAAAAGAGGCAGGAAGCAAGAAGAAGCAGGATCCCAAGAATTAAGAAGAACCAAGCAATAAATAAGAGTTGGTCTCGTTCCTTAATAATCAAATGATAATTGGTGAATTGTCTTTATGAGCTTTCTTTCATCACAAGTCATTTAAGTGTTATGTTGAGTTTTTTTTTTAGTATGAGTGTCTGTTTATTGCTTTGAATAAAGTGAATGCCTAGATGTTTGGATATAACTTCACCTTCTTAAACAAGTGCTTGCCATGCTTGTTCTGTTTCCAAAAATAAAAGAAAAGTTTGAACAAAAGTAACTTGGCTAAATTAGTGACAAATCAAGTAGAATTAAGTGGTGGTATGCATGCTTGATTGTTTAAGTCAGATCACTGGAAATAGAGTGTAGAATTATCATTTTTTTGTATAGAAATTGAAAACTGTCTATGGATCTTGATGAATAAATGTCTTTGGCCATGAAAAAGAAAGAAAAAGAAGAAGAAAAAGCCACTGAAAAAGGGCAACCAAAAAGCAAAAAAATTGAGAAAATAAGCTAGGCACCAATGGTTTGAACTTCTGAGACAAATGCCTGTGGTGTTTATGTATTAAGGATATGCTTGGATGAATAGGTTCTGAGGAGTGTTTCAACACTTGGTAACTTGGGTTAACTAACCCGGGATTATCAACCAAAAGTCCATTATCAAGAGCAACCTAAATACAAAACATTTAGTCACACAAAGAGGTGCTGGGCACCAATGTCTCAAGAAGAAATGTGAACCAAAATGCCTAAAGTGGATATGTGTAGTGCACTGATAAGAAAAAGAAAATGCCAAAGGCTTGTGCAACACATGACACTAAGCAAACAAGGAGCAAAGAAGCTCTAAGAAAAAGAAAAGAAAAACAAAGAAGAGAAAAGTGCCAAGGACATAAGAATAACAAGAGGCCATAGCAGTGTTTGATGGATGCAATGAAAAAGTGATAATTCTACCTGATAAGTATGAAAAAGTGATGCTGCAACTTTCTGCATAAAACCCTTCTGATGAACTTCAAATGCTTGCTAATATAGCCAATGTAATTGCTTTCTGTTTCATACTTTCTTCTCAAATAACTCAGGACTTGCTTAGGGACAAGCAAGTATTAAGTTTGGTGTTGTGATGCCAAGGCATCTTAGGCTAGTTTCACTAGCATTTTTCTGTTAGTTTTAGTTGTTTTATGCATTTTCTTGAGCTTAAAGTAACCAAGAATGGTTAAATGAATAACAAAGCAATGAACCATCCAAACAGTATGATTTTAATGCAAATTCCATGAGTTTTAGTTATATTACTTGAATGCTATGAATGGAAGATTTCTCATGAAATTTTGCAAGACTTTGATGCAATTGTTTGGATGATTTCAGGGAAGAAGAGGCTAAGCAAGGAAGCAACAAAATCAATAAAGGAAGCTTGAATATCACATGTGGAGTTTAAGTTCCAGTTTAAGCCTAAACTGGAGCTTAAACGCCAGAATCAGGAAGGCTAAGAAATGCTGGAATTGAAGTTTAACCTCCAGTTTAACCTTAAACTGGAGGTTAAACACCAGAAGTGAGAAGGACACCAAGGAGGGCAGTTCCACGTTTAACCTCCAGTTTAACCTTAAACTGGAGGTTAAACGCCAGAAAGGGGAAAGGCACCAGGGAGCCATTTCCACGTTTAAGCTCCAGTTTGACCTTAAACTGGAGCTTAAACGTGTTCGACCAAGTTTCTCCTCCAGGGTTGCTTTCTCCATTTCCACGTTTAAGCTCCAGTTTAACCTTAAACTGGAGCTTAAACGTGTTCGACACCTCCAGGGCTACCTTCTAAGCTTCCACGTTTAAGCTCCAGTTTAACCTTAAACTGGAGCTTAAACGTGTTCGACCTCCAGGGCTACCTTTCTCAGCTTCCACGTTTAAGCTCCAGTTTAAGGTTAAACTGGAGCTTAAACGTGTTCGACCTCCAGGATGCCTTCTTCCATTTCCACGTTTAAGCTCCAGTTTAACCTTAAACTGGAGCTTAAACGTGTTCGACCTCCAGGGCTGCCTTTTCTATTTCCACGTTTAAGCTTCAGTTTAACCTTAAACTGAAGCTTAAACGTGTTCGACTATATTACCCTCCAGGGCTGCCTTCTTCCATTTCCACGTTTAAGCTTCAATTTAACCTTAAACTGAAGCTTAAACGTGCTTCCACAAAAGGCATCACTGGAAGTGTCTGGCGTTTAAGCTGCAGTTTAAGCTTAAACTGCAACTTAAACGCCACTCTTGGAAAAGGTTTCTGGGCCAAAAATATTGCGGTTTAAGTTAGTATTTGAGCACAAACATTAACTTAAACTTACTCTGGTATGAAACCCAATTGAATATCATGGTTTATGGGATTGGGCCTGAAGGATTGATGAGTCTGAAATTTCAATTTATTGAGTCATGTGTCATTATTTGATTATCACTAAGTTGGCTCAATGAATGTTACAGAATTTGGATCAACAGCCTCATCAAGATTATGGATCATAAACCCAAGGCAAAAGGAAAGCAGGGAGAAGCCTCAAAGCCCAAGAAACACAACAGAAGCTCAATATAGAAAGTGTATAAATAGGATAGAATTTAAGTTAGAGAGGGCACTGGAACTTTTACCTTTTCATTTAGCTAGTTTTTATATCTTTGTAGTTGAATTCAGAGCTATGACTCACTAAACCCCTTTCATTGGGTTAGGGAGCTCTATTGTAATTCAATGAATCAATAATAGTTTATCTTCTTCTTCAATCTTTTCTCTTGAATTTTGTTAGAAAGCTTCTCGATCTAATTCCATTGGGTAGTTGTCTTGGGAAAGAAACTACCCATAATTGGAATCCTTCGGAACCTTGGGAAAGGAATGGAGGATTCATGCTAGAGAAGCTTTCTCACAGTGAATTGGATTGGGGTTTGGATGGATATTGTGACATGTAATCCTACCAAATTGTGGTTCATGAAACTGTGTGGTATAATCAGTGATCGAGCATCATCTCTTCTTATGAACATTTAAACCAAGGGATTGGGAATTTGTTTGTTTTTAGAGAGAATTGGTGAGCCAAGGGATTGGGATCCAATCATATAAGATTGCCAAGCAAAATTCAATGAACGCATTGGTTGAGGAAGAGATGAACATGTTTTGATTCGGAGATCTCAATATCTCCTAACACCCAATGAATTCCCCATTTCTGATTTCCACTTTCTCTTTACATTCTGCAACTCAATTCATGCAATCACCCCCACCCCCTTTTAATTTCAGCAATTTAGCTTTTGCTCTTTAATTCATGCAATTTAAGATTCAGCCATTTCAATTTCTTGTCATTTACTTTTCCCGCCAATTTTACATTCTGCAATTCTCATCTAAATCTTGATTCCGCTCAACTAGAACACACTTCTAATCAGAATTGCTCACTCAACCAATCCTTGTGGGATTCGACCTCACTCAATTGTGAGTTTTTACTTGACGATAACCGGTGCACTTGCCGGAAGGAATTTTGCCGATCGTGCAATTTCCTAAATCGTAGCATAACAAGTTTATGCGCATCAACCTACTTGCTGGTTCAACGTCTTTTCCGGTTCATGGAGTACGGCCAGCGTCAGATCATGCATCGCCTGGATCGGATTGACCAGATGTTTGTGGCCCAGGGCCTTGGGCTACCCCCTCTGCCAAAGTCTTCTGGTTCGGATGAGGAGACCCACGAGGAGGAGCATGCAGATTTACATGATGAGGATACTCACGAGGAGGAGCTAGTTCATGTGGAGGTACCATCCCAGACCCAGGCTACTCAGGAGACACCTTAGCCACAGCCCCAGCCAGAGCTAGAGCCGACCGGTGTACCTCTCCTTGAGCCTAAGGATTAGCATCGGGGACGATGCTTGATCTTAAGTGTGGGGAGGTTGCCGTTGGCACCATTGGTAGATCGGTGAACATTTTGGCATATTTCCTAGTTATATTCTCCTAGTTATCTTGTTTTGCACACTGTTGTATATATTGTTTGTTTTGGATTACTTGGGATGCTTTTGCCTTAATTGTTTCATACTTTGTCGTTTTGGATGTTAGATATTTTGGATGCTAGATTTCATACTTTAGTTGGATTTTTTTCTTATATAGTTATCTTTTAGCTTGTGGTTGTGATTAGAAACTATTTTGGAATTCTTAAGACCTAGTTAACCCCTTTTGCATATGAAACCTGTTTTGATTGAAAAGAAAAGGGTGAACTAAGGAATTTTCATAAACTCTCAATCACAATATTGTATTACTAAGCTTAGTCAAAATGATGAAATTTTCAAAAGAATCCATCCATAGAGCACACCCCAATTGATTAAAATTTTTTTTTGTAACTTGCTTGAATTCATACTTTGTGAAGCATGTATTGAGACAAGAACACAAGCATGTGAGATTTGAGCCTATTGATGTGGTTACATTTTATAACCACCCATTTTCCATTCTTGTGTGTGATTGTTCTCTTCCTATGATTGTGATCCTTGATTTGTTTGATTCTATATGTCCATTTATTCCTTGTATTCATACATTTATATGATTGAGGCCATTATTTTAATTAGCTCACTTACCCAAATAGCCTACCTTCTATCCTCCATTGTTAACCAATTTTGAGCCTATGCTTAACCCAATTATTCGTATTTTAGCACATTACAAGCCTAAAGCGGAAAACAATAAAGTCCCTTGTTTGGATCTTTGATTGGCTTAGGCTAGTGAGAATGTCTTATATTCAAGTTTGGGGAGATTAGGAACATTGGTGGGGATAAAAGAATGTCTTTTATTTGTATTTAGGAAATTGGGTGCATACTCATATATTGATTAAATGTATAGACCTTATGCATTGAAAAAAAAAGAAAGAGAGAAAGAAACAAAAAGAAGAGAAAAGAAAAGAAAATAAATAGGAAAAGAAAGAAACAAAGAAAAAAAAAAGAAAGGAATAAAAAGTGGACAAAATGCCCCAAAGCAAGGCTCAATAAGAATCAATGCATAAGTGTTGGGAAAAATCAAAAGAAAATGCATGAGTATGTAAAAAGTGAAGGATGGTTAGTTAGGGTGGTATTTAATTGTATAGGTTAGGTGGGAAAGTCTAGGTTAATCAAAGATTCAAATCTCTAGTCCACTTAACGATATATGATCCTACCTTGGCCCTAACCCCATTACAACCTATGAGAAAGACCTCATGATGAATGAATGCATACGTTGAATGATTGTTGATTGTTAGATGAAGAACAAATTTTGGAAAAGCATGATTAGGAGAGGATTGAGTGGACCAACCCCTAAACACCGAGCGAATAGAGCAGATACACATCCGGTGAGGGTTCAATAGCTTAAATACATGCATTCACCCTACTATCTATATTCTTACAGGTTTGAGATTCTTTTGATAATTCAATACAATTGTGGTTTGGACTTTATCCCTATTACTCTAGCTCTTATGCTCATATATATATATATATATATATATATATATATATATATATATATATATATATATATATATATATATTCTCTTGGAAGTTGAATTATTTTGACCAAGCATTAGCATTCATATAGTTAGTTGCATTCATTTAGATAGTTGCATATAGGTAGTTTAGTTGCATTGAATAAATGTCATACCCCTTCGCTTCATTCTTGGTCAAGCATGAGGACATGCTTGGTTTAAATGTGGGGAGATTGATAAACCCCATATTTAAAGTTTATCTTGTGTTGGATTTAGAGCATTTTGCTAACCTTTTCTTACATTTAGCCAATGAATTAGCATGGTTTTGTGATCTCTCCCTTATTTATTCCTAAGTGTAAAAATATGCTTTCGAAGCCTTTAATTTGACAATATTATTTCTTCCTTGATTCCATAAGATGCCTTGATGTGTTTGCTAGTGATCTCAGGTTGAAAAAGGCTAGAAATAGATCCAAGAAGTGAGGAAGGAAGCATGCAAGTGGAGAGAAGCATAAAAAGCCAAAGAATTAATCCCAGCCAAGGACGCGCGCGCGCACTAGGCGCGTCCGCGTACCTCGCGAAATAGGCCAGGGACGCGTACGCGTGCTGTGCGCGTACGCGTCGCAGTCCGCACGTGATTCCTTTAATGCAACTCGTGCCTGGCGATTTTGAAGGGTTTCTAGACCTATTTGGAGCTGGAATTTTGGTGGGAAAACACCCAAAATGACCAAGGATTGAAGGAAAGAGGGGGGATTCATTCACACACACACATTAGGATAGTTTAGTTTTATTTTTTAGAGTGAGAAGCTCTCACTTCTCTCTAGGATTAGAATTAGGATTAGGTTTAGTTCAATAATTTAGATCTAGGTTTCAATTCATGCTTTCCTCTTCTTCTACCTTTCAATTTTATGTTGTTACATTCATCATTCTTCTATTGTTGTTATTTCTTTCTTCTATTTTGTTTGTAGATCTACTCTTGTTCATTCTATTTTCTTTTAATGAAATTTGAGGTAATTCATGTAGATCTTGTTTCCTTCGATTGTTGTTATCAATTCCTTGCAATAAGTAGTTGTTAGATTTCATTGTTGTTATCAAATTACTTTGCTTTCCTTTATTACCTTCCAAGTGTTTGATGAAATGCTTGGTTGGATTTTAGTGTAGATTTTATTCCTCTTGGCTATGGTAGAGTAATTAATGATGCTTGAGTTATCTAATTCCCTTGTTGATTGATAATTAGAAGTTGCTAATTGATTTGGATACCACTAAAGCTAGTCTTTCCCTTGAGAATTGGCTAGGACTTGTGGAATCAAGTTGATTCATCCACTTGACTTTCCTTCATAGTTAGAGGTTAACTAAGTGGTAGCAATGGATAATTGTGGTCACAATTGAGGAGGATAACTAGGATAGGACTTCTAATTCTCACAACCTTGCCAAGAGCTTTGTAGTTGTTAGTTTATTTTCATTGCCATTTACCTTTCATGTCTAATATCTCAAAAACCCCAAACATGGCTCCATAACCAATAACAAGGCACTTTATTGCAATTCCTAGGGAGAACGACCAGAGGTTTAAATACTTCGGTTTATAGATTTTAGGGGTTTGTACTTGTGACAAACAAATTTTTGTATGAAAGGACTATTGTTGGTTTAGAAACTATACTTGCAACGAGAATTCATTTGTGAATTCTAAACCACACAAAAGACCGTTCATCACTCAGCTCAAGCACACACCAAGTGGGCCCCGGAAGTGGATTTCTGCACTCTCTGCACTTAGTTACTCAATTTTTGTAATCCTTAGTAACTAGTTTAGTATAAATACTAGTCTTTCCTATTGTTTTAGGGACTTTTGGACTTTGAGGCTTATGCCATTTTTAACATTTGGGAGGTTGGCCATTTGGCCATGCCTAGACCTTTTTCTCTTATGTATTTTCCAACGGTGGAGTTTCTACACCTCATAGATTAAGGTGCGGAGCTCTGCTGTTCTTCATGAATTAATGCAAGTACTATTGTTTCTCTTTCAATTGACGCTTACTTCTTCTCCAAGATATACTCTCATACTTAATTCAGTACTTTTTCTTTTTCAATTACAGATGGTAGCCTTTGACAATGGTGATCCACTAACATACAACTTGCCATGGAAGGGAGCACACATGATTGGATGAAGACAATAGGAAAGCAGAGGTTCAGAAGCAACAAAGCATCTCCAAATGCTTATCTGAAATCCCCACCAATGAATTACATAAGTATCTTTATTTTAATTTACGTTTTATTTATCTTTCAATTATCAAAACTCATAACCAATTGAATCTGTCTGACTAAGATTTACAGGATGACCATAGTTTGCTTCAAGCTGGCAATCTCTGTGGGATCGACCCTTACTCGTGTAAGGTTTTATTACTTGGACGACCCAGTGCACTTGCTGGTTAGTTGTACCGGAGTTGTGAAAAGTGTGATCACAATTCCGTGAACCAATTAGGTATTGTTTTTAATTTTGTTTGAGTCTTTTAATTTTCTTTTTTCAAAAAAAAAATAAAAAATTTTTCAAAAACCTTTACTTTTCTTTATCAATCTTGATCTTTGGTTTTAGTCTTTTATTTTTGCTCTTGTTGAATTTTCGAATTTCTTGAGTCTTCTAAAAATTTTCAAAAATAGTATCTTTTGTTTGAGTCTTGTGTCAATCTTTAAGTTTGGTGTCTTGTGTTCTTCTTTTGAAGTTTTCGAAATTTGTGTCTTTGGTTTTCAAAATTTTTAAGTTTGGTGTCCTTTGCATGTTCTTGTTTTCTTTGAATTCTTTAAGTTTTGTTCTTAGTGTTCTTCTTGATCTTCAAAGTGTTCTTGTTTTCCTTCTTGTTTTGATCTTAAAATTTTTAAGTTTGGTGTCTCTTTGTATTTTTCTTTGCAATTTTCGAATTCTAGGTGTCTTAGATCTAAAAATTTTAAGTTTGGTGTCATTTTGTGTGTTTTTCTCTTTTTTCATTAATTCAAAAAATCAAAAAAAATATCTGTCCTATCTTTTTGCTTTAATTTTCGAAAATTGCAACAAATTTTTCAAATTTTAATTTCAAAATCATTATCTTATCTTATCCTAGTTTTAAATTTCAAATTCAAATCTTTTCAAAAATCATATCTTTTTCAAATTACTATCTTATCTTTCTATCTTTCTTTAAAAATTCAAAAATCTTATCTTATCTTATTTCAAATTAAAATTTTAAAATTCAATTTTCAAAATTTAAAATTTAAATTTTCAAAATTCAAATTTTAAAATCAAATCTTTTTCAAAAATCGAATTTCAAAGCTTATCTTTTTCAAATCTTTTCAAATTCTTGTCTTATCTTTTTTTTTTTAATTTCAAATTTTAAATTCAAATCTTTTCAAATCTCTTTCAATTTCTATCTTATCTTTTCTAATTTTAAATTTTAAATTCAAATCTTTTCTAATCTTCTATCTTATCTTGTTTTCAAATCTTTCTTAATTAGTTACTTGTTTTGTCTTTCTTCTTTTTCAAAACTTCCTAACTAATTCTTTTCCCTCCTAATTTTCGAAAATATCTTCTCTCTTTCTCTCTCTTCTTTTTCGAATTATATCATCTAATTTTCAAATCTTTTTAATTAATTAAGCTTTTATTTTCAAATTTAATTAATATAAAAATAAAAATAAAAATAATTTATTTTATTTTCTCTTTACTTCCTTCTTCTACCTTTCTTTCATCATGAACCCAAATGGGAATGAAGAGTTCAAAAGAACTTTAGGATCCTATACAACCCCCACTGCTGACTTCTATGAAAGAAGTATTAGCATACCCCCTGATTGCTTCGAAGACTATGTCGGTATAGAATTTCTCAATAAAATCCCGTTGCAAGTATAGCTCTACCCAATAACAATCCTCGAGTATCAAATTTAGAAAGGTATTTGGTTGTCACAAGTTCAACCCCAATAAAAGTAACCGAAGTATTCAAACCTTGGGTCGTCTCACAAGGAATGGGCAAACATGTGCATCAACATTGGTTAGAATTCCGGGGTTGCAAGTCATGAGCGAGAAATTAAACTAGGAATCTTAATGAGCAAGTAATCTTGAAATGCAAGAAACTAATTCAATTGACTAAAGCAAGTTGTAAATAATTCCAAACTAATAAAGTAACATCCAATGTGATTCTATTCTAAACTAAACAAGTAACTATAACTAAGACAAGACAATCAAGATTTTTGGGTTTTCAAATATGAATGATAAAAGCAACTCTTGGCTAAGCATGGGAATTGAGGTCACCATCCTTGTCTCCATATCAAACATTGACAATTATGAGGTACCAACCCACTAAGTCTACTTCTCAAAAGCCTTAAGTACGTATTGTCTACTCCTAGGCTTGAAGTATGTTAAATAGGTTTGATCACATCAACTCATAAGTCCCAACCTATCTACTAATTAGATTAGTAGTGGATTAGTGTTAATGGGTATCAAATTGATCACCTAGGGTTCTCAAATCACCAATTCAATGAGACCCAATGACTCAAGGTCACTCAATTCCCTTAGCTTATGCCAAGAGTAAAGAAAACTACTCCATAATCAAAGGAAACATTTCATCAAACACATGGTAAGCATTAATAAAAGACATATTCAAATTGTAATTAAATTGGAACTAACAAGTACCCATTAACAATTATCAACATACAATCACTCAAACGACACAATTAATCATGGAAATCATCAATGCAACAATAACAAATCAAGATCTACAAGATTCATGAAATGGGTATAAAATGACAAACAACAAGGAAACATAAAACTAACATAAGATCTAACCAAAATTATACTAGAGAATTCAAATTAAACAATTAAAACTAGTAATTAACAAGATCCAATTCAAACTTCAATAAGGGAAGATCAAATTAAAGCTAGATCTAGAGAGGAACAAGAGTTTCTCTCTCTAGAAGAACAAAGAACCAAAAACTAGCTAAAATTGTGTCTTAGTGTAATATGAATGATCCCCCCCTTTCCCCTATAATGCCAGGGCATTTTGGCCAGTTTCACTGACCTTTTCTTTACTGTTTTAGGGTAGTCTCATGCATTTTCTTAAGAAATAAGCAAGTTTTGGGTAGAATTTCACTTACATCTTGATTTAAGCATACATTGTGCACTTTACATGATTTTATGAGAATTTTACATGAATTAGATGACAAATTGGATGATGCATGTCTCATGATGTGGATTAGAACTTTGATGCACTTTATAGCTTGATTTCAGGACAAAGGAAGCAAGAAAGAGCCACGTTAGCAGCCACGTTAGTCTAACTAATGTGACCACCAACGTGGAATGGGAGCTAGCTTGCGACGTTAATGAGAAAAGTAATCGCCAATAACACCCTCGAAGCCATCATAGCCCATGTTAAGAGTCACGTTAACTAAGTTAACGTGAACTCTAACGTGGAAGAAAGAAAATGGAGCCAACATTAGTGACACTCACCTTTGTCACTAACGTTGGACCAAGCTCATATTGGCCACGTTAGCTTCCACGTTAACTTAGTTAACGTGGACTCTAATGTTGGGAAGAAAAAGAATGGCCAACGTTAGTGACACTCACCATTGTCACTAACGTTGGACTAAGCCACCCTGAGCTACGTTAACTCCCACGTTAACTTAGTTAACGTGGAGAGAGCAAACAATCGCCAACGTTAGTGACACTCACCTTTGTCACTAACATTGGAATGAGCCACAATGAGCCACTATGAGCCACGTTAACTTCCACATTAACTAAGTTAACGTGGAAGCTAACGTTGAGGATAGGATGATGAGCCAACATTAGTGACACTCACCTTTGTCACTAACGTTGGAGATGGCTCTCATTACCACGTTAGAAGCCATGTTAACTTAGTTAACGTGGACTCTAACGTGGGAAGTAGGGGCACCTTGGAACGTTAGTGACAAAGGTAAGTGTCACTAACGTTCTCGAAGAATTGGCAAGCCTACGTTAAGAGCCACGTTAACTAAGTTAACGTGAACTCTAACGTAGGGAGGGAAGACTCTCAACGTTATTGGAAAAGGTGAGTCCCAATAACGTGTGCGAAGGACCAAGAGGCAACGTTAGTGGTCACGTTGGTGCCACTAACGTTGAAGTTAACGTGGATCATCCCTGGGTGAGGAACGTTAGTGAAAAAGGTGATTGTCACTAACGTTCTCGAACTCACACTCTCACTTAACGTTAACGCAACTAACGTCCTGAGCTAAAGACCTTCCTACTTTACACTTTCTCTCTGCAAGCCCATTGCAGAAGATAACTTCTTCAAACTCAAGATCCAAAGGCCCATATCCAAGACTTGAAGAATCAACTAGAAGATCAGAAGAGTAGTATATATAGGGGTAGTTTTGAATCAGGAAGCACCTTTTTTGGGGGAGGGGAAGTTGGAACTTTTGAGAACTACTCTCTGTATAATTTTACTTTCTCTGCACTTCTAGTTTTATTTTTCAGAATGTATTTTCCATCTTTGTTTTCCATTTTCAAAGCTATGAAGAACTAAACCCCTTTCATTGGGTTAGGGAGCTCTGTTGTAATTTGATGGATCAATACTAATTTTCATTACTCTTCTTCTATCTTTTCTCTTGATTTTACTAGAAAGCTTTCAATCTTCATCCAATTGGGTAGTTATCTTGGAAAAGAAGCTATTCATACTTGGATCTCTTCTGAACCTTGGAAGAGGAATGAAGAGATCATGATAGAAATGCTTTCTCATGTTGGACCAAATTGGGTTTGGTTGGGTATAGTGACTATAATCCTACCAACACTTGATTTGGGAATGCATGTGGTATAATCAGTGACCATACTTCATCTCTACTCATGAGCAATTGACCAAGGAATTGGCTATTGATCAAGATTTGAGAGATTGAATTACCAAGGAATTGGAATTCGATCACTTAAGATTGCCAAGGAGATCAATGAATGCATTGATTGAGGAAGAGATGAAAATGAACTTGATCCGGAGAATGCAACATCTCCTAAGCCCAATGAATCCCCATTTCTGATCTTACCCATTCTCTTTAATTTCTGCAATTTGCTTTCATGAGCATCTTCCCCATTCCCATTTACAATTCTGTAATTTACTTTCCGTCATTTACTTTCAGCTCTTTACTTCCAGCATTTACATTTTCTGCTATTTACTTTCCCGTCATTTAATTTCCTGCAACTTTCAAACCAAATTCTGCTTCGCTCAACTAGAACATTCCTCTAATTAAAGTTGCTTGACCAATCAATCCCTGTGGGATTCGACCTCACTCTATTGTGAGTTTTTACTTGACGACAATTCGGTATACTTGCCGAAGGAAAATTTTTGAGAGACAAGTTTCCGTGCTATCAAGTTTATGGCGCCGTTGCCGGGGATTGATTTTGTATCAACAAGGAATAAATTGGAGGATAACTAGATTGAGCATTTTTCTTTTGTTTGATTTAAATTTCTATTTGAGTTAATTACTTTCAGTTTTAGTTATTTTCCTCCATTCCCCCTACTCCTTTTTCTTAGTTATTTACCATTCAGTTCACTAACCCACTAACTGTTTGATATATTACATCACTCACACTAACAGCAATTTTAACAATAGTACTTTCTGCATCTATTTCCTTGCTTGTGCCTTGTTGGTTGTATGACAGGGAGAAGAAGCGGGGCTTCAACTTCCTTTGATTCTGAACCTGAGAGGACCTTCCTTAGATTAAGGAGGGAAGCAAGAGGAAAGAGAGTAGTTGGTGCTGAGGAAGAGGAGGAGTACTTTGAACCAGACATGGATGAAAACATGGAGAACCATCATGAAGAAGAGGCTCACAACCATGGCAGAGAAGGTCCAGCGCATCAGGCTGGACAAGAGAGAAGAATTCTGGGTTCTTACATCAACCCAAACCCAGGAAACTGTGGAAGCAGCATCCAAAGGCCAACCATACATGCCAACAACTTTGAACTAAATCCACAACTCATCACCCTTGTTCAGAACAATTGTTCATTCAGAGGAGGTGTCCAAGAAGACCCCAATCAACATATAACCACCTTCCTGAGGATATGTGATACTGTGAAATCTAATGGTGTTCATCCTGACACCTATAGACTACTTCTGTTCCCTTTCTCACTTAAGGACAAGGCATCTAAATGGTTGGAATCCTTCCCAAAGGAGAGTTTAGCAACCTGGGAAGATGTGGTGAACAAATTTTTGGCAAGATTCTATCCTCCTCAATGGATCAACAGGCTGAGAGCTGAGGTGCAAACATTCAGGCAACAGGATGGTGAGACTCTATATGAAGCATGGGAGAGGTTTAAGGACCTGACAAGAAGGTGTCCACCAGATATATTCAATGAATGGGTGCAACTACACATTTTCTATGAATGCCTCTCTTATGAATCAAAGAAGGTAGTAGACCATTCATCCGGGGGATCTCTGAACAAGAAGAAGACCATTGAAGAAGCCATAGATGTCATTAAGACTATAGTGGAGAATGACTACTTCTATGCTTCTGAAAGAGGCAACACTAGAGGAGTAATAGAACTAAACAATGTGGATGCACTGCTGGCCCAAAACAAGCTTATTACCAAGCAGCTGGCTGACCTCACCAAGAAGATGGAGAGGAACCAAGTGGCAGCAATCACCACCTCATCAGCAACCCAAGAGGGAGTGAATGCTGAGGCAGAGGAGGAGCAAGAACAAGCCAACTACATCGGAAACTCACCCAGGCAGACCCATGATCCTTACTCCAAAACGTACAACCGTGGTTGGAGGAATCACCCAAACTTTGGGTGGGAAAATCAACAAGATCAAAGCCAAGATCAGAGACGTCACAACCCCAACAACCATACAGCTCACCAACATTCCATACAGAGATCATATCAGCACCACCCTAACAACACCTCTCCACATCCATACCAAAACCAAAATGACCTAACTCACCCACCCACTCTCAACTCACCCACCCACTCTTCAAGATAATAAGGTATTCAAAGAGGAGGTGCGAGCTAGTATCAAGAACCAGGGGGACACCATTAAGAGGCTGGAATTTCAAGTGGGATACTTATCTGAAAAGATTCCAAAACCTACTGATAGCTTCCCAAGTGACACAGAGAAAAATCTGAGAGGTGAAGCAAAGAAAGTCAGATGGGAAGATTGCAAGATGGTTACTATAAGTAATAAGGAGATTGAGGAAAAGCAAAATAAGCCATTAGAACAACTTGGAGAGACATCAGCAGAGAAACAGGAAAAGGATCACCAAGAACCCAAAATTTCACAAAAAGAGCTGACACAAAAGGAGCTGCTGAAACTCTATGTACCGTTTCCCCAATTACTCAATGGTGCTGTAGAGAAGAGAATATACTCAAAGTTTCTTGACCTGTTAGCATCCCTCCATGTAAACATACCATTCATCAAGGCCCTCCAACAAATGCCCTCATATATTAAGTATATGAAGGAGTTGCTGACCAGAAAAAGCTCACTCAAGGGAGGACAAACAATAGTGATGAATAAGGAGTGCAGTGCTCTCATTCAACCAGAGTTGCCTATAAAAAGGAAGGAGCCAGGGAATTTTCACATCCCCTGTGCCATAGGAGGAACAATGTTTGACAAAGCACTCTGCGATTTGGGAGCAAGCATCAACTTAATGCCTTTATCCCTTATGAAAAGGCTGCAGATCAATGAGATAATACCCATAGATGTAGTTATCAGGCTGGCTGACAAAACTCAAAAACAAGCAGTAGGAGTGGTTGAAAATGTGCTGGTGAAGGTGGAAAAATACTTCCTTCCCACAGACTTTGTCATCTTGGACATGGAAGAAAGTCACACTCACCCAATCATATTGGGAAGACCGTTCTTAACTACAGCCAGAGCACTCATAGATGTGGAGTGAGGGGAGCTAATTTTGAGGATCTATGATGAACAACTCAGCTTCAATGTCTTCAAACTCTCACAAGAAACAGATCATAATGAGATACTGAGGGAGGAGGCAAGCACTGAAGCACAACCAACACCTCTGGGAAACTACTTAGTTGAAGAACAAGGCAATCAGTAGCTGTCACAGCTCTAGGAAAATAAGGAGGAACCTAAACCACCAGAGTCATATGAGACCAGTAACAAAATTCCCTTAGAAGAGGAGGTCAGAAAGAGCAAGGCAACATCAAAAGGGACAAAGAAGAAGGCACCAAGGAGGTGGAGGAACAAGAAGATCCCTACAGAGGACTTTTCTCCGGGGGATAAAGTGATCTCAGCCTACTTCCCAGATATTCCACCTCATCTCCCTACTATCCCATCTCAGTTACCTAAGGTCTTCACCATCAACAGAGTTCTTTCCTTAGAACATGTAGAGATCCTTGATGAAGCCAATGGATATAGGTCTACTGCAAGAGGGGAAGATCTGAAGCATAAACAACCACCATGACAAAGGCAAAACGTCAAGCTAGTGACGCTAAAGAAGCGCTTCATAGGAGGCAACCCATGTTTTACATGCTTTTAAAAGTAGTTAATAATGCAAGGTTCAGAGATTTCAAATCAACTTGACATGGACTTGAATGAATCCTTGTGTGCAACATATAGTGAAGAACAAGTTTGGTGTTCAAGGCACACTAAGAGAATATCAATGTAACCCATATCATGTCACTCTTAGGGGCCTTGAACAAATCTTTTACACCACACGACACCAAACTAAGTTTGGTGTTGCCAATGTTGCACACATGGATGTTGAGTTAGTCAGTTGGTTTGCTCTAATGAATGGCACTTAGTTAGTTAAAACAAAAACTTTAAAAAGTAGTTATTCTTTTTTTTGCCACCACTTTTCACACATTTTTTTTAATCACAATTCTTTTATTTTGTAGGAGAGAAGAAAGGGGTATTGAAGTGGATTGAGTGGACAATTAAATGAGGAGGGTTCGGCCACTTCATGAAGGGAGAATACACACGTGTCTCAAGGGGAAATGCATTGGGAAATGTGCCATGCAACATTGAAAGAATGAGACCCTTGAAGACCGAACCAATCTCCCTCAAAAAGATGATGATCCTTATGCTCATCCCCTGCAGAACCCCATCCGTTCATCATACACCAACCCCATCAATCCACACCTTTCATCCACACACCACTTCCCTATATAAGTGATTCGCTCTAAGTACACCCTTAACATTCCAATTTCACTCCCCATACTTCTCATTCTCGAAACCAAACACTCTCCCCCTTCATCACACCTTGTCCTAACCAACCGAATTCCTCATCTATCCGTACCTTCAACCCTCTTCACACATCAACTCAAACTCATGGCATCATCAAGCTCCAAGAGGCAAAACAGGAAGGAACCAGTGGAGAGCATTCCTTTCGATGAGAAGAGATTCAAAACTGCATTCCATGAACTCGAATTTGAACGGATAAAGCTCAAGAAGATACTGCCTGAGTTAACATTCCAAATTGACGAGGATGAGTGCCCACAGATTCGAGAGAAGATTGAACAAAGGGGTTGGCAAAGGCTTACGAACCCGGAGGGAAAGATAAATGCAAACCTCATCATAGAGTTCTATGCAAACGTGGTCAGAGAAGACAAAACCAAGGTCCCCACCTTCAAAAGTTACGTAAGAGGGAGAGAGGTGGATTTCAACCCCAATGCTATAACAAGGACTCTTCAGTTGAAATCACCACATTTTGATGAGCTCGGTTATCAAGCAAGAGTAAGTAGGAGCCCTGATGATGATGAACTCGAACAAATTGTGAATGACATATGTGTTATAGGAGCTGACTGGGAAAGGTATGCGGATAAGAGGCCCAGCTTCATCAAGAGAGGAGACCTCAGTCCTGAAGCCAAGGGATGGTTTGAACTCGTGAGGAGATCTATCCTCCCAGTAGCAAACAATTCTGAGGTCAACGTCACTCGAGCTACTATGGTACATTGCTTAGTACAAGGTGGAGATATCAATGTGCACGAACTTATAGCTGAGGGGATTCAAGAGTCAGCTGAGAAGATTGATTCGGGTGTCAGGCTTTGGTACCCCAGCACCATCCTCAGACTGTGCACGAAGGCCAAGGTTGTCTTCGACGATAGCAACCCAGATTGGTTAAATCCTGGGAGGCTAATTACGTTTCAGCGTCTAACTCATGTCACACCAGCCCAACAACAAAGAAGACCTCACATAGGAAAGCCAAAACCAAAAGGAGGAGCTCACCAAGAAGAGTCTCATCAGGAAGAACACCAACAAAGAGAATATTATGACCCAACCAACATAAACCTGAATCACATTCATGGAGCCATTGAGAAACTAGCAAGGAGTTATATGGAGGGACAAGAACAACAACTACATGTTCAAGCTCAAAGGATGGATCGTCAAGAAGATCTCCTTTCTAATTGGATGAATCAACAAGGGGAGTGCCAGAAACAGCAAATGGAACATTATTCCCAGCTCACTCAAGCCATCAATCAAGTGTCTGAAAGGCAAGAGCGTCAAGATAAACGCCTTCAAGAACTCAACCAACGCCAGCTAGCTCAGACGAAGGCATTCAATGAGTTCAGTGTACTTAATGAAGGACGGCAACTACATAGGGAGGAGTTCAACATAAACACTCAAGCCAAGTTGAACTACATGTCTAGTCATATGCATAATCTACACTATGCCATCCCTATATATGATGAGGTCCAAAAAGATTTTGTAGAACAAGAAGAAAGGAAGGTGAAACAGCAGAAGGAAACATTAAAGAAGAAGATGGAAGATGCTGGCTTCTGGAAGAAGTTGATTGGAAAAAGCAAAGGAGGTGGGAGCTCAAGCGCAACAAGTAGACACAACGAGGACGAGCCAGGGGGAGAGCATGGGCAATCCCATGAGTAAAAGGTGGTGGAGTTCCCTCTTTGTTCCATCTTTTTCAAGTTTTAAATAAGGAAAATCATGTATGAAATAGAACATGTTCCATGGTAGTTTAGAAATTTTCAATTCTGTCTTTAAGTTTTTCATTGCCTAGGTCTATGATTACTAGTCAAGTTGCCTGTTTTCAATTCCATCCTACTTATTGTGTTGCTTGTCTCCTTTTGAATCAAATAAAAAGAGAATGTTTGTTATCAAAGACCAGATTGGAGTTCATATTGTAGAGTAAGTTCGTTAGTGTGTGATGTGGTCATAGGTTAGCTAAGTTGGTTCACCAACAAGGGTGGGAAGACAACTATCTGTCCTGAATCATATGCTTGAAACACACCCCATGAGACTAGCTAAATAACAAGATCCTAATAAGAAAAAGGGGAAAAGAACAATAAGAGTTGAAAAAGAAAGAAAAGTTAATAAAGAATAAGGCTAGGCACCAAGGGTTTGAAACTTGAAAGATGTGTCTGTGGTGCTCCTGTACCAAGGATCTGCTTGGATGAATAAGTTTGTAGGAGTGCTTCATCACTTGGTAACTTGGTTTAACTAACCCGGGATTATCAGCTAAAAGTCCACTATCAAGAGCAACCTTGCTACAGAACATTTAGTAACCCAAAGAGGTGCTGGACACCAAGGTCTCAAGAAAGAAAATAAACAAACCATGTGCTTGTGGTGTGTATGTATGGGGGAAAGAGACTTGAGGGAGTAAGTCCTTAGGGGTGTCTTAACACCTAGCACCTTGAACCAACTGGTTCGGGAGTGCTGGCTGAAAGCTTATCTTAAAGAGTCGCCCCCTTACAGAGCACTTAGCCTAAGAACACATATAAGCCCTGAAAACAATAAAAGGATCAATGAATACGAGTCTCATAGGGTGCAATTAAGTGAGTATTCCAGGACATGATAAAGGTCTGAAAGCCAGTGAAGGAATGAACCTAAGTTGATATGCATGAAATCACCATAAAACCAAGGACATGACTTCCACAATAATGACTCATTTCTTTTGGCATTTCATTCATCATTCTCTTGTTCCAGTACTTGCTTAGGGACAAGCAAGCTTTAACTTTGGTGTTGTGATGCTAGGGCATTTTGGCCAGTTTTACTGACCTTTTCTTTACTGTTTTAGGGTAGTTTCATGCATTTTCATAGAAAATAAGCAAGTTTTGGGTAGAATTTCACTTACATCTTGATTTAAGCATACATTGTGCACTTTACATGATTTCATGAGAATTTTGCATGAATTAGATGACAAATTGGATGATGCATGTCTCATGATGTGGATTAGAACTTTGATGCACTTTATTGCTTGATTTCAGGACAAAGGAAGCAAGAAAGAGCCACGTTAGCAGCTACGTTAGTCTAACTAACGTGACCACCAACGTGGAATGGGAGCTAGCTTGCAACGTTAATGAGAAAAGTAATCACCAATAACACCCTCGAAGCCATCATAGCCCATGTTAAGAGTCACGTTAACTAAGTTAACGTGAACTCTAACGTGGAAGAAAGAAAATGGAGCCAACGTTAGTGACACTCACCTTTGTCACTAACGTTGGACCAAGCTCATATTGGCCACGTTAGCTTCCACGTTAACTTAGTTAACGTGGACTCTAACGTTGGGAAGCAAAAGAATGGCCAACGTTGGTGTTCATACCCTGGGTCGAGCTATCCGACCCAGAATGATCAATGATAAAGCGACCGACCTCTTCAGGTCGAGCGGACCGACTTGTTCTTAAAGAACTCGGTCGTGTCAACGAAAGAGCCCAGTAAAGGGCCCAAATGGAGGAACACGACCCAAATCCAAAGGCACTTCAAGCCTATAGAGATAAAGGCGGTTCCCTTGAAGATAAGCTGACTTCACTCAAAATAAGATAAGATAAGATAAAGTAACTAACTTACTTTACCCGAAAGGTCAGCCCACATTACTATAAATACACTGGAGCACCCAGGTATAACTCATACTCGGATTCTACATAACACCTGTTTAATACCCATGCTAACTTAAGCATCGGAGTCTCTTGCAGGTACCCCCCACCCTTCGGTGACAGAGGATCAGCAGCACGTTCAAAGTCCAAACAAGTCGGACGTACCAGCTCTGGTCACCATTCATCAGCCGGACACATCGGTTCCGACCAGTACGGAAGATCTCGTTTAAGATCGACCTACAGTTTCAGGTAACCCTCGGAACATTGGCGCCGTTGCCGGGGAACCTGGAAGTCATCCCATCACCATAGCGGACAACCATGACAACCACGACTCAGATCTAGAAAATAGAACACCGCACAAAAATGCGGACACCCCACCAAAAGACACTCTGGAATCCAATGGAGACAAAAATTCAGCTAAACCGGGAGCAATAGAAGCCCTTCAAGATCGCTTGAAGCAACTTGAAGAAGAAACCCAACAACAACGAGAAATCGGAAAAGATCTACAAAAAGAAGTACGGCGACGTCGAGAATTGGAAGACAAGTTACAGCAATTAGAAGCCGATCTCAAATTAAAAGCCCCTCGGGTCACTCCTGAGGAAAGCTCATGCAAAGAACAGGATCCGTTCACCAGGGAAATCATGAAAACCAAAATTTCAAAAGACTTCAAACTCCCAGATATGATTTTGTACGACGGCACCACCGATCCCAACCATCATCTCAGCAATTTCAGAAGCAGAATGTACCTTATCGATGCCTCAGATGCCGTTCACTGTAAAGCCTTTTCGACAACCCTCACGAAGACAGCGATCAGATGGTTCGACAGCTTACCTCCCAAGTCCATCTCAAACTTCGACGACCTAGCCGGAAAGTTTCTTGCCAGATTCTCCATCCAGAAAGATAAAGCTAAACATGCCCCCAGCCTACTAGGGATCAAGCAAGGAGATCGGGAGAGCCTCTGCAACTACATGGAAAGATTCAACAAAACATGCATGGACATACAAAGCTTACCCACAGAGGCCGCCATCATGGGACTTATCAATGGCCTACGAGATGGACCTTTCAGCCAGTCTATATCAAAAAAGTACCCGACCTCCTTAGACGAAGTGCAGGAACGGGCAGAAAAATACATCAACATGGAATAAAACGCTCGGTTAGGAGAGACCTCAAAATCGGGGGCCTCCTACCGTGACAGAGACAAGGAATCTAAAAGAAAAGAAGACCGACAAGGGAAGAAAATTAAAAAATACCATAATTATACTCCCCTCAGAGCATCCCTAGTTGAAATATACAAAGAGGTCTGCCATACAAAAAAAATTCCCCCAGCACGGCCCCTCAAACAAAAAAGGGGAGGAGGAAATCGGAAGGAATATTGTGAATATCATCGGGTTAGAGGACACACCACCAACGAATGCTTCGACTTAAAAAATATCATAGAAAAATTGGTGAGGGAAGGAAAATCAGATCGATTCCTGGCCACCCGAGATGATGATCAAAGAAAAAGACGAAGGGATAAAGATACCGAACGAACAGAACGATCACCTCGGACACCAGAAAGACATGTCCACATGATACATGGCGGATTCGCAGCAGGAGGGATCTCCAAATCTTCCCGCAAAAGGTATCTCAAAGAAGTATATCACGTCGAAGGAGAAGAGGAAGCACTCAACATCCCAGCGATAACATTCACTAAGGAGGACGCGTCCGGCATCATCACAGGACACGACGATCCCATGGTCATCACCATCATATTGGCAAATGCCAACCTACACCGCACCTTAATAGACCAAGGGAGTTCTACCGACATCTTATTCAAGACAGCCTTTGATAAACTCGGCTTAGAAGAAAAAGAACTTAAGGCATATCCAAACAGTCTGTTCGGGTTAGGAGATACCCCGGTTCGACCACTAGGATATATATCACTACATACAACCTTCAGAAAAGGAGACTAATCCAGGACCCTCAAAATAGACTACATCGTAGTCGATGTAAGTTCAGCCTACAATGCTCTCATAGGTCGGACAACACTCAACCAACTTGGCGCAATAGTCTCGACCCCACACCTATGTATGAAGTTCCCAACTCCAAAAGGGATAGCCACGATAAAAGCTGACCAAAAGATGGCACGTCGTTGTTATAACAAAAGCCTAAACCTCAGAGGCAAAGGAGAAGAGTTCCATGCAATCGAGTTGGGCGGAGTTCAACGACGAGAAGATCTTCGCCCCCAACCAGAGGGCGAGATAGAAAAAATTCAGATTGGGGACACCTCGGAAAAAACAACTAATATCGGCACAATCCTCAAAGGAGATTTAAAAGAATTGCTAATACAATTCTTACGAGATAATGTCGACCTTTTTGCATGGAAAGCCGCAGACATGCCAGGCATAGACCCTAAGCTAATGTGTCACAAGTTGGCGGTCTACCCAGGATCTCGACCGGTACAGCAGAGACGAAGAAAGCTTGGGCCAGAGCAATCCCAGGCTGTGGAAGAGCAAGTACAGGCACTGCTGGAAGCCGGATTTATAAGAGAAGTTAAATACCCGCTATGGCTAGCCAACATCGTCTTGGTGAAAAAATCGAATGGGAAGTGGTGAAGGTGCACCGATTACACGGATCTCAACAAAGCTTGTCCAAAAGATCCATACCCACTCCCAAGTATTGACGCCCTGGTAGATGCTTCCTCTGGATATAAATATCTCTCGTTTATGGATGCATATTCAGGATACAACCAAATTCCCATGTATCCACCAGATCAAGAAAAGACCTTGTTTTTAACACCAAAGGCGAACTACTGTTACATCGTGATGCCCTTCGGTCTCAAGAACGCAAGAGCTACTTATTAAAGACTAATGAATAAAGTTTTTTCGGATCACATCGAAAAGATCATGGAGGTCTATGTGGACGACATGCTAATAAAAACACAAAGCGAAGAGACACTATTGTCCGACCTGGCTCAAGTATTCGACACCATAAGGAAGCATGACATGCGACTCAATCCCGCGAAATGCACCTTTGCAGTAGAAGCAGGCAAATTCTTAGGCTTCATGCTCACTCAAAGAGGAATTGAAGCAAATCCAGACAAATGTCAGGCCATACTCAACATGAAGAGCCCAACCTGTGTTAAAGAAGTACAACAACTCAACGGGAGACTGGCCGCCCTATCCCGATTCTTAGCAGGAGCCGCGATAAGATCTCTTCCCTTCTATGCTACTTTAAGAAAGGGAAAACAAATCAAATGGACAATAGAGTGCGAGCAAGCCTTCCAAGACCTCAAGAAGTTCTTAGGACAGCCACCTATCCTATCCCGACCGCGAGTTGGAGAACCACTCATATTATACCTCGTAGTGGGAAGCAAGGCAGTAGCATCAGCACTAGTCAGAGAAGACGAAAATGGACAACAATCTGTCTACTTCATTAGCAAGGCACTACAGGGATCCGAGCTGAACTACCAGAAAATAGAAAAATTTGCCTATACTCTTATCCTAACATCTCGACGACTCCGCCCGTACTTCCAGGCTCACACCATTAAGGTTCGAACTAACCAACCCATAAAAAGAATATTGCAGAAAGCAGATCTAGCAGGCAGAATCTTACAATGGGCAGTCGAGTTGTCAGAGTTTGATCTCCAATATGAAGCTCAGACGGTAATCAAATCACAATATCTGGCCGACTTTATCGCAGAATTCACAGATGCCCTAGAAACCCCCACAGAATGGAAGCTTTATGTGGATGGTTCTTCAAATAAGACTGAAAGTGGTGCAGGAGTGATAATAGAAAGCAACCAAGGAACCTCTCCCTCAAGTTCGGGTTCCCGGTCTCAAACAACCAGGCGAAATATGAAGCATTATTAGCTAGCTTGAAGCTGGCTAAAGAGGTCGGAGCTCAAAAACTCAATATTTACAGCGATTCACAAGTGGTTACATCACAAATAACAGGGAGCTACCAAGCCAAAGATCCCACCATGAAAAAGTATATGGATAAAACCAAGGAACAGCTCGGACAAATCGGGGAATATAAGATCTGCCACATACCCCGCGAACAAAATGCCCGAGCTAATGCACTCTCAAAACTAGCCAGCACCAAACCAGGGGGTAACAACAGAAGCCTCATCCAGGAAATGTTGCAGAACCCGTCAATCTCGGAAGAGGAAAAAGTCCTGACTATAATAAGTCAGGACCAAGGATGGATGACCCCTATAACCAACTACCTCAAAACAGGAACGCTCCCCATAGAAGAAAAGGAGGCAAAAAGGTTAAAAAGGAAGGCGTAGTACTACACCATTATAAACAACATCCTATACAAAAGAGGAATCTCAACACCTTTACTAAAATGCGTGCCAACCTCCAACACAAGAGAAGTGCTAGAAGAAATACACGGCGGTATCTGTGGCAATCATCTCGGAGCACAAGCTCTCGCCAAAAAAGTGCTTCAGGCGGGATTTTATTGGCCAACTCTACAGAAAGAAGCCACAGAATTTGTAAAGACATGCCCACCATGTCAGAAACATGCCAACTTTCACATCGCCTCGCCAGAAGAGCTCATCAGCGTGACCTCACCTTGGGCGTTTGCAAAATGGGGACTCGATCTTCTCGGCCCCTTCCCACGGGGATCAGGACAAGTTAAATTCCTCATAGTAGGGGTAGATTACTTTATAAAGTGGATCAAGGCAGAGCCCCTAGCCAATGCCACCGCTCAAAGAAGCCGGAAATTCTTATATAGAAATATTGTCACGAGGTTTGGGGTTCCATATTCAATAACCACAGACAATGGCACTCAATTCACAGATGCAGGCTTCAGAAAACTAGTAGCCGACTTGAATATAAAGCACCAGTACACCTCCGTTGAACATCCACAAGCCAACGGACAGGCCGAAGCTGCTAACAAAGTTATACTGGCCGGATTAAAACAGAGATTACAAGATGCAAAGGGAGCCTGGGCAGAAGAGCTTCCACAGGTCCTATGGGCATATCAAACAACGCCACATTCCACCACAAAGGAATCCCCCTTCCGATTAGCATACGGAATAGAGGCAATGATTCTAGTAGAGATCGAGGAAGGGTCGCCCAGAGTAGTTCACTACAATGAGGGAGCAAACTCCCAACTTCAGAGAGAAGAGCTTGACTTGTTACCCGAACTCTAGGAAAGAGCTCGGATCAGGGAAGAAGCTCTAAAGCGCTGAATGGCTTCCAGATATAATCAAAAGATAGTGCCGAGAAGTTTTGCAGAGAATGATCTCATCCTAATCCGAAATGATATCGGAAAAACTCGACCAGGAGAAAGAAAGCTGGCAGCAAACTGGAAAGGACCCTACCGAGTTGTAGAAGTACTTGAAAAGGGCTACTACAGACTGTCTGAACTCGATGGACGAGAGCTTCCCAGGTCGTGGCACGCTTGCAACCTAAGAAGGTACTACAGTTAAGAAACGATAAAAAGATCTCATCATTGGATGCACTCTTTTTCCTGAAAAGGTTTTTTAATGAGGCACCAAGTTGAGACTCAAACAATCCCATATGTATCTATTTGCACTTTTCCTTTAAATAAAATATATTTTAGATATTCTACAAAGATTTCAAGATGCATTAATCTGAAGCATTCATCGTCCGATTATAAAGCAACAGATCGGCAGAAAGTGAAAAAGAATTTCACTGCACGATCACGATAAAGACAACCGTCCGATAAAGGTGAAAATGCGATTCACCCAAAGGACGATCTAGAGATGACAACCACTTTCTACAAATTGGCAAAGATGAACACAGAATAATGTAAGAAGTTATCGAAAGTGATCTAAAAAAGAACCTGACGAGGTCTTACAGATCGCTAAAATAATAACTTAAAGACTGGTCGAACATTAAGAAGTCGAACCAAGTCAAACCAAGTTATAAGTAAACCCTGGAAAGAGGTCTGGCCAACCCTATTAAAGAGGATTACTTTAACTTAGAAGGGCCCGACATAACAAAGTCAGCCCAAAACAAAAAAGTTATTAAAGTAGTCCCTGAAAGAGATCTGACAAAGATCCAAGAAAGAGGACTACAAAAAAAAACTTAAGGGAGACCGACATAACCAAGTCGGACTCCTACTACCAAAAAAGTTATCAAAGTAGTCCCTGAAAGAGATCTGACAAAGATCCAAGAAAGAGGACTACAAAAAATAACTTAAGGGAGACCGACATAACCAAGACGGACTTCTACTACTAAAAAGTTATCAAAGTAGTCCCTGAAAGAGATCTGACAAAGATCCAAGAAAGAGGACTACAAAAAATAACTTAAGGGAGACCGACATAACCAAGTCGGACTCCTACTACCAAAAAGTTATCAAAGTAGTCCCTGAAAGAGATCTGACAAAGATCCAAGAAAGAGGACTACAAAAAATAACTTAAGGGAGACCGACATAACCAAGTCGGACTCCTACTACCAAAAAAGTTATCAAAGTAGTCCCTGAAAGAGATCTGACAAAGATCCAAGAAAGAGGACTACAAAAAATAACTTATGGGAGACCGACATAACCAAGACAGACTCCTACTACCAAAAAGTTATCAAAGTAGTCCTTGAAAGAGATCTGACAAAGATCCAAGAAAGAGGACTACAAAAAATAACTTAAGGGAGACCGACATAACCAAGTCGGACTCCTACTACTGATAAGTTATGAAAGTAATCCCTGAAAGAGACCTGACAAAGGTCCAAGAAAGAGGATTACAAAAATAACTAAAAAGAGATCGACCTGACGAAGTCAATCTCCTACAGACAAGTTATAAAAAAGTAATCTCTGAAAGAGAGGATTACAATAATAACTTAAAAAGGGACCAACGCAAAGGAACTAGTCACAAATACGAAAAGTCGAGAAACAAGTTGGACCTCACAAATCGTAACCTCAAAGGATTCAAGCTGCAAACAATGAAATAACCCAAGGAGGTCGAGCCACAAGATATCACACATCAGCAGAAAACAGAAAAATGGCAAATCAAAAGGCATTATGCAAAATCTACAAAGTTGCAAAAGCCTCGAAGGCCAGCAAAATCTAAGGATGGCGAGCTACCTTTTTTGTTTGTCAAAATAAAAGTTGCTAGAAAATCAACTAGGAAATCGTCAATAAATAAATAAGAAAGTTTTAAAAAGCCCACAAGCCGGGCCAACTACACAAATTCCCAGGAAAGAGATCAGCAAGCATCAGGAGCCTTCTTGGCAGCATCAGGACAAGGAGAAGGAGGACGAGTTTGAATCGGTACGGTGTCTATAGTTCCATCCTCTCGGTTCAGAATCTGGCAATCTGAATCAGGTGCAATCGGAGGAACAGAAGAAGTCGGCACTTTAGCAGAGGACACAGGGGGAGGAACAACCTCATCATCATCACCCTCATCATCAGGGACAATCTTGCCATCTCTAACAATATTATCCAGGCTAAAAAGGGTGAGATCGGCCTCGGGAGCAATGACCCGAACTTGCTCCTTCAAGTTCTCGTAAGCAGCAGTCACGCTGCCAACGAGATGACCTTGAAGCTCAGAATAATCTTCCCGGGCATGGTCGAGCTCCTCCCTCAGGCACATCACCTCTCGATAAGAGGTAACGTAACTATCCTTGTGCATCAAGACTGCGTCCTCAGCCAACCTCAACGAAGCTGCCAATGACTGAGAACTCGCCTCCTCATTCTTCAAGTCCTTCTCCAGCTTGGCCACCTTCGTCTCAAGCTCCTCCTTTAACTCCTTCATCCGATCAAACTCTTGTTTCGCCTACTCCATAAACGCTTTAGTGGCGTGGAGAGGGAGATTCTGAGCAATCCGATATATGGCAGCCGACATATACGCCATCTTCACATGATTTCAGGCCATGAATTCCAAGTGATGAAGGATGGACACATCGTCCATGGAGAGAGCGCCGTAGGGACCGATTTGTTGATCCACGAATTCAATAGCATTAAAATCAGGAGCATCGAGGTCGAAAGGGCTCAGCAGTCTTTTGTTTTTTATTGGGAGGAGCAACAGAAGGAGCAGCAGAGGCGACGTGAGGATCTACCAAACGAACTCGGGGTGTAGGGATCACTTTCTTCACCCCGGTGGAACTCTGCACTGATGGCTTCTCGCGCACCTGGGAGGATCCCTCCCCAGCTGCCCTGGCAGCAACATTTCTGGCAGCAGTCGCCCTCTGTGCCCTCTTAAAAGCTTTCATAGCTTCATTATTCTTCATTGCCTCTGCAAGCAAAACAGAAAATTCAGCTACAAGTCAGATAAGTCGAAAAAGACAGCTACAAGCAACATAAACAAGATAATAAAAGAAACACAAGATACCCAGTTCCGTTTGAAGAAGAGAAGGATTGGTTAGAAATTTCTTTGTGTCAAGATGGGGAGGTTGACCCCAGCGTTCTTCCAAGATAGTCACAAAGGCTCGCTGATGAGCGGATAATTTATACGCTTTTTGACATTGTTTTTAGTATGTTTTTAGTAGGATCTAGTTACTTTTAGGGATGTTTTCATTAGTTTTTATGTTAAATTCACATTTCTGGACTTTACTATGAGATTGTGTATTTTTCTGTGATTTCAGGTATTTTCTGGCTGAAATTGAGGGACTTGAGCAGAAATCAGATTCAGAGGTTGAAGAAGGACTGCTGATGCTGTTGGATTCTGACCTTCCTGCACTCAAAATGGATTTTCTGGAGCTACAGAACTCGAAATGGCGCGCTTCCAATTGCGTTGAAAAGTAGACATCCAGGGCTTTCCAGAAATATATAATAGTCCATACTTTGGCCAAGAATAGACGACATAAACTGGCGTTCAACGCCAGCTTCCTACCCAAATCTGGCGTCCAGCGCCAGAAAAGGAGCCAAAACCAGAGTTGAACGCCCAAACTGGCACAAAAGCTGGCGTTCAACTCCAAGAAGGACCTCTACACGTGCAACACTTAGGCTCAGCCCAAACACACACCAAGTGGGCCCAGGAAGTGGATTTATACATCAATTACTTACTCATGTAAACCCTAGTAGCTAGTTTATTATAAATAGGACCTTTTACTATTGTATTAGGCATCTTTGGATCTTTGGATTACCTTATGATCCTTTGATCACGTTTTAGAGGGCTGGCCATCTCGGCCATGCCTGGACCTTCACTTATGTATTTTTAACGGTAGAGTTTCTACACTCTATAGATTAAGGTGTGGAGCTCTGCTGTTCCTCAAAGATTAATGCAAAGTACTACTGTTTTCTATTCAATTCATCTTATTTCGCTTCTAAGATATCCATTCGCACCCAAGAACGTGATGAAGGTGATGATTATGTGTGACGCTCATCACCATTCTCCCCTATGAACACGTGCCTGACAAACACTTCCATTCTACATGAAATAAGATAGAATGAATATCTCTTAGATCTCTTAACCAGAATCTTCGTGGCGTAAGCTAGAATGATGGCGGCATTCAAGAGAATCCGGAAGGTCTAAACCTTGTCTGTGGTATTCTGAGTAGGATTCAATGATTGAATGACTGTGACGAGCTTCAAACTCGTGAGTGCTGGGCGTTAGTGACAGACGCAAAAGGAGGGTGAATCCTATTCCAACATGATCGAGAACCGACAGATGAATAGCCGTGCCGTGACAGGGTGCGTGAGCATATTATTCATTGAGAGGAGGGGGTGTAGCCACTGACAACGGTGATGCCCTTGCATAAAGCCAGCCATGGAAAGGAGTGAGACTGATTGGATGAAGATAGCAGGAAAGCAGAGGTTCAGAGGAACGAAAAGCATCTCCATTCGCTTATCTGAAATTCCTACCAATGATTTACATAAGTATCTCTATCCCTATTTTATTATATAATATTCGAAAACACCATTATCACTTTATATCTGCCTGACTGAGAATTACAAGGTGACCATAGCTTGCTTCATACCAACAATCTCCGTGGGATTTGACCCTTACTCACGTAAGGTATTACTTGGACGACCCAGTGCACTTGCTGGTTAGTTGTATCGAAGTTGTGACAAATTATGAATGTGTAATCACGATTACGCGTACCAAGTTGCTCACGTGCCAGGAATAGTTTGAGCCTGGACATCACAATTTCGTGCACCAAGTTTTTGGCGCCGTTGCCGGGGATTGTTCGAGTTTAGACAACTGACGGTTCATCTTGTTGCTCAGATTAGGTAATTTTCTTTTTGTTTTCTTTTCAAAAAATTTTCAAAAATATTTCAAAATTTTCTCACCTATTTTCGAAAAAAAAATGTTTTCAAAAATATATTTTCTTTTCAGAATTTTTAAGAATGAATTCTAGTGTTTCATGAAACATGTGAAGCCTGGCTGGCTGTAAAGCCATGTCTAAATTTATTTGGACTGAGGCTTGCAATTTGTTATCAAGAGCAATATACTCTGGTGTTAAATGCTGAAGCTTGGCTGGCCATTGGCCATGTCTAGTGTTTTGGACTGGAGCTTTCTTTGAAAGCTTGGCTGGCTAGTGAGCCATGTCTAATTCCTGGACTGAAGCTTTAGACTAAGAATGCAAGATTCCTGGAATTCATGTTAAAAATTTTGGAATCCTTATTTTTTCTTTTTCATGTAATTTTCGAAAAATACCAAAAAAATTAGAAAATCATAAAAAATCAAAAATATCTTTGTGTTCTTGTTTGAGTCTTGAGTCATATCATAAGTTTGGTGTCAATTGCATATGCATCTTGCATTTTTCGAAAATATCATGCATTCATAGTGTTCTTCATGATCTTCAAGTTGTTCTTGGTAAGTCTTCTTGTTTGATCTTGATGATTTTTTGTTTTGTGTCTTTTCATGTTTATCATATGCATTCTTGAATTCTTAGTGCGTAAGCATTAAAGAATTCTAAGTTTGGTGTCTTCCATGTTTTCTTTGCATTAAAAATTTTTCAAAATTATGTTCTTGATGTTCATCTTGACATTCATAGTGTTCTTGGTGTTCATCTTGACATTCATATCATTCATGCATGCATTCATTGTTTTGATCTAAAAATTTCATGCATTGCATAATTTTCATGTTTTTCATAAAAATTTCAAAAATAAAAAAAAATATCTTTCCCTTTTTCTCTCATCAAATTCGAAAATTTGGATTGACTTTTTCAAAAATTTTTAAAATCAAGTTGTTTCTTATGAGTCAAATCAAATTTTCAATTTGAAAATCTTATCTTTTTCAAAATCTTTTTCAAAAATCAAATCTTTTTCAAAATTCTTAGTTATTTTCGAAAATTCCAAAAATATTTTTCAAAAATATTTTTCTTATTTTTATACCAAATTTTCGAAAATAACATAATCAATAAATGTTTTGATTCAAAAATTTCAAGTTTGTTACTTACTTGTTAAGAAAGATTCAAACTTTAAGTTCTAGAATCATATCTTGTGATTTCTTGTGAATCAAGTCATTAATTGAGATTTTAAAAATCCAATCTTTTTCAAAAAACTAATTCCTATCATATCTTTTCAAAAATATCTTCTTATCTTTTTCAAAAATTTGATTTCAAAATATCTTCTCTAACTTCCTAACTTCTTATCTTTTCAAAATTGGTTTTCGAAATTTGTTTCAACTAACTAACTAACTTTTTGTTTGTTTCTTAACTTTTTCAAAACTACCTAACTAACTCTCTCTCTTTCTCTAATTTTCGAAAATATCTTCCCTCTTTTTCAAAAATTTCTTTTTAATTAACTAATTATTCTTATTTTTATTTAAAAAAAAATTTCGAAAAAAATACTAACAATTTTCAAAAACCATTTTCGAAAATCACTAACTCTTTTTCAAAATAATTTTCGAAAATTATCCCTCCCCCATCTTATTCTATTTATTCATTCATATCCTAACATCTCACCTCATATCTCTGCCATCCTCACAGTTGTGTTTCTTCCATTATATTACATTCTTTGTCTCCCCCTCTTCTTCTACTCACACAGGGATCCCTATACTGTGGTATAAAGGATCTTTATTATTATTATTATTTTTCTGTGCCTTCTTCTTTGTCATATGAGCAGGAGCAAGGATAAGAACATTCTTGTGGAAGCAGATCCAGAACCTGAAAGGACTCTAAAAAGGAAACTAAGAGAAGCTAAAATACAACAATCCAGAGATAACCTTTCAGAAATTTTCGAACAGGCAGAGGAGATGGCAGCCGAAAATAATAATAATGTAAGGAAGATGCTTGGTGACTTTACTGCACCTAATTCCAATTTACATGGAAGAAGCATCTCCATTCCTGCCATTGGAGCAAACAACTTTGAGCTGAAACCTCAATTAGTTTCTCTGATGCAGCAGAACTGCAAGTTTCATGGACTTCCATCTGAAGATCCTTTTCAGTTCTTAACTGAATTCTTGCAGATATGTGATACTGTTAAGACTAATGGAGTAGATCCTGAAGTCTACAGGCTCATGCTTTTCCCTTTTGCTGTAAGAGACAGAGCTAGATTATGGTTGGATTCTCAACCCAAAGACAGCCTGAACTCTTGGGATAAGCTGGTCACGGCTTTCTTAGCCAAGTACTTTCCTCCTCAAAAGCTGAGCAAGCTTAGAGCTGATGTTCAAACCTTCAGACAGAAAGAAGGTGAATTCCTCTATCAAGCTTGGGAAAGATACAAACAGTTGACCAAAAAGTGTCTTTCTGACATGCTTTCAGAATGGACCATCCTGGATATATTCTATGATGGTTTATCTGAGCTATCAAAGATGTCACTGGACACTTCTACAGGTGGATCCATTCACCTAAAGAAAATGGCTGCAGAAGCTCAAGAACTCATTGACATGGTTGCTAATAACCAGTTCATGTACACTTCTGAAAGGAATCTTGTGAGTAATGGGACGCCTATGAAGAAGGGAGTTCTTGAAGTTGATACTCTGAATGCCATATTGACTCAGAATAAAATATTGACTCAGGAAGTCAATATGATCTCTCAGAGTCTGCATGGAATGCAAGCTGCATCTAATAGTACTCAAGAGGCATCTTCTGAAGAAGAAGCTTATGATCCTGAGAACCCTGCAATAGCAGAGGTAAATTACTTAGGTGAACCTTACGGAAACACCTATAACTCAACATGGAGAAATCATCCAAATTTCTCATGGAAGGATCAAAAGCCCCAACAAGGCTTTAATAATGGTGGAAGAAACAGGTTTAGCAATAGCAAGCCTTTTCCATCATCAACTCAGCAACAGACAGAAAACTCCGAACAAAATGCTTCTAATTTAGCAAACTTAGTCTCTGATCTGTCTAAGGCCACTGTAAGTTTCATGAATGAAACAAGATCTTCCATTAGAAATCTGGAAGCACAAGTGGGCCAGCTGAGTAAAAGGATCACTGAAATCCCTCCTAGTACTCTCCCAAGCAATACAGAAGAGAATCCAAAAGCAGAGTGCAAGGCCATTGACATAAGCGCCATGGCCGAACCCAATGAGGGAGAGGAGGATGTGAACCCCAAGGAGGAAGACCTCCTGGGACGTCCAGTGACCAATAAGGAGCTTCCCTCTGAGGAACCAAAGGAATCTGAGACTCATCTAGAGACCATAGAGATTCCATTGAACCTCCTTATGCCCTTCATGAGCTCTGATGAGTATTCCTCTTCTGAAGAGAATAAGGATGTTACTGAAGAGCAAACTGCCAAGTTTCTTGGTGCAATCATGAAGCTAAATGCCAAATTATTTGGCATTGATACTTGGGAAGTTGAACCTCCCTTGTTCATCAATGAACTAAGTGATCTGGATCAACTGACATTGCCTCAGAAGAGACAGGATCCTGGGAAGTTCATAATACCCTGTACCATAGGCACCATAATCTTTAAGGCTCTATGTGACCTTGGTTCAGGAATAAACCTCGTGCCCCTCTCTGTAATAGAGAAACTGGGAATCTATGGGGTGCAAGCTGCTAAAATCTCATTAGAGATGGCAGACAGTTCAAGAAAACAGGCTTATGGACAAGTAGAGGACGTTTTAGTAAAGGTTGAAGGCCTTTACATCCCTGCTGATTTCATAGTCCTGGATACTGGAAAGGAAGAGGATGAATCCATCATCCTAGGAAGACCTTTCTTGGCCACAGCAAGAGCTGTGATTGATGTTGACAGAGGTGAAATAGTCCTTCAATGGAATGAGGACTCCCTTGTGTTTAAAACTCAAGGATCTCCCTCTGCAACCATGGAGAGGAAGCATGAAAAGCTTCTCTCAAAGCAGAGTCAACCCAAGCCCCCACAGTCAAACTCTAAGTTTGGTGTTGGAAGGCCACAACCAAACTCTAAGTTTGGTATTGAACTCCCATATCCAAACTCTAAGTTTGGTGTTGGAGAGTCTCAACAAAGCTCTGCACATCTGTGAGGCCCCATTAGAGCCCACTGTCAAGCTATTGACACTAAAGAAGCGCTTGTTGGGAGGCAACCCAATTTTTATTTATCTAACTATATTTTCCTTAGTTATAAGTCTTTGTAGGTTCATGATCATGTGGAGTCACAAAATAAATATAAAAATTGAAAACGGAATCAAAAACAGCAGAAGAAAAATCACACCCTGGAGGAGCATCTGTCTGGCGTTCAGCGCTAGAACAGAGCATGGTGCTGGCGCTGAACGCCCAAAATGGGCAGCTTCTGGGCGCTGAACGCCAGAACAGGCATGGTTCTGGCGTTCAACGCCAGAAATGGCACACAAATGGGCGTTGAACGCCCAAAATGGCCACCAACCTGGCGCTGAACGCCCAGAGTTGGGTACAAAGGCATTTTTACATGCCTAATGGGTGCAGGGATGTAAATCCTTGAACACCTCAGGATCTGTGGACCCCACAAGATCCACTCAGGATCTGTGGACCCCACAGGATCCCCACCTACCTCCACTCACTTCTTCTCACCACTTTCTTTCACACAACCCCATAAACACTCTTCCCCAAAAACCCTTCACCAATCACCTCAAACTCTCTTCCCCATCACCTCTTTACCACTCACATCCATCCACTCTTCCCCATAAACCTACCTCATAAACTCCACCTACCTTCAAAATTCAAAACCAATTTCCCACCCAAACCCACCCATATGGCCGAACCTTAACCCCCCCTCCCTTCCCTATATAAAGCCCTCCATTCTTCTTCAAACTCACACAACACAACCCCTCTATACCCTTCTTGGCCGAACCACATCACCCTCTCCCTCTCCTCCATTTCTTCTTCTTCTTCATCTATTCTTTTGTTTATTGCTCGAGGGCGAGCAATATTCTAAGTTTGGTGTGGTAAAAGCATAGTTTTTTTGTTTTTCCATTACCATTGATGGCATCTAAGACCGGAGAATCCTCTAGAAGAGGGAAAGGGAAGACAAAAGCTTCCACATCCGAGTCATGGGAGATAGAAAGGTTCATCTCCAAAGCCCATCAAGACCACTTCTATGATGTTGTGGCCAAGAAGAAGGTGATCCCTGAGGTCCCTTTCAAACTCAAAAGAAATGAGTATCTGGAGATCCGACATGAAATTCAAAGAAGAGGTTGGAAAGTTCTAACAAATCCCATCCAACAAGTCGGCATCCTAATGGTTCAAGAGTTCTATGCCAATGCATGGATCACCAAGAACCATGATCAAAGTAAGAACCCGGATCCAAAGAACTATGTTACAATGGTTCGGGGGAAATACTTAGATTTTAGTCCGAAAAATGTGAGGTTGGCGTTCAACTTGCCATACATGGAAGAGAACGCACGCCCCTACACAAGGAGAGTCAACTTTGATCAAAGGTTGGACCAAGTCCTTATGGACATATGTGTAGAAGGAGCTCAATGGAAGATTGACTCCAAAGGCAAGCCGGTTCAACTAAGAAGATTGGACCTCAAGCCTGTAGCTAGAGGATGGTTGGAGTTCATTCAATGCTCAATCATTCCCACTAGCAACCGGTCTGAAGTTACTATAGACCGGGCCATCATGATTCATAGCATCATGATTGGAGAAGAGGTGGAAGTTCATGAGATTATACCTCAAGAACTCTACAAGGTGGCTGACAAGGCTTCCACTATGGCAAGGTTAGCCTTTCCTCACCTCATTTGCCACCTATGCAATTCGGTTGGGATTGACATAGAGGGAGATATCCTCATCAAAGAGGACAAGCCCATCACTAAGAAAAAGATAGAGCAAGCAAGAGAGCCCAGTCATGGAGCTCAAGAGGCGCAAGAAGCTCATTTCTATGAGATCCCGGAGATGCCTCAAATGCACTTTCCTCCACAAAATTATTGGGAGCAAATCAACACCTCCCTAGGAGAATTGAGTTCCAATATGGGACAACTAAGGGTGGAACATCAAGAGCACTCCATCATGCTTCATGAAATAAGAGAAGATCAAAAAGCAATGAGGGAGGAGCAACAAAGACAAGGAAGAGACATAGAAGAGCTCAAGGACATCATTGGTTCCTCAAGAAGGAAACGCCACCATCACTAAGGTGGATTCATTCCTTGTTCTTCTTTCTTCTGTTTTTCATTTTCTATGTTATATGCCTATCTGTGTTTGTGTCTTCATTACATGATCATTAGTAGTTAGTAACTTTGTCTTAAAGTTATGAATGTCCTATGAATCCATCACCTCTCTTAAATGAAAAATGTTTTAATTCAAAAGAACAAGAAGTACATGAGTTTCGAATTTATCCTTGAACTTAGCTTAATTATATTGATGTGGTGACAATGTTTCTTGTTTTCTGAATGTATGCTTGAACAGTGCATATGTCTTTTGAAGTTGTTGTTTAAGAATGTTAAATATGTTGGCTCTTGAAAGAAAGATGACTAGGAGACATGTTATTTGATAATCTGAAAAATCATAAAAATGATTCTTGAAGCAAGAAAAAGCAGCAAAGAACAAAGCTTGCAGAAAAAAAAAATAGGCGAAAAAAAAATAGAAAGAAAAAGAAAAAAGCAAGCAGAAAAAGCCAAAAGCTCTTAAAACCAAGAGGCAAGAGCAAAAAACCAATAACCCTTAAAACTAAAAGGCAAGGAAAATAAAAAGGATCCCAAGGCTTTGAGCATCAGTGGATAGGAGGGCCTAAAGGAATAAAATCCTGGTCTAAGCGGCTAAACCAAGCTGTCCCTAACCATGTGCTTGTAGCGTGTAGGTGTCAAGTGAAAACTTGAGACTGAGCGGTTAAAGTCAAGGTCCAAAGCAAAAGAAGAGTGTGCTTAAGAACCTTGGACACCTCTAATTGTGGACTTTAGCAAAGCTGAGTCACAATCTGAAAAGGTTCACCCAATTATGTGTCTGTGGCATTTATGTATCCGGTGGTAATACTGGAAAACAAAGTGCTTAGGGCCACGGCCAAGACTCATAAAATAGCTGTGTTCAAGAATCATCATACTGAACTAGGAGAGTCAATAACACTATCTGAACTCTGAGTTCCTATAGATGCCAATCATTCTGAACCTCAATGGATAAAGTGAGATGCCAAAACTATTCAAGAGGCAAAAAGCTATAAGTCCCGCTCATATGATTGAAGCTATGTTTCATTGATAGTTTGGAATTTATAGTATATTCTCTTCTTTTTATCCTATTTGATTTTCAGTTGCTTGGGGACAAGCAACAATTTAAGTTTGGTGTTGTGATGAGCGGATAATTTATACGCTTTTTGACATTGTTTTTAGTATGTTTTTAGTAGGATCTAGTTACTTTTAGGGATGTTTTCATTAGCTATTATGTTAAATTCACATTTCTGGACTTTACTATGAGATTGTGTGTTTTTCTGTGATTTCAAGTATTTTCTGGCTGAAATTGAGGGACTTGAGCAGAAATCAGATTCAGAGGTTGAAGAAGGACTGCTGATGCTATTGGATTCTGACCTCCCTGCACTCAAAATGGATTTTCTGGAGCTACAAAACTCGAAATGGCGCGCTTCCAATTGCGTTGGAAAATAGACATCCAGGGCTTTCCAAAACTATATAATAGTCCATACTTTGGCCAAGAATAGATGACGTAAAATGGCGTTCAACGCCAGCTTCCTACCCAAATCTGGCGTCCAGCGCCAGAAAAGGAGCCAAAACCAGAGTTGAACGCCCAAACTGGCACAAAAGCTGGCGTTCAACTCCAAGAAGGACCTCTACACGTGCAACACTCAGGCTCAGCCCAAACACACACCAAGTGGGCCCAAGAAGTGGATTTATACATCAATTACTTACTCATGTAAATCCTAGTAGCTAGTTTATTATAAATAGGACCTTTTACTATTGTATTAGGCATCTTTGGATCTTTGGATTACCTTATGGTCCTTTGATCACATTTTAGAGGGCTGGCCATCTCGGCCATGCCTGGACCTTCACTTATGTAATTTTAACGGTAGAGTTTCTACACTCCATAGATTAAGGTGTGGAGCTCTGCTGTTCCTCAAAGATTAATGCAAAGTACTACTGTTTTCTATTCAATTCATCTTATTTTGCTTCTAAGATATCTATTCGCACCCAAGAACGTGATGAAGGTGATGATTATGTGTGACGCTCATCACCATTCTCCCCTATGAACACATGCCTGACAAACACTTCCGTTCTACATGAAATAAGATAGAATGAATATCTCTTAGATCTCTTAACCAGAATCTTCGTGGCGTAAGCTAGAATGATGGCGGCATTCAAGAGAATCCGGAAGGTCTAAACCTTGTCTGTGGTATTCTGAGTAGGATTCAATGATTGAATGACTGTGACGAGCTTCAAACTCACGAGTGCTGGGCGTTAGTGACAGATGCAAAAGGAGGGTGAATCCTATTCCAGCATGATCGAGAACCGACAGATGAATAGCCGTGCCGTGACAGGGTGCGTGAGCATATTATTCACTGAGAGGAGGGGATGTAGCCACTGACAACGGTGATGCCCTTGTATAAAGCCAGCCATGGAAAGGAGTGAGACTGATTGGATGAAGATAGCAGGAAAGCAGAGGTTCAGAGGAACGAAAAGCATCTCCATTCGCTTATCTGAAATTCCTACCAATGATTTACATAAGTATCTCTATCCCTATTTTATTATATAATATTCGAAAACACCATTATCACTTTATATCTGCCTGACTGAGAATTACAAGGTGACCATAGCTTGCTTCATACCAACAATCTCCGTGGGATTCGACCCTTACTCACGTAAGGTATTACTTGGACGACCCAGTGCACTTGCTGGTTAGTTGTATCGAAGTTGTGACAAATTATGAATGTGTAATCACGATTACGCGTACCAAGTTGCTCACGTGCCAGGAATAGTTTGAGCCTGCACATCACAATTTCGTGCACCACTCGCTCAGCCTCATCCAACATTTCCCACGAATACCGGGAGACCCTCACGTCTTTTTTCCATTCCAAGGGAAAAGCAGGTTCGTCATTCTCATCCAGAAAAAAGGGCCAAGCTCCTTCAACAACTCGGACCTTGAAAAAGTAGTTTTTAAAATCACGGAACGACTCGTCAAACATGGAAAAAACCTTCTTTCCTTGGGTAGAACGAAAGGAGACCCAAGCTGACTTCTTTTTTACCACACCGGTCTTAGTCAAGACAAACAGATAGAAAAAGAGAGATTGGGAAGCAGGAATACCAAAACCATTGCACAGCAATTGGAAAATTTTTATAAAACCCCAGGAATTGGGGTGAAGTTGAGAAGGGGCAACATTACAAGACCATAACAGATCGGCTTCAAATTTGGTAAAAGGAAGGGTGATACCCAGCTGACCAAAGAAAAAATCATAAGCATAAAAGAAAGGGCGACCATCAACAACCCGAGTTGAAAAGCAGACTCTCTCGTCAGAAGAGGGGGGACAAGTTCATAGTTCTTCTCATCTCCAGAATTACTACAGACACTATAAAACTGCCTAAGCTGAGCACAAAAATCAGAATCAACCAACGAGACACACATGAGAACCATGGAGTCCACCCAGTCAACCATACCCGCGGAAACCTGGGAAGGCATCTCTACAACGTTATTTCGGGAAGACATGAGGTCAACTAAATCCTACAAAAGAAAAGAAGAGTGGATTACTAACAAAACAACTCGACAGACAAACAAACAGGAAAGAAAAACCCCAAGACTCAAACCAAAGCCCTTGGGGCATCCCTTGGAGGCAGTAAACAAACAAGGACTTTCAAGTTACTTCTACAGCCTACATCCCGGCACTCATCAAAATAAAATATAGAAAGAAAAACAAAGGAAGCAAAAACGCAAAAGGTCCACCCTCCTACAGTTTATCAGAAGTTCCAAAAAAGGCCAAGGCAGAAAAATAGCAAAAGGCGCAAGCTTTCTCGAAATAAAGCGAAAAATCAGCGGAGAACAACCATCAACATCGAAACACAAATCATCAAAGATGCAACTCACAAACATGCAAAGCCCCAAAAAGCATCAAGCAACAGGAAAGCAAAAAGGATCATGCAGAAGAGGAAAGAAACTCCCGGAACACATATTTCAAATAGGAGCGACAAAAAACAGAAAAGATACAAACTTTCCTTAAAAGCAAAATCAAAACTCCATCCTAAAACCAAAGCGACAAAAGAAGAAGAAAAATGCGAGTGAAACTAACCTGGAGAAGAAAGAAGCTTCAAGGGAAGGAAGAGACGCAGAAATGAAAGCTACCCAGAAAAACGCCATGCAACGCTGCAACGCAAGGAAAACAGAAATATGAGCGAAAAGCGGAGAGTAAGAGAACAAAGGAAGAAATTGCGAAGAAGTTACGAAAAGAGCGAAGAAGGGAAACCGTTTCCTGAGTATGAAATTCAAAAATAAAGAAGTTTAAGGGAAACGGGGCAATTAAATGCCAATTAATTAGGGTATTAAACCCTCGCACGTTCCCCAGAACAAAGCGCTAATACAAAAGCGCGCGCTTTTTGAGGAAAAACGTTCTACATTCAAAAGCTACTATGAAGGAATCGACAAAATTGCTTGAGTTCGGCTTCAAGAAGGACTGAAGTCAAGGACTCGACCTCGGCAAAGAAGACCGAGCTCAAGCAGGGGCACTGTTCATACCCTGGGTCGAGCTATCCGACCCGGAATGATCAATGATAAAGCGACCGACCTCTTCAGGTTGAGCAGACCGACTTCTTCTTAAAGAACTCGGCCATGTCAACGAAAGAGCCCAGTAAAGGGCCCAAATGGAGGAACACGACCCAAATCCAAAGGCACTTCAAGCCTATAGAGATAAAGGCGGTTCCCTTGAAGATAAGCTGACTTCACTCAAAATAAGATAAGACAAGATAAAGTAACTAACTTATCTTACCCGAAAGGTCAGCCCACATTACTATAAATACACTGGAGCACCCACGTATAACTCATACTCGGATTCTACATAACACCTGTTTAATATCCATGCTAACTTAAGCATCGGAGTCTCTTGCAGGTACCCCCCACCCTTCAGTGACAGAGGATCAGCAGCACGTTCAAAGTCCAAACAAGTCGGACGTACCAGCTCCGGTCACCATTCATCAGCCGGACACATCGGTTCCGACCAGCACAGAAGATTTCGTCCGAGATCGACCTACAGTTTCAGGTAACCCTCGGAACAGTTAGTGACACTCACCATTGTCACTAACGTTGGACTAAGCCACCTTGAGCTACGTTAACTCCCACGTTAACTTAGTTAACGTGGAAGTTAACGTAGAGAGAGCAAACAATCGTCAACGTTAGTGACACTCGCCTTTGTCACTAACGTTGGAATGAGCCACAATGAGCCACTATGAGCCACGTTAACTTCCACGTTAACTTAGTTAACGTGGAAGCTAACGTTGAGGATAGGATGATGAGCCAACATTAGTGACACTCACCTTTGTCACTAACGTTAGAGATGGCTCTCATTACCACGTTAGAAGCCACGTTAACTTAGTTAATGTGGACTCTAACGTGGGAAGTAGGGGCACCTTGGAACGTTAGTGACAAAGGTAAGTGTCACTAACGTTCTCGAAAAATTGGCAAGCCTACGTTAAGAGCCACGTTAACTAAGTTAACGTGAACTCTAACGTAGGGAGGGAGGACTCTCAACGTTATTGGAAAAGGTGAGTCCCAATAACGTGTGCGAAGGACCAAGAGGCAACGTTAGTGGTCACGTTGGTGCCACTAACGTTGAAGTTAACGTGGATCATCCCTGGGTGAGGAACGTTAGTGAAAAAGGTGATTGTCACTAACGTTCTCGAACCCACACTCTCACTTAACGTTAACGCCACTAACGTCCTGAGCTAAAGACCCTTCCTACTTTACACTTTCTCTCTGCAAGCCCACTGCAGAAGATAACTGCTTCAAACTCAAGATCCAAAGGCCCATATCCAAGACTTGAAGAATCAACTAGAAAATCAGAAGAGTAGTATATATAGGGGTAGTTTTGAATAAGGAAGCACCTTTTTTGGGGGAGGGGAAGTTGGAACTTTTGAGAACTACTCTCTGTATAATTTTACTTTCCCTGCACTTCTAGTTTTATTTTTCAGAATGTATTTTCCATCTTTGTTTTCCATTTTCAGAGCTATGAACAACTAAACCCCTTTCATTGGGTTAGGGAGCTCTGTTGTAATTTGATGGATCAATACTAATTTTCATTACTCTTCTTCTATCTTTTCTCTTGATTTTACTAGAAAGCTTTCAATCTTCATCCAATTGGGTAGTTATCTTGGAAAAGAAGCTATTCATACTTGGATCTCTTCTGAACCTTGGAAGAGGAATGAAGAGATCATGCTAGAAATGCTTTCTCATGTTGGACCAAATTGGGTTTGGTTGGGTATGGTGACTATAATCCTACCAACACTTGATTTGGGAATACATGTGGTATAATCAGTGACCATACTTCATCTCTTCTCATAAGCAATTGACCAAGGAATTGGCTATTGATCAAGATTTGAGAGATTGAATTACCAAGGAATTGGAATTCGATCACTTAAGATTGCCAAGGAGATCAATGAATGCATTGATTGAGGAAGAGATGAAAATGAACTTGATCCGGAGAATGCAACATCTCCTAAGCCCAATGAATCCCCATTTCTGATCTTACCCATTCTCTTTAATTTCTGCAATTTACTTTCATGAGCATCTTCCCCATTCCTATTTACAATTCTGCAATTTACTTTCCGTCATTTACTTTCAGCTCTTTACTTCCAGCATTTACATTTTCTGCTATTTACTTTCTCGCCATTTAATTTCCTACAACTCTCAAACCAAATTCTTCTTCGCTCAACTAGAACATTTTTCTAATTAAAGTTGCTTGACCTATCAATCCCTGTGGGATTCGACCTCACTCTATTGTGAGTTTTTACTTGACGACAATTCGGTATACTTGCCAAAGGAAAATTGTTGAGAGACAAGTTTCCGTGCTATCACCCTAGCTTCCTTGGGTCTTTTCCATGCATAACTAGCTTGAATTCGGGTCTTTTGAGCCTCAAAAATCGCAGGCACGATTTCCTTTAATGAGGTCACGTGTAGCTTTCAGCGCGTGCGCGCCATGCGTGTGTGCGCGCCATGCGTGTGTGCGCGCCGATTGCTTTTGTGATCCACGCGTGCACGCCATGTGTGCGTGCGCGTCGGTGGAATTTCTCTAATCCGCACAGATACGTCCATCCTTGCGTGCCGCTTCCAGCTATCGACATCCACGCGTGCGCGTGAAGTGTGCGTGCGCGCCCATGCTAAAGTTCCCAAAATCCAAGTCTTCATGTTCCTTCCTTTTGTGCATGCTTTGTTTCTCTCTTCTAGGTCATTCTTGTCCTATAAATCCTGAAATCACTCAAAAAATATATCACGACATCGAATGGTAATAGAAGAGGATCAAAATATAGCAATTTAAAGGCAAAAGAAGCATGTTTTTCATCATGAAGCAAAATTAGGAAGAGAACACAAAACCATGCATTTCTAGTGAATAAGTGTAAGAAATATTGACAAAACCCCCCAAATTCTACACAATATAAACCACAAAATTGGAGTTTATCAAATCTCCCCACACTTAAACCAAGCATGTCCTCATGCTTAAAATAAAAAGACCAAAGATCATGGTAAGAAAGGGTTTATGAAATGCAAATTTCCTAAATGAATGCATGCAACTAAAGTAAAATCATCTATCTACTTGGTCAAGGGTTAATCTATCCTCCAAGAACACATATGAGCATACGGGGTGAAACTGCTATGTAGTTCATGAATCCTACTGATGAGCGGAAAATTTATACGCTTTTTGGCATTATTTTTACATAGTTTTTAGTATGTTTTAGTTAGTTTTATTATATTTTTATTAGTTTTTAAATAAAAATCACATTTCTGGAATTTACTATGAGTTGTGTGTTTTTTTGTGATTTCAGGTATTTTCTGGCTGAAATTGAGGGACCTGAGCAAAAATCTGATTTAGAGGACTGCAGATGTTGTTGGATTCTGACCTCCCTGCAATTGAAGTGGATTTTCTGGAGCTACAGAAACCTAATTGGTGTGCTCTTAATTGCGTTGAAAAGTAGACATCCAGGACTTTCCATCAATATATAATAGTCCATACTTTGCCCAAGTTATAACGACGCAAATTGGCGTTTAACGCCAAGTCTTTACCCTATTCTGGCGTTAAACGTCAGAAACAGGTTACAAACCAGAGTTAAACGCCAGAAACAGGCTACAACATGGTGTTTAACTCCAAAAAAAGCCTCTACACGTGTAAAGCTCAATGATCAGCCCAAGCACACACCAAGTAGGCCCCGGAAGTAGATTTCTTCACTATCTGCACTTAGTTACTTATTTTCTGTAACCCTAGCTACTAGTTTAGTATAAAAATAACTTTTAGAGATTTATTTTGCATCTCATCACATTTTACACGTTTCATATTGTATTTTTGATGGCATGAGTCTCTAAATCCCATGGTTGGGGGTGAGGAGCTCTGCTGTGTTTCCATGAATTAATGCAATTACTACTGTTTTCATTCACTCACGCTTGTTTCTTTACCCTGATGAATGTGATGATCCGTGACACTAATCATCATTCTCACCTAGGAACGCGTGCCTGACAACTACCTCCGTTCTATCTGCACTAGCTTGAGTGTGTATCTCTTAGCCTCCTGGTTCATGATCAGAGTCTTCGTGGTATAGGCTAGAATTATTGGCGGCCATTCCTGAGATCCGGAAAGTCTAAACCTTATCTGTGGTATTCCAAGTAGGATCTGGGAAGGGATGACTGTGACGAGCTTCAAACTCGCGAGTGTTGGGCGTAGTGACAGACGCAAAAGAATCAATGGATTCTATTCCAACATGAATGAGAACCGACAGATGATTAGCCGTGCGGTGACAGCGCATTTGGACCATTTTCACTGAGAGGATGGATGCTAGCCATTGACAACGGTGATCCACCTACATACAGCTTGCCATGGAAGGAGACCTGCGTGCGTGAAGAAGAAGATAGTAGGAAAGCAGAGATTCAGAAGACATAACATCTCCAAAACCTCAATCTGTTCTCCATTACTGCATAATAAGTAACCTTTATTTCATGTTATTTAGATTCATAAACAAAAGTAATTTTTATTATTAATCTTCTGACTACGATTTACACGATAACCATAGATTGCTTCAAGCCAAAAATCTCCGTGGGATCGATCCTTACTCATGTAAGGTATTACTTGGACGACTCAATGCACTTGCTGGTTAGTTGTGCGGAGTTGTGAAAAGTGTGAATCAAAATTTCGTGCACCACCTACCAATTTGAACATCATGTAGTGCATATTGTAACAACCCCGATTTTTGAGTATGCGAGATCTTTTCTGTAGGCACGGATTTCTCTGGAAGATCAGTAAAGGGAACACCTCTGCTGTATCATCAAGCATCTCAATCCTCATTATCATTGTGTCATCCTTAAGCTAGAACCTATTTTGAGGCAAGCTCGATAACGCAATCACAAAGAACCTAGTTTTTGAATCGTATCAGTTAGTAGTTTTGATTCTAGTTTCCGTAAATAGTCTCTGTTTAATGAACTGGACTCGATTCAAGTGAGAAGAAAGATAATAGTATAATATTATCATTATATTAGTATTAGAAGTTGCTTGAAAGATATTATAAGGTTACCTGGTCTGGTTTAGTTAAAAATAGGAAATCGGTTTAACTGGGTTCACAGTTTACTAGTGCAGCAGCAATCTTTGATGACTTTAGCAATGCTAATGCCTCATCATACATGTTCTATTCTCATATTAAAAATATTACTAGTGTCATTTATACTAGTAGCTTAGAAAAGAATATTTAGAGATGTTTTTACAAGTGTTCCGATACATCTAGTTTTAGTAGTTATACACCTGAGATATTTTAATATTATTTTAACCCACCTTCAAGCCAACCAATCACAACTCACCTTACACCCCCAAGACACTCCAAGGCTATCTCATTTCTTCATTTGGGCCGAAAATTACAAGAGAGAAAAGAGAGAAACTTTCATGAACACTTAATCTTCAAAGCTTGATTTCTTCTGAACTAAAACTCAAATCAGAACTCCGATTTCACCAAAATGATCCTCTCTTCTTCCTCTACATAACCATGTAACATATCAAGGTTGGAAATAAGGTGAGATGGCTGTCACCCTCCCTCTTCAATTCGGTTTTCAAGGAAACATGCTTAAACATGTATTTTCTTGATGTTCTTCCTTAGGAATCATGCTTAACTTGACTTGAGGGCCAAGAAACGTTAATTTCCAGCAATTCTAAGGTGAGATATCCCTTCCTAACATTCTGAGCAAGATTTGGTTAGTTGAGGGATTTTGGATTTAAAGTTGTTCTTGATGTGATTTAGGAGGAAAAAGTGCTTAAGGACCACCTGAAAGTATAACCGAATTAGGAGCAGCAAAACCAGGTAGAGTTTGATGAATTTAATCTTGATTGATTGTGTTTGAGTTGTGTGATTATGATATGGTTTGGCTGTGCTTGAAATTGGTTGTTTATATGAATAATTCTTGTTGAAATTTTAGTAAAAATTTGATGAAATTTGATGAAATTCAAGCTATGAACTTGTGTTCTTGTGGCTGCTCGAAAAATGAACCGTAATCCTTAAATTGGCATTGAATTTGTGTTGTAATCAAGGGGAAAATATGGGGCTTTAGTGGCTGCAATTTTATTTTGAATTATGGTAAAAATCGGTTGCTGAAAAGACTGAAAAACGGGTAAAAACAGAGAAAGAATCTGAAGAATTTATGAAGAACACGAAGAACACTTTGAGTGTGGTGAAGAACATTGAAGAACACCTTTTAGATCTTAGAAAGGGCAAGGAAGTAAATATTTTGGTGTTTGAGGGGTTATTTTGTAATTTCTGAAATTTAGGGTGGTTAAAGTAGAAATATTAAAAGTTACGGGTGGTAAAAAGTGAATTTATAAAGTAAAAGGTTAAAGGAAGGTAATTTTCGAAAATATATTAATAAAATAATAAATAATAATAAAATATTAAATAATAATATTTAATTAAAAATAATATTTTAATAAAAATAATAAAATAATGCGGAAAAGGCAGTTTTCTGTAAAAGCTTTAGAAAGACAACTTTAAGCGCAGAATCTCATAATTACCTTCATAAAACACTTAGGGAGTGGTAATAACATGATATTGAGGAAAAGATAAAGGAAAGATAAGAAGTTAAAGAAAAGATAAAAACCAAAGAAAATTCTGTAAAGTTTTAATGACAGAAAAATAGACATGGATTAGTGAACGAACTAGGGCAACATAGCTAGTCCTTGAGTTGCGACTAGGGTTAGGTATTATATGAAAAGTTAAACTGTTTCAGTATAGACTTAATGAACCTATACTTGGGACAGACTAACTATTTATACCAAAATTTACATAAGCTTTAAATACATACGTTAAACAGAGAAATCAGAGCGGAGTAGAGAGACACAAAGAATAGAGTAATCAGAGCAGAGTAAAGAGACAATGAGAAAAGAGTAATATAACAAAGAGAATAGAGGAGAAGAGTATAAGAATAAAGAGTTAAGCCTTGTGGCATGATGTTCTGTTGTATGTTCATCTGCTGCTTTTTCATTGGCCCTAGAGGTCCTGTAGGCCCAAGTTCACCTACAGTGAGTCATTATTCCTGTAAGCCGAAGTTCACCTATAGTGAATATCAATTGTGTATCTCAGGGTGTTGCCCCTGTAGACCAAAGTTCACCTACAGAGAGTTGTGATACCAGTAAGCCGAAGTTCACTTACAGGGGCGCTATTTCTGTAAGCCGAAGTTTACTTACAGAAGTGCTATTTCTGTAGGCCAAAGTTCACCTACAGAAAGTTGTTTTGTTGTGTTTAGATTATTTCTGTAAGCCTAAGTTCACTTACAGAGGTGCCATTTCTGTAGCCCAAAGTTCACCTACAGAAAATTGTTATGTTGTGTTTAGACTGTTCCTGTAAGCCGAAGTTCACTTATGGGAATGCTGTTTCTGTAGGCCGAAGTTCACCTACAGAGATGAAGCCATATCTAGGACTAGTTCCTAGGTAATGTTGGGATGTAGGGTGTAAACCGACACGTGAGCTCATGGCCTGCATAGGACAGACATGCATCATACTTGGTTGTGCATTTCTTCTGTTATGATTGTTGCATGAATGTATGATTTCCTTTTTCGTATTCTATTCTTTGTGTTTGTGTTATTTTTTTGTCTTCTTCTATTTGTGTTATGCTATCTGTTTTCTCTATCTTCTCTATTTATCTGTATCTTCTATTTACTACTTTCTGTATTCTGCTATTTGCCTGCTAAACAACACGGAATTAATAAACGTAACTGACGTGGTGGAAATTGGCGAGTTAAGAATTGTTATAAGATATGCGTTGCAAGTATATTTCTTAACCAACCAGAAATCCGCTTATCAATTTAGAAGGGTTGTCACAAAAATTAAAATTAAAATACTGGGAGTATGAATCCCAGGTCGTCTCCCAACGAGTTGCAGAAAGGTGTGCTATTTTATTAATCAGATGTTTTGAAAAAGAGTTTGAGTTGAATAAACAAGAAATTAAGTTGGGGAAATTAAGTAATTTAAATAAAGGCCTTGACTGGGAGTAGATTAGTTGGAAGCCCTATTCTTGTTGCAGTACTCTCAAGATTAATTGATAATTGAAGGTTGTTCTGTTTAGTTATCCCTTACTAGGTAAGAGAAAGTCAAACAAGTTAGAATGCTGTTTCTATTCACAAGTCCCAATCCGCTTACTTGGAAGGACTAGCGTTAGTGACTAGAGAGCAATCCAACAATAAACCCAATTACAATTTCTCTTTTGAGCATTCCAACTCAAGGGTTCCTTTCAATCAACTCCCCATCAAGTTAGGGAACTACTCGCTCATTGTGAATGTAGAACTCATAACATAGGAAAGGGAATTAAAGAAAGACATGATAAATAAAACTCAAAGGAATCAATTAAAAATAAAAGTAACTCCTGTATTAATAAATTCTAAAATAATCCAATAGTAAAATTGAGTAAATTAAAGGACATGGAAGAGTAAAGCCAAGTAAAGAAAACGAACTAGAATGACGAAGTCTTGATGAGGTAATAACTCTTCTTAATATCCCAATGCAAAGAGCAATAGAAATAAAAATCCTAAGAACTAATAATATGTAGATAGAAAACCTAGAAGAGGAGTAAAACTAGATCTAAAACTAAAAACTGTCTAGAATGAATGTTCTTTTGGTTTCTGCATGTTCTCTGGCTCTAGTCTGCTTTTCTGGGCCGAAAACTGGGTCAAAATAGGGCCCAAAATCGCCCCCAGCGAATTCTGCAGATTATGTAGATCGCGCACGTCACGCGATCGCATCATTCATGCGGACGCGTCATTCGGCGTTTTGCTTTGCCACACGGGCACGTCGTCGACGCCTCTGCGTCACTTGTGCTATTCCAATCCGTGCGGTCGCGTGAGCCATGCGGCCGCGTCACTGCGATTTCCTCTCTTCCGCGCGGTCGCGTGAGCCATGCGGCCGCGTCACTTCTCACTGGTCATCTCCTCAATTTCTTGTGTTCCTTCCATTTTTGCAAGCTTCCTTTCCAACTTCCAACTCATTCATGCCCTATAAAGCCTGAAACACTTAACACACAGATCACGACATCGAATGGAATAAAGGAGAATTAAAATACATAATTAAAAGTCTCTAGGAAGCAAGTTTTCAATCATGTTATAATTTTAGGAAGGAAATATAAATGCATGCTAATCATATGAATAAGTGGGTAAAGATCATGATAAAACCACACAATTAAACACATTATAAACCATAAAATAGTGGTTTATCAACCTCCCTACACTTAAACATTAGCATGTCCTCATGTTTAGTTGAAGGAGATAAAATAAATGAGTAGGAACATGTAAAACTCATGCAATGCAATGCAACCTATATATATGAATGCAACTATATGATTCTTGTCCACTTGATCAATAGCAAATAAGCTCTTCAAAATATAAATCAAATTCCACTAATTCAATTTTTATACAGTAATAACAGATAAAAGTGCAAGAAGATAACTTATGAAAGCAGGGAACATAAAATTTCAAGCATTGAACCCTCACTGATGATGTATGTATACTCTAGTCTCTCTAGTGTATAGGGTAATCACTCTATCCTTCTCTAATCATGCTTTCTAATTTTTTTGTTCTTCTCCTAATCAATCAACAACATTTAATATACCAATGCAAACATCATGAGGTCTTTTCAAGGTTGTAATGGGGCCAAGGTAATGGTAAGGATACACATATGGCTAAGTAAGCTTATAAACTGAATCTTTAATTAACCCAAGCTTTAACATAACCTATATATATATATATTATATATAGCTTTAGAATTCATACCTAGCTACCCAGAATTTCCCTTTCACATTCCATACTCATGTATCAACTTTTTATTTTAATTTTATCATACGTGCATTGATCTTTGAATTCTTAACTTAACATTGGGGTAATTTTGTCCCCTTATTTATTTATTGAATATTTTTGGTTTTTTTTTTCAATATAAGCATAAAAATAAACATAGCTTATCAATACACATAGATTTTTAATTCTTATAGTTTCACATGAGTAGGTATCCAAATTTCCATTATATTATCCTGACACATTCCCTTATTATCTTTTGTTCCCATAATTTTCCATACTTAATTAGCACACACAATTTTATCTTAAGCTAACCAAAGATTCAATTTGGGATATATAATTGTTTTTTCCGCTTAAGGCTAGTAATGTGGTAAAATATAGAACAAATGGGATTTAAAGGCTCAAAGTGGCTAACAAAGGTAATTGAAAGGGTAGGCTTAATTTGGATAAGTGAGCTAAATAAATAATGGCCTCAATCATATGCAAACATATAAATATAATAAACATTGGACATATAGGATGAAACAAAATATAGATTGCAATCAAAGAGAAGTAAACACACAAGAAAAAAATAATTATGGTTAAATAATGTAACCATGCATAAAGGCTCAAATCTCACAGGTTGTGTGTTCTTTAGCTTAAAAATAATATTCCAAATACAACTTCAAGCAAATTTAACATAAAAATTTTAATTAAAATTAGTGAAAATTTGTTCCAAAAATAGAGACTTAGAAGAAACTTATTGTCTTTTCAATCAAGTAGAACATGCATGCAACTCATCTATTACTATGCAATTTATCTTATTCTACAAAAGAAAAACTAACTAAATATCCTAATTTATTGGTGTTTAGGGAAGAGAAATCACCTCCGGAAGTCAGGTACTGACCGACCTCCCCACACTTAAGGCTTTGCACCGTCCTCGGTGCCATCTGTCAGGAACAGGGGTGGGCTGGTAGCAGTATCTCCACAGTTGGGACCATCAAGGCTCCCTGTGCTGGTAAAGGAAGTGGAGTCCAGAGTGTCTGAGTCCTTCAAATTTCCCATGATCAGCTCCTTGAGGTATGTGAATCGGCACTTGTTACAGCGCTCTCTCATCTTAGCTTTGTGTTCCTGCCGATCCAACCTTTTGAGTATCTGATGGAGCAGTTGGTCTGTTATAAGTGCTTGTGGTGTTGAAGGAGGAATGTCTGTAGCCGGTTCAATAGGTTGGCTTGTAGTGGCTGCTGAGGGTCTGATATATTTCCCATTAGGGACATATTGATCATCCCATGGAAGCATGGCTTTGGTGTCCCCAGCTCTGAAGGAGACTCCGGCAGCTGAGATAAGATCTGAGACCAAGGCGGGAAAAGGTAAGTTGCCCGTGATTTGTACATGTTCCATGGCATTCCGGATGTGTCTTGGTAGGTTTAGAGGTTGGTCTGTAAGGATGCACCATAGTAGAACGGCCATGTCCGCAGTGAAGGAGGACTCGTGAGTGCTCGGAAAGACGTAATGGGACATGATCTGTGCCCATACGCGGGCCTCCAAGGTAAGTGCTGAAGCCAAAATTCCCTTAGGGCGGGTACGATGGTATCCGTAGATCCATCTGCTGCCAGGTAGTGCGATAACTCTAAGAATGGCGTTCCAGTCAAATTGGTACATCTGGCGCTTGAGTGCAGCTTCTTGAAAGGCGTCCAATCCTTCTGGAACAGAGGAAAGACCGAGAGCTTTTTGAATGGCCTCTTCTGTAATGGGGACTTGGTTCTGACGGACAAAGATAGACTGCAGGGTTGGCAGGTGGAAGTTGGAGTAGAACTCAACTACCCAAGAAAGATTGACCTGCCTCAGTGATGCCAGGGCATTTTGGCCAGTTTCACTGACCTTTTCTCTACTGTTTTTAGGGTAGTTTCATGCATTTACTTAGGAAATAGGCTAGTTTTGGGTAGATATTCACTTACATCTTGATTCAAGCATACATTGTGCACTTTACATGATTTCATGAGGATTTTGCATGAATTTAATGACAAATTGGATGTTGCATTTCCCATGACTTGAACTAGAACTTTGATGCACTTTATTGCTTAATTTCAAGACAAAGGAAGCAAAGAAGAACCACATTAGTGGCAACGTTAGTTACACTAACGTTGACACTAACGTGGAATAGGAGTCACTTGCAAAGTTAATGAGAAAAGTCATTGCCAATAATGCTCTAGAAGCCATCATTGCCCACGTTAAGAGTCACGTTAACTAAGCTAACGTGAACTCTAACGTGGAAGAAAAGAAATGGAGCCAACGTTAGTGACACTTAACATTATCACTAACGTTGGACCAAGCTCATAAGTGGCCACGTTAGTTGCCACGTTAACTTAGTTAACGTGGCCTCTAACGTTAAGAAGAAAAGGGGAAGCCAACGTTAGTGTCATTCAACTTTCTCACTAACGTTGGCCAAGTCACAAGAAGCCACGTTAACTCCCACGTTAACCAAGTTAACGTGGAAGCTAACGTGAAGAAACTAGGTGGTCAACAACGTTAGTGACACCAAACATTGTCACTAACGTTGGGATGAACACACACTATCCCCAAGAAGCCACGTTAACTCCCACGTTAACCTAGTTAACGTGGAAGTTAACGTGAAGAAGAAAGGTTATCGACAACGTTAGTGACACCAAACATTGTCACTAACGTTGGAAGGAGCCAACACAAGCCACAATGAGCCACGTTAACTCCCACGTTAACTTAGTTAAGGTGGAAGTTAACATGAGGAGAAGGATGATGAGCCAACGTTAGTGACATTCAACATTGTCACTAACGTTGGAGATGGCTAGCATGGCCACGTTAGAAGCCACGTTAACCTAGTTAACGTGGACTCTAACGTGAGAATTAGGGGCACATTGGAACGTTAGTGACAATGGTAAGTGTCACTAACGTTCTCGAAGGTTGGCAAGCCTACATTAAAAAGAGCCACGTTAACTAAGTTAACATGGACTCTAACGTAGGGAAGGGGGAGAATCCTCAACGTTATTGGGAAAGTTGAGTCCCAATAACGTGTGCGAAGGACATAGTGGAAACGTTAGTGGCAACGTTTGTGCCACTAACGTTGAAGTTAACGTGGCTCTTAACTTTGGTGAGGAACGTTAGTGAAAAAGTTGAATGTCACTAACGTTCTCGAACCCATATTTTCACTGAACGTTAACACCACTAACGTCCTGAGCTAAAGTCTCTGCCCACTTCACACTTTCTCTCTGAAAAGTAAAGCCAAGCCCAATGAAGAAGATAACTACTTCAAACTCAAGATCCAAAGGCCCAGACCCAAGACTTGAAGAACCAACTAGAAGAGTAGAAGAGTAGTATATATAGGAGTAGCTTTGAATTATTTTGGGAGTTGGAAATTATAGGGAACCTCTTGGCATAGCACTACTCTCTGTATTTTACTTTCTCGGCACTTCTAGTTTCATTATGTATTCTCTATCTTTGTTTTCATTTTCCAGAGCTATGAACAACTAAACCCCTTTCATTGGGTTAGGGAGCTCTGTTGTAATTTGATGGATCAATACTAGTTTTCATTATTCTTCTTCTATCTTTTCTCTTGATTTTACTTGAAAGCTTTCGATCTTCATCCAATTGGGTAGTTATCTTGGAAAAGAAGCTATTCAAACTTGGATCTCTTCTGAACCTTGAAAGAGGAATGAAGAGATCAAGCTAGAAATGCTTTCTCATACTGGACCAAATTGGGTTTGGATGGATATGTGACTATAATCCTCTCAACACTTGATTTGGGAAATGCATGTGGTATAATCAGTGACCATACTTCATCTCTTCTCATGAGTAATTGACCAAGGAATTGGCTATTGATCAAGATTTGAGAGATTGAATTACAAGAAATTGTAATTCGATCACTTAAGATTGCCAAGGAGATCAATGAGTGCATTGATTGAGGAAGAGATGAAAATGAAATTGATCCGGAGAATGCAACATCTCCTGAGCCCAATGAACTCTCCATTTTTTATCTTACCCATTCATGAGCAATTCCCCCATTTCCATTTACAATTCTGCAATTTACTTTCAGCAATTTACTTTCAGTTCTTTTATTTCTAGCATTTACTTTTCTGTTATTTACTTTCCCGCCATTTAATTTTCTGTAATTCTCAACTCAAATTCTGGACTCGCTCAACTAGAACATTCCTCTAATTAAAGTTGCTTGATCAATCAATCCCTGTGGGATTCGACCTCACTCTATTGTGAGATTTTACTTGACGACAAATTCGGTACACTTGCCGAAGGGAAATTTGTTGCGAGACAAGTTTTCCGTGCATCAAGTTTATGGCCCCGTTGCCAGGGATTGATTGTGCATCAACAATGATTAGATTGGAGGATAACTAGATTGAGCATTTTATTTTTGTTTGATTTAATTTTCTGATTGAGTCATTTACTTTCTGTTTTAGTTAATTTCTTCCCTTCCCCCTATATTTTCTTTGTTATTTACCATTCATTTCACTAACCCACTAACTGTTTGATATATTGCATCACTCACACTAACAGTAATTCTGACAGATATACTTTCTGCACCTATTCTCTTTGCTTGTACTTGTTGGTTGTATGACAGGGAGAAGAAACGGGGCTTCAACTTCCTTTGATTCTGAACCTGAGAGAACCTTCCTTAGACTAAGAAGGGAGGCAAGAGAAAAACGTGTAGTTGGTACTGAAGAAGAGGAGGAACACTTTGAGGAATACTTTGAACCAAATATGGAAGAAAACATGGAAAACTATCATGAAGAAGCTCACAACCATGGCGGAAGAGGTCGAGCAAATCATGCTGGGGAGGATAGAAGAGTTCTAGGCTCTTACATCAATCCAAACCCAGGAAATTGTGGAAGTAGCATTCAAAAGCCAACCATCCATGCCAATAATTTTGAACTAAAACCACAGCTCATCACCCTTGTTCAGAACAACTGTTCGTTCGGAGAAAGTGTCCAAGAAGACCCCAATCAGCATCTAACCACCTTTCTGAGAATATGTGACACAGTGAAGTCTAATGGTGTTCATCCTGACGCCTATAGACTGCTCTTGTTTCCATTCTCACTCAAGGATAAGGCAGCCAAGTGGCTGGAGTCTTTCCCAAAGGAGAGCTTGACAACTTAGGAAGATATGGTGAACAAATTCTTATCAAGATTTTATCCACCTATAATCATGATCTACAGTCATTTGATGACAGACTCTCAAGGATTGAGAATCTACTTGAAGGCATAGGCAAGGAGATTCAAGACAACAAGGTGTTCAAGGAGGAAGTGCGAGCCAGTTTCAAGAACCAGGGAGACACAATCAAGAGGTTGGAATCTCAAGTAGGGTATCTCTCGGAGCAAATTCCCAAACCCACAGATGGATTCCCAAGTGACACAGAGAAGAATCCGAGAGGTGAAACGAAGAAAGTAAGATGGGAAGATTGCAAGATGGTCACTATAAGTGATAAGGAGACTGAGGACAAGCCAAGCAAGCTGTCAGAACAACCTGAAGATACCTCAGTAGAGAAGAAGGAAAAAGATTACCAAGAACCAAAAATCTCAAAATAGGAGCTGCTGAGACTCTATGCACCTTTTCCCCAACTGCTCAATGGTGCTGTGGAGAAGAGAATATACTCAAGATTTCTTGATTTGTTTGCATCTTTGCATGTGAACATACCGTTCATCAAAACTATCCAACAAATGCCTGCATACATCAAGTATATGAAGGAGCTGCTTCCCAGGAAAAGCTCACTCAAGGGAGGCCAAACTATAGTGATGAACAAGGAGTGCAGTGCCCTCATTCAACCACAATTGCCTACGAAAAGAAAAGATCCAGGGAGTTTTCATGTCCCCTGTGCCATAGGGGAAACAATGTTTGATAGAGCACTCTGCGATTTGGGAGCAAGCATCAACTTAATGCCCTTATCCCTGGTAAAGAGGCTGCAAATCAATGAGATATTGCCCATAGATGTAGTCATCAGGCTGGCTGACAAAACTCAAAAACAAGCAATAGGGGTGGTGGAAAACGTGTTGTTAAAGGTTGGGAAATACTTTCTTCTCACAGACTTTGTCATCTTGGACATGGAAGAGAGTCACACTCACCCAATCATATTGGGAAGACCATTCCTAGTTACAGCCAGAGCACTCATAGATGTGGAGCGAGGGGAGCTAATATTGAGGATCCATGATGAACGACTCAGCTTTAATGTCTTCAAACTCTCACAAGAAGCAAACCAAGAAAACAAAGAACCAAGCAATGATCATAATGATATGCTGACAGAGGAAGCAAGCACTGAAGCACAACCAGCCCATCTGGGAAAGCCCTTGGTTGATGAACAAGGAAATAAGCAGTTGTCACAACTCAAGGAAAAGCTGGAGGAACCTAAACCACTAGAGACATGTGAAGACAACAACAAAATCCCCTTAGAAGAAGAAGTCATCAAGAGCAAGGCAACATCAAAAGGGACAAAGAAGAAGGTACCAAGGGGGTGGAGGAACAAGAAAATCCCTACGGAAGACTTCTCTCCAGGAGATAAAGTGATCTCAGCTTACTTCCCAGATATCCCCCCTAATCTCCCCACTGTACCATCTCAGTTACCTAAGGTCTTCACTATCAACAGAGTTCTCTCCTTGGAACATGTAGAGATCATTGACACAACCAATGGATATAAGTCCAAGGCAAGAGGGGAGGACTTGAAGCATTATCAACCTCCCTGATGAAGGAGAAACGTCAAGCTAGTGACGCTAAAGAAGCGCTTCATGGGAGGCAACCCATGTTTTATTAGCTTTTACTAGTGAATAAGTCAATATTCATGAATTCCAACCTAAACTTGACAAACACTTGGAGAAATCTTTATATAGCAGTATATAGTGAAGAACAAGTTTGGTGTTCAAAGCGTGCCAAGAAAGCATGAATGCAACTGAGAGCATGCTGGTCTTGGAGCTTTGAACAGAACTTTTCATTACAGTGCTCCAAACTAAGTTTGGTGTCACCCCATGGTGCCACCAAGGTGCATATAAGGATACACAGTTAGTTAGTTAGTTGGAGTTCATGAATAAACAAAATCTTTTCTTCTTTTTATTAGTTTAGCCGTAAAGTTTAAATACTTTTTAGGACATTAATTTTTCTTATTTTATAGGGAAAAGGAGAGGAACATTGAAGGAGATTGATTGGACAACTAAATGAGAAGGGTTCGACCACTTCATGAGGAGAAACTACACACTTGTTCTAAAAAGGGAAGGCATTAGAAAATGTTGCCACGCAACATTGAAAAGGATGGGACCCTTGAAGATCGAGCAATCTCCATCATAAAGTGATGATCCTTGTCCTTTCTCCATGCACAACCCCAACCGTTCATCAAACAATCACTCCATCAATCCACACCCTCCATTCACTCACAACCTCTCTTTATATGTGAGTCCTAGTGCATACTTACCCCTCACACTCAAATTCCCACTCTCCACACTCCACACTTTCGGCGTCCAAAACCTCTTCATCACACCTCATCCTAACCAACCAAATTCCTCATCTCTCCTTACCTTCCAATCCCCTCACATAGCAACCCGAATTAATGGCATCATCAAGCTCCAAGAGGTAGAAGAGGAAGGAACCAATGGAGAACATTCCTTTCGACGAGAAGAGATTCAAGACTACCTTCCATGAACGAGAATTTGAGCAGATAAAGCTCAAAAAGATACTGCCCGAGTTAACCTTCCAAATCAATGAAGACGACTGCCCACAGATTCGGGAGAAGATTGAAGAAAGAGGGTGGCAAATGCTCACCAATCCAGATGGGAAGATCAATGCGAACCTCATCAAAGAGTTCTACGCAAATGTGGTTAGAGAAGACAAAACCAGGGCCCCAACCTTCAAAAGCTATGTAAGAGGAAAGGTGGTGGACTTCAGCCTAAATGCTATAATAAGAACTCTTCACCTGAAATTACCATATTTTGATGAGCCCAGTTATCATGCAAGGATAAGTAAAAGCCAAGACAATGATGAGCTCACTGAGATCGTGGCTGACATCTGTGTTATAGCAGCTGACTGGGAGAGGTATCGAGATGAGAGACCCTGGTTCATCAAGCGGGGAGACCTTAGCCCAGAAGCCAAGGGGTGATTTGAACTCGTGAGGAGGTCTATTCTCCCAGCTACAAATAATTCAGAGGTAAATATTAATCGAGCAACTATGGTACATTGCCTAGTAAAAGGTGGAGAAATCAATGTGCATGAACTTATAGCTGAGGGAATTCAAGATTCAGCTGAGAAGCTTGAATCAGGTGCCAGACTTTGGTACCCCAGCACCATTCTCCGATTGTGCACAAAAGCCAAGGTGGTTTTTGAGAATAGCAATCCAGACCGGGTGAACCCTGGGAGGCTAATGACAATCCAGCGTATGGTCTATACTACACTTGCTCAGCAACAAAGAAGGCCACAAATAGGAAAACTAAAAGCAAAAGAAGGAGCTCACCAAGAGGAGTCTCATCAGGAAGAATATCAACAAGAAGAGCATCCTTACCCAACCGACTTGAATATGAATCACCTTCTAAGAGCTATTAAAGACTTGAGGATGAGACATATGGAAGGACAAGAGCAAATACTAAACCGGATGAGCCAACAAGAAGAGTGGCAGAAATAACAAATGGAGCAGCAACAGGAACAATACTCCCAGCTCACTCAAACCATCCACCAAGTTACTGAGAGGCAAGAACGCCAAGATAAGCATTTACAGGAACTCAATCAGCGGCATATAGCTCAGATGAAAGCATTCAATGAGTTCACTGTACTTAATGAAGGATGGCAACTACATAGGGAAGAGTTCAACGTGAACACTCAAGCCAAGTTGAACTACATGTCTAGTAATATGCATCATCTACACTATGCCATCCCTACATATGATGAGGTCCAAAAAGATTTTGTAGAACAAGAAGAGAGGAAGGTGAAACAGCAGAAGGAAACACTCAAAAAGAAGATGGAAGATGGTGGTTTCTGGAAGAAGCTGCTTGGAAAAGGCAAGGGAAGTGGGAGCACAAGCAATCAAGAAAACACCAAAAGGACAAGCAAGAAGGAGAGCATGGACATCCACAAGAGTAAAAGGTGGTGGAGTTCCTTCTTTGGTCCATCTTTCTCTATGCTCTAAATAAAGAAGATCTTGTATGAAATAGAACTTGCTTCCATGATTAGTTTAAATTTTTTTAAATTCTGTCTTTTAAATTTTTGTTGAAAAGGTCTATGTTTGCTGGTCTCTATGTCACTGCATCCTTACTTTGCTTACCTGTATGTTTGTCCCTTTAAATCAAATGAAAAGAGAATATGTGTTTTTAAAGACCAGAGAGGAGTTCATACTATGGAGTAAGTTCATGAGTTTGTGGTAGGGTCATAAGTTAGCTAAGTTGGTTCAACCATAAGGTGGGAAGACAACTATCTGTCAGGAATGCTATGCTGAAACACACCCCATGAGACTAGCTAAATAAGAAGATCCTAATAAGAAAAAGGGAAAGAACAATTAAAGTTGAGGAATAAAAGAAAAAGAACAAGCAATAAGGCTAGGCACCAATGGTTTTTAATCTTGAGGCATGTGTTTGTGGTGCTCCTGTGTGAGGGATCTACTTGGATGAATAAGCTCTTAGGGGTGCCTTATCACTTGGTAACTTGGGTTAACTAACTCGGGATTATCAGCTGAAAGTCCACTATCAAGAGTAACCCTCAATACAGAGCATTTAGTAACCCAAAGAGGTGCTGGACACCAAGGTCTCAAGAAAAGAAAATAAATAAACTATGTGCATGTGGTGTGTATGTATGGGGGAGAGACTTGAGCAAGTAAGTCCTTAGGGGTGCTTCAACACCTAGCACCTTGAACCAACTAGTTCGGGAGTGTTGGCTGAAAGCTTATTTTAAAGAGTTGCCCCCTTACAGAACACTTAGCCTAAGAACACAAATAAGCCCTGAAATAACAATAAAAGGATCAATGAATAAAAGTCTCATGGGATGCAATCACAGTGAGTATTCTAGGACATGATAAAGGTCTGAAAGCCAGGAATGAACCTAAGTTGCTATGCATGAAACCACCATAAAACCAGGGACATGACTTCCACAAGAATGACTCATTTCTCTTGGCATTCCATTCATCATTCTCTTGTTCCAGTACTTGCTTAGGGACAAGCAAGCTTTAAGTTTGGTGTTGTGATACCAGGGCATTTTGGCCAGTTTCACTGACCTTTTTTCTACTGTTTTTAGGGTAGTTTCATGCATTTACTTAGGAAATAAGCTAGTTTTGGGTAGATATTCACTTACATCTTGATTCAAGCATACATTGTGCACTTTACATGATTTCATGAGGATTTTGCATGAATTTAATGACAAATTGGATGTTGCATTTCCCATGACTTGAACTAGAACTTTGATGCACTTTATTGCTTAATTTCAAGACAATGGAAGCAAAGAAGAACCACATTAGTGGCAACATTAGTTACACTAACGTTGACACTAACGTGGAATGGGAGTCACTTGAAAAGTTAATGAGAAAAGTCATTGCCAATAATGCTCTAGAAGCCATCATTGCCCACGTTAAGAGTCACGTTAACTAAGCTAACGTGAACTCTAATGTGGAAGAAAAGAAATGGAGCCAACGTTAGTGACACTTAACATTATCACTAACGTTGGACCAAGCTCATAAGTGGCCATGTTAGTTGCCACGTTAACTTAGTTAACGTGGCCTCTAACGTTAAGAAGAAAAGGGGAAGCCAACGTTAGTGTCATTCAACTTTCTCACTAACGTTGGCCAAGTCACAAGAAGCCACGTTAACCTAGTTGGTCAACAACGTTAGTGACACCAAACATTGTCACTAACGTTGGGATGAACACACACTATCCCCAAGAAGCCACGTTAACTCCCACATTAACCTAGTTAACGTGGAAGTTAACGTGAAGAAGAAAGGTTGTCGACAACGTTAGTGACACCGAACATTGTCACTAACGTTGGAAGGAGCCAACACAAGCCACAATGAGCCACGTTAACTCCCACGTTAACTTAGTTAACGTGGAAGTTAACGTAAGGAGAAGGATGATGAGCCAACGTTAGTGACATTTAACATTGTCACTAACGTTGGAGATGGCTAGCATGGCCACGTTAGAAGCCACGTTAACCTAGTTAACATGGAATCTAACGTGAGAATTAGGGGCACATTGGAACGTTAGTGACAATGGTAAGTGTCACTAACGTTCTCGAAGGTTGGCAAGCCTACGTTAAAAAGAGCCACGTTAACTAAGTTAACGTGGACTTTAACGTAGGGAAGGGGGAGAATCCTCAACGTTATTGGGAAAGTTGAGTCCCAATAACGTGTGCGAAGGACATAGTGGAAACGTTAGTGGCAATGTTTGTGCCACTAACGTTGAAGTTAACGTGGCTCTTAACTTTGGTGAGGAACGTTAGTGAAAAAGTTGAATGTCAATAACGTTCTCGAACCCATATTTTCATTGAACGTTAACACCACTAACGTCCTGAGCTAAAGTCTCTGTCCACTTCACACTTTCTCTCTGCAAGTAAAGCAAGCCCAATGAAGAAGATAACTGCTTCAAACTCAAGATACAAAGGCCCAGACCCAAGACTTGAAGAACCAACTAGAAGAGTAGAAGAGTAGTATATATAGGAGTAGCTTTGAATTGTTTTGGGAGTTGGAAATTATAGGGAGCCTCTTGGCATAGCACTACTCTCTGTATTTTACTTTCTCGACACTTCTAGTTTCATCATGTATTCTCCATCTTTGTTTTCATTTTCCAGAGCTATGAACAACTAAACCCCTTTCATTGGGTTAGGGAGCTCTGTTGTAATTTGATGGATCAATACTAGTTTTCATTATTCTTCTTCTATCTTTTCTCTTGATTTTACTTGAAAGCTTTCGATCTTCATCCAATTGGGTAGTTATCTTGGAAAAGAAGCTATTCAAACTTGGATCTCTTCTGAACCTTGAAAGAGGAATGAAGAGATCAAGCTAGAAATACTTTCTCATGCTGGACCAAATTGGGTTTGGATGGATATGTGACTATAATCCTCTCAACACTTGATTTGGAAAATGCATGTGGTATAATCAGTGACCATACTTCATCTCTTCTCATGAGCAATTGACCAAGGAATTGGCTATTGATCAAGATTTGAGATATTGAATTACAAGAAATTGTAATTCGATCACTTAAGATTGCCAAGGAGATCAATGAGTGCATTGATTGAGGAAGAGATGAAAATGAAATTGATCCGGAGAATGCAACATCTCCTGAGCCCAATGAACTCCCCATTTCTGATCTTACCCATTCTCTTTAATTTCTGTCATTTACTTTCATGAGCAATTTCCCCATTCCCATTTACAATTCTGCAATTTACTTTCAGTTCTTTTATTTCTAGCATTTACTTTTCTGTTATTTACTTTTCCGCCATTTAATTTTCTGCAATTCTCAACTCAAATTCTGGACTCACTCAACTAGAACATTCCTCTAATTAAAGTTGCTTGATCAATCAATCCCTGTGGGATTCGACCTCACTCTATTGTAAGTTTTTACTTGACGACAAATTCGGTACACTTGCCGAAGGGAAATTTGTTGCGAGACAAGTTTTTCGTGCATCACTCGGCTTTCTCTGTAGGAAACCCCATTGTCTTTGTGCAATTTGTGGCTCAACAAATGTAGCAATATGGTTTGGGAGGAGAAGACTGCATTCATTGTTGTAACTCCTTTCTGCTAGGATGGGGAACATCTGCTCACAGTAGCGATTGGGAAATCACGCAGTGTCCTTTGCTGGGAAGGCTTTTTCTTTATCATCAACCTTTATAATCCTCTTAAGTCTCTTTGTTGAGGGCTTTACCGCAGTTGAAGAAGGCTCTGCCACTAGTGCTCTCTTTGTTCCTCTCCTTGCTGTTGATTTGGGAGTAGCTTTCTCTTTGCCCTTCTTGGTGGCCATTCTGAAAAAGGGAAGAGAAAGTAAATTAAATTCAAAGAGATAGAGCAAGGGAGAGAACGAAAAAGGGTGGTGATGAATGCACAGTAAAAGGTAAATGATGTTAACACATGGTCATGACTACATGTGAAAAGTCATCAACGGAAAATAGTTAGTGCATATGATGACAAGTGAATGCAAGCTGTTTATTGGCATGCTGGCAAAGGCATGAGTAGCATAGATCAAGCATCACTCATAACAAACCATCACGTTTGTATTGACAATTAATTTTAATTAATACAATAGTAAAAGGAATTTGTGAAAAGCATGCATTAAATAGTAGAATAATGTAGAAAAATGCATAATTCCATATAGGCTTTTTCACAAGCACATAGCATGCATGATAATTAAGGTATAGAAAGTATTAAATTGAACATGCAAGCAACCCTTTAAAAAGTAATATATAATTGCCAAACAAATTTACAACAATTCACAAGCATATAATGAGAAATAATGATTCAAATAAATTTCTAACACCAAGTAAAAAAGAAAAAGAAAGAAAAAGAAAATATGGATAATGAAAGTAAAAAGAAAAGAAAAGAAGATAAAATATAAAAATAAGAAGAAAAATAGAAAAGTAAGGAGGGAAGAAGAAAAGAAAACCTTGTTAATGGGGGTGAGAGAGAGAGTAGAAAGTGAGAAAGAAGGAAGAAGAGAGAAAAAAGAATTAAGGAGGGAAAAAGGAAAAATAGGATTTGGGGAAGAGAAAGATAATATAAGTGGCAAATCAGGGAAGCTGTGCGGCGCAATCGACGCGGTCGTGTGGGGCACGCGGTCGCGCGACTTGCGCTGATACTGATTGATGCGGTCGCGTCGGTCACACGGTCGTTTGACCAATTTTATGCCACTGGCGCGAGGGCAGCCTCGCACTCGCACAACTCGCTGTTCAAAATCATTAATTGTCAAATATTGGGTGACGCAATCGCGTGGGGCATGCGATCGTGTGAGTGGTCATGAGAAGGATATGACGCGGTCGCGTCGGTCACGCGGCTGCGTGGGAAGGATTGTGCGTTCAGCACCAATCCAGCACCACTCTAGCACAACTTTCAGTCGTGCACCCTTTTGACGTCGAATTCTAGGGCACGCGGCCGCGTGAGTGACGCGGACGCGTCGGCGCCGCGGTCGCGTGGGGCGATTTGTGCCACTGGCACGCCTCCAGCCACACTCCTGCATGACTCTCTCTTTGTTTTATTATTTCCTCCCATCTCCTGCGACGCGGACGCGTCAATGAGGCGGTCACGTCGCGTGAAAAATTCTTCTTTTCTTTTTTTTTGTTAAATAAAAGTATGGAAATGCAGATGCACGAAATGCACTAATAAGGAGAAGAGTTATTGAATAGGAAAACTAAAAATAAAGAAAAGAACGATCATACCATAGTGGGTTGTCTCCCACCTAGCACTTTGCTTTAACGTCTGTAAGTTGGACGCTCCACTAGCTCAGGCTTCAGCTATGTGGGGATCTTCCAAGAGGAAGATCTCGAGCTCCTTGTTTTTCTTCATCTGCTCGCCATGGTACAGCTTTAAACGATGTCCATTGACTTTGATAAGTTCAGAGCTTGAAGGATGACTTAGGTGATAAACTCCGTACGGTTCGGCCTTCTCTACTCTGTATGGACCTTCCCATCTTGATCTCAACTTGCCTGGCATGAGCCTCAGTCGAGATTTGTAAAAGAGGACTAAGTCCCCAGGTTGGAACACTTTTCTCCTTGTATAGTCTTGAGTTCTCATAAGCTTCTAGGCGAAGGCTTTCCAGTTCTTGCAGTTGCAACTTCCTTTCAGCTCTGGCTTTCGCAATTCCCATATTGCACTCCCTTACTGCCCAAAAGGCTTTGTGCTCTACTTCAACAGGGAGATGACAAGCTTTTCTATAAACTAAGCGGAAAGGACTCATCCTAATGGGTGTTTTGTACGCTGTTCTGTATGCCCAGAATGCATCTTGTAGCCTGGTGCTCCAATCTCTTCTATGAGGTTTGACTATCTTCTGCAAGATACACTTTATCTCTCTGTTTGACACCTCAGCTTGCCCATTAGTCTGAGGATGGTAGGCTGTTGCAACCTTATGAATTATTCCATGCTTCTTCATTAATCCTGTTAGTCTCCTATTACAAAAATGGGTGCCTTGATCGCTCACGATTGCTCGTGGTGATCCAAAGTGACAAATAATGTGGTTTCTCACAAAGGAAACAACAGTGTTAGCATCATCAGTGCAGGTAAGAATTGCTTCCACCCATTTGGAAACGTAATCCACAGCTAACAATATATAAAAATAACCATTAGAATTTGGAAATGGACCCATGAAGTCAATGTCCCAAACATAAAAAATTTCACAGAAAGGCATAATTTGTTGAGGCATCTTATCCCTCTTGGATATATTACCAAATTTTTGGCATGGGAAACAAGATTTACAAAACTCAGCAGCATCTCTAAAAAGAGTAGGCCACCAGAATCCACAGTCTAAAATTTTTCTAGCTATTCTTTGAGGACCAAAATGTCCTCCACTCTCAGATGAGTGACAGGCCTCTAAGATGGACTGGAATTCTGATTGAGGCACACACCGTCTAATTACTTGGTCAGCGCCACATCTCCATAAATATGGGTCATCCCATATATAATATTTAGACTCGCTTTTCATCTTGTCTCTTTGATGCTTAGAAAAGTTTAGAGGAAAGGTGCGGCTAACTAGATAATTAGCTACAGGTGCATACCAAGGGACTACCTCAGATACTGCTTGCAGGTTATCAAATGAGAAATTATCAGCTATAGGAGTGGGGTCATCTGTACAGGTGCATACTCAAGTGGTCTGCCACTAAATTCTGGTTACTACTCCTATCCTTAATTTCTAAATCAAATTCTTGTAATAGCAGTATCCAACATATAAGCCTTGGTTTGGACTCCTTTTTAGCTAATAGATACTTTAGAGCTTCGTGGTCTGAGTACACTACTACCTTCGTACCAAGTAAATAGGCTCGGAATTTATCCAGAGCAAAAATAATAGCAAGAAGCTCTTTCTCAGTAGTAGTGTAATTGGACTGTGCGGCATCTGGAGTTTTAGACGCATAAGCAATAACAAAAGGATCCTTACCTTCACGCTGAGCCAATGCTGCTCCTACTGCATGGTTGGAAACGTCGCTCAGTAGTAGTGTAATGGCTGGCTCCAGTCTGGTCCTCTCACAATTGGAGCTTGAGTCAGGGCGGTCCTCAGCTTATCAAACGCTTGTCTGCAATCCTTACTGAACTCGAACTCAATATCCTTCTGCAGTAGTCTGGATAAGGGAAGTGATACCTTACTGAAGTCCTTAATGAATCTCCTGTAAAAACCTGCATGGCCAAGGAACGAACGGACTTCCCTCACAGAAGAGGGGTAAGGTAAACTAGAAATAACATCCACCTTTGCTGGATCTACAGAAATGCCAGTATTAGACACAACATGTCCTAGTACAATCTCTTGTTTAACCATAAAGTGACATTTTTCAAAATTTAATACAAGGTTTGTACTGACACATCTATCTAATACTCTAGAAAATCCATCTAAGCAAAGGCTAAAGGAATCGCCATAAACACTAAAATCATCCATAAAAACTTCCATACAGTCCTCAATAAGATCAGAGAAAAGACTCATCATGCACCTTTGGAAGGTAGCTGGTGCATTGCACAAGCCAAAGGGCATTCTCTTGTAAGCATAAGTCCCAAAAGGACATGTAAAAGTAGTCTTTTCCTGATCCTCAGGAGCTATATGAATATGGAAATATCCTGTATAACCATCTAAAAAGCAATAATGTGATTTACCTGACAGGCGATCCAACATTTGATCAATGAATGGAAGAGGATAGTGATCCTTACGGGTTGCTTGGTTGAGGCATCTGTAGTCAATGCAGACCATCCAAGCATTCTGTACTCTGGTTGCTATGAGCTCTCCATGCTCATTCTTCACTGTAGTGACTCCAGACTTCTTTGGCACCACTTATACTGGGCTTACCCATTCACTATCTGAGATGGGATAGATGATATCTGCCTCCAGTAGTCTGGTCACTTCCTTCTTGACAACCTCTAAGATAGTGGGGTTCAGTCTTCTCTGGGGTTGACGAACGGGCCTTGCTCCCTCTTCTAAAAATATTCTGTGCTCACATACTTGAGGGTTGATGCCTACTATATCTGCCAAACTCCATCCAATTGCCTTCTTGTACCTCCTCAGCACACTAAGTAACTGCTCTTCTTGTTGAGAAGTGAGTTCCCGTGCAATGATAACCGGAAACTTCTGCTTGTCCTCAAGGTAAGCATATTTGAGGTGTGGAGGAAGGGGTTTCAACTCTATCTTTTGCTCATGGTTAGGCTCTGGATTGTCTGGAGCTGGTGATAATGGCAAAGTGCCCTCATTATCGTTCAAGAGTGTCCCCACACTCGGACCTTGTCCTGTGTGCTTCTCCTCTAACTCCTCCTGGAGAACTTCAGCTATAGTTTCATCTATGATGTCACACTGGAAGATAGAATGATCTTTTGGAGGGTGCTTCATAACTTCATTCAGATTGAAACTTACTAATCGGCCATCTATTTCAAAAGAGTATGTTCCTGAAAAAGCATCCAATTTGAACTTTGATGTCTTCAGGAATGGTCTTCCAAGTAGGATTGATGATGGCTTCTCTGAGTCATTTTGGAGCATCTCCAGGATATAAAAATCAGTGGGGAATGTGAGCCCCTTAATACCCACTAATACATCTTCAGCAACTCCAACCACTGTAATAATGCTTTTATCTGCTAACACAAAACGAGCTGCCAACCTTTTTAAGGGAGGGAGCCTCAAAATATCATATATAGACAAAGGCATTATACTCACACATGCTCCTAAATCACACATGCAGTCAGAAATTATCACACCACCAATAGTACAATTAACCATACAAGGACCTGGGTCACTACACTTTTCAGGTAAACCTCCTATTAAAGCAGATATGGAACTACCTAAAGGAATAGTTTCTAATTCATTAATTTTGTCTTTATGTATACATAAATCTTTTAGAAACTTTACATATTTAGGTACCTGTTGAATAACATCAAAAAGAGGAACAGTTACCTCAACCTTTTTGAATATCTCTACCATTTTGGGATCAGGTTCCAGCTGCTTCCTGGGCTTCCTTGCATGTTGTGGAAATGGAATGGGAGTGGTGTCTTCTGCATTATCTGCACCCTGTGGTGCTTCCTCCTGTGGTTGAACTTCTTCTTTTTCAGCTATGTCCTGTATGTCCTCTTCCTCTTCAACATCTTCTACTTCCACTACCTCTTCAGCTGAGGCGTGTTCTGGTGAGCTTGGTCCTCCTGATTCCTCTCCTGCAGTTTGGTTCCAGACCTTAGAGTGATGGCATTAATGCCACCCATTGGATTGGGTAATGGTTGAGAGGGGATTCCATTGGAGCTCAAAGACTGGTTATTGGAGTTATTCATTGAGCCAATCTGTGAGACAAGAGCTTGCAGGGTAGAGTTCAGACCATTTAGTGTAGCATAAAGGTTATTTTCCATGGTCTGTTGTCTCTGATCAATGGATTGTAGTAAATCATCATTAGAAGATAAGGAAGGATAAGTAATTTGAGAGGTCTGCTGTTGGATATTCTGTGGTCCTTGGGATTGCCTCAGGTGAGGTGCTCTATAAGGCTGGCTTTGGTTCTGCTACCTGTTGTTATTATTATTCCACCTCTGATTTCCCTGATTGTCTCTGCCTCCTCTGTTGTTGTTGTCCCTCCAATTCTGGTTAGAATTGTCCTGCCATCCATGGCTGTAATTGCCACCTTGATTGTACCCTTGGTTGGGGCGGTCATAGAAGTTATGAGTGGCTGCCACAGTGTTGTCTTCCTGCTGGAGCTGCGGACATTCATCAGTATAATGGCTATAATCAGCACAGATTCTGCAAACTCTTTGTGGGACTAACTGTTGGCTTTGCTGTGGTGGAGAAGGTTGGGCTTGCTGAACTTGTTGTTGATTCAATTGCATCTGCTTCAGCAAGTTGGTCATTTCACAGATACTCTGAGTTAGAGCAGCAGTCTCTCTGCTAGAGGATACTTCTACAATGGCTTTTGAATGGCCTTGTTTCTGCCTGTGATTCCGAGTAGATTCAGCTAAGTCACTGATCAATTGCCATGCCTCATCAGTGGTCTTGTACTTTTTCATAGACCCATTGCTAGCACTTTCCAATGTGGTCTTATCTTGGGGCCTCATGCCCCGTGTGACGTAACCGAGTAACACTATCTTGTCAATCATATGGTGGGGCAAGCTTCCAGAAGATTATTGAAGCGCTCCCAGTAATCATAGAGAGTCTCGGATTCATCCTAAACAATCATGGAAATGTCTTTCCACAGTTTATCAATAACTTCAGCTGGAAAGAATTTTTCCAGAAATTCTCTTCTAAGTGTATCCCAGTTGGATACAGTTGCTACGGGTTGAGTGTAGTACCACTCTCTCGCCTTTCCCTCAAGAGAGAACGGGAAGGCTTTTAGCAAAATAGAAGTTTCATTCGCACCATCACGCCTGACAGTAGAACAGGCTGCTTAAAAATCTCTCAGGTGCTTGATAGGCTCTTGAGCAGGTAAGCCATGAAACTTAGGCATCAAATTGAGCAGTGCAGTCTTTATTTCAAAGTCTGTAGCCACCGCTGGGTGATGCGCTTGAAATGGTTGCATTGTAAAATCAGGGGCTCCAGCCTCCTGGATAGTAACTCTCCTAGGTGCTGCCATGTCACCTATACGTAAATCAACTGAATCAGTAGAATGGGGGCTGGTTTCTTCCTCAAATGACATTTCAGATCCATCCTCAGAGAGGACTAACCGACGCCGAGCTTGCCTTATTCGTGAAATAGTTCTTTCAATCTCAGGATCGAATACTGGCAAGCTTCGATTAGGAAGTGAACGCGTCATCTAACGAAAGAAATAAGCAGCTCATAGTAGCAAAAAATATAAAATGCAAATAAATAAAATCCAATCAATAACTTTAGCACTCTATTGCAACTCCCCGGCAACGGCGCAAAAAATTGACGTGGCGAAAATTGGCGAGTTAAGAATTGTTATAAGATATGCGTTGCAAGTATAGTACTTAACCAACCAGAAATCCGCTTATCAATTTAGAAGGGTTGTCACAAAAATTAAAATTAAAATACTGGGAGTATGAATCTCAGGTCGTCTCCCAACGAGTTGCAGAAAGGTGTGCTATTTTATTAATCAGATGTTTTCAAAAAGAGTTTGAGTTGAATAAACAGGAAATTAAGTTGGGGAAATTAAGTAATTTAAATAAAGGCCTTGACTGGGAGTAGATTAGTTGGAAGCCCTATTCTTGTTGCAGTACTCTCAAGATTAATTGATAATTGAAGGTTGTTCTGTTTAGTTATCCCTTACTAGGTAAGGGAAAGTCCAACAAGTTAGAATGCTGTTTCTATTCACAAGTCCCAATCCGCTTACTTGGAAGGACTGGAGTTAGTGAATAGAGAGCAATCCAACAATAAACCCAATTACAATTTCTCTTTTGAGCATTCCAACTCAAGGGTTCCTTTCAATCAACTCCCCATCAAGTTAGGGAACTACTCGCTCATTGTGAATGTAGAACTCATAACATAGGAAAGGGAATTAAAGAAAGACATGATAAATAAAACTCAAAGGAATCAATTAAAAATAAAAGTAACTTTTGTATTAATAAATTCTAAAATAATCCAATAGTAAAATTGAGTAAATTAAAGGACATGGAAGAGTAAAGCCAAGGAAAGAAGACAAACTAGAATGACGAAGTCTTGATGAGGTAATAACTCTTCTCAATATCCCAATGCAAAGAGCAATAGAAATAAAAATCCTAAGAACTAAGAATGTGTAGAGAGAAAACCTAGAAGAGGAGTAAAACTAGATCTAAAACTAAAAACTGTCTAGAATGAATGTTCTTTTCGTTTCTGCATTTTCTCTTGCTCTAGTATGCTTTTCTGGACCGAAAACTGGGTCAAAACAGGGCCCAAAATCACCCCCAGCGAATTCTGCAGATTATGCAGATCGCGCACGTCACGCGATCGCGTCATTCATGCGGACGCGTCATTCGGCATTTTGCTTTGCCACGCAGGCGCGTCGTCCATGCCTCCGCGTCACTTGTGCTATTCCAATCCACGCGTTCGCGTGAGCCATGCGGCCGCGTCACTGCGATTTCCTCTCTTCCGCGCGGTCGCGTGAGCCATGCGGCCGCGTCACTTCTCGCTGGTCATCTCCTCAATTTCTTGTGTTCCTTCCATTTTTGCAAGCTTCTTTTCCAACCTCCAACTCATTCATGCCCTATAAAGCTTGAAACACTTAACACACAGATCACGACATCAAATGGAATAAAAGAGAATTAAAATACATAATTAAAAGTCTCTAGGAAGCAAGTTTTCAATCATGTAATAATTTTAGGAAGGAAATATAAATGCATGCTAATTATATAAATAAGTGGGTAAAGATCATAATAAAACCACACAATTAAACACATTATAAGCCATAAAATAATGGTTTATCAATAACTAATAACCCCGGCCCTACTATGAACTCCCCAGTTCTTACCCCTTCTCTCTCCCTTCCCCCTTCAGAGGGAAGCATGGGTACCCTTCCGTAGTTCATTGATGACGTTCCACCTGACTTGAGTTTTTGAATACTTAGAACATACTTTCCCTCGCTTTAGTGGTTTAGAGGGACTAGGTGAGTATAGAGTCTAGGCTAGCCTGGCGCCAGCTTAGGGACTTCTTGAACAGGTCAGGGCCTGGGATGTTGTATGTATATATATGTATATAGTTATTATCTAGCTATATCTAGGGGTGTTCTAACTAAAGATCTTTACTTTAATAAAGGCTGGATAACCAAATGTTATTAACTGTTGAGATGTATATAAGTGTGGTTGTTTATAAATGTTTTATCTGTTATTATTTGTGAATTGATTATGAATCATTCTGTTTTTAATCCAAACGTTTTCAAAAAAAGGTACCTCAAAAAATAACTACGCCTTTAACAACGAATCAGGCTCATATAATAAATAATAGATAATAATTAGGAAGACAAGTTGGTAGCGCTTAATTTCTAGTATGATCTTGACGTACCAGAAATTGGGTCGTTACACATATAACTTGCTAGATGAATGCTTGTGAAAGCCAGGAACAAGGAGTTGAGCATCGAACCCTCACCAGAAGTGTATCCGCTCTATTCGCTCGAGTGTATAGGGTTCGTCACTTAATCCTCTCCTAATCATGCTTTCCAGGATTTGTCTTTCTTCTAACAATCAACAATTACTTAATGCATGCTTACAAGTATCATGAGGTCTTATTCATGGGTTGTAATGGGGCTAGGGTGAAGGTATGGATGTATATGGTCAAGTGAGCTTAAAATTTGAGTCCTTGATTAACCTAGGGTCCCACTAGACACATATAACAACCTATACAACTATAATACATTACCTAGCTACCCATGAGTTTCACTTTTTGCATATTCATGCATTCTTTTCAATTCACATCCCATATGCATTGTTATTATTACCTTGTCTTGGGGCATTTTTGTCCCCTTTGCTTTCTCTTTTTTTTCGATTTTTGTTTCTTCTATATATATATATTTTTTTTCTATTTGTTTTTCTTACATACTCATATATACACATATAAAAAAAAAATTTTTGGCCCCCTTTTTTCTTGGGGTTTCATGTACAGAAGTTTCAATGCATATGGTTCAATCATTCAATACATGAGTATGTTCCCAAATCCCAAAATTTTTTTCAATTACAACTACAAATACATACCTTTACATCTTCCCAAGTTCCCAAGTACACCCTCCCATTGAATGACACACACCCTAACTTACCTAAGCTAATCAAGGATCCAAATCTAGGGACATCCATTGTTTTTCACTTAGGGTTGTTGATGTGCTCTATTTAGAACAAAAAAGGGTTTATCATGGGCTCAAAATTGGTTGGCAATGGTAGAAAAAAGGGTTAAGACCGTTTGGGAAAAGTGAGCTATTGAAATGATGGCCTTAATCATGTAAACGCATTCATACACAAAGTAATGGATATATAGAATCAGACAAAGCAAGGATTACAATCATAGAGAGAGAATAATGAACAAAAGAATGGGAAATAGTGGTTAGAAGATGTAACCATACAATAGGCTCAAAACTCACATGCTTGTGTTCTTAGCTCAAACACTATGTTCCAAAATACATTCTCGAAGCAAGTTTACCGCAAAATTTTTTTTTTCAAAATTGGTAGGTGATAAACCCCTATTTTATGATTCATCTTGTGCTCAATTAAGTGTTTTTATAAATTTTTCACCCACTTATTCATAAGATTTGCATGGTTTTACTATTCCTTCCTTATTTTATGATATGTGTGAAAACATGTTTCTTATGCTTTAAAAATATAAATTTTAATTATCCTTTATTACCATTCGATGCCGTGATCTGTGTGTTAAGTATTTCCAGGCTTTATAGGGCAGGAATGACTTAGAGGACAGAAAGAAAACATGCAAAAATGGAAGGAACACACAAAATGGAGTTTTTGAAGAAATGGCAGCGACGCGCACGCATGGACGACGCGGACGCATGCCTCGCTCAGAACATAGGTGACGCACACGCATGGACGACGCAAACGCGTGCCAAGAAGAAAGCACAAGCGACGCGTACGTGTGACTGACGCGTACGCGTGACACAGAAAAACTCCAAATGACGCGAACGCGTGACCCACGTGCACGCGTGACAGACGCTATATGCAGAAAACTGTAGAAGTCGCCCCCAGCGATTTCTGGACCCTTTCTCGGCCCAAATCCAAGTCCAGAAACACAGAATAGAAGCCAGAGAATGTGGGAATCAATAGAGACAATTGATACAACATTCACAATTCACAATTTTAGGTTTTAGATGTAGTTTCTAGAGAGAGAGGCTCTCTCCTCTCTCTTAGGATTTAGGATTAGGATTTCTTTTACTTTATGGTTATACTCCATTCCAGATTCAATATTCCTTTAATTTATGTTTCTCTTTTACTTTTGTTTACTCTAATGCTTTTACTTGTTAATTACTTATGTTGCCAAATTGGCTTATGAATCTTTCCATGTTAGATTTGAATATTCTATTTAATATAATGAGGTATTTTAGATTTATAATTTTTTTATTCTATTTATGATGCTTTCAATTTAATTTAGATTTTTTCTTTTGGTTTTGGTTAAGTAATTGGTAACACTTGAGTTATGAGACTCAGTAGTTGATTGAAAATTGGAATTCTCGCTGATTGATTTGGATCGCTCTAAAGCTAGTCTTTCCACATGAGTTGACTAGGACTTGAGGATTAAATTGATTGGTCCACTTGACTTTCCTTTATTTAGTAAGGGTTAACTAAGTGGGAGCGATAAACAATTCTCATCACACCTGATAAGGATAACTAGGATGGGATTTCCAGTTCTTATTCCTTGCCAAGAGCTTTCATAATTATTAATTTATTTTTCTTGTCATTTAATTTACTTGTTCTTTAATTTAAAAAACCCAAAAACACACATTTTTCCATAACCAATAATAATTCATACTTCCCTGCAATTCCTTAAGATACGACTTGAGGTTTCAATACTTCGGTTATAAATTTTATTGGGTTTTGTTACTTGTGACAACCAAACTTTTGTACGAAAGGATTCTCTGTTGGTTTAGAAACTATACTTACAACGTGATTATATTTACAAAATTCTGAATTAGCAGAAATCCAATTGTCAAAATGGCGCTGCTGCCAGAGAATTGCAAACATGTGCCTTATTATTGGTTATTGTAAATATTTTTTTTGCTTGTTTATTTGTTTTTATTTTTGTTTTTAATTTTTATTTGCTACTATGAGCTCTCACCCCTGTCGCTTTGAGTTTGGTTCTAATGTTGTTGTAAGGAATGGAAGCTATAACAGGAACATGCATCAAGGTCAAAACAATCAAAGATGGAAGAAGCCATGAGGATCTGATCAACCCTTTCGGCAACAACACCTTCCAAGATACCATGGACAACGACCATTCTACAATGCATACCAAGACAATAGTTATGGTAGACCTCTTCGTGACAACCAACACCCACCAGTATACTATGGTCAAGAGCCATTCCGAGGTGTGTACCAAGATGATAGATATGGTGGACCCCCTTGTGGTTACCAACAAGCCCCATCATATACCTATGAACCACCTCCTCAACATAGCTATGAACCACCACACTCACGAACCACCCACCACCATTCACCTCCATATGACCCTAACCCTTACCCACCCCAATTCCAATCCAATTACTCCCAAGAACCACCACTTCCATATGCACCATGTCCATATCCATCGACCCGAGAATCACAGGAGCGTCTCAAGGAAACAGTGAATAAATTTCATGCAACCCTTCACCAATTGGATCAAGCGATCAATCGATTAGTTTTCCAACGTTCGGACACTCAAGGAACCCCCATGGCTTCATGTGGACAATCTAATGAAGAACATAGCATGAAGGAGATACTAGAAGCTCCAGTGGACAGTAAGGAGCATGACTTTGTACTGGAACAAGTGGAGGAAGCCGTAATTATCAAAGAAGAAGAATTGGTTGAAGACTTAGGAGATGCTGAACCTCCATGGGAATCAAGAATTGTGGAGAATTTTGCCAAGCAGTTTTTAATTGATGCTAAGAAGGATAGTGCACAACCCCCGAAGCATATATCTTATGAAGAACTGGATGGAATAGCTCAAGAAGCAAGTTCCCTTGGTAATGATCATCATGAATCAAGTTCTCCTAATAATGAACTTGCATCCGCAAGTGAACTCTTTGAGACTAAAGAATCTTTCCCAAGTGAATATGAAGAGGATGTAGAGGTAGACTTTTCCCAACCTCCAATTTATGACTTGAGTGATGAAGAAGATATTGAAGACTTTGATCAAGACGTGGTTACAGTTGAAGAAGTTTGCAAAGAAGTGGAGGAATTCACAGAAGAATACAAAGGAGTAGAGCTTGCAAAACCACTGGAAACACCTATCCCAAGGCCATTACCACCCAATACAAACTTCAAGTGGGTAAAATCCTTAGCCTTTATCTTTACTTTTCCACTTGAATATGGTTTGCTTGAAACAGATGGCCAGCTTAGAGCTCTTTGCGGCTTTAAGAGTAAGAGGGAAATGGCTCGCACTCAGAGCTGGTATGCAAGATTCAATAAAGCTCCACACTTCAATTTGAGGTACAAGGATTGGTTTCAAATTCGATTGAATGGGTCTCGGAATATGTTTGGTCATCTTAGTGAGAATTCAAATTCCGTACTACCTGGCTGGAAAAATATAGATCAAGACAAAGATAGGTACAGAAGCAAGGTTTGGAATCCTGGATATTATTCTGACAATCAACACCTTTGGAGCCTAAAAACCTGCTTTTACTTGCTCAAAGGCTTTACTTGCCTTGTTTGGGACCCCGGAGGATATTGGAATTGCAAACGTTGGTGGAGATTCCTGGATGAGTTCAAACACAAGCCACCATGACAAGGAACTCATCAAACGTCCAACTTAAGGACTTTAACTAAAAGTGCTAGGTGGGAGACAACCCACCATGGTATGATTGTTCCTTTTTCAATTTTAATTTTATTTCGTTTTATTTGTTTTTCGTTTTATATTATTTTATTGTACCTGGATTTATTCAAAACATCCACATCTGCATTTTACATTCTGCATACTTTTTCATAAAAAATAAATAAATAAATAAATATCACCCCACGCGTGCGCATGGGCCACGCGTGGGCGTCAACTCAAAATCGATGTCACAATCTAACGCCCATAAAGTTGGGCTGGAATCATGCGGCTGTAATGCGTTATGCACAATTTGGGCCACGCATTCGCGTCAATGATGCAATCGTGTCACTTTCACTTCACACACACCACGCGAAAGCGTGGGCGACGCGTACACGTCGCATGGAAATTCTTGCCCCTCAATTGAAATAGAGAGTTGCGCCAAAACGACGCTGGAATTGTGCGTTTAGCACAATTCTGAGCGATGCGTACGCGTGCCCCACGCGTACGCGTCACTTTCATTATCCCTCACTCGCGCGATTGCGTCAATGACGCGTCTGCGTCGTTGCATTTTCGCCTCAACCACGCGTTCGCTTGACCCACGCGTCCGCGTGGATTTGAATCCACTTCTCCTCTGCCACTACCACCACCACCGCCGACCAGACACCACCACCCCGCCCCGCCTCGCCGCGCCCCCACCACCGCACCGTCCTTGCCGAACCACCCCTCCCTTTTCTTCTTCTCTTCCTCTTCTTCCCCTCCACCATCCTTCCTCCACTGCCCCCCATCACCGACCACCACCACATTGCCTCACCCAGAATCGCTGGCCACCACGACCCCCACAACCTTCACCCTCATCGCCCCCTTCTTCTCTTCTCCCCTCCATAACCTTCTTTCTTCCACAACCACGAAACCGCCGCCCTGCCTCCACCAAGGACCGTCGCTGTGCCGCCTCCCAGTGCCGCCGCATCGCCACCACCACTACCACAATCTCTCTGAGTCCAATTTCTGTTCCTCTGCCCATTGTAACGACCCAATTTCTGGTACGTCATGATCATACTAGAAACTGAGCACTACCAACTTGTCTTTCTAATTATTATCTATTATTTATTATATGAGCCTGAGTCATTGTTAAAAGCGTAATTAGTTTGCGAGGTACTTTTTTTTAAAAATGTTTGGATTAATAAATAGAATCATTCATAAGCAATTCACAAATAATAATAGATAAAGCGGTTATAAACAACCATACATAAATACATCTCAAGCAGTTGATAACATTCCGTGATCCAGCTTTATTAGAGTATAGCCTTTTAGTTAGAACACCCCTAGATATAGCTATATATATATATATATATATATATATATATATATATATATATATATATATAACATCCCAGGCCCTGACCTATTCAAGAAGTCCCTAAGCTGGCACCCAGGCTAGCCTAGACTCTATACTCACCTAGTCCCTCTAAACTACTAAAGCGAGGGAAAGTATGTTCTAAGTCTTCAAAACTCAAGTAAGGTGGAACGTCATCAAAAGGTGGAACATCATCTTCTACTCCTCTGCACGATCAGATATTGCCATATGACATCACTCCAGTACCTCATCAAGTAGCCACATAACAAGACTCTCGTACATAAGATTTAGGTTAAAGTTCGCGTACAAACGGGGTGCAGACGTTGGCTGGTCTCACTGTATATACATATGAATAGAGATCGGGATTCACCCTAGACTCAGAAGACTACCTAGAGCGGAATCCTCTTTATGAACGGTCATCAGCGAACTACAGAAGTGTACCCAAGCTTCCATTTGAAGGGGGAAGGGAGAGAGAAGGGGTAAGAACTTGGGAGTTCTTAGTAGGGTCGTGGTTATTGGTTAAGTTCATTAATTCCGTGTTGTTTAGTAGACAAATAGCAGAATACAAGAAGCAGTAAATAGAAGATACATATAAATAGAGGAAATAGAGAAAATAGAAAACAGGACACGAACAAAAAAATACAAGAAAGTACAACACATACACAGAGAATAGAATACAAACAAGGAAAGCATACATTCATACAACAATCATAACAGAGGAAAATGCACAGCCAAGTATGATGCATGTCTAGCCCTAGTGCAGGTAATGAGCTCATTTGTCGGTTACATACCCGCTCCCGACGTTACCCATCAACCTCTGTCTGGATAAGGCTTTCCTGTTGGCAATATCCACTGCAAGCAACCTTTGTCTTGCAGGGTATCCACTGCAAGCAACCTTTGTCTTGCAGGGCGGCACTTATTAGCCGATATACGCCCAACAGACTCACTATAAGCAACCTCTGTCTTACAGGAGCAACAACACACTCACTGTAAGCAACCTCTGTCTTACAGGAGCACACTCATCTCGATACCTCTGTAAGCAACCTCTGTCTTATAGCAAGGTATCCCAGGAAAGCGTTCTCAGTGGTCGTACCACCATCTATCTGACTGCTTTTCTGCAGCAGATTCTTACATAATCATTCTCATTATCATCATTCATTAACATTCTCATTATTCATCATCACTTTCACATTCTTATGCAGTACTTCTTTCTTTCTCTGTTCAATCATGTATACAAACTCTACAGCTTTTACTTTTACAACATCTTAATTCAAACCATTTCTCTTTATCACATTACTCTTTTCTCTTTGTCTTTTTACTTTGCTCTGATTACTCTTTTCTCTGTATCCCTTTATTCTGCTCTGGTTACTCTTTTCTCAATATCCCTTTATTCTGCTCTGGTTACTCTGTTTAACATATGTATTTAAAGCTTATGTAAATTTCGGTATGAATAGTTAGTCTGTCCCAAGTATAGGTTCATTAAGTCTATACTGAAACAGTTTAACTTTTCATATAATACCTAACCCTATTTGCAATTCCAGGACTAACTATGTTGCCCTAGTTCGTTCACTAGTCTCTGTCTGTTTTTGTGTCATTAAAACTTTACAGACTTTTTCATCGATTTTTATCTTTTCTTCAACTTTTTATCTTTTATTTATCTTTGCCTCACTAATATGTTTTTACCACTCCCTAAGTGTTTTATAAAAGTAATTATGAGATTCTGTGCTTAAAGTTGTCTTTCTAAAGCTTTTACAAAAAACTGCCTTTTCTGCATTATTTTATTATTTTTATTAAAATATTATTTTTAATTAAATATTATTATTTAATATTTTATTATTTTTTTATTATTTTATCATTATATTTTCAAAAATTAACTTACTTTTATTTTTAACCTTTAAAATTCACTTTTTACCACCCGTAACTTTTAATATTTCTACTTTTACCACCCTAACTTTCAGAAATTACCAAATAACCCCCCAAACACCAAATTAATTACTTCCTTGCCCTTTTATGAATAAAAAAGGTATTCTTCATTGTTCTTCATCACACTCAAAGTGTTCTTCATGTTCTTCATAAATTCTTCAGATTCCTTCTCTGTTTTTACCCGTTTTTCAGTCTTTTCAGCAACCGATTTTTATTATAATTCATAATAAATTAGCAGCCACTAAAACCTCATCTTTTCTACATGATTTCAACACAAATTGAACCTCAATTTAAGCTTAGGGTTTTGTTTTTCCAGCTGCCCAAGAACATGAACTTTAAAGCTTGAATTTCATCAAATTTCATCAAAATTTCACCAAATTTTCACTAAGAATCAATCATATATGCAACCAATTTTTAGTACAGCCAATTTATACAACATTCACACAACTCAAACACAAATAATCAAGATTAATTTCGTGACACCCTACCTGGTTTTGCTGCTCCTAATTCAATTAAACTTTCAGGTGGTCCTTAAGTACTTTTTCCTCCTAAATCACATCAAGAAAACACATATTTAACCATGTTTCCTTGAAACTGAATCAAAAGAGAGATGGTGCAGCCAACTCACCTTGATTCCAGGGTTGATAAGTCATATGATCATGTAGAGAAAGAAGAGAGGATCATTTTGGTCGGATTGGAATTTTGATTTGAGTTTTAGTTCAGCAGAAATCAAGCTTTGAAGATTTGGAACTAAGAACTTTTCTCTCTTTTTTCTCTCTACCTATTTTCGGCCACAAAGTGAAAATGAGCCAGCCTTGAGGGTTTTGGGGGTGTAGGGTGTGTTGTGATTGGTTGGCTTGGAGGTGGATTAAAATAATATTAAAATATCTCAGGTGTATAACTACTAAAACTAGATGTATCGGAACACTTGCAAAAACATCTCTAAAAATTATTTTCTGAGCTACTAGCATAAATGACACTAGTAACATATTTATTATGAGAATAAAACATGAATAATGAGGCCTTAGCATTGCTAAAGTCATCAGAGAGTGCTGGTGCTAAGCTGCACCAGTAAATTTTGAACCCGGTTAAACCGGTTTTCTGTTTTTAACTAAAACTGATCAGGTAACCTTATAATATCATTCAAGAAGCTTCTAATACTAATATAATGATAATATCATCCTATTATCTCTCTTCTCTCATAAATCGGGTCCGGTTTGTCAAACTGAGACTATTTACGAAAAACCGAATCAAAACTTCTAACCGATACGGTTCAAAAACTAGGTTCTTCGTGACTGCGTTATTGAGCTTGCCTCATAAAAGGTTCTATCTTAAAGATGACATAATGACAATCACTACAAGAAAAAAGGCCTATGGCCATGCTTTTATGAGGATGGCGATAGAATAGAGATTTGGCCACGTTTTTTTGCTACGCTTCAAAAGCGTGGCGACAAGTGTCATCGGCCACGCTTTTATGAGAGTGGCAATTGATGCGATATTTGGCCACGCTTTTATTTGCCACGCTTAAAAAGCGTAGCCGTAGAGCAAGTCATGTTCAATGAGTGTCTAAGTAGCAAGTAATAAGCAAAGTGGACTCAATGCATTTAGAAGACAAGAGAATGAGGAGGAAGCACCAAATTGAAGATATATGACTAGAATAAACCAAAATGGCATATGTGCATTTCCTTGAGCACTTATCAAGCGTGCAGTTATCAAGCAATGAACAATTATGAGATACTCAACCAATTAGAAGCCCAAAATGAAATATCAATCATCACACAACATCACTTACATGACAAAGAAAATGAGAGACAACAAGAAGATCTATTAAAGCAAAGTAAAACTCAAATTCAACATCCATGGAAAAACATGAAAAAGGAAAAGTAAACAAACAAAAAGCACGTAGTATAATCATGTAACTAAAAGAGAAAATAAGTAAATCAACAAGAAAAATCTAACTAAAAGAAGAGATTATGCAAAGAAAGTAATAGATGGGATATGGAAGAAGTAGAACCTTGAGACGTGTAAAAGAACAAGGTGAAGTTCTCTTCTTGTGAGAATGAGAAGGAGAGAAAAGGTGTATGGCCACCGGAAGTGGTGGCGGTCGCCGGTGGGTAGCCGGAGACGGTGGTGGTGGATTGTGGAAGAAGAAGAAGAAGGGAAGTGATGGAGTAGGAATAAGAAGGAAATAAGAAAGAAGGTAGGAGAGAGATAGAAGCAGCGCGCGCCAGCTTTAAAACTGGTTCGCGCGACTGGCGCGCACGCGCACGGTGCGCTAGCCCGTCGATGAAGGTGGAGCGAGGGGCACGTACGCGTCATCGGCGCGTACGCGTGAATACAGCTGTGCCCCTGGCACAGGATTGACACAAAGTTGGCCTAAGTCTCGGGTAATTTGTACCAGAGTTGGCATGGAGCACAGGCGCGCGGACGCGTGCCTGAGTCAATTGGCGACCGGCGCGGACGGGCGTAGTGCGCGGACCCGTCGGTGTGGGCACAAATTAGGCACAAGCATGACACAACTCTCTGGTTTTTGTACCAGGGAGTTCATATAGCACCATCGGCGCGCGCGCGCACAGTGCATTTGCCCGTCGATGGCCAATTTGCAAGGGGCGCGCAGGCGGCACGTACGCTGGCGCGTGGGTGCCTAGCACGAAATGGGCACAAAGTGGGCATGACTCTCGGGTTTTTGGCCCAAGAGTATGAAATGCACCACCGGCGCGCGCGCGCACAGTGTATTCTAACACATTTTTGGCAGGTGTGTAAGCTAGTAGGCAAGAAAACACTTATAAATTCATGCACCATTCAAGACAAAGCATTTTCTCTAACTTCAATAATTCATCCATACCATAATGATGAAAACTATATGAACATTCTATCTATCCAACAAGAACAATAAAACTAACAATCCTATGCAATCAACAATCATCAAGAAGTCACAAAATATACAAGAATCTAAAGCTAAAAGCAAGAAGGTATACACAAGGAAGATCTTACCACGGTGGGGTGCTTCCCACCAAGCACTTTTCTTTAACGTCCTTAAGTTGGACGGTCCCTTGCTTAAGCTTCCTCTCCCTTTGGTGCATCCTCAAGTAGGAGCACTTCCACTTCTCTTGGCGACTTGTAGCCATGGTACTTCTTTACTCTATGTCCATTCACCTTGAAAGTTGTGTCACTTTGAGAGTCAAATAATTCTACCATACCATAGGGCTTTATCTCCTTCACCATGAAGGGTCCTTCCCACCTAGAACGGAGCTTGCCAAGCATAAATTGCAGCCTCGAGTTGTAGAGGAGAACCTCATCACCTTCTTGAAAATCCTTCTTCCGAATGTGATGATCATGAAAGGCTTTAGTCTTTTCCTTGTATATCCGGACATTCTCATATGCCTCTATCCTCATGCACTCGAGCTCCTCTAGCTGTAATTTGCTGGCCACTCCCGCCTTGGTTGGATCCATGTTGCACTGCTTTACCGCCCAATAGGCTTTATGCTCGATTTCCACTGGAAGGTGGCATGCCTTACCATAGACGATCCGGAAGGGACTCATCCCTAACGGAGTCTTGTAGGCCATCCTATACGCCCATAGTGCATCTCCTAGTCGGAAGCTCCAATCCTACCTTTGTGGATTGACCACTTTCTCCAAGATTCTCTTAATCTTGCAGTTGGACACTTCTGCTTGCCCGTTAGTCTGTGGATGATAAGTAGTGGCAACCTTATCCAATACCCCATAGTGCTTGAGTAGTGCCTCTACTTTTTTGTTACAAAAGTGGGATCCTTGGTCGCTCACAATTGCTCGTGGCGACCCATAACGGCATACAATGTGATTTCTAAAAAAAGAAACAACAGTATTGGCGTCGTCAAGGCGGGTAGGTATTGCTTCTACCTACTTTGACACGTAGTCAACTGCTAACAGAATATATAGATACCTACTTGAGTTGGGAAACGGTCCCATAAAGTCAATGCCCCATACATCAAATATCTCACAGAACAACATAGGTTGCTGAGGCATCTCATCCCTTTGGGACGTGTTTCCCGACTTCTGACACTGATGGCAAGACACACAGAACCGGTTAGCATCCTTGAATAAGGTTGGCCACCAGAATCCACAATCCAACACCTTTTTAGCTGTCCTTTGTGGGTCAAAATGGCCACCACATTCGGACGAATGGAAAGCTTCAAGAATGGGTTGGATATCAATTTCTAGGACACATCTTCGAATTACTTGGTCTACGCCTCTCTTCCACAAGTGAGGGTCATCCCAAATGTAGTATTTGGAGTCACTCCTCAACTTGTCCCTTTGGTTTTTAGAAAAGTTGGGAGGGAAGATTTTCGCAACTAAGTAGTTCGCCATTGGGGCAAACCAAGGAAGGCTATCCGACACAGCATGCAAACTATCCAATGGGAATGAGTCATTGATCAGAAATGTGTCAAATTTTAAATTCTCAAGGCGGCTTAAGTGATCCGCAACTAAGTTTTGAGACCCACTCCAGTCCCTAATCTCAATGTTGAATTCTTCCAAAAGCAAGATCCAACGTATGAGTCTAGGTTTTGACTCATTCTTTGTCAATAAGTACTTTAAAGCTGCATGATCCGTGTATACCACTATCTTGGACCTTAGCAAATAAGATCTGAATTTATCTAAAGCATGAACAATAGCTAGGAGTTCCTTTTCTGTAGTGGTATAGTTGGATTGTGCTGCATCCAGTGTTTTAGAAGAGTAAGCAATGACATAAGAGAGTTTACCATTGCGCTGTGCAAGTGCGGCACCTACAGCGTGGGTTGACGCATTGCACATTATCTCGAATGGCAGCGTCCAGTTGGGGCCTTGGTGTGTGAAATCGTGATCATTCCTTCCTTGGTAACAGCGCTAAAAACTCAATACGCACGTTCATGTTCTTAATTCTATTTCACAACTTCGTACAACTAACCAGCAAGTGCAGTGGGTCGTCCAAGTAATAAACCTTACGTGAGTAAGGGTCGATCCCACGGAAATTGTCGGCTTGAAGCAAGCTATGGTCACCTTGTAAATCTCAGTCAGGCGGATTCAAATGTATTAAGAGATTATAGTGTACTAAAAGATAATTAAAATAGGATAGAGATACTTATGTAATTCATTGGTGAGAGTTTCAGATAAGCGAATAGAGATGCTTTCGTCCCTCTAAACCTATGCTTTCCTGTTGTTTTCATCCAATCCTTCCTACTCCTTTCCATGGCAAGATTTATGTAGGGAATCACCGTTGTCAATGGCTATATCCCATCCTCTCTGTGAAAATGGTCCAATGCGCTGTCACTACGCCCAGCACTCCCGAGTTTGAAGCTCGTCACAGCCATCCCTTCCCAGATCCTACTCGGAATACCACAGACAAGGTTTAGACTTTCTGGATCTCAAGAATGGCCATCCATGGGTTCTAACTTATACCACGAAGACACTAATAACTCGGACTCGGTCCTCTATATTAGATATCTAAAAGATATTCATTCTAGCTTGCTTGCATGTAGAACGGAAGTGTTTGTCAGGCACGCGTTCATAAGTGAGAATGATGATGAGCGTCACATAATCATCACATCCATCATGTTCTTCGGTGCGAATGGATATCTTAGAATAGGAATAATCTTGAATTGAATAGAAAAACAGTAGTACTTTGCATTAATCTTTGAGGAACAGCAGAGATCCACACCTTAATCTATGGTGTGTAGAAACTCTACCGTTGAAAATACATAAGTGATGAAGGTTCAGGCATGGCCAAATGACCAACCCCCAAAACGTGATCAATATATCAAAAGATAATCCAAAGATATAAATACAATAGTAAAAAGTCCTATTTATACTAAACTAGTTACTAGGGTTTACAGAGATAAGTAAATGATGCAGAAATCCACTTCCGGGGCCTACTTGGTGTGTGCTTGGGCTGAGCATTGAGCTTTACACGTGTAGAGGTCTTTCTTGGAGTTGAACGCCAGTTTGTAACCTGTTTCTGGCATTTAACTCCACTTTGCAACCTGTTTCTGGCGTTTGACTCCAGAATGCAGCATGGAACTGGCGTTCAACGCCAGTTTACGTCGTCTATCCTTGGGCAAAGTATGGACTATTATATATTGATGGAAAGCTCTATATGTCTACTTTCCAACGCATTTAAGAGCGCGCCATTTGGAGTTTTGTAGCTCCATAAAATTAACTTTGAGTGCAGAGAGGTCAGAATCCAACAGCATCTGCAGTCCTTCTTCAACCTCTGAATCTGATTTTTGCTCAGGTCCCTCAATTTCTGCCAAAAAATACCTGAAATCACAGAAAAACACACAAACTCATAGTAAAGTCCAGAAATGTGATTTTTATTTAAAAACTAATAAAAATATACTAAAAACTAACTAAATCATACTAAAAACTATGTAAAAACAATCCCAAAAAGCGTATAAATTATCCGCTCATCACAACACCAAACTTAAATTGTTGCTTGTCCCCAAGCAACTGAAAATCAAATAGGATAAAAAAGAAGAGAATATACTATAAATTCCAAAATATCAATGAAACTTAGCTCCAATAAGATGAGCGGGACTTGTAGCTTTTTGCCTCTTGAATAGTTTTGGCATCTCACTTTATCCATTGAAGTTCAGAATGATTGGCATCTATAGGAACTTAGAATTCAGATAGTGTTATTGATTCTCCTAGTTCAGTATGTTGATTCTTGAACACAGCTACTTTATGAGTCTTGGCCGTGGCCCTAAGCACTTTGTTTTCCAGTATTACCACCGGATACATAAATGCCACAGACACATAACTGGGTAAAACTTTTCAGATTGTGACTCAGCTTTGCTAGAGTCCCCAATTAGAGGTGTCTAGGATTTTTTTGCTTTGGACCTTGACTTTAACCGCTCAGTCTCAAGTTTTCACTTGACACCTTCACGGCACAAGCACATGGTTAGGGATAGCTTGGTTTAGCTGCTTAGGCTAGGATTTTATTCCTTTGGGCCCTCCTATCCACTGATGCTCAAAGCCTTAGATCCTTTTTATTTACCCTTGCCTTTTGGTTTTAAGAGCTTTTGGCTTTTTCTGCTTGCTTTTTCTTTTTTTTTTTTTTTTGCAAGCTTTTGTATTCACTGCTTTTTCTTGCTTCATGAATCATTTTTATGATTTTTCAGATTATCAAATAACATGTCTCTTTTTCATCATTCTTTCAAGAGCCAACATATTTAACATTCTTAAACAACAACTTCAAAAGACATATGCACTGCTCAAGCATTCATTCAGAAAACAAAACGTGTTGCCACCACATCAAAATAATTAAACTAGTTTCAAGGATGAATTCGAAACCATGTACTTCTTGTTCTTTTGTTTTTAGAACAGTTTTCATTTAAGAGAGGTGATGGATTCATATTCATAACTTTAAGGCATAGACACTTAGACACTAATGATCATATAGTGAAGACACAAACATAAATAAAACATAAAGCATGGAAATCGAAAAATAGGAAAATAAATAAATAAGGAGATTAAGGAATGAGTCCACCTTAGTGAGGGTGGCGTCTTCCTCTTCTTGAAGAACCAATGGTGCTCTTGAGCTCCTCTATGTCTCTTCCTTGTCTTTCTTGCTCCTCCCTCATAGCTCTTTGATCTTCTCTAATTTCATGGAGGATGATGGAGTGCTCTTGATGCTCCACCCTTAGTTGTCCCATGTTGGAACTTAAGTCTCCTAGGGAAGTGTTGATTTGCTCCTAATAATTTTGTGGAGGAAAGTGCATCCCCTGAGGCATCTCAGGGATTTCATAGTGAGGAATCTCCTCATGCTCTTGTTGAGGTCCATGATCTCTTGTTTGCTCCATCCTTTTCTTAGTGATGGGCTTATCCTCTTCAATGAGGATGTCTCCCTCTATGTCAATTCTAGCTGAATTGCAGAGGTGGCAAATGAGGTGAGGAAAGGCTAACCTTGCCAAATTAGAGGACTTGTCAGCCACCTTGTAGAGTTCTTAAGGTATGATCTCATGAACTTCCACCTCCTCTCCAATCATGATACTATGGATCATGATGGCCCGGTCTACAGTAACTTCAAACTGGTTACTAGTAGGAATGATTGAGCGTTGAATGAACTCCAACCATCCTCTAGCTACTGGTTTGAGGTCAAGCCTTCTTAGTTGAACCGGCTTGCCTTTTGAGTCAATTTTTCATTGAGCTCCTTCCACACATATGTCCATGAGGACTTGGTCCAACCTTTGATCAAAGTTGACTCTTCTAGTGTAGGGGCGTGCGTTTTCTTCCATTATTGGTAAGTTAAACGCCAACCTTACATTTTCCGAACTGAAATCTAAATAATTCCCCCGAACCATGGTGACCCAATTCTTTGGATTCGGGTTCACACTTTGATCATGGTTTCTAGTGATCCATGCATTTGCATAGAACTCTTGAACCATTAAGATTCCGACTTGTTGAATGGGGTTGGTGAGAACTTCCCAACCTCTTCTTTGAATCTCAAGTTGGATCTCCGGATACTCATTCCTTTTGAGTTTGAAAGGAACCTCAGGGATCACTTTCTTCTTGGCCACAACTTCATAAAAGTGGTCTTGACGGACCTTAGAGATGAATCTCTCCATCTCCCATGACTCAGAGGTGGAAGCAATTGCCTTCCCTTTCCTCTTTATAGAGGTTTCTCTGGCCTTAGGTGCCATGAATGGTTATGGAAAAACAAAAAGCTATGCTTTTACCACACCAAACTTAAAATGGTTGCTCGTTCCCGAGCAAAAGAAGAAAGAAAGAAGTAGAAGAAGAAGAAAAATGGGAGAGAGAGAGAGAGAGATGGTTTTGGCCAAGGGGAAGAAGAGAGGGTTTTGTTGTGTGAAGAGGGAATGAGGGGTTTATATAGGAGTGGGGAGGGTTTAGGGTTCGGCCATTTAGGGTTGGGCTTGGGAGGGAAATTATTTTGAATTTAAAGGTTGGTGGGGTTTTTTTTTTGGGGGGGGAAGAGAGGATGGATGTGATTAGTGAAGAGGTGATGGGGAAGAGTGATTGAGTTGATTGGTGAGGGGTATTTGGGGAAGAGAGTTATGGAAAGGTGTAAAGAAGAGAAAAGAAGTAGGTGGGGATCCTGTGGGGTGTAACGACCCAATTTTCAATATGTCTAGATCATACCGGAAACTGAGCGCTACCAATTTGTCTTCCTAATTATTATCTATTATTTATCATATGAGCCTGATTCGTTGTTAAAAGCGTAGTTAATTTGCGAGGTGTATTTTTTTTTTTGAAAACGTTTGGATTAATAGATAGAATCATTTATAATCAATTTACAAATAATAACAGATAAAACAATTATAAGCAACCATACATAAATACATCACAAGTAGCTAGCAACATTCAGTGATCCAGCCTTTATTAGAGTATAGACCTTTAGTTAGAACACCCCTAGATATAGCTAGATAATAACTTTATACATATACATACATACAACATCCCAGGTCCTGACCTGTTCAAGATGTCCCTAAGCTGGCACCTAGGCTAGCGTAGACTCTATACTCACCTAGTCCCTTTAAACTACTAAAGCGAGGGAAAGTACGTTCTAGGTCTTCAAAACTCAAGTCAGGTGGAATGTCATCAAAAGATAGAACATCATCTGCTACTCCTCTGCACGATCAGACTTTTCCACAGGACGTCTCTCTGGTACCTCATAAAGTAGCTACACAAAATAGGAATCTCGTACACAGGATTTAGGTTAAAGTGTGCATACGAACGGGGTGCAGACGTTGGCTGGTCTCACAGTATATACATATAATCAGAGAACGATATTCACCCTAGACTCAGAAGACTATCTAGAGCAGAATCCTCTTCTTGCGAACGGTCATCAGCGAACTATGGTAAGGTACTCTTACTTCCATCTGAAGGGGAAGGGAGAGAGAAGGGGTAAGAACTGGGGAGTTCTTAGTAGGGTCGGGGTTATTAGTTACGTTCATTAATTCTATGTTGTTTAGCAGACTATTAGCAGAATACAAAGAAGCAGTAATTAGAAAACACAGATAAGTAGAGAAGATAGAGAAAACAGATAGCAGAACACAAACAGAAGAATACAAGAAAATAACACAAGCACAGAGAATGGAATACAAACAAGGAAAGCATACATTCATACCACAATCATAACAAAGGAAATGCGCAACCAAGTATGATGCATGTCTAGCCCTAGCGCAGGTAATGAGCTCATCTGTCAGTTTCTACCCGCTCCCGACGTAACCCGAAGCAGCTGAAACGGGTATGGTTTTCCAGTCAGCATAGGTACAGTTCTCACTAACCGACGTATGCGTCATATCCTCTGTAAGCAAACTCTGCCTTACAGGTGGCGGCATTCCAGCCGTGTATGAAATCATATTCTCTGTAAGCAATCGTTGCCTTACAGGTGCGGCATTCTAGCCGTGTATGAATTAATATCCTCTGCAAGTGATCCCAGGTTATCAGTTGCAGGTACAGCTCTCAATAGTTGTGTAACACTGGAAAATGTTCTGTGGTCGTACCACTATCTATCTGACTGCCTTCACGCAGCAGATCATTACATAATCATTCTCATTATCATCATTCATCATCATTCTCATTATTCATCATCATTTTCACATTCTTATGCAGTACCTCTTTCTTTCTCTGTTCAATCATACTGTACAAACTTTACATCTTTCACTTTTATAATATCCTGGCTCAAACCATTTCTCTTTATCATATTATTCTTTTCTCTTTGTATCTCTTTACTTTACTCTGGTTACTCTGTGCTCTGTGTTACTTTATTCTGCTCTGATTTCTCTATTTAACATGTGTATTTAAAGCTTATGTAAATTTCGGTATGAATAGTTAACCTGTCCCAGGTATAGGTTCATTAAGTCTATACTGAAACAGTTTAACTTTTCATATAATACCTAACCCTAGTCGCAACTCAAGTACTAACTAAGTTGCCCTAGTTCGTTCACTAGTCTCTGTCTATTTTTCTGTCATTAAAATTTTACAGACTTTTTCTTTGGTTTTTATCTTTTCTTTAACTTTTTATCTTTTCTTTATCTTTGCCTCACTATCATGTTATTACCACTCCCTAAGTGTTTTATGAAGGTAATTATGAGATTCTGCACTTAAAGTTGTCTTTCTAAAGCTTTTATAGAAAACTACCTTTTCCGCATTATTTTATTATTTTTATTAAAATATTATTTTTAATTAAATATTATTATTTAATATTTTACTATTATTTATTATTTTGATACTAAATTTTCGAAAATTAACTTACATTTTACTTTTAACCTTTAAAATTCACTTTTTACCACCCGTAACTTTTAATATTTCTACTTTTACCACCCTAACTTCCAAAAATTACCATATAACCCCTTAAACACCAAAAATTTTACTTCCTTGCCCTTTCTAAGATCTAAAAGGTGTTCTTCAATGTTCTTCACCACACTCAAAGTGTTCTTCGTGTTCTTCGTATATTCTTCAAATTCTTTCTCTGTTTTTACCCGTTTTTCAGTCTTTTCAGCAACCGATTTTTACCAAAATTCAAAATAAATTTCCAGCCACTAAAACCCCATATTTTCTACATGATTTTAACACAAATTGAACCTCAATTTAAGCTCTAGGTTTTTGTTTTCCAGCAGCCAAAAGAACACACATTCATAGCTTGAATTTCATCAAATTTCATCAAATTTTCACCAAATTTTCAACAAGAATTACTCATACAAACAATCAATTTCAAGCACAGCCAAACCATATCATAATCAAACAACTCAAAAACAATCAATCAAGATTAAATTCGTCAATCCCTACCTGGTTTTGCTGCTCCTAATTCGGTTAAACTTTCAGGTGGTCCTTAAGCACTTTTTCCTCCTAAATCACATCAAGAACAACTTTAAATCCAAAAACTCTCAACTGACCAAATCTCACTCAGTATGTTAGGACAAGATATCTCACCTTAGAATTGCTGGAAATTCACGTTTCTTGGCCCTCAAGTCAAGTTAAGCATGATTCCTAAGGAAGAACATCAAGAAAACACATGTTTTGCATGGTTTTCCTTGAAAACCAAATTGAAATTGGAGGGAGACAGCCATCTCACCTTATTTCCATCCTTGATAAGTTACATGGTTATGTAGAGGAAGAAGAGAGGATCATTTTGGTGAAATCAGAGTTTTGATTTGAGTTTTAGTTCAGAAGAAATCAAGCTTTGAAGATTAAGTGTTCATGAAAGTTTCTCTCTTTTCTCTCTTGTTATTTTTGGCCAAAATGATGAAATGAGACAGCCTTGGAGGTCTTGGGGGTGTAAGGTGAGTTGTGATTGATTGGCTTGGAGGTGGATTAAAATAATATTAAAATATCTCTGGTGTACAACTACTAAAACTAGGTGTATCAGAACATTCGTAAAAACACCTCTAAAAATTATTTTCTGAGCTACTAGCATAAATGATACTAATAACATATTTATTATGAGAATAGAACATGTATAATGAGGCCTTAGCATTGCTAAATTCATCAGAGAGTGCTGGTGCTAAGCTGCACCAGTAAACCGTAAACCTGGTTAAACCGATTTTCTGTTTTTAACAAAAACAGACCAGGTAACCTTATAATGTCATTCAAGCGTCTTGCAATACTAATATAATGATAATATTATACTATTATCTCTCTCCTCTCATGAATCAAGTCCGGTTCGTCAAACAGAGACTATTTACAAAAATCCGAATCAAAACTGCCAACTGATACGGTTCAAAAACAAGGTTCTTCGCGATTGCATTATCGAGCTTGCCTCAGAGGAGGTTCTAACTTAAGGATGACATAATGATAATGAGGATTGAGATGCTTGATGATATAACAGAGGTGTTTGATAAACCCATATTTCATGAGTTCTTTTGTGCTTAATTTGAGTGATTTATACAATCCTTCACCTACATATTCACATTAATTACATGGTTTTACTTTTCCTTCCTTATTATGTGATGTAAATGAAAAACATGTTTCCAAAGCTTTAAAATTAATTAATTTAATTACCTTTATTTCCATTCGATGCCGTGATCATTTTGTTGAGTAGTTTCAGATTTTCTAAGGCAGAATGACTTAAAGGACGGAAAAGGAAATATACAAAAATGGAAGGAGAAAGCAAAACGGAGCTTTAAGGAAACTGGTATCCACCCGATCGCATGGATGACGCGATCGCATGCCAAGCACGAATCAGCAGCGATGCGGCCGCATGACTGACGCGACCGCGCGCCTTAAGCAGAACGCACATGACGCGGTCGCACGACTGACGCAACCGCGTGGCATGGAAAAGCTCCAAATGACGCGACCGCGTGACCCACGCGGATGCGTGACAGAGGCCACGCCCCAGAAATTGTAGAAAATGCTCATAGCGATTTCTGAAGCCCCTTTTGGCCCAAATCCAAGTACAGACAGCATAGACCAGAGGTTATAAAGTGTGGAAATGCATCCATTCAAAGAGAGCTCGCATATTTTACTTTTCAATGATTTAGATTTAGTTGAGAGGGAGATCTTCTCTCTCTCTTTCTTAGGATTTAGGATTTCTTCTTATCTTAAGAGTGACTCTCAATCCAGGTTTTATATTTCTTTGTTTTAAATTTCCCTTTCACTTTATTTATTTATTTCAATATCTGAGTTGGCTATTTACCTTTATAATTGGATCTATGAATTCTACCATGTTACAGACTGTTATTTGAATTAATGATAATTGAGGTATTTTCAGTTTATGATTGTTCTCTTTGATTTAAGTTACCATTGCTTCCCATCTAAGGATATTTTTATCATTCCAGCAATTTTACTTTTTCCCCTTTTGGTTCTGGTTAAGAATTTAGTAACTCAACAGTTATTAAACTCAACATAATTGATAATCGTTATCTTGCTAATTAAGCTGAACTTAAATAATCCCAACCTTTTCTTAGAAAAAAAAATAGGATTCAAAAGCCAGATTAATTAGTCCCTTGAATCTCCTTTGCTTTAGTAAAGGTTGACCAAGTGGAGTTTAGATTTAACTTTCATTATAGTTGAGCGAAATAACTACGTTGGATCTCCAACTTCTTTTACCTTACCAAAAGCCTGCTTTACAGTATTTATTTATTTTAATTGCCATTTACTTTACTTGTCATTTAAATTACTTGCTTCTCATCTTCTAAACCCCGATTACAACCTTTATAGCCAATAATAAGAACATACTTCCTCACAGTTCCTTGAGAAGACGACCCGAGGTTTGAATACTCGGTTAACAATTTCGAAAGGGGTTTGTTACTTGTGACACCCAAAACGTTTGTACAAAGGGATTTTTGTCGGTTTAGAGACTATATCTACAACGCAACTATTTCTATGAATCTCTTTACTGGTAAAAATCTCTAACGTCAAAATGGCGCCGTTGCCGGGGAACTGCTAACGTGTGCCTTATTGTTGGTTATTGTAAATATTTTTCTTTTGCTTGTTTATTTATTTTTGTTTTTCCTTTTTTTCTTTATTTGCTACTATGAACTCTCACCCCTCTCGCTTTGAGTTTGGTTCTAATATTGTTAAGGGAAATAGAAGTTACAGCAGGAATGTGCATCAAGGTCAGACCAAGCAAGGATGGTTGGGACCAAGAGGATCTAATCAACCCTTTTGGCAGCAACACCCTCCGAGATATCCTGGACAAAGACCATTTTACAGTGCATACCCAGCTGAAAGACATGGTGGACAACCTTGTAACTACCAACAAGCCCCACCCCGTGCATATAAACCATCCTTTCAACATAACCTCGAACCACCACACTCACAAGCTTCTCTTCACCATTCGCCACCATATGATCCTTCCTTACCCCAATGCCAATCTAATCACTCCCAATCACCACCACTTTCCTTTGTATCATGTCCAAGTCCAGCAACCTAAGAAGCAGAGGATCGCCTAAGGGAAACAGTAATTAAATTTCAAACAACTATTAAACAACTGGAGCAAGCAATGATTCAATGGGCTTCTAGGCGCTTATATACACAAGGATCAGCCACAGCTCCATGTGGACAGCCCAATGAAGAGCGCAGCATGAAGGAGATACCAGAAACTCCAGTGGACAAGACAGAGAATGAATTTGTACTAGAACAATTAGAAGAAGCTGTCTTTGTTCAAGAAGAAGAGTTGGTTGAAGATCTAGGAGATGTTGAACCTCCATGGGAATCCGAAATTGAGGAAAACTCCGTCCAGGATGCTACAGTTGATTCTAAGGAGGATATTTCTCCAAGGCAAGTCGTTTATGAAGAATCAGACGGAATAATCCAAGAAGCAAATTCCCTTGATGATGATAGTCACAAGTCTAACTCTCTTAGTGATGAACTTGCATCCGCAAGTGAATTCTCTGAGATCGAAGAATCTTCCCCAAGTGAATATGAAGATGATGCAGAGGTAGATTTCTCTCAACCTCCAATCTATGACTCAAGTGATGAGGAAGACATAGAAGACTTTGACCAGGACACAGATACAATTGAAGATCTTTGCAAAGAAGTGGAGGAATTCACAGAAGAGCACAAGGAAATGGAACTTGCAGAACCACCAAAAACACCTATCCCAAGGCCATTACCACCTAATACAAGCTTCAAGTGTGTACAATCCTTAACTTATAATTTTACTTATTCACTTGAATATGGTTTGCTTGAAACAGATGGCCAGCTTAAAGCTCTCTGCGGCTTTAAGAGTAAGAGGGAAATGGCTCGTACTCAGAGCTGGTGCACAAGGCTCAATAAGGTTCCACGCTTCACTTCGAAGTACACGGATTGGTATCATGCTCAATTACATGGATCACAAAAAACGTTTGGTCACCAAGGTGAGATTCTACTCTTTAACCCGCCCGAATGGAGACATGTAGATCAAGATGGAGGCGGATTTAAAAGCAAGGCTTGGAATCCTGGACTATATCCTGACATTCGTTGTCCCGGGAGCCTAACAATACATTTGAAGCTGTTTAGAAGCTTTGCGTGCCTAGTTTGGGACCCCGGAGGCTATTGGCATTCCAAGCACTGGTGGAGATTTTTGGACGAATTTAAACATAAGCCACCATAACAGGATACTCCTCCAATGTCCAACTTAAGGACTTTAACAAAAAGTGTTAGGTGGGAGACAACCCACCATGGTATGGTCACTTCTTCTTCACTTTATTTCTTGTTAAATGCTTTCATTTTTTTCTTTTTAATTTTAATCTATTAAACCTGGAATCATGCATAGCATTCATGTTAATCATTGCATTCTGCATTTTTCATGCATATATATCAAAAAAAAGGGGTGCACGACGCGACCGCATGCTCCATGCGATCGCGTCATATTGCGAAAAACACCACCCGCGCGACCGCGTGATCTATATATCAGCGTAAAGATCCAACGAACAGAAAGTTAGGCTGGAATCGTGCGGTCCTTGTGCGTTTCGCACAAATTGGCCCACGCGATCGCATGCCCCATGCGATCACGTCACTTGCACGATACCAATCCACCGGGACCGCGTAAGTGACGCGATCGCGTCGCATGGATTGCACATCACCCCAAAAGGAGACAGAGAGTTGCGCTAAAACAGCGCTGGAGTCGTGCGTTTAGCATGAATTCCAGCGACGCGATCGCGCGACCCACGCGATCGCGTCACCCCTCTTTCCCCCCTCTCATGCGATCGCGCCGCCCACGCGATCGCTTCACTCCCATTTTTGCCCCAACCACGCGACCGCGTGCCCCACGCGGCCGCGTGGATTTGAAAATATAACCCCCCAGCCACGCGAACCCTATCTGTCGCGAAGCCCCCCACCCCCAACCCTCTTCTCCCTCTCTGCTCCCTCTCCTTCCAACCACCACCCAGCCGCCACTGCACCACCACCTAGACGCCGCCGCCACGCCAGACGCCGCCGCCGCAGCCCCCTCCCCTCTCTTCTTCTCCCTTCTTCCTCTCTCCTCCCCTCTCCACCACTGTCCACCGCCCCCCACCGCCGGCCACCCAGCCGCCCCCTCTCTCCGCCACCCACCCGCAAACCCCCTCTTCTTCTATCACTCACCCTAAACCCTCTCTGCCACTGCTCCCCCCTCAGCCGCCACCGCGACACCGTGCCCCGCCACCGCGCCGGACACTACCGCAGCCACCTTCTCCCCGTTCCACCCCTCCCGCCTACCATGTTCCGCAAAACGCAACCCCCTTTTATCCGTTCGTCATTTTTCTGTAATTTTTTTCGTTTCTGTTCATAATTAGGATAAATAGATATTCATGCTGTAGTGGATTTTTAGGTTGTTAGGTAGCTTAGGCTCTGGTTAGTGGATCTAGGTCTCTTTACTTGCACTGTTCCTGTTTATGTTTTATCCTAACTGCAATTCTGCTATTCCTGTGACCTCGTTCAAATGCTATGATTTCTTGCAATTGCTACTTGTTACTCTCAAATTTTCCTGTTTCTATACATTACTGGTAACTGCAGCAAGTTTTTAATTCATATGAACTGCTATGATTGCGGTTTATTTTCCGGGACAATCCAATTTTAGCTGGAATGCTATCCAAATTTTTTGTAAATTGTTTTCATTCATGTTTTGGTTTGGCATTTCTGAACTCTATTTTACTCTGCTTTACCCAAACCATTTCGTGAATGCTATGACAGACATTCTTATCCTCTTTGATTTCCTGGTTCATAAACTGCTTTTGTGATTCACTAATTCCAATTTTTGCTTTCTTTATTTCTATTCGAATCAGCATCACCCTGTTTTCCTTGTTCGATTATGAGTACTTCTATTCTTACCTGTGAATCCTTGTTATATGGAATTTTTCTATGCCACTTACTTTACCCGCACTTTACTAACTCACTAATTTTATTTACTAATTTCTTTTTCAAATTCTAACCATACTAACCCTTTTAATCTCTTTTCTGATTATTTTCACTTTCCTCTAACTTTCTAACCATGGCATATTGATTATTTTTCCATTTAACATAAATTCAATCACATTTCATTTACTCATTTTCCTTATTCTAATTCTCCCTTGACGCGTTGAGTTTCCTTTGTTTAATTGCCTATTTGCTTTCCTATTTTATCCATATCCTGGTTTTCTGTTTTTCAGGATGTCTGCCTCACAGAGGAAAGGAAAAGGCAAGGCTACTGGCAAGCGCAAGAGAGGAGACTCCTCCCAGTCCATCATTGCTCTAATGCACGATTCTTCATGGCGGGAGAAGAACTTCACACAGCAGGAAAAAGCTGACCAGCTGCTCCCTGCAAAAGATCCTATCAAATTTGCAAACCGGTACTGTGAACTGAAGTACTCGGCTTTTGCAAACTCCAGAAATCTATACCTGGAACGAACTCTGAAGATTCCAGAAGCCCTTCAGCAGTACACCACTGAGCAAATCAAGTAAAGGGGCTGGTTCTTTCTGGAAAGAACACTGACAGAGGTCAATTTATCTTGGGTACGGGAATTCTACTGCAACTACTATCTCACTACCCTAGATGCAGTGAACCTGAGAGGAAAACAAATTCTGGTCACTGAAGAGGCCTTAGAGGACATTCTCCGGCTCCCAGCCAAGTCCGATCAGCCTGATGGTTATTCAAAGGCTGAGGAGGACATGCGTCAGATGCAGTTTGATTGGGATGCTGTAAAGGCACGGATAGCTCTCGACCCGACAGTCCCTTGGGAGATGGGTCAGGACACTACCATGCCTAGAGGGATCAAGAGAGCATACTTAAACGATGAGGCTCGGTTATGGCATCAGATCTTGAGTAATTATGTGATGCCGAGTACTCACGAGACGGAGATCCCGGCTGCTATGATCACCCTCCTTTGGTGTGTGCTGGAGGGTAAGGACCTTTATCTGCCACGATTCATTTGGCATTATATGGCCAGGGTCCACGTCCGAGGCACCCTCCCCTTTCCATATCTAGTTACACAGCTTGGCCGTCGAGCTGACGTGCCATGGGAGGCTGCCGATGAGAGACCACTAGCGGCGGATTGCAGGAAGATCATTTCGCACAGCCGGAACTTCTTAGCCTTGGGCCACAGACCACCACCATTCACTGCTACTGATGAGTCATCCCCACCGTCTGCTGGACCCTCTTCCTCCACTGCTGCACCACCTACCCCTGCGACCACCACTGCACCTCCACCTGCTACAGAGCCCGTCTATCATCTGGTGCACCGCTTGTTTCGACGACTTGACCAGATGGAGCGTCGCAACAAGCGGCGCTATGAGCACCTAAAGCTGATGATACGATCCAGTGACATTCCCTCCGAGCCCGACACACCATCCGAGGCATCTGAGGAGGAGGCGGATGCACCCGAGGCAGAGACCCATCCCCAGGAGGCAGCACCGGACGCACCACAGACAGCGGTCCCACATCAGATTGAGGCTGCAGATCTTGAGATCCCGATCTAGTCAGCACCTCCTCCACAGCAGCCAGACCCTCAGCCCACCACCACCACCGAGACTTCAGCTACCATCCCTCCCAGTGATGACACTCCTTCACACCCGGCTTGATTGAGCATCGAGGATGATGCTTCCTTTTAAGTGTGGGGAGGTCGCCATCTCTGGCGTTTATTTTGGTGAACCACTACATACTTTTTCTTTTATTTTGGATATTTTTCTGTATTTTTCTCTTTTTCTTTTTACTGTTATTTTCTGAGTACTTATACATTGCTTTTATGTATTTTTACTCTATTTTCTGCATTTTGCATCTTTAGTTCATATTTTAGCCATTTAGTTTATTTTAGTTATTTAGTTTAGTTTACAATTCTGATTTATTAGTGGATTAATTAGTATAGTTTACCCTTTTTAGCATAAGATAGTATAGTTTAAATAGAAAAATATTAAAAGGAAGTAAGCTAGGAAATTGAACATATCAGATTTAAATCCACAAACCTTATATATAGCATTACATGATGTAGTTAAGCCGACAACATTTCATCAAGGAGGAACATTAAAACTTTAAAAGCTACCCTAAATAATTTTTTTATGAGAATAATGAGAATTTTTGACTAAACCTGCATACAATATATAAATGATATATGATGCTTGAGTTAGAGAACACACAGCCTGTGAGTCTTTAGCTTAATTGTATGGTTGCATTCAAACCATAATTTCATTTCTGTGTGTTTCATTTCTTTTTATTCTGATGTTCTTTCCTTTGCTTTAATCTATATGTCCAATTATAGAATATAGAATAGATACATACCAAGAGAATGATTGAGGCCATCATTTGATTTTAGCTCACTTACCCCAAATTAGCCTACCTTTTACATCATCCTTGTTAGCCCCCTTGAGCCTTTTAAAACCCCTTTATTCTATTTTGCCAAATTACTAGCCTTAAGCAGAAAAACAAAAGAAAATCCCAAGTGAATCCTTGGTTAGCTTAAGATAGAAAATCATTAATAGAGTCAAATGTGGGAAACCTTTTGGGAACATGGGTAATAGAAACAAAAGGGTAGAAAAGTTAAAAGGAATAAAAATAAAATTTGGGAAGCATGCTCATGAGAAAATCTAGGTGATTCAATTACCATGTGCATTAAAAAAAATTTATTTTTCAGCATCTAAATAAAAGGGGATACAAAAGAAATTCCCCAATGCGAAATAAAAACAATGCACATGGGATAAAAAATAAAAAGTGAAACATGAGCATGTAACAATAAGTGGGATAATATGGGAAAATAGGTAAAGAGATTTTTTTTTTACTAAATATGTATGTAGGTGAGATCTTAGTCTAATTAAGGATTCACTTATTAGCTCACTTGACCCTATACATAAATCCTTACCTTTACCTTGACCCCATTACAACCTCAATTAAGACCGCATGACTTTTTGGTATGACTATATTCTATAATTGTTGATTGGTTAGATGAAAAACAAAGCTATAGAAATTAAGAATAAAAAGAAAAATAGAGTGAATAAACCCAATAAACACTGAGTGACTAGAGAGTAAACACAAAATCCAGTGAGGGTTAAATAACTCATCAACATATATCTATGCTTAAATTTACTAATTGTTTTGCAAAGTTTGTACAATGTTTTCTTTCCCATCTCATTTGCTAAAATGCTTTATTATTTAAGGGTTGGCTATATATATACATGACTTCTTGAGAATGTGAAATAACTTGACTACATGTAAGCTTTATATATGAGTGAATAAATTAGAGTTGCATGATGCATCATTCATTTAGGTAGTTACATTTAAATTAGGTTGCATTGCATGACATTCCATCACCTTAACCTTAATTATTTACCTTGGATTTAGAATGAGGACATGCTAGTATTTAAGTATGGGGAGGTTGATAAACCCATATTTCATGAGTTCTTTTGTGCTTAATTTGAGTGATTTATACAATCCTTCACCTACTTATTCACATTAATTACATGGTTTTACTTTCCCTTCCTTATTATGTGATGTAAATGAAAAACATGTTTCCTAAGCTTTAAAATTAATTAATTTAATTACCTTTATTTCCATTCGATGCCGTGATCAGTGTGTTGAGTAGTTTCAGATTTTCTAAGGCAGAATGACTTAAAGGACGGAAAAGGAAACATACAAAAATGGAAGGAGAAAGCAAAACGGAGCTTTAAGGAAACTGGTATCCACGCGATCGCATAGATGACGTGATCGCATGCCAAGCACGAATCAGCAGCGACGCGGCCGCATGACTGACGCGACCGCGCGCCTTAAGCAGAACGCACATGACGCGGTCGCACGACTAACGCGACCACGTGGCAAGGAAAAGCTCCAAATGACACGACCGCGTGACCCACATGGACGCGTGACAGAGGCCACGCACCAGAAATTGCAGAAAACGCTCATAGCGATTTCTGAAGCCCCTTTTGGCCCAAATCCAAGTACAGACAGCATAGACCAGAGGTTATAAAGTGTGGAAATGCATCCATTCAAAGAGAGCTCGCATATTTTACATTTCAATGATTTAGATTTAGTTGAGAGGGAGATCTTCTCTCTCTCTCTCTCTTAGGATTTAGGATTTCTTCTTATTTTAAGAGTGACTCTCAATCCAGGTTTTATATTTCTTTGTTTTAAATTTCCCTTTCACTTTATTTATTTATTTCAATATCTGAGTTGGCTATTTACCTTTATAATTGGATCTATGAATTCTACCATGTTACAGACTGTTATTTGAATTAATGATAATTGAGGTATTTTCAGTTTATGATTGTTCTCTTTGATTTAAGTTACCATTGCTTCCCATCTAAGGATATTTTTATCATTCCAGCAATTTTACTTTTTCCCCTTTTGGTTCTGGTTAAGAATTTAGTAACTCAACAGTTATTAAACTCAACATAATTGATAATCGTTATCTTGCTAATTAAGCTGAACTTAAATAATCCCAACCTTTTCTTAGAAAAAAAAAATAGGATTCAAAGGCCAGATTAATTAGTCCCTTGAATCTCCTTTGCTTTAGTAAAGGTTGACCAAGTGGAGTTTAGATTCAACTTTCATTATAGTTGAGCGAAATAACTACGTTGGATCTCCTACTTCTTTTACCTTACCAAAAGTCTGCTTTACAGTATTTATTTATTTTAATTGCCATTTACTTTACTTGTCATTTAAATTACTTGCTTCTCATCTTCTAAACCCCGATTACAACCTTTATAGCCAATAATAAGAACATACTTCCTCGCAGTTCCTTGAGAAGATGACCCGAGGTTTGAATACTCGGTTAACAATTTCGAAAGGGGTTTGTTACTTGTGACACCCAAAACGTTTGTACGAAGGGATTTTTGTCGGTTTAGAGACTATATCTACAACGCAACTATTTCTATGAATCTCTTTACTGGTAAAAATCTCTAACGTTAGTGTTCCCTTTACTGATCTTCTGGAAAAATCCGTACTTTCAGAAAAGATCTCATGTACTCAAAAATCAAGGTTGTTACATTCTACCCTCCTAAAAGAAAATTTTGCCCTCAAAATTTCAGTTACCTGAGAACAGATGTGGGTAATCAGCTTTCATCTTATCTTCCAATTCCCAAGTGTGCTCTTCTTCTCCTCTTGGTTCCCATGCTACTTTGACTAAGCGAACAGTCTTGCCTCTTAGCTGCTTATCACTTCTTTCTATGATCTGAACTGGTGATGCTTGATATGTCAAATCATTTTATAACTGTACTGTTTCTGGTTGTGAAACGTGACTCTCATCGGGAACATATTTCTTAAGTTGTGAGACATAAAAAAACGTCATGAAGGTTTGATAAATAAGGAGGAAGGACTATTTGATAAGCTACTAGAGCGACTCTTTTAAGTATTTGGAAAGGTTCTATGTATCGTGGGTTAAGCTTTTTAGTCTTAAGGGCTCTACCTATTCTAGTAATCTAAGTTACTTCTAGAAAGACATAGTTTCCCTCACTAAACTCTAAGGGTCTACGTCTATTATCGGCATAGCTCTTTTAACGGCCTTGTGCTGTCTGGATCTTTCGACGAATCTCCTTTATCTTCTCAGTAGTTTCTTACACTAAGTTTGGACCTAAGACACTAGCTTCCCCATCGTCATTCCAACACAATGGTGTCCGACATCTTCTTTCATAGAGAGCTTCGTATGGTGCCATCCCGATACTTTATTGGCAACTGTTGTTCTAGACAAATTCGACCAACAGCAAATACTTATCCCAGCTGCTTTGGTTGTATATAATACATAATCGTAACATGTCTTTTAACGTCTGGATTGTCTGCTCTGATTGTCCATCTATCTGAGAATGGTATGCTATACTCGTGTGCAATTCTGTTTCCAACGCTTTCTGAAAAGCTCCCCAAAATCTAGTAGTAAACCTCAAAACTTGATCTGAGACAATTTACGAAGGTATCCCATGTAGTCGTACGTTTTCTTGAATATATATTCGTTCCAGCCTTTCTAAAGTATAGTCAACTCGAATCAGAAGGAAGTGCGCTGACTTTGTCAACCTGTCCACAATTACCCAGATGGTATCATGTTCTGTTGAGGTCCTTGGCAATCCCGTGACAAAATCCATAGTAATCTGCTCCCATTTCCATTGTGGTATTTCTAAAGGTTGCAGGGTTCCTGACAGCTTCTGATGTTCCACCTTCATCTTCTGGCAGGTTAAATATTTTGAGACATAATTAGCTACTTCTTTCTTTAAGCCCGGCCACCAGAACATTTGTTTCAAATCTCGATACATCTTTGTCACTCCAGGATGCATAGAAAATCTACTTTGGTGAGCTTCAGCAAGAATCTTTTGTCGCAATTCTCCAGAGTTAGGCACACAAATTCTGTTCTTGTACCTCTATAGGCCACTACGATCCTGTCTCACAACTTCTGGTTCTTCTGTGTTCATCCGTCTCAGCATCGTCATCATTTCTAAGTCCTGTGCTTGTGCTTGCTGAATACTAATCTTAAAATCTGGTGTTATATGCAATTGGGCCAAACGGACTCCACTTGACGTCTCAGTCATAGCCAACTTAAGGTCCTCAAATTCCGCAAGTAGCTTCTCTTCCTTTATCATCATCCAAGAGATGCTCAAATTCTTCCTGCTCAAGGCGTTTGCCACCATGTTCGCTTTTCCTGGGTGATAACTTAACTTAAAATCATGGTCCTTCAGGAACTCCATCCACCTTCATTGTCGCATATTAAGATCCTTCTGGTCAAAGATATACTTTAAACTTTTGTGGTCAGAGAAAACTTCTAGTTGAGCGCCATACAAATAGTGTCTCCAGATCTTCAGAGCAAACACTACTGCTTCAATTTTTAAAGGATCCACTGCAATTCCTCCCTGTGATATAACATGCCCCAAGAATGCTACCTCCTCTATCCAGAATTCGCACTTTGATAGTTTAGCATATAACTTCCGAGTCCTCAGTATCTGCAATACAGTCCTTAGATGCTCTTCATGCTCTCTTTCTGTCTTCGAATAGATGAGAATATCGTCTATGAAGACTACTACGAACTGATCAAGGTACGGACGGAAAATACGATTCATGTAATCCATGAAAATCGCAGGAGCATTAGTTAGTCCAAACGACATAACCGTATACTCATAGTGACCATAACGAGTTCTAAATACAGTCTTTGGTATATCTGATTCTTTCACTCAAATCTAGTGATAGCTCGATCGCAAATCAATCTTCGAGAACACAGTTGCACCTTCCAACTGATCCATCAAATCATCTATCCGTGGAAGTGGATACTTGTTCTTGATAGTGTCTTTATTTAGCTGTCGGTAATCTATGCAAAGTCTAATTCCACCGTCCTTCTTCTTTACTAGCAATACTGGAGTTCCCCCAAGATGATGCACTAGGACAAATAAATTCCTTTCTAAGTAGCTCATCCAACTACTTCTTCAACTTTGCAAGTTCCAGTGGTGACATCTGGCACGGTGCTATGGAAATCGGTTCGATTTCAGGTACTAGTTTAATGCTGAATTCTATCTCTCACTAAGGAGGAAACTCAGGTATATCGTCCGGAAAAATATCAGGAAATTCCTTCACCACTCGGATTCGTTCTAAGCTTAGTTCACTGTCATTCGAGCTAGCCACTAATAGAACGTACCCCTCATAATCCCTCCCGTCTAAGGTAACTCTTACAGAATTCAGATATAAGGTGTGGGACAGAAATGGTTTAGTACATAGACTATTAGATGGAATAATAGCAGTTCTTTTAAAATAATCAAGGAAAGCATGATACTTAGATAACCAATCTAATCCTAAAATAACTTCTAAACCACATAGAGGTAAACAGATTAGATCGTGTATAAAAGTCCTGTTCCTAATAGCAAATGGTACTTGCAGGCACACTAAACTGGTCAAAGCAATTTGGGATGCAGGTGTATGGACAATCAAGTAAAAATTCAATTTAAAGAAATATAATCCTAACTCGTAAGCAATAGTTAGAGAAATAAAGAATGCGATGCACCCGAATCATACAGTACAGTTAGAAATCGATTCTTGACATAACACTGACCTTGAATGAGGGCGTTCGATTGCACAACATCATCAATAGTGATAGCAAATACTCGTCCTTGTTGCTGGGTTCTAACTGAATTTTGAGTAAATCCCTTTGGACAATCCTTGGCAATATGTCCAAGTTCTCCACAAGCATAGCAGTTAGGTAATCCAAACTGGCAAGACCTGTTATCATGCTCCTTTCCGCATTACTTACATGCAGTGTTTATGTAAGCCAGATGGGCTCGTTTACCATTGCCTTGCCTTACTTTACCTCCATTCTTACCCGTACGGCGAGCAGTAATGTTACCAACTTGTAGGTTCTTATACTGTCGTATGCCACGCGCTTTAAAATGCACCCTTCTCCCAGCTGCCTGATGATTGCTAAGACGCCTTGGTGGAAATCCTTGGTGACTCACCTTGGCCACAGTCACATTCTTAATACATTCTTCCACTAACTTGCTCTTGTTGACTAATTCAGCAAAATTACGTATCTCCAGCGGAACTATTGAACTCATCAGATCATCACGAAGGCCTCCTTCAAATTTCAAGCACTTCCATTCTTCAAAGTCAGCAGGATTCCCTTGACAGATCTTAGAGAAACGACACAAGTCATCGAAATTACGAGCATACTCAGCAATAGTCATATCCCCTTGCCTCAGCTGCATAAGTGATGAGCGGATAATTTATACACTTTTTGACATTGTTTTTAGTATGCTTTTAGTAGAATCTAGTTACTTTTAGGGATGTTTTCATTAGTTTTTATGTTAAATTCACATTTCTGGACTTTACTATGAGTTTGTGTGTTTTTCTGTAATTTCAGGTATTTTCTGGCTGAAATTGAGGGACTTGAGCAAAAATCAGATTCAGAGGTTGAAGAAGGACTGCTGATGCTGTTGGATTCTGACCTCCCTGAACTCAAAGTGGATTTTCTGGAGCTACAAAACTCGAAATGGTGCGCTTCCAATTGCTTTGGAAAGTAGACATCCAGATCTTTCCAGCAATATATAATAGTCTATACTTTGGCCAAGAATAGACGACGCAAACTGGCGTTCAACGCCAGCTCTCTGCCCAAATCTGGCGTCCAGCGCCAGAAAAGGAGCCAAAACCAGAGTTGAACCCCCAAACTGGCACAAAAGCTGGCGTTCAACTCCAAGAAGGACCTCTACACGTGCAACACTCAAGCTCAGCCCAAGCACATACCAAGTGGGCCCCGGAAGTGGATTTATGCATCAATTACTTACTCATGTAAACCCTAATAGCTAGTCTATTATAAATAGGACCTTTTACTGGTCCTTTTGAACATCCTGGATCCTGGATTGTATTTTGATCCTGTGATCACATTTTGGGGGCTGGCCATCTCGGCCATGCCTGGACCTTTCACTTATGTATTTTCATACGGTAGAGTTTCTACACTCCATAGATTAAGGTGTGGAGCTCTGCTGTTCCTCAAAGATTAATGCAAAGTACTACTGTTTTCTATTCAATTCATCTTATTTCGCTTCTAAGATATCCATTCGCACCCAAGAACGTGATGAAGGTGATGATTATGTGTGACGCTCATCACCATTCTCCCCTATGAACACGTGCCTGACAAACACTTCCGTTCTACATGAAATAAGCTAGAATGAATATCTCTTAGATCTCTTAACCGGAATCTTCGTGGCGTAAGCTAGAATGATGGCGGCATTCAAGAGAATCCGGAAAGTCTAAACCTTGTCTGTGGTATTCCGAGTAGGATTCAATGATTGAATGACTGTGACGAGCTTCAAACTCGCGATTGTTGGGCGTTAGTGACAGACGCAAAAGGAGGGTGAATCCTATTCCAGCATGATCGAGAACCGACAGATGATTAGCCGTGCTGTGACAGAGCATGTGAGCATATTTTTCACTGAGAGGAGAGGATGTAGCCACTGACAACGGTGATGCCCTTGCATAAAGCCAGCCATGGAAAGGAGTAAGACTGATTGGATGAAGATAGCAGGAAAGCAGAGGTTCAGAGGAACGAAAAGCATCTCCATTCGCTTATCTGAAATTCCTATCAATGATTTACATAAGTATTTCTATCCCTATTTTATTATTTATTATTCGAAAACATCATTATCAATTTATATCTGCCTAACTGAGATTTGCAAGGTGACCATAGCTTGCTTCATACCAACAATCTCCGTGGGATTCGACCCTTACTCACGTAAGGTATTACTTGGACGACCCAGTGCACTTGCTGGTTAGTTGTATCGAAGTTGTGAACCATGGTATTGGTACCAAGTTTTTGGCGCCGTTGCCGGGGATTGTTTGAGTTTGGACAACTGACGGTTCATCTTGTTGCTCAGATTAGGTAATTTTTTTTTTATTTTATTTTCAAAAATTTTTCAAAAATATTTCTAAAATTTTCTCATCTGATTTCGAAAATAATATAAAAATGTTTTCAAAAATTTTATTCAAAATTTTTAAGAATGAATTCTAGTGTTTTGTGAAGCATGTTGAAGCCTGGCTGGCTGTAAAGCCATGTCTAATTCCTTTGGGAATGAGTATGTCAGGCGTGTCATGTCTGAATTACATGCTGAAGCTTGGCTGGCCATTGGCCATGTCTAGTGTTTTGGACCAGAGCTTTCATTGAAAGTTTGGCTGGCTAGTGAGCCATGTCTAATTCTTGGACTGAAGCTTTAGACTAAGAATGCAAGATTCCTGGAATTCATATTAAAAATTTTGGAATCCTTATTTTCCTTTTTCAATTAATTTTTGAAAAAAAAATAAAAAAAAATTAGAAAATCATAAAAATCAAAAAAAATATTTTTCATGTTTTTTGTTTGAGTCTTGAGTCATGTTATAAGTTTGGTGTCAATTGCATGTGCATATTGCATTTTTCGAAAATTCTCATGCATTCATAGTGTTCTTCATGATCTTCAAGTTGTTCTTGGTAAGTCTTCTTGTTTGATCTTGATGATTTTTTGTTTTGTGTCTATTATTGTTTTTCATATGCATTCTTGAATTCTTAGTGTCTAAGCATTAAAGAATTCTAAGTTTGGTGTCTTGCATGTTTTCTTTGCATTAAAAGTTTTTCAAAATTGTGTCTATGATGTTCATCTTGACATTCATAGTGTTCTTGGTGTTCATCTTGACATTCATAGCATTCTTGCATGCATCACATGTTTTGATCTAAAAATTTCATGCATTGCATCTTTTTAGTGTTTTTCTCTCTCATCATAAAAATTTCAAAAATAAAAAAAAAATATATCTTTCCCATTTTCTCTCATCAAATTCGAAAATTTGGATTGACTTTTTCAAAAATTTTTAAAATCAAATTGTTTCTCATGAGTCAAATCATTTTCAGTTTGAAAATCTTATCTTTTTCAAAATCTTTTTCAAAAATCAAATCTTTTTCAAAATTCTTAGTTATTTTCGAAAATTCCAAAAATATTTTTCAAAAATCTTTTTCTTATTTTTATATCAAATTTTCGAAAATAACATAATCAATTAATGTTTTGATTCAAAAATTTGAAGTTTGTTACTTGCTTGTTAAGAAAGATTCAAACTTTGAATTCTAGAATCATATCTTGTGATTTCTTATGAATCAAGTCATTAATTGTGATTTTAAAAATCAAATCTTTTTCAAAACTAATTTCAATCATATCTTTTCAAAAATATCTTCTTATCTCTTTCAAAAATTTGATTTAAAAATATCCTCTCTAACTTCCTAACTTCTTATCTTTTCAAAATTGATTTTCAAATTTGTTTCAACTAACTAACTAACTTTTTGTTTGTTTCTTAACTTTTTCAAAACTATCTAACTAACTCTCTCTCTCTCATTTTCGAAAATATCTTCCCCCTTTTTCAAAATTTCTTTTTAATTTATTAATTATTTTAATTTTTAATTTTTAAATCTTAATTTTCGAAAATTACTAACATTTTTCAAAAACTATTTTCAAAAATCACTAACTCTTTTTCAAAAATTATTTTCGAAAATTCCTCCTCTCCCATCTTATTCTATTTATTTATTCATCTACTAACATCTCATCTCACATCTCAACCCTCCTCACAGTTGTGTTTCTTCCATTATATTACATTCTTTGTCTCCCCCTCTTCTTCTACTCACACAGAGATCCCTATACTGTGGTATAAAGGATCTCTATAATTATTATTATTATTTTTATGTGCCCTCTTCTTTGTCATATGAGCAGGAGCAAGGACAAGAATATTCTTGTTGAAGCAGATCCGGAACCTGAAAGGACTCTAAAGAGAAAATTAAGAGAAGCTAAATTGCAACAATCCAGAAATAACCTTTCAGAAATTTTCGAACAGGAAGAGGAGATGACAGCCAAAAATAATAATAATGTAAGGAAGATGCCTGGTGACTTTACTGCACCTAATTCCAATTTACATGGAAGAAGCATCTCCATTCCTGCCATTGGAGCAAACAACTTTGAGCTGAAACCTCAATTAGTTTCTCTGATGCAGCAAAACTGCAAGTTTCATGGACTTCCAACTGAAGATCCTTTTCAGTTCTTAACTGAATTCTTGCAGATATGTGATACTGTTAAGACTAATGGAGTAGATCCTGAAGTCTACAGGCTCATGCTTTTCCCTTTTGCTGTAAGAGACAGAGCCAGATTATGGATGGATTCTCAACCCAAAGACAGCCTGAACTCTTGGGATAAGCTGGTCATGGCTTTTTTAGCCAAGTACTTTCCTCCTCAAAAGCTGAGCAAGCTTAGAGCTGATGTTCAAACCTTCAGACAGAAAGAAGGTGAATCCCTTTATGAAGCTTGGGAAAGATACAAACAGTTGACCAAAAAGTGTCCTTCTGACATGCTTTCAGAATGGACCATCCTGGATATATTCTATGATGGTTTATCTGAGCTATCAAAAATGTCACTGGACACTTCTGCAGGTGGATCCATTCACCTAAAGAAAACGCCTGAAGAAGCTCAAGAACTCATTGACATGGTTGCTAATAACCAGTTCATGTACACTTCTGAAAGGAGTCCTGTGAGCAATGGGACGCCTATGAAGAAGGGAGTTCTTGAAGTTGATACTCTGAATGCCATATTGGCTCAGAATAAAATATTAACTCAGCAAGTCAATATGATCTCTCAGAGTCTGCATGGAATGCAAGCTGCATCTAACAGTACTCAAGAGGCATCTTTTGAAGAAGAAGCTTATGATCCTGAGAACCCTGCAATAGCAGAGGTGAATTACTTACGTGAACCTTATGGAAACACCTATAACTCATCATGGAGAAATCATCCAAATTTCTCATGGAAGGATCAAAAGCCTCAACAAGGCTTTAATAATGGTGGAAGAAACAGGTTTAACAATAATAAACCTTTTCCATCATCCACTCAGTAACAGACAGAGAACTCTGAACAAAATGCTTCTAATTTAGCAAATCTAGTCTCTGATCTATCCAAGGCCACTGTGAGCTTCATGAATGAAACAAGGTCTTCCATTAGAAATTTGGAAGCACAAGTGGGCCAGCTGAGTAAACGGATCACTAAAATCCCTCCCAGTACTCTCCCAAGCAATACAGAAGAGAACCCAAAAGGAGAGTGCAAGGCCATTGACATAAGCACCATGGCCGAACCTACAAGGGGACTGGAGAACGCAAATCCCAAGGAGGAAGACCTCCTGGGACGTCCAGTGGTCAATAAGGAGCTTCCCTCTGAGGAACCAAAGGACTCTGAGGCTCATCTAGAGACCATAGAGATTCTATTGAACCTCCTTATGCCCTTCATGAGCTCTGATGAGTATTCCTCTTCAGAAGAGAATGAGGATGTTACTGAAGAGCAAACTGCCAAGTTTCTTGGTGCAATCATGAAGCTGAATGCCAAATTATTTGGCATTGATACTTGGGAAGTTGAACCTCCCTTGTTCATCAATGAACTAAGTGATCTGGATCAACTGACATTGCCTCAGAAGAGACAGGATCCTGGAAAGTTCATAATACCCTGTACCATAGGCACCATGATCTTTAAGGCTCTATGTGACCTTGGTTCAGGAATAAACCTCATGCCCCTCTCTGTAATAGAGAAACTGGGAATCTATGGGGTGCAAACTGCTAAAATCTCATTAGAGATGGCAAATAATTCCAGAAAATAGGCTTATGGACAAGTAGAGGACGTGTTAGTAAAGGTTGAGGGCCTTTACATCCCTGCTGATTTCATAGTCCTGGGTACTGGAAAGGAAGAGGATGAATTTATCATCCTAGGAAGACCTTTCCTGGCTACAGCAAGAGCTGTGATTGATGTTGACAGAGGTGAAATAGTCCTTCAATGGAATGAGGACTCCCTTGTGTTTAAAACTCAAGGATCTCCCTCTGTAACCATGGAGAGGAAGCAGAAAAAGCTTCTCTCAAAGCAGAGTCAACCAGAGCCCCCACAGTCAAACTCTAAGTTTGGTGTTGGGAGGCCACAACCAAACTCTAAGTTTGGTGTTAAACTCCCATATCCAAACTCTAAGTTTGGGTTGGAGAGTTTCAACAATGCTCTGAACATCTGTGAGGCTCCATGAGAGCCCACTGTCAAGCTATTGACATTAAAGAAGCGCTTGTTGGGAGGCAACCCAATTTTTATCTAACTATATTTTTCTTATTTATATGTCTTTGTAGGTTCATGATCATGTGGAGTCACAAAATGAATATAAAAATTGAAAACGGAATCAAAAACAGCAGAAGAAAAATCACACCCTGGAGGAGCATCTGTCTGGCGTTCAGCGCCAGAACAGAGCATGGTTCTGGCGCTGAACGCCCAAAATGGGCAGGTTCTGGGCGCTGAACGCCAGAACAGGCATGGTTCTGGCATTCAACGTCAGAAATGGCACACAAATGGGCATTGAACGCCCAAAATGGCCAACAACCTGGCGCTGAACGCCCAGAGTTGGGTGCAAAGGCATTTTTACATGCCTAATGGGTGCAGGGATGTAAATCCTTGAACACCTCAGGATCTGTGGACCCCACAGGATCCCCACCTACCTCCACTTACTTCTTCTCACCACTCTCTTTCACACAACCCCATAAACACTCTCCCCCAAAAACCCTTCACCAATCACCTCAAACTCTCTTCCCCATCACCTCTTCACCACAAACATCCATCCACTCTTCCCTATAAACCTACCTCATAAACTCCACCTACCTTCAAAATTCAAAACCAATTTCCCACCCAAACCCACCCATATGGCCGAACCTTAACCCCCCTCCCTTCCCTATATAAAGCCCTCCATTCTTCATCAAATTCACATAACACACCCCTCTACACCCCTCTTGGCCGAAACCACATCTCCCTCTCCCTCTCCATATTTCTTCTTCTTCTTCATCTATTCTTTCTTTTATTGCTCGAGGGCGAGCAAGATTCTAAGTTTGGTGTGGTAAAAGCATAAGCTTTTTGTTTTTCCATTACCATTGATGGCACCTAAGACCGGAGAATCCTCTAGAAAGGGGAAAGGGAAGACAAAAGCTTCCACCTCCGAGTCATGGGAGATGGAAAGGTTCATCTCCAAAGGCCATCAAGACCACTTCTATGATGTTGTGGCCAAGAAGAAGGTGATCCCCGAGGTCCCTTTCAAACTCAAAAGAAATGAGTATCCGGAGATCCGACATGAAGTTCAAAGAAGAGGTTGGGAAGTTCTAACAAATCCCATCCAACAAGTCGGCATCCTAATGGTTCAAGAGTTCTATGCTAATGCATGGATCACCAAGAACCATGATCAAAGTAAGAACCCGGATCCAAAGAACTATGTTACAATGGTTCGGGGGAAATACTTGGATTTTAGTCCGAAAAATGTGAGGTTGGCGTTCAACTTGCCAAACATGGAAGAGAACGCACGCCCCTACACAAGGAGAGTCAACTTTGATCAAAGGTTGGACCAAGTCCTTATGGACATATGTGTAGAAGGAGCTCAATGGAAGATTGACTCCAAAGGCAAGCCGGTTCAACTAAGAAGATTGGACCTCACGCCTGTAGCTAGAGGATGGTTGGAGTTCATTCAATGCTCAATCATTCCCACTAGCAACCGGTCTGAAGTTACTATAGACCGGGCCATCATGATCCATAGCATCATGATTGGAGAAGAGGTGGAAGTTCATGAGATTATACCGCAAGAACTCTACAAGGTGGCTGACAAGTCCTCCACCATGGCAAGGTTAGCCTTTCCTCACCTCATTTGCCACCTATGCAATTCGGCTGGGATTGACATAGAGGGAGACATCCTCATCAAAGAGGACAAGCCCATCACTAAGAAGAAGATGGAGTAAGCAAGAGAGCCCATTCATGGAGCTCAAGAGGCATATGAAGCTCATCACTATGAGATCCCGGAGATGCCTCAAATGCACTTTCCTCCAAAAAACTATTGGGAGCAAATCAACACCTCCCTAGGAGAATTGAGTTCCAATATGGGACAACTAAGGGTGGAACATCAAGAGCACTCCATCATGCTTCATGAAATAAGAGAAGATCAAAAAGCAATGAGGGAGGAGCAACAAAGACAAGGAAGAGACATAGAAGAGCTTAAGGACATCATTGGTTCCTCAAGAAGGAAACGCCACCATCACTAAGGTGGATTTATTCCTTGTTCTTATTTCTTCTGTTTTTCATTTTCTATGTTATGTGCTTATCCATGTTTGTGTCTTCATTACATGATCATTAGTAGTTAGTAACTTTGTCTTAAAGTTATAAATGTCCTATGAATCCATCACCTCTCTTTGAAAAATATTTTTATTCAAAAGAACAAGAAGTACATGAGTTTCGAATTTATCCTTGAACTTAGTTCAATTATATTGATGTGGTGACAATGCTTCTTGTTTTCTGAATGTATGCTTGAACAGTGCATATGTCTTTTGAAGTTGTTGTTTAAGAATGTTAAATATGTTGGCTCTTGAAAGAATGATGACTAGGAGACATGTTATTTGATAATCTGAAAAATCATAAAAATGATTCTTGAAGCAAGAAAAAGCAGCAAAGAACAAAGCTTGCAGAAAAAAAAAATAGGCGAAAAAAAAAATTAGAAGAAAAAGAAAAAAGCAAGCAGAAAAAGCCAAAAGCTCTTAAAATCAAGAGGCAAGAGCAAAAAGCCAATAACCCTTAAAACCAAAAGGCAAGGGCAAATAAAAAGGATCCCAAGGCTTTGAGCATCAGTGGATAGGAGGGCCTAAAGGAATAAAATCCTGGCCTAAGCGACTAAACCAAGCTGTCCCTAACCATGTGCTTGTGGCGTGTAGGTGTCAAGTGAAAACTTGAGACTGAGCGGTTAAAGTCAAGGTCCAAAGCAAAAGAAGAGTGTGCTTAAGAACCCTGGACACCTCTAATTGGGGACTTTAGCAAAGCTGAGTCACAATCTGAAAAGGTTCACCCAATTATGTGTCTGTGGCATTTATGTATCCGGTGGTAATACTGGAAAACAAAGTTCTTAGGGCCACGGCCAAGACTCATAAAGAAGCTGTGTTCAAGAATCATCATACTGAACTAGGAGAATCAATAACACTATCTGAACTCTGACTTTCTATAGATGCCAATCATTCTGAACCTCAATGGATAGAGTGAGATGCCAAAACTATTCAAGAGGCAAAAAGCTACAAGTCCCACTCATCTGATTGAAGCTATGTTTCATTGATAGTTTAGAATTTATAGTATATTCTCTTCTTTTTATCCTATTTGATTTTCAGTTGCTTGGGGACAAGCAACAATTTAAGTTTGGTGTTGTGATGAGCGGATAATTTATATGCTTTTTGACATTGTTTTTAGTATATTTTTAGTAGAATCTAGTTACTTTTAGGGATGTTTTCATTAATTTTTATGTTAAATTCACATTTCTGGACTTTACTATGAGTTTGTGTGTTTTTCTGTGATTTCAGGTATTTTCTGGCTGAAATTGAGGGACTTGAGCAAAAATCAGATTCAGAGGTTGAAGAAGGACTGCTGATGCTGTTGGATTCTGACCTTCCTGCACTCAAAGTGGATTTTCTGGAGCTACAGAACTCGAAATGGCGCGCTTCCAATTGCGTTGGAAATTAGACATCCAGGGCTTTCTAGCAACATATAATAGTCCATACTTTGGTCAAGAATAGATGACGCAAACTGGCGTTCAACGCCGGCTCTCTGCCTAAATCTGGCGTCCAGCGCCAGAAAAGGAGCCAAAACTAGAGTTGAACCCCCAAACTGGCACAAAAGCTGGCGTTCAACTCCAAGAAGGACCTCTACACGTGCAACACTCAAGCTCAGCCCAAGCACACATCAAGTGGGCCCCAGAAGTGGATTTATGCATCAATTACTTACTCATGTAAACCCTAGTAGCTAGTCTATTATAAATAGGACCTTTTACTGGTCCTTTTAACCATATTGGATCCTGGATTGTATTTTGATCCTGTGATCACATTTTGGGGGCTGGCTATCTCGGCCATGCCTGGACCTTTCACTTATGTATTTTCATACGGTAGAGTTTCTACACTCCATAGATTAAGGTGTGGAGCTCTGCTGTTCCTCAAAGATTAATGCAAAGTACTACTGTTTTCTATTCAATTCATCTTATTTCGCTTCTAAGATATCTATTCGCACCCAAGAACGTGATGAAGGTGATGATTATGTGTGACGCTCATCACCATTCTCCCCTATGAACACGTGCCTGACAAACACTTCCGTTCTACATGAAATAAGCTAGAATGAATATCTCTTAGATCTCTTAACCGGAATCTTCGTGGCGTAAGCTAGAATGATGGCGGCATTCAAGAGAATCCGGAAAGTCTAAACCTTGTCTGTGGTATTCCGAGTAGGATTCAATGATTGAATGACTGTGACGAGCTTCAAACTCGCGATTGTTGGGCGTTAGTGACAGACGCAAAAGGAGGGTGAATCCTATTCCAGCATGATCGAGAACCGACAGATGATTAGCCGTGCTGTGACAGAGCATGTGAGCATATTTTTCACTAAGAGGAGGGGATGTAGCCACTGACAACGGTGATGCCCTTGCATAAAGCCAGCCATGGAAAGGAGTAAGACTGATTTGATGAAGATAGCAGGAAAGCAGAGGTTCAGAGAAACGAAAAGCATCTCCATTCGCTTATCTGAAATTCCTATCAATGATTTACATAAGTATTTCTATCCCTATTTTATTATTTATTATTCGAAAACATCATTATCAATTTATATCTGCCTAACTGAGATTTGCAAGGTGACCATAGCTTGCTTCATACCAACAATCTCCGTGGGATTCGACCCTTACTCACGTAAGGTATTACTCGGACGACCCAGTGCACTTGCTGGTTAGTTGTATCGAAGTTGTGAACCATGGTATTGGCACCATGTTCTTGGCGCCATTGCCAGGGAAAGAAAGAGCCATGAATTTTACATAATTAAAGTGTAATCACGATTACGCGTACCAAGTTGCTCACGTTGCCAGGGATTGTTCGAGCCTGGACATCACAATTTCGTGCACCAATAAGCTCTATCTCTTTAGCATCACGCACTGCTCTTGGGAAATATTTCTTGTAGAATTCATCTTTAAAAATATCCCAAGGAATGTCACCTTCATTACGTTGTAGCAGTCGCTGTATCCCCTGCCACCAGTACTCAGCTTCTCCCTCAAGCATATAAGTAGCAAACTCCACGTGTTGTCCTTCCAGAACATGTTGCACTCTCAGTGATCGTTCAATACCTCGAAACCAGTTATCAGCGTCAGTCGCAATGAGTGTACCCTTGAACTTAGGCAAATTAACCTTCAGAAAGGTTGCAAGGGTCATAGGTCTTTCAGGATGCCCTAAGTTATTCTCATCATTCCCATTTCTCACTCCAAGACGTTCAACAGCCCTAGCCGCTGTTACCGCAGCTTCACGCATTGTTCATGGTAGCCATAAACGTTTCATGTTCCCTCTCGTAGTTAACATTAGGAATTCCTTCCCGTATGCCTCGTCTCCGTGAACCCATTATAGTCCTGTTCACACCAAACAATCATTGTTAAGGTGATCAGTCTTAACACTTCAAGTCAAGTATGAATATTCCCAAAATGAAAATACAGAAACAATCATGCAACATATATCACTGGGATATCCTATACGCATGAGACACACAACAGAGTATGCAATGAAGCATAGTCACTGCACTCCCCAAGCTCTACTGGGAACGAACTGCTCTGATACCAAATTGTAACGACTCAATTTTCAATATGTCTAGATCATACCGGAAACTGAGCGCTACCAATTTGTCTTCCTAATTATTATCTATTATTTATCATATGAGCCTGATTCGTTGTTAAAAGCGTAGTTAATTTGCGAGGTGTATTTTTTTTTTGAAAATGTTTGGATTAATAGACAGACTCATTTATAATCAATTCACAAATAATAACAGATAAAACAATTATAAGCAACCACACATAAATACATCACAAGTATCTAGCAACATTCAGTGATCCAACCTTTATTAGAGTATAGACCTTTAGTTAGAACACCCCTAGATATAGCTAGATAATAACTTTATACATATACATACATACAACATCCCAGGTCCTGACCTATTCAAGAGGTCCCTAAGCTGGCACCTAGGCTAGCCTAGACTCTATACTCACCTAGTCCCTCTAAACTACTAAAGCGAGGGAAAGTACGTTCTAGGTCTTCAAAACTCAAGTCAGGTGGAATGTCATCAAAAGATAGAACATCTTCTGCTACTCTTCTGCACGATCAGACTTTTCCATAGGACGTCTCTCTGGTACCTCATGAAGTAGCTACACAAAATAGGAATCTCGTACACAGGATTTAGGTTAAAGTGTGCATACGAACGGGGTGTAGATGTTGGCTGGTCTCACAGTATATACATATAGTCAGAGAACGATATTCACCCTAATTTCAGAAGACTATCTAGAGCAGAATTCTCTTCTTACGAACGGTCATCAGCGAACTATGGTAAGGTACTCTTACTTCCATCTGAAGGGGGAAGGGAGAGAAGGGGTAAGAACTGGGGAGTTCTTAGTAGGGTCGGGGTTATTAGTTATGTTCATTAATTATATGTTGTTTACCAGACTATTAGCAGAATACAAAGAAGCAGTAATTAGAAAACACAGATAAGTAGAGAAGATAGAGAAAATAGATAGCAGAACACAAACAGAAGAATACAAGAAAATAACACAAGCACAGAGAATGGAATACAAACAAGGAAAGCATACATTCATACCACAATCATAACAAAGGAAATGCGCAACCAAGTATGATTCATGTCTAGCCCTAGCGCAGGTAATGAGCTCATCTGTCGGTTTCTACCCGCTCCCGACATAACCCGAAGCAGCTGAAACGGGTATGGTTTTCCAGTCAGCATAGGTACAGTTCTCACTAACCGACGTATGCGTCATATCCTCTATAAGCAAACTCTGCTTTATAGGTGGTGGCATTCCAGCCATGTATGAAATCATATTCTCTGTAAGCAATCCTTGCCTTACAGGTGTGGCGTTCTAGCCGTGTATGAATTAATATCCTCTGCAAGTGATCCCAGGTTATCAGTTGCAGGTACAGCTCTCAATAGCTGTGTAACACTGGAAAACGTTCTGTGGTCGTACCACTATCTATCTGACTACCTTCATGCAGCAGATCATTACATAATCATTCTCATTATCATCATTCATCATCATTCTCATTATTCATCATCATTTTCACATTCTTATGCAGTACCTCTTTCTTTCTCTGTTCAATCATACTGTACAAACTTTACATCTTTCACTTTTATAATATCCTGGCTCAAACCATTTCTCTTTATCATATTATTCTTTTCTCTTTGTATCTCTTTACTTTACTCTGGTTACTCTGTGCTCTGTGTTACTTTATTCTGCTCTGATTTCTCTGTTTAACATGTGTATTTAAAGCTTATGTAAATTTCGGTATGAATAGTTAACCTGTCCCAGGTATAGGTTCATTAAGTCTATACTGAAACAGTTTAACTTTTCATATAATACCTAACCCTAGTCGCAACTCAAGTACTAACTAAGTTGCCCTAGTTCGTTCACTAGTCTCTGTCTGTTTTTCTGTCATTAAAATTTTATAGACTTTTTCTTTGGTTTTTATCTTTTCTTTAACTTTTTATCTTTTCTTTATCTTTGCCTCACTATCATGTTATTACCACTCCCTAAGTGTTTTATGAAGGTAATTATGAGATTCTGCACTTAAAGTTGTCTTTCTAAAGCTTTTACAGAAAACTACCTTTTCCGCATTATTTTATTATTTTTATTAAAATATTATTTTTAATTAAATATTATTATTTAATATTTTATTATTATTTATTATTTTAATACTAAATTTTTGAAAATTAACTTACCTTTTACTTTTAACCTTTAAAATTCACTTTTTACCACCCGTAACTTTTAATATTTCTACTTTTACCACCCTAACTTCCAGAAATTACCATATAACCCCTTAAACACCAAAAATTTTACTTCATTGCCCTTTCTAAGATCTAAAAGGTGTTCTTCAATGTTTGTCACCACACTTAAAGTGTTCTTCATGTTCTTCGTATATTCTTCAAATTCTTTCTCTGTTTTTACCCGTTTTTCAGTCTTTTCAACAACCGATTTTTACCAAAATTCAAAATAAATTTCCAGCCACTAAAACCCCATCTTTTCTACATGATTTGAAAACAAATTGAACCTCAATTTAAGCTCTAGGGTTTTGTTTTCCAGCAGCCAAAAGAACACACATTCATAGCTTGAATTTCATCAAATTTCATCAAATTTTTACCAAATTTTCAACAAGAATTACTCATACAAACAATCGATTTCAAGCACAGCCAAACCATATCATAGTCACACAACTCAAACACAATCAATCAAGATTAAATTCGTCAATCCCTACCTGGTTTTGCTGCTCCTAATTCGGTTAAACTTTCAGGTGGTCCTTAAGCACTTTTTCCTCCTAAATCACATCAAGAACAACTTTAAATCCAAAAACTCTCAAATGACCAAATCTCACTCAGTATGTTAGGAAGAGATATCTCACCTTAGACTTGCTGAAAATTCACGTTTCTTGGCCCTCAAGTCAAGTTAAGCATGATTCCTAAGGAAGAACATAAAAAAAACACATGTTTTGCATGGTTTTCCTTGAAAACCGAATTGAAATAGGAGGGAGACAGTCATCTCACCTTATTTCCATCCTTGATAAGTTACATGGTTATGTAGAGGAAGAAGAGAGGATCATTTTGGTGAAATTGGAGTTTTGATTTGAGTTTTAGTTCAGAAGAAATCAAGCTTTGAAGATAAAGTGTTCATGAAAGTTTCTCTCTTTTCTCTCGTTATTTTCGGCCAAAATGATGAAATGAGACAGCCTTGGAGTTCTTGGGGGTGTAAGGTGAGTTGTGATTGGTTGGCTTGGAGGTGGATTAAAATAATATTAAAATATCTCTAGTGTACAACTACTAAAACTAGGTGTATCGGAACACTCGTAAAAACATCTCTAAAAATTATTTTCTGAGCTACTAGCATAAATGACACTAGTAACATATTTATTATGAGAATAGAACATGTATAATGAGGCCTTAGCATTGCTAAATTCATCAGAGAGTGCTGGTGCTAAGCTGCACCAGTAAACCGTAAACCCGGTTAAACTGATTTTTTGTTTTCAACAAAAACAGACTAGGTAACCTTATAATGTCATTCAAGCATTTTATAATACTAATATAATGATAATATTATACTATTATCTCTCTCCTCTCATGAATCGAGTCCGGTTCGTCAAACAGAGACTATTTACGAAAATCAGAATCAAAACTGCCAACCGATACGGTTCAAAAACAAGGTTCTTCGTAATTGTATTATCGAGCTTACCTCAGAGGAGGTTCTAAATTAAGGATGACATAATGATAATGAGGATTGAGATGCTTGATGATATAACAGAGGTGTTCCCTTTACTGATCTTCCGGAGAAATCTGTACTTTCATAAAAGATCTCATGTACTCGAAAATCAGGATTGTTACATAGGGTCCACAGATCCTGAGGGAATCCTGTGGGGTCTATTAGATCCTGAGGTGTTTGAGGATTTCTCATCCCTTCACCTTTTAGGCGTGTAAAACGCCCTATATATGCAATCCTGGCGTTTAAACGCCAGACTGCTGCTTGTTTCTGGCGTTTAACGCCAGTTTCATGCTCTGTTCTGGCGTTAAACGCCAGCCAGATGCTCCTTACTGGCGTTTAAACGCCAGTAAGTCCTTCCTCCAGGGTGTGCTATTTTTAATGCTGTTTTTCATTCTGTTTTTTATTTTTTTTGTAGTTTTTGTGACTCCACATGATCATCAACCTAATAAAACACGAAATATAATTTAAATAACATTGGGTTGCCTCCCAACAAGTGCTTCTTTAATGTCAATAGCTTGACAGTGGGCTCTCACGGAGCCACACAGGTGATCAGGTCAATTTTGTAGACGCCCAACACTAAACTTAGAGTTTGGATGTGGGGATCCAACACCAAACTTAGAGTTTGGCTGAGGCCTCCCAACACCAAACTTAGAGTTTGATTGTGGGGGCTTTGGTTGACTCTGTACGGAGAGAAGCTTTTCATGCTTCCTCTCCATGGTTACAGAAGGAGATCCTTGAGTTTTAAACACAAGGTAGTCCTCATTCAGTTGAAGGACCAACTCTACTCTGTCCACATCAATCACAGCTCTTGCTGTGGCTAGGAAGGGTCTTCCAATGATGATGGATTCATCCTCATCCTTCCCAGTGTCTAGGATTATGAAATCAGCAGGGATGTAAAGGCCTTCAACCTTTACTAACACGTCCTCTACTTGTCCATAAGCCTGTTTTCTTGAGTTGTCTGCCATCTATACTGAGATTCTGGCAGCTTGCACCTCAAAGATTCCCAGTTTCTCCATTACAGAAAGTGGCATGAGGTTTATCCCTGACCCAAGGTCACATAGAGCCTTTTCAAAGGTCATGGTGCCTATGGTACAAGGTATTAAGAACTTTCCAGGATCCTGTTTCTTCTGAGGCAATGTCAGTTGATCCAGATCACTTTGTTTATTGATGAGCAAGGGAGGTTCATCTTCCCAAGTCTCATTACCAAATAATTTGGCATTTAGCTTCATGATTGCACCAAGGTACTTGGCAACTTGCTCTTTAGTAACATCCTCATTCTCTTCAGAAGAAGAATATTCATCAGAGCTTATAAATGGTATCAGGAGGTTTAATGGGATCTCTATGGTCTCCAGATGAGCCTCAGAGTCCTTTGGGTTCTAACTTATACCACAGACAAGGTTTAGACTTTCCGGATCTCAAGAATGGCCATCCATGGGTTCTAACTTATACCACGAAGATACTAATAACTCGGACTCGGTCCTCTGTATTAGATATCTAAGAGATATTCATTCTAGCTTGCTTGCATGTAGAACGGAAGTGTTTGTCAGGCACGCGTTCATAAGTGAGAATGATGATGAGCGTCACATAATCATCACATCCATCATGTTCTTGGGTGCGAATGGATATCTTAGAATAGGAATAAGCTTGAATTGAATAGAAAAACAGTAGTACTTTGCATTAATCTTTGAGGAACAGCAGAGCTCCACACCTTAATCTATGGTGTGTAGAAACTCTACCGTTGAAAATACATAAGTGATGAAGGTTCAGGCATGGCCGAATGGCCAGCCCCCAAAACGTGATCTATAGATCAAAAGATAATCCAAAGATGTAAATACAATAGTAAAAAGTCCTATTTATACTAAACTAGTTACTAGGGTTTACAGAGATAAGTAAATGATGCAGAAATCCACTTCCGGGGCCCACTTGGTGTGTGCTTGGGCTGAGCATTGAGCTTTACACGTGTAGAGGTCTTTCTTGGAGTTGAACGCCAGTTTGTAACCTGTTTCTGGTGTTTAACTCCACTTTGCAACCTGTTTCTGGCGTTTGACTCCAGAATGCAGCATGGAACTGGCGTTCAACGCCAGTTTACGTCGTCTATCCTTGGAAAAGGTATGGACTATTATATATTTCTGGAAAGCCCTGGATGTCTAATTTCCAACACGATTAAGAGCGCGCCATTTGGAGTTTTGTAGCTCTAGCAAATCCACTTTGAGTGCAGGAAGGTTAGAATATAACAGCATCTGCAGTCCTTCTTCAACCTCTGAATCTGATTTTTGCTCAGGTCCCTCAATTTCAGCCAAAAAATACCTGAAATCACAGAAAAACACACAAATTCATAGTAAAGTCCAGAAATGTGATTTTTATTTAAAAACTAATAAAAATATACTAAAAACTAACTAAATCATACTAAAAACTATGTAAAAACAATGCCAAAAAGCGTATAAATTATCCGCTCATCAGGCCTCGCAGAATCGGTGCTCTGGTAAGAACTCTCCTTAGCTCTTCAAACGCTTTCACACATGCACTGTCAAACTCAAAGTCCACATCCTTTTGTTGCAGGCGCGACAATCGCAAAGAAATTTTGCTGAAATCTTTGATAAAACGCCTGTAGAATCCTACATGTCCTAAAAACGAGCGGACCTCCCTCACAGATGAGGGGTGAGGTAAAGTGGTGATAACATCGATGGTGCACAAATTGTGAATCACACTTTTCACAACTCGTACCACTAACCAGGAAGTGCACTGGGTCGTCCAAGTAATACCTTACGTGAGTAAGGGTCGATCCCACGGAGATTGTTGGTTTGAAGCAATCTATGGTTATCTTGTAAATATTAGTCAGAAAATCAATTATAATTATCAGTATGAATTACGAAGAATAAAAGAGCATGGATTAAATACTTGTTCTGCAGTAATGGAGAATATGCTGGAGTTTTGGAGATGCTTTGTCTTCTGAATCTCTGCTTTCTCCCTGTCTTCTTCTTCACGCACGCAAGGTTCCTCCTATGGCAAGCTGTGTGTTAGTGGCTGTTGTCAATGGCTATCATCCGTCCTCTCAGTGAAAAAGGTCCAGGTGCGCTGTCACCGCACGGCTAATCATCTGTCGGTTCCCACTCATGCTGGAATAGGATCCATTGATCCTTTTGCGTCTGTCACTACGCCCAGCCCTTGTGAGTTTGAAGCTTGTCACAGTCATTCAATCCCTGAATCCTACTCGGAATACCACAGACAAGGTTTAGACTTTCTGGATTCTCAAGAATGCTGCCAATGGATTCTAGCTTATACCACGAAGATTCTGATTAAGGAATCCAAGAGATATTCATTCAATCGAAGGTAGAATGGAGGTGGTTGTCAGGCATGCGTTCATAGGTTGAGGATAATGATGAGTGTCACGGATCATCACATCCATCATATTGAAGTGCGAATAAACATCTTAGATAAAAACATGCGTGTTTGAATAGAAAACAGAAATAGTTGCATTAATTCATCAAAACACAGCAGAGCTCCTCATCCCCAACAATGGAGTTCAGAGACTCATGCCATCAAAGAGTACAAAGTTCAGATCTAAAATGTCATGAGGTACAAAATAAATCTCTAAAAGTTGTTTAAATACTAAACTAGTAACCTAGGTTTACAGAAAATGAATAAACTATGATAGATGGTGCAGAAATCCACTTCTGGGGCCCACTTGGTGTGTGCTAGGGCTGAGACTTAAGCTTCTCACGTGCTTAGGCTATTTCTAGAGTTAAACGCCAGGTTGTAACCTGTTTCTGGCGTTCAGCTCCCATTTGTAACCTATTTCTGGCGTTTGACACCAGACTACAACATGGAACTGGCGTTGAACGCCAGTTTACGTTGTCTATCATTGAGCAAAGTATGGACTATTATATATTGCTAGAAAGCCCTGGATGTCTACTTTCAACCGCAATTTAGAGCGCGCCATTTGGACTTCTGTAACTCCAGAAAATCCATTTTGAGTGCAGGGAGGTCAAAATCCAACAGCATCTGCAGTCCTTTTTCAGCCTGAATCAGATTTTTGCTCAACTCCCTCAATTTCAGCCAGAAAATACCTGAAATCATAGAAAAACACACAAACTCATAGTAAAGTCTAGAAATATGAATTTTGCCTAGAAACTAATAAAAATATACTAAGAACTAACTAAAACATGCTAAAAACTACCTAAAAATAATGCCAAAAAGCGTATAAATTATCCGCTCATCACAACACCAAACTTAAATTGTTGCTTGTCCCCAAGCAACTAAAAATAAAGTAGGATAAAAAGAAGGGAATATACAATGAATTCCAAAAACATCTATGAAGATCAGTCTTAATTAGATGAGCGGGGCTATTAGCTTTTTGCTTCTGAACAGTTTTGGCATCTCACTTTATCCTTTGAAGTTCAAAATGATTGGCATCTATAGGAACTCAGAATTCAGATAGTGTTATTGATTCTCCTAGTTCAGTATGTTGATTCTTGAACACAGCTACTTTATGAGTCTTGGCCGTGGCCCTAAGCACTCTGTTTTCCAATATTACCACTGGATACATACATGCCACAGACACATAACTGGGTGAACCTTTTCAGATTGTGACTCAGCTTTGCTAAAGTCCCCAATTAGAGGTGTCCAGGATTCTTAAGCACACTCTGTTTTTGCTTTGGACCTCGACTTTAACCGCTCAGTCTCAAGTTTTCACTTGACACCTTCACGCCACAAGCACATGGTTAGGGACAGCTTGGTTTAGCCGCTTAGGCCAGGATTTTATTCCTTTAGGCCCTCCTATCCACTGATGCTCAAAGCCTTGGATCCTTTTTATTACCCTTGCCTTTTGGTTTTAAGGGCTATTGGCTTTTTGCTCTTGCCTTTTGGTTTAAAGAGCTTTTGGCTTTTTCTGCTTGTTTTTTCTTTTTCTTGCTCTCTTTTTTTTCGCATTTTTTTTTGCAAGCTTTGTTCTTCACTGTTTTTTCTTGCTTCAAGAATCATTTTTATGATTTTTCAGATTATCAAATAACATTTCTCCTTTTTCATCATTCTTTCAAGAGCCAACAATTTTAACATTCATAAATAACAAATTCAAAAGACATATGCACTGTTCAAGCATTCATTTAGAAAACGAAAAGTATTGCCACCACATCAAAATAAATAAACTATTTTAAAATTCGAAATTTATGTACTTGTTTTTCTTTTTTAGAAAATATTTTTCATTTAAGAAAGGTGATGGATTCATAGGACATTTATATCTTTAAGACATAGACACTTAGATACTAGTGATCATGTAATAAGACTCAAACATAAATAAACATAAAGCATAGTAAATGAAAAATAGAGAAATAAGAACAAGGAGATTAAGGAACGGGTCCACCTTAGTGAGAGTAGCGTCTTCCTCTTCTTGAAGAACCAATGGTGCTCTTGAGCTCCTCTATGTCTCTTCCTTGTCTTTGTTGCTCCTAATAGTTTTGTGGAGGGAAGTGCATCCCTTGAGGCATTAGTGGTTATGGAAAAACAAAAAAGCAATGCTTTTTCCACACCAAACTTAGAAGGTTTGCTCGTCCCCGAGCAAAAGAAGAGAGAAAGTAGTAGAAGAAGAAGAAAATGGAGGAGATGGGGGAAGAAGATGTATTCGGCCAAGTGGAAGAAGAGAGGGTTGTGTTGTGTGAAAATGAAGAAGGAAAGGTAGGGATTCTGTGGGGTCTACAGATCAAGTTGGGTCAAGGACTTAACATCCCTGCTCCAATTAGGCGTGTAAAATGCCAGACTGCTGTGCAATCCTGGCGTTTAACGCCAGACTGCTGCCTGTTTCTGGCGTTAAACGCCCAAATGTAGCTTGTTTCTGGCGTTTAATGCCAGGTAGATGCTTGTTTCTGGCGTTAAACGCCAGCTTGGTGCCTGTTTCTGGCGTTAAATGCCAGACAGATGCTTGTTTCTGGCGTTTAAACGCCAGAATACTCCTCCTCCAGGGTGTGCTATTTTTGTTACTATTTTTCATTCTGTTTTTGATTTTTCAATAATTTTTGTGACTTCACATGATCATCAACCTTAAGAAGACATAAAATAGCAATAGAAAATAAATAGATATAATTAAATAACATTGGGTTGCCTCCCAACAAGCGCTTCTTTATTGTCTTTAGCTGGACCTTGCTGAGCTTTTAATCTAGCCTCAGCCTTGAGCACTCTTGCTCAACATTGCCTTCAAGATAGTGCTTGATTCTCTGTCCATTAACAATGAACTTCTTATTAGAATCAATGTCTTGAAGCTCCACATAGCCATATGGTGACACGCTTGTAATCACATATGGTCCCCTCCACCGGGATTTCAGTTTCCCGGGAAATAGCCTGAGCCTAGAGTTAAACAGCAGAACCTTCTGTCCTGGTTCAAAGACTCTAGATGACAGCTTTCTATCCTGCCACCTTTTTGCTTTCTCTTTGTAAAGCTTGGCATTTTCGAAAGCAGTGAGTCTGAATTCCTCTAGCTCATTCAGCTGGAGCAATCTTTTTTCTCCAGCTAATTTGGCATCAAAGTTTAGGAATCTGGTTGCCCAGTAAGCTTTATGCTCCAGTTCCACGGGCAGATGACAGGCCTTACCATACACAAGCTGGTATGGAGAGGTCCCTATAGGAGTCTTGAATGCTGTTCTGTAAGCCCACAGAGCATCATCCAAGCTTCTTGCCCAATCCTTTCTACGGGTACTTACAGTCCGTTCCAGGATTCTTTTTAGTTCTCTATTAGAGACTTTAGCTTGCCCATTTGTCTATGGATGATATGGAGTTGCCACTTTGTGGCTAATTCCATACTGGACCATAGCAGAGTAAAGCTGTTTGTTGCAAAAGTGAGTGCCCCCATCACTAATTAATACTCTAGGGACACCAAACCTGCTGAAGATATGTTTCTAGAGGAACTTCAGCACTGTCTTAGTATCATTAGTGGGTGTGGCAATGACCTCTACCCATTTGGATACATAGTCGACTGCCACCAGAATATAAGTGTTTGAGTATGATGGTGGGAAATGCCCCATGAAGTCAATACCCCATACATCAAACAACTCAATCTCCAAGATCCCTTGCTGAGGCATGGCGTAACTATGAGGCAGATTAATAGCTCTCTGGCAGCTATCACAGTTACGCACAAACTCTCGGGAGTCTTTATAGAGAGTGGGCCAGTAGAAGCCACATTGGAGGACTTTTGTAGCTGTTCGCTCACCTCCGAAATGTCCTCCATATTGTGATCCATGACAATGCCATAGGATCTTCTGTGCTTCTTCTTTAGGCACACACCTACGGATTATTCCGTCTGCACATCTCTTAAAGAGATATAGTTCATCCTACAAGTAGTACTTTGCATCAGTGATTAATTTTTTCTTTTGTTGCTTGCTGTACTCTTTGGGTATGAACCTTGCAGCTTTATAGATTGCAATGTCTGCAAACCATGGTGTTTCCTGAATGGCAAACAAATGCTCATTCGGAAAGGTTTCAGAGATCTCAATAGAGGGAAAAGACGCCCCTTCTACTGGTTCTATCCGGGACAGATGATCAGCCACTTGGTTCTCTGTCCCTTTTCTGTCTCTTATTTCTATATCAAACTCTTGCAGAAGCAACACCCATCTTATGAGCCTGGGCTTTGAATCCTGCTTTGTGAGTAGATATTTAAGAGCAGCATGGTCAGTGTACACAATCACTTTTGATCCTACTAAGTATGATCTAAACTTGTCAATGGCATAAACCACTGCAAGCAAATTTTTTTCTGTGGTTGTGTAATTTTTCTGGGCATCATTTAAAACACGGCTAGCATAATAAATGACATGCAGAAGCTTGTTATGCCTCTGTCCCAGTACGGCACCAATGGTATGGTCACTGGCATCACACATTAGTTCAAATGGCAATGTCCAGTCTGGTACAGAAATAACTGGTGCTGTGACCAGCTTAGCTTTCAGGGTTTCAAATGCCTGCAGACACTCTGTGTCAAACAAAAAGGGAGTGTCAGCAGCTAGCAGATTGCTCAGATGTTTTACGATTTTTGAAAAATCCTTTATAAACATCCTATAGAATCCTGCATGCCCCAGAAAGCTTCTGATTGCCTTAACATTGGCAGGTGGTGGTAATTTTTCAATTACTTCCACTTTAGCTTGATCCACCTCTATTCCCTTGTTTGAAATTCTATGCCCAAGGACAATTCCTTCAGTCACCATAAAGTGACATTTTTCCCAGTTTAAAACCAGGTTGGTCTCTTGGCATCTTTTCAGAACAAGTGCTAAATGGTCAATACAGGAGCTGAATGAGTCTCCAAATACTGAAAAGTCATCCATGAAGACTTCCAAAAATTTCTCTATCATATCAGAGAAGATAGAGAAAATATCCCTCTAAAATGTTTTCAGAATGGGTGCAGTTAGACATCTTCTATTACGGGCTTACAGAGAAAGCTCAGATTTCTCTAGACCACTCAGCTGGTGGATCTATACACATGAGAAAGACAATTGAAGAGGCTCAAAAGCTTATTAATACAGTTGCCAGAAATCAGCATCTGTACCTAAGCAGTGAATCTTCCAGGAAAGAAGAGGCTAAAACAGTAACTGCTGAACTCAGTCCTGCAGAACAAATTACTGAATTCAATCAGCAATTGGACTTTCTAACAAAACAGTTGGCCGAATTCAAGGAGATACTACAAGACACAAGAATGGCTAATCTGAATATGAAAGTATAGTTGAAGCAAACAGAACAGCAGTTATCAAAACAAATAACAGAAGAGTGCCAAGCAGTTCAATTAAGAAGTGGGAAAACATTAAATACCTCACTTCAAGGCAGCAGGAAGCCAAGAAATGAACAATCTTCTATTCAAAATCCCTCTGAGGACAGTAAGAGCCCAGAGAGGAATAACTCTGGCATTCAAACGCCAGAAACAGCAGGGATTTGGCGTCAAACGCCCAATGAAAGCTCAGTTCTAGTGCTCAAACGCTAGGAACAAGTAAGGAGTTGGCGTCCAACGCCACTCCAGCTTCTAACTCTGGCATTCAAATGCCAGTGAGAGATCAAACACACACAAGTGCTGATAACAACCCCTCTAAAAAGGCTTCTCCAACCACCTCTGTAGGAAATAAACCTGCAGGAACTAAGGTTGAAGAATACAAAGCCAAGATGCCTTATCCTCAAAAACTCCGCCAAGAGGAGTAGGATAAGCAATTTGCTCGCTTTGCAGATTATCTCAGGATTCTTGAAATAAAGATTCCGTTTGCAAAGGCACTTGAGCAAATACCCTATTATGCCAAGTTCATGAAAGAGATCTTGAGTCATAAGAAGGATTGGAGAGAAACTAAAAGAGTTCTCCTCACTGAAGAATGTAGTGCAGTCATTCTGAAAAGCTTCCCAGAAAAGCTTAAGGATCCCGGGAGCTTTCTGATACCGTGCACATTAGAGGGTAATTGCACCAAGACAGCCTTATGTGATCTTGGGGCAAGCATCAATCTAATACCTGCATCCACTATCAGAAAGCTTGGTTTAACTGAAGAAGTCAAACCAACCCGGATATGTCTCCAACTTGCTAATGGCTCCATTAAATACCCATCAGGCGTGATTGAAGACATGATCATCAGGGTTGGGCCATTCGCCTTTCCCACTGACTTTGTGGTGCTGGAAATGGAAGAGCACAAGAGTGCTACTCTCATTCTAGGAAGACCTTTCCTCGCAACTGGACGAACTCTCATTGATGTCCAAAAGGGGGAACTAACCCTGAGAGTCAATGAAGATGAGTTTAAGTTGAATGCTGTCAAGGCTATGCAGCATCCAGACACACCAAAAGACTGCATGAAAGTTGATCTCATTGACTCTTTAGTAGAGGAGATCAACATGGCTGCGAGTCTCAAATCAGAGCTGGAAGACATCTTTAAAGATGTTCAGCCTGATTTGGAGAATTCAGAGGAATCGAAAGAACCTCTAAAACTTCCTCAGGAAGAGGAGAAACCTCCTAAACCCGAGCTCAAGCCATTACCACCATCCCTGAAATATGCATTTCTGGGAGAAGGTGACACTTTTCCGGTGATCATAAGCTCTGCTTTAAATCCACTGGAAGAGAAAGCACTACTTCAAGTGCTAAGGACACACAAGACAGCTCTTGGGTGGTCCATGAGTGACCTTAAGGGCATAAGCCCAGCTAGATGCATGCACAAGATCCTATTGGAGGATGATGCTAAGCCAATGGTTCAACCACAGAGGCGGCTAAATCCAGCCATGAAGGAGGTGGTGCAGAAAGAGGTCACCAAGTTACTGGAGGCTGGGATTATTTATCCCATTTCTGACAACCCCTGGGTGAGCCCTGTCCAAGTTGTGCCCAAAAAGGGAGGCATGACAGTGGTTCATAATGAAAAAAATGAACTAGTTCCTACAAGAACAGTTACAAGGTGGCGCATGTGTATTGACTACAGAAGGCTCAATACAGCCACCAGAAAGGATCATTTTCCTTTACCATTCATAGACCAGATGCTAGAAAGACTAGCAGGTCATGAATACTACTACTTTTTGGATGGCTATTCAGGTTACAACCAGATTGCAGTAGATCCACAGGACCAAGAGAAAACAGCATTCACATGTCCTTCTGGAGTGTTTGCCTACAGAAGGATGCCTTTTGGTCTGTGCAATGCACCTGCAACCTTTCAGAGGTGCATGCTCTCTATCTTCTCTGATATGATAGAGAAATTTCTAGAAGTCTTCATGGATGACTTTTCAGTATTTGAAGACTCATTCAGCTCCTGCCTTGACCATTTAGCACTTGTTCTGAAAAGATGCCAAGAGACCAACCTGGTTTTAAACTGGGAAAAATGTCACTTTATGGTGACTGAAGGAATTGTCCTTGGGCATAAAATTTCAAATAAGGGAATAGAGGTGGATCAAGCTAAAGTGAAAGTAATTGAAAAATTACCACCACCTGCCAATGTTAAGGCAATCAGAAGCTTTCTGCGGCATGCAGGATTCTATAGGAGGTTTATAAAGGATTTTTCAAAAATCGCAAAACCTCTGAGCAATCAGCTAGCTGCTGACACGCCCTTTGTGTTTGACACAGAGTGTCTGCAGGCATTTGAAACCCTGAAAGCTAAGCTGGTCACAGCACCAGTTATTTCTGCACCTGACTGGACATTGCCATTTGAACTAATGTGTGATGCCAGTGACCATACCATTGGTGCAGTACTGGGACAGAGGCATAACAAGCTTCTGCATGTCATTTATTATGCTAGCCATGTTTTTGGCGCCATTGCCAGGGATTGTTGGTTTGAAGCAATCTATGGTTATCTTGTAAATCTTAGTCAGAAAATCAATTATAATTATCAGTATGAATTGCGAAGAATAAAAGAGCATGGATTAAATACTTGTTCTGCAGTAATGGAGAATATATTGGAGTTTTGGAGATGCTTTGTCTTCTGAATCTCTGCTTTCTCCCTGTCTTCTTCTTCACGCACGCAAGGTTCCTCCTATGGCAAGCTGTGTGTTGGTGGATCACCGTTGTCAATGGCTACCATCCGTCCTCTCAGTGAAAAAGGTCCAGGTGCGCTGTCACCGCACGGCTAATCATCTGTCGGTTCACACTCATGCTGGAATAGGATCCATTGATCCTTTTGCGTCTGTCACTACGCCCAGCCCTTGTGAGTTTGAAGCTTGTCACAGTCATTCAATCCCTGAATCCTACTCGGAATACCACAGACAAGGTTTAGACTTTCCGGATTCTCAAGAATGCTGCCAATGGATTCTAGCTTATACCACGAAGATTCTGATTAAGCAATCCAAGAGATATTCATTCAATCGAAGGTAGAATGGAGGTGGTTGTCAGGCACGCGTTCATAGGTTGAGGATGATGATGAGTGTCACGGATCATCACATCCATCATATTGAAGTGCGAATAAACATCTTAGATAAAAACAAGCATGTTTGAATAGAAAATAGAAATAGTTGCATTAATTCATCGAAACACAGCAGAGCTCCTCATCCCCAACAATGGAGTTCAGAGACTCATGCCGTCAAAGAGTACAAAGTTCAGCTCTAAAATGTCATGAGGTACAAAATAAATCTCTAAAAGTTGTTTAAATACTAAACTAGTAACCTAGGTTTACAGAAAATGAATAAACTATGATAGATGGTGCAGAAATCCACTTCTGGGGCCCACTTGGTGTGTGCTGGGGCTGAGACTTAAGCTTCTCACGTGCCTAGGCTGTTTCTGGAGTTAAACGTCAGGTTGTAACCTGTTTCTGGCGTTCAACTCCCATTTGTAACCTGTTTCTGGCGTTTGACGCCAGACTGCAACATGGAACTGGCGTTGAACGCCAGTTTACGTCGTCTATCCTTGAGAAAAGAATGGACTATTATATATTGCTGGAAATTCCTGGATGTCTACTTTCCAACGCAATTGAGAGCGCACCATTTGGATTTCTGTAGCTCCATAAAATCCATTTCGAGTGCACGGAGGTCAGAATCCAACAGCATCTGCAGTCCTTTTTCAGCCTGAATCAGATTTTTGCTCAGCTCCCTCAATTTCAGCCAGAAAATACCTGAAATCACAGAAAAATACACAAACTCATAGTAAAGTCCAGAAATATGAATTTTGCCTAGAAACTAATAAAAATATACTAAAAACTAACTAAAACATGCTAAAAACTACCTAAAAACAATGCCAAAAAGCGTATAAATTATCCGCTCATCAATCGACCTTGGTCGAGTCTACAGAAATGCCTTCATGAGATATTACATGTCCTAACACTATACCTTGCTTTACCATAAAGTTGCATTTTTCAAAGTTTAATACAAGGTTAGTGTCAACACATCTAGCTAGGACCTTGGCCAAGTTCTCTAAGCAACAATCAAATGAAGTTCCATAAACATTGAAGTCATCCATAAAGACTTCCAGACAATTCTCTATTAGATCAGAAAAGACATTGGTCATACACCGTTGGAAAGTAGCAGGTGCATTACATAGTCCAAATGGTATCCTTTTGTAGGCAAAGGTGCCAAAAGGGCAAGTAAATGTTGTCTTTTCCTGATCTTCAGGAGCAATGTGAATCTAGAAGTAACCAGTGAATCCATCAAGAAAGCAATAATGGGATTTACCCGCCAAACGGTCCAACATCTGATTTATAAAGGGTAAAGGGTAGTGGTCATTTCTTGTAGCGGCGTTCAACCTCCTATAATCGATGCACACTCGCCACGCATTTTGTACTCTCTTGGTGACCATTTCACCATCATCCTTTTTAACCGCAGTGATGCCCGATTTCTTGGGAACAACTTGGACCGGGCTCACCCATTCACTGTCAGAAATTGGGTATATGATACCCGCATCAAGTAGTCTAGTGACCTCCTTCTTTACCACATCAAGGATGGTCGGGTTGAGCCTCCTTTGCGGTTGCCTAACTGGTCGAGCTCCCTCTTGGAGAAATATACGATGCATGCACTTGCGAGGGTCAATCCCCACAATATCAGCTAGGCTCAAACCAATTTCCTTCTTGTACTTTCTTAGAACATCTAGGAGCTTTTCTTCTTCTTCACTAGAAAGCTCACTAGCAATAATGACCGAAAACTTTTGGTTGTCCTCTAAGAAAGCATACTTCAAATGAGATGGAAGAGGCTTCAATTCACTCTTTGCCTCAAGCTGAGGTTCCTTTTCATCAAGCTCACGGAGTTCATTCTCAACAACTTTCTCATGTTCACCCTCTTGGTCATCCGTCTCTTCAACAATAGGGTAGCATAACTTGTTTTGGTCTTCTTCTCGCATTTCCGCTACCACTTCATCGATTACATCACATCGGAGAACGGAATGCTCTTCGGGAGGATGCTTCATGGCTTCTTCCACTTCATGGCTTCAAAAATCTTATCTTATCTTATTTCAAATTCAAATTTCAAAATTAAATCTTTTTCAAAAATCAAATTTCAAAGCTTATCTTTTTCAAATCTTTTTCAAATCTTTTCAAATTCTTGTCTTATCTTTTTTTTTAATTTCAAATTTTAAATTCAAATCTTTTTAAATCTCTTTCAATTTCTATCTTATCTTTTCTAATTTTAAATTTTAAATTCAAATATTTTCTAATCTTCTATCTTATCTTGTTTTCAAATATTTCTTAATTAGTTACTTGTTTTGTCTTTCTTCTTTTTCAAAACTTCCTAACTAATTCTTCTCCCTCCTAATTTTCGAAAATATCCTCTCTCTTTCTCTCTCTTCTTTTTCGAATTATATCATCTAATTTTCAAATCTTTTTAATTAATTAAGCTTTTATTTTCAAATTTAATTAATAAATAAAAATAAAAACAAAAATAATTTATTTTATTTTCTTTTTACTTCCTTCTTCTACCTTTCTTTCATCATGAACCCAAATGAGAATGAAGAGTTCAGAAGAACTCTAGGGTGCTATACAACCCCCACTGCTGACTTCTATGGAAGAAATATTAGCATACCCCCTGATCGCTTCGAAGACTATGTCGGTATAGAATCTCTCAATAAAATCCCGTTGCAAGTATAGCTCTACCCAACAATAATCCTCGAGTATCAAATTTAGAAAGGAATTTGGTTGTCACAAGTTCAACCCCAATAAAAGTAACCGAAGTATTCAAACCTCGGGTCGTCTCACAAGGAATGGGCAAACATGTGCATCAACATTGGTTAGAATTTCGGGATTGCAAGTCATGAGCGAGAAATTAAACTAGGAATCTTAATGAGCAAGTAATCTTGAAATGCAAGAAACTAATTCAATTGACTAAAGCAAGTTCTAAATAATTCCAAACTAATAAAGTAACATCCAATGTGATTCTATTCTAAACTAAACAAGTAACTATAACTAAGACAAGATAATGAGCGGATAATTTATACTCTTTTTGGCATTGTTTTTAGTATGTTTTTAGTAGGATCTAGTTACTTTTAGGGATATTTTTATTAGTTTTTATGTTAAATTCAAATTTCTGGACTTTACTATGAGTTTGTGTGTTTTTCTGTGATTTCAGGTATTTTCTGGCTGAAATTGAGGGACTTGAGCAAAAATCAGATTCAGAGGTAGAAGAAGGACTGCTGATGCTGTTGGATTCTGACCTCCCTGCACTCAAAGTGGATTTTCTGGAGCTACAGAACTCAAAATGGCGCGCTTCCAATTGCGTTGGAAAGTAGACATCCAGGGATTTCCAGAAATATATAATAGTCCATACTTTGGCCGCGTTTAGACGATGCAAAAGGGCGTTGAACGCCAGTTCTACGCTGCAGTCTGGAGTTAAACGCTAGAAACACGTCACAAACCAGAGTTGAACGCCAGAAACACATTACAAACTGGCGTTCAACTCCAAGAATGACCTCTCCATGTGTAAACTTCAAGCTCAACCCAAGCACACACCAAGTGGGCCCCGGAAGTGGATTTATGCATCAATTACTTACTTCTGTAAACCCTAGTAACTAGTTTAGTATAAATAGGACTTTTTACTATTGTATAGGGGGATCTTTGATCAGTTTTATGCTATCTTAGACTTTCATGGGGGCTGGCCATTCGGCCATGCCTAGACCATTATCACTTATGTATTTTCAAACGGTAGAGTTTCTGCACTCCATAGATTAAGGTGTGGAGCTCTGCTGTTCCTCATGATTTAATGCAAAGTACTACTATTTTCTATTCAATTCAACTTATTCCGCTTCTAAGATATCCATTCGCACCCAAGAACATGATGAATGTGATGATTATGTGACGCTCATCATCATTCTCACTTATGAACGCGTGCCTGACAAACACTTCCGTTCTACATGCAACCAAGCTAGAATGAGTATCTCTTAGATATCTAATACAGGGGACCGAGTCCGAGTTATTAGTATCTTCGTGGTATAAGTTAGAACCCATGGATGGCCATTCCTGAGATCCGGAAAGTCTAAACCTTATCTGTGGTATTCCGAGTAGGATCTAGGAAGGGATGGCTGTGACGAACTTCAAACTCGCGAGTGCTGGGCGTAGTGACAGACGCAAAAGGATAGTAAATCCTATTCCAGTATGATCGAGAACCTCCAGATGATTAGCCATGCCGTGACAGAGCATTTGGACCATTTTCACAAAGAGGATGGGATGTAGCCATTGACAACGGTGATGCCCTTACAGAAAGCTTTCCATGGAAAGGAGTAAGACTGATTGGATGAAGACAGCGGGAAAGCAGAGATTCAGAGGAACGAAAGCATCTCTATACGCTTATCTGAAATTCTCACCAATGAATTACATAAGTATTTCTATCTTTATTTTCTGTTTATTTATTATTATTATTCAAAAACTCCATAACCATTTGATATCCGCCTGACTGAGATTAACAAGATGACCATAGCTTGCTTCATACCAACAATCTCTGTGGGATCGACCCTTACTCACGTAAGGTTTTATTACTTGGACGACCCAGTGTACTTGCTGGTTAGTTGTGCGAAGTTGTGAAGTTATGTTTGGACCATGGTATTGTGCACCAGTTATTGGCGCCATTGCCAGGGAGAGAACGAACAACAAATTTTACAACCTCAGAGTAACAATTTCGCATACCAAGCTTTTTGCGCCGTTGCCGGGGATTGTTCGAGTTTGGACAACTGACGGTTCATCGTGTTGCTCAGATTGGGTAATTTTCTTCTTATTTTATTTTCAAAAAGTTTTCAAAAATTTTTCAAAAAAATATTTTCTTCTTTTTTTTGTTTTTCAATTAATATTCAAAAAAAATAATATAATATAAAATTATATCTTTTCAAAAATATATTTTTCTTCAGAATTTTTAAGAATGAATTCTAGTGTTTCATGATGATTTGTTGAATCCTGGCTGGCTGTAAAGCCATGTCTAAATTCTTTTAGACTGAGGCTTCAACTAATCACTTCAATGCATGTAATAGCATACTAAAGCTTAGCTGGCTAGTGAGCCATGTCTAACCCTTGGATTAGAGCTTTAGGCTAACATTGAAAGATTCCTGGAATTCTTATTAAAAATTTTGAATTTCTTATTTTCTTTTTCCTATATGTTTTTCGAAAAAAATTTAAAAGAAAATACAAAAAAATCATAAAATCATAAAAATCAAAAATATTTTGTGTTTCTTGTTTGAGTCTTGTGTCATGTTTTAAGTTTGGTGTCAATTGCATCTCCATTTGCATTTTTCGAAAAAATGCATTCATGCATTGCATTCATCATGATCTTCAAGTTGTTCTTGATAAACCTTCTTGATTGATCTTCATATTATATTGTTTTGTGTTGTATGGTGTTTTTCATATGCATTCTTGAATTCTTAGGGTCTAAATATTAAAAATTTCTAAGTTTGGTGTCTTGCATGTTTTCTTTGCATTAAAAATTTTCAAAAATAAGTTCTTGGTGTTCATCTTGACATTCATAGTGTTCTTGCATGCATTCATTGTTTGATCTAAAAATTCTCATGCATTGAGTCTTTTTCATGTTTTTCTCTTTCTTCATTAAAAATTCAAAAAGCAAAAAAAAATCTTCCCTTTTTCACTCATAAATTTTCAAAAATTTGAGTTGACTTTTTCAAAACTTTTTAAAATTTAGTTGTTTCTTATGAGTCAAATCAAATTTTCAATTTAAAAATCTTATCTTTTTCAAAATCTTTTTCAAAAATCATATCTTTTTCATTTTTCTTGTTTATTTTCGAAAATTTTAAAAATATTTTTCAAAAATCTTTTTCTTAATTTTATATAATATTTTCGAAAATATCATCAACAATTAATGTTTTGGTTCAAAAATTTCAAATTTGTTACTTACTTGTTAAGAAAGATTCAAACTTTAAGTTCTAGAATCATATCTTGTGATTTTTTGTGAATCAAGTCATTAATTGTGATTTTAAAAATCAAATCTTTTTCAAAACTAATTTCAATCATATCTTTTCAAAAATATCTTTTTATCTTATCTTTTTCAAAATCATATCTTTTTAATCATACCTTTTCATATCATATCTTTTTTAAAATATCTTTTCTAACTTCTTATCTTCTTATCTTTTCAAACTTGATTTTCAAATCTTTTTCAACTAACTAATTGACTTTTTGTTTGTTTCTTATCTTTTTCAAAACCACCTAACTACTCTTCTCTCTCTCTCATTTTCGAAAATCCCTCCCTCTTTTTCAAAATTTCATTTTAATTAACTATTTGTTTTAAATTTTAATTTTAATTTGATTTTCCCTTTAATTTTCGAAAATCATCAACTCCTTTTCAAAAATTATTTTCGAAAACTTCTCTCTCATCTTCTTCTATTTATTTAATTCCTTACTAACACTTCTCTTCATCTCATATCTCTGCTCCTATCCTCACCCTTGTGTTTGGATTATCCATTCTTCTTTACATTACATTCTTTTCTTCTTCTACTCACACAAAGGAATCTCTATATTGTGACATAGAGGATTCCATATTTTCTTTGTTATTCCCTTCTTTGTCATATGAGCAGGAGCAAGGACAAGAACACTCTTGTTGAAGTAGATCCTGAACCTGAAAGGACTCTAAAAAGGAAACTAAGAAAAGCTAAAATACAACAATCCAGAGACAACCTTACAGGAATTTTCGAACAGGAAGAGGAGATGGTAGCCGAAAATAATAATAATGCAAGGAGGATGCTTGGTGACTTTACTGCACCTAATTCCAATTTACATGGAAGAAGCATCTCCATCCCTGCCATTGGAGCAAACAATTTTGAGCTTAAGCCTCAACTAGTTTCTCTGATGCAACAAAACTGCAAGTTTCATGAACTTCCATCTGAAGATCCTTTTCAGTTCTTAACTGAATTCTTGTAGATATGTGATACTGTTAAGACTAATGGAGTAGATCCTGAAGTCTACAGGCTCATGCTTTTCCCTTTTGCTGTAAGAGACAGAGCTAGAGTGTGGTTGGACTCTCAACCCAAGGATAGCCTGAACTCTTGGGATAAGCTGGTCATGGCTTTCTTAGCCAAGTTTTTTCCTCCTCCAAAGCTGAGTAAGCTTAGAGTGGATGTTCAAACCTTCAGACAGAAAGAAGGTGAATCCCTCTATGAAGCTTGGGAGAGATACAAGCAACTGACCAAAAAGTGTCCTTCTGACATGCTTTCAGAATGGACCATCCTGGATATATTCTATGATGGTCTGTCTGAATTAGCTAAGATGTCATTGGATACTTCTACAGGTGGATCCATTCACCTAAAAAAATGCCTGCAGAAGCTCAAGAACTCATTGACATGGTTGCTAATAACCAGTTTATGTACACTTCTGAGAGGAATCCTGTAAATAATGGGACGCCTCAGAAGAAGGGAGTTCTTGAAATTGATGCTCTGAATGCCATATTGGCTCAGAACAAAATATTGACTCAACAAGTCAATATGATTTCTCAGAGTCTGAATGGAATGCAAGCTGCATCCAACAGTACTCAAGAGGCATCTTTTGAGGAAGAGGCTTATGATCCTGAGAACCCTGCAATAGCAGAGGTAAATTACATAGGTGAACCCTATGGAAACACCTATAATTCCTCATGGAGAAATCACCCAAATCTCTCATGGAAGGATCAACAAAAGCCTCAACAAGGCTTTAATAATGGTGGAAGAAACAGGTCTAGCAATAGCAAGCCTTTTCCATCATCCACTTAGCAACAGACAGAGAACTCTGAGCAAAATACCTCTAATTTAACAAATTTAGTCTCTGATCTATCTAAGGCCACTCTGAGTTTCATGAATGAAACAAGGTCCTCCATTAAAAATTTGGAGGCACAAATGAGCCAGCTGAGTAAGAAGATCACTGAAACCCCTCCTAGTGCTCTCCCAAGCAATACAGAAGAAAATCCAAAAGGAGAGTGCAAGGCCATTGATATAACCATCATGGCCGAATCCAAGGAGGAAGGGGAGGACGTGAATCCCAAGGAGGAAGACCTCCTGGGACGTCCAGTGATCAACAAGGAGTTTCCCTTTGAGGAACCAAAGGATTCTGAGGCTCATCTAGAGACCATAGAGATTCCATTAAACCTCCTTACGCCCTTCATGAGCTCTGATGAGTATTCTTCTTCTGAAGAGAATGAGGATGTTACTAAAGAGCAAGTTGCTAAGTTCCTTGGTGCAATCATGAAGCTGAATGCCAATTTATTTGGTATTGAGACTTGGGGAGATGAACCTCCCCTGTTCACCAATGAACTAAATGAATTGGATCAACTGAGATTGCCTCAGAAGAAACAGGATCCTGGAAAGTTCCTAATACCTTGTACCATAAGCACCATGACCTTTGAGAAGGCTCTATGTGACCTTGGGTCAGGAATAAACCTCATGCCGCTCTCTGTAATGGAGAAACTGGGAATCTTTGAGGTGTAAGCTGCTAGAATCTCATTAGAGATGGCAGATAATTCAAGAAAAGAGGCTTATGGACAGGTAGAGGACGTGTTAGTAAAGATTGAAGGCCTTTACATCCCTGCTGATTTCATAATCCTGGATACTGGGAAGGATGAGGATGAATCCATCATTCTTGGAAGACCCTTCCTAGCCACAGCAAGAGCTGCAATTGATGTAGACAGAGGTGAACTAGTCCTTCAATTGAATGAGGACTCCCTTGTGTTTAAAACTCAAGGACATCCTTCTGTAAACATGGAAAAGAGGCACAGTAAGCTTCTCTCAGTACAGAGTCAACTAAAGCCCCCACAGTCAAACTCTAAGTTTGGTGTTGGGAGGCCTCAGCCAAACTCTAAGTTTGGTGTTGGGGAGTCTCAACAATGCTCTGAACATCTGTGAGGCTCCATGAGAGCCCACTGTCAAGCTATTGACATTAAAGAAGTGCTTGTTGGGAGGCAACCCAATTTTTATTTATCTAATTTTATTTTTATTTTTGTTGTTCTTTCATGTTTTATTAGGTTCATGATCATGTGGAGTCACAAAATAAATAGAAAAATCAAAAATAGAATAAAAAACAGCAGAAGAAAAATCACACCCTGGAGGAAGGGCTTACTGGAGTTTAAACGCCAGTAAGAAGCATCTGGCTGGCGTTCAACGCCAGAACAGAGCATGGATCTGGCGTTGAACGCCCAAAACAAGCAGCATCCTGGCGTTCAGACGCCAGAAAAGCACACTGAAGAAAGCTGGCACTGAACGCCAGAAACAAGCATAGAACTGGCGTTCAACGCCAGAAACATGCTGCATCTGGGCGCTGAACGCCCAGAACAAGCACCAATTCGGCGTCTAAACGCCAGAATTGCATGCAAAGGCATTTTACATGCCTAATTGGTGCAGGGATGCAATTCCTTGACACCTCAGGATCTGTGGACCCCACAGGATCCCCACCTACCTCCACTCATACTCTTCCCTCTTCTCAATGTTCATCCTCTCTTCCCAATAAACACCATTCCCCAAAACCCTTCACCAATCACCTCAAGCTCTCTTCCCTATTACCTATTCACCACTCACATCCACCCACTCTTCCCCATAAATCTACTTCATACACCCCACCTACCTTCAAAATTCAAAATCACTTTCCCACCCAAACCCACCCTAAATGGCTGAACCTAACCCCTCTCCCTTCACTATATAAACCCCTCCATTCTTCTTCAATTTCACACAACACAACCCCCTCCTCCTCTTCTTGGCCGAAACACATCTCTCTCTCCCTCTCCTCCATTTCTTCTTCTTCTTCATCTATTCTTTCTTTTCTTGCTCGAGGGCGAGCAATATTCTAAGTTTGGTGTGGTAAAAGCATAAAGCTTTTTGTTTTTCCATTACCATGGCACCTAAGACTGGAGAATCCTCTAGAAAAGGGAAAGGAAAGACAAAAGCTTCCACCTCCGAGTCATAGGAGATGGAAAGATTCATCTCCAAAGCCCATCAAGACCACTTCTATGATGTTGTGGCCAAGAAGAAGGTGATCCCCGAGGTCCCTTTCAAACTCAAGAGAAATGAGTATCCGGAAATCTGACATGAAATCAAGAAGAGGTTGGGAAGTTCTAACAAAACCCATCCAACAAGTCGGAATTCTAATGATTCAAGAGTTCTATGCGAATGCATCGATCACTAGGAACCATGATCAAAGTAAGAACCCGAACCCAAAGAATTATCTCACCATGGTTCGGGGGAAATACTTAGATTTTAGTCCGGAGAATGTGAGGTTGGCGTTTAACTTGCCTATGATGCAAGGAGATGCACGCCCCTACACTAGAAGGGTCAACTTTGATCAAAGGTTGGACCAAGTTGATGCACGGAAAACTTGTCTCTCAATAAATCTCCCTTCGGCAAGTGTACCGAAGTTGTCGTCAAGTAAAAACTCACAATAGAGTGAGGTCGAATCCCACAGGGATTGATTGATCAAGCAACTTTAATTAGAAGAATGTTCTAGTTGAGCGAATCCAGAATTTGGGTTGAGAGTTGCAGAAAATAAGATGGCGGAATGTAAATAACAGAAAAGTAAATGCTAGAATTAAAGGACTGGAAGTAAATGACTGAAAATAAATTGCAGAATTGTAAATGGGAATGGGGGATTTGCTCATAAAAGTAAATCGCAGAAATTAAAGAGAATGGGTGAGATTAGAGATGGGGAGTTCATTGGGCTTAGGAGATGTTGCAATTCTCCGGATCAAGTTCATTTTCATCTCTTCCTCAATCAATGCACTCATTGATCTCCTTGGCAATCTTAAGTGATTGAATTACAATTCCTTGCAATTCAATCTCTCAAATCTTGATCAATAGCCAATTCCTTGGTCAATTGCTCATGAGAAGAGATGAAGTATGGTCACTGATTATACCACATGCATTTCCCAAACCAAGTATTGAGAGGGTTACAGTCACATACCCATCCAAACCCAATTTGGTCCAGCATGAGAAAGCATTTCTAGCTTGATCTCTTCATTCCTCTTCCAAGGTTCAAAAGAGATCCAAGTTTGAATAGCTTCTCTTCTAAGATAACTACTCAATTGGATGAAGATCGAAAGCTTTCAAGTAAAATCAAGAGGAAAGATAGAAGAAGAACAATGAAAATTAGTATTGATCCATCAAATTACAACAGAGCTCCCTAACCCAATGAAAGGGGTTTAGTTGTTCATAGCTCTTGAAAATGAAAACAAAGATGGAGAATACATCATAAAACTAGAAATTGCAAAGAAAGTAAATACAGAGAGTGGTTCTTCAGCCTCCAGAACTATTTTACAATTCAAAGCTACTCCTATATATACTACTCTTCTCAGCTTCTAGTTCACTCTTCAAGTCTTGGGCCTTTGGATCTTGAGTTTGAAGCAGTTCCTTTCTTTAATTGGGCTTGGCTTTACTTGCAGAGAGAAAGTGCGGAGTGGGCAGAGACTTAAGCTCAGGGCGTAAGGAGTGTTAATCATTTAGTGAAAGTCCAAGTTCGGGAACGTTAGTGACACTTAACATTGTCACTAACGTTCAAATGCACCCTTTTTGCCTTACGTTAAAACCCACGTTAGCTAGGTTAACGTGGCTTTTAACGTTGCCTTATCAATCTTCGAGAACGTTAGTGACACTCAACATTGTCACTAACGTTCCAGTGTGCCCCTTCTTGCTTCACGTTAAAGCTCACATTAACTAGGTTAACGTGGCTTCTAACGTGGCCTTTGCCATCCTTCGAGAACGTTAGTGACATTCAACATTGTCACTAACATTTCAATGTGCCCCTAGGTCTCACGTTAGAGTCCACGTTAACTAGGTTAACGTGGCTTCTAACGTGGCCATCTTTTAGCCATCCCAACGTTAGTGACAATGTTGAGTGTCACTAACGTTGGCTCATCCTTCATTTCTCATCGTTAGCTTCCACATTAACCAAGTTAACGTGGAAGTTAACGTGACTCTTGGGGGTTGTGTGGTTGCTTCAACGTTAGTGACAATGTTGAGTGTCACTAACGTTGTCGACAACTCTTCATCCTCTACGTTAGTTCCCACGTTAACCAAGTTAACGTGGGAGTTAACGTGGTACTTAGCACCATAGGCCAACGTTAGTGACAATGTTGAGTGTCACTAATGTTGGCTTCTCTCCCTCCCCCTTAACGTTAGAGGCCACGTTAACTAGGTTAATGTGGCTTCTAACGTGGCAACTTATGAGTAAGTGCCAACGTTAGTGACAATGTTGAGTGTCACTAACGTTGGCTCAACTTCTTTTCTTCACGTTAGAGTTCACGTTAGCTTGATTAACGTGACTCTCTAACGTGGGCATTGATGGCTTTTTGAGAGTGTTATTGGCAATCACTTTTCTCATTAATCTTTGCAAGTTACCTCCCATTTTCTTGCTCCTTTTTGGTCCTGAAATCAAGCAACAAAGTGCATCAAAGCTCTAGTCCAAATCATGAGTGATGCAACATAATATTTGTCACTAAACTTATGCAAAATCCTCATGAAATCATGTAAAATGCACAATGTATGCTTGAGTCAAGGCATAAGTGAATATTTACCCAAAACTAACTTATTTCCTAAAGAAATGCATGAAACTAACCTAAAAACAGTAAAGAAAAAGGTCAGTGAAACTGGCCAAAATGCCCTGGCATCACAACACCAAACTTAAAGCTTGCTTGTCCTTAAGCAAGTACTGGAACAAGAGAATGATGAAATGAATATCCAGAGGAATGAATCATCCTTGTGGAAGTCATATTACTGATTTTATGGTGGTTTCATGCATAGCAACTTAGGTTCATTCCATTACTGGCTTTCAGACCTTTATCCTGTCCCAAAACACCCACTTTGTTCATATCCCATGAGACTTTTATTCATTGATCCTTTTATTGTTATTACAAGGGTTGTTTGTGTTATTTAGGCTAGGTGCTCTGTAAGGGTGCAACTCTTTAAGATAAGCTTTCAGCCAACACTCCCGAACCAGTTGGTTCAAGGTGCTAGGTGTTGAGACACCCCTAAGGACTTACTCTCTCAAGCCTATCCCCCATACATACACACTACAGGCATTTAGTTTGTTTATTTTCTTTTCTTGAGACTTTGGTGTCCAGCACCTCTTTGGGTTACTAAGTGTTCTGTAATGAAGGTTACTCTTGATAGTGGACTTTCAGCTGATGATCCCGAGTTAGTTAACCCAAGTTACCAAGTGATAAGGCACCCCTAAGAGCTTATTCATCCAAGTAGATCCCTCACACAGAAGCACCACAGACACTTGCCTCAAGCTTAAAACCATTGATGCCTAGCCTTATTGCTTACTCTTTTTTTTTTGTTTTTCACTTCCATTGTTCTTTCCCTCTTCTCTTCTTAGGATCTTGTTATTAACTTAGTCTCATGAGTGTATCCAAAGCAAAGTATTCAGGATAGATAGTTGTCTTCCTAGCCTTGTGGTTGAACCAACTTAGTTAACTTATGACTACCCCAAAGATTCATGAATGTACTTCCACAATATAAACTCCACTCTGGTCTTTTACAAACATAAACATTCTCTTCTTCATTTGATAAAAAAGGGACAAGCTTACAAGTAAATAAGGGAATGATACAGTGACATAAAGACCAGTGCACATAGACTTATTCAGAAGGAAAACTTAAAAAAAACAGAATTTTAAAAAGAGTTCAACTGCAAGTAACTACAAATCAAAAGTGCAATTCGGACCTCCAACTTTCAACAATTCTAAGTACAATGGAATCAGGTAACAATACAACCTTCGAGTGGTGATCTCTGGTCCCCCTCTCTCTTTGTCATCCTCCTAGTTTTTGTTGCCTCGCTTCTTTGGGTGAAAGTGCACCATTTCCTTATAAGATTCCTACAAGGTCACTGGAAGTTGCTTGTTCCCAAAGCACTTGAGACATAGTTAGCTTATATGTATGCTTGTGCCTCTTGAACTCAGTTTGGTGTGTGAACACCAAACTTAGTTCTTTGCCCAGTACACAATATTGCATATATGCAGAGACCCTCATATCTTATTATCAACAAAGCAATGATCACCTATAGTCTAACTACACCTAAGTGGTTTCTCTTGGTTGGATGGAGCTAGCAATGTTCTTTTGGGAGTGGGATGTAATTCTAACCAATGTCCTTTAGTGGAACACCAAACTTAGAATTACACCATCACTCTTGGATTGTTCTGGTATGGAACACCAAACTTAGCTCCTTTCAATACAGGGAAAACCACTTGTGACTTTTATTGAAATAATGATGAAATTGAAACTACCTGAGGTTGGGTTGCCTCCCAACAGAGTGCTCTTTTATTGTCACTAGCTCGACGAGTTCTTAATTATTTGAGATGGTACTTTACTCTGGGGTCTTCCCCCATGTTGCCCAGATAATGCTTGAGTCTTTGTCCATTCACTGTAAAAGTCCTCTTTGAACCTTCATCCATGATTTCGATATGGCCATATGGTGACACTTTTGTAACCAAGAAAGGTCTGGACCACCTTGACTTGAGTTTCCCTGGAAACAGCCTTAATTTAGAATTGTAAAGGAGTACTTGCTGCCCTTTTTCGAAACTCCTGGGTGCCAAGTGCATGTCATGTTTTCTTTTTGCCTTCTCTTTATACATCTTAGTATTTTCATAGGCTTGTGACCTGAATTCCTCCATCTCTTGCAGCTGCAAGATTCTTTTTGCACCAGCATCAATGCTGTCAAAATCTAGTATCTTGATAGCCCAAAGAGCTTTATGTTCCAGCTCCAGTGGTAAATGACAAGCTTTCCCATAGACTAATTGATATGGAGACATTCAAGTGGGGTTTTGAATGCTGTTCTGTATGCCCACAGAGCATCATCCAACTTCTTCGACCAATCCTTTCTAGATGCGCCCACAGTCTTTTCCAGGATCCTCTTCAGCTCTCTGTTGGATATCTTAGTTTGTCCACTTGTTTGAGGATGGTAAGGTGTGGCTACTTTGTGTTTTACCCCATATCGTAAGAGGAGAGCTTCCAGTGGTTTGTTACAAAAGTGGCTCCCTCCATCACTGATGAGGGCTCTTGGGACTCCAAACCGGCTAAAGATATTCTTCTTGAGGAAGTTCATGACTACCTTGTTATCATTAGTTGGGGTTGCAATAGTCTCTACCCACTTGGAAACATAATCTACTGCTACCAGGATGTAATTGTTTGCATATGAGGTTGGGAATGGTCCCATGAAATCAATTCCCTACACATCAAACAGTTCAAGTTCCAAGATGAAATTTTGTGGCATGGCGTTTCTTTTGGGCAGGTTTCCAGATCTTTGGCATTCATTGTAACTTTTTACTAGCTCTTTGGCATCCTTGAAAAGAGTGGGCCAAAAGAATCCGCTTTGTAACACCTTTGCTGCAGTTTTGTCCCCTCCAAAGTGCCCGCCATAGCATGAACCGTGGCAGTTCCACAAGACTTCTCTCCCTTCCTCTTCCGAGACACATCTTCTAAGAATTCCATCTGAACATTTCTTGAAGAGATATGGCTCGTCCCAGACAAAGTATTTTGCATCATTCATGAGCTTCCTCTTTTGATGCTTATTGATCCCTGGGGGTAATGCTCCAGTTGCCTTGAAATTTGCAATATCTGCGAACCATGGTGCTTTATGAACTGTCATCAACTGCTCATCAGGGAAGAGCTCGTTAACACTTGTATCATTTTTTCCACCTTGATCATGAGGGATTCTAGATAAGTGATCTGCCACCTTGTTCTCCACTCCCTTCTTGTCTCTGATTTCAATATCGAATTCCTGCAACAGTAAGATCCACCTTATTAGTCTTGGCTTCGATTCTTGCTTGGCAAACAAATATTTAAGTGCTGTGTGATCTGTAAAAACGATCACTTTAGCACCAATGAGGTATGATCTAAATTTGTCAAATGCAAAAACTATTGCTAGCAATTCCTTTTCAGTAGTGGTATAATTTCTTTGAGTTTCATTAAGGACTTTGCTAGCATAGTATATCACACGAACTAGGTTATCTTTCCTTTATCCTAACACTGCCCCAACTGCAAAATCAGATGTATCGCACATCAATTCAAATGGTAAGTTCCAATCAGGTGGGGAAATGATAGGAGCAGAGGATAACCTCTTTTTCAAATGTGTAAATGCTAGCATGCAGGTTTCATCAAAGATGAATGGTGTATCAGACACAAGGAGATTGCTTAAGGGCTTGGCTATCTTTGAAAAATCTTTAATAAATCTTCTGTAAAAACCAGCATGCCCTCAAAAACTTCTAATTGCCTTGACATCACTGGGTGGGGGTAGTTTTTCAATAAGTTCCACCTTAGCTCTATCAACCTCAATGCCTTGGCGAGAGACTTTGTGACCAAGGACTATTCCCCCTGTCACCATGAAGTGGCATTTTTCCCAGTTCAAGACCAAATTGGTCTCTTGGCACCTTTTCAATACCAAGGCGAGGTGATGTAGGCAACTAGGAAAAGAATCTCCGAATACCGAGAAATCATCCATAAAAACTTCAATGAATTTTTCTATCATATCTGAAAAGATAGAAATCATGCAGCGTTGGAAAGTTGCAGGGGCATTACACAACCCAAATGGCATGCGCCTATAGGCAAACACTCCATACGGACAGGTAAATGAGGTTTTCTCTTGGTCTTTTGGATCAACCACTATTTGGTTGTATCCTGAATAACCGTCGAAAAAACACTAATAAGCGTGCCCTGCAAGTCTTTCCAACATCTGATCCATGAATGGAAGGGGAAAATGGTCCTTTCGTGTAGCCTCATTGAGCTTCCTGTAGTCTATGCACATCCGCCATCCTGTGACGGTCCTTGTAGGTATGAGCTCGTTCTTCTCATTGGTAACCACAATGATCCCTCCCTTCTTCGGTACGACATGTATGGGGCTAACCCAAGGGCTGTCCGAAATTGGGTATATGACTCCTCCTTGCCAAAGCTTCATAACCTCTTTCTGTACCACTTCCTTCATGATTGGGTTCAGCCTTCTTTGGGATTGAATGGATGGCTTGGCTTCATCTTCCAACAGTATTTTATGCATGCATATGGCTGAACTGATTCCCTTCAAGTCAGCAAGGGTCCATCCAATGGCATCCTTATGCTCCCGCAGCACCTTGAGTAGCTCGTCCTCTTGATCTTGACTGAGGGATGAATTTATGATCACTGGGTAGTTTTTACTTTCTCCTAGATATGCATATTTGAGAGTGGGTGGCAATGCTTTGAGTTCAAGTTTGGGTGCTTCTGATTTTTTGCTCCCTTCCTTTGGTGCATCTGGTATATGTGTTTCTATTGTAGCTACCTCTTCACATGATTCAGGTTCTTCCTCCACCAATCTCTCGTTCTCTTCAGGTTCATCTTCTTCAAAATTCTCCTGCATTTCATCCTCAAGTGCATCTAACCTCATGCATTCCCCCAATTGTTCCGGTGGATAACTCATGGCCTTGAACACATTGAATGTCATCTTTTCATTGTGTAATCTAAGGGTGAGGTCACCCTTTTGAACATCAATGACAGCTCCGGCAGTAGCCAAGAATGGCCTTCCCAAAATGATGGAGGTTTTGGCGTCTTCCTGCATGTCCAGCACCACAAAATCTGCTGGGAATATGAAATCTCCTACTTTTACTAGCAAATCCTCCACTATCCCGTGAGGGAATTTGAACGATCGGTCTGCCAGTTGTAGAGCCATTTTTGTTGGTTTAGCCTCCTCAATTTTCATCTTTCTCATCATAGCTACTGACATCAAATTGATGCTGGCCCCTAAGTTACAAAGAGCCTTTTCTACTGTGATTTCTCCTATAATGCAAGGGATCTGAAAACTCCCAGGATCCTTCAGTTTCTGAGGTAGTTTATGCTGAATGATAGCACTGCACTCTTCAGTTAGTATCACAGTCTCATTGTTCTTCCAGCTTCTTTTCTTAGTCATTAGCTCCTTCAAAAACTTGGCATAAAGTGGCATTTGTTCTATGGCTTCAGCAAATGGTATGTTGATTTGTAGCTTCTTGAAGATTTCCAAAAATCTCAAGAACTGGTTGTCATCTTCCTTTTTCTTCAATAGCTGGGGGTATGGAGCTCTTGAGATGTTGAGTTGGGGTATCTTTTTCTCTTTCTGCAAACTTGGCGTGGGGGGTTGTATTCCATCTTGCTCCTCTTCCTTTTCAATTGAGCTTTCTTCTAGTGGTTTTTTGGGATGTTCCTTCAGTTCCTTCCCACTCCTAAGTGTGATAGCTTGACACTTCTCCCTTTTGCTTGAATGGGTATCATAGCAAAAATTGTGGTTCGGAAGCTGCTTAAAAAGATAGCTGATTTGTGTCTCCAGTTTTGTGATGGCAGCATTTTGATTCTGCATGTTTGACTGCACTTCCTCTCTGAATGCTTTACTGTCTTGAATGTCTCTGCATATTCCTTCAATGAATGTTTCAATCTTAGAGAGCTTATCATCAATTGATGAGTGGTTCGGAGCAGATGTGCTGTTTTGGTTTTGATATTGCTCACTTCCCCACCCAAAGTTCGGATGATTTCTCCATCCAGGGTTGTAAGTCTTGGAGTATGGATCATAGTTTTCCGTTGGTGAATTCCCAATGTAGTTGGCTTGCTCCTGACTCCCTTCTGCTTCTTGGTTTACTCCTTCTTGTGTTGTTGATGAAGTGGAGATTGCTGCTACTTGGTTCATCTCCATCTTCTTGGTGAGGTCAGCCAGCTGTTGGGTAATGAACTTGTTTTGGGCCAACAGAGCATCTACATTGTTTAGCTCCATCACTCCTCTTGTGTTCCCTCTTTCGGAAGCATAGAAGTAGTCGTTTTCTGCTACTATTTCAATAACATCTATGGCTTCCTCAATGGTCTTCTTCTTGTTCAAGGACCCTCCAGATGAATGGTCTACTGCCTTCTTTGACTCATAAGAGAGCCCTTCATAGAAAATGTGCAGCTGGACCCATTCGTTGAACATGTCAGGTGGACACCTCCTTGTTAAGTCTTTGAACCTCTCTCATGCTTCATACAGAGTCTCACCATCCTGTTGCCTGAAGGTTTGAACCTCAGCTTTCAGCCTATTGATTCGTTGAGGAGGGTAGAATCTTGCTAAGAATTTGTTCACCATATCCTCCCAAGTTGTCAAGCTCTCCCTTGGGAAGGATTCCAGCCATTTGGCTGCCTTGTCTCTGAGTGAGAAAGGAAATAAGAGCAATCTATAGGCGTCAGGATGAACACCATTAGATTTCACTGTGTCACATATTCTCAGGAAGGTGGTCAAATGTTGGTTGAGATCTTCTTGAACACCTCCTCCAAATGAACAGTTGTTCTGAACAAGGGTGATGAGCTGTGGTTTAAGTTCAAAGTTGTTGGCATGGATTGTTGGCTTTTGGATGCTACTTCCACAATTGCCTGGGTTTGGATTAATGTAAGAGCCCAAAATTCTTCTATCCTCCCCAGCATGATTTGCTCCACCTCCTCTGCCATGGTTGTGAGTCTCTTCTTCATGATGATTTTCCAAGTTTTCTTCCATGTTTGGTTCAAAGTATTCCTCAAACTGTTCCTCCTCTTCTTCAGCACCAACTACTCGTTTTCCTCTTGCCTCCCTCCTTAGTCTAAGGAAGGTTCTCTCTGGTTCAGAATCAAAGGAAGTTGAAGCCCCGCTTCTTCTCCCTATCATACAACCAACAAGTACAAGCAGAGAAGATAGGTGCAGACAGTATTTATGTCAGAATTGATGTTAGTTGTGGGTGATGCAATATATCAAACAGTTAGTGGGTTAGCAAACAGAATTGAAAAAAACAAAAAAAAAACAAAAGAGTAGATGGAAAAGGGAAGAAGTTTAACTAAAACAAAAAGTAATTCACTCGAACAGAAAATGAAATACACAAAATAAAATGCTCAATCTAGTGATCTTCCAATCTAATCATTGTTGATGCACAATCAATCCCCGGCAACGGCGCCATAAACTTGATGCACGAAAAACTTGTCTCTCAACAAATCTCCCTTCGGCAAGTGTACCGAAGTTGTCGTCAAGTAAAAACTCACAATAGAGTGAGGTCGAATCCCACAGGGATTGATTGATCAAGCAACTTTAATTAGAAGAATGTTCTAGTTGAGCAAATCCAGAATTTGGGTTGAGAGTTGTAGAAAATAAGATGGCGGAATGTAAATAACAGAAAAGTAAATGCTAGAATTAAAGGACTGGAAGTAAATGACTGAAAATAAATTGCAGAATTGTAAATGGAAATGGGGGATTTGCTCATAAAAGTAAATCGCAGAAATTAAAGAGAATGGGTGAGATTAGAGATGGGGAGTTCATTGGGCTTAGGAGATGTTGCAATTCTCCGGATCAAGCTCATTTTCATCTCTTCAAAAATGGAGAAAACCTTCCTACCCTGGACGATACAAAAAGAAAGCCAAGCTAGATTTTTTGAACCAAAGTGCTTGGTCAGAACAAAAAGGTAAAAGAAAATCTTGAGGAAAGGTCAAACATCAAGCTCCCGACATAGAAGTTAGTATACTTTGAGAAAGGCCCAAGAATTAAGATGAAGTTGGGAAGGAGCAATACTGCAAGTCCAAAGGACATTACTCTGAAAGTCGGAAAAGGGATGCCTGACGTCTAGCTTAGTGAAAAAACAATCATACGCGTAAAAGAAGGGGCGTTCCGACTTATCTAATGGGAGAAAACACACCCTCTCCTTAGGATCAGCCATAACTATCTTATAATTTCTCTCATCATCCCGACTTTCACACAACTTATGGTGCCTACGGAAGGTTTTAGCATACTCTCTATCAACCACAGGAGCAGGAGTAAAGACAGTAGTATCTATCCAAGTTAAAAGAAAAAAGGGGACTTTTGTTGACATATCGTGAATAACAGATCGAGACATAAAGCTATACCTACAAATACAATAAACAAAGAAGCCGTCACAAAACAAACTCGGACACCAAACAAAACAAGTTGGGTTCTCAACAAATAGTTTGATAAATACGATTTCAAAAGGTTTTTTTTTCGCAATCAAATTTAAGGAATAGAAATGGCGTCACTCTTGAACTAGCAACAACAATGCCATTTGGGGACAACACGATTATAGTCCACAACAACAACCAGCAACAATTTTTTAAGAAATTTCAAGACACAACTAATAGGGAAAATTTTATCCGCATAACTACTAGCAAGTATACCGGGTCGTATCAAGTAATAAAACTCACAAGAGTGAGGTCAATCCCACGAGGATTAAAGGATTAAGCAAGTAATAGTTGATTGATTATTCTAGTTAGACGGTTCAATTTTTAGTGATGAGCAACAGGAAATGTAAATGACTTGAAATTAAAAGAAAGCAATAAAGTACAAGAAAGTAAAGTGCTGGAAAGTAAATGACAGAAAGATAAAATACTAGAAGTAAAAATAAAAAGAGCATTGGGATCAAGAGATATTGAATTCTCCGGATCATCATATTCTCATCTCTTCCTCAATCATGCAACTCATTGACCTCTTAACAATCATGAGTGATTAGATCCTAATCCTTTGGTAATCCAATCTCTTTATTCTTGATCAATAGCCAATTCCATGGCTTATTTGCTCATGAAAAGAGATGAGACTTGGTCCCTGATTATACCACACACTTTTCTAGACCCAAATAATGGATAGATTAAATGTTACAGTATCCCATCCATACCCAAATCTTCTCAAGTGTGAGAAGGATTTTCAAGCATGATTCTATGATTCCTTTTCCAAGGATCACATAGAACCCAATTACATTCAATCTCTTTCCTGAGATAATTGAATTCTTAAATGAAGAACGAAAATACTTCCAGTAAATCAGAGAGATGAAGAGAAGAAGAAGAATCAAAATAAATCAACCCATCAAAGTACAATAGAGCTCTCTTTTTCAATGGAAAGAGTTAGTGATTTATAACTAAAATATTTACAAAAGTGGGTATGAAAGGAAGTGGAGGAGAAGAAAAGTGTGGGTGAGAAGAGAAGAGTCTGAAGACTCCTCCCGAAATTGTGTCCAGCCAATGGTCCTCCCCCTTTATGATGAACTAAAACCTTTTTATAAAATTCAAATTCATTTGATAAACATTCCAAACATTGGAATTTAATTTAATTTTATAGTTTTACTAATTCATTCCAAACACTAGAAATCAATTCTATTCTATACCATCAAAAGTTTTCAAACAGGCTATAATCTATATATGAGAACAAAAAACCAAATCCACAGAAGTTAGGTCACGACAAAAAAATAAATGAAATCAGGAAAAAAATTTGACTACAATTAACCTAGGTCACAAAAGCTACAACGATGACATGGTGGTGGTTGATCTCGATAGCAATAGATCAGAGACTATAACTGGGTTCTTCAAAAGTTGTCCTATGTAAGAGAAAATGAGGAGATTGTAACAACCCTAGTTTTTGGAAATCAAATAATTAATTATTTGTAATTTATTTTATTTGTTGATAATTTTATTTTAAAAAAATTATTTATTAAAGGTAATTAAATGGAGTTTCATCATAATTGGAGTTCAAGTTAATTAATATTTATATACAATTTTTATTATAATTGGTAATTTTATAATTTGAAATTAAAATTTCGGTGATAGAAAAATAATTAAAAGTTATATCATTTAATTTGAATAATTAATATTGAGTTTAAACTATATTTTATAAAAATATTATTAATATGTTTATTTTACAATTTAAATTAGAAATAATTAATTGAACTTAGTAATATAATGATAAATAATGTTTTTAAATATTTTTAATAGAGTATATTTGGTTTTAAAATTACTCTAGTCTCTAATTTTATTAAAATATCTATTCATATCTATCCATATTCTTTTATAAAATCCCTAATACCTAAACCTAAATTCTCAAATTGAATCAGAAAGCTAATTCCTAAATTAAAAAACCCTAACCCTAAACCCTTTTGCCTCAGCCGCACCCCCACCCATCTTTTACCTTCTTCAGCGTAACACACTCAGTCCCACTCAAACTCACACACGGACAAGAGAGGGAGAAGGAGAAGAGGACGGCGCTGGCGGGTTGGGTGCCGCCGTCGCTGTCGTTGCCACGTCTGAGGGAGAAAGAGATCAACAGAGAGTGCAGTTGCTGAACCCAGGATCGCTGCTGCTGAGGGCTTTGTCGCCGCCGTTCATGGAGCTTCGAGTAGCGCCGCTGTGCCTTCGTCGCGCCTCCATCGCCGTTTAAGTCGGACCATTGCGAAAGGAACCAGAGGAGGGAGACGAGCCCGAGCCAAGAGCAGGAGGAAGAAGACGTCGCTGTGCCTCCCGTCGCCGTCGCTGTTCGTGCTCCGTCGTCGCTGCCGTTCCGTGGAGTCGCGTCACCGACGAAGAATAGAGAGAGACGCACGCAGAAGAGAAGCTCGCGACCAACCTTGTCACCGTCAGCGCTGCGGGTTGCCGTCGCCATCCTCGCAAGCTGCCACCGCGTTGCCGTTACTGAGCTGCAGCGCCGCCATTGTCACACTCTGCTGCTGCCGTGTCTCACCAAGCCGCCGCTGGAGGAGGAAGGCTCGCCAGTTCTGCCTCTGCTTCTTATTCCTAAAATCTGACAAGAACGCCACTGCCCTGCTGGAGTTGCTGTTGAACCGTTAGAACCGCTACTATTTTGTGGTTACCGTAAGTTACATTGCCGCCGTTACTGGAGGTAGTTGTTGGCCCTGTTTGGAGATTGCTGCTACCACTGGAATCCCAAACCGGAAAGGAGAGGAGGCCGTTTAACCTAGTCACTGTCGCTGCCATGGAAACAGGTGCTGGAAACTGCCAACAGAGCAATTGCGTTTAGTGATTTATGCGAGTTTCAACACTGAGGTAGGAGATTTATTTTTAAAGTTAAAACGTTTTTAATTTTAGAATGCCTATAAAGTTATTCGGATAATTGCAAATAGTTAATAATGATTAAGGGTTGATTAATTGACGTGAATTGTTTGAAGTATGTTTGAGAATAGTTAGTTAGAGTGATTATTCTGATTTATTATTAGAATTGAATGTGGTTGTGATTACGCTGAATTGTAATTGAAATTAGATGTGGTTGTGCATTGTATTTCGAATTATTGATTTTGGCGATGAATTGGCTGAGATTCTGATCCTGAATGAATTACTTTGAATTGTTTGATATTGAATTAAAAATTTAATATATTGGAATTGGTTGAAATATAGCTACAAATGGTGATTCATTTAATGTTACTTATTAAATTGAAACATGAGTTAATTATTGAATGAAATGTATTTGAGAGAAGTCAGTTGTGGTGATTATTCTGAGTTATGTTTGAAGTTGGATGCGGATGTGAATTGAATTTGGGTTATGGTTGTGATATTGACTGACTTCGTTATCGCGAGTAATTAACTTATGAGATTTACTTTGGTTTGAGGCTGTGATTGTTATTGGTTTTCTGATTATTTTAGAATTGCTGGAAATTCCGATTTTAGTCGATTGTGTCAAGTTGGTTATTATTGTTGATTTAAGTTTAACTAGAGTTAATTTTGAGGACGGTTAAAGGATTGACGGTTGACTACTGAACTATTTTCTTGAAGCATGATCTTTAGAATAAAATGGTAACTTTGCTAATAACTAAATAACTTTAAAAATAACTAGAAATATGAAAGGATGGTGTTTGGAATATTAGTTATGAATTCTTGAAGCTGGATTGATTTACTTTTAAAGAATGGTTTATGAAAATTCTGATTTTAATTGATGAAAAGATGTTAGTTCTTAAACTAAATTATGATGAGATAATTATTGAGAATCTGTTATGATAGTTGCTGATAAACGGATGGAGAATTGATTGAGTTTAATTTGAAAGGATTCTATGACTTATGAATTTAGTTATGAATTGATGAGATGAAAATTGGATTGTTGGATTATGTAAGAATTGCGAATTATGGATTTTCTGATTGCTTGAGAATCTTGTATTTGATAATTGTTGAGAAAGGATTGTTGAATTGTTGAGAAAGAGGGAACCCGTAAGGGTGGCTAAGTCCGAGTTTTAGGGGAGGTACTGCCGAAATTTTATAAAAATCTGAGGTTTTATTTGAGAAGTTATTTTAGAAGATTTGGATTTGGAAAATGATTATTTAAGTTTTATTTAGTTAAGGAAAGAATTATTCTATTTTGAATTCGATTTACCAAAGAAAGGTTTATGTTTCAAAATTAAATTATTTAAGAAAGAAACTATGTTTTGAGATTGATTCAATATGAAAAGAATTATGTTTTAAGCTTGATATAAAGGATTACTTTTTAGAAGTTTGACGAATTTCTAATATTTGAATTTGAATAGTAAAGAGAGAGATGATTTTTGAGTCTTTGGGAAGTTAGTAAACTTGGAAGAGTTTTATTTGATTAATTTTAATGAGAGGATTATATTTCAAAAAGCATTTAGTGAATTTACTTAAGTCTTTTGAAGAGGGTTAAACTAAAAAAATAGTTCTAAAGTTAGTTTTGAATTAAGATTGCTAAAGTAGAGATTATGAAATGATTTAATGGTTAAGATTTTTATGAGCGAATGCCTGAGGGAAATTAAGAAAAGGGTTAATGGAAAAATGTAAAAGGACAGAGAAGAGAATAATTAGAGCAGAATAAAGAGATAAAGAGAAGACAATAATCAGAGCAGAGTAAAGAAAAGAGAAAAGAGTAATATGATAAAGAGTTACTAAACAATAGTGTGAAACTGATAATTGGTTAAATTCGGGAAGTACCCACAAACTGAATGATCATTGATCTCGGGGAAACCTATAAATTGTTATTTGTTTTAAATGCAGAAAAAACCCACGAATTGATAATCATTGATTACGGGAATAACCCACTAACGGTTATATGTTGATCTCGGGTATATCCCACGAACTGAAGATCGTTGTTTGCTGTGTATTGGTCTCGGGTATAACCCACAAATTGAGGATCATTGTATTGGTGTGTATTGATCTCGGGTATAACCCACGAACTGAGGATCATTGTGTTGTGTATTGATTTTGGGAAAACCCACGAACTGAAGATCTCTATTTTGTTGAATGTTGATCTCGGGGAAAACCCACGAACTGAAGATCTCTGTTTTGATTGTGTGTTGATCTCGGGGACGCCCACAAACTGAGGATCACTGTTTCTCCTTGTGCGTATATAATGGGGTCGAGCTTTACGCCGACTGCTGGTAGTCACGAAGGAGTGGTATTCTTGCCACCGACACATATGCACTAAGGACACAAAGGGAAACCATATCTGGGACTTGTGCCTAGGTAATGTCGGGCTGCAGGGTGTAAACCGACACGTGAGCTCATGGCCTGCTTAGGACAGACATGCATCATATTGGTTGTGCATTTGCATTTGGTTGTGTTTGCTTGTATTACTTCTATGTGATTATGTTGTTTGTTTTATTGTGATTTATTTGTGTGTTAAATTGAGTTTCTTACTTGTGCTAGTAGTCCGTGAATGTATAGAGATGATTAATAACTGTTTGTTATGACTGAGAATCAATTATGTGGCTGAAAGATATTTAATGTGGCAAGTTTTGCGATAGAGATCTGCTCTGGCTTTAGAAATTTAAAGAAAGTAATTAATTATCTAAAGTAAGATTAAAAAGTATTTCAAAGGGGTTTGACAAAAATGGTTTTATAAGCAAAGTTAATTATTTGTATGTTAATCATTACTTTTACGGCATTCCCATTCCCTACTGAGAACGTGTGATTTGTTCTCACCCTAAAATTTCCACCCTTTCAGTGACACAGGTTTGAAGACACAGTTTGAAGCTGCTGGCGATTATATAATTTATTTGAGTTAATTTGCTTTCATAGAGTTCCCTCGCCCTTGTTACTTAAGATTTTTATTTTATACAGAGGGATAGGATTTGTATCTGAGTTTTATTTGAAATCTTTTGTATGACAGATATTATTATTAATAATTATGTGATTATCATTACTTTGGAATGTTTGATATATGATTTTGATAATCAAAAACAAAATTTTCTGGAATTTTTCTATAAAACTAATTCCCGATAACGAACTAAAGGCTCAATATTAAATAGTTAATAAAAGAAATAGGTTAGTAACACCTTACTTTTGGTACGATTATGACGTACTGGAAGTTGGGTCGTTACAAATGGTATCAGAGCAGTTCGTTCCTGTTAGAGCCTTGGGAATGGACTGACTATGCTTCATTGCATACTCTGAGTGTCTGTCATGCTTTGTGACTTGTTCTGATTACAAGAGTTTGAGTTTTATATGCATGACTGTCTGATGATTAATGCTGTTAGTTTACCATTGCATGCCTCATGGTATTAGGTCTGGCAACTTAATACCAATGATTTATGTATGTTAACCTAAATGGAAGTAATACCATAATGAAAAAAAAAAGACGTATAAATTTTTATTAACTTTGTTTAGGTTAACATACATAAATTTTTATTTTGAGCATATAACTTTGTTTAGGTTAACAAATACCTACATTTCAATTTTGAGTATATATATAAAAGGTTTCAGAATAGAAAAGAATAAGAAATTTTGACAAGAATTAAATGAGAGAGATAATTTTATTGAAAAAATTTTTAAGAAGAAAAGGTACAATTACTAATTTTTTGATTGTCAATTACATTTCTATTAAAATTAGTAGTATCAAAAAATATTTTAAATTTAATATTATCAAGAAAAAATAAAAAAAATTATATAAGGACTAATTTGATTAATTTTTAAAATTTAAGGGATGAAAATTATTTACGTCTGAACTTTCAAGGACTATTTTGATTATAAATAACTCTTTTACATGTCAAGTGCCACGTGACATGCCACGTGTCACTGATCTGACACGTGGCATGCCAGGTGTCACTGACCTGACACGTGGCATGCCACGTGTCACTGACCTGACACGTGGCATGCCACGTGTCACTGACCTGACACATCAACCAATCATCTTGTGACACGTGGCATTAGCCTTCCACGTCATCATATGCTATGTGGCACTTAACGTGACACGTCATCATCCAACTGACGGAAGGACTAACGTGACTAATCGTGTATCTTTTGGGGACGATTTCGATTAACTTTATTTTTCAAGGACCAAAATGGAGATCGGGATATCTTTCAGGACGATTTTGGCTATTTACTCTAATTAAATATTTAAGAGAGATATTTTTATTTAAGTAATCAACTATTAAAATAAAAATTTAAAATTACATATAGCAGTGTAACATAGATTTGTAATTGAAGTATAATAAGAAAAATAAGTTATATGAACATGATAAAACTGATATATAGTAGTGTTTTGACTTTTGAGGATTAATTGGATTGTTTTGGACTTGAACGTAAAGTCCAAACACTTTTATGTGGTTTGTCTGACATTTTCTGTTGCTATGGTAACGTAAAGTTCAAACGTCTTTGGGTGATTTGTCCGACATTTTTTGCTGTGTGGTATTGCCGTCTAATTTTTTGATGAAGATGGGGATGGTATCTATAAGGAATTCCGATACTTAAGTTAGTAAGCAGGTTTTTTAGTAAATTGGGTTTGAAATATACCTAAAAATATTAAGGTATTTTATAAGTGTAGATGTAAAGTCAATAATCACCTTTTAGAGTAGTTTCATCTTTGATGATGAATAATTATTTCTTTCTATTAAAAAAGTTGTTGAAATATTCATTCTAGATGAATAGAAGAGGTTATAACCTTATAAGAGTTAGTTACTAATTCGAGTAGGTACGACTGATGACGGGGTCATTGAACCCAACCTCCGTAAAATTGACTATGTTAGTAACAGTGTTATTAAAACTGGATCGGACTAGCCGGTTCGATCGGAAAACTGGTGAACTGGATCCTATATCGGTCTGATCCGATATTTAGACCGTATAAAAAAAAAACAAATACGAACTGGTCAAACCTAAAATAAACCGTTGAAAACCGATTAAACTCGGTAAAAACCGGTTCGACCGAACCGCTTGGTATTGAAAATTTATCCAAAATTCTTGAGGCAAGGTTCGAACCCTAAACCCTCACCCTCAAAACTGATACGAACCGATCAAACCTAAAATGAACCATTGAAAACCGGTCAAACTCGGTAAAGACTGATCCGATCGAACCGTTTGGTATTGAAAATTTATTCAAAATTCTTAAGGCGAGTTCGAACCCTCACCCTCGTAAATGAAGGCGCCTTGCACAGCCACTAAGCTGCTCTTGTCCTTATCATTATTTTGTATACAAATTTAAATATATATAAATATCTTTAGTGAGTTTCATCAAATAATTTATTTTTATTTAATTTATTTTAATTTTAGTTATAAACTCACTTATTTTTTTTCATAATTATATAATATCTATTAATATTATTCTTTAATAAATACTTGTAGTATATAATAGTATAATAAATATAAATTAATTAATAAATTATTAAAAATTAAAAATAAGTTATTTTAATATAAAAAACAAAATAAAAATATTTATTGTTTTTATTCCATATTATTTTAAAATAGCTTGAAATTCTTAAAATGTTAGTGAAATATGTATTTTAAATTTAAATTTTAAATTTTTAACTATTTTTTATTTTTATTTATATAAGACCGAGTCAATCGATTCAACTAGTGACTCACCGATTGAACCAATAATCCAATAACCTGACCGATTCGATTCTGACAACTATAGTACTGACTTTTAATAATTCATTTTATTATTATCTTCTATGTAATTTATTTATATTTTTATTTCACACATGCAACATATGTGTGAAATACCAATGTATGAATTTGTCTATATATACCGTCATATTATCATTTAAATCTTTGAATTTCATTGATTAATAGTGTGAAATAGTTTTACATAGTCAGTACATATTAATTAAAAGTTAAATATTTTGGATACCCACTTTTTAGTTTAGGAAGATACAAAATGGTCATTTATTTTTCGCCACTTGAAAAATTGAACCAAGCCAAAAATAGATCCAGCGAAGCATTGAGAACTAAAAGCTTATTATCCTCCCAAGAACTTCACAACCTGATCACATGTTCCCCATATGCTGGAAATCAGGGTGATTGATTCCTGCATACACCAGAACATGAACATGAACATGAAATGTCAGTATCAACCAAATACAACATAACTTTGATGATCGATTAACTTGTAAACTTCTAAGATGTTAAGTAGACCTGAAAAACCCATCATCAAATACATCACAACAGTTACTAATCTATAAAGTTCAAGAAACTGCAATATTTCATTTCTCAAACTGCAATGATTCAAGTGAATGCAACATAGTTGTCTCAGAATCCTAAGATAGTGCTCATACTGACAGCCGTCCATTGAATTTAAATCTAGTCAATGCATGTCAAAGTTACTGTACCACCACATTTGCGCTAGTTCCATCGGTCATTGAACATTATATAACAGATCTTAATTGCTCATAAACAGGCTTCCACTGGCTGTTTTTGATCTTTCACTTTCCATAGTCTACACACACTTGGTGTTTCTAGCTCCATATACGGAAATATTAATCCAGGGCCAATTAGTGCACTCCCAGATAACAAACGACAAGATATCTTGCAAATATATCATTCATGAAAATATTAATCATATAACTACTTAAGCAAAGAAGAGGACATGAAAAAGGATCAGCAAACCTCTGACAAATCATGGAAACACATGCACAAACCAAGAGAGAGATAAGAGTCTATGTTTCTATTGGTCTTTGCATTGATCCAACACTTCATTCCTAATGTCCATTGCTCCTTTCTACAACTAATAATTGTTCTCAACATGCTTCTATGTTGCTAGAAGTTTGATTCGTCGCCTACAGAGGGGTTAATTAATGACGATGATGGGCTAGTTATGAATATCATCCCTTGCTTGGTTCTGGTCACTCCCGCTACCTGAATTATTCATTCATGTTGTTTTAAAAAAAATAAAAGAAAAATAACCCCTCAACCTTTTGATTATTATGAAAATAATGTATATAGGTCACTAGCTTAAAATGCACCAGAAACACTTTACTTGACAGATGCAGTACAAGATAAAATATGCATGAGCATCCAGACATGAAAATCGCAAATGGAGAGTTACTGTTAAAGTTAGCCGAGTGTTGACTAGCCTGTCCAAGTTTTGATGGGCTTCTGTCCAACCAGGTTCATATGCCTCAAGAAAACCCAACTTTGCCTTGTTAGGCAAATCATGGGGGTGGACAAATGGAACTCCAGGTGGCCACCCTATCTCCAATCGTATATTCGCACATGGGCTGTCTAAGGCATGGATGTGATTTTCACATTCTTTGAGATTACAGAACCGCAGCTTGATGCCTTTTTTATCTGCAATATCTTGGACCCTTTCTTTCAAAACTCGTTGTGCCTCAAGCCTTAGTCGCTTGGAAGGTGGCAGAGGTTTGCTTTTAGGATTTTGCTTCCTCCTCCTTATAGTCTTCCCGGATCCTGTTCCAGCATTTAATTGACCTACTGTTAAAACCCTTCAACTAAGGGCTACTTGCAAAGCAGAAGTGACACCATATCAACATCAATACAGTCAAACTCTGTCACAAATAAATAATAATATAATAATATTAAATTTTAAGAAACACAATCTGGACACCTATGTTCATATTTGAGACCAACTATTAATGACGATATAAAGTTCTACAAGTATAATAACCAAAGTGCAATATTTGTGGATTGTATTTAAAAAAATAAAATAAAATAAAATAGAGAAACAGCCTAAGAACAATTTTTTTTGCTATGCTACTTCTCCCAGAAAATATGTTATGCATGCCCTTTCAATTCACTCATTCAAGTTCCTCCAGTGCGGATGGAAATGCAATCAACATATTTTTGCACAATCTCATTTGAAAATGGAAAGAATAGCTTGAATTGGCAACCTTTTCAAAATCAAAGTAAAATAATTCAAAGTTGAGTAAGTTCTTAAATTGCTTTGAAGAATATAAACAATGTATGTATGTATATGTATATTAAAAAGAAAATTAAAAACCAGATTACAAATAGTTATAATGCTACATACCATCATTTGTCGGTGGAAAATTGAAGCACTGGAAACCAGGCCTACTAAAAATATGATCAGTTTGATGAGATCTTTGCATAAAATCATCCACTGGAACGGGGAGCTGGAACTGAGCTTCAATTCCATAACCTGCCGCTCTCATTTCTGAACAATCAAGATTGGTCATTGATTTAGGCAGAAGTTTGAAGGCTAAAGAACATCGTCCATACATATTAGGCTCCATATTAATCTCAGTTTTGTGCAATGCAGGGCTTACATACCCTGCAGTGGCTTGATAGAGAGCAAGACCAGGATAAACAACAGCTTCCTGAGGTCCAAGATCTCCATCCACAAGAATCCATCGACCTTGAAAGTCTCTTACCTGTAAACCAGCCTTGTCAGACTTGACAATAGATAGCAAGCCTTTATCAACATGGTGATCCTGGTCAGGATACATAACAATTTGGCCATCCTCTTGAGTAGCTATATTATGATGCTGTGGCTCCTGAAATGATGGCCTAGCATGACAGCAAACAGATAAGACTGAAGAAGAAATTTCCCTATTTCTAAGGGGAACATTATCCAGTATTTCAGCAAACGGCGAGCTACGCAAATTCAAATGGAAGCTAATTGCATCCAGAATATGCCTTGCTGCTTTTCCAAATGAAGCAAACATATCTTGCAAACCAGCAGGAGGGAACTCAATTGAGTTGTTTGGTTCTGAAGGAGTTAATCCCGGTCTATAATCATAGCTTTCTTGCCATAAATGAGGATCTGCATAATAACCAGATGTTTTGCACCACTCCCGAGACTCAGCGGTATGGATTATATCTGCAGGGGGGTATGATTCTCTTTGATGGAAATAGAGGCGGGCAGATTCTAAACCAGATCTTAGAAGAGACCCGTCACTTTCTGGAAATTGGACAATGACAGCTGAAAACTGAGCCAATGATTGTGACAAAATTGAAACTGATATTTTATAGGCATCAGATGGCAACCCTTCCAAAGGAACTAAATCAGTGAGCTTCACACGACCCAAAGACGTCAGGCCACTGCCTGCCATGAAATTTGTAGCCTACCTTAGTTTAGATAGATTGAGCCCACTAAGATATCTGTAAAGGTGAAAATAAACAAATCTCATATCAGAAACACTATCAGAAAAGCATTACTCCTTTAATTGCAAAATAAAGATTGCTTTAAATAATTTGGTATATTGAAAAAAGTTAATCTATGTGTACATAAATACAAGGTATTATTTAAGAGATTAATTTTCGTATGCTGATTATATCCTATGTCACCTTTAACGTGGTTATTGTAAATTAAATATTTTGATTAATGTGGCAATACGTGATTAGATTACTGTGTTTTGAAGCGAGGTTCTAAACACTGAGAAGTATGAGAAATTGGTGTGAATTGGAGAAAAGCAGAAGGGAGGATAAAGTGTTGTTTGGGTGAATAATAGTCACCACAAACATTCATAGCAATTCACAACAATCACGGCAGCAATATGGCAAAGTAAAATAAGTGTACTTAATTGACAAATGAAGTACTCAATTGATATATAAGGCACAAATCAATGAAACAGTATACCAATACCACCTGAAGCTCAAGGGAGGTCTGCACTATCAAATAGCAACATAATATCTATCCTCTTTTCTTACACTATAATTCCATTTTTATATCACAACCCATTTTCCAATCTGTTGTAACTAACTCTGACCTCAGCACAAGCTAATAATTCCCTGTGATGCACTCATACTGACTTCTCGTAGTCTTTCATATGGGTAGTTTCCTCACTCTTTTGTTACTTGGGTTATTCTGCATAATGGCTTCATTAGGCCCATCCTCTTGTTTCTCTTGGGTCTCAGCATTGGCATTACTATTACTATTCGCATCAGTGAATAATTTGATAATTTAAGAACTAAGAAATGGTGTAATCCATGAAAATGGGTCAAACGGTGTAACAGACCATTCATTGATGTAGACTTATTCCTTGGAGCAAATCAGATATTCCTAAATATATGCACAAGAAGAGTCATTCAGAATATATAGTCCCACTCTCAAGAAAATTTGTGAATCGTGATACAAAGGAAGAACCAAATGCAACAGCATGATTCGCACCAAAATATGAAGCAATAAGGTAAAATAAGAAACACAAATAAGTGCACAGCACATAACACGCATCAGGCTACTATCTTGTTATTTGCCAATAGTTAGTAACTCACCATAGGTTTCATTGAAAGTTGTTTCATCATTGCATTAAGTGGTAACTTCCGCCAAAATAATACATCTATGATTGATAATCTTCTAATCAGACGAACACTTGTATAATCATTTTCATAGAAATAAAAGTAAACCATGACACAGTAAATTTTCTGTTACTAAATTGTTTACAAGGCCTCTTGAACCCAAAATTGTTTACCCAATATACAAATCATATGATGTTTGCCTTACTTATGATAATACTCCTGCTTAACCCAATGTAATGTCTTAAGCATTACTAAAAGTGCTACCTGCTACTAAGATTTGAATAAATGTAAAGGATATCTCCAATATGGAAAAGTAAGCACAACACAGTGCACACATAGACTTTCTCACTACAATTAATCAATATTAAACGGTACCAAATCCATTGAAAAGAAAAGAAAAAATAAAATACTACAAAGTACAAGCCGGCAGTCAATATCAACATATTTCGAAAGTCAAGGAAGTAAATTGAGATCCCAAAGATTACAAAATCTCGTTGTTACAAAGTGCTAACTTAACATTTGAGGACAGAGAACAAACAATTGGGCATCCGCATCCCATTTTCACAAAGAACCATCATAAAAAAAAATTTGGACTGTCTCCAAGCCCAAACCATCCTTATCGAACGACTAAACATGCCAGAATTGAATGATTTCATCAACATGGGTAACGAAGCTCAAAATCCCCATACCTCAAATTTCTTCAAATCTTAATTCATGAATCAAAACGTTCAATAGCATCATCAATACTTACAGATATTTACAAAACTAACTCACCAAATCAGAAATAGTGACTCTAAAATTAATCAGCACATTCACACTAATATTTATAATAAATAAATAAATCTCTAGAGATAATAGTCAAACAAAAAAGCTATTACACTCACTAGCATTAACACAAACACTATTGAGGCATAAAAGGAGTATTTACAAACCTTGAATCCAATGAAAGATAAACTCACTGCGGGACATGTTCATACGAATCACAAGGTCCGTGGCAAAGGTGATAGAGAAGTGAAAACCCAAAGGGTATGGGGCTGAGGAAAGCAACGTGCTTGTGGTGGTGGTGGTGGTAGCTACAAACTTTGTAGCTGATCATCGCCGTTGAGTAGCATCGCATGAGGCATGATGAGGTGGAAATGATAGCAGCTCACCACTCTGTTTAGCATCACACCTGCCTGCTTGTTAGTTACTACTACTACTGCTACTTTACTAAACAATGTACCCGTGCAACGAAGAAGGTCTATTTCTTTGTATTTATGTCTGAAATATATTTCTAAAATAAATTTAAATTAATCATGAATATATTTAACTTGTATAAAATAAACTTTATATATTTTTTGTTATATATTGATACCAAACAAATAACCATAGTTGCCAAAACCGAACCAGTGATCAAACCAGTCAGACTACTGGGTCACTGGTTCAACCGGTAGGTTACGGGTTGAACCGACTGACCCGGTCCTACTTAAATAAAAATTTAAAATATTCAAAAATTTAAAATTAAATTTTGAAATTTCTAAAATAACTAATACGAAAATAGACATATTATTACCAATGTTCTGAAAACCGGATCGGTCCGGCCGGTCCAACCGGTTCAACCGCGAACCGGAGACAAACAGTTTGGTCTGATGTCTGAAACCGGAAATTATAAAACCTGATGTAAACCGTTGAACCGGCCGATTTTTGTCCGGTCGAACCAAAATCAGAACCGGCTGGTTTGGATAAAACGACGCAGTTTCGCGCTTAAGGGGGAGAAACAAAACGCGCTTCTCCATCTCCTTCCTTATTACTTCGAGCAGAACACGTCCTGCCTCAACTCGGGAAAAACCCTAGCCGCCACCACCGCCGCAGGGAGGAGCCGTGTTTGCCGCAGTCAGGGGCTTGTCTCCTCGACTCTTCGTGCGTCACAGTCAGGGGAGTTCTCCAAGTCTTCGATCTGTTCGCAGTCACCAGTCGCAGGCGCACCGCTTCTTCCTCCAGCTTGGCGGCCATCGTGTTGTCGCCGTTGTTTGTCGCCATCTATCGCAGTCAGGGGTTTGTCTCCTCGAGTCTTCGTGCTTCGCAGTCAGGGGAGTTCTCCAATTCCTTCCCAATAGTGACCTTCATCACAGTAACATGTTCATCTGAAATTTTTGTTTTACGGTTTTAAATGGCAAAGTGATGCGAAAAGTGGTGTGGAGGTTGTGGGGTTAGGAGCCCTAAAGTTCACTGGATTCCTTAGTATGCAACAAAAAAACATGAGTTTTGAATCAATGTACACTGTTCGAATGCTGAAACAGGTACTAAACTACTAAAACCATTCCTTTTTGTTTTTGCTTGAATTTTAGAAGAAAGAGCAATGTAATATATTCCTATTTATGATTCCATAAGACCAAGGTGAAATTAACAATTCAGGTGGAGTTGAGTTTTGTTTATGAGTAATTAAATGCACGAAACAGGAATATGATTGCTAATTTCTTTTGTAAATTTCATTGTTCTTTTCCCCTTGTTGTGCTGCTATTGTTGTTATGCTGCTGTTTTGTTATGGCACTGTTGTTGTTATGCTGCTGTTTTGTAATGGTTGTTGCAGAATGCTAAAAATGAAAATCAAATCAAATGCTGGTTGTTGCTGAATGAGTAGGGTAGCTACCTGCCAATGCCATATATAAATAAACTGATGAATGATGATGATGGTAGTGTAAGGATAGTCAAAGTGTATAGGTAGTTGGTGATATGTTATGCTTTCTTATTCAATGACTACTTGTTATGTTGATACCTCAACTTGGAAACAACACTAGATCCCGTTTATGGCTTGCTCAGCAAGAAGAATCTGTTGCTAAGAGAGCTCTCTTACAACAGATGAACGCAACAATACCACAGAATGATCAACATTTTCTAACTGAACTAGCTCAACATTCTTTTGAAATTGATAATCCTTTGTCTCCTGCCATTTCTAAATTAGAATCAGAGGTGTTAAGTGATCCTGTCAACCCTCAAAGTCAAAATTGGAGTCAAAATTTAATATTTAGATATTTCTTTTTACTATTTAACTTTTGAGTTTGTATTTTGATAAGATCATATGAATTTGTTTGATGATATTTTGTGTAGTGTTTTAAATTTGGAAGATATTTTAGGATGTTTATTTATAATTTATTTATTATTTTATTTTAAAACGATTTTTCTGGTTGAACCACCGGTTGGATCAGTGAACCAGTAAACTAGTGACTAGAGCGGTTTGATGACCGGTCCGGTTCTCAGAACCTTCATTATTACTCAATACTACAATAATATCTTAATTTGACACAATAATAGTGACAATCAATTAGGCAATTAGCAATCAATTCTAATTAAGCAATTAACAATCACACTGCAGCATCGGAGCCTATTAACATTTAACAATTAATCAATTAGGTAATTAACAATCAACTCTAACATTTTATTAGCAATTAACAATCAATTCTAACAAAGCCTATTATCTAATTCTAATATGACAATTTCAGAGCCCTCAAAATTAAAATTGAAAATAAGGTGCATCCCTATTATTTTTATGAGCAGAATCATAATATCATAACCACAAAGTAAAACTAAATAACTAAATACCAATCTCCAAACATGTTCTTTCCAAATTCAAAATTAGCAAACCAACACAAAATCAGCATTCGGCGGCATAACTAAATTAGTAATTAGCAAGCTTCCCATTCAACAAATTGAGAAATTCAAGTGTCATCACAAATTCATAACCAAGCAATTAGTCAATTACATTACATATATAGAATCATAAGAAATCAGAGTCACAAACACGCACAAAATTAACTAATTATTTTTAACTAAATCATTTTGATCACATTAAAAACTAAATTCACCAAATCACATTTTTTTTATGAACAACCGATTAAAAACGAAAAAAGTAAGCAACAAAAATAAGTAACCTTCGGTGGTCTTCCAAAAAGCAGAGCATGAAGGAAAAGGAGCAAGGATGTGACGCGGAGGAGCTGGCGGCACTGCGGCAGTCCTTCTTATGTTTACAACGCGGAGAACTAGCAGAATATGAGCGATAGGGAGCAAGACCGCCGGCAACGAGCACGCGAGGGACCACAAAGCTCGAGCAGAGACGTGAGGAGGGAGAGAGGCGAGGGAGGCGCGGCGACCACACGAGCAGGAAGCACCGCTCGAGCAGACGCGGAGGCGAGAGAGGGGCAAGCAGCCGAGCTCAGATGGAGGAGAGAGGCCAGACGCGAGCATATGACGTGCAGGATCCGGCGAGACGCGCGGCGACGGCGGCGAACATTCGATGGCGGTGAACCGAGCTGAACTCCCAGCTCTGCCTCCGTTAGAGACTATAGAGAGTGTGAGCGAGCGAGCGAGAAAGCTGGGGGTTGGGCGGGGCTTCGTTCAGCTAGGGTTTTTTTTTTTGTTTATTTTTTTTGTAAAAAATGAGGGAAATAGGTACCGAAATGCTACCTGTTTAATGATCTTTAAAAAATTTTAAAAAGGGACAAGTGTGTTTATGAACTCGTCAAAAAACGTATAAGTGTATGTGATTTAAAGATTAAATTTTATTATTAAGAATATTATTTTAGAAATATAATGATTAAGAATAAAATTACTTAGAATATAAAATTTTTATGTTTAGTTATAAAATTTAATACTTTAAAATGTTATGTAATAATCTTAGGAAGGAATAAATTTTTGTTTGATTGAGTTTAAATTTTTTTATTATATTATATAATATGTTAAAATTATTCTTATTTATTTAAATTAAAATATTAATAACTAAAAATTAAATATAAAGCTAATTAAATATTATTTTTTACACTGATTTTTTTTTAATTTACAAAATATCTCTAATAATAAATTTATTAAAATACCCCTAATAATAATAAATATATTTAGCTAAAATTATTATTGATTCAAATTTTTTTTAACTCTACTAAATATTTAAAAAAAATATCTTAGTAAATTTAATTATTAGGGGTATTTTTAAAAAAATTTTAAAAAAATTAAAATATTTAACTAAATATTTTAGTAAATTTTAGTTAAAGTTATTATTGATTTTAATTTTTTAAAATTTACTAAAATATTCCTAATATTAAATATGTTTAATATGTCAAAATTACCTTTACTCATTTAAATTAAAAGGTTAATAACTAAACTTAATAAATACATGAAAAAATTTACATATAAATATATTTCAAGATAAATTCAATATAATTATTTTTAGATAAAAATATTTATTTTTATTTCCAAAAATATCTCCAATATCAATTTTTTATTTTTTAAAAAAATTAAATATAAAACTAATCGTTTATTATTTTTTTTTTACATTGAAATTTTTTGTGAATTTACAAAAATATCTCTACTAATAAATTTACTATAATACCCCTAATAACAAATATTTAATTAAAATTAATTTTATCATAATTAAATTTACTAAAATATCCCTAATAACAAATATCACAATTAAATTAACACAAAATACTTATCTAAATTTCCAAAAATCCCATAATTCATAATTGAATTTATACAAAATAAATCTCAACATCTAACCACACGTATTAAAAACTTAAAAATCGACAATCTAATATAATCTATAAAAATTCAAAAATAGCAAGATTTAAATCAATTTTTTTAAAAAAGGCAAAAGTTTTCCTGGTTGAAGTTGGAACACCATGTCGATCAGACTATTGTCCCTTATAATGCTAAGGTCAGCCTTCATTCTATCATCAACGCTCAAACTAGGAACATCCCTCAAAAGTGCCATTAGCTTCATTATGCGCTCAGCTTCTTCTTTCTCATGCTTAAAATAAGAAACCATATCAACTAAAATGGCTATGTGGTCTTGATAAGCACCTTTCATATCTCTCATTGATTTTACTACTATGTCAATCACTTCCTCACTTTTGCTCCCTCTTTTTCTTTTATTCCTTTTTATAGATGAAAAACTAGGAGTAGCAGAAGCACTAGAAGCAGCAGGAACACCAGGAGCAGCAGGAACACCAGGAGTTGGAGGCTCCTAAAAATTGAAAGCAACACCGATGAGTGTGTTGCAAGAAAAAGAAAGAAACAAAGAAAGAAGAAAGCTCGAGATGATGAAACTATAAACTTGAAGAAGATCATTCAATATTGATAGAAATGAAGAACAAGTAGCCTAACTGATTATACTTGCTCTACAGTCTACACTTGTATATACAAGCATTACCTCTGCCTTGGCCAGTAAGACTAACAACACTAACTAACTAAACAGAACCTAATAGAATATTAACTATCCTGATTCTAATTCTGTTTGCATAATTACATTCCTATCCTTTTCTTCTTTGTTATTATACTCCACAGAAATGAAGATTAGTATTTCTATCTAAATGCTCAACATGATGGGAATAGTTAAGGCTAGTCACAGTCACAGGTTAAAGTAAATGTAATCAAGTAATATATGAATAATATATGAATAAGTGAATCAAGAATCAAGAAAACAGTAACTATTGAACTAATGAAGAATAAAAAAAATAGTAACTATTGAACTAATGAAGAATCACTCAAAAATCCAAGAAAATACACAGCAGCAGGGTCAACAATAAGTGAATTTATGTACATGAATTAGAGTCAATTGCTTACGTATTTGAGAATGAGCTTCATATTCCATTTCGGTCTCTTCCAAATTTACTTGGGTGTTTTCATTCACTTGCCGATCACTCAAGGTTGGTTCGCGCTCAGCCTCCATTGTAGCAACTGCTTGAGTTACATTTTCTGCATTGCCTCCTTGAGGCTTATCTCTACAAAATGCTATTCCCAACTCTTCAAAATGTGGAAATAGTTTATTGTAGAGGTCATTAGCATTAGGATGGGAGTGGAATTAAAAGAAAAATAAATAAGCAATAAATATTAAAAAGCTAAGATAAATAAACTTATATTAAGAAAGTTATTTAGAATTTACACTCTTCCATTCATTGAAAATTTGTCGCTCCACCACAATCATTTTATCTTTGTCGTTCTAACCAAATCAACTCCTAGTCGTGCCCATCATCTCAACTATTGTAAAATATTATCTTTTTAGCAATTTCACCCTTGATTCAATGTGTGGATTGGCCTAAACATAGCATAATAATTTAGAATTATTACTACTAAGATTAAATTCAATAAACTGAATTAACAAAAAGGCATTCTTCTATTGTAAATTAACAAACTATAAATGATTTACCTAATAAACAGATTCAGATTATCTAATTAACAAACTATACAATTATAACACAACTATACAATTATAAATAAAGAAAACAAGTATTATGTAACAAAATTGTACCTTAAGATCACATCGAGGGATCTTTTCATGAAGATTTTTTTCAAATATTTTTCATAACCAGATTTAAATGTGTCATTGTCACACTTTCAAGAAATAGTTGCAAGCTCCACCAAACATTCAACTAGTTTTGCATTTTTATGTGGTGTCTATTGACACTTAATTTGTTTTGAATTAGGTCGAGAATTCTCCATTAATAAGCAGAAAATAACACAAATGAGATAATTTTCATAAGCAGATTAGTAAGCGGGTAACAAGGTATATTCAACAATTTTCATTTACAGATTAATAACTGAAAACTCAAAGGAAGTAGGTGCATAGATCAAAGGAGCCTAAAGCAGGGCCAGTGAAGGACTTTATTAGATGATTTATATAGTTTGTATGAGAAATAGTTATAGGATATGCACATACGTATATATTTCTTTTCGTTAAAACCGTGTCTCGAAGAAAATGCATGATAGAATTTAAAAATTTAAACAAGCAATGTGGCAGAAGCAGATAGGAAGGATAATCATATCTTTGGTACAAAATTCTGGTTAGGAATTGAATTAAAAAATAATATAGGAATTGAATTAAAAAATAAAATTATTAAAAGAAAAATAAATGTTGTTAGTGGTATATATGTGGTGTGCATATAGAATGACAGAACGGGCTAAAGAGGCAGAGCAAAAGTCTAATATGAAGGGATACATACCGATGATGTCGGAAGAATATGAAGTCTCTCTAATAGTGGAACGTAACCACTTGTTGGCCTTTAAATTCTTGTTCTTGTAGGAAAAGTGACCATATCAATCTATTTAAAATGAGAAAAAATCATTAAATAAGGAGATTTAAAAGATGAGTCCTTCTACTAAAATTGTTTTCAATGCACTTAGGAAAATTGATTTATGTGGATGAGTATTATTTAGCGCAGGCAGGAAATGACAGGTGGAATTGTAAGTAAGCATGCATGTAGAATTGTAGATTATTAGTTACACACACAGAGAGACATATGTACCTGAAAATAAAACAAATTTAAAGAACACAGGATACGGGATACATTTTTGTACATTTTTGTACCTCTAAAATAAAGAATACAGGATACATGAGACAAAGCACTAACTTAGTAAGTGTAAACTCTCTATTTACCAAAAGTTACTACTTATTACTACTTGATAATTATATATCTTCTTTTAGTTATGCTGCAACTTAGACAAATAACAAATATTAACAAATAGTTATGCCAATTATAAAAGTTTCCAGCAAAACTAAAGAATACCACAACCACTAACCTTTTACTCCATGGAAACCCAATTTTCAATATGAAACTAATGGCAATGCCATGGCTAATCGAATGTTCTTGAAACATCAAAGTAACAAAGAAATTAGGCATCAGAACAAGACAAAGAAAGAAACATTAACAAATTCAAAAGATTAAAATTCAGCAATTATTATATAATATAAGATTCAAAGAAAAACGGCAACAAACAGAAAGTGATCAAGTTTTGATCAAGAGCTGAGACTATACAACAGAAGCACTTAATAATCCAGGTAGAAAAAACACTGATTCATAATGAAATACAGCATGAGTCATCGATTGGTTTAGCATCACAAGCAACAAATTTTCAACTCTTTTCTACACGTAGTTTCAATGGAGAAAATTACACTAGGTTGGGTATAATTAAATGAAATTAGCAGAGCAACAATTATTGTTCAACTTCATTCTCATCCAACTAGAATATTTTGTTTCATAATAGAAACTACTTACATTGCAAAGTCTAGGAAATTGATTAATATCTCTTCATCAAATCATCAAAATCGGTGACAACAAGCTTAAACTCTTTATTTGAGGCAAATCATCAAACACGTTGTTTGCATGCAATATAATCACAGAGAGCATCTAAAAAATCAAGCAAAATAAAAAATAACTAATCAAATTAGCAGTCTATTGCAGAAAATTAGTGTAATATGATGTAGAAAGCATAAAAAAAAAACCCAAACCTTAATGAGAGATTCAAAGAGAATTCACAGAGAGAAGCAATGCGAACATGAACTCGAAGAAGAGAAGGAGACTAGTCTTCTGTTTAGGGTAACGATGGCACCGGCGCAGCTCCGGTGGCGGTGGCGTTGGTGAAGCCTCCACTGATTTGGCGAAAAGCTCAAACCTTAATATGAGATTCAAAAAAAATTCATGGAGAGAAGCAGTGCGAACATAAATCGGAGAAGAGAAGGAGATGAATCTTCTGTTAAGAGTAACAGCGGCGGTGATGCTGGCTCTAGTGGCGGTGGCATTGGTAAAGTCTCACTGATTTGGGAAAAAAAAAGGCTCTGCTAGGGGTTTCGTTCTTCAGAGAGAAACGAAGAAGGTGAAACCTAATTAAATAAGAGGGGTAATTTAGGCTTTTTTTTCTATTCACATTCTATTTATATTGGAATTAAAGATGACTAGGGGAAAAATGGGAATAAAATTGGTGGTAATTTTAAATCTTGAACCAAATATGAAAATAAGATATTTTCATCTCAAAATTCCTAGGAATACACTTGTATTCCCTCCAACCACACACACAAAGAAGATGCTAAAATAACATATTTTTTAATTAATTACTGAGTTAGTTTTTATAATTAATTTTTAACAATTAAAAAGAGAAAATTTTCAATTTCTTATCCTAGCTTTTCTTTTCTCACCAAGTCCCTCCCTTCATTGCTCCTCTCTCACTCTCATTGAAAAATGTGTTTTTACTATCTCTTTTTTTATTGTCATCCGTCACCCTCGTCTTTTCTCACTGTCGATTCCTCCTTCCTCAATGCTTTCCCTTCTTACTTAAGGTCACCACATAACCATCGTCACGCATCTGAGACCCATCCCGAAAAGAACGTTGTCATCGTGCGTCTAACCCAGCCCAAAGAGAACGTCGTCGTCTTATACCTGACCCAGCCTGAGAAGAATGTTGTCGTCGCGTCAAAGGCAGAAGCCTCTCATAGGAGAATCATTTTCGTCGCGTTCTTCTTTCCAGTAAGTCAGCCTCTTCACATTTCATCTTTTGAATGTGAGCAAAATTAAAACTAGCTTGTACTAAATTTTTATTTATGGGGTTGATGAATGCTGATGGAAAGATTTATATTTTTGGGATTGCTGGTGAACTAATTTTTTTATTGTTCTTCAATTTTTGTTTTTGGTTTTCCTTTTTGATTTGAGAGGATCATAGATTTGAGAATGTCTTGTGCTAAATTTTTATTTATGGGATTGCTGAATGTTGATGAACATATTTATATTCCTGAGTTGTTGCTTAACTGATTTTTTATTGTTCTGTAATTTTTGTATTTGGTTTCTCTTTCTAATTTGATAGGAACATAGATTTGAGGTTGTAAGAACCGGAGTTTTCACGTAAAACTGTTTTAATAAAAATAATAATTTTAGTGCCCGGAATAGATTCAAAATTTAGAAGTTTTAATTTGAAAATATAAAGGGAAAATTTGATTTCAATGAATTTTTTTGAGTTGGAAAATGTACCTTTTTCGAAAAATTTTTGTACAAAATGCATACTAGCGCTTAAGCTGGCAGTACCGGCTCTAGTCTGTCCAGAACTGCGTATTTTGGAAAATAAGATTTTGAAAATTGATTTATTTTTTTGAAAGGACAAAAAATAATTTAGAATTGAAAACCGGGCACTAATCTTAAAGGTTTTGGCCCAAAGTGGGCCAAACGGACCTAAACGCTAATCGGTTGGACCGGACCCAAACCGGGTCCAAGGCCCAACATATATGGTCTATTAATGAGCCGTCAGCTCATTTTTCATCCCCATATGAGAGAGAGCTCGGATTGAGAGAGAAGAGAGGTGAGGGTTGGTGATACTATTAACATCCACCTTCTGGGAGCCATACCTTGAGCTACGGAACTCCGATTGACAAGCCGTTTGCGGCCACGCGAAGCTTTTGTCGAGATCTTCATTTCTATATAAGAAAATCTGGTAAGAAATTGTGTCTCAAGCTCCAATTTCTAGCCCTAAAATTATGCATTTTTGGGGTTATAGTTTTGAGTGGATTTTGTGGTTTTGCTTGTTTAGGTGATCTCTAGTAGCGAGTAATTGTTGGATTTTACTCCTAATCTCATTAGGTAAGGTAAGGTTTCACTAAATCCTTGTGTTTAGTTGTTTTGTGTATCTTAGGTTTTGATTTTGATATATATATATATATATATATATATATATATATATATATATATATATATGATGTTAGTTTGAGCTTTGGTGGCTTGTTGGTGAGTTGAAAGCTTGTTAGACTCCAATCTTTGTGCGGTGTGCAATTTGGAGAGCGGCTGATAAACCCATATTTCATGAGCTCTTTTATGCTTAATTTGAGTGATTTATACAATCCTTCACCTACTTATTCACATTAATTGCATGGTTTTACTTTTCCTTCCTTATTATGGGATGTAAATGAAAAACATGTTTCCTAAGCTTTAGAATTAATTATTTTAATTACCTTTATTTCCATTCGATGCCGTGATTAGTGTGTTGAGTAGTTTCAGATTTTCTAAGGCAGAATGGCTTAAAGGATTAAAAAGGAAACATACTAAAATGGAAGGAGAAAGCAAAACGGAGCTTTAAAGAAACTGGTATCCACGCGATCGCATGGATGACGCGATCGCGTGCCAAGCACGAATCAGCAGCGACGCGGCCGCATGACTGACGCGACCGCGCGCCTTAAGCAGAATGCACATGATGCGGTCGCATGACTGACGCGACCGCGTGGTAAGGAAAAGCTACAATTGACGCGACCGTGTGACCCACGTGGACGCGTGACAGAGGCCACGCACCAGAAATTGCAGAAAACGCTCATAACGAGTTCTGAGGCCCTTTTTGGCCCAAATCTAAGTTCAGAAGGCATAGACCAGAGGTTATGAAGTGAGGGAATGCATCCATTCAGAGGGAGCTCGCATAATTTCACCTTTCAATGATTTAGAATTAGTTGAGAGGGAGATCTTCTCTCTCTCTCTTTTAGGATTTAGGATTTCTTCTTGTTTTAAGAGTAACTTTGGATCCAGGTTTAATTTTATTTTTTATATTGCTTCTCTTTATTTATTCCAACATTTGAATTGATTATTATTATTTATGAATTATTCCATGTTACGAATTTCTATTTGAATTAATGATAATTGAGGTATTTTCAGTTTATGATTGTTCTCTTTGACTTAAGTTACCATTGCTTCCCATTTAAGGATATTTTTACTATTATTCCAGCAACTTTACTTTTTCCCCTTTTGGTTCTGGTTAAGAATTTAGTAACTCAACAGTTATTAAACTCAATACAATTGATAATCGTGATCTTGCTGATTGAGCTGAACTTAAATAATCCCAACCTTTTCTTAGGAAATAATTAGGATTCAAAGGTCAACTTAATTAGTCCCTTGACTTTCCCTTACCCTGGTAAAGGTTGACCAAGTGGAGTTTAGATTCAACTTTCATTATTGTTGAGAGAGATAACTATGTTGGACCTCTAATTTCTCTACCTTGCTAAAAGTCGCTTTACAGTTATTATTTATTCTTAATTGCCACTTAATTCACTCGTCATTTAAATTACTTGCTTTTCACCTTCTAAACCCCGATTACAACCTTTATAGCCAATAATAAGAACACACTTCCTCGCAGTTCCTTGAGAAGACGACCCGAGGTTCGAATACTCAGTTAACAATTTTTAAAGGGGTTTGTTACTTGTGACACCCAACACGTTTGTACGAAGGGATTTTTGCCGGTTTAGAAACTATATCTACAACGCAACCGTTTCTATGAATTTCTTTACTGGTAGAAATCCCGATGTCAAAATGGCGCCGTTGCCGGGGAACTGCTAACGTGTGCCTTATTGGTTATTGTAAATATTTTCCTTTTGCCTGTTTATTTTTTTTTGTTTTTCCTCTTTATCTTTATTTGCTACTATGAACTCTCACCCCTCTCGCTTTGAGTTTGGTTCTAATATTGTTAAAGGAAATAGAAGTTACAGCAGGAATGTATATCAAGGTCAGACCAATCAAGGATGGATGGAACCAAGAGGATCTAATCAACCCTTTAGGCAGCAACACCCTCCGAGATATCCTGGACAAAGACCATTTTACCGTGCATACCCAGCTAAAAGACATGGTGGACAACCTTGTAACTACCAACAAGCCCCACCCCGTGCATATGAACCATCCTTTCAACATAACCTCGAACCACCACACTCACAAGCTTCTCTTCACCATTCGCCATCATATGATCCTTCCTTACCCCAATACCAATCCAATCGTTCCCGATTGTCACCACTTTCCTTTGTATCATGTCCAAGTATGGAAAACCGCGAAGCAAAGGATCGCCTAAAAGAAACAATGATTAAATTTCAAACAACCGTTCAACAGCTAGAGCAAGCACTAATTCAATGGGCTACTAGGCGCTTAAATATACAAGGATCAACCACAGCTCCATGTGGACAGGCCGATGAAGAGCGTAGCATGAAAGAAATACTAGAGACTCCAGCGGGCAAGACAGAGAATGAATTCATACTAGAACAAGTGGAAGAAGCTGTCATTGTTCAAGAAGAATAGTTGGTTGAATTGGTTGAAGATCTAGGCGATGCTGAACTTTCTTGGGATTCCAGAATTGTGGAAAACTCCATCCAAGATGCCACAGTTGACGCTAAGGAGGATACCGTACAATCTCCAAGGCGAGTCGTTTATGAAGAGTCAGACGGAATAATCCAAGAAACAAATTTCCTTGATGATGATAGTCACAAGTCTAGTTCTCCTAGTGATGAGCTTGCGTCCGCAAGTGAATTCTCTGAGATCGAAGAATCTTCCCCAAGTGAATATGAAGATGATGCGGAGGTAGATTTCTCCCAACCTCCAATCTATGACTCGAGTGATGAGGAAGACATGGAAGACTTTGACCAGGATACAGATACAATTGAAGATCTTTGTAAGGAAGTGGAAGAATTCACAGAAGAACACAAGGAAACGGAACTTGCAGAACCACCAAAAACACCTATCCCAAGGCCATTACCACCCAATACAAGCTTCAAGTGGGTACAATCCTTAACTTATAATTTTACTTATTCACTTGAATATGGTATGCTTGAAACAGATGGCCAGCTTAGAGCTCTCTGCGGCTTTAAAAGTAAGAGGGAAATGGCTCGTATTCAGAGCTGGTGCACCAGGTTCAATAAGGTTCCACGCTTCACCTCGAAGTACACGGATTGGTATCGTGCTCAATTGCATGGATCACAGAGAACGTTTGGTCGCCACAGTGAGACTCTACTCTTTAACCCGCCCAAATGGAAACTTACAAATCAAAACGGAGGCGAATCTAGAAACACAGCTTGGGATCATGGATTATGTTCTGACATTCGTCATCCCGGGAGGCTGAATATCTGTTTAAAGCTGCGCAGAAGCTTTACATGCCTAGTTTGGGACCCCGGAGGCTATTGGCATTCCAAGCACTGGTGGAGATTTTTGGACGAATCTAAACACAAGCCACCATAACAAGATACTCTTCCAATGTCCAACTTAAGGACTTTAACTAAAAGTGCTAGGTGGGAGACAACCCACCATGGTATGGTCGCTTCTTTTTTTTTTTTTGTTAATTGCTTTCATTTTTCCTTTTCATTTTTATTTATTAAACCTAGAATCATGCATAAGCATCCATGATAGTCATTGCATTCTGCACTTTTCATGCATTAAAAAAAAAAGTGGTTGCACGACGCGACCGCATGCCCCATGCGATCGCGTCATAACGCGAAAAATACCACCCATGCGACCGCGTGACCCACGCGGCCGCGTGATAAATATATCGGCGTAAGGATCCAACGAACAGAAGGTTGGCCTGGAATCGTGCGGCCCTTGTGCGTTTCGCACAAATTGGCTCACGCGATCGCATGCCCCATGCGATCGCGTCACTGCCCAATACCAACCACACGCGACCGCGTGAGCGACGCGATCGCGTCGCATGGATTGCACATCACCTCAAAAAGGAGACAGAGAGCTACGCTGAAACGGCGCTGGAGTTGTGCGTTTAGCACGAATTCCAGCGACGCGATCGCGCGACCCATGCGATCGCGTCAACCTTCTTTCCCCCCTCTCATGCGATCGCGCACTTCACGCGATCGCGTCACTCCCATTCTTGTCCCAGCCACGCGACCGCGTGCCCCACGCGGCCGCGTGGATTCGAAAATATAACCCCCCAGCCTGCGAACCCTATCAGTCGCGCAGCCCTCCCCTTTCACCCCCAACCCTCTTCTCCTCCTCTCTTCTTCTCCTTCCCAGCCACCGCCGGCCAACCGCCACACCACCACCCCAATGCCGCCGCCACCCCGTACGCCGTGCCCTAACCCCCTCCCCTCCCTTCTTCTCCCTTCCTCCTCTTCCCTCCCCTCTCCACCACTGCCTCCGCGACCACCGCCCCCCACCGTCGGCACCCCAGCCGCACACCCCTCCGCCACCCACCCGCAAGCCCCCCTCCCTTCCTCTATCACCAACCCAAACCCTCACCGCCACTGCCCCTTCCGCCGCCACCACCGCGTCACTGTGCACCACCACCGCGCCGGACGCCGCCGCAGCCACCTTTCTCCCTGTTCCACCCCTTCCGCTTACCAGGTTCCGCAACACGCACCCATTTTTTTATCTGTTCGTAAATTTTCTATATTTTATTCCGTTTATGTTCATAATTAGGATAGCTAGACTTGCATGTTATAGTGGATTTCTAGGTTGTTAGGTAGCTTAGGCTGTGGTTAGTGGATCTAGGTCTGTTTACTTGCACTGTTCTTACTTCTGTTTTACCCTATGTGCAAATATGTTGCTGCTATAATCATGTTTCATATGCTGCTTTCTTGTATGTTGCTGCTATTTATATTGAGTTTTTATGTTTATTTTATATATATGTACATGCAGCTTGATTTTTTAATTCATATGAACTGATTAAATTGCTGTTTATTTTCCGGGACAATCCAATTTTAGCCGGAATGCTGCCCAATTTTTTTTTAAAAATTTGTTTTCATTCATGTTTTGGTTTCGCATTTTTGAAATCTGTTTCCCTCTGCTTTACCCAAACCACTACATGAATGCTATGGCAGACCTTCTCATCCTTTTTGATTTCCTGGTTCATAAACTGCTTGTTCAATTATGAGTACTTCTATTCTTACCTGTGAATCCTTGTTATATGGAATTTTTCTATGCCACTTACCTTCCTAACTCAGTGATTTTAATTTACTAATTTCTTTTTCCAATCCTAACCATACTAACCCTTTTAATCTCTTTTCTGATTATTTCCACTTTCCTCTAACTTTCTAACCATGGCATATTGCTTATTTTCTTTCCATTTAACATTCATTCAATCATATTTCACTTACTCATTTTCCTTATTTTATTTCTCTCTTAGCGCTTTGAGTTTCCTTTGTTTAAAATTGCCTATTTGCTTTCCTGTTTTATCCATTTCCTGGTTTTCTATTTTTCAGGATGTCTGCTTCACAGAGGAAAGGTAAAGGCAAGCGCAAGAGAGGAGATTCCTCCCAGTCCATCATTTCTCTAATGCACGATACATCATGGCGGGAGAAGAATTTCACATAGCAGGAGAAAGCTAACCAACTGCTTCCTGCAAATGATCCTATAAAATTTGCAAACCGGTACTGTGAACTGAAGTACCCGGCTTTTGCAAACTCCAGAAATCTATACCTGGAACGTACCTTGAAGATTCCAGAAGCCCTCCAGCAATACACTACTGAACAAATCAAGCAAAGGGGCTGGTACTTTCTGGAGAGACCACTGACAGAGGTCAATGCATCTTGGGTCCGGGAATTCTATTGCAACTACTACCTTACTACCCTTGATGTAGTAAACCTGAGAGGAAAGCTAATTCTGGTCACAAAGGAAGCCATAGAAACCATTCTCCAGCTCCCAGCCAAGTCCGATCAGCCAGATGGTTTTGCACAAGCTGAGGAGGACATGGGCCAGATGCAGTTTGATTGGGATGCTGTAAAGGCAAGGATAGCTCTCGACCCTGCTGTTCCTTGAGAGATGGGTCAGAACACCACTATGCCTAGAGGGATCAAGAGAGTGTACTTAAATGATAAGGCTCGGCTTTGGCATCAAATCTTGAGTAACTTTGTGATGCCGAGTACTCACGAGACGGAGATCTCGGCTACCATGATCACCCTCCTTTGGTGTGTGCTGGAGGGTAAGGACATTTATCTGCCTCACTTTATCCGGCATTATATGGCCAGGGCCCACGTCCGAGGCACCCTCCCCTTTCCTTACTGGTTACACGGCTAGGCCGTCAGGCTGATGTGCCTTGGGAGGATGCCGATGAGAGACCACCAGCAGTGGACTGCAGGAAGATCATCCCACACAGCAGGAACTTCCTTGCTTTGGGATACAGACCACCACTTGTCACTGCTACTGATGAGACAGCCCCTCCGTCTGCTGAACCCTCTTCATCCACAGCTGCCCCAGCTGCCCCTGCTGCCACCACTGCACCTCCACCCGCCTCTGAGCTATTCTATCGCCTCGTGCACCATCTATTCCGCCAGCTTGATCAGATGGAGCGCCGTAACAGGCGCCGGTATGAGAGATTAGAGCGCCGCAGCAGGCGACGCTATTTCCATCTGAAGCTGATGATCAGACAGGGCGCCGACATCCCTTCCGAGCCCGACACCCCTTCAGAGCCATCAGAGGATGAGCACGAGGAGGAGGATGAGCACGAGGAGGAGCCTCATTCCCAGGCGGAGACTCATCAGCAGGCAGCCACAGAGCAGGCTGCCCCGCATCAGGAGGTTATGCACCAGATAGAGGCTGCAGATCCGGAGATCCCGCTCCAGTTCATCCCACCTCTACAGCAGCCAGACCCCAAGCCCACCACCACCACAGAGACCCCAGCTGCCATCCCTACCAGTGATGACACTCCTTCACACCAGGCTTGATTGAGCATCGAGGACGATGTTTCATTTTAAGTGTGGGGAGGTCGCCATCTCTGGCGTTTATTTTGGTGAACTACTACATACTTTTTCTTCTATTTTGGATATTTTTCTGTATTTTTCTCTTTTTCTTTTATTGTTATTTTTTGAGTACTTATACATTGCTACTTGTGTATTTTACTCTATTTTCTGCATTTTGCATCTTTAGTTCATACTTCATCCATTTAGTTTATTTTAGTTATTTAGTTTAGTTGGCAATTCTGATTTATTAGTGGATTAATTAGTATAGTTTACCCTTTTTAGCATAAGATAGTATAGTTTAAATAGAAAAATATAAAAAGGAAGTAAACTGAAAACTTTAACAGAATCAAAACAACCCACACCTTGTATATATAGCATTACATGTTAGTTGACAACATTTCATCAAGGAGGAACATTAAAACTTTAAAAGCTACCCTAAATAATTTTTTTTCAAGAGAATAATGGGAATTTTTAACTAAACCTGCATACAATATATGAATGATATATGATGCTTGAGTTAGAGAACACACAGCCTGTGAGTCTTGAGCTTAAATTGTATGGTTGCATTCAAACCATAATTTCATTTCTGTGTGTCACATTTCTTTTTATTCTGATGTTTTTTACTTTGCTTTAATCTATATGTCCAATTATAGAATATAGAATAGATACATACCAAGAGAATGATTGAGGCTATCATTTGATTTTAGCTCACTCATCCCAAATTAGCCTACCTTTTACATTACCCTTGTTAGCCCCTTTGAGCCTTTCAAAACCCCTTTATTCTATTTAGCCAAATTACTAGCCTTAAGCAGAAAAACAAAATAAAATCCCAAGTGAATCCTTGGTTAGCTTAAGATAGAAAATTATAAATAGAAGTTAAATGCGGGAAACCTTTTGGAACATGGGTAATAGAAACAAAAGGTAGAAAAGTAAAAGGGAATAAAATAAAATTTGGGAAGCATGCTCATGAGAAAATCTAAATGATTCAATTATCATGTGCATTAAAAAAAAATTTTAATTTTCAGCATCCAAATAAAAGGGGATACAAAAAAGAAAATTCCCCAATGAAAACAATGCACATGGAATAAAAATAAAAAGTAAAACATGAGCATGTTACAATAAGTGGGAAATTATGGAAAAATAGGTGAAGAAGTTTTATCTTGCTAAATATGTATGTTAGGTGAGATCTTAGTCTAATTAAAGATTCACTTATTAGCTCACTTAACCATATACATAAATCCTTACCTTTACCTTGGCCCCATTATAACCTTAATTAAGACCTCATGACTTTTTGGTATGACTATATTCTATAATTGTTGATTGGTTAGATGAAAAACAAAGCTGTAGAAATTAAGAATAAAAAGAAAAATAGAGTGAATAAACCCAATAAACACTGAGTGACTAGAGAGTAAACACAAAATCTAGTGAGGGTTCAATAACTCATCAACATATATCCGTGCTTAAAATTTACTAATTGTTTTGCAAGTTTGTACAATGTTTTCTTTCCCATCTCATTTGCTAAAGTACTTTATTATTTAAGGGTTGGCTATATATATATACACACAACTCCTTGAGAATGTGAATTAACTTAGCTACATGTAAGCTTTATATATGAGTGGATGAATTAGAACTGCATGACTCATTAGGTAGATGCATTTAGCATAGGTTGCATTTCATAACATTCCATCACTTTAACCTTAATTATTTACCTTGGATTTAGCATGAGGACATGCTAGTGTTTAAGTGTGGGGAGGTTGATAAACCCATATTTCATGAGCTCTTTTATGCTTAATTTGAGTGATTTATACAATCCTTCACCTACTTATTCACATTAATTGCATGGTTTTACTTTCCCTTCCTTATTATGGGATGTAAATGAAAAACATGTTTCCTATGCTTTAGAATTAATTATTTTAATTACCTTTATTTCCATTCGATGCCGTGATTAGTGTGTTGAATAGTTTCAGATTTTCTAAGGCAGAATGGCTTAAAGGATGAAAAAGGAAACATACTAAAATGGAAGGAGAAAGCAAAATGGAGCTTTAAAGAAACTGGTATCCATGCGATCGCATGGATGACGCGATCGCGTGCCAAGCACGAATCAGCAGCGACGCGGCCGCATAACTGACGCGACCGCGCGCCTTAAGCAGAACGCACATGATGCGGTCGCATGACTGACGCGACTGCGTGGCAAGAAAAAGCTCCAATTGACGCGACCGCGTGACCCACGTGGACGCGTGACAGAGGCCACGTACCAGAAATTGCAGAAAACACTCATAACGAGTTCTGAGGCCCTTTTTGGCCCAAATCTAAGTCTAGAAGGCATAGACCAGAGGTTATGAAGTGAGGGAATGCATCCATTCAGAGGGAGCTCGCATATTTTCACCTTTCAATGATTTAGAATTAGTTGAGAGGGAGATCTTCTCTCTCTCTCTTTTAGGATTTAGGATTTCTTCTTGTTTTAAGAGTAACTCTGGATCCAGGTTTAATTTTATTTTTTATATTGCTTCTCTTTATTTATTCCAACATTTGAATTGATTATTATTATTTATGAATTATTCCATGTTACGAATTTCTATTTGAATTAATGATAATTGAGGTATTTTCAGTTTATGATTGTTCTCTTTGACTTAAGTTACCATTGCTTCCCATCTAAGGATATTTTTACTATTATTCCAGCAACTTTACTTTTTCCCCTTTTGGTTCTGGTTAAGAATTTAGTAACTCAACAGTTATTAAACTCAATACAATTGATAATCGTGATCTTGCTGATTGAGCTGAACTTAAATAATCCCAACCTTTTCTTAGGAAATAATTAGGATTCAAAGGTCAACTTAATTAGTCCTTTGACTTTCCCTTACCCTGGTAAAGGTTGACCAAGTGGAGTTTAGATTCAACTTTCATTATTGTTGAGAGAGATAACTATGTTGGACCTCTAATTTCTCTACCTTGCTAAAAGTTGCTTTACAGTTATTATTTATTCTTAATTGCCACTTAATTCACTCGTCATTTAAATTACTTGCTTTTCACCTTCTAAACCCCGATTACAACCTTTATAGCCAATAATAAGAACACACTTCCTCGCAGTTCCTTGAGAAGACGACCCGAGGTTCGAATACTCGGTTAATAATTTTTAAAGGGGTTTGTTACTTGTGACACCCAACACGTTTGTACGAAGGGATTTTTGCCGGTTTAGAAACTATATCTACAACGCAACCGTTTCTATGAATTTCTTTACTGGTAGAAATCCTGACGTCAGCGGCCAAGGTATGGTTTCATTCTCCTCTATGTAATATGTAATATCACTGGACACTTAAGCTAGTTGACCTTAAGATAGGTTGAAAGATGTGATTGTATGATTAATTGTATATAAATGTATGCTTGATGAAGGTTTGGATGTAGGATGAATGGGTTTGAATGTGATGCTATACATATTGTTAGATGATGATTATGGATGAATTGGGTTAGTGGGTGTTGAGATTTGGAGATGGATGTTGATGATGATTTTGACTGTTGGTTATTGTGGTTGATGATGATTGTTGAGACTTATTGGTGTTGATGAGTTTTATGATGGATTTGGTTAATGTTAGATATTGTTTGGTAATAATTACTGGAATTGATGAGGATTTATTTTGGTTGTTGAGGTTGTTGTTGGTTGATGATGATTATGTGTGTGGATTTATGATTGAATTGGAAATTATGGATAAGTAGTGAGATATGGTGTAATGGTTGAGTAATTTAGGTGTAAAATTGAGAAGAATGATATAAAATGGTAAGATGTTGGGTGTGGTAGTGTTTTATGATGATTAAGCAGGTTTTGATTTGGTTTTGAATTTAGTTGGTTAAAATTGAGGTTTTGAGGTTTTTGGTAAAAATAGATTTTTGGTGAACTTTGGCGGATCATAACTTGAGCCTCAATTTTCAAAATTTGTTGAAATTTGCTTTAAATTAAAGTTCATTGAAAAATATTTAAATGGATATGAAGTTTTATAGGAAATGGATTTTTGTAGAGGAAGTTATGATCATTCAAAGTTTGGTGTCAAAATCTGAATTCTGTGCATGCTGCAGAATTTGTGATTTCTGGTTTGTGTGCGCACGCACAGCCTTGTGCGTACGCACACCCCTGTGAGCTTTTAAACATGTGGGCACGCATAGCATTATGCGCATGCACACATAGGAGAAGGCTTGCTGATGAGAGTGCTAGCACGACCTGTGCGCACACACAACCAACGAAGTTTTGCAACCTGTGCGCACGCACACGTTAGAAGGTGCACTCTGTTGAGGGCGTTCGCACGCCTTGTGCGGATGAACCGAGTTAAAAATTTTACTACCTGTGCGTACGCACATGCCCTGTTTTTCAACTAAAATTCTGTTTTTAACTATTTCATCTTCCCAACAAGCTTGTGAACTTCTGTGACACCTATTTAAGACTCTTTGCCTTATTTTCGGGTACCAAAACAATGGAAAGCTCCTAGAAGATTTAATTTTAGGTTTCTGGTGTATTGAGGATGAGTTTGGTTGGAAGAGAAGGAAGAGTAGTGAACTTGGTGATTACTGACAACGAATTGAGAAGCTGATGAACCAGTGAGTTCGGGATGGAATTAAGAACTGATGATGGTTATTATGAGCTTGATGGATATTAAAGGAAAGTGTGCCAGGCACTATATCCTTGGAATGTTGAGAATTGGTAATTGAAAATGATTTGAGATGAGAAATGGTGATGACTGGTGATGATTTGAGGTCGATGGACAATGGTTGAGATGAGTCGAGGACTAGGAGTTGTAATGGTGAAATTATTGGATTATATGAGAGTGTGCGGGGTCTATATCCCTGGCGTAGCAGATTCCTCTGCTGTATGAGTAGATATTGTTGAGAGTGTGCAGGGCCTATATCCCTGGCGTAGCAGATTTCTCTGCTGCATGAGTTGTTGTTGTTTCTTTCTCTGCTGCATGAAGTGTGCGGGGCCTATATCCCTGGCGTAGTAGACTCCCTACTACATGAGTGCAGGATACTATATCTCTAGCGTAGCAGATTCACTGTTGCATGAGTGTGCAGGCACTATATCCCTGGCGTGGTAGAAAAGGCTACATCCAAGAGGATATGTCGGATTGGCATTTACGAACCGACAAGTGATATCACGAGCCAATAGGACAGGCATTCATCATATGCATTTCTTATATGCTTGTTTGCTTTGATTACTTGAGTTTGTCTAATTGTATAATATGCCTACTTGCTTCTTGAATTAACTGTGATATATGAATATTACCTGTGTTTTACTTGATTGCATTATCTGTGACTGTCTGGTGCTGAGGAGGTTAGGTAGGCGGTGGAGATGGGATCACACAGAGGGTAGGTTGGTGAAGGCTGTGGGACAGCGGTGACTAGTTTTAGTTAGAAATCCCTTAATATTAAATACCTTATCTATTATTTACGGTTTAAGTTATTTATTTTGTTAAGCTTGAATATCTGTTTGGTATGAAGTTCTAGGATTGCCTCTGGCGTCCCGGGGTCTTACATCTTACATTACTCGGTACTGTTACCATACTAAGAACCTCTGGTTCTCATTCCATACGTTGTTGTTATTTTTCAGATGCAGGTCGCAACCTACCTCAGTGAGTTGCTTGATGGTAGCAGAGTGGAGGATCTTATTCTATTTTGTTGTTAGTAGGGTTATTTTGAATTGTACTCTCACTTTTGTATTTATTTTTGCCTTAGAGGCTTACTTTGGGAGTGATATTCTGTATAAGCTGTTTACTTTCAAAACTCTGTATGTCAGTATTTAACTAGTCGGCCCAAATTCTGCGGGCTAGGCTAGTATCTTATGATTATTATACTATATATATATGTACTGGATGTCTCCGGTACGGATTCAGAGATGGATCGGGAACTTGCGGGTCGAAGCAGATGCCGGATTGTTTTAACTGGAGCAATGGGGGGAGGTACCTGCAAAGACACTCCGACGCTCAAGTCAGAATGGATCTAAGAGGTATAAGGTGTGAGGAATGAATGAATACCTGGAGGGACTTGGGTCCTCTTATTTATAGGTGATGGTGGTTATCTTATCTTATCTTGTTTGGTTAAGATAAGGGAGACGTTTGTATTCGAAAGTCGGTTAGGAGTCCTAGAGAGCCGGCTTTGGTCCTTCTAGAAGAACCTGGCGGGTCGGACCCGGGTAACTGGGTTCAGGTTTGTTCCCGGGTCGTGGATCCGTGGGTCAGATCCGTAACAGTTGCCTCCGCAGCGGGAGAGCGAGCAAGGTCGGTCTGTCGTCGGGAGAGCGAGCAAGGTCGGCCCTAGTCTTGATGGTCGTTTTGAGGATTTGTCTGGCCATTTTGGCCTTGACGTGTCTCTTCCGTGCTCGATGCGCCTGTTGCATTTTTCGAGGCGTTCTTTATTGGTTTCTCCTTCCAAGGGGGCATTTATTGTGAGGGAACATTTTCTAGGTGTCTTTTCCTTTATTGCCCCTATGCGCCCTTTTATAATTTAGGGTTATTTGCGTCTTTTCTTTGCCCCTTTTGAAACCGTTTTGGCTTTCCACTTCACTTCCCTCGTTCATTTCATTTTCTTTTCGTTCTCTCTTCTGAAAAATTCTCCTTCTCTCTGTGGTGCTCTCTGGTGTTTCTTCGAGTTGCTGCTTCTGCTTCTCAAGCTTTTTCCAGGCTCTTTTTCTGCATTATCAGGTTGGCATGCTTCGTTCTTTTTGTTTTTGTTTTTGTGGTGTATCTGTTGTTCTGTATTTGCCATGCGTTATTTTGCCATTTTTTTTCTTTCATGCTGCATTCGTGTTTTTTAGGTGGTGGTATTCGTGTTTGAAGGGGCTGAGCACCGCCATGTTGATTCGATAATAGGTAGTAGGTTTTTGTCTTCCTTGCTTCTGCGTAGGGTTAGTAGGCTGATAGTGGTGCTCCTCCCTATTTTAGGTATGCACCGGCGGAGGAGTGAGGGTGTGGGTACTCCGATAGCCCCTTCCAGGGGCATCCCCACTCGCTACACTTGGGTGACTAGCGATGTGTGGGGCGTTCCGTCGCGGATGACGGAGGCCGATCTTCAGAGGCTCCGTGATCAGGGGGCGATTTGTGGCGGCGGCGACGCGGAGCGGCAGTACGAGCTTGCCCTCCCAGATGCCGATGAGCGTGTTTGCTATTTGAACCTCGATTCGCCCACTGTGCCGGACTGGATGTGGGTTTATGAGTCAATGTTCACTCGGCTCGGCGTGCGATTTCCTTTTTCGCCATTTGTTCAGGACTTGCTGAGTCGGTGTTCCGTGGCGCCGTCTCAGCTCCATCTGAATAGCTGGGCCGCCGTCCGGTCTTTTGAGCTGGTGTGTCAGTATCTCGATCTTCCGGCCTCTGTTCCTGTGTTTCTCTTTCTTTTCTTATGCACTCTTCCGACTAAGGAGGGGAAGCATAAGAAAGGGTATATGTCGTTCCGGGCTCAACCTCATCGCCGTATTTTTGGTTTGTTTGAGGATTCTTTTCATGGTTTCAAGAGGGAGTATTTTAAAGTACGCCCTGTCCAGGGGCATCATCCATTTTGGCTGACGTTAGAGGGCGAGCACCAGTTTCCGACCTATTGGAATTTCGGTGCTGGGCCGTCGGTTTTGACTAAGGTTACTTATGATGGTTTGTCTCCCGAGGATAAGGACATTGCTAGTGTCTTTTGGCATTTGTTTGGCGAGCACCCGTTAAATCCTCGAGACGTCATGGGGGATCTTGAGGCTTGTCGGACGTATATTGGTATGTGGCTGTCTCTTTCTTGGTTTTCATGTTTGTTCTCCTAATTTTGTAACTTGATTTTTCTTTGGTTTCTTTCAGCTGAGATGGCTGACGGTTTGACTTCTCTGGCACGGCTGAAGGCAGCGATGGATCGGGAGGAGGGATCGTCGTCTCCTGCTACCCCTGTCTCTAATCCCGCTGTGGATTCTCAGGCTATTTCTCAGGAGGTGGTTTCGTCGTGGGTGAGGGCCGACGCTCGGGCTTCGCCTGGTCTCGTGAACTCGCCTGAAGTCATTGTGGTCACGGCTGTCAAGGCTTCTTGGAAGAGAAAGAGGCCTGAGGAACCTAGCAGCAAGACTTTTGAGGAGGAGGGTGCTGTGCCCAGTGTGATGGATCGACGTTTTGATGCTTCGGGGTTCATAGATCAGCACTTGATGCCTGGCACAGAGCCATTTTTTGATGATTGTGATGTTTCGTTCCAGGCTAAGTCGGTGTATCGTGCCCTCCTCCGATCTGCTGTTGTTGTTCGGAAGGCTGAGCCAGTGATGGCTCAGGTCGGTTTGTTGGACAAGAAGCTCCGTCATTCGCAAGCTGAGGTGGCTAAGTTGAAAGAGCAGCTCGAGGCTGCCGAGGTAGCGAGGGAGAAGGCAGTGAAGTCTTCCAAGGAAGCTGGGGCGGAGATCCTCCGTCTTTCTGAGGTCGAGACTTCACTTCTTTCCCAACTGGGCGCGGAGCGACAACGGGCTTCCGACGCGGGTTCTCAGGCTGCCGTGCTTCTTGGCGAGCTGGAAGTTTTGAAGGCTGAAGTTGCTGCCCCGAAGAAGGAGAAGACGGAGTTGTTGGCTGATGCTAAGAGTGCGATCGTTGCCACCGAGGAGACGATGAGGGCTCAGGCTTTGGTGTTGGCTCCGGGTGTGGACGTGTCTGTGATGGGGGCTTTCAAGACCGTCCGTGATGGCCGAATTCTTGACCTTGAGTAATTTTATATCTTGTAATTTTAGTTTGCTTTGAACTTAGTCTTTGTTTTGGATATTTGGTTGGCCGTGGGCCGTGTATTTGGTATGTTTTGAACTCTGGGTTGTGCCATCGCGGCCGCTTATAGTTTGCTTTCTTTTTAATGACTCGTGTGGCCGTTCGGGCTTTATGTTTATTTTGAGCCGTTATATCTTTAAGCCGTCGTGACTTAGGACCTTTAGTAGGCCGCTAGTGTTTGGGGATATCCGTTTGTTAGGCCCGAGGGTGATCAATTCTTGGTGTTTGTGGCTGTGTTTCTATTCCATTTTGGGAGGTAGAAGGGGGAAGGGTAGAACATAGTGGAATTTTATTTGGGCCTCGTTAAAACCCTCTGTGATGGCGGGAAAGAGTACCCGAGTTTAATACTTTAATTTAAACAAGGAAAACAAATGTAGTAAAGAGGTAAAATCTGAGTAAAAGGAAATTGAAAAAGACAAGGGAGGACCTATGGCGGTCAATCTAAGTGTAGTAGCATCGCAAATTGGCGGCGTTCCATGTTCTCAGAATTTCGTCGCCGTTAAGTCGTTTGAGCTTGTACGCTCCCCTTCCGATTGTGGCTTTGATTCTGTATGGTCCTTCCCAATTGGGGGTGAGTTTCCCTTCCCCTGGGGTCGGGGCTCCGATGTCGTTTCGTCGTAGAACGAGGTCGTCGGGCGCAAATTCTCGTTTGATGACGCTGTGGTTGTATCTTAAGCTGATTCTTTGTTTAAGGGCTAGCTCTTTGACATGGGCTATGCTTCTTTCTTCGTCGATGAGGTCTCGTTCTGCTTCCTCGTCGTTACCTTCGACCGTTTTCCTGGGGCTTGGGTCTCCTATCTCCACTAGGACGACGGCCTCCACTCCGTATGTTAATCGGAAAGGGGTTTCCCCTGTGGTCGTTTGGGGAGTGGTTCGGTATGACCATAGGACCGATCTGAGTTCGTCGGCCCATATTCCTTTGGCTTCATCGAGCCGTTTCTTGAGTCCTTTGATGATTATTTTGTTTGCGAATTCCACCTGTCCGTTTGTTTGGGGGTGTTCTACCGAGCTGAAGCGGTGGGCTATACGTAGTCTCATTAATTTGACACAAACAAAAGTCGTTGTAGGTAAGGAATTTCACAAAATATTTACGTTGCAAGTATAGCTCCAAACCAACAAACAACTCTCGCATCAAATTAAATTTTAGGTTGTCACAAATAACAAACCCCAAATAAGAAATAACCGGAGTATTTTGGACTCTGGGTCATCTCACAAGGAATTGCAATAAAGTGTTTGATTATTGGCTATGAAAAGGGGGTAAGGGGTTTTTTTTTATTGGTGAGAGGGCAAGAAAATTTAAATGACAAGAAAAGTAAAGAATGCAATTAAAGGAAGAAATTAATAAAGAGAGACATTCATGGCAAAGATTGAGATCATAGGCTTTCTATCCTAGTCATGCAATGATTAATTCATCTTATTTAGTCAACTCCAACACAAAGGGAGAAGGTCAAACAAGACTAATCAATCATACTACAATAATAAACAAGAATTTATCTCATTACGTCATCTCCGTCGATTGAGGAAGGTATCATGTTATCCTCACACTCGGAGAAAGTCTAATAAGACTAGCTAATCTCAATCCAAAAGTCCTAATCAACTTACTAATTTAATTAGCAAAAGATTAGCGTCAATGGAAACAATATTCCAAAAGTCCTAATCAACTCACTAATTTAATTAGCAAAAGATTAGCGTTAATGGAAACAATATTAGCTAACAACTCTAGATCACCAACATGAGTTGGGTTTTCATGACTCAAGATTGCCCAATCACTCTTTCCAAGCCAAGAATGCTCAAAATCTACTCTAACATCCTTCCAAGCATTTGATCAAACACTTGGTGGGTACTGATGCCAAGGCATCTTAGGCTAGTTTCACTAGCATTTTTCTGTTAGTTTTAGTTGTTTTATGCATTTTCTTGAGCTTAAAGTAACCAAGAATGGTTAAAATGAGAACAAAGCAATGAACCATCCAAACAGTATGATTTTGATGCAAATTCCATGAGTTTTTAGTTATATTACTTGAATGCTATTAATGGAAGATTTCTCATGAAATTTTGCAAGACTTTGATGCAATTGTTTGGATGATTTCAGGGAAGAAGAGGCTAAGCAAGGAAGCAACAAAATCAATAAAGGAAGCTTGAATATCACATGTGGAGTTTAAGTTCCAGTTTAAGCCTAAACTGGAGCTTAAACGCCAGAATCAGGAAGGCTAAGAAATGCTGAAATTGAAGTTTAACCTCCAGTTTAACCTTAAACTGGAGGTTAAACGCCAGAATGGGAAAAGCACCAGGGAGCCATTTCCACGTTTAAGCTCCAGTTTGACCTCAAACTGGAGCTTAAACGTGTTCGACCAAGTTTTCTCCTCCAGGGTTGCTCTCTCCATTTCCACGTTTAAGCTCCAGTTTGACCTCAAACTGGAGCTTAAACGTGTTCGACACCTCCAGGGCTACCCTTCTAAGCTTCCACGTTTAACCTCCAGTTTAACCTTAAACTGGAGGTTAAACGTGTTCGACCTCCAGGATGCCTCCTTCCATTTCCACGTTTAACCTCCAGTTTAACCTTAAACTGGAGGTTAAACGTGTTCGACACCTCCAGGGCTACCCTTCTAAGCTTCCACGTTTAACCTCCAGTTTAACCTTAAACTGGAGGTTAAACGTGTTCGACCTCCAGGATGCCTCCTTCCATTTCCACGTTTAACCTCCAGTTTAACCTTAAACTGGAGGTTAAACGTGTTCGACCTCCAGGGCTGCCCTTCCTATATCCACGTTTAAGCTTCAGTTTAACCTTAAACTGAAGCTTAAACGTGTTCGACTACATGACTCTCCAGGGCTGCCTTCTTCCATTTCCACGTTTAAGCTTCAGTTTAACCTTAAACTGAAGCTTAAACGTGCCTCTACAAAAGGCTTCACTGGAAGTGTCTGGCGTTTAAGCTGTAGTTTAAGCTTAAACTGCAACTTAAACGCCACTCTTGGAAAAGGTTTCTGGGCCAAAAATATTGCGGTTTAAGTTAGTCTTTGAGCACAAACATTAACTTAAACTTACTCTGGCATGAAACCCAATTGAATATCATGGTTTATGGGACTGGGCCTGAAGGATTGATGAGTCTGAAATTTCAATTTGTTGAGTCATGTGTCATTATTTGATTATCACTAAGTTGGCTCAATGAATGTTACAGAATTTGGATCAGCAGCCTCATCAAGATTATGGATCATAAACCCAAAGCAAAAGGAAAGCAGGGAGAGGCCTCAAAGCCCAAGAAACACAACAGAAGCTCAATATAGAAAGTGTATAAATAGGATAGAATTTAAGTTAGAGAGGGACTTTTGGAACTTTTACTTTTGCATTTAGCTAGTTTTCATTTCTTTGTAATTGAATTCCGAGCTATGACTCACTAAACCCCCTTTCATTGGGTTAGGGAGCTCTATTGTAATTCAATGAATCAATAATAGTTTATCTTCTTCTTCAATCTTTTCTCTTGAATTTTGTTAGAAAGCTTCTCGATCTAATTCCATTGGGTAGTTGTCTTGGGAAAGAAACTACCCATAATTGGAATCCTTCGGAACCTTGGGAAAGGAATGGAGGATTCATGCTAGAGAAGCTTTCTCACAGTGAATTGGATTGGGGTTTGGATGGATATTGTGACATGTAATCCTACCAAATTGTGGTTCATGAAACTGTGTGGTATAATCAGTGATCGAGCATCATCTCTTCTTATGAACATTTAAACCAAGGGATTGGGAATTTGTTTGTTTTTAGAGAGAATTGGTGAGCCAAGGGATTGGGATCCAATCATATAAGATTGCCAAGCAAAATTCAATGAATGCATTGGTTGAGGAAGAGATATACATGTTTTGATTCGGAGATCTCAATATCTCCTAACACCCAATGAATTCCCCATTTCTGATTTCCACTTTCTCTTTACATTCTGCAACTCAATTTATGCAATCACCCCCATTCCCTTTTAATTTCAGCAATTTAGCTTCTGCTCTTTAATTCATGCAATTTAAGATTCCGCCATTTCAATTTCTTGTCATTTACTTTTCCCGCCAATTTTACATTCCGCAATTCTCATCTAAATCTTGATTCCGCTCAACTAGAACACACTTCTAATCCGAATTGCTCACTCAACCAATCCTTGTGGGATTCGACCTCACTCTATTGTGAGTTTTTACTTGACGATAACCGGTGCACTTGCCGGAAGGAATTTTGCCGATCGTGCAATTTCCTAAATCGTAGCATAACTAGTTTATGCGCATCAAGTTTATGGCACCGTTGCCGGGGATTGGTTTTCGATTGACAATTCTCAAATTGGAAGTTAACTAGATTGAGCATTTTTTTTTGTTTTGATTAATTCAGTACAAGTTACTTGTTGAATTTTAATTTCTGCACTCTGTTACATGCTTTCTTTCTTTATGCCTTTAAATTCAAGCAACTAACCCACTGACTCACTAACTGTTTGAATTAATTCCTCAATTGCTCTAACCATACTCTTCCATTAACCAAGAGTATTTCACTTGTTTGTTGCCTGTGCTGTGTTCTTGTATGACAGGTAGGAGAGGAGAGACATCAACTCCTCCATATACCGAACCAGAGAGGACCCTTCATAGACTTAGAAGGGAAGCAAGAGGGAAGAGAGTACTGGGAGAAGAAGAATCTGAAGGAGAATCTGAGGACAATTTTGAGGAAGCTCTAGATCTCAACATGGATAGAGAAGTTCACAACCATGAGAGAGCTGATGGAAACAATGCCATTCCTGAGAGGAGGGTTCTTAGTTCATACATAAACCCAACCTCTGGGAATTGTGGTAGCAGCATTCAGAAACCACCCATTCAGGCCAACAATTTTGAACTCAAACCACAGCTAATATCACTTGTGGAGAATCATTGTTCATTTGGTGGGAGTGCTAATGAAGATCCCAACCAACATCTCACAAAATTCCTGAGAATTTGTGACACTGTGAAGTCCAATGGAGTCCAGGAAGATGCCTATAAACTGCTTTTGTTCCCATTTTCACTTAGGGACAAAGCAGCTAAGTGGCTGGAATCATTCCCAAGGGGGAGTCTAACAACATGGGATGAGGTGGAAAGCAAGTTTCTGGCACGTTTCTACCCCCCACAAAAGGTCAATAGGCTTCGATCTGAGGTTCAGACTTTTAGACAACAAGATGGTGAAACTCTCTACGAGGCATGGGAGAGATTCAAGGATTTGACAAGGAAATGCCCACCAGACATGTTCCATGATTGGGTGCAATTGCATATTTTCTATGATGGACTGTCTTATGAATCAAGGAAGGCTGTAGACCATTCATCAGGAGGTTCATTGAACAGGAAAAAGACTGTGGAAGAAGCCATTGAAGTGATTGAGACAGTGGCTGAGAATGAGTACTACTATGCATCAGAGAGGCACAACACTAAGGGAGTCATGGAGCTGAACCATGTTGATACAATTCTAGCCCAAAACAAGGTGTTTGCCAAGCAACTAGCAGAGCTTACCAGGCAATTAGAAACAAAGCAAGTAGCTGCAATACACACACAAGATCAAGAGGAAGTAAGCATTGAAGGAGGTGATTGGGAAGAGGCCAACTATGTGGGAAACCAACAAAGGCAATCATATGATCCACATTCCAACACTTACAACCCAGGATGGAAAAATCACCCAAACTTTGGGTGGGGGAACCAACAAACCCAACCACAAAACCACAAACCTTACAACCACAACCAACATAACAATTCCACATACCAAAACTCCAACCAAAGATCATACCAAGCCACACAAAACACTTACTCCCAACCACCATATCATGGCCAAAATAATCAACCTACCCAACCTAATCCGAACCAACAATTTCAAGATCAATTAAACCGGATAGAAGGAATAATGGCAACCATGAGTCAAGACATAACCGAATTGAAAAGCTTCAGGGATGATGTGAGAGCTACCTTAAGGAACCATGGTGAAAAACTCAAGAGGATGGAGTCTCAAGTAGGAGAGCTATCTCAACAGACCCCGAAATCAACTGCAGTGTTCCCTAGTGACACAGAAAAGAATCCAAAAGGGGAACAAAAGAGAGTGAGATGGGAAGAATGCAAGGCCATCACCATATTGAAGGAAGGTGTGGAGGAAGCTAAGCAGGAAAGTGAAACTGAGCAAGCCAAGGAACTGCAAAAAGGCATGCTGGAAATATACCAACCAAAAGCACCATTTCCTCAGAGGATAGGAGGAAGTGAAAAAGGGAAAACCTATTCAAGGTTTTTAGAGACATTTAAGTCTCTCCATATCAATATTCCCTTTCTTGAGATTCTCCATCAAATGCCTACACACATCAAGTATTTAAAGGAATTGTTGAGCAAGAAAAGAGTTTTGAAGGGAGGACAAACGGTAACAATGAACAAAGAATGCAGTGCTCTCATCAAGAAGGACACAGTCTCTAAGAAAACAGACCCAGGAAGTTTTCATATTCCTTGCATCATAGGAGAAACAAAAATTGACAGAGGATTCTGTGATCTAGGAGCTAGCATAAATGTGATGCCTCTAACTCTTATGAAGAGGCTACAACTGAATGAGGTGAGATCCACTGATGTAATCATACAACTGGCTGACAAAACTCAGAAGCAAGCTGAAGGGGTAGTTGAGAATGTGCTGGTGAAAGTGGAAAATTATTTTTTCCCTACAGACTTTGTCATTTTGGACATGGAGGAAAGCTACCTACACCCCATCATTCTGGGGAGGCCATTTCTAGCCACTGCTAGAGCACTCATAGATGTAGAACAAGGAGAGCTAATTTTGAGAATACATGATGAACAGCTCATTTTCAATGTTTTCAAACCTGCATCTGAGCCTGAACCAGAACATGAAAAGCCTAAGGATGAGAGTAGCCATCTGTGTTTGGAAGAAAGCAATCCGGCAGCTGAAACTATGAAACAGTCCTTGGAAAGCAAACAAGAATTGCAAGAGTTAAAGCCACAAGAATCAATAGAAACAGATCAGAAGGATCCTCCTGACATAAGGGTCAATGAAGAAAGCTTCAAGAGAAAGGGAAAAATTGTAAAGAAATTGCCAAGAGGGTGGAGAAACAAGAAAATTCCCACTGAAGGTTTCTCTCTGGGAGATAAAGTGATATCAAGTCATTATCTGCCAATCCCACCTGGCCTCAAAACAATTCCTTCCCAGCGCCCTCAAGTGTTCACAATCAGGAAAGTTCTTTCTATGGAACATTTAGAGGTCATGAAGGAATCAAGTGGGGACGTTTGCATAGTGAGAGGAGAAGACGTCAAGCACTACAATCCACCCTAACAAGGGACAACCGTCAAGCTAGTGACGTTAAAGAAGCGCTTCATGGGAGGCAACCCATGTTTTTAGTATCCTTAATCTTTAGTGCTTTGCTTTACATCTAATAAAGCATGGTTTCTTATGCATGAACTTGAATCCTCAGGACAACTATTGATAAAGTGCACTAAACTTTGCATGTAAATTACAATTGGTCTCTAAGTTTGGTGTGCCTGAAGGCACTCCCAAATCTTACTCAAATTGGATTCCATCTTTCATTCAAGGTGCACGACCAAACATTAAGTTTGGTGTTCCTCTTGAACACAGTTTATGAAAAGCAAGAAGTTCCTCTGGATTTCAAAATTCATGACAAGTATACCATTCGCATGTTTTAATACTTTGGTTTCAATTACTTAGGGTAGTAACTTTGTTTAGAATCAAAGAGCCAAAGTGACTATGATTTATTAGAATTATGCACATTCATTAAGGACAACCAATATGGATTTCATGTCATTAGGAGACTTTACCAAACACTAAGTTTGGTGTCCAATAATAAGTGTGCATATATACAAAAGTCACGGCTATAAGCTCATGAAGTCAATCATTGATTTACATGTGCAAGTACTATTCATCATTCACATGGACCGAAAAATGATAGCAAACTTGTTTGTTTGTGCAGGTACAAAAGAAAAGACAAAAATGGAGGAAAAAGACAAAGGGAGGTACGGTGCTTGGTCAAAAAGAAAGTTCACAAGTCTTTGAAGCTAACACATGGGAAAAGGAAGTTCTGCAAGAAAAGATTGCTACATGTACAACCTAATGCACCCAGAATACTTCCAAGAAAATGAAAAGCAATTCGTCCTTCTCCCTAATTCATATATTTACCATCAAGCCACCCTTCACAAATCACCCTAGCCGTCCATTTTGCACTTACGGGCACTATAAAGAACCACTTGGGGAACGAGTTCAACACCACCAAATCTCCTTCATGCACATTTCCTTCATCATAGCATAAACTATCTCTTGCCGAAAACAACCTCCCCACACTTCCAACAACACTTCCTTGCTTCACCTTGTCAACTTTAGCTTGTCACTTACCAAAACTAAAGAACCAATGGCAGCTTCATCTAGCCACAAAAGAAGAAAAGACAAGTAGCCAATGGAGGAAAACAGGGAATTCGATGCATGGAGATACAGATCAGTTTTCCATGAGATTCAAGCCGAATGGATGAGACCTAAAACGGTACTAGCTGAGGTTCCCTTTGACCTTGAAAAGGATGAGTTCCCAGGTGTTTGGGAAAAGATCAAAAAGAGGAAGTGGGAGCTCCTGACTAAGCCAATCACTAAAATCAACATCAACCTGGTGAAAGAGTTTTATGCAAATGCAGTAAGGGAGGATCCAACCAAGAAACCCACATACAAAAGCTATGTGAGAGGGGTGGAAGTTGACTTCAGTCCCAAAGCAATCATGAAAACTCTTGGCCTGAAAAACATACATTTCAGCCAAGCAAGTTATGAAGAAAGGATGATAGGAGAACCTGACTATACAACTATTGCTGAAGACCTTTGTGCCATCAGAGCTGAATGGGTGAGAAAAACAAGAGGGGCTCCAAGAGTCTTGAGAAGGGGAGACCTAACACCGGAAGCTAAAGGGTGGTATGCAATAGTTAGGAGATCCATCCTACCCACTGCAAACTCTTCAGAAATAGTCCCTAAAAGAGCCATTTTGCTACATTGCATTATGGTGGGAGGGGAAATCAAAGTTCATAAACTCATTGCTGAACAGATACAAGAGTTTAGTGAGAAAAGTGATCCTGAATCCTGGCTCCACTTCCCTAGCACCATCATTAGACTATGCATCGATGCCCAAGTACCACTTGAAGATGAAAGACCTAATTGGCTATATCCTGGATTGGCCATAACTGCGTACAGAATGACTCTTGGCCCAACTCCTCCAAGACATACAAAAAGAAGAAATGAAGAAGGGCAACAAGCGGAAGAAGAGCAAGAAGCTGAACAAGAAGGACAGGAAGGAGAAGACAGAGAAGAAGAGCAAGAAGAGCAAGCAATTCCAGAAAGAAGACAACGAACTCCTAGAGACCCCATGGATATGAGCAGAATGCAGGAAATCATGGAAGGAATGTCTCAACAATACATGAGGTCTCAGGAGAGACAAGAGGACTTTCACCTAAAAATGATGGATATGCAAAGGAACTTTGAATCAAGATTCTTGGATCTGCAAAGGGAACAGAATTTACACTTACAGGAATCCTTCAGCCACATATGCCAACACCAAGATGCCAATGTCTTGGCAATCAAGGAAGCCACCACTTTACAGAATGCAAGATACTCAGTCCAAGCTGATTACAACATCAGTTCGCAAATCAAGCTTAACTACATAGGGGAACATCTACACAAGATGGACCCAGCATTCCCAGCTTTTGATGAGTATTTCAAAGGGAGGAAAGAAGGAGAAATAAACAAGGCAATGATCCTTGAAAAAGGAGTGGAAGAAACAATGAAAAAGGCTGGATTCTGGAAAAAGCTCATAAGAAAAGACAAAGGAAGCACAAGTGGTCAAAAAGAGGCAGGAAGCAAGAAGAAGCAGGATCCCAAGAATTAAGAAGAACCAAGCAATAAATAAGAGGTGGTCTCGTTCCTTAATAATCAAATGATAATTGGTGAATTGTCTTTATGAGCTTTCTTTCATCACAAGTCATTTAAGTGTTATGTGGAGTTTTTTTTTTGAGTGTCTGTTTATTGCTTTGAATAAAGTGAATGCCTAGATGTTTGGATATAACTTCACCTTCTTAATCAAATGCTTGCCATGCTTGTTCTGTTTCCAAAAATAAAAGAAAAGTTTGAACAAAAGTAACTTGGCTCAATTAGTGACAAATCAAGTAGAATTAAGTGGTGGTATGCATGCTTGATTGTTTAAGTCACATCACTGGAAATAGAGTGTAGAATTATCATTTTTTTGTGTAGAAATTGAAAACTGTCTATGGATCTTGATGAATAAATGTCTTTGGCCATGAAAAAGAAAGAAAAAGAAGAAGAAAAAGCCACTGAAAAAGGGCAACCAAAAAAGCAAAAAAAAAATTGAGAAAATAAGCTAGGCACCAATGGTTTGAACTTCTGAGACAAATGCCTGTGGTGTTTATGTATTAAGGATATGCTTGGATGAATAGGTTCTGAGGAGTGTTTCAACACTCGGTAACTTGGGTTAACTAACCCGGGATTATCAACCAAAAGTCCATTATCAAGAGCAACCTAAATACAAAACATTTAGTCACACAAAGAGGTGCTGGGCACCAATGTCTCAAGAAGAAATGTGAACTAAAATGCCTAAAGTGGATATGTGTAGTGCACTGATAAGAAAAAGAAAATGCCAAAGGCTTGTGCAACACATGACACTAAGCAAACAAGGAGCAAAAAAGCTCTAAGAAAAAGAAAAGAAAAACAAAGAAAAGAAAAGTGCCAAGGACATAAGAATAACAAGAGGCCATAGCAGTGTTTGATGGATGCAATGAAAAAGTGATAATCTTACCTGATAAGAATGAAAAAGTGATGCTGCAACTTTCTGCATAAAACCCTTCTGATGAACTTCAAATGCTTGCTAATATAGCCAATGTAATTGCTTTCTGTTTCATACTTTCTTCTCAAATAACTCAGGACTTGCTTAGGGACAAGCAAGTATTAAGTTTGGTGTTGTGATGCCAAGGCATCTTAGGCTAGTTTCACTAGCATTTTTCTGTTAGTTTTAGTTGTTTTATGCATTTTCTTGAGCTTAAAGTAACCAAGAATGGTTAAAATGAGAACAAAGCAATGAACCATCCAAACAGTATGATTTTGATGCAAATTCCATGAGTTTTTAGTTATATTACTTGAATGCTATTAATGGAAGATTTCTCATGAAATTTTGCAAGACTTTGATGCAATTGTTTGGATGATTTCAGGGAAGAAGAGGCTAAGCAAGGAAGTAACAAAATCAATAAAGGAAGCTTGAATATCACATGTGGAGTTTAAGTTCCAGTTTAAGCCTAAACTGGAGCTTAAACGCCAGAATCAGGAAGGCTAAGAAATGCTGAAATTGAAGTTTAACCTCCAGTTTAACCTTAAACTGGAGGTTAAACGCCAGAATGGGAAAAGCACCAGGGAGCCATTTCCACGTTTAAGCTCCAGTTTGACCTCAAACTGGAGCTTAAACGTGTTCGACCAAGTTTTCTCCTCCAGGGTTGCTCTCTCCATTTCCACGTTTAAGCTCCAGTTTGACCTCAAACTGGAGCTTAAACGTGTTCGACACCTCCAGGGCTACCCTTCTAAGCTTCCACGTTTAACCTCCAGTTTAACCTTAAACTGGAGGTTAAACGTGTTCGACCTCCAGGATGCCTCCTTCCATTTCCACGTTTAACCTCCAGTTTAACCTTAAACTGGAGGTTAAACGTGTTCGACACCTCCAGGGCTACCCTTCTAAGCTTCCACGTTTAACCTCCAGTTTAACCTTAAACTGGAGGTTAAACGTGTTCGACCTCCAGGATGCCTCCTTCCATTTCCACGTTTAACCTCCAGTTTAACCTTAAACTGGAGGTTAAACGTGTTCGACCTCCAGGGCTGCCCTTCCTATATCCACGTTTAAGCTTCAGTTTAACCTTAAACTGAAGCTTAAACGTGTTCGACTACATGACTCTCCAGGGCTGCCTTCTTCCATTTCCACGTTTAAGCTTCAGTTTAACCTTAAACTGAAGCTTAAACGTGCCTCTACAAAAGGCTTCACTGGAAGTGTCTGGCGTTTAAGCTGTAGTTTAAGCTTAAACTGCAACTTAAACGCCACTCTTGGAAAAGGTTTCTGGGCCAAAAATATTGCGGTTTAAGTTAGTCTTTGAGCACAAACATTAACTTAAACTTACTCTGGCATGAAACCCAATTGAATATCATGGTTTATGGGACTGGGCCTGAAGGATTGATGAGTCTGAAATTTCAATTTGTTGAGTCATGTGTCATTATTTGATTATCACTAAGTTGGCTCAATGAATGTTACAGAATTTGGATCAGCAGCCTCATCAAGATTATGGATCATAAACCCAAAGCAAAAGGAAAGCAGGGAGAGGCCTCAAAGCCCAAGAAACACAACAGAAGCTCAATATAGAAAGTGTATAAATAGGATAGAATTTAAGTTAGAGAGGGACTTTTGGAACTTTTACTTTTGCATTTAGCTAGTTTTCATTTCTTTGTAATTGAATTCCGAGCTATGACTCACTAAACCCCCTTTCATTGGGTTAGGGAGCTCTATTGTAATTCAATGAATCAATAATAGTTTATCTTCTTCTTCAATCTTTTCTCTTGAATTTTGTTAGAAAGCTTCTCGATCTAATTCCATTGGGTAGTTGTCTTGGGAAAGAAACTACCCATAATTGGAATCCTTCGGAACCTTGGGAAAGGAATGGAGGATTCATGCTAGAGAAGCTTTCTCACAGTGAATTGGATTGGGGTTTGGATGGATATTGTGACATGTAATCCTACCAAATTGTGGTTCATGAAACTGTGTGGTATAATCAGTGATCGAGCATCATCTCTTCTTATGAACATTTAAACCAAGGGATTGGGAATTTGTTTGTTTTTAGAGAGAATTGGTGAGCCAAGGGATTGGGATCCAATCATATAAGATTGCCAAGCAAAATTCAATGAATGCATTGGTTGAGGAAGAGATATACATGTTTTGATTCGGAGATCTCAATATCTCCTAACACCCAATGAATTCCCCATTTCTGATTTCCACTTTCTCTTTACATTCTGCAACTCAATTTATGCAATCACCCCCATTCCCTTTTAATTTCAGCAATTTAGCTTCTGCTCTTTAATTCATGCAATTTAAGATTCCGCCATTTCAATTTCTTGTCATTTACTTTTCCCGCCAATTTTACATTCCGCAATTCTCATCTAAATCTTGATTCCGCTCAACTAGAACACACTTCTAATCCGAATTGCTCACTCAACCAATCCTTGTGGGATTCGACCTCACTCTATTGTGAGTTTTTACTTGACGATAACCGGTGCACTTGCCGGAAGGAATTTTGCCGATCGTGCAATTTCCTAAATCGTAGCATAACTAGTTTATGCGCATCAGGTACTAAAGGAAAGCATGGTAAATATGCAAGAATGATAAAATCTAACAACTACCAATTGCAAGACAAGTAAATTCACAACTCAAATCAACAATTAAAAGAACGTCAACATCAAATTTGCATTAAATGTAAACCAAATCCATCATGAGTGCATGAACATAAAAGAGAGCATAAAAGGAAAATCAACACTACAAATCAAGAGAATGAAAGAGTAGAAGCAAGAATTCATAAAAGAAACAAGATGAAAACATGTAATTAAACCTAAATCGAGAAGAGATTAACCTAACCTAATTCTAGAGAGAAGATGGAGCTTCTCTCTCTAGAAACCTAACTAAAGGCTCATATTGGCTAAACTAATTGCTCCCCCCTTTGTCCAAGCTTGAATTCTGCATGAAATAGCTTCAGAAATGAGTTGGGTTGGGCCCAAAGTGCTTCAGAAATCGCTGGGGGCGATTTCACCTTAGTGGGCCACGGCAGAATCGGCGCGCACGCGTACATGGCGCGCACGCCCCTGAGCGTGAAATAACATATGGCAAATTTTATATCATTTCGAAGCCCCGGATATTAGCTTTCCAACACAACTAGAACCGCCTCATTTGAACCTCTGTAGCTCAAGTTATGGTTAATTGAGTGCGAAGAGGTTGGGCTTGACAGCTTTCCGGTTCCTTCATTTCTTCATGTGTTCTCCCGCTTTGCATGCTTTTCTCTTCACTCCTTCCATCCGATACTTGCCTTATGAACCTGAAATCACTCAACAAACACATCAAGGCATCAAATGGAATTAAAGTGAACTAAAATCACCAATTTTAGGGCCTAAAAAGCATGTTTTCACATTTAAGCACAATTCAAGGGAGAATTACAAAACCATGCTATTTCATTGAATAAATGTGGAAAAAGGTGATAAAATCCCCCAAAATAAGCACAAGATAAACCACAAAATCGGGGTTTATCAAATCTCCCCACACTTAAACTAAGCATGTCCTCATGCTAAAATTAGGAAAGAAGCAAAGGGTATTAACATTTATTCAGTGCAAACTAACTAAATGCAATCTATCTATATGCAACCTATTTACATGAATGCAATGGCTTAGTCAAAATGAATCAATCTCCAAGAATACACATGCAAGCACAAGTGCTAAGGCAACAGCAATCAAAGCAAACCACAATTGAATTGAATATTGACAGATTTTACAAACTTGCAAGAAAACATGATCATGGGTGGAAACATGTAACTGGCAATCGAACCCTCACCGGATGTGTATCCGCTCTAGTCACTCAAGTGTATGGGGTTGATTCACTCAATTCTCCCCTAATCATGTTTTCCAATATTTGTTTTTCATCTAACAATCAACAATTACTTTATGCATGCATACAAATATCATGAGGACTTTCCCATAGGTTGTAATGGGGCTAGGGTCAAGGTAGGATGCATATGGTCAAGTGGGCTTGAGATTTGAATCTTTAATTAACTTAAACTTTCCACCTAACCTATGACAACCTATACAATTCTAAACAAACCTAACTACCCATTCTTCACTTTTTCACACACTCATGCATTCTCTTTTTTTATCACCACCCATATGCATTGACTTTTATTGAACCTTGCCTTGGGGCATTTTTGTCCCCTTTTTATTGCTTTTTTTTTCTTTTCTATATATTTTCTTTTTTTATTATTATATTTTTTTCCATCCAATTTTTTTTTCAAACTAAAATATTTATACAAGAGCATCAATGCATATGGTTTACACATGATTAATACATGAGTATGTTCCCAATTCCCAAAATTTTCAACAAAAATACAAAAATTCCTTTTTATTCCCTCTCAATGTTCCCAACTCTCCCAAAATCAAATAATGAACACTCTCACTAGCCTAAGCTAATCAAAGATCCAAATTAAGGGATATTTATTGTTTTTCACTTAGGCTTGTAATGTGCTACAATTAAGAACAAATAGGTTAAGCATCGGCTCAAGATTGGTTATCAATGGAAGATAAAAGGTAGGCTTATTTGGGTAAGTGAGCTATTTGAACAATGGCCTCAATCATGTAAATGCATGTATACACAAAGTAATGGACATAAAGAATCAAACAAATCAAAGATTACAATCATAGGAAGAGAATAATGCACACAAGAATGAAAATAAGTGGTTATATGATGTAACCACACAATTAAGGCTCAAAACTTACATGCTTGTGTTCTTAGCTCAAAAATCATGTTCCACAAAGTATATAATTCAAGCAAGTTCTAAAAAAAAAATTTTTTTTCAATCAATTGGGGTGCCCTATAGATAAAATCCTTGGAAAATATCATGATTTTGACTAAGTTTACTATATACATATGCAAAATAAGAAAATGCAACTAAGAATCCTAAAATGAAATGCAAAAGTGTTGGGATTAGAAACTTGTTACCCAAAAATGCCGAGCGGTCGGATGACCTCCCCACACTTAAAAGTTTGCACCGTCCTCGGGTGACCTCCCCACACTTAAAAGTTTGCACCGTCCTCGGTGCATCCAAAGATGAACAAGGGAGTACGGCGACTTTCCAAGTTACCACCTTCAGCTGGTAGGTCAACCGGTTGCTGCGTGTTCTTCCTTCCGCTTCCATTTTTGCTTATGGTGTATCGATCATGAAAAATAAGATAAACACCGTAAGATGAGAAAATACAAAAGCAAGGAAGCGTGAATTGTTGGAATGAGGTAAATCACTAGAATGGAGTGGGTGAATTGGTGTGACATTGATGAAAAATAGGTGTGTGGGTTCTAAAATTGCGCGCGGTTTAGAACACACACACATGCTAGTATAAAAAAGCTATGTCACATTTACACAAAAGAAAGCATACACTTCACTCATTCTAGTGTGCTTGAGATACTTCAAAAGACTTGTAGGGTAAGGGCAACCAAACAAGTAGTGAAGAAGCATAAAAGCATTCGAGCAAGAAATCAAGCAATTGTGAAATTGGATAATGCATAGGCATTGATTGATGTGTAAGTGGACTTAATGAACATAATGGTATATGAAACTTACACCACAATCAATGACACCTATTGAAGTTGTTACAACACCTAAGTGACATAGAAGTGGAACACATGAATGCTATGGAACTTAGAGAAAAGAATATAGAAGTGAAAATCAATCACATAGCGAGCATCGTCCACAAAGCTTGAAAAGCTCAAAAATATGTCACTAGGTAAGTTTTCGATCCAATTTCATGATTCCACAGACTCAATGCATGAAATAGGTGATGATCAATTAGAACAAGCATCCTAAAAAAAATGCATTGATAATATACAATTGCCTAACAATGGATGATGAATGCATGGTGGCCAAAACATGCAATTCAAAGAGTTAAGATGCATGAAGGAAACGTAACAAGTACTTGGTATTCAAAAGTGTTAAACATGAAAAATTCCAAACCAAGTAATAAATTGCAACCTCAACAAAGGAATCCAACAATGACAATAACGACAATGATGTTAAACTAACATCCTATTAGTAATAGGCAGCAGTAAACAGTAAACAAGATTAGTAATCCAACACTTATAATGGAAAAAAAAAATTAAACCAACTAACTAACTAAAAGAAATGGTGTTATATGATGTTTGGTAGTGTCGGATGATGTTTGAAGGGTGGAAAGAAAAGAAGAGAAAAGAGAAGAAGGAAAGAAATGGAAAGAAGAGAAGAAAAGAAGGTGAAACAGGGCAATCCACGCGTGCGCGTCATGTACGCGTAAACGTGGATTGACGAAATGGAAGCGACGCGTACGCGTGCAGTGCGCATACGCGTGCATGGCAAAGCAGAGAGTCGATGCGGACGCGCAAGGTACGCGTTCGCGTGCCTTGGGGCATAAAGTTGGCACACTTCAGGCACAACTCTCGGGTGAATGTATGGGAGGTGGAAAAACTCAATCCACGCGTACGCGTACATGGCGCGTCCGCGTGGATGGTCGAAAATGCTTGAGGTGCGCGTACGCGTGAAGTGTGCGTGCGCGTGGATGGTGCTCTGTTTTTCAAAAATTTTTCTATGTCTTTGCACCAAACCAAGCATTCCAAACCTCCAAACGACTACCAAAACATCATAAAACGTTATTTAACCTACTAGACTCCCAAATAAACTTAACTAATCAAACAAAACATGAAATTAAACCTAAATTACCAATATTTACAAAGAAGAAAAGGGAAAGATGTTACCATGGTGGGTTGTCTCCCACCTAGCACTTTTGTTTATTGTCCTTAAGTTGGACTTATGGGGAGCTCTTCATCAAGGTGGTTTGTGCTTGAATCCATCCTTGAACATCCACCAATGCTTGGACTTCCATTGTGCTTCATCATTCAAAGTTAATAACTCCAAGCTTTGATGGAGTTCTTCACAAGTTTGGGGCTCCCAAAATTGATTTTCTCCTTGTAATCCGGGGTCCCACACTTTGTTTTCACACCCTTCCTTGAGTTGATCATGGTGATTTCCTCCGGGTGGCAAGAGAGATGAATTCTCATGAAGGCACCAAACTATCCTCCTAGACCCATCCAATTGAGCACTAGTCCAACCCTTGCTCTTTGAAGCTTCAACCATAATGAGCCTTGATTTGCAACTCCAACCACGAAACATCTTTCTTTTACGCTTCATCCCACAAAGCATCCTAAGTTGACCATCCGTTTCAAGCAAACCATATTCAAGTGGGGTAATAAAGATAATAGAAAGGGGTTTTACCCACTCAAATGAAGGTGTAGATGGCAACCTAGGCAAAGGTGATTCCAAGGGTCTTGACAAGGTGTATTCAATTCCCATCCTCCTTTTTCTAAGGACTTCCACCTCTTCACAAGATCTCTTAATTTCAATCCTTTGTTCAATAATTTTATCTAAACCTTTTCCCTTACTCAAATTATAAATGGGAGGACGAGAGACATTTACCTCCACATTGCTTTCCATCTCCTTGGGAGAAGGTTCTTCATGTTCAAAGGATTCTTCACCACTAAGACTTGATGCTTGATCTCCATCACCAAGGGAACTCAATGCTTGCTCTATCCCATCCAATTCTTCACAAGGGATATGCCTTGGAGGTTGTGCACATTCCTCCTTAGCATCAAATTCAATAATTTTGGAGGAGTTTTCTTCAATCCTAGACTCCCAAGGTGGTTCTGTGTCTCCTAAGTCTTCAACCACTTCTTCCTCTTGTTCAATAATCTCTACCTCCTCCTCTTGTTGCATTACTTGCTTTAACTCCTCTTCACCTTGGAGCTTCAATTTCACTCCCTCGCTAAGCTCCTTGGTTGCTTCTCCATATTCCACAATGGAAGTGCCTTGATCGCATAGGCTTAGGCGGGATGAGACTATGTTGCTAAGGGCTTCTACCATGATAGCCGTTTTTGCTCTTAACTCTTCAAAATTCTTTTCATCCTCCTCGTGTTGCCTTAAGATATGAGATTCAAGATCTCTCAATTCTAACATGCGGGCTTCATCGGGAGGTGATGGTGGAAGAGAGAGTTCATTGTTTGAGGGAAGGGTATTGTAGTTGGAAGGTGGTTCCTCTTGGTAGGGTTGTGGTGGTTCAATATTTCCCATTCTTTCCATTTGTTGCACAAAACACTTCATAGTTGCTTGAAATTGATCCAATGTCTCCTTGAAACGATCCCTTGACTCTTGTTCTTCTTGGATATCATGAGTAGGATCATATGACTCTTGGATTGAAGGACATGAGTATTCTTCCATGGGAGGTTGTGGTGGAAAGTGGTATTCATCTTGTGGTTGGAAATTTTCATACATTGGAGGTGGTTCATCTTGAAAATGTTGATGTTGGAATGGTTGTGGCTCTATCAGGGTTTATCAAATCGGGGTTTACTATTCTTATCATGAGGACATGCTTGGTTTAAGTGTGGGAAGATTTGATAAACCCCGATTTTGTGGTTTATCTTGTGCTTATTTTGGGGAATTTTATCACCTTTTCTCACATTTATTCAATGAAATAGCATGGTTTTGTAATTCTCCCTTGATTTGTGCTTAAAAGTGAAAACATGCTTTTTAGGCCCTAAAATTGGTGATTTTAATTCACTTTAATTCCATTTGATGCCTTGATGTATTTTTTGAGTAATTTCAGGTTCATAAGGCAAGTATTGGATGGAAGAAGTGAGGAGAAAAGCATGCAAAGTGGGAGAACTCATGAAGAAATGAAGGAACCGTAAAGCTGTCAAGCCGACCTCTTCGCACTCAAATGACCATAACTTGAGCTACAGAGGTCCAATTGAGGCGGTTCAAGTTGCGTTGGAAAGGTAACATTCGGGGCTTCGAAATGATATAAATTTTGCTATATGTTGCTTCGCGTTCAGGGGTGCGCACGCGCACTTTGCGCGCGCGCGCCGATGCTGTCTGTGGCCCACTTTAATGAAATCGCCCCCAGCGATTTTGCAGCTCATTTTGGGCCCAATCCAACCCATTTCTGATGCTATTGAACCCAAGGATTGAGGGGGGAATGAAGGAAGTAGTCATAGTTTAGTTTTCATCATGTTTTAGGGTAGAATTCTAGAGAGAGAAGCTCTCTCTTCTCTCTAGATTTTAGGGTAGTTTTAGTTAATTCTTCTTGGATCCAAGTTTTAATTCTTACTTTGATTTAGTTTCTCCTTTTAATTTCTTGTTATTACCTCTCTACTCTTCTAATTTTACTTGTCATTTCCTTTATTTTGTTACTTTTATGTTCATGAATCTTGTTGGATCTTGATTTCTTTTAATGCAATTTTATGTTTGATGTTCTTTTACTGTTAATTTGAATTGTTGATTTACTTTCCTTGCAAATTGTAGTTGGTAGATTTTACTATTTCTTGCCATTTATTATGCTTTCTTTTTTTGCCTTCCAAGTGTTTGATAAAATGCTTGGAAGGATGGAAGGATGTTAGAGTAGATTTTGAGCATTCTTGGCTTGGAAAGAGTAATTCGGTAATCTTGAGTCATGAAAACCCAACTTATGTTGGTGATCTAGAGTTGTTAGCTAATATTGTTTCCATTGACGCTAATCTTTTGCTAGTTTAATTAGTGAGTTGATTAAGACTTATGGAATATTGTTTCCATTGACGCTAATATTTTGCTAATTTAATTAGTAAGTTGGTTAGGACTTTTGGATTGAGATTAGCTAGTCTCGTTAGACTTTCTCCCTATTTGTTGGAGTTGACGTAATGAGATAAATTCTTGTTTATATTTGTGATATGATTAATTAGTCTTGTTTGACATTCTCCCGATGTGTGAGTTAACTAAATAAGATGAATTAATCATGCATGACTAGGATAGAAAGCCTATGATCTCAATCCATTGCCATGAATGTCTCTCTTTATTACTTGTTTTCTTTAAACTTTTGCTCAATTTACTTTTCTTGTCTTTTTATTTTATTGCCCCTCTAATCAACCAAAACCCCCTATACCCTTCATAGCCAATAATCATACATTTCATTGCAACTCTTTGTGAGACGACCCAGAGTCTAAATACTTCGGTTAATTCTTATTTGGGGTTTATTTTTTGTGACAACTCAATATTTTTGATTGAGAGGATTGTTTGTTGGTGTAGAACTATACTTGCAACGAGATTTCAATTGTGAAATTCTATACCGACACGACAATTCTCTTCTATCAAAATGGCGCCGTTGCCGGGGAGTTGCAATGGTGTTATATTAATGGCTATTGTGAATATTGTGAATATGTTTGCCTTTTGCTTATTTGTTAGTTTTTGATTAGGCTTAGGACCTTGTTGCTTATTTTTGTTAGTTTTTGCTTTTATTTGCTACTATGAATTCTCACCACTTTGGCTATGAGTTTGTCTCAAATTATGTTGTAGGGAATGGGAACTACAATGAGGATATGCATCAAGGATGGAACAATCAAAGATGGGAGGAGCCTCAAGGGATTGATCAACCTTCTTGGCAACAACCCCCTCCGGATTCTTATGGGTATAACTCTCATCCTAATGCGTATCAATCTGATGGATATGGTGACCCTTATTATGATTGTCAACAACCACCACCATATGCCTTTGAACCACCTCCTCAACATAATTTTGAACCACCTTACTCACAAGCCCCTTTTCACCAACCACCTCCATATGACCCCAACCCATATCCACCATACCCACCACCTTGTGAACCATATGAACTATATGAAGAACCACCCCAATTCCACCACCAATACCCTCAAGAACCACCACCTCCGTACTATTACCAAGATGAATCACCTCCCATGTATGATAACTTTCAACCACAAAATGAATTCCCCTTTCCACCACAATCATCTATGGAAGAACACCCATATCCATCCATCCAAGAGCCAATGGATCGTCTCAAGGAAGAAATAGATCAGCTTCAAGCAATAATCCATCAAAAAGAGCAAGAGGAAGCCCAAAGGAGGAATTATGAAGCTATTGAGGCTAACCTTGCCAAAATTAAAGCCAACTTGGACTCATGGGACTCATGCAACAAGCAAAGCATCTCCACGGATGAGTGTGAGAAATCAACCGAAGAAAGGAGCATGAAGGAGATTTTAGAATCTCAACATGAGGACAAGGAGATAGGGTATGTCTTGCAACAAGTGGAGGAGGGAGAGATTGTTGAAGAAGAAGAAGTGGTTGAAGAGTTAGAGGAGGTTGAACAAGAGGTGGATTTCAAACTTAAGAGCACTTCCACACCGAGTAACAATGTTGATGATTTTGTGGAAGTTGTTGAACCTTCTTCCAATGAGCTTGAATTTGGTGTTGAGGAGGATAATGCGCAACCTCCTGAGCATATAATGAATGATGAAGAATTGGAAGATCTTGAAACTTTTCTCCCAAACAATGAACCTTCTCTTCCACCATCACCTCCCGATGAAGCCCCCATGCAAGAATTGAGAGATCTTGAATCTCATATCTTAAGGCAACATGAGGAGGATGAAAAGAAGTTTAAGGAGCTAGGAGCCAAGATGGCTATCCTAGTGGAAGCCGTTAGCAATATGGCCTCCTCCTAACTAAGCCTAAGCAACCAAGGCGCTCCCATTGACAAATGTGGAGAGGCAATTAAGGAGCATAGTGAGGGAGTGAGTTTAGAGCTTCAATGTGAAGAAGAGAGGCTGAAGCCAGAATTGTCACAAGGGGAGGAAGTTAAGACAATTGAGCCGGAAGAAGTGGTTGAAGCCTTTGAAGAGGTCGACCAAGAGATAGATTCAATCATGAAGAATTCTTATGCACAATTGAATCCTCTCCAATTGGGTTTGACATAGAGGGTAAGGAAGAAGATACCTCACCTCCCATGCCCTTGGTGAGCAATGAAGAAGAAATTGAATTGGAAGTGAGCCACCAAGAGGAAGAGGTTGAAGTTGAAGAAGCTTGGCAAGAGGTAGAGCTTGAAGAACCTTTCCAAGTGGTGGAAGCTTTCCAAAAAGAATGGACGGGAGTGGAGCGTTGATGCGCATAAACTTGTTATGCTACGATTTAGGAAATTGCACGATCGGCAAAGTTCCTTCCGGCAAGTGCACCGGTTATCGTCAAGTAAAAACTCACAATAGAGTGAGGTCGAATCCCACAAGGATTGGTTGAATGAGCAATTCGGATTAGAAGTGTGACTAGTTGAGCGGAATCAAGAATTAGATGAGATTTGCGGAATGTAAAATTGGCGGGAAACGTAAATGGCAAGAAATTGAAATGGCGGAATCTTAAATTGCATGAATTAAAGAGCAGAAGCTAAATTACTGAAATTAAAAGGGAATGGGGGTGATTGCATGAATTGAGTTGCAGAATGTAAAGAGAAAGTGGAAATCAGAGATGGGGAATTCATTGGGTTATAGGAGATATTGAGATCTCCGAATCAAAACATGTTTATCTCTTCCTCAACCAATGCGTTCATTGAATTTTGCTTGGCAATCTTATATGATTGGATCCCAATCCCTTGGCTCACCAATTCTCTCTAAAAACAAACAAATTCCCAATCCCTTGGTTTAAATGTTCATAAGAAGAGATGATGCTCGATCACTGATTATACCACACAGTTTCATGAACCACAATTTGGTAGGATTACATGTCACAATATCCATCCAAACCCCAATCCAATTCACTGTGAGAAAGCTTCTCTAGCATGAATCCTCCATTCCTTTCCCAAGGTTCCGAAGGATTCCAATTATGGGTAGTTTCTTTCCCAAGACAACTACCCAATGGAATTAGATCGAGAAGCTTTCTAACAAAATTCAAGAGAAAAGATTGAAGAAGAAGATAAACTATTATTGATTCATTGAATTACAATAGAGCTCCCTAACCCAATGAAAGGGGGTTTAGTGAGTCATAGCTCTGAATTCAATTACAAAGGTATGAAAACTAGCAAAATGAAAAGGTAAAAGTAGTCCTTCCTAACTTAAATTCTATCCTATTTATACACTTTCTATATTGAGCTTCTGTTGTGTTTCTTGGGCTTTGAGGCCTCTCCCTGCTTTCCTTTTGCTTTGGGTTTATGATCCATAATCTTGATGAGGCTGCTGATCCACATTCTGTAACATTCATTGAGCCAACTTAGTGATAATCAAGTAATGACACATGACTCAACAAATTGAAATTCCAGACTCATCAATCCTTCAGGCCCAATCCCATAAACCATGATATTCAATTGGGTTTCATACCAGAGTAAGTTTAAGTTAATGTTTGTGCTCAAAAGCTAACTTAAACTGCAATATTTTTGGCCCAGAAACCTTTTCCAATAGTGGCGTTTAAGTTGTAGTTTAAGCTTAAACTGCAGCTTAAACGCCAGACACTTCCAGTGATGCCTTTTGTGGAAGCACGTTTAAGCTTCAGTTTAAGGTTAAACTGAAGCTTAAACGTGGAAATGGAAGAAGGCAGCCCTGGAGGGTAAAGTAGTCGAACACGTTTAAGCTTCAGTTTAAGGTTAAACTGAAGCTTAAACGTGGAGATAGGAAAGGCAGCCCTAGAGGTCGAACACGTTTAAGCTCCAGTTTAAGGTTAAACTGGAGCTTAAACGTGGGAATAGAGAAAGCCATCCTGGAGGTCGAACACGTTTAAGCTCCAGTTTAAGGTTAAACTGGAGCTTAAACGTGGGAATAGAGAAAGGTAGCCCTGGAGGTGTCGAACACGTTTAAGCTCCAGTTTAAGGTTAAACTGGAGCTTAAACGTGGAAGCGGAGAAAGGTAGCCCTGGAGGTCGAACACGTTTAAGCTCCAGTTTAAGGTTAAACTGGAGCTTAAACGTGGAATTGGAGAAAGCAACCCTGGAGGAGAAAACTTGGTCGAACACGTTTAAGCTCCAGTTTAAGGTTAAACTGGAGCTTAAACGTGGAAACGGCTCCCTGGTGCATTTCCCATTTCTGGCGTTTAACTTTCAGTTTAAGGTTAAACTGGAGGTTAAACGCCACTTTCACCCTTTCCTCAGCTTTCATGATTTTGGCCGTTTAAGTTCCAGTTTAAGCTTAAACTGGAACTTAAACTCCACATGTGATATTCAAGCTTCCTTTATTGATTTTTGTTGCTTCCTTGCCTAGCCTCTTCTTTCCTGAAATCATCCAAACAACTGCATCAAAGTCTTGCAAAATTTCATGAGAAATATTTTATTCATAGCATTCAAGGAATATAACTAAAAACTCATGGAATTTGCATCAAAATCTTCATGTTTGAATGATTTAAGACAAGCATGACTATTTGGCCCAAATGATTACTTAAGGCTCAAGAAAATGCATAAAACAACTAAAAATAATAGAAAAATGCTAGTGAAACTAGCCTAAGATGCCTTGGCATCAAGCGTGCATTGTCAAGATCATTGGGAACTCCTCCACCTAGGTTGTCATCTAATCCTTCATTTGAGTGGGTAAAACTTCTAACTCTCAGCTTTACTATCCCACTTGAATTTGGTTTGCTTGAGATGGATGGCCAACTTAGGACGCTTTGTGGAATTAAGCGTAAGAGGAGGATGTTTAGTGGTTGGCGTTGTAAGTCTAGGCTCATCATGGTTGAAGCTTCAAAGAGCAAGGGTTGGACTAGTGCTCAATTGGATGGGTCTAGGAGAATAGATTGGTGCTCCTATGAGAATTTATCTCTCTTGCCACCCGGAGGAAATCACCATGATCAACTCCAAGACGGGTGTGAAAACAAAGTGTGGGATCCCGGATCGCACAAGAAAGATCAACTTTGGGAGCCTATGGTTTGTGAAAAACTCCATCAAAGCTTGGAGTTACTAACTTTGAATGATGAAGCACAATGGAAATCCAAGCATTGGTGGATGTTCAAGGATGGATTCAAGCACAAGCCACCTTGATGAAGAGCTCTCCATAAGTCCAACTTAAGGACAATAAACAAAAGTGCTAGGTGGGAGACACCCCACCATGGTAATATCTTTTCATTTTCCCTTTTTGTACATATTGGTAATTAGTTTAAGTTCATGTTTTGTTGAGTTTGTTGAGTATATTTGGTAGTATAGTATGTTGAATAAGGCTTTTATGGTGTTTGGATAGCTGTTTGGAGGTTTGGAATGCTTGGATTGGTGCAAGAACATTTAAAAGTTTGAAAAACAGAGCACCAACCCGCGCGTGCGCGCACCTGGCGCGTACGCGCGCCTCAAGCATTTTCGACCATCCATGCGGGCGCGCCATGTGCGTGGACGCGTGGATTAAAAAAAATCACCCCTCCATACATTGCCCCGAGAGTTGCTCCTACACTGCGCCAGCACCATGCCTGAGGCACAAACCAACCACGCGTGCGCGCACCTGGCGCGTACGCGCCCTTTTGGCAATTCCCGGATCGACGCGCTAGCGCACCTTGCGCGCGCATGCCAATCGCCCATTTGCACTCCTGGTACATTTTCCAGAGAGTTGTGCCACTTTTGTGCCTATTCTGTGCCTGCCACCCGCGCGTGCGCGCACTTTGCGCGTCCGCGCCGGTAAAAAAAAAATATAAAAAAAAAGAAAAAAAATTCTTTTGTTCCATTTTCTTTTATTGTATTTGCCTATTTTCATTCATTGCATTTTAATTTTGTTTTTATAGCTTGTTCATATTTTCTTTTCTAAGTTTTTGTTTTAATAATGGTGTTGGATTCTTATATTCAATTGTTGAGGATTTCTTGGTTAATCTTGGTGCTTTGTGACTTGTTTGACATTAATTATAATATTTGCTCTACACACAAGATTAGTGCTTTAGTCCTTCCTGACTCATGATCCCTTGTTTTTATACTTCATCATCATTGAGTTAGGATGGGACCAAATGCTCTCACGCTTACCACTAATCTTGTTTGTGTCAATTATTGATTAAGCTTGATGCTCAATATGCTCTTCATGTTCTGACTTTTCTCTTGCATCAAGTATTAGTTGATATGCCCTTTGCCTATATTGCTTTCTCACTCACATGCGTAGCTAACATGTAGTGAGAACCCTATTCTATTTGGCATTAGCCCCCGCCTATGCTATACCTACTTTGCTATCTTTGTTGTAGGCGTAATTATCTTTCTTTTTCTTTCCTTTTAGATTGGACACCAAGAAGGAAAGGGATGGAAAAGCGTCTAAATGGGGCAACAAACAAGTCCACCCGCACAACATTTTGAAGGAGCTCATCAGTTGTAGCAACCCGTCCACCTTTACTCTTCTTCGCATGCACCGAGGACGGTGCAAATTTCTAAGTGTGGGGAGGTCGTCCGACCGATCTCCATGGGTAACAATTTCCTTTCAACACCAATTTTTTAATTTTTGTCTTTGTTAGTTAGTTGTTGCATTGCATAATAGGTTGCATGATAGTTAAAATTTGTACATATTTGACCATATTTTTTATGTTAGGACTACTTGGTTAGGGTGATGATTTCTTTTCCAAGAAAACTGTTTTTAGGGCACCCTACTAATTTGAAAAATATTTTTTGTGGCAAACTTGCTTGAAAAATTTATTTTGGAACTTGGTTTTTGAGCTAAGAACACAAGCAGGTGAGTTTTGAGCCCAATTGCGTGGTTACATCTTATAACCACTTATTTCCATTCTTGTGTGCATTGTTCCCTTTCTATGATTGTAATCTTTGATTTGTTTGATTCTTTATGTCCATTATTCCATGTATACATGCATTTATATGATTGAGGCCATCATTTCATTTAGCTCACTTACCCAAATAGCCTACCTTTCATCAACCATTGTTAGCCAAATTTTGATCCTATTTAATTCCTTTTGTTCTTAATGTTAGCACATCACTACCCTTAAGTGAAAAATAATAATTGTCCTTAATTTGGATCTTTGATTAGCTTAGGCTAGTGAGAGTGTGTATTATTTGGGTATGGGAAATTTGGGACATTGGTTGAGAAAAAAGTGTGTTTTTATATTTTTGTTGAAGATTTTTGGGAATTGGGTACACGCTTATGCATTAAATACGTAAAACCATATGCATTGATACGTTTGTATATACTTTGAAAAAAAAAATATATGTTCAAAAAAAAATTTGGAAAAAATATATAAAAAAAATATATATAAAAAAGAGAGAAAAAGAAATAAAAAGGGGACAAAAATTCCCCAAAGTAAAGTTCAATAAAAATCAATGCATATGGGATGTTAATTAAAGAGAATGCATGAGTATGTGAAAAAAAAAGTGGGAATCATGGGTAGCTAGGTTTTGTATTAGAATTGTATAGGTTGTTATATGTGTTAGGTGAGAGCTTAGGTTAATCAAAGATGCAAATTTCAAGCTCACTTGACCATATGCATCCATACTTTGACCCTAGCCCCATTACAACCTATGGGAAAGCCCTCATGATGAATGTATGCATGCATTGAATAATTGTTGATTGTTAGATGAAAAACAAATCATGGAAAGCATGAGTAGAAGAGAATTGAGTGAATCGACCCTATACACTTGAGCGACTAGAGCGGATACACTTCCGATGAGGGTTCGATGCTCAATTCCTTGTTCCCGGCTTTCATGAGCTTTCTTCTTGCAAGTCTATTTGAACTTCATTTTGATATTTGAATTGGTAGGATTCATGAACCATCATATGATCTTAGCCCAACTTGTTCATACATTGTCTTGGAGATTGATTTACTTTTGACCAAGTAGGTAGAATCATATTGCATTTAGTTGCATGAATATAGATAGATTTATATAGTTTCTTTGCATTGAATAAATGTTCATACCCTTTCCTTGTCCTTCTTTATTCTTAGCATGAGGACATGCTTGGTTTAAGTGTGGGGAGATTTGATAAACCCCGATTTTGTGGTTTATCTTGTGCTTATTTTGGGGGATTTTATCACCTTTTCTCACATTTATTCAATGAAATAGCATGGTTTTGTAATTCTCCCTTGATTTGTGCTTAAAAGTGAAAACATGCTTTTTAGGCCCTAAAATTGGTGATTTTAATTCACTTTAATTCCATTTGATGCCTTGATGTGTTTGTTGAGTAATTTCAGGTTCATAAGGCAAGTATTGGATGGAAGAAGTGAGGAGAAAAGCATGCAAAGTGGGAGAACTCATGAAGAAATGAAGGAACCGTAAAGCTGTCAAGCCGACCTCTTCGCACTCAAATGACCATAACTTGAGCTACAGAGGTCCAATTGAGGCGGTTCTAGTTGCGTTGGAAAGCTAACATCCGGAGATTCGAAATGATATAAATTTTGTCATATGTTGTTTCACGTTCAGTGGCGCGCACGTGCACTTTGCGCGCGCGCCGATGCTGTCCGTGGCCCACTTTAATGAAATCACCCCCAGCGATTTTGCAGCTCATTTTGGGCCCAATCCAACCCATTTCTGATGCTATTGAACCCAAGGATTGAGGGGGGAATGAAGGAAGTAGTCATAGTTTAGTTTTCATCATGTTTTAGGGTAGAATTCTAGAGAGAGAAGCTCTCTCTTCTCTCTAGATTTTAGGGTAGTTTTAGTTAATTCTTCTTGGATCCAAGTTTTAATTCTTGCTTTGATTTAGTTTCTCCTTTTAATTTCTTGTTATTACCTCTCTACTCTTCTAATTTTACTTGTCATTTCCTTTATTTTGTTGCTTTTTGATAGAAGAGAATTGTCGTGTCGGTATAGAATTTCACAATTGAAATCTCGTTGCAAGTATAGTTCTACACCAACAAACAATTCTCTCAATCAAAAATATTGAGTTGTCACAAATAACAAACCCCAAATAAGAATTAACCGAAGTATTTAGACTCCGGGTCGTCTCACAAAGAGTTGCAATAAAATGTATGATTATTGGCTATGAAGGGTATAGGGGGGTTTTGGTTGATTAGAGGGGCAATAAAATAAAAAGACAAGAAAAGTAAATTGAGCAAAAGTTTAAAGAAAACAAGTAATAAAGAGAGACATTCATGGCAATGGATTGAGATCATAGGCTTTCTATCCTAGTCATGCATGATTAATTCATCTTATTTAGTTAACTCACACATCGGGAGAATGTCAAACAAGACTAATTAATCATATCACAAATATAAACAAGAATTTATCTCATTACGCTAACTCCAACAAATAGGGAGAAAGTCTAACGAGACTAGCTAATCTCAATCCAAAAGTCCTAACCAACTTACTAATTAAATTAGCAAAAGATTAGCGTCAATGGAAATAATATTCCATAAGTCCTAATCAACTCACTAATTAAACTAGCAAAAGATTAGCGTCAATGGAAACAATATTAGCTAACAACTCTAGATCACCAACATAAGTTGGATTTTCATGACTCAAGATTACCTAATTACTCTTTCCAAGCCAAGAATGCTCAAAATCTACTCTAACATCCTTCCAAGCATTTTATCAAACACTTGGAAGGCATAAAAGGAAAGCATAATAAATGGCAAGAAATAGTAAAATCTACCAACTACAATTTGCAAGGAAAGTAAATCAACAATTCAAATTAACAATAAAAGAACATCAAACATAAAATTACATTAAAAGAAATCAAGATCCAACAAGATTCATGAACATAAAAGCAACAAAATAAAGGAAACGACAAGTAAAATTAGAAGAGTAGAGAGGTAATAACAAGAAATTAAAAGGAGAAACTAAATCAAAGCAAGAATTAAAACTTGGATCCAAGAAGAATTAACTAAAACTACCCTAAAATCTAGAGAGAAGAGAGAGCTTCTCTCTCTAGAATTCTACCCTAAAAAATGATGAAAACTAAACTATGACTACTTCCTTCATTCCTCGCTCAATCCTTGGGTTCAATAGCATCAGAAATGGGCTGGATTGGGCCCAAAATGAGCTGCAAAATCGCTGGGGGCGATTTCATTAAAGTGGGCCATGGACAGCATCGGCGCGCACGCGCAAAGTGCGCTTGCGCGCCCCTGAACGCGAAGCAACATATGGCAAAATTTATATCATTTCGAAGCTCCGGATGTTAGGTTTCCAACGCAACTAGAACCGCCTCAATTGGACCTCTGTAGCTCAAGTTATGGTCATTTGAGTGCGAAGAGGTCGGCTTGACAGCTTTACGGTTCCTTCATTTCTTCATGAGTTCTCCCACTTTGCATGCTTTTCTCCTCACTTCTTCCATCCAATACTTGCCTTATGAACCTGAAATTACTCAACAAACACATCAAGGCATCAAATGGAATTAAAGTGAATTAAAATCACCAATTTTAGGGCCTAAAAAGCATGTTTTCACTTTTAAGCACAAATCAAGGGAGAATTACAAAACCATGCTATTTCATTGAATAAATGTGAGAAAAGGTGATAAAATCCCCCAAAATAAGTACAAGATAAACCACAAAATCGGGGTTTATCATAGTCCTTCTAGGAATTCTCTGAATTTTTTGTCAGCGAATTGGGTTCCGTTGTCTGAGATGACGATCTCGGGGATCCCAAATCGGGTGATGATCTATTGCTAGAGGAATTTTCGGCATTGGGTTGCCGTGATGGAGGCCAAGGGCTCGGCCTCGATCCACTTGGTGTAATAATCTATGGTGACGATGAGATATCGGAGTTGACCGGGTGCCGTAGGAAAGTGTCCGACCAGGTCGATCCCCCAGGTGCCGAATGGCCGCTCTGCCGATATGATGCTGAGCTGGTGTTGGGCGGCCTGGTGAATGCTGGCGTGCCTTTGGCATTTATCGCAGTTCTTTACTAACTGCATGGAGTCTCGAATAACCGTGGGCCAGAAGTAGCCGGCCGTGATGATTTTCTGGGCAAGGGTTTTACCTCCGATGTGGTGGCCGCAGCAACCTTCGTGGATTTCACGGAATATGTATTCTGTGTCCCCGGGTTCGACGCATTTGAGTAGGGGTTGCGAGAATCTGCGTTTGTATAGTTGTCCTGCGATGACTGTGTAGTTGGCGGCTTCCCTTTTTGTCCGTTTTTCCTCCCTGGGGTCTTCAGGTAGTGTTCCGTCGAGGAGGTATTGTAGGATAGGGTAAGTCCATGATCCTTGGCTGGGGAGTGTCAGGTAAGCACTAGCCGTTGTTGATATGGATGGTGATTTAACGACTTCCTGAATTAGCGATTTATTGCCGTGTCCTGGTTTGGTGCTGGCTAGTTTGGAGAGGAGATCTGCTCTTGTATTTTGTTTTCTGGGAATGTGCCATATGGTGACGCAATCGAACCCTTCTTTCAGTTTGTTTACCTTAGCGAGGTATTGTTGGAGTAAAGGGTCTCGCGTTTGGTAGTCTCTGTTGATTTGGGAGCTGACTACCTGAGAATCGGTGTTTACTTCCAGGATTTTTGCTCCGACGTCCTTGGCTAGGGCTAGGCCCACCAGGAGGGCCTCATATTCTGCTTGATTATTAGAGATTGGGAATTTGTATCGTATTGACTGTTCGATTATGACCCCGTTTTGGCTTTCGAGTATGACCCCGGCGCCTCCGGAGGTGGCGTTTGACGAGCCGTCGACGTGCAGCTTCCATGACTCGGGAGCTTGGTTTCCCGGAGTCATCTCGGCGATGAAGTCGGCCATGGCTTGCGCTTTGATTGCGTTTCAGGGTTCGAACTTGATTTGGAATTGGGACAGCTCGATGGACCAAGCTAGCATTCTTCCTGCTAGGTCGGGTTTTTGTAGCACCTGTTTGACCGCTTGGTCGGTCCGGACCATCACGGGATGGGCCTGAAAATATTGCCGTAAGCGCCGGGAGGCCGTGAGGAGTGCGAAAGCTAGCTTTTCCAGGCGTGTGTAGCGAGTTTTTGTGTCTTGTAGGACTTTGCTTATGAAGTATATGGGTTTTTGTTCTTTTTTCTCATTTTCGCGGATAAGTGCTGCTGCGAGTGCCTCTTCCGTTATGGAGAGGTAAAGGTAGAGGGTCTCCCCTGTTTGGGGTTTGGTGAGAACTGGTGGTTCCGCTAGTACTCTTTTGAAGTATTAGAATGCCTCTTCACATTTTGCTTCCCATCTGAAGGGAGTTCCTTTCTTCATCAGTTTGAAGAAGGGGATTGCTTTTTGTGCTGATGCTCCGAGGAAGCGGGATAACGCCGTGAGTCGACCGGTGAGCTTCTGGATGTCGTGGAGGTTTTTTGGGCTTGTCATCTCAAGGACGGCACGACATTTTTCCGGGTTTGCTTCAACTTCGCGTTGTGTGATCATAAAGCCGAGGAACTTCCCTGCCTCCATCCCGAAGGCGCATTTTGCCGGGTTGAGTCGCATATAGTGCTTTCGTAGGGTGTTCATTATGACCTTGAGGTCGCTTATGAGTTGTTCGCCAGATTCGGTTTTGGCGAGCATGTCATCTATGTAGACTTCTAACTTTGTTCTAGAAAGGTTCTGGAATATTTTGTTGACGAGCCGTTGGTACGTGGCTCCTGCGTTCTTTAGGCTGAAGGGCATGGCTGTTTAGCAGTATGTCCCATCGAGGGTGATGAATGCTGTTTTTTCCTCGTCGGGTTGGTGCATAGGTATTTGATTATAGCCGGAGTATGCGTCCATGAAGCTGAGGTACCGATGTCCGGATACGGCGTCTACCAATCCGTCGATGTTTGGCAGGGAAAATGCATCTTTTGGGCAGGCTTTGTTGAGGTCTGTGTAATCGACGCACATTCGCCACTTCCCTTTGGACTTCTTTACTAGTACGACGTTTGCCAACCACGTCGTGTAAGGTAGTTCTCTGATGAATTTTGCTTCTAGTAGGGCTTTTACTTGTCTTTTGACCTCAGCTGCCCGATCTGGGGACATTTTTCGTCTTCTTTGTGCCATGGGTTTGGCTTTGGGATCTATGGCCAATAGGTGGGACATTAGGTCGGGGTCTATCCCGGGCATGTCGGTTGGTGTGAAAGCGAACAAGTCTTTGTTCTGTTTCAAAAATTGGGAAAGGTCTTCTTTAAGGTCGTATGGGAGGTTCCTGTTGATGAAAGTATACTCGTCTCTTGTTCGCCCTACTTGTAATTTTTCCATGTCGCCTTCTGGTTCTGGCCTGGGTTGGCCGTCTTGTCGGGCGTCCAAATCGGCTAGAAAGATCCCGGCCGCGTTGCGAGATTTTTTTCGTAAAGCTAGGCTGGTGTTGTCGCATTCTGCTGTGACTTCGCGGTCTCCGTGATTAGTGCCGATGGAGCCGTCGTCCGTTATGAATTTCATAAGGAGGTATTTCGTGAAGATGATGGCAGAGAAGTCATTGATTAATTTTCTTCCGAGGATGATGTTATAGGTGGTGGAGTCTTTTAGGACCACAAATTCGGATAGAATTGTCTTCCTTTGGTTGCTTGCCCCTATGGTGAGGGGGAGGGTGATGGAACCGTCCGGTTTGAGAAAGTTGTCCCCGAGTCTCGTGACGCCGTTGCGGTGTGTTTGGAAATTTTCGTTGCGGAATCCGAGCTTGTCGAAGGCCCCTCGGAAGAGGATGTTGAAGTCTGCGCCGGTGTCCACCAGTATTCTTCGAACTAGTCCTGTTCTGATTCTCGCCGAGATGACGAAAGGTGCGTCTTCGGCCGAGGTGCCGTGCTGGCGATCCTCGGGTAGGAAAGTTATCGCTTTGTCGGCTGTGATAGCTGGGGCTTGATCTCTGACGGCCAAGACTTTGAGGTCCTTTTTTAGTGTTGATTTTGACTTGCTTGACACATATTTGCATGTGATGACGTTTACTATTATGGCCGGGTCGTCTTCTGGGCTTTCCCTGGGAGGTTGCTTTTGTGTTCTCGGGTTGCGTTCTTCTCTCTCAGGCGACCTGTCTTTTTCCACACGTTTTGGTTCTCTGATGATTTTGGCGAACTCTGGGAGTTTGCCGTCTCGTATGGCTTGTTCGAGGGCATCTTTAAAGTCAAAACAGTCTTGTGTCCTGTGCCCGTAACCTCGGTGGTAGTCGCAGTAAAGGGTCTTGTTGCCACCCGTTCTTTCTCTAAGTTGTCGGGCTTTCGGGATAATACTCCGATCCGCTATCTGGTGGTATATTTCGATAATCGGGGCTGTCAGGGGGGTGTAATTCGAGAATTTCCCTATCCTGGGTGGTCGGTTTGTGTTGGTTTGTTTGGGTTGGTCTCTTTGACTTTCTCTGGGCATCTGGTTATGGCGGGAAGTCGGGTTGCCGTGTGGTTGTTGCCGTGTTGCCGTTTATTGGTGGCGACGACCTGGCTAACCTCCTCGTCGTTTATGCAGTCTTTGGCGACGTTTTGGATCTCGTGCATGGTCCATACCGGCTTGGTGGTGAGGTGTTTGCGGAAGTCTTCGTTCATGAGCCCGTTGGTTAGACAGAGGCTTGCGACGGAATCCGTGAGTCCGTCAATCGTTAGTCATTCATCGTTGAAGCGGTCCAGGTATTTTCATGTGGATTCGTCTTGTTTTTGTGTAACTCCTAGCACGCTGATGGGGTGTTTAGCTTTGGTGATTCTGGTTGTAAACTGGGCCATGAACTTCCGCAAAATGTCGTGGAAACTGGTTATGGATCCGTTGGGGAGGGCATTGAACCATTTGATTGCTGGTCCGGCTAGGGTTAAAGGGAAGGCTCTGCATCGGACTGCGTCAGCCGCTCCTTCTAGGTTCATCCTGGCTTCGAAGGCCGTTAAGTGTTCCTGGGGGTCTTTGGTTCCGTCATACTTCATGTCCGTGGGTTTGTCAAAACCTTTGGGTAGTTTTGCTTTCAGGATCCTCTCTGTGAAGGGAGTGGCCCCTATTATCGTGTGGTCGTTTCTCGTACGCTTGGTTCCTCGGTATCGTCGGTCTTCATCTGAGTCATGTTGTCGACTTGGATCTCGGGAAGTTCTGCGGTTGTATCTTTTATTGTGTTGCCGTTCTGGCGACTTTTCAAGTCTGGGGCCGTGCGAGGTGCTGTGATTGCTTTTCCTGTCGTGTTGTCGGGTTGGCGATCGGCCGCGACGAGATTTTGATCTAGAAGTTGCGTGGCTTCCGTTTTCGGCGTTGTGCCTTTCCTTGGTGGCCACTCTGCCTTCGAGTTCCTAGACTCGAAGGCATAGATCTCAGATTATTTGAGCTGCTTTGTCCCCCCGTGTTTTCGGGGTGCCGTGGTTCTGTGATGACGTGTTCGTTTTCCTTATTTGGAGGGGCGCGGTGTATGGTGCTTGTTATCCTTCCACGGTTCGCGACCTCCTGGTGTTCGGGGGTCGGGTTCCTTGTTCGAGAGTTAACTTGGTGGCTGGTGGAGTGCTCTTCAAATCCGCCCGCCATTCCGATTCGACCGGCGTTCATTCCCTACAGACGGCGCCAATGTACTGGATGTCTCTGGTACGGGTTGAGAGATGGATCGGGAACTTGCGGGTCGAAGCGGATGCCAGATTGTTTTGACTGGAGCAATGGGGGGAGGTACCTGCAAAGACACTCCGACGCTCAAGTCAGAATGGATCTAAGAGGTATAAGGTGTGAGGAATAAATGAATACCTGGAGGGACCTGGGTCCTCTTATTTATAGGTGACGGTGGTTATCTTATCTTATCTTGTTTGATTAAGATAAGGGAGACGTTTGTATTCGAAAGTCGGTTAGGAGTCCTAGAGAGCCGGCTTTGGTCCTTCTAGAAGAACCTGGCGGGTCGGACCCGGGTAACCGGGTTTGGGTTTGTTCCCGGATCGTGGATCCGTGGGTTGGATCCGTAACAATATATATATATATATATATATATATATATGAGTCTTAGAATTGTCGTAACCCTTGATTAACCTTTGCTTTACGGCATGAGGTAAGGTTTGGGGTAATTAGGGTGTTACAGAGGTTGTCGTGTTCTTCAAACTCGCTCAAACAACAGAGCATCGTCGTCTTTGACCGGCGCATACGAGGGGAATGATGATGATCAAGGAGGTAGGGATGTGATGGTTACTGTGATTCAAGACATCTGAGACTAGTGGTGGTGATGGTGGATTTAAGATGGATGAACATTCATTTTTAAGTTTTTGGAGATCCCCTTCTCCCCCTCCTTTAATTGTCAAAAATTAATTATAAATGCTAACTCAATAATTAACCAAAGAAATATGTCATATTATCAAAATACAGTGGCCACCTCAGTATCTTTTTCGTTAGAGATATGCTCCAGCAAATTCAAAGATACAATAACACTCCGAGTTTTTGAAAAATTAAATAAGTAGTTATACATAATTTATTATTTTATTTAAAAAATTATTTTTTTTAAAAGTAATTAAATTAAATTTTATAATACTTTAAATTTAAAATCTATTAAAATTTTTAAATAATTTTTATTAACATAAAATATTTAAAAAAAGATATAAATTATGCATGCATGTATATTATAAAACCAATGATATTCCTTCCATGACACATTTTTGTTTATATATATATATAAACTAACGACACTTAAGCTTCCTAATTTTCATTAATCATCATCTTCAGCATCTCATTTCTCCCTTTTAGCGTTAGGAAAGAAAAAAATAGAGGGAGGGGGGGACGTAAGCTCCATGGAACCCGAGAGCTTTCGTCTTTAATTTTTTGAGATTCGTAATTCCAATTAAAAATTCAATCCGATAAAAGTATTCATATTCTTCTCCTCTATATGTTGGCGTTATTTTTGTTTGGTAAAAGTTGACGGTGACATAGTTCTTCTTTCTCTTGAGTTCGGTCAATTGGAGTTCTAGGAGGTACAGATAATTTTTGACGTTTTCTTCTTCAGCAGCTCGGTCAAAAAGCTTCTCTAAAATCTTTATTGATTTTGATTTCGTACAGAGGTAGGGGTTTTATTTTGAAATTAACTGTTTTAAATTATGAATTGCCACGTAAGTCTAGTGAATACTTGCAAATAATTTATGATTGCTTGGAATGATTGAATGATGAGTTTAAATTGAGGCTGTGATTGATATTGGTATTCTAATTTTGATGAAGTTGTTAAAATTCTGATTTTGTGTGATTAAGATGAATTGGTTGAGTTGTGGCTGTGAAAGGTGATTAAATTAGTGTTACTTGTTAAATTGTAATATGATGAGTTAATTATTAAAGAAATTGTCGTACTGATAATTATTAAATGGAGTTGGATTTGAGCTTGGTTTGGAAGTTATGAATCTGAGGGAGCCCGCATGGGTGGTGAAGTTCAATTTTTAAGAAGAGATTTTGCCCAATTTTATGTAAAAGTAACCGAAAAAGTGATTTTATTTCGAAAATCTGATTTATAAATTTATTTTAAAATATGATTTTATAGTAGAAAATATTTTATTTACATATTTATTTATATTGAGAAACGGGTTTTGTATTGAAAGTTTGTTTTATTAGTAATAAATTGAGAGTTAGAAAAGATTTTGACATTGGAACAAGTTGGATTTTCAGATTTATAAATATTGTGGATATTGAAATTAGTTTGAGTTATTAGAAATGATTGAAAAGAGGTTGAAAATGGTTCAGTTGGGACCTGAAAAGGGTGGCTAAGTCCGAGTTTTAGGGGAAGTGCTGCCAAAATTTTATAAAATTTGAGGTTTTATTTGAAAAGTTATTTTAAAAGGTTTTGTTTTAGAAAATTAAATTATTTGAGATTTATTTAGTTGAAAAAAGGTGTTATTCTATTTTTTAAATTCGATTTATTAAGAAAAACATAATGTTTTAAATCCAATTTTGTAAGGAGAGATTTTATTTTAAGTGTTATTTTGAGCTCGATTTTTTAAGAAAAGGAATCTCTGCCACAGGAGAGTAGAAAACAAGGATTTAAAGGATATATTGACTTAAAGAGATTGCCTGCCACAGGAGAGCAGATGTGATATTGTTTGAGCCTTAGTGCCAAATGTAAAGTTGGGACGCCCACACACTGAGAACTGTTTTCCAGATGTACGCTTATTGATTTGGAGAATCACACTGTATGCGGCCTAGTCGTACGACTTAAAGTCACGCTGTATGCGGCCTAGCCGTACGACTTATAAGCACACTGTATGCATCTGGAAAGCCATATCTGGGACTTGTGCCCGGGTAATGTCGGGAGCGGGTAGGCAACCAATACATGAGCTCATGGCCTTTGTTAGGAATAGACATGCATCATGTTGTTTGCACATTTGTATTTGATTGTGTTTACTTGTATTACTTCTCTTTGATTGTGCTGTTTGACTTGTTTGTGTGTTGGTTTGAATCCCTTACTTGCGCTGTTAGTTCACGGATGTATTGAGGTGAGATGTTGTGGCTGAAAAATGATTATGTAGCTGAGAGATGGTTAGTATGGCTAATTTTGTGATTAAAATCTATTTTGAGTTTAGAAATCTAAAGAAAAGTAATTACTTATCTAAAGTAGAAATAAAAGTATTTTCAAAGGTTTAACAAAATAGTTTTACAAAGTAAGTTAATTATTTGCAATTTATTTCATTACTCTTATGGCGTTCCCATTCCCTACTGAGAACGTGTGGTTTGTTCTCACCCCAAAATCTTCCACCCTTTCAGTGACACAGGTTTGAAGATTCAGTTTGAAGTCGTGGGCGAATATTAGCCTTATTTGAGTTAAATTTATGTGTTGAGTTGCTTTCATAGAATTCCCTCGCCCTTGTTATTTAAGATTTTATTTTATATAGAGGGATAGGAGTTGTAATTGAGTTTTATTTGAATTCTGTTGTATGACATTTATTATTATTAATAACTATGTGACTAGTATTGCTTGAGGATCTTTGATATATGATTTTAATTAATAAAAGCAAACTTTTCAGGCATTTTCTTAAAAATTGAAATGCAATATCGAACTAAAGGCTTAATATTAAATAGTAAACAAGGAAAGTAGATTAGTAATACCTTATCTTTAGTATGATCATGACGTGCTAAAAGTTAGGATGTTATATTATAGTATCAGAGCAGTTCGTTCCTGTTAAAGCCTTGGGAATGGACTGACTATGCTTCACTGCATACTCTGAGTGTCTATCATGCAGTAGGACTTGTCCTAGTGACAAAAATTTGAGTTTCAGATGCATGATTATCTATTGATTATTGCTATTAGTCGACCGTTGCATCTCTCATGGTATTAGGTCTGGCCAACTTAATACTAATGATTCATGTATATGGAAACACTAATGGATTATCATAGACAAAATAGAAATAATAGGTTATGTGAATCACGAGGTTTGGGAACGTTAGAAGTTGTGTTCTAGGGGTTGGATTCGTTTACTCTTTATTCGTGCTATGTAACTTGGTGTCATCTTTTCTTTCACTGTTTATTCATTTATTCTTCATCTCCTCCATCCCTTGTTTTAATTCTTTTCAAAACCAGATTTGATTATCTATCTTTATCATTATTTGTATACTTCTTCATAAATCCTTACCCTTCGATCTGATTTTGAGTTTGTTTCAATGCAACGCATAATTCTCAGTATCTACCTTTGTTTTGTATTCCTTTGATTAAACATGAGCTTGTTTATGCCATGAGAAATTTCTAGATGTGAGAAGCAAATACAATAATTCTGTGGGATATGGTTGTCACAAAAAACAGACTGTTCTCTTCGTCGAAATGGCCTAAAGAAAAAGATCGCTTGCAGATGGATGTTTTCTGAACTTTTATCCTTGGCATTGCTTATATTCTTCTTCAAGCATCTTGTACCCTTTGATCTTGAGCTAGATTTGGGACAATAATCAATCTTTAATTCTTTAAAAACATTGTCATGAACCTTGATTATCTATATTTGTGAACATGGTAATTCAGCTTGAATTTGCTTTGACTTATTCTGCTACCTTTTCTTTTATTGTTTCTGTCTAAGTTTTTTCTCAGATTTCTCCTTAGGGTACAATTTAACTCTTTTCCTGACGGATTTTCTATTTTGTGCACTCATGTTTGATTTCGATTCTACTCATTTTTTCAAATTCTTGTAACCATTATCTATGATGTTCAATCATTTTTTTCTAGATTTTGAATTTCTTTGTTTAAACTTGAGCTTATTTGTTAAAATTTCAAGTCTTCGGATTCTAAGTTTAACTTGCATTAAACCTCTCATAAAACTTCTGCACCACACTACACTTTTTCAATCATTTTTATCCGATATTATTTTCCCTATGTTTGAAAACTGAACATGTTAAATCTTTTTGTTTTTCTTTGACATGTTTAAAAAGGAAGAATGCAAGAATCTCTTCCATCTTATATCAATTTTCGAAGACGAAAATTTTTATAAGGTGGATGGGATATAATACCTCAAATTTTTGAAAAATTAAATAAATAGTTATTCATAATTTATTATTTTATTTAAAAAAAATTATTTTTTTAAAAATAATTAAATTAAATTTTATAATATTTTGAATTTAAAATCTATTAAAATTTTTAAATAATTTTATTAACATAAAATATTTAAAAAAAAAGATATAAATTATTATTATTATTATTATTATTATTATTATTATTATGACCGAAGCCATCAAGAAAGTAAAGTTAAGAAAAGCCAACACATGGCTTATGCATCCATGCATGTATATTATAAAACCAATGATATTCCTTCCATGACACATATTTGTTTATATATATATATATAAACTAACAACACCTAAGCTTCCTAATTTTCATTAATCATCATCTTCAGCATCTTATTTCTCCCTTTTAGCGTTAGAAAAGAAAAAAAAATAGAGGGGGGGGGGAACGTAAGCTCCATGGAACCCGAGAGCTTTCGTCTTTAATTTTTTGAGATTCGTAATTCCAATTAAAAATTTAATCCGATAAAAGCATTCATATTCTTCTCCTTTATATGTTGGCGTTATTTTTGTTCGGTAAAAGTTGACAGTGACGTAGTTCTTCTTTCTCTTGAGTTCGGTCAATTGGAGTTCTAGGAGGTACAGGTAATTTCTGACGTTTTCTTCTTCAGCAGCTCGGTCAAAAAGCTTCTCCAAAATTTTTATTGACTTTAATTTCATACAGAGATAAGGGGTTTTATTTTGAAATTAACTGTTTTAAATTATGAATGCCACAGAAGTCTAGTGAATATTTGCAAATAATTTATGATTGCTTGGAATGACTGAATGATGAGTTTGAATTGAGGCTGTGATTGATATTAGTTTTCTGATTTTGATGAAGTTGTTAAAATTCTGATTTTGTGTGATTATGATGAATTGGTTGAGTTGTGGCTGTGAAAGGTGATTAAATTAATGTTACTTGTTAAATTGTAATATGATGAGTTAATTATTGAAGAAATTGTCGTACTGATAACTGTTGAATGGAGTTAAATTTGAGTTTGGTTTGGAAGTTATGAATCTGAGGGAGCCCGCATGGGTGGTGAAGTTCAATTTTTAAGAGGAGATTCTGCCCAATTTTATGTAAAAGTAACCGAAAAAGTGGTTTTATTTCGAAAATCTGATTTATAAAATTATTTTGAAATATGATTTTATAGTAGAAAAAATTTTATTTACATATTTACTTATATTGAGAAACGGGTTTTGTATTGAAAGTTTGTTTTATTAGTAATAATTTGAGAGTTAGAAAAGATTTTGACATTGGAACTAGTTGGATTTTCAGATTTATAAATGTTGTGGATATTGAAATTAGTTTGAGTTATTAGAAATGATTGAAAAGAGGTTGAAAATGGTTCATTTGGGACCCGAAAAGGGTGGCTAAGCCCGAGTTTTAGGGGAAGTGCTGCCGAAATTTTATAAAACCTGAGGTTTTATTTGAAAAGTTATTTTAAAAGATTTGGTTTTAGAAAATTAAATTATTTGAGATTTATTTAGTTGAGAAAAGGTGTATTCTATTTTTTAAACTCGATTTATTAAGAAAAATATAATGTTTTTAATCCAATTTTGTAAGGAGAGATTTTGTTTTAAGTGTTTTTTAGGGCTCGGTTTTTTAAGAAAATGAATTTCTGCCACAGGAGAGTAGAGAACAAGGATTTAAAGGATATTAGCTTAAAGAGATTGTCTGCCACAGGAGAGCAGATGTGATATTGTTTGGGCCTTAGTGCCAAATGTAAAGTGGGGACGCCCACACACTGAGAACTGTTTTCCAGATGTACGCTTATTGATTTGGAGAGTCACACTGTATGCGGCCTAGCCGTACGACTTAAAGTCACACTATATGCGGCCTAGCTGTACGACTTATAAGCACACTGTATGCATTTGGAAAGCCATATCTGGGACTTGTGCCCGAGTAATGTTGGGAGCGGGTAGGCAACCGACACATGAGCTCATGGCCTGCGTTAGGAATAGACATGCATCATGTTTTTTGCACATTTGTATTTGGTTGTGTTTGCTTGTATTACTTCTCTGTGATTGTGCTGTTTGACTTGTTTGTATGTTGGTTTGAATCCCTTACTTGCGCTGTTAGTTCACGGATGTATTGAGGTGAGATGTTGTGGCTGAAAAATGATTATGTAGCTGAGAGATGGTTAGTATGGCTAATTTTGTGATTAAGGCAAGTCGGAGACCACCTTCCTCTAATGCTTAGGCCATCCATTTGAGGCCAATCATCCGGTTCTAGGTAAACCCCCGAAACATTGGCGCCGTTACCTAGGACCTGGAAGATCAACGCATGATGACAGATGATCAATACGAGGACGGATGCACCGCGTCCGAATCAGAGCAAGAATACCAAGATCGAGTCAACAATGACCAGGCACTAATAGTACCTCCCTCAAGAATAGAGGGACCAAATGGCGAAAGTCCCTTAGTTGTTCAAGGCCCAAGAAGAATCTCTTCAGAGGTTTATCAGCCGAAAAAGGAGGGACAACCTCATTCTACCGACCTCATAGGGTGGCTACATGGCCATCAAGGTCGGGTCGAATAGTTAGAAAAAGAGCTGGAGCGACAGCGTGAAGTAGAGAGAAGCCTAAGGAGGGAAGTCAAGCGACGAAAAGAGCTTGAAGAAAAGCTCTTAAGGCTAGAATCCAACCTCTGAAATAAGGATTCTCGCAGAGATCGAGAAGACACCCCGTTAGGGGAAGAAGACCCACTTACTGAGGATATCATGAGGGCTAAACTTCTTAGAAACTTTAAAAGCCCTGACATGGATCTGTATGACGGGACGACTGACGATCGGATTTCTTCTAGTAAAGAAATTCACAAATATAAAATTAATCGTGTTGTAAGTATATCTTCTAAACCAACAGAGAATCCTTTCGTACAAAAGTTTGGTTGTCACAAGTAACAAAACCCAATAAAATTTATAACCGAAGTATTTAAACCTCGGGTCGTCTTCTCAAGGAATTTCAGGGAGGTATGATTTATTATTGGTTATGTAAAAAGATATGTTTTTGGGTTTTTTAAAATAAGAAACAAGTAATTTAAATGACAAGAAAAATAAATTAATAATAATAAAATCTCTTGGCAAGGTATAAGAACTGGACGTCCTATCCTAGTTATCCTTATCAATTGTGATGAGAATTGGATTTTGCTCCCACCTTGTTAACCTCTAACTATGAAGGTAAGTCAAGTGGATGAATCAATTTGATTCCTCTGGTCTTAGTCAATTCATATGGAAAGACTAGAGTTATTGGAATACAAATCAACTAGCAAAGATAACAATCATCAATCACAAGGAGTTTGATAACTCAAGTGTCTCCAATTACTTAACCAAAGCAAAAAGGGAGAAAATCTACTTGAATAAAAATGCCTTCAGATGGGAAGCAACAGTAACATAAATAAAAGAAAAAAAATCTTAAATCTGAAATACCTCAAATTATATTAAATAAAAAAATCAACTCTAACATGAATTTCATAATCCAAATTGAAAAGATAAATAACAATTAAAGTAATAGAATAAATAAAAGTAGAAAATAAATTAAAGGAACATTGAACTTGTGATTGAAAAGAAGTAGCCTAAACATAATAGAAATCCTAAATCCTAAGAGAGAGGAGAGAACCTCTCTCTCTAAAACTACATCTAATCATAAAATTGTGTATTATTAAAGCTTGATTAATGAATAAATGGATTTTCCTACTTTATAGCCTCTAATATGTGTTTTTTGGGCCGAAAACTGAGCCAGAAATAGCCCAGAATTCGCTGGTTGCGAATTCAAACACGCTGATTTTCATCACTGCGAAGCGTCCGCATGGAGCACACGTTCGCATCGTTTATCTGTATGGCCACTATAGCAAATTATATATTATTTCGAAGCCCCGGAAGTTAGCTTTCCAACGCATCTAGAACCGCATCATTTGGACTTTTGTAGCTCAAGTTATGATCATTTTAGTGCGAAGAGGTCAGGCTGGACAGTTTAGCAATTTCTTTAACTTCTTGTATTCTTTCCACTTTTGCATGCTTCCTTTCCATCCCTTAAATCATTCCTGCCCTGTAATCTCTGAAAATACTTAACACACACATCAAGGCATTGAATGGTAATAAGAGAGGTTTAAACATAGAAAATTTAAGACCAAAGAAACATGTTTCCAATCATAGCACAAAATCAGGAAGGAGAATGTAAAACATGCATTTTGTATGAACAAGTGTATGAAAGATTGATAAAATCCACTCAATTGAGCACAAGATAAACCATAAAATAGTGGTTTATCAACCTCCCCACACTTAAACAATAGCATGTCCTCATGCTAAGCTCAAGAGAAGCTATAAGGGAGTGAAGAGGAATGGTTGAATGTATGAAATGTAACCTATTTATATGAATGCAACTACATACAAAATGTTTCTACCTACTTGGTTAAAAGTAAACAAATCTTTTAAGAACAAATATGAACTGGATTTCACTAATTCAAATCACAAAATAAGGTACAAGTAAACTTGCAAAAGAAAATAGCTCATGAAAGCCGGGAACAAGGAATCGAACATCGAACCCTCACCGGAAGTGTATGCACTCTATTCGCTCAGGTGTTTAAGGTTCGATCTCTCAATTCTCTACTAATCTTGCTTTCTAAGGCTTGCTCTTATCTAACAATCAACAGAAATTTAATGCATAAACACACATATCAAGAGGTCTTTTAAGGGTTGTAATGGGGTTAGGGTCAAGGTAGGATTGTATTTGGCCAAGTGGACTAAAATCTAAATCCTTAATTAACTTAAAATTTCCACCTAACTTAAGACAATCCATGTAATTACAATACAAAACCTAACTATCCATTAACCATGTTGTCCACATATTCATGCATCCTAATTTCGAGTACAGTACATATGCATTACTTTCACCATTTACTTTGGGGCATTTTGTCCCCTTTTTACTTATTTGCTCTTTTTCTTTTCTTTTTCTCTTTTTTTATATCTATATTATTATTTTTTTCTATTTTTCTTTTTTTTTCTTTTGTTTTTCTCAATGCATATGATTAAAGTATTGAATGTATAAACATGTCCTCAACATTCTTTTTCACATTTTCAGAAAATTCTAACATACTCAATTCTCAAACCAAATGTTTCCAAACCTAATTTCCCCACACTTAATTCGTGAGCACTCTCACTAGTCTAAACTAACCAAGGATTCAAATTAAGGACATTATTGTTTTCCGCTTAGAGTTAATGATGTGCTAAAGTAAAGAACAAAGGGATATAATAGGCTCAAAATTGGTTTGCAAGGGATAATGAAAGGTTAAGGCCATATGGGTATGTAAGCTCAGTGAAACAAAGGCCTCAATCATATAAGTGTATGTATACATTAAACAATAGAAATATAGAATCAAGCAAGACAAAGATCACAATTTTAGAGAGAACAACACACATCAAAAAATAAAATATTGGTTGATAAGATGCAACCAATCAAGTAGGCTCAAAATCTTACTGGTTTTATATGTTCGAGCTTTAAACCATGTTCCAATATAATATTTCTTCAAACAAGTTCAATAAGAAGTTTTTAATTCAAATTAGTGAAATGCTATAAAAAGTTTTTTGAAAAAGAAAATATTACTTTAACCAAGTGGTGGTAAAATATGCACAAAATCAAATAAATATGCAATCAAACATGCAAATGCAACAATGAACAAACAAAGAAAATCAAACAATGGTGTTGAAAAGAAAATAACTAACCCATGGAGATCGGTATCGACCTCCCCACACTTAAAGATTGTACCGTCCTCGGTGCATGCTGAGATGTGCAGGTGGACGGGTTGCTCCAACTGATGCTTTTCTCCAAATATTGTGCAGATGGACTTGTCTGTTACCCCATGTAAACGTTTTCTGTTTCCTTTCCTCGGTGGCCATCCTGAAAGAAGAGGAAAAGAAGAAAAGTAACCCAGAAATAAAGATAAGAAAATAAATAAAGTATGGGTGGGTTAATGCCAAATAATGAGGGTCTCAATTACATAGTAGCTACAACATGCAAGTGAGAAAACAATAGAAGCACATGGCAAATCAAGAGTGTAAAAATTTGCAAAATGGGGAAGAGAGTGTGGGTAATACAAGAAAATATAAATTCATGTCAATGCAAAAGGGATACAGGTAACATAAAAGATTGGTAGTGACAGATAAATAATATCCAACAGTTTAAAACAGTCACGAAGCACCAAAATAATACCAGAAAAGATACAACAGTTGAAAAAGAAAATTTAACACCAATGGAAAAATAATAAATTTAGAAAAGAAAATAAAAATATGTACAAAATTAAAATGCAATGAATGAAAGTATGCAAATAAATTAAATAAAATAGAATGGAAGTGAAGAGGGATGAGAGGTTAAAAGAATGAAGAAGGAGAAAGTAAGAAAGGAGGAAGAAAGAATAAGAAGGGATAAGAAAGAGTTAGGATTAGGGAAGAAAAGATAAGATATATGGCGCTGATCTTGATAAACTGTGCGGCGCAGGCGACGCGGACGCGTGGAGCACGCGATCGCGTGATGCGTGATAATTTCAGGTGATGCGGACGCGTGGGTGACGCGATTGCGTGGCCTGATTTGTGCAATTGGCGTGAGTGCAGCCGTGCGTTCCCGCAACTCTCCGTTTTAAATGCATTTATCAAAAAAATATGGGTGACGCGTTCGCGTGGGTGATGCGATCACGTGAATGGCCATATTTTGAAAACGACGCGGCCGCGTGGGGCACATGGTCGCGTGGTAGGGCTTGTGCTTCCAGCATCATTCCAGCCCTACTCCACCACAAGTCTCTGGCATACACCAATTTACATCGATTTTGCAGAGCCACGCGTTCGCGTGAGTGACGCAGACGCGTGTGAGGTGAATTTTTCAATTGACGCGGACGCGTTAGCGACACGTTCGCGTGGCCATGGTTGTGCCTAAGGCACGCGTCCAGACATGCTCCCATGTGACTCTCTGCTTCTTTTCTTTCTTATTTCTAATGCACTGATGACGCGAACGCGTCAGCGACGCTTGCGCGTCGCGTGCTTTTTTTTTATGCAGTATGCAGAATGCAAAATGCAGATGCTGATGTAGATATTATAAATGATTACTAAGAAAATTAGAATAAAATAAAATTAAGAATAAAACAAAATAAAATAAAACTAAGATTGAAAAAGAACGATTATACCATGGTGGGTTGTCTCCCACCTAGCACTTTTAGTTAAAGTCCTTAAGTTGGACATTTGGTGAGCTCCTTGTCATGGAGGCTTGTGCTTGAACTCATCCAGGAATCTCCACCAATGTTTGTACTTCCAGTAACCTTCGGGATCCCAAACTAGGCACAGAAAGCCTTCAAGCAGGTTAAAGTAAGTGACAAGGCCCCAAGAGTGTTGATTTCTAGACTGAATTCCGGGGTCCCAGACCTTGCCTTTGCACCCGTCTTCTTGTTGATCATCATGATTCCATCCGGGTAGCAAGAAATCTGAATTCTCACTAAAACGGCCAAACAACTTCCTAGACCTATTCAGTTGAGCTTTACACCAACCTTTGCATTTAAACTTTGAGCTTTCCACCATATTGAATCTTGCGTGACAACTCTTACCACTAACCATCTCCCTCTTACTCTTATAGCCACAAAGAGCTCTAAGCTGACCATCTGTCTCAAGCAAAGCATATTCAAGTGAGCTAATTAAGGTTAGAGATGAGAGATTTATCCACTTGAATGAAGGGATGGATGGTGATGGCTTTGGGGGAGAGGTCTCCAACAACTTTGGCAAGGTGATTTCCAGCTCAATTCCCTTGTGCTCTTCTTTGACAATTTCCACCTCTTTGCAAGCTTCTTCAATATCAACCTCTTCCTCTTGGTAGCTTTCTTCCAATTCAATCTCTTCTTCATTGTTCACCAAGGGCATGGGAGGTTGTGCTTCTTCTTCTTTAATCTCCATGTCAAGTCCAATGGGAGAGGATTCAATTGTAGATAAGAATTCATCAATGATTGAATCCATCTCTTGATCATCCCCTTCAAAGTCTTTAACCATGATATGCTTTGGAGGTTGTATACCCTCTTCAACATCAAATTCAGACGTGTTGGAAGGAGGTTTTATGACTGGAATTTCTCATGGAGGTTCAACATCTCCTAAGTCTTCAACCGCTTCTTCCTCTTCAATAATTATGGCTTCCTCCAGTTGTTCTAGTAAAAAATCAAACTCCTCCTTGATGTCTTTCACTTCATGACAATTTTTCTCAAGGGTGGTGGTGCACTAGAGCTTGAGGGCTGAGTATTCGAGGTGGAGGATTGGTCCATGCGGGATATAAGAGCTTGAAGAGTAGAGGTGAGACTAGTGATAGATGCAAGTGTGGTATGAAGCTCTGTTTGCCCTTGGTGAATAACACCAAGGGTGTTGTCATCCAATGGAGGTTGGGGTGGATAAGAGAGTTTATTTGTTGGAAGAAAGGGCTCATAATACAGAGGTGGTTCTTCTTGATAAGGATATGGAGATGGTGAATATTGAGGTGGTAGTTCTGGGTGTGGTTCATATGGTGGTTGGTGTGATGGATAAGGATTAGGGTCATATGGAGGTGAATGGTGGAAAGGGACTTGTGAGTATGGTGGTTCAGATCTATGTTGAGGAGGTGGTTCATTGGCATATGATGCGGTTTGTTGGTAACTACAAGGGGGTCCACCATAACTATTGTCTTGGCATGCATTGTAGGATGGTCGTTGTCCATGGTATCTTGGAAGGTGTTGTTGTCGAAAGGGTTGATCAGATCCTCGTGGCTCCTTCCATCTCTGATTGTTTTGACCTTGATGCATGTTCCTGTTATAATTTCCATTCCTTGCAACAACATTGGAACCAAACTTGAAACCAGAGAGGTGAGAATTCATAGTAGCTAATAAAAATTAAAAACAAAAACAAATAAACAAACAAAGGAAAATAAAATAAAATAAATAAGAGAAAAGGTTTGAAAAAGATTTGATTTTTAAGAATAGAAAAGATAAGATAAGTTAGGTAAGAGAAGATAAGTTTTTAAATTAAAAGGTTTTAAAATTTAATTTTTTTGAATTTGAAAATTAAATTTTGAATTTTAAATTTTGAACTTTGAATTTTAAAATTTGAAATTTGAAATTTGAAATTTGAATTTTAAATTTTGAAATTTGAATTTTGAAAAAGTCAACAATATAAGATAAAGATTTGAAAAAGATTTAAATTTTGAAAAGGTTTGATTTTTAAAATTTTAAATTTAAATTTTTGAAATTTGAATTTTGAATTTTGGAATTTAAATATTGAAATTTGAAATTTAATTTTTAAAATAAGATCAGATAAGATTTTGAAAAAGATATGATTTTTAAAAAAGATTTGAATTTTGAAATTTAAAATTAAGATAAGATAAGATAAAAAATTTTAAAATAAAAATCTGAATTTTTTTTTCAAAAAAATCAATTTACAAGTAAATATTTACAATAACCAATAATATGGACCACGTTTGTAATTCCCCGACAACGGCGCCATTTTGACGATCGGATTTCTGCTAGTAAAGAAATTCACAAATATAAAATTAATCGTGTTGTAAGTATAGCTTCTAAACCAAAAGAGAATCCTTTCGTACAAAAGTTTGGTTGTCACAAGTAACAAAACCTAATAAAATTTATAACCGAAGTATTTAAACCTCACGTCGTCTTCTCAAGGAATTGCAGGGAGGTATGATTTATTATTGGTTATGTAAAAAGATATATTTTTGGGTTTTTTAAAATAAGGAACAAGTAATTTAAATGACAAGAAAAATAAATTAATAATAATAAAATTTCTTGGCAAGGTATAAGAACTGGACGTCCTATCCTAGTTATCCTTATCATTTGTGATGAGAATTGGATTTTGCTCCCACCTTGTTAACCTCGAACTATGAAGGTAAGTCAAGTGGATGAATCAATTTGATTCCTCTGGTCTTAGTTAATTCCTATGGAAAGACTAGAGTTATTGGAATATAAATCAACTAGCAAAGATAACAATCATCAATCACAAGGAGTTTGATAACTCAAGTGTCTCCAATTACTTAACCAAAGCAAAAAGGGAGAAAATCTTCTTGAATAAAAATGCATTCAGATGGGAAGCAACAGTAACATAAATAAAAGAAAGAAATCTTAAATTTGAAATACCTCAAATTATATTAAATAAAAAAAATCAACTCTAACATCAAGTTCATAAGCCAAATTGAAAAGATAAATAACAATTAAAGTAATAGAATAAATAAAAGTAGAAAATAAATTAAAGGAATATTGAACCTGTGATTGAAAAGAAGTAGCCTAAACATAATAGAAATCCTAAATCCTAAGAGAGAGGAGAGAACCTCTCTCTAAAACTATATCTAATCCTAAAATTGTGTATTATTAAAGCTTGATTGATGAATGAATAGATTCTCCTACTTTATAGCCTCTAATCTGTGTTTTCTGGGTCGAAAAATGGGCCAGAAACAGCCCAGAATTCACTGGTTGCGAATTCAAACACGTTGATTTTTGTCACTGCGATGCGTCCGCGTGGAGCACGTGTTTGCGTCATCTAAATGTACGGACACTATAGAAAATTATATATTATTTCGAAGCCCCGGACGTTATCTTTCCAACGCAACTGGAACTGCATCATTTGGACCTCTATAGCTCAAGTTATGACCGTTTTAGTGCGAAGAGGTCAGGCTGGACAACTTAGCAATTTCTTCAACTTCTTGTATTCCTTCCACTTTTGCATGCTTTCTTTCCATCCCCTAAGCCATTCTTGCCCTGTAATCTCTGAAAACACTTAACACACATATCAAGGCATCGAATGGTAATAAGAGAGGTTTAAACATAGCAAATTTAAGACCAAAGAAACATGTTTCCAATCATAGCACAAAATCAGGAAGGAGAATGTAAACATGCATTTTGTATGGACAAGTGTATGAAAGATTGATAAAATCCACTCAATTGAGCACAAGATAAACCATAAAATAGTGGTTTATCAACGACTAACCTGAAGCATCACCTCAGTAACTTCAAAAGTCGGATATACTTAGCCGATGCATCGGACGCTACTCGCTGCAAGGCCTTTCCAACGACTTTGACAAAGGCGGCCATGAAATGGTTCAATAGCTTTCCCCCCAGGTTGGTCACCAGCTTTGACGACCTCTCGCGTAAGTTCCTCACACGATTTTCAATTCAGAAAGATAAGGTCAAGCATGCGCCTAGTCTACTCGGAGTAAAATAGGAAGTAGGAGAGTCCTTGAGGGACTACATGGAAAGATTCAATAAAGCATGCTTGGAGATCCAATACCTACCTTCTGAGGCAGTAATAATGGGACTCATCAACGGACTCCGAGAGGGTCCCTTCTTCTAATCCATTTCCAAGTGGCACCCGACTTCCCTGAGCAATGTACAAGAACAAGCCGAAAAGTATATCAACATGGAGGAAAACGCCAGGTTACGAGAACCGAATTGGCGACTAGGGAACCCTCAACAATCAAAAGAGAGGGAGAGGGAGCCCAGGAAAAAAGAAGAAGTCGGGTCCAAAAGGCCCAGAAGATATTACACTCCTCTACGAGTTTTCCCAGTCGATAACTTCAGAAAAATTTGTCATACTGAAAAGCCTCTTCCCCCACGACCCATCAAGAACAAAAAGAGGGGGAGTATAACACCTGAGGTTTTTGAAAAATTAAATAATGAGTTAATCATGATTTATTATTTTATTTAAAAAAATTATTTTTTAAAAGTAATTAAATTAAATTTTATAATATTTTGAATTTAAAATTCATTAAAATTTTTAAATAATTTTTATTATAAAAAAAAATTTCGAAAAAAATAAAAGAATTATTCCTTTGGCCAAAGGCCATTAAGGAAGTAGTAAGAAAGAAGCCAAACATCGCTTAATACATGTATGTATGTATATGTATAGCAATGACACATGTTTTCTTTATCTTATCAATCCATGATGTAACATTCCGCATTTTTGAAAATTTAATTATGAATAAATTGTGATTTTATCTTATTAAGTTTAAACTTTGTAATTTTAGAAATTACTTTATTAGAAATAATTAAATAGATTCGGACATAATTTTATTTTAGACCAATTAAGATTCTTAAGTAATTTTATTATAATTGAATATTTTGCATATTCTTAGTAATAAAACAATAAGAAAGTATTGTACAATTTAATTTAAGTAACTTTTATTATGAAAAGTTATGATTTATTATTAATTTGAACTCTTTATTTTATAAACTTATCTATTAAGAGTAATTAAATTAGTTTTACTAATGTTTGGGATTAATTCAATTAATATTCTTGTGTAAATTTTTATAGTTTGTTATTTTATATAATTTGAAATTAAAGTTATGATGGAAAGATAATGAAAGATCATATAATTTAATTTAGGTAATTAATATTTTGAGTTTAACCGTATTTTATAAAATGTGATTAGTATGTTTACTTTATAATTTAAATTAGAAATAATTATTTGAGCTCGTTAATAGATTGATAGATAAAATCTTATCCGTTTTAAAAGTAATCTTTATAGAAATATATTTTAAATCTAAATTATTATTCTATCATGAATATTTTATAAAATCGTTATACTACTCGTATACATTTTTCCCTAATTTATCAAATCAAAACCTAATTTAACTTAAGATCACAAATTTCCTAATTGATACCCTAATTTCACAAAATGCACGCTACATACGTTCAGAGAAAAGGAAAGAAACGAGAAGTAGAGGGGAAAACAGAAGGGAAAAAGGGGGAAATGGGGAAGAGGAGAAATCGAGAGGGGAAGATGGAGAGCTCGAGAGTCAGGGAGTAAGGGAAGGGGAGGAAGATACCGCGATGATTAAGGAGGCTTCGACTTCTTCACCCTCATGCATCCGTCGCTGCCACCATCATCAACCGAAGCTGCTGCGCGTGGAGAGAAGGGAAGACCGCGCCCAGTCATCACCATGGCACCGTGTCCTGCTGCTGCTGCCATCATGCTTGGGTGTTGCCGTCAAGCTCGCAGCTACCGTCACCATGGAGACTGCCACCATCATCTCTGAAGTCGCGTCGTCGGTTAGGGCAGGCAGATGGGGAAATACGAACAACCATGAAGAGGAGAAAAATAACACTGGTGGGTGTTTTCTTAGCCATCGCCGCCAAAGAAAGCTCTGCCACGGTTGTCTCCTCCGTCACTACCACAATTGCTGTTCCGATTCCCATTCTCAAAATCGTAACCCCTTTCACCCTTGTTCTGTTTTAAACTTTGTTTCTCTGCTATGTGCCTGTTTTACTCATGGTAGCATATACCTCTAATTTAGTCAGCCCCTTTGCTTCACTTGTTTTTCTACTGCAATCAACTGGAATACTGGTGTTGATGCTATTACGAATCTGTTAGAGTTGCTGTTAGATAGTAATTGCTTCTAATTCCCATCCAATTTGGATGCCTTATTTTGCTGCAGCCATGGTTACTGCTGTGAAAGCTAACGCAGCTGTTGTCCTGATTATGTTAAAACGCAAGGCTGCTGCTATCTCGGTTGAACTTGTTGAGTGGTTAGTAGTGGTCTATCCAGCTATTTCGGCATAATTTCGCCTCAGGTTTCTTTTAATTGCGACATCGAGGTAGGGTTTAACTTAAACGATTTTATTTTAAGAATGCCTATAAGGTTTATTGAATAATTGCAAATAGATTTAATCGCTGTGACTAATTGATTGATTATGTGAATGTTGAATTGTGGCTGAAATTGTGATTGGAATGGTTGAGATTGTAATTTGGAATTGTTGATTTAGTGTTATTGATTCATTATGTGGAATGTGAATTGTTTGACAAATAATTGTTGTGAATGATGAATTTAATGGATTGTATTGGTTGTTTACCGTTGAGCTGGTTAGTAAATATATTGTAATGGTGGTGGAATTGATTGGTGATTGCTTTGAGATTTGATTTTGAGAGGTATTAAAGGGGTTGAATTTTGAAACACTAAACTACTTGTTGAAAATATGAGTTTTGAAATGAAACGGCAACCTTGAAAGTGAACCAGCAACTTAATAGAGATTGGAATGATATGAAATTAAGAGCTAAGCAAACTACAACAAATGTAGTTATTAATATTCAATTTTGAAGATTTCGTATTAACTGGAGAATTAGTTATGATTTTTCAAAGTTGAATTATAAAATCTGATTTTCTGCATTACTTTTAAACGATGTTAGAAACTTTGAAAAGCTATAACTAATTTCGTGATGATCGAAATTACATGGGACCAAGTCTGGATTAAACTTGGGAATACGTAGAGCTGGATTGAAAAATTTGAGATCTTTTTGTTAAATACATAATTTATGACAAATTTTTAAAGTTAAGTCATCAAATCTGTTCTGCAGCAGAAGAGTTCTAACATGGCAGCAACTTGTTTGTCTTGCTGTGACTCCTCCGAGCTGAGTTTTGGAGCAAAACTAATTTTTTTTAAATTTGATTAACTTGGTTTGTTGTTATAACATTTCAGAATTTTAGAAGTTAAGGATTGGGAGTTGTGAATTTTTGAAAATTGGTGATCAAAGCTGGAAAGAATCAGTTTTCAGCAAGTTTAGTATCAACTTCCAATGCTTGTAACTCCTAGAATTGAATATCAAATGGGTTACAACCAAGACACACTTGTTGCTAGATAAGTTAGGAGTCTACAAACCAAACTTTAGCCTGTTTGAAGTTTTGTGGTAAAAGTTATACAAGTTGAAAGATAATAAGCTTGTTGGTTTCTAAAACAGATTTTGACGTATTTTTACCTAACTTCTAAATTATATAACTTCTTTATTAAAAATAATATTGACCTGGAACTAATTAAGAAAAAAAATTTGGACAAGTTAAGTTTAACCATATTAATTTTGAAGGTGGTTGGATTTAATTTGAATTTTATATGGAATTTTAAATGTTGTACGCTACTACTATTTTTTGGTTTTTAAGACACTGCAGAGTAGTCACAGTTTTGCTTTTATAAATTTTGTGCAATTTCGAATTCATTTGATATTTTAAAAATAAAGTTGAAATCAGGCTGCCATGTTGTTTTGGTGATTTCCTTGGATATGGAATTTAAAAGATAGATTTTCTATAACATTATCAAATATTTTTGAGAATATATTGTTGTGACAATTGTTGATAAAAGGCTGGTGAAATGTTGGAAAAGAGGGAACCCGTAAGGGTGGCTAAGTCTTATTTTTAGAGGAGATTATCTCCAAATTTTTATAAAAGTATAAGGATTTAATTAAAATAAATTTAAGACTTGATGATAACTTCAACAATTCTTTTGAGAAAAGAGTAATCAGAGTAGAGTAAAGAGATACAGAGAAAATAGTAACCAGAGCAGAGTAAAGAGATAAAGAGAAAAGAGTAGTGTAACAAAGAGATATTTGCTTATTTATTTGTTGCGTGAGGCAACCCAAGAGATGTTTGTTTATTTATTTGTTGCTTGAGGCAACCCAAGAGATATTTGTTTATTTATCTGTTGCTTGAAGCAACCCAAGAGCTTCTGTAGGGAAACTAGGATACCTACAGCAATTTTCCGTTTCCAAGAGTATATATTTCCTGCGAGTAGAAAGCAGAGGCTGTCTCAATAGAGCTGCTAATAATTATATGCGCATTTATTTGAACGAAAAATCATATTCGGAAAATCGTAGACTCGTGACCGGATAAATGTTGGGAATACAGGTGCTAACCGACACATGAGCTCATGGCATGTACTAGGACTAGACATTCATCATATGCATCTATGTGACATTGTTTGGGCATGCATATTGTAATTGGTTTGCCTATGTGAATACTTATGTTATCTGCTAATTGCCATACTTGCCATACTTGATGTAATTGCTCTTGATTGTGTTTGAACCTGGTTACTTGTGTTTGTAACTGATTGGTTGGATTATGGTGAATTGGGTGTTGATTGATTTGCTTGGCTTGAGGCCGTGATTAGTTTGTGTTTGAGGTTTAGTAAAGTATGAAAGATTAAGCTGGTTCAGCCTAGACTTAATGAACCTATGCTTGGAACAGATTAGTCATTCATACAGTCTAGGAAAACTTTTAAGATTTTTATAAAGGAAAATATGGGTTTAGGATTCTGGATAATTAACTAATGCTTTAATAAGGTTTTGGATTTTTGAATGTTAAGCCGTTGGTTGTCAAAATAAAAGGTTTTTAAGGCGAGTAAAGATCACTGCAAATGAAAAAAGTTTTCTTTTAAATATTTTTGAATGAAATTAACTATTTGCATTTTATTCTTTACTTTTACGGCATTCTATACCTCTACTGAGAACTTGTGGTTTGGTTCTCACCCCCAAATTTTTCACCCTTTCAGTGACACAGGTTTGAAGATGCAATATGAAGCTACAAGCGATTAGTAGGATTTCTTTGTGATTTTAATTGCTTTCATAGAGTTCCCTCGCTATTGTCCCTTGAGATTTTGGTTACACAGAGGTTAGGTATGATATGTTGTATTCAAGTTTCTTTTGATTTTTTTGTATAACACTTATTATTAATAGTATATATGTGATTATTATTTGTTGGAAATCTTTGAAACATGATTTTAATGAATAAAAACAAAATTTTTCGGTATTTCCTTAAAACTGAAATGTGATATCGATATAAAGGCTCAGTAATTAAGTAGTTAATACTAGAAGAGGTTACATGATGCCAGGGTATTTTGGCCAGTTTCACTGACCTTTTCTTTACTGTTTTTAGGGTAGTTTCATGCATTTCCTTAGGAAATAAGCTAGTTTTGGGTAGATATTCACTTACATCTTGATTCAAGCATACATTGTGCACTTTACATGATTTCATGAGGATTTTTGCATGAATTTAAGGACAAATTGGATGTTGCATTTTCCATGACTTGGACTAGAACTTTGATGCACTTTATTGCTTGATTTCAGGACAAGGGAAGCAAAGAAGAACCACATTAGTGGCTACGTTAGTTACACTAACGTTAACACTAACGTGGAATGGGAGTAACTTGCAAAGTTAATGAGAAAAGTGATTGCCAATAACGCTCTCGAAGCCATCATTGCCCACGTTAAGAGTCACGTTAACTAAGTTAACGTGAACTCTAACGTGGAAGTAAAGAAATGAAGCCAACGTTAGTGACACTTAACATTATCACTAACGTTGGACCAAGATCATGAGTGGCCACGTTAGAGTCCACGTTAACTTAGTTAACGTGGCCTCTAACGTTAAGAAGAAAGAGGGGAAGCCAACGTTAGTGACACTCAACATTGTCACTAACGTTGGCCAAAGCACATTAAGCCACGTTAACTCCCACGTTAACCTAGTTAACGTGGAAGCTAACGTGAAGAAACAAAGTGGTCGACAACGTTAGTGACACCCAACATTGTCACTAACGTTGGAAGCACACAAGCCCCCAATAAGCCACGTTGACTCCCACGTTAACCTAGTTAACGTGGAAGCTAACGTGAAGAAGGAAGGTGATCGCCAACGTTAGTGACACCCAACATTATCACTAACGTTGGAAGGAGCCACACATGCCACCATGAGCCACGTTAACTCTCACGTTAACTTAGTTAACGTGGAAGCTAACGTGGATAAGGGAATGATGAGCCAACGTTAGTGACACTCAACTTTGTCACTAACGTTGGAAATGGCTAGCAAGGCCACGTTAGAAGCCATGCTAACCTAGTTAATGTGGACTCTAATGTGGAAAATAGGGACAATTTGGAACGTTAGTGACAATGGTAAGTGTCACTAACGTTCTCGAAGGATGGCAAGCCTACGTTAAAAGAGCCACGTTAACTAAGTTAACGTGGACTCTAACGTAGGGAAGGGGGAGGCTTCTCAACGTTAATGGGAAAGTTGAGTCCCAATAACGTGTGCGAAGGACATAGTGGAAATGTTAGTGGCAACGTTTGTGCCACTAACGTTGAGGTTAACGTGGCTTTTAACTTTGGTGAGGAACGTTAGTGAAAAAGGTGATTGTCACTAACGTTCTCAAACCCATATTTTCACTGAATGTTAACACCACTAACTTCCTGAGCCAAAGTCCCTACCCACTTCATACTTTCTCTCTGCAAGTAAAAGCTAAGCCCAATGAAGAAGAGAACTGCTTCAAACTCAAGATCCAAAGGCCCAAGACTTAAAGAATCAACTAGAAGAACAGAAGAGTAGTATATATAGGAGTAGCTTTGAATTATTTAGAGGTTGGAAAATATAGGGAGCCTCTGGGCATAGAACTACTCTCTGTATTTTTACTTTCTCTGCACTTCTAGTTTTCGTCATGTATTCTCCATCTTTGTTTTCATTTTCTAGAGCTATGAACAACTAAACCCCTTTCATTGGGTTAGGGAGCTCTGTTGTAATTTGATGGATCAATACTAGTTTTCATTATTCTTCTTCTATCTTTTCTCTTGATTTTACTTGAAAGCTTTCGATCTTCATCCAATTGGGTAGTTATCTTGGAAAAGAAGCTATTCATACTTGGATCTCTTCTGAACCTTGAAAGAGGAATGAAGAGATCAAGCTAGAAATGCTTTCTCATGCTGGACCAAATTGGGTTTGGATGGATATGTGACTATAATCCTCTCAACACTTGATTTGGGAAATGCATGTGGTATAATCAGTGACCATACTTCATCTCTTCTCATGAGCAAATGACCAAGGAATTGGCTATTGATCAAGATTTGAGAGATTGAATTACAAGAAATTGTAATCCAATCACTTAAGATTGCCAAGGAGATCAATGAGTGCATTGATTGAGGAAGAGATGAAAATGAGATTGATCCGGAGAATGCAACATCTCCTAAGCCCAATGAACTCCCCATTTCTGATCTTACCCATTCTCTTTAATTTCTGTCATTTACATTTATGAGCAATTCGCCCATTCCCATTTAAGATTCTGCAATTTACTTTCTACTATTTACTTTTCCGCCATTTAATTTTCTGCAATTCTCAACTCAATTTCTTATTCGCTCAACTAGAACATTCCTCTAATTAAAGTTACTTGATCAATCAATCCTTGTGGGATTCGATCTCACTCTATTGTGAGTTTTTACTTGACGACAAATTCGATACACTTGCCGAAGGAAATTTGTTATGAGACAAGTTTTCCGTGCATCAAGTTTATGGCGCCGTTGCTGGGATTGATTGTGCATCAGCAATGATTAGATTGGAGGATAACTAGATTGAGCATTTTATTTTTGTTTGATTTAAATTTCTGTTTGAGTTATTTACTTCCTATTTTAGTTAATTTCTTCCCTTCCCCCTACTTTTTCTTTGTTATTTACCATTCATCACACTAACCCACTAACTGTTTGACATATTGCATCACTCACACTAACAGTAATTCTGACGGATATACTTTTTGCACCTATTCTCTTTGCTTGTACTTGTTGGTTGTATGACAGGGAGAAGAAGTAGGGCTTCAACTTCCTTTAATTCTGAACCTGAGAGAACCTTCCTTAGACTAAGGAGGGAGGCAAAAGACAAACGTGTAGTTGGTGCTGAAGAAGAGGAGGAACACTTTGAGGAATACTTTGAACCAAACATGGAAGAAAACATGGAAAACCATCATGAAGAAGAGGCTCACAACCATTGCAGAGGAGGTCGAGAAAATCATGCTGGGGAAGATAGAAGAGTTTTAGGCTCTTACATCAATCCAAACCCAGGAAATTGTGGAAGTAGCATTCAAAAGCAGACCATCCATGCCAACAATTTTGAACTGAAGCCACAGCTCATCACCCTTGTGCAGAACAACTGTTCGTTCGGAGGAAGTGTCCAAGAGGACCCAAATCAACATTTAACCACCTTCCTGAGAATATGTGACACAGTGAAGTCTAATGGTGTTCATCCTGACGCCTATAGACTGCTCTTATTTCCATTCTCACTCAGGGATAAGGTAGCCAAGTGGCTGGAGTCTTTCCCAAGGAAAAGCTTGACAACTTGGGAAGACGTGGTGAACAAATTCTTAGCAAGATTTTACCCTCCTCAACGAATCAATAGGCTGAGAGCTGAGGTCCAAACTTTCAGGCAACAAGATGGTGAGACTCTATATGAAGCATGGGAGAGGTTTAAAGACTTAACAAGGAGGTGCCCACCAAATATGTTCAATGAATGGGTGCAGCTGCACATTTTCTATGAGGGGCTCTCTTATGAGTCAAAGAAGGCCGTAGACCATTCATCCGGAGGATCTTTGAACAAGAAGAAGACTATTGAAGAAGCCATCGATGTCATTGAAACAGTAGCAGAGAACGACTACTTCTATGCTTCCGAAAGAGGGAACACAAGAGGAGTAATGGAGCTAAACAATGTAGATGCTCTGTTGGCCCAAAACAAGCTCGTCACCCAGCAGCTGGCTGACCTCACCAAGAAGATGGAGAGGAACCAAGTAGCAGCAATCTCCACTTCATCAACAACCCAAGAAGGAGTGAATGAAGAAGCAGAGGGTAGCCAGGAGCAAGACAACTACATTGGGAATTCACCAAGGCAAAACCATGATCCATACTCCAAGACCTACAACCCTGGATGGAGGAATCACCCAAATTTTGGGTGGGGGAATCAATAAGACCAAAGCCTTGATCAAAGACGCCCAAATCCAAACAATGCAGCCACTCAACACTTCACATCTAGACCATATCAACACCCCCATAACAACACCTCTCCACATTCATATCAAGGCCAGAATAACCCTCCTCAGCCTGACTTATCATCACTTGATGAAAGAATCTCAAGGATTGAGAATCTACTTGAAGGCATAAGCAAGGAGATTCAAGACAACAAGGTGTTCAAGGAGGAAGTGCGAGCCAGTTTCAAGAACCAGGGAGACACAATCAAGAGGTTGGAATCTCAAGTAGGGTATCTCTCTGAGTAAATTCCCAAACCCACAGATGGATTCCCAAGTGACACAGAGAAGAATCCGAGAGGTAAAACAAAGAAAGTAAGATGGGAAGATTGCAAGATGGTCACTATAAGTGATAAGGAGATTGAGGATAAGCCAAGCAAGCTGTCAGAACAACCTGAAGATACCTCAGTAGAGGAGGTGGAAAAAGATTACCAAGAACCAGAAATCTCAAAACAGGAGCTGCTGAGACTCTATGCACCTTTTCCACAACTGCTCAAGGGTGCTGTGGAGAGGAGAATATACTCAAGATTTCTTGACTTATTTGCATCTCTGCATGTGAACATACCATTCATCAAGACTATCCAACAAATACCTGCATTCATCAAGTACATGAAGGAGTTGCTTCCCAGGAAAAGCTCACTCAAGGGAGGGCAAACAATAGTAATGAACAAGGAGTGCAGTGCCCTCATTCAACCGCAGTTACCAACAAAAAGAAAAGATCCAGGGAGTTTTCACATCCCCTGTGCCATAGGGGAAATAGTGTTTGATAGAGCACTATGCGATTTGGGAGCAAGCATCAATTTAATACCCTCATCCCTGGTAAAGAGGCTGCAAATCAATGAGATATTGCCCACAGATGTAGTCATCAGGCTGGCTGACAAAACTCAAAAACAAGCAAAAGGAGTGGTGGAAAACGTGTTGTTAAAGGTGGGGAAATACTTTCTTCCCACAGACTTTGTCATCTTGGACATGGAAGAGAGTCACACTCACCCAATCATATTGGGAAGACCATTCCTAGCTACAGCCAGAGCACTCATAGATGTGGAGCGAGGGGAGCTAATATTGAGGATCCATGATGAACAACTCAGCTTCAATGTCTTCAAACTCTCCCAAGAAGCTGACCAAGAAAATAAAGAACCAAGCAATGATCATAATGAGATGCTGACAGAGGAAACAAGCACTGAGGCACCACCAACACATCCGAGAACCCCACTGAATGATGAACGAGGCAAACAGCGATCGTCACAGCTCAAGGAGAAGCTGGAGGAATCTAAACCACCAGAGGCATGTGAAGACAACAACAAAATTCACTTAGAAGAAGAAGTCGCCAAGAGCAGGGAAGCATCAAAAGGGACGAAGAAGAAGGTACCAAGGGGGTGGAGGAACAAGAAGATCCCTACGGAAGACTTCTCTCCAGGAGATAAAGTGATCTCAGCTTACTTCCCAGATATCCCCCCTAATCTCCCCACTGTACCATCTCAGTTACCTAAGGTCTTCACTATTAACAGAGTCCTCACCTTGGAACATGTAGAGATCATTGATACAACCAATGGATATAAGTCCAAGGCAAGAGGGGAGGACTTGAAGCATTATCAACCTCCCTGATGAAGGAGAAACATCAAGCTAGTGACGCTAAAGAAGCGCTTCATGGGAGGCAACCCATGTTTTATTAGCTTTTACTAGTGAATAAATCAATATTCATAAATTCCAACCCAAACTTGGTGACGTCCTTATATTGCAGTATATAGTGAAGAACAAGTTTGGTGTTCAAAGCGTACCAAGAAAGCATGAATGCAACAGAGAGCATGCTAGTCTTGGAGCTTTGAACAGAACTGTTCATCACAGTGCTTCAAACTAAGTTTGGTGTCACCCCATGGTGCCACCAAAATGCATATAAGGATACACAGTTAGTTAGTTAGTTGGAGTTCATGAATAAACAATCTAATCTTTTCTTCTCTTTATTATTCTAGCCGTAAAATTTAAATTGATTTTTTTTATTTTGATCTTTATAGGGAAAGGAAAGGAGCATTGAAGGAGATTGATTGGACAATTTAATGGGAAAGGTTCGGCCACTTCATGAAGAGGGCACTACACACGTGCCTCAAGGGGGAATGCATTGAGAATGGTTGCCATGCAACATTGGAGGAAGAACAAACTTGGAAAGCGAACCAACTCCATCATAAAGTTGAGAATCCTCGTGCTCACTCCATACACAACCCCATCCGTTCATCATACACCAACCCCATCAATCCACACCTTTCATCTCTTCATCACTTCTCTATATAAGTGAATCAAATCCACACCATCTCCACATTCGAAATTCATACCCCTTGCACTTCACTTTCCAGCAACCAATTCTTCAACTTCCCACTCTCTAAATCCCACATCTCTTCCCTTCACTACACCCTTTTTGCATTAACTTCATTTATGGCATCATCAAGCTCCAAGAGGCAGAAGAGGAAAGAACCAACGGAGAACATTCCCTTCGACGAGAAGAGATTCAAGACTGCCTTCCATGAACGAGAATTTGAGTGGATAAAGCTCAAAAATATACTGCCCGAGTTAACCTTCCAAATCAATGAAGACGAATGCCCACAGATTCAGGAGAAGATTGAAAAAAGAGGGTGGCAATTGCTCACCAATCCAGAATAGAAGATCAATGCAAACCTCATCAAAGAATTCTACGCAAATGTGGTCAGAGAAGACAAAACCAGGGCCCCAACCTTCAAAAGCTATGTAAGAGGAAAGGAGGTAGACTTCAGCTCAAATGCTATAATAAGAACTCTTCACCTGAAATCACCACACTTTGATGAGCCTAGCTATCATGCAAGGATAAGTAAAAGCCAAGACAATGATGAGCTCACTGAGATAGTGATTGACATCTGTGTTATAGCAGCGGACTGGGAGAGGTATGGAGATGGGAGACCCCGGTTCATCAAGAGGGGAGACCTTAGCCCAGAAGCCAAGGGGTGGTTTGAACTCTTGAGGAGGTCTATTCTCCCAGCTGCAAATAATTCAGAGGTAAATATTAATCGAGCAACTATGGTACATTGCCTAGTACAAGGTGGAGAAATCAACGTGCATGAACTTATAGCAGAAGGCATTAGAAAAATGGCAGAGAAAAGCAACTCAAGAGGAACGTTAGGTTACCCCAGCACTATTTACCGACTTTGCAAGAAAGCTGCGGTGGTGTTTGAAGATGAGGACCCCTTGTGGATAAAAGAGGGCATTCCAATAACCGTTCAACGAATGCATGCCACTGCATCCCCCCTGCCTCAACGGAAGCAAAGGAAGAGAACAACCCCTCAAGTAGTAGAAGGACAAGCCATAGAAGGGCAAGCACCAACCACTTTGGATATGCATCAATTGCAGGAGGCCATTGGTGGACTATCTCAACAATATTTGGAGAGCCAAGGAGCACAGAGAGAACTTCAACTACAGATGATGGGGCAGCAAGAGGAGTCACTCTCAAGATGGATGACTCAACAAGGGGATTGGCAAAAGCAAATGATGGATCAGCAACTGAGTCAAGGACAACAATGGAATGAAACATTTCACAGGATGGAACAAAGGCAAAATGAGCAACAAGAATCCATCCAGAGGATAATCAACATCCAAGCACATCAAGGTGCACATATACATGAGATGCATCGAAGACAAATAGAACAGGCAGAACTATTGGACGAGCAAAGGGCATTCGCAGAAGGAGTTTACATGAGCGAGACTGGGCATCATATAAATACTCAAGCCAGGCTCGGTTACTTGGTAGGACAACTGCCTATATTGCATCCAGGAATCACAAGGTATGAAGAAATGAGGGATGAATTAGCACGAGAAGAAAGACAAAGGGTGGAAGAGAGTCATGAATCAGTATGGAAGGCACTTGAGGATTGGAAGCAAGCAAGATTGGCACGGATGAGAGGGAATGCAAGAGGACACAAAGAAGACAAACAAGGAGGAAAGCATGGACATCCACAAGAGTAAAAGGTGGTGGAGTTCCTTCTTTAGTCCATCTTTTTCTATGCTTTAAATAAGGAAGATCTTGTATGAAATAGAACTTGCTTCCATGTTAGTTTAAACCTTTTTAAATTCTTTTTTTTAGTTTGTGTGTTGAAGAGGTCTCTGTGTGCTAGTCTCTATGTCACTGCACCCTTACTTTACTTATTTGTATGGTTGTCCCTTTTGAATCAAATAAAAAGAGAATGAGTGCTTTTAAAGACCAGAGAAGAGTTCATACTATGGAGTAAGTTCCTGAGTTTATGGTATAGTCATAAGATAGCTAAGTTGGTTCAACCATAAGGTGGGAAGACGACTATCTGTCAGGAATACTATGCTTGAGACACACCTCATGAGACTAGATAAATAAGAAGATCCTAATAAGAAAAAGGGAAAGAACAATAAAAGTTGAGGAATAAAAAGAAAAATGGTAAGCAATAAGGCTAGGCACCAATGGTTTTAATCTTGAGACATGTGTCTGTGGTACTCCTGTGTGAGGGATCTACTTGGATGAATAAGCTCTTAGGGGTGCCTTATCACTTGGTAACTTGGGTTAACTAACCCGGGATTATTAGCTGAAAGTCCACTATCAAGAGTAACCCTCACTACAGAGCATTTAGTAACCCAAAGAGGTGTTGGACACCAAGGTCTCAAGAAAAGAAAATACATACACTATGTGCCTGTGGTGTGTATGTATGGGGGATAGACTTGAGCAAGTAAGTCCTTAGGGGTGCTTCAACACCTAGCACCCTGAACCAACTGGTTCGGGAGTGTTGGCTGAAAGCTTATTTTAAAGAGTTGCCCCCTTGCAGAACACTTAGTCTAAGGACACAAATAAGCCCTGAAGTAACAACAAAAGGATCAATGAATAAAAGTCTCATGAGATGCAAACAAAGTGAGTGTTCTAGGACAAGATAAAGGTCTGAAAGCCAGGAATGAACCTAAGTTGCTATGCATGAAACCACCATAAAACCAGGGACATGACTTCTACAAGAATGACTCATTCCTCTTGGCATCCCATTCATCATTCTCTGGTTCCAGTACTTGCTTAGGGACAAGCAAGCTTTAAGTTTGGTGTTGTGATGCCAGGGCATTTTGGCCAATTTCACTGACCTTTTCTTTACTGTTTTTAGGATAGTTTCATGCATTTCCTTAGGAAATAAGCTAGTTTTGGGTAGATATTCACTTACATCTTGATTCAAGCATACATTGTGCACTTTACATGATTTCATGAGGATTTTTGCATGAATTTAAGGACAAATTGGATGTTGCATTTCCCATGACTTGGACTAGAACTTTGATGCACTTTATTGCTTGATTTCAGGACAAGGGAAGCAAAGAAGAACCACATTAGTGGCTACGTTAGTTACACTAACGTTAACACTAACGTGGAATGGGAGTAACTTGCAAAGTTAATGAGAAAAGTGATTGCCAATAACGCTCTCGAAGCCATCATTGTCCACGTTAAGAGTCACGTTAACTAAGTTAACGTGAACTCTAACGTGGAAGTAAAGAAATGAAGCCAACGTTAGTGACACTTAACATTATCACTAACGTTGGACCAAGATCATGAGTGGCCACGTTAGAGTCCACGTTAACTTAGTTAACGTGGCCTCTAACGTTAAGAAGAAAGAGGGGAAGCCAATGTTAGTAACACTCAACATTGTCACTGACGTTGGCCAAAGCACATTAAGCCATGTTAACTCCCACGTTAACCTAGTTAACGTGGAAGCTAACGTGAAGAAACAAAGTGGTCGACAACGTTAGTGACACCCAACATTGTCACTAACGTTGGAAGCACACAAGCCCCCAATAAGCCACGTTGACTCCCACGTTAACCTAGTTAACGTGGAAGCTAATGTGAAGAAGGAAGGTGATCACCAACGTTAGTGACACCCAACATTATCACTAACGTTGGAAGGAGCCACACATGCCACCATGAGCCACGTTAACTCCCACGTTAACTTAGTTAACGTGGAAGCTAACGTGGATAAGGGAATGATGAGCCAACGTTAGTGACACTCAACTTTGCCACTAACATTGGAAATGGCTAGCAAGGCCACGTTAGAAGCCACGTTAACCTAGTTAACGTGGACTCTAACGTGGAAAATAAGGGCAATTTGGAACGTTAGTGACAATGGTAAGTGTCACTAACGTTCTCGAAGGATGGCAAGCCTACGATAAAAGAGCCACGTTAACTAAGTTAACGTCGACTCTAACGTAGGGAAGGGGGAGGCTTCTCAACGTTATTGGGAAAGTTGAGTCCCAATAACGTGTGCAAAGGACATAGTAGAAACGTTAGTGGCAACGTTTGTGCCACTAACGTTGAGGTTAACGTGGCTTTTAACTTTGGTGAGGAACGTTAGTGAAAAAGGTGATTATCACTAACGTTCTCGAACCCATATTTTCACTGAACGTTAACACCACTAACTTCCTGAGCCAAAGTCCCTACCACTTCATACTTTCTCTCTGCAAGTAAAAGCTAAGCCCAATGAAGAAGAGAACTGCTTCAAACTCAAGATCCAAAGGCCCAAGACTTGAAGAATCAACTAGAAGAACAGAAGAGTAGTATATATAGGAGTAGCTTTGAATTATTTAAGGAGTTGGAAAATATAGGGAGCCTCTTGGCATAGAACTACTCTCTGTATTTTTACTTTCTCTGCACTTCTAGTTTTCATCATGTATTCTCCATCTTTGTTTTCATTTTCCAGAGCTATGAACAACTAAACCCCTTTCATTGGGTTAGGGAGCTCTGTTGTAATTTGATGGATCAATACTAGTTTTCATTATTCTTCTTCTATCTTTTCTCTTGATTTTACTTGAAAGCTTTCGATCTTCATCCAATTGGGTAGTTATCTTGGAAAAGAAGCTATTCATACTTGGATCTCTTCTGAACCTTGAAAGAGGAATGAAGAGATCAAGCTAGAAATGCTTTCTCATGCTGGACCAAATTGGGTTTGGATGGATATGTGACTATAATCCTCTCAACACTTGATTTGGGAAATGCATGTGGTATAATCAGTGACCATACTTCATCTCTTCTCATGAGCAATTGACCAAGGAATTGGCTATTGATCAAGATTTGAGAGATTGAATTACAAGAAATTGTAATCCAATCACTTAAGATTGCCAAGGAGATCAATGAGTGCATTAATTGAGGAAGAGATGAAAATAAGATTGATCCGGAGAATGTAACATCTCCTATGCCCAATGAACTCCCCATTTCTGATCTTACCCATTCTCTTTAATTTCTGTCATTTACATTTATGAGCAATTCCCCCATTCCCATTTAAGATTCTGCAATTTACTTTCTGCTATTTACTTTTCCGCTATTTAATTTTCTGCAATTCTCAACTCAATTTCTGATTCGCTCAACTAGAACATTCCTCTAATTAAAGTTGCTTGATCAATCAATCCTTGTGGGATTCGACCTCACTCTATTGTGAGTTTTTACTTGACGACAAATTCGGTACACTTGCCGAAGGAAATTTATTATGAGACAAGTTTTCCGTGCATCAGGATGACTTAATGGGGTTGATCCTTTCCAATTCTCATGTTGTGGTTAGTGATAAGGATAGAGATCCTTGACCACCAAACCTTGCCAAGACTTTTCTAGTTGTTAGTTTATTTTCCTTGCCATTTATATTTCTTGCCTATTATCCCCAAAACCCCAAAATACATCTCATAACCAATAACAAGAACACTTTATTGCAATTCCTAGGGAGAACGACCCGAGGTTTAAATACTTCAGTTATTAGGATTAATAGGGGTTTGTTACTTGTGACAAACAAAATTTTTGTATGAAAGGATTACTGTTGGTTTAGAAACTATACTTGCAACGAGAATTTAATGTGAATTCTAAACCGTCAAAAGTCCTCTCATCAAAATGGCATCGTTGCCGGGGAAGTTGCAATGGTGTTGTGTTATTGGTTATTCTATATATGTGAATATTGTGAATAGCTTGATTTCTGAATTGCTTGTTAGTTTTTGCTAGCTTTATGACTTTGTTTCATTATTTTTTGTTAGCTTTTGTTTCTTATTTTCTCTTTTCACTATGAATTCTCACTTTGGCTATGAGTTTGGTTCTAACTATGTTGTAGAAAATGAGGGCTACAATGAAGATAAGCATCAAGGATGGGATAACCAAAGGTGGGAGGAGCCATATGCATATGATCAATCTTCATGGCAACAACCTCCACCAATGCACTATGAAGAAGAGCCATTCTATGATGCATACCAATCCAATAGCTATGGTGAATCTCCTTGTGACTTTCAAGACCCACCACCATATGCCTATGAGCCATATCCACAACATAACCCTCAACCATACTCACAAGCCCCTTCTTACCAACCACCTTCATATGACCCTCATCCGTATCCACCATTACAACAACCATATGAGCCATATGAACCACATATAGAGCCACCACCCTTCCAACCTCAATACTTTCAAGAACCACCCCCTCCATATTATTACCAAGATGAACCACCTCCAATGTATGAAAATTTTCAACCACAAGATGAACTATACTTCCCACCATAACCTCCCATGGAAGAATACTCATGTCCATCAATCCAAGAGCCATATGATCCTACTCATGATATCCAAGAAGAATAAGAGTCAAGGGATCATCTCTAGGAAACATTAGATCAACTTCAAGCGACCATGGAGCGTGTTGTGTAACAAGTGGAAAGAATGGAAGATATTGAACCACCACAACTCTACCAAGAAGAACCACCTTCCTACTATGAACCCTTCCCCCAAATTGATGAACCCTTTCATCCACCCCAACCTCCAATGGATGATATCCTTGATGTTCTTGTTCAAGGACAAGAGGAGATGAAAAGGGATGTGCAAAACTTCACGGCCTCCTTGGATGAGGTGGTAAGCCGGTTAGCATCCCAATGTTTGAATACTCAAGGAACTCCCATGACTACATGTGGAGAATCAAATGAAGAGCATAGCATGAAGGAGAGATTGGTGGAGAATGAGGGAAGTTGCTTTGTGTTGGAACAATTGGAGGAAGCTATAATTGTTGAAGACAAGGAAGAAGTGGTTGAAGACTTAGGAGATGCGGAGCCTCCTTGGGAACATGAAGTTAAAGAAAACCCCTCCAAGAAGATTGAATTTGATGCTAAAGAGGAATGTGCACAACTTCCAAGGCATATTCCATATGAAGAATTGGATGGGATAGAGCAAGAATTGAGTTCCCTTGGTAATGAAGATCAAGCATCAAGTCTTAGTGGTGAAAAATCCTATGAGCGTGAAGAACCTTCTCCCGGTGGATTTGAAAGCGTTGTGGAGGTAAAATTCTCTCACCCTCCCATTTATGATTTGAGTAAGGGAAAAGTCTTAGATAAAATTGTTTAACAAAGGATTGAGATTAAGAGATCTTGTGAGGAGGTGGAGATCCTTAGAAAAAGGAGGATGGAAATTGAATACGCTTTGTCAAGATCCTTAGACGCTTCTTTACCTAGGTTGTCATCTACTCCTTCACTTGAGTGGGTAAAATTCATTTCTATTAGCTTTATTATCCCACTTGAATATGGTTTGCTTGAAACGGATGGCCAACTTAGGAAACTTTGTGGGATGAAGCGTAAGCGAAAAAGGTTTTGTGGTTGGCGTTGCAAATCAAGGCTCATTATGGTTGATGCATCAAACATGAGATATAAAGGTTGGAGTAGTGCTCAACAAGATGGGTCAAGGAGGATTGTTGGTCACTTTATTGAGAATTCTCCTTACTTGCCACCCGGTTGGACTAATAATGAGAGTCAACTTCAAGACGGGTGTGAAAATAAAGTGTGGGATCCCGGATTACAAGAAGATGATCAACTTTGGAAGCCCCAAGCTTGTGAAGAACTCCATCAAGACTTAGCTCAATCCATGAGAAATCTTGGGGCACAATGGAGAACCAGGCATTAGTGGGAGTTCCAAGATGAATTCAAGCACAAGCCACCTTGAGAGGAGCTCCCCATAAGTCCAACTTAAGGACAATAAACAAAAGTGCTAAGTGGGAAACACCCCACCATGGTAACTTCTTTTCATTTTCCCTTTTTGTATATATTGATAAAAGTAGTTTAATTCCATGTTTTTATTAGTTTGTTGAGTTTATTTGGTAGTTTAGTAGGTTAAATAAGATTTTATGGTGTTTTGGTAAGTTGTTTGGAGGTTTAGAATGCTTGGATTGGTGCAAAAACATAGAGAAATTTTGAAAAATAGAGCACCATCCACGTGTACGCGCACCGCACGTGTACGCGTTCATCAAGCATTTTCGCCCATCCACGCGGGCACGCCATGTACACGTACGCGTGGATTGAGAAATTCCACCTCCTATACATTGACCCGAGAGTTGTGCCTACGCTGCGCGCGCATTGTGCCTTTCGCACAAACCAACTCGCGCGTACGCGCCACTCTCGAAATAAGCCATCAACGCGGACGCGCCATGTGCGTGTACACGTCGCATCCGTTGCACCACCATCCGCGCGTGCGCCATGCGTGCATACGCGCGGATGTCCATCCTTCAACACATCTCTTTTCTTATCCTCTTTCCATTTCTTTCCTTCTCCTTTCTTCTTCCCTTCCTCTACCCCTCATCCAACACTCCCAAACACCATTGATAACCATTTATTTTTAGTTAACTAATTAGTTAGTTAGTTGATTAGTTAGTTTTAGTTAGTTTTCATTTCATTTTCTCTTTTTCATTGTAAGTGTTGGATTGTTATTCTTGTTTACCATTAATTGCTGCTGAGTATTAAAAAGGAATGTTATCTTAACATCATTATGTTTATAATCTTTGTTGGATTCTATTGTTGAGGTTATATTTTGCTACTTGGTTTTGAGTGTTTCATGCTTACATTTTAAGAATACCAAGTGATGAGAATTGCCTTCGAGCTTGTAACTCTTCTTGAATTGCATGATTTGGCCACTGATAAACCACTATTTTATGATTCATCTTGTGCTCAATTGAGTGTTTTTATTAATTCTTCACCCACTTATTCATATAAATTGCATGGTTTTATAATTCCTTCCTTATTCTGTGATATATGTGAAAACATGTTTCCTATGCCTTAAAAATATTAATTATCCTTTATTACTATTCGATACCGTGATTTGTGTGTTAAGTATTTTCAAGCTTCAGCCACCATGTGATTTGAACCCTATTCTTTGATTAGGCAATCTCTTGACATTGGATGGTGTGCATTTACCCTAATGCATTATATTTTACGATCATATGCATCCATATGCTTATAGCTTGAATGCCTTCATGCTTCTTTAATGCTTGTTTTACCTTACAAGTTTACTTAAAGCATCTCAAGCACACTAGGATAAGTGAAGTGCATGCTTCTTTTGTGACATCGCTTTTTATGCTAATGTGTGTTCTAAAAGGTGCCTACTTTAGGACTCACATCCCTACTCTCATTAATGTCACGCTAATTCACTCACTCAATTCTAGTGCTTTACCTCATTCCGACAATTATGCTTCCTTATTTTTGTGTTTTCAAATCTTATGGTGTTAATTTTTGTTTTTCATGATTAATGCACCACAAGCAAAAAATGGAAGCGGAAGAAAGAACGCGCAGCAACCAGTTGATCTACCAGCTGAAGGTAGAAATCCGGAAAGTCGCCATACCCCCTTGCTCATCTTTAAGTGCACCGAGGACGGTGCAAGCTTTTAAATGTGGGGAGGTCGTCCAACCGATCGGCGATTTTGGGTGACAAATTTCTAATTCCAACACTTTTGCATTTCATTTTAGGTTTTTAAGATTTTTGTTGCATTTTCTTAATTTTGCATATATATACATAATAAGCTTAGTCAAAATAATGAGGTTCTTCAAGATTTCTATCTATATGGCACCAATTGATTTGAGTGAAAACTTTTCATAGGACTTGCTTGAATTATATATATATTGTGGATGATGTTTTTGAGCTAAGAACACAAGCAAGTGAGATTTGAGCCTAATTGTGTGGTTACATTATGTAACCACTTATTTTCCTTCTTGTGTGCAATTATTCTCTTTCTATGATTGTAATCTTTGGTCTGTTTGATTCTTTATGTCCATTATTTTGTGTATTCATGCACTTATATGATTGAGGCCATCATTTCATCTAGCTCACTTACCCAAATAGCCTTACCTTTTACCTTCCATTGTTAGCCAACTTTGAGCCTACGATTAACCCACTTTGTTCTTTAATTTAGCACATTACAAGCCCTAAAGCGAAAAACAATAAAAGTCCTCTATTTGGATCTATGATTGGCTTAGGCTAGTGTGTGCGTATCATTCAAGTGTGGGAAACTTGGGACATTGGTTGAATAAAAAGGGTAGTTTGTATTTTTGTTGAAAATATTGGGAATTGAGTACATGCTCATGTATTAATTAAATGTATAGACCTTATGCATTGATATTGTTGTATATAGTTTGAAAGAAAGAAAAAAAAAAGAGAAAAACAAAAGAAAAGAAAAGAAAAAAAAGAAAAATAATATGGAAAAGAAAAGAAAAAAATATATAGAAAAAGAAAGAAAAAAGAAAAGAAAGGAATAAAAAAAAGGGACAAAATGCCCCAAAGCAAAGTGAAGTCCAATAAAGATCAATGCATATGAGTTGAAATGAAAAGAAAATACATGAGTATGTGAAAAAGTAGAAAATGGGTAGTTAGGTTAGCTTTGAAATTGTATAGGATGTCATAGTTTAGGTTGGAAGTCTAAGCTAATCAAAGATTCAAATTTCAAGCTCACTTAACCATATATGCATCCTTACCTTGACCTTATCCCCATTACAACCAATGAAAAGACCTCATGATACTTGTATGCATGCATGAAATATATGTTGATTGTTAGAAGAAAAATAAATCTTTGAAAGCATAATTAGGGGAGAATTGAGTGAATCAACCCTAAACACATGAGCGCATAGAGTGCAAATACATCCGGTGAGGGTTTGATGCTCAATTACATGTTTTCACCTATGATCATCATTCTTCATGCAAGTTTGTAAAAATATTCAATAGCTCAACTCAATTGTGGATTAGACTTACTAGTCCTTAGCCCTTGTGCATATATGATTCTTGAGAATTGATTTATTTTGACCAAGAAATTGCATTCATTTAGATAGTTGCATGTAGGTAGATTGTATTTAGTTAGTTTTCATTGAATAAATGCCGTACCCTTACTTCATTCTTGGTTTAAGCATGGGGACATGCTTGGTTTAAGTGTGGGGAGGTTGATAAACCCCATTTGTAGGGTTTATCTTGTGCTTAATTTAGGTGATTTTATGACCTTTTATCCACATTTATCCAATGAAATGGCATGGTTTCATGATTGTCTCCCAATTTGTGCTTAAGTGTGAAAACATGCTTTCTAGGTCTTTAATTAGCTAAATTTAATTCACCTTTAATTCCACTAGATGCCTTGATTCGTTTGTTAAGTGATTTCAGGTTGAAAAGGCTAGGAATGAATCAAAGGAGTGAAGAGGAAAGCATGCAAAGTGGAGAACACATGAAAAATCCAAAGATTTGGATATCTTCATCCACGCGCACGCGCACTGTACGCGCATGCGTGGATTGCAAAAAGGCAAGGGACACGCACATGCACTGTATGCGTACGCGTCGATGGGCGCACATGATTTTTTAAATAGAAAACGTGTCCAGCGATTTCTGAGAGCTGTGGGGCCCAGTTTGCAACAAACTTTGGCGCCAAAATGCATATAAGGACCAAGGATTGAAGGGAATCAAACACTTAGCATTATTTACACACATTAGGATTAGTTTTAGTTAGTTTTAGAGAGAGAAGCTCTCACTTCTCTCTAGGATTAGAATTAGGATTGGGTTTAGTTCTTAGATCTAGGTTTCAATTCATGCCTTCTTCTACTTTTGCATCTCAATTCTTGTTGTTGCAATCATGATTCTTCTATTCTTTTGTTGTAATTTCCTTCATGTTGCTTCTATCTTTTGTTGTAGATCTAATCTTGTTCCTTCACTACTCTTTCAATTCAATTAGAGGTAATTCATAATAATTGTGTTTCTTTTAATTGTTGTTGTTAACTATTTGTAATTAGTTGTTGTTAGATTTTGCTCTTGTTGTTGATTTACTATGTTTTTCTTTTATGCCTTCCAAGTGTTTGATAAAATGCTTGGAAGGATGTTAGAGTAGATTTTAGTGCTCTTGGCTTGGGAAGGTAACTTAGGAACTCTTGAGTTACTAATGTCCAAGTGATTGATGATTGGGAGCCATTAACTCTAGATCTCACTAATTGAATTGGTGGAGAACTAGGACTTATGGACTTGGATTGACAAAGCTCATTTGACTTTCCTTTATTAGTTAAAGAATGACTTAATGGGATTGATCCTTGCCAATTCTCATGTTGTGGTTAGTGATAAGGATAGAGATCCTTGACCACCAAACCTTGCCAAGGCTTTTCTAGTTGTTAGTTTATTTTCCTTGCCATTTATATTTCTTGCCTATTATCCCCAAAACCCCAAAATACATCTCATAACCAATAACAAGAACACTTTATTGCAATTCCTAGGGAGAACGACCCGAGGTTTAAATACTTCGGTTATTAGGATTATTAGGGGTTTGTTACTTGTGACAAACAAAATTTTTGTATGAAAGGATTATTGTTGGTTCAGAAACTATACTTGCAACGAGAATTTATTGTGAATTCTAAACCGTCAAAAGTCCTCTCATCAAAATGCTTCTGGTGGGTGAAGTGCAGAGGAGGTGGATGTACCAGTCACAAAGATTTAGGAAGTGTGTTGTCCATGACATGTTGAGGTAGGTGCGACACGTATGGAAATTACACCATGGCTTATTCTTGGAGCTAAAGAAGATGAAGAAAAAGATTAAAAAGAAGACTGTGAAGGTGAAGAAGGAGAGTATGAATATTAGGGTTATGCGATATATGATAAATATTGGGAAAGAACAATGTCATTTTCGAATAAAGGGATCAGGGATCATTTTGTTCTTTGTTAGAGTTTCCAGGAATCATTTTGTCCCCTGTTAGAGTCGTCAGGGATCATTTTGTCTTCCGTTAGAGTTGACAGAGTCAAGGACCTAAGTGACTAACAGAATTAATTATTAGGGACCAATCAAATAATTAATTTTAGTTGGGGTTTAAAGTATCTAGTTTGAAATTCTTTGAGGACCAAAATGGTTATATACTCATATTTATATTATGTACAATAATAATAATTGTTGGTAAAAATAATTTGAAATTTTAGAAAAAGGATAGGTTGTTATTTCTAAAAGAGTGAGTATAATTAAAAAAGTTTTAAGATTTTAGCGACAATAGTAATGGCAACTAAAAGTAAATAACATTACAATTTTAGAATTATTTATAGTAGCCATATAAATTGCTAGTAAAATGAGTTTTGGCGGAATTAGTAATGACCACTAAAAATGAATAACATTGCAATTTTAGAATTACTTTTGGTGGCCATATAAATTGCCAAAAAAGTGGTTGTAACAACCCTGATTTTCGAGTACATGAGATCTTTTCTGAAAGTACGGATTTCTCCGAAAGATCAGTAAAGGGAACACCTCTGTTATATCATCAAGCATCTCAATCCTCAATATAATTATGTCATCCTTAAGTTAGAACCTCTTCTGAGGCAAGCTCGATAATGCAATCGCGAAGAACCTTGTTTTTGAACCGTATCGGTTGGCAGTTTTGATTCTGATTTTCGTAAATAGTCTCTGTTTGATGAACCGGACTCGATTCATGAGAGGAGAGAGATAATAGTATAATATTATCATTATATTAGTATTAGAAAATGCTTGAATGACATTATAAGGTTACCTGGTCTGTTTTTGTTAAAAACAGAAAATCAGTTTAATTGGGTTTACAGTTTACTGGTGCAGCTTAGCACCAGCACTCTCTGATGAATTTAGCAATGCTAAGGCCTCAATATACATGTTCTATTCTCATAATAAATATGTTACAAGTGTCATTTATTCTAGTAGCTCAGAAAATAATTTTTAGAGATGTTTTTACGAGTGTTCCGATACACCTAGTTTTAGTAGTTGTACACCAGAGATATTTTAATATTATTTTAGTCCACCTCCAAGCCAACCAATCACAACTCACCTTACACCCCCAAGACCTCCAAGGCTCTCTCATTTCATCATTTTGGCCGAAAATAACGAGAGAGAAAAGAGAGAAACTTTCATGAACACTTAATCTTCAAAGCTTGATTTCTTCTGAACTAAAACTCAAATCAAAACTCCGATTTCACCAAAATGATCCTATCTTCTTCCTCTACATAACCATGTAACTTATCAAGGATGGAAATAAGGTGAGATGTCTGTCTCCCTCCCATTTCAATTCGGTTTTCAAAGAGAACCATGCAAAACATGTGTTTTCTTGATGTTCTTCCTTAGGAATCATGCTTAACTTGACTTGAGGGCCAAGAAACGTGAATTTCCAGCAAGTATAAGGTGAGATATCTCTTTCTAACATACTGAGTGAGATTTGGTCAATTGAGAGTTTTTGGATTTAATGTTGTTCTTGATGTGATTTAGGAGGAAAAAGTGCTTAAGGACCACCTGAAAGTTTAACCGAATTAGGAGCAGCAAAACCAGGTAGGGATTGACGAATTTAATCTTGATTGATTGTGTTTGAGTTGTGTGATTATGATATGGTTTGGCTGTGCTTGAAATTGATTGTTTGTATGAGTAATTCTTGTTGAAATTTTGGTGAAAATTTGATGAAATTTGATGAAATTCAAGCTATGAATGTGTGTTCTTGTGGCTGCTGGAAAACGAAACCCTAGAGCTTAAATTGAGGTTAAATTTGTGTTAAAATCATGTAGAAAAGATGGTGTTTTAGTGGCTGTAAATTATTTTTGAATTTTGGTAAAAATTGGTTGCTGAAAAGACTGAAAAACGGGTAAAAACAGAGAAAGAATTTGAAGAATATACGAAGAACAGGAAGAACACTTTGAGTGTGGTGAAGAACATTGAAGAACACCTTTTAGATCTTAGAAAGGGCAAGGAAGTAAAATTTTTGGTATTTAAGGGGTTATATGGTAATTTCTGGAAGTTAGGGTGGTAAAAGTAGAAATATTAAAAGTTACGGGTGGTAAAAAGTGAATTTTAAAGGTTAAAAGTAAAAGGTAAGTTAATTTTCGAAAATTTAGTATTAAAATAATAAATAATAATAAAATATTAAATAATAATATTTAATTAAAAATAATATTTTAATAAAAATAATAAAATAATGCGAAAAATGCAGTTTTCTGTAAAAGCTTTAGAAAGACAACTTTAAGTGCAGAATCTCATAATTACCTTCATAAAACACTTAGGGAGTGGTAATAACATGATAGTGACGCAAAGATAAAGAAAATATAAAAAGTTAAAGAAAAGATAAAAACCAAAGAAAAAGTCTGTAAAATTTTAATGACAGAAAAACAGACAGAGACTAGTGAACGAACTAGGGCAACTTAGTTAGTACTTGAGTTACGACTAGGGTTAGGTGTTATATGAAAAGTTAAACTGTTTCAGTATAGACTTAATGAACCTATACCTGGGACAGGCTAACTATTCATACCGAAATTTACATAAGCTTTAAATGCACATGTTAAACAGAGAAATCAGAGCAGAATAAAGTAACACAGAGCACAAAGTAACCAGAGTAAAGTAAAGAGATACAAAGAGAAAAGAATAATATGATAAAGAGAAATGGTTTGAGCCAGGATATTGTAAAAGTGAAAGATGTAAAGTTTGTACACTATGATTGAACAAAGAAAGAAAGAGGTACTGCATAAGAATGTGAAAATGATGATGAATAATGAGAATGATGATGAATGATGATAATGAGAATGATTATGTAATGATCTGCTGCGTGAAGGCAGTCAGATAGATAGTGGTATGACCACAGAACATTTTCCAGTGTTACACAGCTATTGAGAGTTGTACTTGCAACTGATAACCTGGGATCACTTGCAGAGGATATTAATTCATACACGGCTAGAATGCCGCACCTGTAAGGCAAAGATTGCTTACAGAGAATATGATTTCATACATGGCTTGAATGCCGCCACCTGTAAGGCAGAGTTTGCTTACAGAGGATATGACATATACGTCGGTTAGTGAGAACTGTACCTATGCTGACTGGAAAACCATACCCGTTTTAGCTGCTTCGGGTTACGTCGGGAGCGGGTAGAAACCGACAGATGAGCTCATTACCTGCGCTAGGGCTAGACATGCATCATACTTGGTTGCGCATTTCCTTTGTTATGATTGTGGTATGAATGTATGCTTTCCTTGTTTGTATTCCATTCTCTGCGCTTATGTTATTTTCTTGTATTCTTCTGTTTGTGTTCTGCTATCTGTTTTCTCTATCTTCTCTACTTATCTGTGTTTTCTAATTACTGCTTCTTTGTATTCTGCTAATAGTCTACTAAACAACATAGAATTAATGAACGTAACTAATAACCCCGACCCTACTAAGAACTCCCCAGTTCTTACCCTTTCTCTCTCCCTTCCCCCGTCAGATGGAAGTAAGAGTACCTTACCATAGTTCGCTGATGACCGTTTGCAAGAAGATGATTCTACTCTAGATAGTCTTCTGAGTCTAGGGTGAACATCGTTCTCTGATTATATGTATATACTGTGAGACCAGCCAACGTCTGCACCCCGTTCGTATGCATACTTTAACCTAAATCATGTGTACGAGATTCCTATTGTGTGGCTACTTCATGAGGTACCAGAGAGACGTCCTGTGGAAAAGTCTGATCGTGCAGAGGAGTAGCAGATTATGTTCTATCTTTTGATGACGTTCCACCTGACTTGAGTTTTGAAGACCTAGAACGTACTTTCCCTCGCTTTAGTAGTTTAGAGGGACTAGGTGAGTATAGAGTCTAGGCTAGCCTAGGTGCCAGCTTAGGGACCTCTTAAACAGGTCAGGACCTGGGATGTTATATGTATATACATATATACAGATATTATTTAGCTATATCTAGGGGTGTTCTAACTAACAGTCTATATTCTAATAAAGGCTGAATCACCGAATGTTGTCAACTACTTGTGATGTATTTATGTGTGGTTGTTTATAACTGTTTTATCTGTTATTATTTGTGAATTGATTATAAATGATTCTGTCTATTAATCCAAACGTTTTCAAAAAAAAAAATTACACCTCGCAAATTAACTATGCTTTTAACAACGAATCAGGCTCATATGATAAATAATAGATAATAATTAGGAAGACAAATTGGTAGCGCTCAGTTTCCGGTATGATCTAGACATATTGAAAATTGGGTCGTTACAATTTGATATCAGAGCAGTTCGTTCCCAGTAGAGCCTGGGGAGTGGACTGACTATGCTTCATTGCATACTCTGTTGTGTGTCTCATGCGTATAGGATATCCCAGTGATATATGTTGCATGATTGTTTCTGTGTTTTCATTTTGGGAATGTTCACATTTGACTTGAAGTGTTATGACTGATCACCTTAACAATGATTGTTTGGTGTGAACAGGACTACAATGGGTTCACGGAGACGAGGCGTACGGGAAGGAATTCCTAATGCTAACTATGAGAGGGAACAGGAAACGTTTATGGCTACCATGAACAACGCGGCTGAAGTAGTGCGTGAAGCTGCGGTAACAGCGGCTAGGGCTGTTGAACGTCTTGGAGTGAGAAATGGGAATGATGAGAATAACTTAGGGCATCCTGAAAGACCTATGACCCTTGCGACCTTTCTGAAGATTAATCCACCTAAGTTCAAGGGTACACTCGTTGCGACTAACGCTGATAACTGGTTTTGAGGTATTGAACGATCACTGAGAGCGCAGCATGTTCCAGAAGGACAACACGTGGAGTTTGCTACTTATATGCTCGAGGGAGAAGCTGAGTACTGGTGGCAGGGGATACAACGACTGCTACAACGTAATGAAGGTGACATTCCTTGGGATATTTTTAAAGATGAATTCTACAAGAAATATTTCCCAAGAGCAGTGCGTGATGCTAAAGAGATAGAGCTTATGCAGCTGAGGCAAGGGAATATGACTATTGCTGAGTATGCTCGTAATTTCGATGACTTGTGTCATTTCTCTAAGATCTGTCAAGGGAATCCTGCTGACTTTGAAGAATGGAAGTGCTTGAAGTTTGAAGGAGGCCTTCGTGATGATCTGATGAGTTCAATAGTTCCGCTGGAGATATGTAATTTTGCTGAATTAGTCAACAAGAGCAAGTTAGTGGAAGAATGTATTAAGAAAGTGACTGTGGCCAAGGTGAGTTGCCAAGGATTTCCACCAAGGCATCTTAGCAATCATCAGGTAGCTGGGAGAAGGGTGCATTTTAAAGCACGTGGCATACGACAGCATAAGAACCTACAAGTTGGTAACATTACTGCTCGCCGTACGGGTAAGATTGGAGGTAAAGTAAGGCAAGGCAATGGTAAACGAGCCCATCAGGCTTACATAAACACTGCATGTAAGCAATGCGGAAAAGAGCATGATAACAGGTCTTGCCAGTTTGGATCACTTAACTGCTATTCTTGTGGAGAACTTGGACATATTGCCAAGGATTGTCTGAAGGGATTTACTCAAAATTCAGTTATTACCCAGCAACAAGGACGAGTATTTGCTATCACTATTGACGGTGTTGTGCAATCGAACGCCCTCATTCAAGGTCAGTGTTATGTCAAGAATCGATTTCTAACTGTACTGTATGATTCGGGTGCATCGCATTCTTTATTTCTCTAATTATTGCTTACGAGTTAGGATTATATTTCTTTAAATTGAATTTTTACTTGATTGTCCATACACCTGCATCCCAAAATGCTTTGACCAGTTTAGTGTGCCTGCAAGTACCATTCACTATTAGGAACAGGACTTTTATACACGATCTAATCTGTTTACCTCTATGTGGTTTAGAAGTTATTTTAGGATTAGATTGGTTATCTAAGTATCATGCTTTCCTTGATTATTTTAAAAGAACTGCTGTTATTCCATCTGATAGTCTATGTACTAAACCATTTCTGTCCCACACCTTATATCTGAATTCTGTAAAAGTTACCTTAGACGGGAGGGATTATGAGGGGTACGTTCTGTTAGTGGCTAGCTCGAATGACAGTGAACTAAGCTTAGAACGAATCCGAGTGGTGAAGGAATTTCCTGATGTTTTTCCGGACGACATACCTGAGTTTCCTCCTTAGTGAGAGATAGAATTCAGCATTAAACTAGTACCTAGAACTGGACCGATTTCCATAGCACCGTGCCGGATGTCACCACTGGAACTTGCAAAGTTGAAGAAGTAGTTGGATGAGCTACATGGAAAGGAATTTATTCGTCGTAGTGCATCATCTTGGGGAGCTCCAGTATTGCTAGTAAAGAAGAAGGACGGTGGAATCAGACTTTGCGTAGATTACCGACAGCTAAATAAAGACACTATCAAGAACAAGTATCCACTTCCACGGATAGATGATTTGATGGATCAGTTGGAAGGTGCAACTGTGTTCTCGAAGATTGATTTGCGATCGAGCTATCACTAGATTCGAGTGAAAGAACCAGATATACCAAAGACTGTATTTAGAACTCGTTATGGTCACTATGAGTATACGGTTATGTCGTTTGGACTAACTAATGCTCCTACGATTTTCATGGATTACATGAATCGTATTTTCCATCTGTACCTTGATCAGTTTGTAGTAGTTTTCATAGACGATATTCTCATCTATTCGAAGACAGAAAGAGTGCATGAAGAGCATCTAAGGACTGTATTGCAGACACTGAGGACTCAGAAGTTATATGATAAACTATCAAAGTGCGAATTCTGGACAGCGAAGGTGGATGGAATTTTTGAAGGACTATGATTTCAAATTAAGTTATCACCCAGGGAAAGCGAACATGGTGGCAAACGCTTTAAGCAGGAAGAATTTGAGTATCTCTTGGATGATGATACAGGAAGAAAAATTACTCACGGAATTTGAGGACCTTAAGTTGGCTATGACTGAAACGTCAAGTGGAGTCCGTTTGGCCCAATTGCGTATAACACCAGATTTTAAGATTAGTATTCAGCAAGCACAAGCACAGGACTCAGAAATGATGACGATGCTGAGACGGATGAACACAGAAGAACCAGAAGCTGTGAGACAGGATCGTAGTGGCCTATAGAGGTACAAAACAGAATTTGTGTGCCTAACTCTGGAGAATTGCGACAAAAGATTCTTGCTGAAGCTCACCAAAGTAGATTTTCTATGCATCCTGGAGTGACAAAGATGTATCGAGATTTGAAACAAATGTTCTGGTGGCCGGGCTTAAAGAAAGAAGTAGCTGATTATGTCTCAAAATGTTTAACCTGCCAGAAGATGAAGGTGGAACATCAGAAGCTATCAGGAACCCTGCAACCCTTAGAAAAACCACAATGGAAATGGGAGCATATTACTATGGATTTTGTCACGGGATTGCCAAGGACCTCAACAGGACACGATACCATCTGGGTAATTATGGACAGGTTGACAAAGTCAGCGCACTTCCTTCCGATTCGAGTTGACTATACTTTAGAAAGGCTGGAACAAATATATATTCAAGAAAAGGTACGACTACATGGCATACCTTCGTAAATTATCTCAGATCAAGTTTCGAGGTTTACTACTAGATTTTGGGGAGCTTTTCAGAAAGCGTTGGAAACAGAATTGCACACGAGTATAGCATACCATCCTCAGATAGACGGACAATCAGAGCAGACAATCCAGACGTTGGAAGACATGTTACGATTATGTATGATAGACAACCAAAGCAGCTGGGATAAGTATTTGTTGTTGGTCGAATTTGTCTATAACAACAGTTGCCAATAAAGTATCGGGATGGCACCATACGAAGCTCTCTATGAAAGAAGATGTCGGACACCATTGTGTTGGAATGACGATGGGGAAGCTAGTGTCTTAGGTCCAAACTTAGTGTAAGAAACTACTGAGAAAATAAAGGAGATTCGTCGGGAGATCCAGACAGCACAAGGCCGTCAAAAGAGCTATGCCGATAATAGACGTAGACCCTTAGAGTTTAGTGAGGGAAACCATGCCTTTCTAGAAGTAACTTCGATTACTGGAATAGGTAGAGCCCTTAAGACTAAAAAGCTTAACCCACGATACATAGAACCTTTCCAAATACTTAAAAGAGTCGGTCTAGTAGCTTATCAAATAGCCCTTCCTCCTTATTTATCAAACATTCATGATGTTTTTTTATGTCTCGCAACTTAAGAAATATGTTCCCGATGAGAGTCACGTTTCACAACCAGAAATAGTATAGTTATAAAATGATTTGACATATCAAGCATCACTAATTCAGATCGTAGAAAGAAGTGATAAGCAGCTAAGAGGCAAGACTGTTCGCTTAGTCAAAGTAGCATGGGAACCAAGAGGAGAAGAAGAGCACACTTGGGAATTGGAAGATAAGATGAGAGCTGATTACCCGCATCTATTCTCAGGTAACTAAAATTTTGAGGGCAAAATTTTCTTTTAGAAGGGTACAATGTAACAACCCTGATTTTCGAGTACATGAGATCTTTTCTGAAAGTACGGATTTCTCCGGAAGATCAGTAAAGGGAACACCTCTGTTATATCATCAATCATCTCAATCCTCATTATCATTATGTCATTCTTAAGTTAGAACCTCCTCTGAGGCAAGCTCGATAATGCAATCGCGAAGAACCTTGTTTTTGAACCGTATCGGTTGGCAGTTTTGATTCTGATTTTCGTAAATAGTCTCTGTTTGATGAACCGGACTCGATTCATGAAAGGAGAGAGATAATAGTATAATATTATCATTATATTAGTATTATAAAATGCTTGAATGACATTATAAGGTTACCTGGTCTGTTTTTGTTAAAAACAGAAAATCGGGTTAACCGGGTTTACGGTTTACTGGTGCAGCTTAGCACCAGCACTCTCTGATGAATTTAGCAATGCTAAGGCCTCATTATACATGTTATATTCTCATAATAAATATGTTACAAGTGTCATTTATTCTAGTATCTCAGAAAATAATTTTTAGAGATGTTTTTACGAGTGTTCCGATACACCTAGTTTTAGTAGCTGTACACCAGAGATATTTTAATATTATTTTAATCCACCTCCAAGCCAACCAATCACAACTCACCTTACACCCCCAAGACCTCCAAGGCTCTCTCATTTCATCATTTTGGCCGAAAATAACAAGAGAGAAAAGAGAGAAACTTTCATGAACACTTAATCTTCAAAGCTTGATTTCTTCTAAACTAAAACTCAAATCAAAACTCCGATTTCACCAAAATGATCCTATCTTCTTCCTCTACATAACCATGTAACTTATCAAGGATGGAAATAAGGTGAGATGGCTGTCTCCCTCCCATTTCAATTCGGTTTTCAAAGAAAACCATGCAAAACATGTGTTTTCTTGATGTTCTTCCTTAGGAATCATGCTTAACTTGACTTGAGGGCCAAGAAATGTAAATTTACAGCAAGTATAAGGTGAGATATCTCTTCCTAACATACTGAGTGAGATTTGGTCATTTGAGAGTTTTTGGATTTAATGTTGTTCTTGATGTGATTTAGGAGGAAAAAGTGCTTAAGGACCACCTGAAAGTTTAACCGAATTAGGAGCAGCAAAACTAGGTAGGGATTGACGAATTTAATCTTGATTGATTGTGTTTGAGTTGTGTGATTATGATATGGTTTGGCTGTGCTTGAAATTGATTGTTTGTATGAGTAATTCTTGTTGAAATTTTGGTGAAAATTTGATGAAATTTGATGAAATTCAAGCTATGAATGTGTGTTCTTGTGGCTGATGGAAAACGAAACCCTAGAGATTAAATTGAGGTTAAATTTGTGTTAAAATCATGTAGAAAAGATGGTGTTTTAGTGGCTGTAAATTTATTTTGAATTTTGGTAAAAATCGGTTGCTGAAAAGACTGAAAAACGGGTAAAAACAGAGAAAGAATTTGAAGAATATACGAAGAATAGGAAGAACACTTTGAGTGTGGTGAAGAACATTGAAGAACACCTTTTAGATCTTAGAAAGGGCAAGGAAGTAAAATTTTTGGTGTTTAAGGGGTTATATGGTAATTTCTGGAAGTTAGGGTGGTAAAAGTAGAAATATTAAAAGTTACGGGTGGTAAAAAGTGAATTTTAAAGGTTAAAAGTAAAAGGTAAGTTAATTTTCGAAAATTTAGTATTAAAATAATAAATAATAATAAAATATTAAATAATAATATTTAATTAAAAATAATATTTTAATAAAAATAATAAAATAATGCGGAAAATGCAGTTTTCTGTAAAAGCTTTAGAAAGACAACTTTAAGTGCAGAATCTCATAATTACCTTCATAAAACACTTAGGGAGTAGTAATAACATGATAGTGAGGCAAAGATAAAGAAAAGATAAAAAGTTAAAGAAAAGATAAAAACCAAAGAAAAAGTCTGTAAAATTTTAATGACAGAAAAACAGACAGAGACTAGTGAACGAACTAGGACAACTTAGTTAGTACTTGAGTTGCGACTAGGGTTAGGTGTTATATGAAAATTTAAACTGTTTCAGTATAGACTTAATGAACCTATACCTGGGACAGGCTAACTATTCATACCGAAATTTACATAAGCTTTAAATACACATGTTAAACAGAGAAATTAGAGCAGAATAAAGTAACACAGAGCACAGAGTAACCAGAGTAAAGTAAAGAGATACAAAGAGAAAAGAATAATATGATAAAGAGAAATGGTTTGAGCCAGGATATTGTAAAAGTGAAAGATGTAAAGTTTGTATACTATGATTGAACAGAGAAAGAAAGAGGTACTGCATAAGAATGTGAAAATGATGATGAATAATGAGAATGATGATGAATAATGATAATGAGAATGATTATGTAATGATCTGCTGCGTGAAGGCAGTCAGATAGATAGTGGAACGACCACAGAACATTTTCCAGTGTTACACAGCTATTGAGAGTTGTACCTGCAACTGATAACCTGGGATCACTTGCAGAGGATATTAATTCATACACGGCTAGAATGCCACACCTGTAAGGCAAAGATTGCTTGCAGAGAATATGATTTCATACACGGCTCGAATGCCGCCACCTGTAAGGCAGAGTTTGCTTACAGAGAATATGACGCATACGTCGGTTAGTGAGAACTGTACCTATGCTGACTGGAAAACCATACCCGTTTCAGCTGCTTCGGGTTACGTCGGGAGTGGGTAGAAACCGACAGATGAGCTCATTACCTGCGCTAGGGCTAGACATGCATCATACTTGGTTGCGCATTTTCTTTGTTATGATTGTCGTATGAATGTATGCTTTCCTTGTTTGTATTCCATTCTCTGCGCTTGTGTTATTTTCTTGTATTCTTCTGTTTGTGTTCTGCTATCTGTTTTCTCTATCTTCTCTACTTATCTGTGTTTTCTAATTACTGCTTCTTTGTATTCTGCTAATAGTCTACTAAACAACATAGAATTAATGAACGTAACTAATAACCCCGACCCTACTAAGAACTCCCCAGTTCTTACCCTTTCTCTCTCCCTTCCCCCGTCAGATGGAAGTAAGAGTACCTTACCATAGTTCGCTGATGACCGTTTGCAAGAAGATGATTCTACTCTAGATAGTCTTTTGAGTCTAGGGTGAACATCGTTCTCTGATTATATGTATATACTGTGAGACCAGCCAACGTCTGCACCCCGTTCGTATGCGCACTTTAACCTAAATCATGTGTACGAGATTCCTATTGTGTGGCTACTTCATGAGGTACTAGAGAGACGTCCTGTGGAAAAGTCTGATCGTGCAGAGGAGTAGCAGATGATGTTCTATCTTTTGATGACGTTCCACCTGACTTGAGTTTTGAAGACCTAGAACGTACTTTCCCTCGCTTTAGTAGTTTAGAGGGACTAGGTGAGTATAGAGTCTAGGCTAGCCTAGGTGCCAGCTTAGGGACCTCTTAAACAGGTCAGGACCTGGGATGCTATATGTATATACATATATATAGATATTATTTAGCTATATCTAGGGGTGTTCTAACTAACAGTCTATATTCTAATAAAGGCTGAATCACCGAATGTTGTCAACTACTTGTGATGTATTTATGTGTGGTTGTTTATAACTGTTTTATCTGTTATTATTTGTGAATTGATTATAAATGATTCTGTCTATTAATCCAAACGTTTTCAAAAAAAAAAATTATACCTCGCAAATTAACTACGCTTTTAACAACGAATCAGGCTCATATGATAAATAATAGATAATAATTAGGAAGACAAATTGGTAGCGCTCAGTTTCCGGTATGATCTAGACATATTGAAAATTGGGTCGTTACAGTGGTCACTAAAAGTTATGTACTTTTTACGGCCATTAAAAAGGTCTTTACTGCCAAATGTTATAATTGCCGCTAAAACCTTTTAGCGACAAAGTATAAGACGGCTAATATCTAACTGCTGGTAAATGTATTAATGGCTATTTTTATTACCACTAAAAGTAAAATAGGCCGCTAAAAGTGATTACTTCAGCTACTAAGATATCTATGAGCAGTAGCAGTAATAGTTGCAGTAGTCTTTGCCTTCGCTATGTATAGACTTTTTAGAGGGTTAGGTACTTTTGTAAATACCTATATAAATAAGTTAGAACAAATTCCAAACTAGAGTGGCTCTTGTGAGTTGTAAGACCCCGAATTTTTTTTAAATTAAATAATTAGTTTATAAGTCATTATATTTATTGAGATTTTATTTTTTAAAAAATTATTTTACCAAAATAATTAAATAGAATTTTATGATTATTGAAGTTTAAGTTAATCATGACTTATTCTATTAGTTTAAACCATTTATTAAAAACTACTTTAATACATAAAAATTTAAATTAATTATAATAATAATAACAATAATAATAATAATAATAATAATATTATTATTATTATTATTATTATTATTATTATTATAACACTAATCTAATTATATTATTATTATTAAAATTTAAAAAAGAAAAAAGAAAAAAGTGGCCAAAGCCTTTAAGAAAATGAAGAGAGAAAATTGAAAGGTATTGGTATATATATATATATATAATGACACATCATTATTATTATCATTAACTTGGATAAGCATTAAAACTTTCCTCATGCTCACTTAAAACCATCGAAGCCAAGAACCAAGAGAAAGAGAGAACGTGAAACCATGGATACTTCCATGAAACTGTGACCCTCATCAAAGCTTTCGGTTTCGATTTTTTGAGATCCATAATATCGATAAAAAAATCTAATTTGATAAAAATGTTCGTGCCTTTTTCTTCTACGTGTTGGTGTCACTTTTGTTCGGTAGAAATTGACAGTGACGTAGCTTCTTTTTTTTTTTTTTGAGTTCAGCCAATTGGAGTTCTAGGAGGCACAGACGATGATGTTTTCTTCTTCAGCAGTTCGGTAGAAAAGTTTCTCCGGAGTTTCGAGTATTTGGATTTTGCATGGAGGTAGGGTTTGGCAATTTTTTAATAATTAAATATGAATTGAATGAGTGAATGTTAGTTTGATTGATTACTGTTTGAGTTTGATTAAGTCTATGTTGAATTTATGTTGAATTACTGTTGTTTGCTTGAGATTTTAGGTCAGCTATGTACGAACAGTCAGCTGGGATGTTTTGGTAAATTTGGAGCTGCTTTAGTGTGGTATTTTGAGATAATTTTGGTGAGGTTTGATGGCCAAGAGAAAAGATTAAAAGTTACAAAGAATCGGTAACCAAAAAAACTCGAAAACGGATTAAAATACAAGTAATATTTTGAAAGGAAAGAGCTAAGGGTTTCGATTTTGTTATAAGAGAAAGATTAGTATTTAAACTTTATTTTTTGAAGGATAATATTGTATTTGTATATAAAAATCGAGGTACAATTTGTAATTATATAAGTTTTTGAGTATTTTTGGTAATAAGTAAAGTTTAGGAGTAAAATGGGTATTTTATAAAAGTTCAGGGTTATTTTCATAATTCAAATATAATTTTATAAAATATTAAAGTTAAAAATAGAATATTAAAAAAATTTGTGATTTAGAAAGTAATTAATAAAAGTTTAAAAATAAGCTTTTATAAACTAAATTTTAAGAAAAGATATATATATTATTTATTTATTCTTTAGATTATCTTATTTATATTATTATTATCATTTTATTAAGAATATTTAAGTTAGAGAAGAGCAAAAAAAAGAACTCTTAAAAGCTTTAGAGGACGCAATTGATTTAAGAATTTTATGATTCTTTTTCATAAGACATTAGGGAAAGGTGAGGGAAGAGTGTGAAGTTGAATTATGATAAAAGAATTAAAAGATTGGAGAAAAAAAAAAGCAAAATAAAAGAAGTAAGATAATAAAAGAGAAAGGTGAGAAAGAAAAGAAAATAAAAAGGATAAAAGAGAAGGATATATTAAGTAAAAGGATCTCTGCCACAGAAGAGCAAAGAACAGTGATGGAAAAAGATTTTTAACGAATGTCTGCCACAGTAGAGCAGATAGAAAAGAAAGTATTAATTAAAAGAATCCCTACCACAGGAGAGCAGAGAACAAAGTTTAAAAGAATTTGATGAACGTCTGCCACAGTAGAGCAGATAGAAAAGAAGGTATTAATTAAAGGGATCTCTGCTGCAGTAGAGTAGAGAGCAAAGATTGAAAAGAAATTGGGTGTTGTTTGGGCCTTAGTGCCAAGTGTCTAGTGGGGACGAGGTTGCGTAATGCTCACTTGACACTATAAGAACGGCTCAGTGGGGACGGTGATGCGTAGTGCTCACTGGAGACCGAAAGGAAGGTTCCCCCATGAGGACGGCGATGTGTAATGCTCATAGAGGGGTCATTGGCTGAGATAGGGACGGCGATACGAAACCCTTATCTCAGAACCAGCATCGAGAATCGGGCAACAAACCGACACATGAGTTCATGGCTTGTATAGGACTAGACATGCATTATACTTATTTGCGCATATTTGTTTGTGATTGTTTTCTATGATTGTGTGTGCTTGTGATTGGATTCTACTTTCTATAATTGCTGCGTTGGATTATACTTTGTTGACTGTTGTTATTGACTGAGAATATAATGCAACGAACTTAACTTCTAACCCTGACCCTACTAAGAACTCCCCAGTTCTTACCCCCTATTTACACCAATTTCAGCTACAGGTGCGAAAGTTTAGTGCGCAGCTATAGGAGCATAGAAGATTATGTTTACAAGTTGAGTTGTTAGAATTTATTTTCCGCTCGTCATTTATTCTTTTGGTTTTTAGAGGGGTAGGACTTGTAATTGAGGTTCTTTGAATAAGTCTATGTATATAATGCTACGTGGATATATATATTTCTGTGATTAAATGGTTTGAAGTACAAACTCTCCGTTTTTCCTGCGTAAAACTTTGGTTTGTATTCGTGAAGGCTCAATATTAAATAAAGATAGTATAAAATAAAAAGGTTTAGAGGTAAGTGACGCTTGGGCTTTTAGTACGATCATGGGTGCTAAAAGCTAGGGTATTACATGAGTCGGGACATGTCAGTATAAATAATAGAGTTTGTAAATATTTACATGAATAAGCAATGACATAACTCGGTGTGAACTATGATGCACTAAATGAGACTTCAGACATATATGTATGATATTACAATGTTTTTGTGTTTTCTATGCTTCATGTAGTTATTATCTATTTGACTATTTCGTATTCTGTTATATCTATCTAACACACGATTTTCACCAGCACTACAGGCTCATATGTATATATTTAATATAAGGTATAGAATCTCTAAGAAAAGCCGTGAAGTAGCGCTCGAGAGCTAGCATTGGTCATGACGTGCTAGAAGCTGGGTCGTTACAACGAAGCTCTTCCACTAACAACGTTGCCACTACCATTGTCCATTTCTATCACTATCGTCTCGGTTTTGCTTAGCAAATGCTTCTTCCTCTTCTTTACTCCTTTTGCTTGTTATCATCGGAGGTTTTTGGGAAGAGGGGTATGTGGCACAGAGAATATAGAAAAGGAGGAGGTTGCTGGGAGGCACTGAGATAATCACATGAGATTGATAAATCACAATTTTATGGTTTATCTTGTATTGAATTCGGTGGATTTTATCAACTTTTTCCACATTTATTCATTGAAATAGCATAATTTTGTGAATTTCTTCTAAATTATACTTAAGAGTGAAAACATGCTTTTTAGGCCCATAATTTGATAAATTTAATTTAGTTTAATTCCATTGGATGCCTTAATGTGTTTGTTGAGTGATTTCATCATTAGAAGACAAGGATGACATGAATAAATGAAGAAAAAGTATGTAAAAGTGGAAAAATCATGAAGAAATAAAATTTTGAAAATCTGCCCCTGTGGTGCACGAAATTGTTATCCCTGGTAATGGCTCCAAAAACTTGGTGCTCTAATCTTAATTCATGATTTGTTACAACTTCGATACAACTAACCAGCAAGTGCACTGGGTCGTCCAAGTAATAAAACCTTACGTGAGTAAGGGTTGATCACACGGAGATTGTCGGCTTGAAGCAAGCTATGGTCACCTTGTAAATCTCAGTCAGGCGGATATCAAATGCTTATGGAGTTTTCGAATAATAACAATAAATAAATAGAAAATACAGATAGAAATACTTATGTAATTCATTGGTGAGAATTTCAGATAAGTGTATAGAGATGCTTTCGTTCCTCTGAACCTCTGCTTTCCTGCTGTCTTCATCCAATCCTTCCTACTCCTTTCCATGGCAAGCTTTATGTAAGGCATCACCGTTGTCAATGGCTACATCCCATCCTCTCTGTGAAAAAGGTCCAAATGCTCTGTCACGGCACGGCTAATCATCTGGAGGTTCTCGATCATACTGGAATAGGGTTTACCCTCCTTTTGCGTCTGTCACTACGCCCAGTACTCGCGAGTTTGAAGTTCGTCACAGCCATCCCTTTCCAGATCCTACTCGGAATACCACAGACAAGGTTTAGACTTTCCAGATCTTAGGAATGGCCATCCATGGGTTCTAACTTATACCACGAAGATTCTAATATCTCGGACTCGGTCCCCTGTATTAGATATCTAAGAGATACTCATTCTAGCTTATTTGCATGTAGAACGGAAGTGTTTGTCAAGCACGCGTTTATAAGTGAGAATGATGATGAGCGTCACATAATCATCACATTCATCATGTTCTTGGGTGCGAATGGATATCTTAGAAGCGGAATAAGTTGAATTGAATATAAAACAGTAGTACTTTGCATTAAATCATGAGGAACAGCAGAGCTCCACACCTTAATCTATAGAGTGTAGAAACTCTACCGTTGAAAAATAGATAAGTCAAAGGTTCAGGCATGGCCGAATGGCCAGCCCCCCCAAACGTGATCAATATGATCCAAAGATGGTTCAAAAGATCCTAAGATCTAAATACAATAGTAAAACGTCCTATTTATACTAAACTATCTACTAGGGTTTACAGAAGTAAGTAATTGATGCATAAATCCACTTCCGGGGCCCACTTGGTGTGTGCTTGGGCTGAGCTTGAAGTTTACACGTGCAAAGGCTTCTTTTGGAGTTGAACACCAAGTTGTAACGTGTTTTTGGCGTTCAACTCTGGTTTGTAACGTGTTTCTGGCGTTTAACTCCAGACTACAGCGTAGAACTGGCGTTCAACGCCCTTTTGCATCATCTAAACTTGGGCAAAGTATGGACTATTATATATTACTGGAAAGCCCTGGATGTCTACTTTCCAACGCCGTTAAGAGCGCGCCATTTGGAGTTCTGTAGCTCCAGAAAATCCACTTTGAGTACAGGGAGGTCAGAATCCAACAGCATCAACAGTCCTTCTTCAACCTCTGAATCTGATTTTTGCTCAAGTCCCTCAATTTCAGCCAGAAAATACTTGAAATCACAGAAAAACAAACAAACTCATAGTAAAGTCCAGAAATGTCAATTTAACATAAAAACTAATAAAAACATCCCTAAAAGTAACTAGATCCTACTAAAAACATACTAAAAACAATGCCAAAAAGCGTATAAATTATCCGCTCATCACAACACCAAACTTAAATTGTTGCTTGTCCCCAAGCAACTGAAAATCAAATAAGATAAAAAGAAGAGAATATTCTATAAATTCCAAAATATCAATGAAACATAGCCCCAATCAGATGAGCGGGACTTGTAGCTTTTTGCCTCTTGAATAGTTTTGGCATCTCACTTTATCTATTGAAGTTCAGAATGATTGGCATCTATAGGAACTCAGAGTTCAGATAGTGTTATTGATTCTCCTAGTTCAGTATGTTGATTCTTGAACACAGCTACTTTATGAGTCTTGGCCGTGGCCCTAAGCACTTTGTTTTCCAGTATTACCACCGGATACATAAATGCCACAGACACATAACTGGGTGAACCTTTTCAAATTGTGACTCAGCTTTGCTAAAGTCCCTAATTAGAGGTGTCCAGGGTTCTTAAGCACACTCTTTTTTTGCTTTGGACCTTGACTTTAACCGCTCAGTCTCAAGTTTTCACTTGACACCTTCATGCCACAAGCACATGGTTAGGGACAGCTTGGTTTAACCGCTTAGGCCAGGATTTTATTCCTTTAGGCCCTCCTATCCACTGATGCTCAAAGCCTTGGGATCCTTTTTATTTACCCTTGCCTTTTGGTTTTAAGGGTTATTGGCTTTTTGCTCTTGCCTTTTGGTTTTAAGAGCTTTTGGCTTTTTCTGCTTGCTTTTTCTTTTTCTATTTTTTTTTCGCCAAATTTTTTTTCCTGCAAGCTTTGTATTCGCTGCTTTTTCTTGCTTCAAGAATCATTTTTATGATTTTTCAGATTATCAAATAACATGTCTCCTTGTCATCATTCTTTCAAGTGCCAACATATTTAACATTCATAAACAACAAATTCAAAAGACATATGCACTGTTCAAGCATTCATTCAGAAAACAAAAAGTATTGTCACCACATCAATATAATTAAACTAAGTTCAAGGATAAATTCGAAGCTCATGTACTTCTTGTTCTTTTGAATTAAAAACATTTTTCCTTTAAGAGAGGTGATGGATTCATAGGACATTCATAACTTTAAGACAAAGTTACTAAATACTAATGATCATGTAATAAGACACTAACATAGATAAGCACTTAACATAAAGAAAACGAAACACAGAAAATTTGAGAACAAGGAATGAGTCCACCTTAGTGATGGTGGCGTTTCCTTCTTGAGGAACCAATGATGTCTTTGAGCTCTTCTATGTCTCTTCCTTGTCTCTGTTGCTCCTCCCTCATAGCTCTTTGATCTTCTCTAATTTCGTGAAGGATGATGGAGTGCTCTTGATGTTCCACCCTTAATTGTCCCATGTTGGAACTTAATTCTCCTAGGGAGGTGTTGATTTGCTCCCAAAAATTCTGTGGAGGAAAGTGCATCCGTTGAGGCATCTCAGGGATTTCTTGGTGATGAGCTTTTTCATGCATCTCTTGAGATCCATGAATAGGCTCTCTTATTTGCTCCATCCTTTTCTTAGTGATGGGCTTGTCCTCATCAATGAGGATATCTCCCTCTATGTCAATCCCAGCCGAATTGCATAGATGGAAAATGAGGTGAGGAAAAGCTAACCTTGCCATAGTGGAGGACTTGTCAGCTGTAATGACCCAATTTCTGGTACGTCATGATCATACTAGAAACTGAGCGCTACCAACTTGTCTACCTAATTATTATCTATTATTTATTATATGAGCCTGATTCGTTGTTAAAAGCGTAGTTATTTTACGAGGTACTTTTTTTTTAAAACGCTTGGATTAACAAACAGTATAATTCATATTCAATTCACAAATAATGATAGATAAAACAATTATAAACAATCACACATAAATACATCTCAAGTAGTTAACAACATTCAGTGATTTAGCCTTTATTAGAGTATATAGTTTTAGTTAGAACACCCCTAGATATAGCTAGATAATAACTATATACATATATATACATACAACATCCTAGGCCCTGACCTGTTCAAGAAGTCCCTAAGCTGGCACCCAGGCTAGCCTAGACTCTATACTCACCTGGTCCCTCTAAACTACTAAACTGAGGGAAAGTACGTTCTAAGTCTTCACAACTCAAGTCAGGTGGAATGTCATCAAAAGATAGAACATCGTCTGCTATTCCTCTACACGATCAGACGTTGCCATATGACGTCTCTCTGGTACCTCATGAAGTAGCCACACAATAGGAATCTCGTACACAGGATTTAGGTTAAAGTGCACATACGAACGGGGTGCAAACGTTGGCTGGTCTCACATTATATACATATAAACAGGTAACGGAGTTCACTCTAGACTCAGAAGACTACCTAGAGCGGAATCCTCTTTGCAGAACAGTCATCAGCAAACTACGGAAGGGTACTCATGCTTCCATCTGAAGGGGGAAGGGAGAGAGAAGGGGTAAGAACTGGGGAGTTCTTAGTAGGGTCGGGGTTATTAGTTACGTTCATTTACTTGGGGTCGATTAGCAGACAAATAACATAATATAGCGAAGCAGTAAACAGAAGATAAAGATAGAAAGAGAAAGTAGAGACAATAGAAAGTAGAACACAAACAAAAGAATACAATAAAACACAGAAATAGCATGCAAGCAGACAAACATAAAGAAATAGACCACACACAGAAAGGAATGCAACAGAGAATGATGCGCAGACAAGAATGATGCATGTCTAGCCCTAGTGCAGGTAATGAGCTCATCTGTCGGTTACTAACCCGCTCCCGACGTTATCCAGCAACCTCTGTCTGGATAAGGCTTTCCTATTGGCTATACCCCTGTGTACAGGAAATAACCCCTCTGCCACCACAGGGTCCACTGCACGCAGGAAATAACACATCTGCCACTGCAGGGATGTAAGCCGACACACCTTCTGTATACAGGAAATAACCCCTCTGCCACTACAGAAATGGAACAGGTGGTCACGGTACTTCTGTAGCAGGAAATAACCCCTCTGCCTTACAGAAATAAAATATGGATCTGTACCGTAGGAAAGCGTTCTCAGTGATCACACCATTATCTATCTAACTGCCTCTCTGCAGCAGATGATCATACAAGTATATCTGGAGTTGCCTTAACACAACAAATGAATAAACACATCTCTTGGGCCTACAGAAATAGCACTCCCGTAAGTGAACTTCGGCTTACAGGGATAGTCTAAACACAACACAACAACTTTCTGTAGGTGAACTTCGGCCTACAGAAATAACACCTCTGTAAGTGAACTTCGGCTTACAGAAATAGTGCCCCTGTAAGTGAACTTTGGCTTACAGGTATCACAACTCTCTGTAGGTGAACTTCGGCCTACAGGAGCAACACCCTGAGATACACAATTGATATTCACTGCAGGTGAACTTCGGCCTACAGGAATAACAACTCACTGTAGGTGAACTTGGGCCTACAGGATCTCTAGGGCCAATGGAAAAGCAGCAGATGAACATCCAACAGAACATCATGCTACAAGGCTTAACTCTTTATTCTTATACTCTTCTCTTTATATCTCTTTACTCTGTTATGGTTTCTCTTTTTTCTGTATCTCTTTACTCTGTTTTAATTACTCTATTATCTGTATCCCTTTTCTCTTCTCTGATTACTCTTTTCATCTGTATCTATATTATTCTTTTTCTCTTTATCTCTTTACTTTACTCTGGTTATTCTGTTTTCTGTGTTACTTTATTCTGCTATGATTTCTCTGCATAACTTGTGTATTTAAAGCTTATGTAAATTTCGGTATGAATAGTTAGTCTGTCCCAAGTATAGGTTCATTAAGTCTATACTGAAATAATTTAACTTTTCATATAATACCTAACCCTATTCGCGACTCAAGTACTAACTAAGTTGCCCTAGTTCGTTCACTAGTCTCTGTCTGTTTTTCTGTCATTAAAACTTTACAGACTTTTTCTTCGATTTTTATCTTTTCTTCAACTTTTTATCTTTTATTTATCTTTGCCTCACTAATATGTTTTTACCACTCCCTAAGTGTTTTATGAAAGTAATTATGAGATTCTGCGCTTAAAGTTGTCTTTCTAAAGCTTTTACAGAAAATTGCATTTTTCGCATTATTTTATTATTTTTATTAAAATATTATTTTTAATTAAATATTATTATTTAATATTTTATTATTATTTATTATTTTATCATTAAATTTTCGAAAATTACCCCTTTTTAACTTTTAACCTTTAAAAATTCACTTTTTACCACCCGTAACTTTTAATATTTCTACTTTAACCACCCTAACTTTCAGAAATTACAAAATAACCCCTCAAACACCAAAATATTTACTTCCTTGCCCTTTCTAAGATCTAAAAGGTGTTCTTCAATGTTCTTCATCACACTCAAAGTGTTCTTCATGTTCTTCATAAATTCTTCAGATTCTTTCTCTGTTTTTACCCGTTTTTCAGTCTTTTCAGCAATCGATTTTTATCATAATTCAAAATAAATTCCTAGCCACTAAAACCCATCTTTTATACATGATTTCAACACAAATTGAACCCCAATTTAAGCTCTAGGATTTCGTTTTCCAGCAGCCACAAGAACACACATTCATAGCTTGAATTTCATCAAATTTCATCAAATTTTCACCAAAATTTCAACAAGAATTACTCATACAAACAATCAATTTCAAGCACAGCCAAACCTTATCATAATCACACAACACAAACACAATCAATCAAGATTAAATTTGTCAATCCCTACCTGGTTTTGCTGCTCCTAATTCGGTCAAACTTTCAGGTGGTCCTTAAGCACTTATTCCTCCTAAATCACATCAAGAACAACTTTAAATCCAAAAACTCTCAACTGACCAAATCTCACTCAGTATGTTAGGAAGAGATATCTCACCTTAGACTTGCTGGAAATTCACGTTTCTTGGCCCTCAAGTCAAGTTAAGCATGATTCCTAAGGAAGAACATCAAGAAAACACATTTTTTGCATGGTTTTCCTTGAAAACCGAATTGAAATGGGAGGGAGACAGCCATCTCACTTTATTTCCATCCTTGATAAGTTACATGGTTATGTAGAGGAAGAAGAGGGGATCATTTTGGTGAAATCGGAGTTTTGATTTGAGTTTTAGTTTAGAAGAAATCAAGCTTTGAAGATTAAGTGTTCATGAAAGTTTCTCTCTTTTCTCTCTTGTTATTTTCGGCCTAAATGATGAAATGAGACAGCCTTGGAGGTCTTGGGGGTGTAAGGTGAGTTGTGATTGGTTGGCTTGGAGGTGGATTAAAATAATATTAAAATATCTCAGGTGTATAACTACTAAAACTAGATGTATCGAAACACTTGCAAAAACATCTCTAAAAATTATTTTCTGAGCTACTAGCATAAATGATACTAGTAACATATTTATTATGAGAATAAAACATGAATAATGAGGCCTTAGCATTGCTAAAGTCATCAGAGAGTGCTGGTGCTAAGCTGCACCAGTAAATTGTGAACCCGGTTAAACCGGTTTTCTGTTTTTAACTAAAACTGATCAGGTAACCTTATAATATCATTCAAGAAGCTTCGAATACTAATATAATGATAATATTATCCTATTATCTCTCTTGTCTCATGAATCGAGTCCGGTTCGTCAAACTGAGACTATTTACGAAAAACAGAATCAAAACTCCTAACCGATACGGTTAAAAAACTGGGTTTTTCGTGACTACATTATCGAGCGTGCCTCAGAAAAGGTTCTATCTTAAAGATGACATAATGGCAATAAGGATTGAGATACTTGATGATATATCAGAGATGTTCTCTTTACTGATCTTCCGGAGAAATCCGTGCCTTTAGAAAAGATCTCGCGTCTCGAAAATCAGGGTTGTTACATCAGCCACCTTGTAGAGTTCTTGAGGTATAATCTCATGAACCTCCACCTCTTCTCCAATCATGATGCTATGGATCATGATGGCCCGGTCTATAGTAACTTCAGACCGGTTGCTAGTGGGAATGATTGAGCGTTGAATGAACTCCAACCATCCTCTAGCTACAGGCTTAAGGTCCAATCTTCTTAGTTGAACCGGTTTGCCTTTTGAGTCAATCTTCCATTGAGCTCCTTCCACACATATGTCCATGAGGACTTGGTCCAACCTTTGATCAAAGTTGACTCTTCTTGTGTAGGGGTGTGCGTTCTCTTCCATCATTGGCAAGTTGAACGCCAACCTCACATTTTACGGACTGAAATCTAAGTAGTTCCCCTGGACCATGGTAAGATAATTCTTTGGGTTTGGATTCTTACTTTGATCATGGTTCCTGGTGATCCATGCATTAGCATAGAAATCTTGAACCATTAGAATTCTGACTTGTTGGATGGGTTTTGTTAGAACTTTCCAACCTCTTTTTTTGGATTTCATGTCGGATTTTTGGATACTCATTTCTCTTGAGTTTGAAAGGGACCTCGGGGATCACCTTCTTCTTGGCCACAACATCATAGAAGTGGTCTTGATGTGCTTTGGAGATGAATCTTTCCATCTCCCATGACTCGGAGGTGGAATCTTTTGTCTTTCCTTTTCCTTTTCCTTTTCTAGAGGATTCTCCGGTCTTAGGTGCCATCAATGGTAATGGAAAAACAAAAAGCTTTATGCTTTTACTACACCAAACTTAGAATATTGCTCGCCCTTGAGTAAGAGAAGAAAGAAAAGAAGAAGAAGAAGAAATGGAAGAGAGGGAGAGAGGGTTGTGTCTCAGCCAAGAAGGGGATGAGAGGGTTTTGTTGTGTGAAAAATGAAGAAGAATGGAGTGGTTTATATAGTGGAGGGAGAGGGGTAAGGTTCGGCCATTTAGGGTGGGTTTGGGTGGGAAAGTGATTTTGAATTTTTGAAGGTAGGTGGGGTTTATGAGGTAGGTTTATGGGGAAGAGTGGATGGATAGTAGGGAAGAGAGCTTGATGTGATTGGTGAAGGGTTTTGGGGAAAGGTGTTTATTGCGAAGAGAGGATGAACACTGAAAAGAGGGAAGAGTATGAGTGGAGGTAGGTGGGGATCCTGTGGGGGTCCACAGATGCTGAGATGATTCTGTGGGGTCCACAGATCCTGAGGTGTCAAGGATTTACATCCCTGTACCAATTAGGCATGTAAAATGCCTTTGCATGCAATTCTGGCATTTAAATGCCGAATTGATGCTTGTTCTGGGCATTCAGCGCCCAGATGCAGCATGTTTCTGGCGTTGAATGCCAGTTCTATGCTTGTTTCTGGCGTTCAGCGCCAGCTTTTCTCAGTGTGCATTCCTGGCGTCTGAACGCCAGGATGCTGCTTGTTTTGGGCGTTCAACGCCAGATCCATGCTCTGTTCTGGCGTTGAACGCCAGCCAGATGCTCCTTACTGGCGTTTAAACACCAGTAAGCCCTACCTCCAGGGTGTGATTTTTCTTCTGCTGTTTCTAATTCTATTTTTGATTTTTCTATTTATTTTGTGACTCCACATGATCATGAACCTAATAAAACATAAAAGAACGATAAAATAAAAATAAAATTAGATAAATAAAAATTGGGTTGCCTCCCAACAAGCGCTTCTTTAATGTCAATAGCTTGACAGTAGGCTCTCATGGAGCCACACAGGTGATCAGGTCAATTTTATAGACTCCCAACACCAAACTTAGAGTTTGGATATGGGAGTTCAACACCAAACTTAGAGTTTGGCTGAGGCCACCCAACACCAAACTTAGAGTTTGACTGTGGGGGCTTTAGTTGACTCTGTACTGAGAGAAGCTTACTGTGCCTCTTTTCCATATTTACAGAAGGATGTCCTTGAGTTTTAAACACAAGGGAGTCCTCATTCAATTGAAGGACTAGTTCACCTCTGTCAACATCAATCACAGCTTTTGCTGTGGCTAGGAAGGGTCTTCCAAGGATGATGGATTCATCCTCATCCTTCCTAGTATCTAGGATTATGAAATCAGCAGGGATGTAAAGGCCTTCAAACTTTACTAACACGTCCTCTACCTGTCCATAAGCCTCTTTTCTTGAATTGTCTACCATCTCTAATGAGATTCTAGCAGCTTGCACCTCAAAGATTCCCAGTTTCTCCATTACAGAGAGTGGCATGAGGTTTATTCCTGACCCAAGGTCACATAGAGTCTTCTCAAAGGTCATGGTGCCTATGGTACAAGGTATTAGGAACTTTCCAGGATCCTGTTTCTTCTGAGGCAATCTCAGTTGATCCAATGCATTTAGTTCATTGGTGAACAGGGGAGGTTCATCTCCCCAAGTCTCTTTACCAATTAAGTTGGCATTCAGCTTCATGATTGCACCAAGGAACTTGGCAACTTGCTCTTCAGTAACATCCTCATTCTCTTCAGAAGAAGAATAATCATCAGAGCTCATGAAGGGCGTAAGGAGGTTTAATGAAATCTCTATGGTCTCTAGATGAGCCTCAGAGTCCTTTGGTTCCTCAAAGGGAAACTCCTTGTTGATCACTAGACGTCCCAGGAGGTCTTCCTCCTTGGGATTCACGTCCTTCCCTTCCTCCTTGGATTCGGCCATGATGGTTATATCAATGTGCTTGCACTCTCCTTTTCTATTTTCTTCTGTATTGCTTGGGAGAGCACTAGGAGGGATTTTAGTGATCCTTTTACACAGCTGGCCCACTTGTGCCTCCAAATTTCTAATGGAGGACCTTGTTTCATTCATGAAACTCATAGTGGCCTTAGATAGATCAGAGACTAAGTTTGCTAAATTAGAGGTATTTTGTTCAGAGTTCTCTGTCTGTTGCTGAGTGGATGATGGAAAAGGCTTGCTATTGCTAAACCTGTTTCTTCACCATTATTAAAGCCTTGTTGAGGCTTTTGTTGATCCTTCCATGAGAGATTTGGGTGATTTCTCCATGAGGGATTATAGGTGTTTCCATAGGGTTCACCCATGTAATTTACCTCTGCAATTGCAGGATTCTCAGGATCATAAGCTTCTTCTTCAGAAGATGTCTCTTGAGTACTGTTGGATGCAGATTGCATTCCATTCAGACTCTGAGAAATCATATTGACTTGCTGAGTGAATATTTTATTCTGAGTCAATATGGCATTCAGAGTATCAATTTCAAGAACTCCTTTCTTCTGAGGCGTCCCATTACTCACAGGATTCCTCTCAGAAGTGTACATGAACTGGTTATTAGCAACCATGTCAATGAGTTCTTGAGCTTTTGCGGGCATTTTCTTTAGGTGAATGGATCCACCTGCAGAAGTATCCAATGACATCTTAGCTAATTCAGACAGACCATCATATAATATATCCAGGATGGTCCATTCTGAAAGCATGTCAGAAGGACACTTTTTGGTCAGTTCCTTGTATCTCTCCCAAGCTTCATAGAGGGATTCACCTTCTTTCTGTATGAAGGTTTGAACATCCACTCTAAGCTTACTCAGCTTTTGAGGAGGAAAGAACTTGGCTAAGAAAGCCTTGACCAGCTTATCCCAAGAGTTCAGGCTATCTTTGGGTTGAGAGTCCAACCATATTCTAGCTCTGTCTCTTACAGCAAAAGGGAAAAGCATGAGCCTGTAGACTTCAGGATTTACTCCATTAGTCTTAACAGTATCACATATCTACAAGAATTCAGTTAAGAACTGAAAAGGATCTTCATATGGAAGTCCATGAAACTTGCAGTTCTGCTGCATCAGAGAAACTAATTGAGATTTCAGCTCAAAATTGTTTGCTCCAATGGTAGGGATGGAGATGCTTCTTCCATGTAAATTGGAATTTGGTGCAGTAAAGTCACTGAGCATCCTCCTTGCATTATTATTATTTTCGGCTGCCATATCCTCTTCTTGTTCAAAAATTCCTGTAAGGTTGTCTCTGGATTATTGTATTTTAGCTTCTCTTAGTTTCCTTTTCAGAGTCCTTTCAGGTTCAGGATCTGCTTCAACAAGAATGTTCTTGTCCTTGCTCCTGCTCATATGACAAAGAAGGGAATAACAAAGAAAATATGGAATCCTCTATGTCACAGTATAGAGATTCCTTTGTGTGAGTAGAAGAAGAAAAGAATGTAATGTAAAGAAGGAGAAGGGAGGAGAATCCAAACACAAGGGTGAGGATAGCAGAGATATGAGATGAAGAGAAGTGTTAGTAAGTAATTAAATAAATAGAAGGAGATGAGAGGAAGAAGTTTTCGAAAATAACTTTTGAAAAGGGGTTAGTTATTTTCGAAAATTAGATAAGAAATAAAGTTAGAATTAAAAATTGAAACAATTAATTAATTAAAAATAATTTTTGAAAAAGAGGGAGGCATTTTCGAAAATTAGAGAGGGATAGTTAGTTAGGTAGTTTTGAAAGAGATAAGAAACAAACAAAAAGTTAATTAGTTAGTTGAAACAAATTTTGAAAATCAATTTTTAGAGGATAAGAAGATAAGAAGTTAGAAAAGATATTTGAAAAAGATAAGATAAAAAGATATTTTTGAAAAGATATGATTGAAATTAGTTTTGAAAAAGATTTGATTTTTAAAATCACAATTAATGACTTGATTCACAAGAAATCACAAGATATGATTCTAGAACTTAAAGTTTGAATCTTTCTTAATAAGTAAGTAACAAACTTGAAATTTTTGAATCAAAACATTAATTGTTGATGATATTTTCGAAAATTATGAGATAAAATTAAGAAAAAGATTTTTGAAAAATACTTTTAAAATTTTCAAAAAATAAGAAAAATGAAAAAGATTTGATTTTTGAAAAAGATTTTTAAAAAGATAAGATTTTTAAATTGAAAATTTGATTTGACTCATAAGAAACAATTGAATTTTAAAATTTTTTGAAAAAGTCAATCCAAACTTTCGAAATTTATGAGAGAAAAAAGGAAAGATATTTTTTTTATTTTTGAATTTTTAATGATGAAAGAGAAAAACAAAAAAAATGACTCACAACATGAAAATTATGAATCAAAACACATGATGCATGCAAGAACACTACGAATGTCAAGATGAACACCAAGAACACTTTGAATGTCAAGATGAACATCAAGAACTTATTTTTGAAAAATTTTCAAGAAAAGAAAACATGCAAGACACCAAACTTAGAAAATTTTCATGTATAGACACTATGAATGCAAGAATGCATATGAAAAACAAGAAAAGACACAAAACAAGAAAATATGAAGATCAAACAAGAAGACTGGCCAAGAAAAACTTGAAGATCATGAAGAACACTATGAATGCATAAATTTTCGAAAAAATGCATAAAGAATTTTTAGAAAAAATGCAATTGACACCAAACTTAAAAATTGACTCAAGACTCAAACAAACAACATAAAATATTTTTGATTTTTTATGATTTTATGATTTTTTTTTTATTTTCTTTTAAATTTTTTTCGAAAAACATATAGGAAAAAAAATAAGAAATTCAAAATTTTTAACAAGAATTCCAGGAATCTTTCAATGTTAGACTAAAGCTCCAATCCAAGGGTTAGACATGGCTCACTAGCCAGCCAAGCTTTAGAAGATACAAATCAGGCATATAACAGCTAATACTTCACCCAACTTCATATACATGCCTTTTATGTTGACAAGTGGAAGCCTCAATCCAAAAGAATTTGGATATGGCTTTATAGCCAGCCAGGCTTCAACATGTTACCATGAAACTCTAGAATTCATTCATAAAAATTTTGAATAATTTTCGAAAACAAAAGGAAAAATTTTTTGAAAGATTTTTGAAGAAATATTTTTGAAAATAAAACAAAAAAAAATTACCTAATCTGAGCAACAAGATGGACCGTCAGTTGTCCAAACTCGAACAATACCCGGCAACGGCGCCAAAAACTTGGTGCACGAAATTGTGATCCCTGGTAATGGCTCCAAAAACTTGGTGCTCTAATCTTAATTCATGATTTGTCACAACTTCGATACAACTAACCAGCAAGTGCACTGGGTCGTCCAAGTAATAAAACCTTACGTGAGTAAGGGTCGATCTCACGGAGATTGTCGGCTTGAAGCAAGCTATGGTCACCTTGTAAATCTCAGTCAGGCGGATATCAAATGGTTATGGAGTTTTCGAATAATAATAATAAATAAACAGAAAATAAAGATAGAAATACTTATGTAATTCATTGGTGAGAATTTCAGATAAGTGTATAGAGATGCTTTCGTTCCTCTGAACCTCTGCTTTCCTGCTGTCTTCATCCAATCCTTCCTACTCCTTTCCATGGCAAGCTTTATGTAAGGCATCACCGTTGTCAATGGCTACATCCCATCCTCTCTGTGAAAAAGGTACAAATGCTCTCTCATGGCACGGCTAATCATCTGGAGGTTCTCGATCATACTGGAATAGGGTTCACCCTCCTTTTGCGTCTGTCACTACGCCCAGCGTTCGCGAGTTTAAAGTTCATCACAGCCATCCCTTCCCAGATCCTACTCGGAATACCACAGACAAGGTTTAGACTTTCTGGATCTCAGGAATGGCCATCCATGGGTTCTAACTTATACCACGAAGATTCTAATATCTCGGACTCGGTCCCTTGTATTAGATATCTAAGAGATACTCATTCTAGCTTATTTGCATGTAGAACGGAAGTGTTTGTCAGGCACGCGTTCATAAGTGAGAATGATGATGAGCGTCACATAATCATCACATTCATCATGTTCTTGGGTGCGAATGGATATCTTAGAAGCGGAATAAGTTGAATTGAATATAAAACAGTAGTACTTTGCATTAAATCATGAGGAACAGCAGAGCTCCACACCTTAATCTATGGAGTGTAGAAACTCTACCGTTGAAAAATACATAAGTGAAAGGTTCAGGCATGGCCGAATGGCCAGCCCCCCTAAACGTGATCAATATGATCCAAAGATGGTTCAAAAGATCCTAAGATCTAAATACAATAGTAAAAAGTCCTATTTATACTAAACTAGCTACTAGGGTTTACAGAAGTAAGTAATTGATGCATAAATCCACTTCCGGGGCCCACTTGGTGTGTGCTTGGGCTGAGCTTGAAGTTTACACGTGCAGAGGCTTCTATTGGAGTTGAACGCCAAGTTGTAACGTGTTTTTGGCGTTCAACACTGGTTTGTAACGTGTTTCTGGCGTTTAACTCCAGACTGCAGCGTAGAACTAGCGTTCAACGCCCTTTTGCGTCATCTAAACTGGGGCAAAGTATGGACTATTATATATTTCTGGAAAGCCCTAGATGTCTACTTTCCAACGCCGTTGAGAGCGCGCCATTTGGAGTTCTGTAGCTCTAGAAAATCCACTTTGCGTGCAGGGAGGTCAGAATCCAACAGCATCAGCAGTCCTTCTTCAACCTCTGAATCTGATTTTTGCTCAAGTCCCTCAATTTCAGCCAGAAAATACCTAAAATCACAGAAAAACACACAAACTCATAGTAAAGTCCAGAAATATGAATTTAACATAAAAACTAATAAAAACATCCTAAAAGTAACTAGATCCTACTAAAAACATACTAAAAACAATGCCAAAAAGCGTATAAATTATCCGCTCATCACCCTGCACATACGCATGACCTGGAAAATTGCCAATTTCCGCGTACGCATGCCTCATGCCTATGCACGACACGAGGCGCATGATTAACTTAAAGCAAAAACATGATCCGCAATTTCTAGCCATTTTCGGCCCAATCCAACTCATTTCTAATGCTATTGAACCAAGGATTGGAGGGAGATGAATCAAGTAGTATTGGTTTTAGGTTTGTATTATTTTAGATCAATTCTAGAGGGAGAAGCTCTCTCTTCTCTCTAGAATTTAGGGTTTTAGATTTAGTTCTCTCCTTAGTTTAGAATTTAATTCTTTTTTTACTTTAGTTTCATTTACAATTCCTTGTTTTAGCATCCTAGTTCCTGTAGTTTTTACTTGTTACTCTCTTTATTTTGATACTTTTTATGTTCATGAACCTTTGTTAATTTTGAGTTTCTTTAATACAATTTTGATTTTTTTATATTCCTTTGATGTTTGTTTGAGCTATTGTTATTATTCTCTTGCAATTGGTAGTTATAGATTTTATTGTTCATAGAATTTGCCATGTGTTTCCTTTTATGCACTCTAGGTATTTGATAAAATGCTTGAATTAGTTTTGGAGTAGATTTTTATATTCTTGGCTTGGATTGGTAACTTGAGTGACCTTGAGTTACTAATGTACAAGTTTATCGATAATTAGGAGATCTTAATTAGTCTTGTTTTCATTGACGCTAGTCTTTCGCTAAGTTAATTAGTGAGTTGATTAGGACTTATGGATTAGGATTAATTAAGCCCATTTGACTTTCCTCCGATGTTGGGGATGACAAAGTGGGATTGTTCTTGTAATTATCATACTGTGGTTAGTAACAAGGAAAGTGATCCTTGACCATCAACCCTTGACAAGATCTTTCTTAGTTGATTTCTTTAATTGCCTTAGTTTAATTGCTTTTAATATTTAGTTATTGTTTGCTTCCTTAATTTCTTGCTATTTAAATTTTCTTATTTTAATCAAAAGCCCCGATATCTCATAGCCAATAATTATGCACTCGATTGCAATTATTAGGGAGAACGACCCGAGATTCTACTCCCAGTTATTTTGGTTTGTATTGTGACAACCTTTTAAACTTTGATTCAGAGTTAATTGTCGGTTTAGACTATGCTTGCAACAAAATTCTATTGAGAAAATTCCTAACCAAACGATAATCTCTCCATCAAGTTTTTGGCGTTGTTGCCGGGGAATTGCAATGTGTGCTTGTTGTTGGTTATTGTATATATGTGAATATTGTGAATTGCTTCTTTTGATTAGTTGCTTTCTTTTGCTAGTTTTAGGAGTTTTTTTTCTTTGTTTCTTATTAGCTTTTGTTTTTATTTTCTCTTTTTACTATGAATTCTCACCATTTTGGCTATGAGTTTGGTTCTAACTATGTTGTAGGAAATGAAAATTTCAATGAGGGTTTGCATCAAGGATTGAAAAATCAAATATGGGAGAAACCTCAAGTATATGGACAATCTTCACGACAACAACCTCCTCTGGCATACTATGAGCATAATCCAACCCATGGTGCGTACCAAACTAAGGGCTATGGTGGATCTTCTTATTATTATCAACCACCACCATATGCCTATCAACTCCTTCCTCAACATAGTCCACAACCATCACACTCACAAGTCTCATACCACCAAATACCTCCACATGGTCTAAATCCATATCCTCCTTTCGCACACCTTTGTGACCATTATGAACAAGTACTCGTTGAACCACCACCACTCTAACATCATTACTCCCACAACCTTCCTAAACCATCACCTCCTATATATGATGGCTACCCTGAACACTATCAACCATCCTTTTCACTACAACCCTCCATGGAAGAACCTTTCCAATCTTCAACAAGTTTCCTCAAGAATCCCAAGAGAAGCATGGCGCTATCATGGCCTCCTTAGCAAAAACCTTAGCACGTTTAACCTCACAACCCTCATGAAATCAAGGCACTCCCATTGTCAAATGTGGACAATTAACCGAAGAGCTGAGTATGAAAGAGATTCTAAAATATCAATTTGAGAACGAGGAGGGGACATATATGTTGCAACAAGTGGAAGAAATGGAGATCTTTGATGATGAAGAAATGGTTCAAGATTTAGGAAAAGTTGAGTAAGAAGCAAGCCCTACTATTGAAGATGATTTCGCACCAACCAATATGCTATTTAAGATTGTTGAACTTTCCTCATTAAGTTGTGAAATTGATGATAAGGAAGACCATACACAACTTCCAACATGTTGTGAAATTGATGATAAGGAAGACCATAAACAACCTCCAACACATAACTTGAGCAATGAGGAATGTATAGAAGAAGTTCGTGAACAAGAAATTTAACTTCTAGCCTATCATGACCAAGGCTAGCAGCCATGTGCTACTATTTAGCTGGCTGTAGATACTTTAAACAATATATTAAGTGTATACATATGAGCCTATAGCGCTAGTCGAGAATCGTGTATCTAGTCACGCATATATGAACAATTATAATTTAAGCAGTTAATACAAGAAACAAAAAAGCATAGCATATCATAATCATATCATACATGAAACGCCCGAAAGCTTAATTCATCACAAAATCCAAGTTCATACTTAATTACATACTTCATCTTTAATGCTTATAGGTCCCGGCTCACAAGAGCCACCCTAGACAGGGACCTGATCTACATTATTAAATAAATAAAAAGGGCTAACCCTCTAAAAAGACTATTCAAGAGCGAGGGCAAGGACCCCTATTATTAAGACTACTACCATAACTACTACTACTACAGCTGCTGCTGATACTAGTTATCCAAAAACTGCTGTCACAATATGCTGAAGCAAGGGAATTACTCTGATGCATAGGTAATGTTGTTGCTGCTCACATCTTTTGTGGAGTCCTCTTCCCCGGTCTCAAAAGAGCTAGAGTACAGATATGCCATTATTTGGTCAATCCACGCCTCTGAGCTAAACTCGGTTGAAGGCACAGAACCAAAGCTTTCAGGAACCCTTGGCCCGTCAAATCCTAGCTCGGCTACAGGGGATGGTGGTGGAGCGTCAGGCATAGGTATGTCAGGAACTACTTAATCTTCTTTGGGTTTGAACCATGTTGGATACTCGGGTATGTCAATGATCGGAGATTCTGGTATTGGCTCTGCAATGTTCAGAGGGTAAGGCGGAAAAGGATTTGGCCTCTGCCGAGGTGAAGCTTGGATAGCAGTGTATCATAAGGTATGACAGGGTCAAACTCTTGGCTGAGTAGAGGGTGAGAAAAAGTACAGTCAGGAAGATAGTAGGTGCCTGTACGCGGACTATCCCAAAACATCACGCTCCCGTCATGGGGTCCACGTATCTACCATATGCTGGGTACTCAAAGAAGATCACGCCAGTCCCCATCTACAGACATGGAAAAAAGGGGGTGAGAACCTAAAGTTCCCAGTAGGTTACTATATAAAAAACCTAAGGGGATCCGCAGCCTAAGTCTAATCGTTTATAAGGTCACAACAGTAATCAATCATACAAACATATCCAATCACAAGTATATAACAGTATAATAGTCACATATACAAGTAAGCAGACAAAAGCAAGAAAATCCAGCAACCAAGCATGATGCATGTCTGGTCCTACGCACGTCATGAGCTCATGCGTCGGTTGGCTACTCGCAGCCCGAAGTTACTCAACCCAAGTCCAGATATGGCTACTCCAATGGGTCAGTCGCGCACCGGTGCCCGAAACACAATCGCGGTACTAATAAAGAATGGCCAAAAATATACAAGGTGCTCCCAGTGAGTAGCAGTCCATATGGCGGGCGTCCCCATGTTCATATAGTCTCTGGCCAGGCGGGATGGAAGTCTTCTCTGCCAGGTACTTCTTAGCACCTTGGGATTTACAATTTCTTCTTCTGCGGCACATCTCAACAGAATTTATTTCTAGGGGACTTCTCCCTTCTTTTATAAAAATGTGTGCTCGACTCTTTCTTAAAATGTCTCTGCCTTGTCATTTTACCATTTTACCCTTTTTTATTTAACTTTTCTTTTTACCATTTTCATTAGGTTTTTAATGACACTTTCACCCCTAATGTTATTATTTTACCATTGTATGTTCATATTTTTTCTAATATACCTTTTATCCTTGATTAAGTTAATTATTCATTTTCAATTTGACTTTATGCCTAAAATTACTAATATGCCCCTAAATACTCTAGTTTTACCGTTTAACCTTATTTAACTTCAAAATCTCACCGGATTAATCCTAATAGTTGCCTATGATTAAAATTATTCCAAATATTTTTATTAAATGCCAATTTTCACCCTAAGGAAACAAAAACCAAATTTACCCTTTATTAATTTATTTACTTATTCTAGTTACCGCTTTTTACCGTTTTACTTCTAACATTTACTAAAACATTTATTTAGACCCGAAACTTTTTTATAATCATAATCTTAACCCAAATAATTTATATAATTATTATTCTACCCCTAGTAACACTAAAGTCAGAATTTTACTTATTTTTCATTTAAATTACATTTTTAACTCTCTTTTTACCCAAAAATGACCATAATACCCTTTTTACCTTTCCACCTTTGTTCCATAGAATTAAAACTATTTCTGTAACTACTTTTTAATTCTCTTCTATCATAATTTTTGTGCTCTTAGTGACTGAAAATTTCAGAGGTGTAGTTTTTATATTTTTCTTCACTTTTTGTTACATTTAAAGCTTTAAACTTAAACCCCAAGCGCTTCTATGCTTCCGACTATTTTCACACAAAATCCAGAGGCAATACAACAGTATGTTACACATATTTAACATGCCAAAATAGTGATAACTCACAAATTTTTCAGAAATTCAAAACAAGCATAAATTCACAACAAAATGGCTCATGTAAACACCAAAAACAAGCACAACCATACTCTAACTAATCCTAACCCTTACCTTATATAATTCAGTTAGTAAACCTTTCTCACACTAGAAAACGTGTATTCAAGGGAAGAAACACAGCTGGTAGTGGTGAGTTTTGTTTTTGGGCCTAAAGGGTCGCAAAACGTCAAAATTTAACCACTGTGAGCTCGAAACTCCTTTAGATGTGCTCCATAGGTGCTTAGAGGAGTTCTCTATATATGAAGGAGAGTAAGGATTCATCCTGGCCGCTATTTTTTTTAAAGAAAAACAAAAGGAGAAAGAACAAGAGTTTACCTAGCCGAAATTCGGTATACATGCAAAGATTGGTGAAAACGGACAAGAGTTTGTGCTTGTCTGGTTTGAATTCTTGAAGAACACTTGAATAATAGTGTAAGAATGGTGAGATAAAGGGTTGAAAACACAGGTAGTATGTGCATAATTTTCTCTGTTCCTCCTCTCTCACTCACGGTTCTTATCTCTCTTTTTATGGTAAAATTTTATTGAATTTTTGGTTAGTAATTGTCTTAAATAAAAATTTGAAGTATAACCTAATTAAATGTGGTAAAAGAGGTATGGAAAAATTAGAGAGAAATGGGATGATAACAAGAGAGAAGGGGCGTGATTTCGAGGAAACATAATCAGCATCATAATGACGTGTTTATCTGTAATTAACCGTGGTTAATTACTTGTGGTTAAAAACACAGTAGAGATGGGTGAGAGGCTGAGATAATCTTAGCCCAGAGGCTAAGATATGGAGGCCAAGTTACTTGGATAGCAAGGAAGAGGATTCGGGGCTTCTAGGAGTCATTTGCGGAAATACTAGATAGAAATTGGGTTCGGATAACTTTTATCGGGCAGTAAAATAATTAATGGCTAATAACTATTCTTAAAGAAGTAAATCATGAAAAGATAGATAATATAAATATAGAAACACATTTACTTGAATAGAAATTACTTCTACCACTGGTTTTGAGGTTTTCGGTTACTAGAATTTTTCTCGGTGCACGCACAATCGTCACTAAAAGCGTTTTTGCAACTCAACAGTTTCTGGTGTGGTAACTAAGCCAATGGAAAGATAGTATTTAATATCCATTAGTTAAATTTGACTTAGAGGGATTAATTATCCTCATAAAGCCAAGTTTGACCTCGTAACTCTTTTTTTTTCTTTTTTATTTTCATTTTTTTCTAGACAGAAAAGTCTATTTACCAAAAATCCGGTTCTTACATTCTACCCTCCTTAAAGAAATTTTGTCCTCAAAATTTAGTCACCTGAGAATAACTGTGGGTAATCCGTCTTCATTGTGCTTTTTAGCCCTCAGGCGTAAAATACATCATGAAGATTGGATAAAACGTCAAGTCATCTCGTAACTGTACTATTTCAGGTTCTATGACATGATTTTCATCAGGATTATATTTTCTTAGCTGGGAAACGTGAAATACATCATGAAGATTGGATAGATAAGGGGGGAGAGCTATTTGGTAGGCTACTGATCCCACTCTTTTTAGAATCTGAAAAGGATCTATGAACCTAGAGCTTATGATAAACCCTAATTTTGTGATTTTATCTTGTGTAGAATTTGGGGGATTTTATCAATATTTTTCACACCTATTCATATAAATTGCATGGTTTTGTATTTTCTTCCTAATTTTGCTTCATGGTTTAAAACATGCTTCTTTTACCTTAAAAATGCTATATATTGATCCTCTTCTATTACCATTCGATGCCGTGATGTGTTTGCTGAGTGAATTCAGGATTTATAGGACAACAATGGTCTAGAAGATGGAAAGGAAGCATGCAAGTGGAAGGGACATGAAGAATGGAGCTTTGGAGAACTGGAGGCGACGCGCACGCGTGGCTGACACGCACACGTGGATTTGCACAGCAGTAACTGACACGTACGCATGCTCGATGCGTACGCGTGGCTCGCAGAACTCAGATGACGGGCACGCGTGGCTGACGCGCACGCGTGACTCTCAGTCCGTGACTTCATTAAAGAAATCGTGGCTGGTGATTTCTGAGGGGCTCCAGGCCCAAATCCAACTTGATTCGGCATGGAAAATACCCAGGAATTAATGGAGGAAGGGGGGATCAATCATTCACACTTTTACACACAATTTTAGATAGTTCTTGGTTCTTATTTTTCTAGGGAGAGAAACTCTTACTTCTCTCTAGATCTAGTTTGATTTGATTTTCCTTTGTTAAAATTCTGAATTGGATTTTGTTAATTTTAGTTTCAATTACTTAATTTGAGGTCTCTAGTTTTCATTTTGTTTAGATCTTGTGTTGAATTTATGTTTTCTTGTTATTTTCCTTTTCTTCTCATATTATGAACTTTATGGATCTTGGATTTCTATTAGTGCATTGATGTTTTCTACGATTGATAGTGTTAATTGAGTTGTTTTCTATTGATAATTGTTAGTGGGTATTTGTGATTTCCAATTAATTTACAATTTGAATATGTTTTTTGTTAATGCATACCATGTGTTTGACGAAATGTTTCCTTTGATTATGGAGTAGTTTTCTTTACTCTTGGCCTAGGTAAAGGAATTGGGTAAACTTGAGTCATTGGGTCGAATTGATTTGGTGATTTGAGAACCTTTGTGGTCAAATTGATACCCATTGACACGAATCTACTACTAAGTCAATTAGTAGTTGGATTGGGGCTTATGAGTTGAAATTGATCAAGCCATTTGATGTACTTCAATCTTAAAGTAGATATTGTACGTACATCAAGCATAGAGGTAGACTTAATGAGCTTGGTTCCTCATAATTATCAATATATGGTTATTAGACAAGGATGGTGACCCCAATTCCCATGCCTAGCCAAGAGTTCCTTTTATTATTCATATTTGAAACCCAAAAATCCCAATGGTTTGATTCTTGTTATAGTTAGCTTGGTTGTTTATTTAGTCTTAGAATATAAATTGCTTATACTTGGTTTTAGTTGCTTTGACTTAGTTTATTGCATTTTAAGATTCCTTGCATGCTAAGTTTAGTAGTTTAAAAATTCATGTTTATGACTCCCAACTCTGGACTTTTAACCAATATTAATGCACATGTTTGTCTATTCTCTTGAGGACGACTCAAGACCAATACTCTTAGTTACTTTATATTGGGGTTGACTTTGTGATAACCATATTCTAAATTTGAACGATAGGGTTATAAGTTGGTCTAGGACTATACTATGACATGATCTTTGTTGATAAAATCTAGACCGACCATAATCTTATCCATCAAATTTTTGGCGCCGTTGCCGGAGAATGGTTGCAGCGTGTTCTTTGATGTTGGTTATGTGAATATGTGAATAGTGTAGATAGTTTACATGCCTTTATTATTTTGTTTTTAGTTTAGATTTCTTGTAGTGCATGAGCTATGACTTCCAAGTTGGATGACTCGGTCTCAACCGAATTCTAGCTTAGCCGAGCTTTATCTTGATATTGAAAGAACTTTGTTACACACTCAGCAAGCTAGGCGGCGGTTGAACTACACGGCTAGTGCTTTGGCCTCTCTTGAGGAACCTTCCGAACTACTAGACGGAACCGAGAGCGACTTGGAGTCCATAACTTCCTATTCTTCTGTTGACACCACTGATACATCTTTGCATCCTACAGGTGAAAATTTCATGGCGGAGCCACAAAGGATTACTTTGTACGAACAAGGGGCACCGGATCTTATTCTTCAACCATTGCAAGCTAGGTATCTAAATCTTGATCCGAACTTTGAGTTGAAGAATAGTTTGATTAATTTGCTTCCCAAGTATCAAGGACTTCCGGGCCAAGACCCCATTAGACATCTAAGAGATTTTCAAGTTGCTTGTTCTACGGCTCGAAGGCATGGTGCCGATGAGATTGCTATCATGGTTTTTGCCTTCCCCTTCTCTCTTGAGGGGCAAGCAAAAGAGTGGTTCTACTCCCAACCGGATGAGGTGATGACCGAATGGGATTTGTTGAGAAGAGAGTTTCTAGACAAGTTCTTTCCGCCGGAGAAGACCGACTACATCCGGAAAGAAATTTCCTGTATAATGCAAAAAGACCAAGAGACCCTCTATGAGTACTGGACTCGATTCAAGAGACTATTGGAATCTTGTTCACATTATGGATTGGACACTCACTTGCTCATTAGCTATTTCATCAGAGGTCTTTGCGCGGCGGATAAGAGATTGCTCACCGTTTCTAGTGGTGGTTCCCTTTCAAAGAACAAGACGGCGGCGGAAGCTTGGAGCTTGATAAATGATGTCGTCGAGGCTACACAACATGTAAGGGTGAGGAACAACCCCCTCAAGGGTGTGGTGGAAGCGCCTTCTTCCGAATCGACTTTGACCAAAGTGCTTGGGGACATGACCACTATCCTCACAGAGATGCGCAAGGAACAAAAGGACTTTTACTCAATCCAAGCCGTCCAATCCCCACCTCAAATCATCCAACTTGAAGGACCACCTAAAGTATGTGGTTTATGCTCTAGCACCGGACATTACACCGACCAATGCCATCAAGTGCAAGAGGATTACACCCTTGCGGTAGCCAATGTGAACTACAACAACCGTCCACCCTATCAATCTCAAGGCCAAAACAATTACTTTTATGGTAATAGTTCCAATCAAGGGTGGAGGGACAATGCTCAAGGGAACAACCACAATCGAAGATGGAACCAAGGCAACTCATCCTCTCATTGTCACAATAACACTAACCAAAACCACCATAACCAACCATACCAACAATCACAAAAAAACCACAACAACAACCACTCTAGATATCAAGCACCCCACCAAAGACAACGATCCAACCAATCCTCTTCTTCTCCCACCAACCAAGGTGATGATTCTAACTGTGCACTCTACCAATAGCAAGAGAGATTTAGAGCTATGGTAGAGAAAAATGAAGAGAACAATAGGGCCCAATTCAGTAACATGAGTGCTTAATTGTCTAATATCACCGAAATACTTTCAAGGATGGCCCTACCTCCTACCAACAATACCAACACCAACCAAGCCTCTAGCTAATCCCACCTTCCTTCCCAACCTCTCCAAAACCCAAAGGGTAGCATCAATACAATTACCTTGAGGAGTGGTACAACGCTTGAGGAAGTTGAACCCAAGCCCATCAAGTTGGCGGAGGATATTCCTAATGTAGAAGTTGGTGAAACAATGGAGATAAATGAAGATGAAAATGAGGAATAAGTTGTAAAGGAAGAAAAAGAACAATTGAGGGCCAAGGAACCAAAGCGGAAGAGCACCGTAGAGGAACAAATTCCTATACCCTTTTCTACGTTAGCAAAGAAGGCCAAGAAGCATAAGGAACTTGATCCCAATATAGTGCAAATCTTCAGGAATGTGGAGGTAACTATTCCGCTCTTTGATGCCATACATCAAGTTCCAAAATATGCTAAGTTCCTTAAGGATGTGTGCACTCATAAAGAAAAGATTGGTGGACTAGGGATGAATCTATTAGGCAATTCTGTTTCTTATGTGATGGATGATTTTCCTGAAAAGTATAGTGATCCCGGTCCTTGCGTGGTATCCTGTATGATTGGTGAGATTCAACTTAAGGATTGCATGTGCGACCTAGGGTCATGTGTGAGCATTATGCCACTCTCAATTTATGAGAAGTTGAATCTTGCACCATTGAAGCGATCCAGAGCTAGGTTTGTGCTTGCGGACAAGAGTATAATTTCAGTTGTGGGCATTGCTGAAAATGTGTTGGTGAGAATTCAGGACTTAATCTTTCCAGTGGACTTCCACATCCCATAGACACCTCCCATTGACTCAGATAGGCCGTCCTCTATCTTACTTGGGAGGCCATCCTTAAAGACATCCCGGTTCAAATTGGATGCATTTTCGGGTGATTACTCTTTTGAAGCCAAAGGGAAGGTGGTTAAGTTCAAATTGGAGGAAACTGATGCACCACTATTTCGTGATATATTTTGTACTTAATTGAGTGGACTTTATCCACAAAACTCATACTTATTCATATAATTCGCATGTTTTACATTTTCCATCCTAATTTTGTGCTATGATTGAAAACGTACTTCTTTGGCCTTAAATTTGCTATGTTTAATCCCCTCTTATTACCATTCGATGCCGTGATATGTGTGTTAAGTGATTTCAGCGTTTACAGGGCAGGAATGGCTTAGAGGATGGAAAGGAAGCATGCAAAAGTGGAAGGAATACAAGAAATTGAAGGAACTGCTGAGCTGTCAAGCCTGACCTCTTCGTACTAAAGCGACCTTAACTTGAGCTATAGAGGTCCAAATGGGGCGCTTTTAGTTGCGTTGAAAAGCTAACATTCGGGGCTTCGAAATGATATATAATTTGCCATAGTTGCCATGCTGTTAAGCAACGTGCACGCGTGGACGTATGCGTGACCTTGCGAAAGTTCAATCGACGCGTACGCGTGGGCGACGCGTACGCGTGACAGAGCCACGTGCTGGACGTATTTGAAATCATTGGGGGAAATTTCTGGGCTGTTTTTGGCCCAGTTTCAAGCCTGAAAAACACAGATTAGAGGCTGCAGAGTGGGGGAATAACATTCTTTCATTCACACAACTTTCATTCACATAATTTGAGGTTTTAGATGTAGTTCTCTAGAGAGAGAGGCTCTCTCCTCTCTCTAGGTTTTAGGATTCTAGGATTAGCTTTGCTTAATTTCAGATTTCTACTTAATTTAATTTAGTTTCTCTTCTACTCTTATTTGTTCTAGTATTCTAGTTTATTTATTTCCTTTGTTGATTATTTTATGTTGCTATTTGGTTCATGAATTCTCTTGTTAGATTTGATTTCTCTATTTAATGCAATTTGAGGTACTTCATATTTATGATTGCTTTCTTTATTTGTTATCATTGATGCTTGCAATTGGTTGTTTAGATTTAATATTCCTTGCTAGTTTCTTATGTTTTTATGTTATGCCTTCCAAGTGTTTGATAAAATGCTTGGGAGGGTTTTAAATTAGCTTTTTATGTTCTTGGCTTTGGTTGAGCAATTGGAGACTCTTGAGTTATCAAACTCCTTTGTTGATTGATAATTGAGAAGTTGCTAGTTGATTTGGATCCCTCTAAAGCTAGTCTTTCCTTAGGAGTTGACAAGAACTTGAGGAATCAAATCGATTCATCCACTTGACTTTCCTTTGTAGTTAGAGGTTAACTAAGTGGGAGCAATGGACAATTAATGTGACAATTGATAAGAATAGCTAGGATAGGACTTCTAATTCTCATACCTTGCCAAGAGCTTTCTTAATTATTAGTTTATTTTCTTATCATTTACATTCCTTGTTCAACCTTTTAAAAACCCAAAAAGATACTTTTCTATAACCAATAGTAACACACCTCCCTGTAATTCCTTGAGAGACGACCCAAGGTTTAAATACTTCGGTTTATTTTTTATTGGGTTTGCTTTAGTGACAAACAAATTTTTGTATGAAAGGATTATTGTTGGTTTAGAAACTATACTTGCAACGGGAATTTATTGAGAATTTTTTACTAGCAAAAATCCGTTCATCAGAAACCATAAGGCAACCTTTAGAGGTCCATTCAATTTTTGGTTGTGACATTGTTGAAGATGATGTGATTGAAGAACACTTTGGGAGTGATGATGAGATAAGCTTCAATAGGAATTTGGGTATAAGAGGAGCTAGCAAGGAAAAGGGGAAGGATCCAAAACTTCCATATCTTCAAGTAAACAAGGCACCCAATCATGGTGCAATTGACAAGTGGAAGCATCTCCCCTTGAAGGACACTCTTACCAAGACCAACAAGAAGGACAAGATGGATGTCCTTGAGGATATTCCAAAAAGATAATCTCAAGCTCATGACCGTCCAACTTAAGGACGTTAAAGAAAAGTGCTAGGTGGGAGACACCCCACCATGATATGATCTTCCTTGTACATAATTTCTTACATGTAGTTTTAGAGTCTTTGTTTGATTTTGTGATTGTTTGATTTTTTTGAGTTGTTTGATTGTGCTTGATTTTGTTTGATTTTATTGTGCTTGTTAGTGTCTTCATGAGGATTTCATTAATCTTGGTTTGGTTGAATTGGCAATTTTGAAGAAAAATGTTTGATTTTGAGTATTGCCCAAAATTCTAAGTGTTTTTAAAGTATCTAGCTTGAATGAATGCCAAGATTGTGCTATAATTGTCCTCTTCATGTTTAAAAAAAGTCGTTCCACGCGTAAGCGTGGACGACGCGTATGCGTCGATTGCACTTCCACGACTCTTGGTACAAAAACCAGAGAGTAGCGCCGATATTGTGCAAATTTTGTGCTGGGAGCACAATGCTTCTCATGCGTGCGCGTTGCTGACGCGTACGCATCACATGTCCATCTGGCACACCCACGCGTGAGCGTGGGCGATGCGTACACGTTGTTCGCTGAATTTGCAACTCCTGGTACAAAAACCAGAGAGTTGCGCGAGTTTTATGCTACTTTTGTGCGAGGAGCACAATCTCACCCATGCGTGCACGTGACGCATACGCGTCCCCTTCCATTTCTGCTATCCATGCGTAGGCGTGGACGTGCTTATGCGTCGCTCGTCTTTTCCCGCCTCCACGCGTATGCGTGGACGAGGCTCACACGTCACATACCTGACGCAGCTAGCAGGGTAGGTTGCCATGTTCTCTTCCTTTTCCCTTTTTTTCTTCTACTCTTTCTTCTTTTCTTCTTCCTTTTCCTTACCACCTCTTCTCCGCCCACTACCACCGGCGACTTCAACCACTGGTGACCACCACCTTCAGTGGTCCCACATTTCTCTTTCCTTTTTTATCTATTCTCTCTTTTCTCTTTCTTCTTCTCCTTTTCTCACTTATACTCAACCTCACTCTCTTCCTCTTTTCAAGTTTGCATATCTTTTTTTTCTCTTTTGTTTCTTTTTAAAAAAAATTTTTTTACTATTGCATTTAATTACTTTACTCTCTTTGTTTTGGTTGCATTTAATTTTGTTGTTTGTTTATTTGTTTGTTCACTCTTGATTCTTTTCTTCCCTTTTATTTCTTGTATGGGTGTTGAATCTCATTTGCTTTTGAATTGGTGAATTATCTCATATCTCTTAGCTTGTTGTGCTATGATAAATGACATTCTATTTTGGGACATATTTCTCTTGAACTCATCAATCTTGGTTGTTATTTATACTTTGCACACCAAGTGTTTGTGAAAAAGAGCCAAGGACATCTTTGTCTTGTTGACCTTTTTCTTTCAACTTGGTACCTCTTTTTCACAACACTTGCGCTATATGAGCATTGAGCGTCATTTTCATGATTTTTCATCATTAATTTCTCATTGTTTATGTTTTGCTATGCTTGTGGCATCATGTAAGAATGAGTGGTTCAATGCTCTCTAACCCGTATTCTTCCGTTTCTAGACTTTATTGTCTTGGAGTTAGTTGAGCGAAAGATTTTCCTATGACCACTACCATTCTTGCATGTGCTTATCATTGTTGTTTTTTATGCTTGAGTTTATTCTTCTCATGCTTTATACTTGCATGCTTCTCTCACTCTTGCATCTCATGCTAGTGATATGCCTCCTTGATTATATTGTCCTCTTGCTTACATGTTGCAGCTACTATGTCTTCAGGACATTTCACTCTTTAGTGGGGTTAATCTTTACTTGCATTGTATTATTTCCGGTTGTTGTCTCTCTGAGCTTAATGTTTTTGTCCTTTCTTCTTTTTTAGGATGGCTGCCAAAAAGGAAAGGAAAGACCTCCAAAAAGCCGTCTAAAAAGAGAACAACTCAAAGAACAACCGTTTGGGTGCAACTTCCTTGAAAGCCAAACCACTTGCTAAGTGGTTGAAGAGCTCTAGCCGTATTGATGATGAGGCAGAAAAGGAAGTTCCCGCAAGATTCACCAATCCACCTACGGCGGAAACCGACAATCCGAAGTCCACCTCGGATCGTGGCAAAGAAGTAACCAAGAGGTGAACAAGGATATGTCCTTGTTTCACCATCCTATAGCCATTGCGAGTAACATTCCCGGACCCACTCTATTCACTACTAATAGCATAGAGGACTGTGAAATTTCTAAGTGGGGGGAGGTCGTTTACCAACTTCTGTAGGTAACAACCCTTCTTTTCTTTTCAATACCCAAATCTTGATTTTCTCTTGTTAATTAGGATATTTTTCATTACATTATTAGTTTTTGCATTAAAATACCCTTTGCATTGTAGCTGTTTCTTGTTAGGATTATTTGGTTAGGGTGATGATTTCTTTTTCAAGAAAGTGTTTTTAGGGCACCTTATCAATTTAGAAAAATTTTTTGTGTCAAACTTGCTTGAAGGAATTAATTTTGGAAAAGGTTTTGAGCTAAGAACACACAAGCATGTGAATTTTGAGCCCGATTGTGTGGTTACATCTTATAACCACTTATTTCCATTCTTGTGTGCATTGTTCTTTTTCTATGATTGCAATCCTGGATTTGTTTGATTCTATATATCCATTATTTTGTGTATGAAAGCATTTATATGATTGAGGCCATTATTTCAATGGCTCACTTACCCAAATAGCCTTAATCCTTTATCTACCATTGTTAACCAATTTTGAGCCTACGTTAAACCCCCTTTGTTCTTTAATTTAGCACATCAATACCCCTAAGTAAAAAACAATGAATGTCCTCTGATTTGGATTCTTGATTGGCTTAGGCGAGTGAGGGTGTGTGTCATTTAAGCAGGAGGGAAGCTTGGAAATATTGGTAGAGGTAAAAGTGTATTTTTGTAGTTTTTATTGAAAATATTGGGAATTGGGTGCATACTCATGTATTGAATATTTGAACCATATGCATTGGCATTGTTGTATATAATTCATCAATAGAGAAAAGCAAAAGAAAAATAAAAGAGAAAAATTTGTAGAAAAAGAAATAGAAAAATAAAAGAAACAAAAATATATAGAAAAAGAAAGCAATAAAAAGGGGATAAAATGCCCCAAGGCAAAGCCAATAATAACCAATGCATATGGGTTGTGAATTAAAAGAAAATGCATGTGTGTGAATAAATGGGTAGTTAGGTCGTGCATTAGAATTGTATAGGTTGTTGTGTGTGTGTTAGGTGAGAGTTTAGGTTAATCAAGGATTCAAATTTCAAACTCACTTGGCCATATATGCATCCTTACCCTTACCCTAGCCCCATTACAACCTAAAGATAAGCCCTCATGATAAATGTACGCATGCACCGAATGATTGTTTATTGTTAGATGAAAAACAAATCTTGAAAAGCATGATTAGAGGAGAATTGAGTGATCAACCCTATACACTTGAGCAAATAGAGCGGATACACTTCCGGTGAGAGTTCGATGCTCAACTCCCTATTCCCAGCTTTCACAAGCTTTCTTCTTGCAAGTTGTTTTACACTCTATTTTGATATTTGAATTGGTAGAGTTCATGAATGATCATATCACTTTGGCCCCATGTATTCACATGTGTTCTTGGGAGATTGATTTACTCTTGACCAAGTAGATAGACGCATTTGCATTAGTTGCATCCATTTAGGTAATTTGCATTTCATGAACCCCATTCTCCTATATTCTTTGGTCTTTTTATGTTTAGCATGAGGACATGCTTGGTTTAAGTGTGAGGAGGGTTGATAAACCCCAATTTTGTGGTTTATCTTGTGTAGAATTTAGGGGGTTTTATCAATATTTTTGACACTTATTCATACAAATTGCATGGTTTTGTGTTTCCTTCCTAATTTTTCTTTATGGTTTAAAACATGCTTCTTTTACCTTAAAAAAGCTATATTTTAATCCTCTTCTATTACCATTCTGTGCCGTGATGTGTTTGTTGAGTGAATCCAGGATTTATAGGGCAACAATGGTATAGAAGATGGAAAGGAAGCATGCACAAGTGGAAGGGACATGAAGAATGGAGCTTTGGAGAACTAGATGCGACGCACTCGCGTGGCTGATGCGCACACGTGGATTGGCGCAGCAGTGACTGACGCGTATGCATGCTCGACATGTACGCATGGCTCGCAAAACTCAGATGATGCGCACGCGTGGCTGACGCGCACGCGTGACGCTCAGCATGTGACTTCATTAAAGAAATCATGGCCGGCGATTTCTGAGGGCTTCAGGCCCAAATCCAACTTGATCCTGCATGGAAAAGACCCAGGAATTGATGGAGGAAGGAGGATCAATCATTCACACTTTTACACACAATTTTAGCTAGTTTTTGGTTCTTTTTTTCTAGGGAGAGAAACTCTTACTTCTCTCTAGATCTAGTTTGATTTGATCTTCCTTTGTCGAAATTCTAAATTGGATTTTGTTAATTTTAGTTTCAATTACTTAATTTGAGTTCTCTAATTTTCATTTTGTTTAAATCTTGTGTTGAATTTATGTTTTCTTGTTATTTCCCTTTTCTTATCATATTATGAACTTTATGGATCTTGGATTTCTATTAGTGCATTGATGTTTTCTATGATTGATAGTGTTAATTTAGTTGTTTTCTATTGATAATTGTTAGTGGGTATTTGTGATTTCCAATTAATTTGCAATTTGAATGTTTTTTGTTAATGTATACCATGTGTTTAATGAAATGTTTCCTTTGATTATGGAGTAGTTTTCTTTACTCTTGGCCTAGGCTAAGGGAATTGGGTAAATGTTCCAAGGGTTACTGGTATGCGAAATTGTTACTCAGGTTGTGAATTATAGTTCGAAATTGATTCCCTGGTGATGGCACCAAAAACGGATGCACAGAACCATGGTCTAAACATATCTTCACAACTTCGCATAACTAACCAGCAAGTGCACTGGGTCGTCCAAGTAATAAACCTTACGTGAGTAAGGGTCGATCCCACGGAGATTGTTGGTATGAAGTAAGCTATGGTCACCTTGTAAATCTCAGTCAGGCGGATATAAAATAGTTATGGAGTTTTCGAAATTAATACTAAAATAAGGATAGAAATACTTATGTAAATCATTGGTGAGAATTTCAGATAAGCGTATGGAGATGCATTCATTCCTCTGAACCTCTGCTTTCCTGCTGTCTTCATCCAATCCGTCTTACTCCTTTCTATGGCTGGCTTTATGTAAGGATGTCACCGATGCCAATGGCTACTTTCAATCCTCTCGGGAAAATGGTCCAAATGCTCTGTCACAGCACGGCTAATCGTCTGGAGGCATCACCCTTGTTGTTGGTTGCATCCTATTCCTCTCTGTGAAAATGGTCCGATGCGCTGTCATTGCATGGCTAATCATCTTGGAGGTTCTCGATCATACTGGAATAGAATTTACTATCCTTTTGCGTCTGTCACTACGCCCAGCACTCGCGAGTTTGGAGTTCGTCACAGTCATTCAATCCCAGAGTCCTACTCGGAATACCACGGACAAGGTTTAGACTTTCCGGACTCTCATGAATGCCGCCATCAATCTAGCTTATACCACGAAGATTCTGATTAAGAGATCTAAGAGATACTCATTCAATCTAATGTAGAACGGAAGTGGTTGTCAGGCACGCGTTCATAGGGAATGATGATGATTGTCACGTTCATCACATTCAGGTTGAAGTGCGAATGAATATCTTAGAAGCGAAATAAGATGAATTGAATAGAAAACAGTAGTACTTTGCATTAATCTTTGAGGAACAGCAGAGCTCCACACCTTAATCTATGGAGTGCAGAAACTCTACCGTTGAGAATACATAAGTAATGAAGGTCTAGGCATGGCCGAATGGCCAGCCCCCAAACGTGATCAATAGATCAAAAGATAATCCAAAGATGTCTAATGCAATAGTAAAAGGTCCTATTTATAATAAACTAGCTACTAGGGTTTACAGAAGTAAGTAATTGATGCATAAATCCACTTCCGGGGCCCACTTAGTGTGTTCTTGGGCTGAGCTTGAAGTCTACATGTGGAGAGGTCATTCTTGGAGTTGAACGCCAGCTTTTGTGCCAGTTTGAGCGTTGAACTCCACTTTGCAACTTGTTTCTGGCGCTGGACGCCAGAATTGGACAGAGAGCTGGCGTTGAACGCCAGTTTGCGTCATCTAAACTTGGGCAAAGTATAAACTATTATATATTGCTGGAAAGCCCTGGATGTCTACTTTCCAACGCAATTGGAAGCGCGCCATTGTGAGTTCTGTAGCTCCAGAAAATCCATTTTGAGTGCAGGAAGGTCAGAATCCAACAGCATCAGCAGTCCTTCTTCAACCTCTGAATCTGATTTTTGCTCAAGTCCCTCAATTTCAGCCAGAAAATATCTGAAATCACAGAAAAACACACAAACTCATAGTAAAGTCCAGAAATGTGAATTTAACATAAAAACTAATGAAAACATCCCTAAAAGTAACTAGATTCTACTAAAAACATACTAAAAACAATGCCAAAAAGCGTATAAATTATCCACTCATCACAACACCAAACTTAAATTGTTGCTTGTCTCCAAGCAACTGAAAATCAAATAGGATAAAAAGAAGAGAATATACTATAAATTCCAAACTATCAATTAAACATAGCTCTAATCAGATGAGCGGGACTTGTAGCTTTTTGCCTCTTGAATAGTTTTGGCATCTCACTTTATCCATTGAAGTTCAGAATGATTGGCTTCTATAGGAACTCAGAGTTTAGATAGTGTTATTGACTCTCCTAGTTCAGTATGATGATTCTTGAACACAGCTTCTTTATGAGTCTTGGCCGTGGCCCTAAGCACTTTGTTTTCCAGTATTACCACCGGATACATAAATGCCACAAACACATAATTGGGTGAACCTTTTCAGATTGTGACTCAGCTTTGCTAAAGTCCCCAATTAGAGGTGTCCAGGGTTCTTAAGCACACTCTTTTTTTTGCTTTGGACCTTGACTTTAACCGCTCAGTCTCAAGTTTTCACTTGATACCTACATGCCACAAGCACATGGTTAGGGACAGCTTGGTTTAGCCGCTTAGGCCAGGATTTTATTCCTTTAGGCCCTCTTATCCACTGATGCTCAAAGCCTTGGGATCCTTTTTATTTGCCCTTGCCTTTTGGTTTTAAGGGTTATTGGCTTTTTGCTCTTGCCTCTTGGTTTTAAGAGCTTTTGGCTTTTTCTGCTTGCTTTTTTTTTTCTTTCTATATTTTTTTCGCCTATTTTATTTTTTTTTCTTTTTTTTTCTGCAAGCTTTGTTCTTTGCTGCTTTTTCTTGCTTCAAGAATCATTTTTATGATTTTTCAGATTATCAAATAACATGTCTCCTAGTCATCATTCTTTCAAGAGCCAACATATTTAACATTCTTAAACAACAACTTCAAAAGACATATGCACTGTTCAAGCATACATTCAGAAAACAAGAAGCATTGTCACCACATCAATATAATTAAACTAAGTTCAAGGATAAATTCAAAACTCATGTACTTCTTGTTCTTTTGAATTAAAACATTTTTCATTTAAGAGAGGTGATGGATTCATAGGACATTCATAACTTTAAGACAAAGTTACTAACTACTAATGATCATGTAATGAAGACACAAACATAGATAAGCACTTAACATAGAGAAAACAAAAAACAGAAAAAATAAGAACAAGGAATGAATCCACCTTAGTGATGGTGGCGTTTCCTTCTTGAGGAACCAATGATGTCCTTGAGCTCTTCTATGTCTCTTCCTTGTCTTTGTTGCTCCTCCCTCATTGCTTTTTGATCTTCTCTTATTTCATGAAGGATGATGGAGTGCTCTTAATGTTCCACCCTTAGTTGTCCCATGTTGGAACTTAATTCTCCTAGAGAGGTGTTGATTTTCTCCCAATAGTTTTGTGGAGGAAAATGCATATGAGGCATCTCCGGAATCTCATGGTGATGAGCTTCCTACGCCTCTTGAGCTCCATGAATGGGCTCTCTTGCTTGCTCCATATTTTTCTTAGTGATGGGCTTCTCTTCCTCAATGTGAATGTCTCCTTCTGTGGAAGCTCCAGCTGAGTAACATAGATGGCAGATAAGATGAGAAAAAGCTAGCCTTGCCCCAGGAGAGGGCTTTTCGGCTATTTTGTAGAGTTCAAGGGAGATGACTTCATGAACCTCTACTTCTTCTCCAATCATGATGCTATGGATCATGATGGCCCGATCCACAGTAACTTCAGATCGGTTGCTAGTGGGGATGATGGAGCGTTGGATGAACTCCAACCATCCTCTAGCCACAGGCTTGAGGTCCAATCTTCTTAGTTAAACCGGCTTGCCTTTGGAGTCAATCTTCTATTGAGCTCCTTCCACACATATGTCCATGAGGACTTGGTCCAACCTTTGATTAAAGTTGACCCTTCTAGTGTAGGAGCGTTCATCTCCTTGCATCATAGGCAAGTTAAACGCCAACCTCACATTTTCCGGACTAAAATCCAAGTATTTCCCCCGAACCATTGTAACATAGTTCTTTGGATCCGGGTTCTTACTTTGATCATGGTTCTTGGTGATCCATGCATTGGCATAGAACTCTTGAACCATTAAGATGCCGACTTGTTGGATGGGATTTGTTAGAACTTCCCAACCTCTTCTTTGAATTTCATGTCGGATCTCCGGATACTCATTTCTTTTGAGTTTGAAAGGGACCTCGGGGATCACCTTCTTCTTGGCTACAACATCATAGAAGTGGTCTTGATGAGCTTTGGAGATGAATCTTTCCATCTCCCATGACTCGGAGGTGGAAGTTTTTGTCTTCCCTTTTCCTTTTCTAGAGGATTCTCCAGTCTTAGGTGCCATCAATGGTAATGGAAAAACAAAAAGCTTATGCTTTTACCACACCAAACTTAGAATATTGCTCGCCCTCGAACAAGAAAATAAAGAATTAGATGAAGAAGAAGAAGTAAAGATGGAGAAGAGGGGGGAGGTGTATTTCGGCCAAGAAGAGAAGAGAGGGTTGTGTTGTGTGAAAATGAGGAAGAATGGAAGGCTTTATATAGGGAAGGGAGAGGGGGTTAAGGTTCGGCCATATGGGTGGGTTTGGGTGGGAAATTGATTTGAATTTTGAAGGTAGGTGGAGTTTATTGGGTAGGTTTATGGGGAAGAGTGGGTGGATGTGATAGGTGAAGGGTTTTGGGGAAGAGTGTTTATTGGGAATAGAGGATGATTGAGAAGAGAGAAGAGAGTGAGTAGAGGTAGGTGGGGATCCTGTGGGGTCCACAGATCCTGAGATGATCCTGTGGGGTCTACAGATCCTGAGGTGTTCAAGGATTTACAACCTTGCACCAAATTAGGCATGTAAAATGCCCTTGCACACAAATCTGGGCGTTCAGTGCCAGGTTGGTGCCCATTTTGGGCGTTCAACGCCCATTTGTTGCCCATTTCTGGCGTTGAACGCCAGAACCATGCTTGTTCTGGGCGTTCAGCGCCAGCTCCTCTCCAGGATGCAATTCTGGCATTCAGGGCCCAGATGATGCCCATTTTGGGCGTTCAGCGCCCAGATACTGCCCATTTTGGGCGTTCAGCGCCAGAACCATGCTCTGTTCTGGCGTTGAACGCTAGACAGGTGCTCCATCCAGGGTGTGATTTTTCTTCCGCTGTTTTTGATTCTGTTTCTAAATTTTTCGTTTATTTTGTGACTCCACATGATCATGAACCTAAGAAAACATGAAAAACAAAAATAAAATTAGATAAATAAACATTGGGTTGCCTCCCAACAAGCGCTTCTTTAATGTCAATAGCTTGACAGTGGGCTCTCATGGAGCCTCACAGATGTGCAGAGCTTTGTTGAGACCTCTCAACACCAAACTTAGAGTTTGGATATGGAGGTTTGACACCAAACTTAGAGTTTGGTTGTGGCCTCCCAACACCAAACTTTGAGTTTGACTGTGGGGGCTTTGGTTGACTCTGCTTTAAGAGAAGCTTTTTCTGCTTCCTCTCCATGGATGCAGAAAGAGATCCTTGAGTTGTAAACACAAGGTTGTCCTTATTTAATTGAAGGATCAATTCTCCTCTGTCCACATCAATCACAGCTCTTGCTGTGACTAGGAAAGGTCTTCCTAGGATGATGGATTCATCCTCTTCCTTTCCAGTATCCAGGACTATGAAATCAGCAGGGATGTAAAGGCCTTCAACCTTTACTAACACGTCCTCTACTTGTCCATAAGCCTGTTTTCTTGAATTGTCTGCCATCTCTAATGAGATTTTAGCAGCTTGCACCCCATAGATTCCCAGTTTTTCTATTACAGAGAGGGGCATAAGGTTTATTCCTGAACCAAGGTCACACAGAGCCTTAAAGATCATGGTGTCTATGGTATAAGGTATTATGAACTTTCCAGGATCCTGTCTCTTCTGAGGCAATGTCAGTTGATCCAGATCACTTAGTTCATTGGTGAACAAGGGAGGTTCATCTTCCCAAGTTTCAATACCAAATAATTTGGCATTTAGCTTCATGATTGCACCAAGGAACTTGGCAGCTTGCTCTTCAGTAACATCCTCATTCTCTTCAGAAGAGGAATACTCATCAGAGCTCATGAATGGCATAAGGAGGTTCAATGGAATCTCTATGGTCTCTAGATGAGTCTCAGATTCCTTAGGTTCCTCAGAGGGAAGCTCCTTATTGATCACTGGACGTCCCAGGAGGTCTTCCTCCTTGGGATTCACGTTCTTCTCCTCTCTTGTGGGTTCGGCTATGGTAATTAATTCAATGGCCTTGCACTCTCCTTTTGGATTCTCTTCTGTATTGCTTGGGAGAGTACTAGGAGGGATTTCAGTGATCTTTTTACTCAGCTGGCCCACTTGTGCTTCCAAATTTCTAATGGAAGACCTTGTTTCTTTCATGAAACTCACAGTGGCCTTAGATAGATCAGAGACTAAATTTGCTAAGCTAGATGGATTCTGCTCAGAATTCTCTGTCTGTTGCTGAGTGGATGATGGAATTTCTTCCACCATTATTAAAGCCTTATTGAGGCTTTTGATCCTTCCATGAGAGATTTGGGTGATTTCTCCATGATGGATTGTAGGTGTTTCCATATGGTTCACCCATGTATTTTAACTCTGCTATTGCAGGGTTCTCAGGATCATAAGCTTCTTCCTCAGAAGATGCCTTTTGAGTACTGTTGGATGCAGCTTGCATTCCATTCAGACTCTGAGAAATTATATTGACTTGCTGAGTCAATATTTCATTCTGAGCCAATATGGCATTCAGAGTATCAATTTCAAGAACTCCCTTCTTCATAGGCGTCCTATTACTCACAGGATTCCTCTCAGAAGTGTACATAAACTGGTTATTAGCAACCATGTCAATGAGTTCTTGAGCTTCTGCAGGCGTTTTCTTTAGGTGAATGGATCCACCTACAGAAGTATCCAATGACATCTTTGATAGCTCAGATAAACCATCATAGAATATATCCAGGATGGTCCATTCTGAAAGCATGTCAGAAGGATACTTTTTGGTCAGCTGCTTGTATCTTTTCCAAGCTTCATAGAGGGATTCACCTTCTTTCTGTCTGAAGGTTTGAACATCAGCTCTAAGCTTGCTCAGCTTTTGAGGAGGAAAGAACTTGGCTAAGAAAGTCGTGACCAGCTTATCCCAAGAGTTCAGGCTGTCTTTGGGTTGAGAGTCCAACCATATTCTAGCTCTGTCTCTTACAGCAAAAGGGAAAAGCATGAGCCTGTAGACTTCAGGATCAACTCCATTAGTCTTAACAGTATCACAGATATGTAAGAATTCAGTTAAGAACTGAAAAGGATCTTCAGATGGAAGTCCATGAAACTTGCAGTTCTGCTGCATCAGAGAAACTAGCTGAGGTTTCAGCTCAAAATTGTTTGCTCCAATGGTAGGAATGGAGATGCTTCTTCCATGTAAATTGGAATTAGGTGCAGTAAAGTCACCAAGCATTCTCCTTGCATTATTGTTGTTGGGTTTGGCTGCCATCTCCTTTACTTGTTCAAAATTTTCAATAAAGTTGTCTTTGGATTGTTGTAATTTAGCTTCTCTTAGTTTTCTCTTCAGAGTCCTTTCAGGTTCTGGATCAGCTTCAACAAGAATGCCTTTTTCTTTGTCCCTGCTCATAAGAAAGAGAAGAGAAAAAGAAAACAAGAGGAATCCTCTATGTCACAGTAAAGAGGTTCCTTATTGTTAGTAGAAGAAGAAAAGGAATAGGGGTGAAGAAGAATGAAGAATCCAAACACAAAGGTGATGATAGGAGCAGAGATGTGAGATGAAGAGAAGTGTTAGTAGATGAATAAATGAATAGAAGGGGATGAGAGGAGGAGATAATTTTCGAAAATAATTTTTGAAAAAGAGTTAGTGATTTTCGAAAATAGTTTTTGAAAAAGGTTAGTAGTTTTTCGAAAATTCAAATAAAAAAATAAAATAATTAGTCTAATTAAAAAGAAATTTTGAAAAAGAGGGAAGATTTTTTCGAAAATTAGAGAGAGAGAGTTAGTTAGGTAGTTTTGAAAAAGGTAAGAAACAAACAAAAAGTTAGTTAGTTAGTTGAAACAAATTTTGAAAAGATAAGAAGTTAGGAAGTTAGAAAAGATATTTTGCAATCACTTTTTTGAAAAAGGTAAGATAAGAAGATATTTTTGAAAAGATATGATAGAAATGAGTTTTTGAAAAAGAATTGATTTTTAAAATCTCAATTAATGACTTGATTTACAAGAAATCACAAGATATGATTCTAGAACTTAAAGTTTGAATCTTTCTTAACAAGTAAGTAACAAACTTGAAATTTTTGAATCAAAACATTAATTGATGATGTTATTTTCGAAAATATGATGTAAAATTAAGAAAAAGATTTTTGAAAAATATTTTTGAAATTTTCGAAAATAACTAAAAAAATTGAAAAAAAAAGATTTGATTTTTGAAAAAGATTTTGAAAAAGATAAGATTTTTTTTTTAAATTGAAAATTTGATTTGACTCATAAAAACAACTAGATTTTAAAAATTTTTGAAAAAGTCAAATCTAATTTTCGAAATTTTAAGAGAGAAAAAGGGAAAGATATTTTTTTTATTTTTGAATTTTTTTGATGAGAGAGAAAAACAAGAAAAATGATGTCATGCATGAAAGTTATGGATCAAAACAATGAATGCATGCAAGAATGCTATGAATGTCAAGATGAACACCAAGAACACTATGAAGATCATGATGAACATCAAGAACATATTTTTGAAAAATTTTTAATGCAAAGAAAACATGCAAGACACCAAACTTAGAAATCTTTGATGCTTAGACTCTATGGATGCAAGAATGCATATAAAAAACATCATACAACACAAAACAAGAAAACATCAAGATCAAACAAGAAGACTTACTAAGAACAACTTGAAGATCATGAAGAACACTATGAATGCATGAATTTTCGAAAAATGCAAGATGAGTATGCAATTGACACCAAACTTATAACATGACACATGACTCAAACAAGAAACACAAAAATATTTTTTTGATTTTTATGATTTTCTAAATTTTTTTGGAATTTTTTTCGAAAATTATTTTGAAAAAGGAAAATAAGGATTCCAAAATTTTTAATATGAATTCCAGGAATCTTATGCTCTTTAGCCTAAAGCTCCAATCAAAGGGTCAGGCATGGCTTAATAGCCAGCCAAGCTTTAGTATGTAACTCAGACATGACACGCCTGACATGCCCTACACAGAAGAATTAGACATGGATTTACAGCCAGCCAGGTTTCCAAATGCTTCATGAAACATTAGAATTCATTCTTAAAAATTCTGAAGAAAAATATATTTTTGAAAACATTTTTATTTAAAAAAAATTTTTTTTTTTCGAAAACAAAGGAGAAATTTTTGAAAGAATTTTGAAAAATTTTTGAAAATAAAACAAAAAGAAAATTACCTAATCTGAGCAACAACATGAACCGCCAGTTGTCCAAACTCGAACAATCCCCGGCAACGGCACCAAAAACTTGGTATGCGAAATTGTTACTCAGGTTGTGAATTATTGTTCGAAATTGATTCCCTGGCGATGGCACCAAAAACGGATGCACAGAACCATGGTTTAAACATATCTTCACAACTTCGCATAACTAACCAACAAGTGCACTGGGTCGTCTAAGTAATAAACCTTACGTGAGTAAGGGTTGATCCCACAGAGATTGTTGGTATGAAGTAAGCTATGGTCACCTTGTAAATCTCAGTCAGGCGGATATAAAATAGTTATGGAGTTTTCGAAATTAATACTAAAATAAGGATAGAAATACTTATGTAAATCATTGGTGAGAATTTCAGATAAGCGTATGGAGATGCATTCATTCCTTTGAACCTCTGCTTTCCTGCTGTTTTCATCCAATCTGTCTTACTCCTTTCTATGGCTGGCTTTATGTAAGGATGTCACCGGTGCCAATGGATACTTTCAATCCCCTCGGGAAAATGGTCCAAATGCTCTGTCACAGCACGGCTAATCGTCTGGAGGCATCACCCTTGTTGTTGGTTGCATCCTATTCCTCTCTGTGAAAATGGTCCGATGCGCTGTCACTGCATGGCTAATCATCTTGGAGGTTCTCGATCATACTGGAATAGAATTTACTATCCTTTTGCGTCTGTCACTACGCCCAGCACTCGCGAGTTTGGAGTTCGTCACAGTCATTCAATCCCAGAGTCCTACTCGAAATACCACGGAAAAGGTTTAGACTTTCCGGACTCTCATGAATGCCGCCATCAATCTAGCTTATACCACGAAGATTCTGATTAAGAGATCTAAGAGATACTCATTCAATCTAATGTAGAACGGAAGTGGTTGTCAGGCACGCATTCATAGGGAATGATGATGATTGTCACGTTCATCACATTCAGGTTGAAGTGCGAATGAATATCTTAGAAGCGAAATAAGATGAATTGAATAGAAAACAGTAGTACTTTGCATTAATCTTTGAGGAACAGCAGAGCTCCACACCTTAATCTATGGAGTGCAGAAACTCTACCGTTGAGAATACATAAGTAATGAAGGTCCAGGCATGGCCGAATGGCCAGCCCCCAAACGTGATCAATAGATCAAAAGATAATCCAAAGATGTCTAATGCAATAGTAAAAGGTCCTATTTATAATAAACTAGCTACTAGGGTTTACAGAAGTAAGTAATTGATGCATAAATCCACTTCCGGGGCCCACTTAGTGTGTGCTTGGGCTGAGCTTGAAGTCTACATGTGGAGAGGTCATTCTTGGAGTTGAACGCCAGCTTTTGTGCCAGTTTGAGCGTTGAACTCCACTTTGCAACTTGTTTCTGGCGCTGGACGCCAGAATTGGGCAGAGAGCTGGCGTTGAACGCCAGTTTGCGTCATCTAAACTTGGGCAAAGTATGGACTATTATATATTGCTGAAAAGCCCTGGATGTCTACTTTCCAACGCAATTGGAAGCGCGCCATTGTGAGTTCTGTAGCTCCAGAAAATCCATTTTGAGTGCAGGGAGGTCAGAATCCAACAGCATCAGCAATCCTTCTTCAACCTCTGAATCTGATTTTTGCTCAAGTCCCTCAATTTTAGCCAGAAAATACCTGAAATCACAGAAAAACACACAAACTCATAGTAAAGTCCAGAAATGTGAATTTAACATAAAAACTAATGAAAACATCCCTAAAAGTAACTAGATTCTACTAAAAATATACTAAAAACAATGCCAAAAAGCGTATAAATTATCCTCTCATCAGTTACCTGAAACTGGAGGTCGATCTCGGTCGAGATCTTCTGTACTGGTTGGTGCTGACGTGTCCAGCTGGTGAGTGGCGGCCGGAGCTGTCGTGTTCGACTTGTTAGACTGGCTGCACTGCTGATCCTTCGCCACCGGAGGGTGGGGGTACCTGCAAGGGACTCTGATGCTTAAGTTAGCAAGGGTATTAAGCAGGTTTTTAGTAGAATCAGGGTATGAGTTATACCTGGGTGCTCCAGTGTATTTATAATGGTCGTGGGCTGACCTTCTTAGGTAAGATTAGTTAGTTATCTTATCTTATCTTTGGGTGAGGTCAGCTTATCTTCAAGGGAACCGTCTTTATCTCTATAGGCTTGGACTGCCTTTGGATATGGGTCGTGTTCCTCTATTTGGGCCCTTTACTGGACTTTCCTGGCAATTTGGCCGATCTCTTTGAGAAGAGGTCGGATAGTCGGACCTGAAGAGGTCGGTCGCCTTGTCGCTAAACATCCCGGGTCGGACAGCTCGACCCAGGGTATGAACAGTGCCCCTGCTCGAGCTCGGTCTTTCTTTTTGAGATTGAGTCTTAGTCTTAGGACTTCGATCCTTCTCAGGTGAAGCCGAACTCAAGCATTTGTCGACTTCTTTCTTTGTAGAATCTTCCTTTTTGAATGTGGAATGTTTTCTTCTGAAAGGGCGCGCTTTTGTATTAGCGCTCTGTTCTTGGGAACGTGCGAGGGCTTAATATCCTCATTAATTGGTTTTAATTGCCCCGTTTCTCTTAGCCTCTTTATTTTGAATTTCACATTTCAGAAAAACGGTTTCTCTTCTCCGTAACCTCCCTGTTCTTTCTCTTTCTCTGTTTTCGCCTGAGGTTTGTAGCTTTTGCCTCTTTCCTTGCGACATTGCTTGGTTATTGTTTCCTCCTGGCTGTGGAAGGGCGATTCCAGATTCTGCTCCTCTCTTCAACTTTCTCTCGAGGCTTTCTGCTTTTTCCAGGTTGGTTTTTTCTTACTTTCTTGTTCTCATCATTTTCTTGGTAAAACTTTGATTCTGAATATATGTTGAAAAGCTTGAACCTTTCTGTGGTCTTTGTGTTTGTTCGCCACTATGATGTATTTTTTTGGCCTCCTTTTCGTCTTTATGCGTACTCCCAGTACTTCTGTAGAGGCTTTTTAGGGCTTTGCATGTTTTGCTGCTTGCTTCTGGTTGTTTTTTGATACTCGAAAACTGCATTTGTTTACTTCTGCAAAGATTGCCCCTTAATTTTTGCCCTATTGGTATCTTTTTCTTGCTGCTGAACTTTTGTAAGAGAAGATCAGTGCTTGTTTTGACTTTACTTCATTTGGGGGGATTTTATTTCTCTGAGGACAAGGTTGCGTCTTTGATGATATTTTGTTGCTTATTAGCTTCGTTTGTCGATTGAAACTGGGATGGCGAGTCTGGAAGGTAGTTTATTTTGATGACTTTGCTTGATTTGTGGCTCGCAGCTTTCTTTTTGGAGTGTCGCTTTAGTTGCGGATTTATAAAAGAGAGGTTTATTGTTTTTCTGTTAGGATGTATGTGAGCTTGTAGGTTTTCCTAAATCCTTGTTCCATAACTTGCCTCCAAAAGGTGCCCCTGGATATTTAGTGTGGGTCCTAGGGTTTTCTTTTGTTGCTTGTATTGATCTGTGTCATGCTTGTCCGAGCTGTTCTGATATGGTTTGTTTTTGACTTTATCGGAGATGTTTGGGTTAGTAATCTATTTTCTTCTTTTCTGTTGTAGGACTAGTTGACCTCATGTCTTCTCGCAAGAACATTGTTGAGACATCTTCCCAAGTCCCTGAGGGCATGGCTAATTGGGTAGATTCGATGGTTCTTTTGTGTGTTTCTTTGGTTGATTCCGAATTTTGTCAGCAGCTTAGGCAATTTCATAGAGTTTGTAGTAGTGGTAGTAAGGAAAAGAATCATGAGCTTGTACCCCCCACTCCTGAAGAGAGAGTTTGTTTCTCTACTCAAGTTGCTGGAGATCGTCCTTTTTTCTATGCATACGATTACTTTTTTGGCCAGATGAATATCACCATTCCTTTTACTCCTTTTGAGACCAACCTGTTGTGGTCTTGCAATGTAGCTCCATCCCAACTTCACCCCAATTCTTGGGGTTTTATAAAGATCTTTCAATTGCTGTGTCGTGAGTTTGACATCCCTGCTTTGCAATCCCTTTTCTTTTATTTGTTTGTCTTGACAAAAACTGGGGTAGTGAAGAAAAAGACTGCCTGGGTTTCTTTCCGAGCTTCGCAAGGGAAGAAAGTTTTTTCTATGTATGACGAGTCGTTTTGTGATTTTAAGAACTATTTCTTCAAGGTCCGAGCTGTTGAAGGAGCTCGTCCCTTTTTTCTGGATGAGAATGATGAGCCCACTTTTCCTTTAGAGTGGCAAAGGAACGTTGTTGTGTCGAGGTATTTCTAGGAGATGTTGGACGAGGTCGAGCAGGCCTTTGTGACTGTGTTGGAGGAGAATTGGGGGGAGCCTCCTTATTTTGATACCAAGAAATTCTTAGGGGACCCCTCACTCCTTCGAGATGAGCTGGGTAGTGTTCAATTTTGGCTTTCCTTGTTTTGTTGAGTTTATTTCTTTACTAGCTCTTTTTTGATTTGTAACTTGGTTTCCTGCTGTGATGTTTTGTTTGTAGAGATGATTAAGAATAATGAATCCATGAAGGCATTTAAGAGGGCAAGAAAGGCTACTACAACTCAAAACATCTCAGCTAAGGCGGCCGGTGAGGGATCATCTCAAGTTCAGTCGAAGCCGGCCATACCGAACTCGCCGGGGTGAGGAAGGTAATCCCTACTCCCCGGGTTCATTTGGCTGATCCTCCTCAAGTTTCTGTTGCTACTTCTGGTGCTCCTCCAAACAAAAAACAAAAAACAATTGAGCCTTTCAACCTTGATGCCCCTGACTTTGACGCGGTTGAGTTTGTCGAACAGCAGATTGGTCCTTACGGTACCATTCCTACCGACGATGTCTCTCTCCTTCGCCACTTGGATTTTATTACTCGGAGTAGCGTCAAGATAGCACATATGGGAGCTGCCCTGTACCGAACTACCCAAGACCTCCCTCTTCATGCTACCAAAGCTTTTATGGAGGAGGCTAAGCAAGAGTTCGATCGTATGAAGGGTTTGAAGGAGGAGCTCCAAGTGAAAATGACCAAACTGGAGAAGGAGTTAGAGACCGAAAAGGCTAGTTATGTTGCCTTGGCGGCTTCTGTGAGGTTGGCTGAGGATACCGCCTTGAGGCACAAGGATAGCTATGTTACGGCCTATAGGGAAGTGATGCGTCTCAGGGAGGAGTTGGAGTCTGCCTGGGTTGATTATGCTGAGCTCCAGGGTCACCTTGTAGGCAGCGTAAATGCTGCTTATGAGAACCTGAAGGAGCAAGTTCGAGTTCTTGCTCCCGAGGTCGACCTTACTCTCTTCAGTCTGGACAATGTTGTAAAGGATGGCAATATTGTCCCTGACAACCCTGATGACGATGATGTTGAACCTCCCCCTGTGCTCGCTGCCAAAGCCTCCGAAGTGCCGACTTCTTCCACTCCTTCAGCTGAGGTTGATCATCCCGTGTCAAATTCTGACTGTCAAATCTTGAATCGGGATGATGGGACTGTGGATGCCATGCCTATTCAGACTCGCCCTCCTTCACCTCGTGCTGCCGAGTTGTTGTTAGTGATCCTCTTTGGACTTTGTTTAGGTCTCTTTCACGGATTACTTTAGTGATCTCTTGTTTTGGGCCAACTTCGTCATGTCGGGCTCTTCTAAGTTATTTTTGTAATCTTCTTTCTTGGACCTTGTGCAGGTCTCTTTCAGGGATTACTTCTATAACTTTACGCTTTGGGCCGACTTCATCATGTCGGGCCCTTCTAAGTTATTTTTTGTAATCCAATTTTTTGGACCTTGTGCAGGTCTCTTTCAGGGATTACTTCTATAACTTTACGCTTTGGGCCGACTTCGTCATGTCGGGCCCTTCTAAGTTATTTTTGTAATCCTCTTTTTTGGACCTTGTGCAGGTCTCTTTCAGGGTTTACTTCTATAACTTTATGCTCTGGGCCGACTTCGTCATGTCGGGCCCTTCTAAGTTATTTTTGTAATCCTCTTTTTTGGACCTTGTACAGGTCTCTTTCAGGGATTACTTCTATAACTTTATGTTTTGGGCTGACTTCGTCATGTCGAGCCCTTCTAAGTTATAGTAATCCTCTTTTATAGGGTTGGCCAGACCTCTTTCCAGGGTTTACTTATAACTTTGGTTGACTTGGTCCGACTTTTTAACGTCGGCCAGTCTTTAATTTATTATTTAGCAATCCATCTTATCAAGACCTCGTCAGGTCCTTTCTCCGGATCAATGTCGATAACTTCTTGCATTATTCTGTTTTCATCTTTGCCGATTTGTAGAAGGTGGGTTCAATCCTTGTTTAGTCGACCTTTAGATGAATTTGGTTTTCATCTCTGTTGGTCTTTATCGTGATCGTGCAGTGAATTTGTTTTTCACTCTCTGCCGATCTGTTGCTTTATAATCGGGCGATGAATGTTTCAAATTAATGCATCTTGAAAACTTGTAGAACATCTAATATATTTTATTTAAAAGAAAATACAAATATGTACATACGGAGTTTTTATCCTTTTAAGTTGGATAATTTGTGGATCTCAACTTGGTGCCTCATTAAAAAATCTTTTCAGGAAAAAGAGTGCATCCTATGCTGAGATCCTTTACCATCCCTAGCTATAGTACCTTCTTAGGTTGCAGGCGTGCCACGATCTGGGAAGCTCTCGCCCATCGAGTTTGGACAGTTTGTAGTAGCCCTTCCCAAGTACTTCCATGACTCGGTAGGGTCCTTTCCAGTTTGCTGCCAGCTTTCCTTCTCCAGGTCGAGTTGTTCCGATATCATTTCAGATTAGGATGAGATCATTCTCAGTGAAACCTTGTGGCACTACCTTTTGATTATATCTGGAAGCCATTCGACATTTTAGTGCTTCTTCCTTGATTCGAGCTCTCTCTTGGATTTCAGGAAGTAGGTCGAGCTCTTCCCTTTGAAGTTGGTAGTTGGCTTCTTCATTGTAATGGACCACTCTAGGCGACCCTTCCTCAATCTCCACTGGGATCATTGCCTCCGTTCCGTACGCTAATCGGAAGGATAACTCCTTTGTGGTGGAATGTGGCGTTGTCCAATATGCCCATAGGACTTGTGGGAGCTCCTCAGCCCAGGCTCCTTTTGCGTCCTGTAACCTCCATTTTATCCCAGCCAATATGACTTTGTTGGCAGCTTTGGCTTGTCCATTGGCTTGAGGATGTTCTACGGAAGTGAATTGTTGTTTTATGTTTAAGTCAACCACTAACTTTCTGAAGCCTATATCTGTGAATTGTGTGCCATTGTCTGTGGTGATGGAGTACGGGACCCCGAACCTTGTGACAATGTTTCTATATAGGAATTTTCGACTTCTTTGAGCAGTGGCATTAGCTAGGGGTTCTGCCTCGATCCACTTTGTAAAGTAGTCTACCCTTACTATGAGGAATTTAACTTGTCCCGATCCCTGAGGGAAGGGTCCGAGAAGGTCGAGTCCCCATTTTGCAAATGGCCATGGTGAGGTCACGCTAATAAGTTCCTCTGGTGGGGCGATGTGTACGTTGGCATGTTTCTGGCATGGTAGACATGTCTTTACAAACTCTGTGGCTTCCTTTTGTAGAGTTGGCCAATAAAATCCTGCCCGGAGTACTTTTTTAGTGAGAGCTTGTGCTCCGAGATGATTTCCACAAATGCCACTGTGTACTTCTTCTAAAACTTCGTTTGTGTTGGAAGTGGGCACACATTTTAACAATGGTATTGAAATCCCTCTCTTGTATAGAGTATTGTTTATGATGGTGTAATGTTGTACCTCTCGTTTTAACCTCTTTACCTCCTTTTCATCTGTAGGGAGTGTTTCTGCTTTGAGGTAGTTAATTATGGGAGCCATCCATCCTTGATCCTGACCTGTTATGGCTAGGACTTTTCTTCTTCTGAGATGGATGGACTCTGCAGTATCTTGGATGAGGCTTCTATTGTTGCCCCCTGGTTTGGTGCTGGCTAGTTTTGAAAGTACGTCAGCTCGGGCATTCTGTTCTCGGGGTATGTGACGGACCTCATATTCTCCAAGTTGTCCGAGCTGTCCCCTGGTTTTGTCCAAGTACTTTTTCATGGTGGGGTCTTTGGCTTGGTAGCTCCCTGCTATTTGTGAAGCGACTACTTGTGAGTTGCTGAAGATGGTAAGCTTTTGAGCTCCAACCTCCCTAGCCAGCTTCAAACCAGCTAGTAGTGCCTCATATTCTGCTTGATTGTTTGAGGTAGGGAACCCGAATTTGAGGGAGAGTTCAATTTGAGTCCCTTGGTTACTTTCAATTATCATACCCGCTCCGCTTCCATTTTTGTTTGAGGAACCTTCCACATAGAGATTCCATTCTGTGGGGGTTTCTAGGTTGTCTGTAAATTCTGCAATAAAGTCGGCCAGGTATTGTGATTTAATGGCTGTCCGAGTTTTGTATTGAAGGTCAAATTCGGAGAATTCGATGGCCCATTGCAAGATTCTACCCGCTAAGTCCGTTTACTGCAAAATCCCCTTTATGAGCTGGTTGGTTCGAATCCTAATAGTGTGAGCTTGGAAGTATGGACGAAGTCGTCGAGATGTTAGTATGAGAGCGTTGGCAAATTTTTCTATTTTTTGGTAGTTCAGCTCGGATCCTTGTAATGCTTTACTGATGAAGTAAATGGGTTGTTGCCCACTGTCGTCTTCTCGAACTAGTGTTGAGGCTACTGTCCGACTTCCAACCGCGAGGTACAGTATAAGTGGTTCTCCTATCCGTGGCCGAGTTAGGATAGGTGGTTGTCCCAGGAATCTTTTGAAATCTTGGAAGGCTTGCTCGCACTCGGTTGTCCACTCAAACTTTTTTCCTTTCTGTTTCGAGGGTTACCTGAAACTGGAGGTCGATCTCAGACGAGATCTTCTGTACTGGTCGGTGCTGACGTGTCCGGCTGATGAGTGGCGGCCGAAGCTGTCGTGTCTGACTTGTTGGACTGGCTACACTGCTGATCCTTTGTCACCGGAGAGTGGGGGGTACCTGCAAGGGACTCCGATGCTTAAGTTAGTAAGTGTATTAAACAGGTTTTTAGTAGAATCAGAGTATGAGTTATACCTGGGTGCTCCAGTGTATTTATAATGGTGAGAAGTGACCTTTTTAGATAAGATAAGTTAGTTATCTTATCTTATCTTATCTTTGAGTTGAGGTCAGCTTATCTTTTAAGGGAACCGCCCTTATCTCTATAGGCTTGGACTGCCTTTGGATTTGGGTCATGTTCCTCTATTTGGGCCCCTTACTGGGCTTTCCTGTCGATTCGACCGACCTCTTTGAGAAGAGGTCGGATAGCCTGACCTGAAGAGATTGGTTGCTTTATTACTGAACATTCCGGATCGGGTAGGTCGACCCAGGGTATGAACAGTGCCCCTGCTTGAGCTCGGTCTTCTGCTTTGAGGTCGAATCTTTGACTTCGATCTTTCTCTAGCGAAGCCGAACTCGAGCATTTTGTCGATTCCTTTCTTTGTAGAGCCTTTTTTGAATGTGGAACGTTTTCTTCTAAAAGCGCGCGCTTTTTATATCAGCGCTTTGTTCTTGGGAACGTGTGAGGGTTTAATACCTTCATTAATTGATATTAATTGCCCCGTTTCCCTTGGCTTTTATTTTGAATTTTTGCAATCAGAAACGGTTTCTCTCCTTCATTTTCTTTGTAACTTCTCCCTTCGTTCTCTTGCTTTCTGTTTTTTGCCTATAGCTTGGCCTTTTCTTGTGTTGCAGCGTCATTCAGTGATCTGGTGATTCCGTCTTTCCATCTTCAATTCTTCTGAAGCTTTCTGCTTTTTTCCAGGTTGGTTCTATTTAAAGTTTCTTCACTTTTTTCGTCACTTTGCCTTTGGTTTTCTTTGTCATTTGACTGCATGTTGAAAAAAGCTTGAACCGTTCTATGATCTTGTGTTTTCTTGTCGTTGTGATGTGTTTTTTCTTTTATGCATATTCCTGGTATTTCTGTTTGAGGCTTCCTAGGGCTTTGCATGTTCTACTGTTGCTTTTGGCTGCTTTTTTAAACTGTATCTTGCTCATAATTTCAAAAGATTGCCCCTTGACTTCTGCTCTGTTTTGGTGGCTTTCCTTGTTGTTGTACCTTTATAGGAGATAACGATACCCATAATTTAATTTTCGCCTTTGTTCGGAGTGCGTTTTCTTGACTTCCTCTTAATGCTTTTGTTGCTTGTTAGTTCTGTCTGAGAGTGTGAATTTTGAGAGGTAATTATTTTGATGATTTTTGATTTGTAACTCGCGACTTTTCTTCTCGGAGTGTTATATTCCTGTCAGGTCGTGTAGAGATGTAAACTTGTGTTTCCTTGAGTCCTCGCTCCCTATCTTACCCCCAAAAGGATGCCCCTGGATCTCTAGTGTGAGTCCCGGGGTTTTCCTTTTGTTTGTATTGCTCCGAATCGCGCTTGTCCGAGCTGTTCTGAGATGTGTTTGTTTTTCTCTGAGATGTTTTTGGGTTAGTAATCTGTTTTCTTCTCTTCTTGCTGTAGGACTAGTTGACTTCATGTCTTCTTGCAAGAACATTGTTGAGACATCTTCCCAGGTCCCTGAGGGCATGGCTGATTGGGTGGATTCAATGGTTCTTTTGTGTGTTTCTTTGGTTGATTTTGAATTTTGTCAGTAGCTTAGGCAATTTCATAGGGTTTGTAGTAGTGCTGGTGAGGAAAAGAATTACGAACTTATACCTCCCACTTCTAAAGAGAGAGTTTGTTTCTCTACTTGGGTTGCTGGAGATCGCCCTTTTTTCTATGCTTACGATTTCTTTTTTGGCCCGATGAGTATCATCCTTCCTTTTACTGATTTTGAGACGAACCTGTTATGGTTCTGTAATGTTTCTCCTTCCCAACTTCACCTCAATTCCTGGGGTTTCATAAAAATTTTTCAATTGTTGTGTCATGGATTTGGTATTCCTGCCTCGCAATCTCTTTTCTTCTATCTCTTTGTTTTGACGAAGCCTTGGGTAGTAAAGAAAAAAGATGCTTGGGTTTCTTTCCGAGCTTCCCAGGGAAAGAAGGTCTTCTCCATGTTTGATGAATCTTTTCGTGATTTTAAAAATTACTTTTTTAAAGTCCGAGCTGTTGAAGGAGCTCGGCCGTTTTTTCTGGATGAAAATGACGAGCCCGCCTTTCCTTTGGAATGGCAAAAGGACGTGAGGGTATCTAGATATTCATGGGAAATGTTGGATGAGGCTGAGCAAGCTTTCGTGACTGTTCTGGAAGAGACCTGGGGTCAGCCTCCCCATCTCGACACAAAGAAGTTTTTAACCAACCCCTCTCTCCTCCGAACTGAGCTGGATAGTTAATTTTCTGATTTTCCTCTTTTGTCTGCTCCTATACTGTTTGCAAGCACTTTTCTGATTTGTTGATTGATTCCTTACTGCTTGCGTTTTGCTTTGCAGAGATGATTAAGGATAATGAATCTATGAAGGCCTTCAAAAGGGCGAAGAAGGCTACCGCAGCAAAAAACATCTCGGCCAAGGCGGCCGGGAAGGGATCTTCCTAGGCTCAGTCGAAGCCGTCCGTTCCGAGCTTACCTAGGGCGAGGAAGGTAATCCCAACTCCCCGGGTTCATTTGATTGATCCTCCCCAAGCCTCTGTTATTACTTCTGGTGCTCCTCCCAACAAAAAACAAAAAAACATTGAGCCATTCAACCTTGATGCCCCAGATTTTGACGCGGTCGAGTTCGTAGATCAGCAGATCGGTCCTTATGGTGTCCTCCCTATGGATGATGTATCGCTCCTTCGCCATTTGGACTTTATACTCGGAGTAGTGTTAAGATGGCGCACATGGGGGCTGCCTTGTACTGAACTGCCCAAAATCTTCCTCTTCATGCCACCAAAGCCTTCATGGAGGAAGCTAAACAGGAGTTTGATCGGATGAAAGGCTTGAAGGAGGGACTCGAAGCGAAAGTGTCCAAACTGGAGAAAGAGCTGGAGAGCGAGAAGGCTAGCTCCCTTGCCTTGGTGGCTTCTGTGAGGTTGGCCGAGGACACGGCATTGAGGCATAAAGACAGCTATGTTACATCCTATCGGGAGGTAATGCGTCTGAGGGAGGAGTTGGAGTCTGCCCGAACTGATTACTCCGAGCTCCAAGGTCACCTTGTCGGTAGCGTGAATGCTGCTTATGAGAACCTGAAGGAGCAGGTTCAAATTTTGGCTCCCGTGATCGATCTGTCTCTTTTCATCCTCGACAATGTTGTGAGGGATGGTAAGATTGTTCCTGATGACTCGGATGATGATGATGTTGAACCTCCCCCTGTGTCTACCGCTAAAGTGTCAACTTCTTCAGTTCCTTCAGCGGAGGTCGGTCATCTCGTATCCGATCCGGACTGTCAAATCTTGAATCGAGATGATGGGACCGTGGATGCTGTGCCCATTCAGCCTCACCCTCCTTCTCCCCATGCTGATGCTATCGGGAAGGCTTCTGATGTTTAACTGAGCTTTTTTATCTTGATTATGTAGATAGCCCGGGTTGTGGGCTTTTAAACTCTCTATTTTGTAAATTTTATTCTGCTGACCATTGACACTTGTTTAGTTGCTTGTTTAGCAACCTTAGGCTGAAAAACAAAAATAGCTTCCAAGTTCTTGGGGCTGATTTGGGTAGCCTTTTTGATTTTGTTTTTATCACAACTTCACGCTTTTAGTATTATGTCGATCTTTATCTCGTCGAGGCACTTTTTCTAGGCTTTTGGTAGTGCTGGAGCCTTGTTGTTCGATCTCTTCGAGTTGATTTTGTGCTTGTGGCTTTGATTCCTTTGAGGCAACAAACAGAATCCTGTTTTGTTTGGACCTTTTGTGAGGTCTCTGCCAAGTATTACTTTTTGTAGCCTTCGCACTTTATGTGGGTCGACTTTGTCATGTCGGACCCTTCCAAGTTACTTTTGTAACCCTCTTTCTTGGACTTTGTTCGGGTCTCTTTCAGGGATTACGTTTATAACTTTTATGTCTTGGGCCGACTTCATCATGTCGGATTAAGTTATTTCGTAATCCTCTTTTTTGGACTTTGTTCAAGTCTCTTTCAGGGATTACTTCTGTAACTTTATGTTTTGGGCCGACCTGGTCATGTCGGGCCCTTCTAAGTTACTTTTGTAATCCTCTTTCTTGGACCTTGTTCAGGTCTTTTTCAGGGATTACTTCTATAACTTTATGTTTTGGGCTGACTTCGTCATGTCGGGCCCTTCTAAGTTACTTTTGTAATCCTCTTTATTGGACCTTGTTCAGGTCTCTTTCAGGGATTACTTCTATAACTTTGTGTTTTGGGCCGACTTCGTCATGTCGGGCCCTTCTAAGTTAAAGTAATCCTCTTTTATAGGGTTGGCCAGACCTCTTTCCAGGGTTTACTTATAACTTGGTTTGACTTGGTCCGACTTCTTAACGTCAGCCAGTCTTTTAAGTTATTATTTAGCAATCAATCAGGACCTCGTCAGGTCCTTTCTCCGGATCACTTTTGATAACTTCTTGCATTATTCTGTTTTCATCTTTGCCGATTTGTAGAAAGTGGATTAAATCCTCGTTTAGTCGACCTCTAGATGAATTTGGTTTTCATCTTTGTTGGTCTTTATCGTGATCGTGCAGTAAATTTGTTTTTTCACTCTCTGCCAATCTGTCGCTTTATAATCGGACGATGAATGTTTCAGATTAATGCGTCTTGAAAACTTTGTAGAACGTCTAATATATTTTATTTAAAAGAAAATGAAAATATGTACATATAGAGTTTTTATCCTCTGAATCTCAACTTGGTGCCTCATTAAAAAACCTTTTCAGGAAAAAGAGTGCATCCTATGATGAGATCTTTTACCTTCTCTAGCTATAGTACCTTCTTAGGTTGCAGGCATGCCACAACCTAGGAAGTTCTCGCCCGTCGAGTTCGGATAGTCTGTAGTAGCCCTTCCCAAGTACTTCTATGACTCAGTAGGGTCCTTTCCAGTTTGCTGTTAGCTTACCTTCCCCGGGTCGAGTTGTTCCAATATCATTTCAGATTAGGATGAGATCGTTCTCAACGAAACCTCTTGGCACTACCTTTTGATTATATCTAGAAGCCATTCTACGTTTTAGTGCTTCTTCCCTGATCCGAGCTCTTTCTTGGATTTCAGGAAGTAGGTGGAGCTCTTCCCTTTGAAGTTGGGAGTTGGCTTCTTCATTGTAATGGACCACTCTAGGCGATTGATAAACCTCTATTTCATGGTTTATCCTGTACTCATTTGAGTGGTTTTTATCAACTCTTTACCCACTTATTCATACTATTTGCATGGATTTACATTTGCCTTCCTAATTATGTGCTTTGATTGAAAACATGCTTCTTTGGACTTATAATTTCTAATATTAATCCTCTCTTATCACCATTAGATGCCTTGATATGTGTGTTAAGTGATTTCAGAGATTACAGGGCAGGAATGGCTCAGAGGATGGAAAGGAAGCATGCAAAAGTGGAAGGAATACAAGAAGCTGGAGAAATTGCTAAGCTGTCCAACCTGACCTCTTCACACTCAAACGGCTATAACTTTAGCTACAGAGGTCCAAACGACGCGGTTCCAGTTGCGTTGGAAAGCTAACGTTCGGAACTTCGATTTGATATATAGTATGCCATAGTTGCTCTGATGCTAGGTGACGCGACTGCGTGCTCCATGCGGACGCGTCGCAGTGACGGAAATTCAGCATGTTTGAATTCGCAACCAGCGAATTCTGGGTTGTTTCTGACCCAGTTCTCGGCCCAGAAAACACAGATTAGAGGCTATAAAGTGTGAGAATGCATCCATTCATAAGGGGGCTCTCATAATTCACTTCTCATGATTTAGATTTAGTTTGAGAGGAAGATTCTCCCCTCTCTCTTTAGGATTAGGATTTAGATTTAGGATTTTATTCGCTTTCAGGATTATCTCTGTTTATCAGGTTCAACATTCCTTTTTATTTACTCTTGCAATTTTATGAATTCTTCCATGTTACAGATTACTCTTTTGAATTAATATTACTTGAGGTATTTCAGTTTAATATTGCTTTCTTTTATTTACATTATTGTTATTCCCATCTGAAGACATTTTTATTCCAGTAAATTTACTTTTTCCCCTTTTGGTCTTGGTTAAGAAAGCAGTAACTCAGGAGTTATCTTAGCTCAACATAATTGATAACTGTTATCTTTGATAATTGAACTGAACTTCAATAATCCCAATCTTTTCTTAGGAAATAAATAGGATTCGAAGATCAAACTAATTAGTCCCTTGACTTCCCTTTGCTTTAGTAAAGGTTAACTAAGTGGAATTAAGATTCAACTTTCATTATTATTGATAAGGATAACTAAGTCTGGACTTCTAATTTCTCATACATTGCCAAAAGTTTATTTTACAGTTATTTATTTATTTTATTTGTCATTTAAATATATCTGTGCTCATTACCCAAGCTCCAAAACCCCCAATTTACAAAACTCATAACCAATAATAAGAATATACCTCCCTGCAATTTTTTGAGAAGACGACCCGAGGTTTAAATACTCGGTTATCAATTTAAAAGGGATTTGTTACTTGTGACAACCAAAACGTTTGTGTGAAAGGACTTTTGAAGGTTTAGAAACTATACTTGCAACGAAGATTTATCCGCAAATTTCTAGACCACGCAAAAGTTCTCTCATCAGCGATCCTTCCTCGATCTCTACCGGGATCATTGCCTCTGTTCCGTATGCTAATCGGAAGGGTGATTCCTTTGTGGTGGAATGTGGTGTTGTTCGATATGCCCATAGGACTTGTGGAAGTTCTTCGGCCCAAGCTCCCTTTGCATCTTGTAATCTCCTTTTTAGCCCGGCCAATATGACTTTGTTAGCAGCTTCGGCCTGTCCATTGGCTTGGGGATGTTCGACGGAGGTGAACTGGTGCTTTATGTTCAAGTCAGCTACTAATTTTCTGAAGCCTGCGTCTGTGAATTGGGTGCCATTGTCTGTGGTGATGGAGTATGGAACCCCGAACCTTGTGACAATGTTCCTATATAGGAATTTTCGACTTCTTTGAGCAGCGGCGTTAGCTAGGGGTTCTGCCTCAATCCACTTTCTTAAATAGTCTACTCCTACTATGAGGAATTTAACTTGTCCCGATCCCTGGGGAAAGGGTCCAAGAAGATCGAGTCCCCATTTTGCAAATGGCCAAGGTGAGGTTACGCTGATGAGCTCTTCTGGCGAGGCGATGTGAAAGTTGGCATGTTTCTGGCATGGTGGACATGTCTTTACGAATTCTGTAGCTTCCTTTTGTAGAGTTGGCCAATAAAATCCCGCCCGGAGTACTTTTTTGGTGAGAGCTTGTGCTCCGAGATGATTGCCACAAATGCCACTGTGTACTTCCTCTAAAGCTTCCCTTGTGTTAGAGGTCGGCACATATTTTAATAACGGTATTGAAATCCCTCTTCTGTATAGGGTGTTGTTTATAATAGTGTAGTATTGTGCCTCCCGTTTTAACCTCTTTGCCTCCTTTTCATCTGTAGGGAGTGTTTCTGTTTTGAGGTAGTTAATTATGGGGGTCATCCATCCTTGATCCTGACCTGTTATGGCTAGGACTTTTTCTTCTTCCGATATTGACGGGCTCTGTAGTATTTCCTGGATGAGACTTCTATTATTGCCCCCTGGTTTGGTACTGGCTAATTTTGAGAGTGCATCAGCTCGGGCATTTTGTTCGCGGGGTATGTGGCGGATCTCATATTCCTCGAGTTGTCTGAGTTGTTCCCTGGTTTTATCCAAATATTTTTTCATGGTGGGATCTTTGGCTTGGTAGTTTCCTGTTATTTGTAAGGTGACTACTTGTGAGTCACTGAAGATGATGAGTTTTTGGGCTCTCACCTCCTTAGCCAGCTTCAAACCAGCTAGTAGTGCTTCATATTCCGCCTGGTTGTTTGAGGCAGGGAACCCGAATTTGAGGGAAAGCTCAATTTGAGTTCCATGGTTGCTTTCAATTATCACACCTGCGCTGCTTCCAGTTTTATTCGAGGAACCGTCCACGTAAATATTCCATTCTATGGGGGTCTCTGGGGCATCTGTAAATTCTGTAATGAAGTCGGCTAAGTATTGTGATTTAATGGCTGTTCGAGCTTCGTTTTGAAGGTCGAATTCGGACAACTCGACTGCCCATTGTAGGATTCTACCTGCTAGATCTGTTTTCTGTAATATCCCTTTTATGGGCTGGTTAGTCCGAACCTTAATGGTGTGAGTTTGGAAGTACAATCGGAGACGTCGAGATGTTAGTATGAGCGCATAGGCAAATTTTTCTATTTTTTGGTAGTTCAACTCGGATCCCTATAGCACTTTACTAATAAAGTATACAGGTTATTGCCCTTTGTCGTCTTCTCGAACCAGTGCTAAGGCTATTGCTCGACTTCCTACCGCGAGGTATAATACGAGTGGCTCTTCCCCTCGTGGTCGAGTTAGGATGGGTGGTTGTCCCAGGAAACTTTTGAAGTCCTGAAAGGCTTGCTCGCACTCTGTTGTCCATTCAAACTTTTTTCCTTTTCTCAGAGTGGCGTAGAAGGGGAGAGATCTTATTACTGATCCCGCTAGGAATCTGGACAAGGCCGCCAACCTTCCGTTGAGTTGTTGTACCTCTTTGACACAAGTTGGGCTCTTCATGTTGAGTATAGCCTGGAATTTATCTGGATTTGCCTCGATTCCTCTTTGTGTGAGCATAAAACCCAAGAACTTGCCAGCTTCTACTGCAAAGGTGCATTTTGCAGGATTGAGTCGCATGCCATCCTTCCTTATAGTGTCGAACACTTGGACTAAGGCGGACAATAATGTCTCTTCACCTTGTGTCTTTATCAACATGTCGTCCACATAGACTTCCATGATTTTTCCGATATGGTATGAAAAGACTTTGTTCATTAGCCTTTGATAAGTTGCCCCCGCATTTTTAAGACCAAAGGGCATTACGATGTAGCAATAGTTTGCTTTTGGTGTTAGAAATGAGGTTTTTTCCTGATCAGGCGGATATATTGGAATTTGATTGTATCCAGAATATGCATCCATAAACGAGAGGTATTTATATATGGATAGGGCATCCACCAGTGCGTCGATACTTGGGAGTGGATAAGGATCTTTTGGGCAGGCCTTGTTGAGATCGGTGTAGTCGGTGCACAGTCGCCACTTCCCATTAGATTTTTTCACCAAGACGACGTTGGCTAGCCATAGTGGGTACTTGACTTCTCTTATGAATCCCGCCTCCAGTAGCGCTTGTACCTGTTCTTCCACAGCTTGAAATCGTTCTGGCCCAAGTTTTCTTCGTCTCTGTTGTATCGGCCGACATCCTGGATAGACCGCCAACTTGTGGCACATTAGTTTGGGGTCTATGCCTAGCATGTCTGCAGCTTTCCATGCGAAGAGATCGACATTATCTTGTAAGAACTGTATCAGTGATTCTTTTGTGTCTCTGTTTAGGATCGTGCCAATATTAGTTGTTTTGTCCGAGGTGTTTCCGATCTGAACTTTCTCTACTTCACCTTCGGGCTGTAGACGGAGTTCATCTCGTCTCTGAACTCTATCGAGCTCAATTGTGTGGAATTCTTCTCCTCTGCCTCTGAGGTTTAGAATTTTGTTATAACAGCGGCGCGCCATCTTCTGATCTGCTTTTATCGTAGCTATCCCTTCTGCAGTTGGGAATTTCATGCATAGATGTGGAGTTGATACCATGGCACCGAGTTGATTTAATATTGTTCAACCTATTAAGGCATTGTAGGCTGAACTCACGTCGACCACGATGTAGTCTATTTTGACTGTTCTGGATTAGTTTCTTTTTCCGAAGGTTGTGTGTAGCGGGATGTATCCCAGTGGTTGCACTGGAGTGTCTCCCAATCCGAACAGGCTGTTTGGATATACTTTGAGTTCTTTATCTTCCAGGCCGAGCTTGTCGAAGGCAGTTTTGAATAAGATATCGACGGAGCTCCCTTGGTCTATCAGTGTGCGATGGAGATTTGCATTAGCTAGTATAATAGTGATGACCATGGGATCATCGTGTCCTGAGATGATGCCGGATGCGTCTTCCTTGGTAAACGTAATTGCGGGGATGTCGGGTGCTTCCTCCTTTCCTTCGACATGATATACTTCTTTGAGATATCTTTTGCGGGATGATTTGGAGATTCCTCCTCCTGCAAATCCTCTGTGTATCATATGAACATGTCTTTCTGGAGTACGAGGTGATCGCTCGGTTCGCTCGGCCTCTTCGTCCCTCCTCCTTTTTCTTTGCTCATCGTCTCGGGTGGCCAAATACCGATCTAGTTTTCCTTCTCTTACTAACTTTTCTATGACATTTTTTAAGTCAAAGCATTTGTTGGTGGAATGCCCTCGGACTCGATGGCATTCACAATATTCGTTCCGGTTTCCTCCTCCTCTTTTGCCTTTGAGTGGTCGGGCTGGGGGTATTTTTTCTGTGTGGCAGACTTCTTTGTAAATATCCACTAGGGACACCCGAAGAGGGGTGTAATTATGATATTTTTAAATTTTTTCCCCTTGCCGATCTTCCTTCTTTTTGGACTCTTTATCTTTGTCTTGGTAGGTGAATCCGGCTTTTGAGGTTTCTCCTAGTCGAGAATTTTCTTCCCTGTTGATGTATTTCTCCTCTCGTTCTTGCACTTCGTCCAGAGATGTGGGGTACTTCTTTGATATGGATTGGCTAAAAGGTCCTTCTCGCAGGCCATTGATGAGGCCCATGATGGCGGTGATAAACCACTATTTTATGGTTTATCTTTTGCTCAATTGAGTGGATTTTATCAACTCTTTACCCACTTATTCATACTATTCGCATGTTTTACATTTTCCTTCCTGATTTTTGTGCTATGATTGAAAACATGCTTCTTTGGCCTTATATTTGCTGATATTAATCCTCTCTTATTATCATTAGATGCCTTGATATGTGTGTTAAGTGATTTCAGAGATTACAGGGCAGGAATGGCTCAGAGGATGGAAAGAAAGCATGCAAAAGTGGAAGGAATACAAGAAGTTGGAGAAATTGCTAAGCTGTCCAGCCTGGCCTCTTCGCACTCAAACGGCTATAACTTTAGCTACAGAGGTCCAAATGATGCGGTTCCAGTTGCGTTAAAAAGCTAACATCCGGGGCTTCGATTTGATATATAATATGCCATAGTTGCCATGATGCTAGGCAACGCGAACGCGTGCTCCACACGGACGCGTCGCAGTGACGAAAAACCAGCGTGGCAGATTTCGCAACCAGCGATTTCTGGGGTATTTCTGACCCAGTTTTCGGCTCAGAAAGCACAGATTAGAGGCTATAAAGTGGGGGAATCCATTCATTCATAAACATAAGCTCACAATATACAATTTTAGGATTTAGATGTAGTTTTTAGAGAGAGAGGTTCTCTCCTCTCTCTTAGGATTTAGGATTAGGATTTCTTTTATTTTTAGGATTACTTCTCTTCAAGTACAGGTTCAATGTTCCTCTTATTTATTTTCTACTTTTATTATATACTTTTAATTATTATTTATCTTTTCAATTTGGTTTATGCTACATTCATTGTATGATTTTCTTAATTAATATTATTGGAGGTATTTCAGATTTAAGATTGCTTTGCTTTATTTATATTGATGCTTTTAATTTAATTTAGATATTTTCTCCCTTTTGGCTTGGGTTAAGTAATTGGCAACGCTTGAGCTGTCAAATAAAACAGTGGTTGAAATTGGGAGTTGCTCCAATAACTCTAGTCTTTCCATAGGAATTGACTAGGACCTGAGGATTAAGCTAATTAATCCACTTGATTTACCTTCATAGTTAGAGGTTAACAAAGTGGGATTAAAATCCAATTCTTATCACAATTGATAAGGATAGGACTTCCAATTCTTATACCTTGCCAAGAGTTTTATTAGATATTAATTTATTAATTCCTGCAATTTATTTTCCTTGTTATTTAAATTACCTGTTCCTCACTCTCAAAACCCCCAATTTACAAGACTCATAACCAATAATAAGAATATACTTCCCTGCAATTTCTTGAGAAGACGACCCGAGGTTTAAATACTCGGTTATCAATTTTAAAGGGGTTTGTTACTTGTGACAACCAAAACGTTTGTAAGAAAGGTTGATTGCTTGGTTTAGTAACTATACTTGCAACGAAAGTTTACTATAACTTCTAAACCATCAATCTTCCGTCTCTTCAAAATGGCGCCATTACCGGGAAATTGCAAACGTGTGCCTTATTATTGGTTATTGTAAATATTTGCTTTTTGCTTGTTTATTTGTTTTTATTTTTGTTTTTATTTTTGCTTTTTCGAAAATTAAGAGGTTATTGGTTTTTTATTTATTTATTAAAAATTTTTTAAAAAAATTTGTTCTTTGTGTTCATCTTGATCTTCAAGTTGTTCTTCGTGTTCATCTTGACCTTCAAAGTTGTTTTCTTCATTTTGATCTAAAAATTTTAAGTTTGGTGTCATTTTATTGTTTTTCTCTTTCCTCATTAAATCCAAAAATTCAAAATTTCAAAATTTCAAATTTCAATTTTCAAAATTCAAATTTAAAAATTTAAAATTCAAATCTCAAATTTCAAAATTTAAAATTTCAAAAATTTAAATTTTAAAATTCAAATCTTTTTTCAAAAAAAAATCATATCTTTTTTAAAATCTTATCTTATCTTATTTCAAAAATCAAATTTCAAAATTCAATATTTAAATTTCAAATTTCAAATTTCAAATTTCAAATTTCAAATTTCAAAATTTAATTTTCAAATGAAAAATTTAAATAACCTTTTAATTTAAATTTGTTTTTATTTTCGTCTTTAATTTTTATTTGCTATTATGAGTTCTCATCCCCGTCGCTTTGAGTTTGGTTCCGATGTTGTTGCAAGGAATGGAAATTATAACAGGAACATGCATCAAGGTCAAAACAATCAGAGATGGAAGGAGCCACGAGGATCTGATCAACCCTTCCGGCAGCAACACCTTCCACAATACCACAGACAAAGACCATCCTATAATGCATGCCAAAGCAATAGATATGGTGGACCCCCATCATATACCTATGACCCACCTCCTCAACACAACTCTGGACCACCATCCATACTCACAAGCCCCTTTCCACCAAACACCACCATATGACCCTAACCCGTATCCACCATACTAACCACCTTATGAGCCAAATGAACCATACACATAACCACCCCCATTCCAGCACAACTACTCTCATGAACCACCACCTCAATATACACCATCTCCTTATCATTATCAAGATGAACCACCTTCCTACCATGAACCCTTTCTCCCAACAAATGAACCCTCCTATCCACCACAAACCTCCATGGAGAAAGCACTTACCGATCTAAACTCTACTATACAAGCTCTCGTCGCTCAAATCGGACCACCAATTACCTTCAACAATCAACCCTCAAGCTCTAGTGCACTTCCTTTTCAACCACAGAATGATCTCTCCATCCCATCACCACCATCCATAGAAGAGCACCCACATTCATCAATCCAAGAGTAACAGGATCCCAATGATGCTATTGACATGGAACAAGAGAGAATGGATCATCTTCACGAATCCATACTTCATAAGGAGCTAGAGGAGGCCCTAAAGGTGAAGGTAGTAAAGACCCTTGAAGTCGAAGGAGTGGTTGAAGAATTAGTGAAGGAAGACATCAAGGAGGAGTCTGATTTTGTTTTAGAGCAAGAGGAGGCCCAAAATGTGGAGATAGGAGAGACCCTTGAAGATGAAAGAATAGTTGAAAGGAGTTGTTATGGAAAGAAAATCATCAAGGATGAGTACGATTTTATATTAAAACTACTGGACAAAGCAGTAATTATTGAAGAGGAAAAAGTGGTTGAAGACTTGCGAGATGCTGAACCTCCATGGGAAAGTCAAGACATAGAGCCTCCTTCCAAGACGGTTGCATTTGATGTCGAGGAGAGTGTACAACCTCCAAGGCATGTCATGGTTAAGGACTTGAAAGAGGTCGATCAAGAGATGGAGATTCAAGAAGAAGAAGCACAACCTCACATGCCATTGGAAAGCAGTGAAGAGGAGATTGAATTGGAAGAAAGCTACCAAGAGGAAGAGGTTGAAATTGAAGAAGCTTACAAGGAGGTGGAAGTTGTCAAAGAAGAGCACAAGGGAGTGGAGCTGGAAATCACCTTGCCAAAATTGTTGGAGACCCCTCCCCCTAAGTTGCCATCATCCTTCACAACATTTAAGTGGGTAAAATTCATATCCCTTAGCTTTCTAATTCCACTTGAATATGGGCTACTGGAGACGGATGGTCAACTTAGAGCTCTTTGTGGCATTAAGAGTAAGACGAAGACAGTTAGTGGTTGGAGTTGTCAAGCAAGGTTCAACATGGTTGTGTGCTCAAAGTTTAAATGCAAAGGTTAGTATAAAGCTCAACTGAATGGGTCTAGGAAGCTGTTTGGATGTCTCAGTGAGAATTCCGACTGTTCACCACCCAAGTGGAAAAATGATGATCAACAAGAAGACGGGTGCAAAGGCAAGGTCTGGGACCCCGGAATTCAGTCTAGAAATCAACACTCTTGGGGCCTTGTCACTTGCTTTAACCTACTTGAAGGCTTTCTGTGCCTAGTTTGGGACCCCGGAGGCCATTGGAATCACAAACATTGGTGGAGATTCCTGGATGAGTTCAAGCACAAGCCACCGTAACAAAGGGCTCTCCAAATGTCCAACTTAAGGACAATAACTAAAAGTGCTAGGTGGGAGACAACCCACCATGGTATGATCGTTCCTTTTTCATTTTTTATTTAGTTTTATTTTTTTCGAGTTTTATTTTATTTTATTGTATTGAACCTGGAGTTTTGCATAACATTCATATTAGCATTGCATTCTGCATATTGCATTATAAAAAAAAATCACGCACGCGACGCGGCAGCGTCGCTGACGCGTCCGCGTCACCAGTGCGTTGTGAAGAAAAGAAGGTAAACAGAAAGTCACGCGAAAGCGTGGCTGGAGGCGTGCCTTTGGCATAAATTGATCCACGCGACCGCGTCGCCGATGCGGCCGCGTCATTTGAAAAATAGCCTCCCCACGCGTCCGCGTCACCCACGCGAACGCGTGGCCCTGTAAAATCGACGTAATGGGGGTGTATGGCAGAATGTTGGGCTGGAACGTGGCTAGACTCGTGCTAGAAGCACAAGCCCTCCCATGCGAACGCGTGGGTCACGCGTTCGCATCATTTTTAAAAGAATGGCCATCCACGCGATTGCGTCAACCACGCGACCGCGTCACCCAGATTTTTAGCAAAAATGCATTTCAAACAGAGAGTTGTGCGAATGCAAGGCTGCACTCGCGCCAATCGCACAACTCAGGCCACGCGATCGCGTGACCCACGCATCCGCGTCACCTGACCTTATCGCGCATCACGCGACTGCGTCACCCACGCGTCCGCGTCGCCTGTGCCGCACAACTTATCCAACTCAGCGCCAATTATCTTATCTTTTCTTTTCTAATTCTAATCTCTTCTATCTTTTCTTTTTTCTTCTTTCTTTCTTACTTTATTTCTTTCACTTCTCATTCCTTTTCACTCTCATTTTATTTTATTTAATTTATTTGCATATTTCATTCATTGCATTTTAATTTTGTGCATATTTTTCTTTTCTTTTCTAAATTTTTTATTTTTCCATTGGTGTCACTTGTTCATATTCAATTGTTGTGTCTTTTCTGGTATTATTTTGGTGCTCAGTGACTTGTTTTACATTGTTGGATAATATTATTTAAGTCAATACTAATCTTTTATGATATTTGTATTAATTTTGCATTGACATGAATTTATATTGTCTTGCACTCTCCTCCCCTATGTTTCAAATCTTGCACCACTAGTATGCCATTGCTTCTATTGTTTTCTCACGTACATGTTGAAGCTTCCATGTAAATGAGACCCTTGTCATTTGGCATTAACCCACCCATACTTCATTTATTTTCTTATCTTTATTTCTGGGTTACTTTTCCTCCCTTTTTCTTTCAGGATGGCCACCCGGAAGAGAACCAGAAGACATTTACATGGGGAGCCAAGACAAGTCCATCTACACAATCCTTGGAGAAAAGCATCAGTTGTAGCAACCCGTCCACTTGTACATCTCAGTATGCACTGAGGACGGTGCAATCTTTAAGTATGGGGAGGTCGATACCGACTTCCATGGGTTAGTTACTCTTCTATCTCAACACCAATGGTTTATTTTCCTTGTTAGTTGTTGCATTTGCATGTTTGATTGCATGATTATTTGATTTTGTGCATATTTTACCACTTGGTTGAAGTAATATTTTCTTTTTCAAGAAACCTTTTAGAGTATTTCACTAATTTGAATAAAATTTAATGTTACACTTGTTTGAAGAAATATTATACTGGAACATGGTTTAAAGCTCGAACACACAAAACCTGTGAGATTTTTTAGCCTATTTGAATTGGTTGCATTTTACCAACCAATATTTTATTTTTTGGTGTGTGTTTTTCTCTCTAAAATTGTGATCTTTGTCTTGCTTAATTCTATATTTTCATTATTTGATGTATGCATACACTTACATGATTGAGGCTTTTATTTCACTAAGCTTACATACCCATATGGCCTTACCCTTTCATTATTCTTTGCAAACCAATTTTGAGCCTATTTTACCCCTTTGTTCTTTACTTTAGCACATCATTAACTCTAAGCAAAAAATAATAATGTCCTTAATTTGAATCCTTGGTTAGCTTAGACTAGTGAAAGTGCTTATGATTTAAGTGTGGAAAAATTGGGTTTGGAAACATTTGGTTTGAGAATTGAGTATGTTAGAATTTTCTGAAAATGTGAAAGAAATGTTTAGGACACGATTCATGCATCCAATAATTTAATCATATGCATTGAGAAAAATAAAAGAATATATATATATATGAAAAAAAAAGTGAAAAAAAAAAAGAAAAAGAAAAAGAGCAATTAAGCAAAAAGGGGACAAAATGCCCCAAAGTAAGTGGTGAAAGTAATGCATATGTATTGTACTTGAAATTAGAATGCATGAATATGTGGAAAACATGGTTAATGGACAGTTAGGTTTTGTACTTTGATTACATGGATTGTCTAAAGTTAGGTGGAAAGTTTAAGTTAATTAAGGATTCAGATTTTAGTCCACTTGGCTAAATACAATCCTACCTTGACCTTAACCCCATTACAACCCTTAAAAGACCTCTTGATATGTGTATTTATGCACTAAATTTTTGTTGATTGTTAGAAGAAAAGCAAGCCTTAGAAAGCAAGGTTAGTAGAGGATTGAGAGAATCGAACCTTAAACACATGAGTGATTAGAGTGTATACACTTCCAGTGAGGGTTCGATGCTCGATTCCTTGTTCCCGGCTTTCATGAGCTATTTTCTTTTGCAAATTTACTTGTACTTTATTCTGTGATTGGAATTAGTGAAATCCAGTTCATATTTATTATTGAAAGATTTATTTACTTTTAACCAAGTAGGTAGAGACATTTTGCATGTAGTTGCATTCATATAGATAGGTCGCATTTCATACTTTCTTACTTTCCTCTTCATTCCTTTATAGCTTCTCTTGAGCTTAGCATGAGGACATGCTGTTGTTTAAGTGTGGGAAAAGTTTAAGTTAATTAAGGATTCAGATTTTAGTCCACTTGGCCAAATACAATCCTACCTTGACCCTAACCCCATTACAACCCTTAAAAGACCTCTTGATATGTGTATTTGTGCATTAAATTTATGTTGATTGTTAGATGAAGAGCAAGCCTTAGAAAGCAAGGTTAGTAGAGAATTCAGAGAATCGAACCTAAAATACTTAAGTGATTAGAGTGTATACACTTCCAGTGAGGGTTCGATGCTTGATACTTTGTTCCCGGCTTTCACAAGCTATTTTCTTTTACAGGTCTATTTGTACTTCATTTTTATGAGTTGAATTAGTGAAATCCAGTTCATATTTGTTCTTAAAAGATTTATTTACTTTTAACCAAGTAGGAAAAATCATTCTGCATGTAGTTACATTCATAGGTTGCATTGCATACTCTCTATCATTCCTCTTCACTTTTTTATAGCTTCTCTTGAGCTTAGCATGAGGACATGCTAATGTTTAAGTGTGGGGAGGTTGATAAACCACTATTTCATGGTTTATCTTGTACTCAATTGAGTGGATTTTATCAACTCTTTACCCATTTATTCATACTAATCGCATGTTTTATATTTTCCTTCCTGATTTTGTGCTATGATTGAAAACATGCTTCTCTGGCTTTAAATTACCAAATATTAATCCTCTCTTATTACCATTAGATGCCTTGATATGTGTGTTAAGTGTTTTCAGAGATTACAGGACAGGAAAGGCTTGGAGGATGGAAAGGAAGCATGCAAAAGTGGAAGGAATACAAGAAACTGAAGGAACTGCTAAAGTTGTCCAGCCTGACCTTCTGTCACTCAAACGATCATAACTTGAGTTACAAAGGTCCAAATGATGCAATTCTAGTTGCGTTGGAAAGCTAACGTCCGGGGCTTCGCAACGATATATAATTTGTTATAGCTGCCTTGAAGTTAGGTGACGCGAATATGTGAATAACGCGCCCGCATCGCATCTGCGAACTTCAATCCACGCTAACGCGTGGATGACGCCTCCCCATCACTTTGCCGCGACCTGAACGTACCAGAATACGCTGGGGGCGATTTCTGGGCTATTTTTGACCCAGTTTTCAGCCCAGAACACACAGATTAGAGGTTATAAAGTGGGGGAATGCATCCATTCAAAAACAAGCTTTCATATTCACAATTTTAGGATTTAGATGTAGTTTTTAGAGAGAGAGGTTCTCTCCTCTCTCTTAGGATTAGGATTTTAGGATTTCTATTAGTTTAGTTCAACTCATCTTCAGTCACAGGTTCAATATTCCTTTTATTTTATATTTCTCTTTTACTTTCAGATGCTTTAATGCTTGTATTAGTTATGTTGCCTAATTGGCTTATGAACTATCCATGTTAAGGATTCTTTTTATTTGATATAATTTGAGGTATTTCAGAATTATGATTGCTTTCTTTTATTTATATAAATAATTTAGATTTTTCCCTTTTGGCCTTGGTTGAGTCATTGGAGACACTTGAGTTATCAAACTCATTGTTGACTGAAAATTGGAATTCTTCAAGAATTAATTCGAGTTCCAATAACTCTAGCCTTTCCCAAGGAAAGACTAGGACTTAAGGAGTCAAAAATTAATTCATCCATTTAACTTACCTTCATAGTTAGAGGTTAACAAAGTGGGAAAAAAATCCAATTCTCATTACAATTGATAAGGATAACTAGGATAGGACTTCCAATTCCTCATACCTTGCCAAGAGTTTATTTTATAATTATTTATTTATTTTATTCTTCTTATCATTTAACATACTGCTTCCTTACTTTCAAAACCCCCAATTTACAAGACTCATAACCAATAATAAGAACATACTTCCCTGCAGTTCCTTGAGAAGACGACCCGAGGTTTAAATACTTTGGTTATTAATTTTAAAGGGGTTTGTTACTTATGACAACTAAAACGTTTGTAAGAAAGGTTGATTGCTTGGTTTAGTAACTATACTTGCAACGAGAGTTTACTATAACTTCTAAACCATCAATCTTTCCGTTCTTCAGGCGGCCTCTGTTGGTAAGCTTTGTATGCCTAGGCATGTTTTGTTGAATCTTTCCATGTAGTTGCGAAGACTTTTCCGATCTCCTTGCTTGATTCCTAGTAGGCTGGGGGCGTACTTAGCTTTATCTTTTTGGATGGAAAATCTGGCCAGAAACTTTTTGGCTAAGTCATCAAAGCTTGAGATGGACTTTGGAGGTAGGTTGTCGAACCATCTGATTGCTATCTTTGTGAGAGTTGTTGGAAAAGCTTTGCAACGAACTGCATCTGAGGCGTCAATAAGGTACATTCTACTTCTGAAATTACTGAGGTGATGGTTGGGATCCGTAGTGCCATCGTATAAGGTCATATCCGGAAGTTTGAAGTCCTTAGGAATTTTGGTCTTCATGATTTCCCTAGTGAATGGATCTTGATCTTTGCGTGAGTTGTCCTCAGGGGTGGTCCGAGTAGCTCTTGCTTTGAGATCGGCTTCAAGTTTTAGAAGTTTATCTTCTAATTCTCGACGTCGCCTTACCTCTCTTAGTAGATCCTTCCCGACTTTTCGTTGATGATGGGTTTCTTTTTCAAGTTGCTTTAATCGATCTTGAAGCGCTTCTATCAGTCCCGGATTTGATGAATTTTTGTCCCCGTTGGATTCTGCAGCGTCTTTTAGTGTAGTGTCAGCGTTTTGTACGGTGTTCTATCCTCTAGATCTGAATCGTGGTCGTTGTCATGATCGTCCGCCATGGTGGTGGGATGACTTCTAGGTTCCTCGGCAACGGCGCCAATGTTCCGAGGGTTACCTGAAACTGGAGGTCGATCTCAGACGAGATCTTCTATACTGGTCGGCGCTGACGTGTCCGGCTGATGAGTGGCGGCTGGAGCTGTCGTGTCCGATTTGTTGGACTGGCTGCACTGCTGATTCTTTGTCACCGGAGGGTGGGGGGTACCTGCAAGGGACTCCGATGCTTAAGTTAGCAAGGGTATTAAACAACTTTTTAGTAGAATCAGAGTATGAGTTATACTTGGGTGCTCCAGTGTATTTATAATGGTGAGAAGTGACCTTTTTAGATAAGATAAGTTAGTTATCTTATCTTATCTTATCTTTAAGTTGAAGTCAGCTTATCTTTTAAGGGAACCGCCCTTATCTCTATAGGCTTGGACTGCCTTTGGATTTCGGTCGTGTTCCTCTATTTGGGCCCCTTACTGGGCTTTCTTGTCGATTCGACTGACCTCTTTGAGAAGAGGTCGGATAGCCTGACCTGAAGAGATCGGTTGCTTTATTACTGAACATCCCGGATTGGGTAGCTCGACCCAGGGTATGAACACTTTCCTTAGGGTGGCATAGAAGGGAAGAGATCTTATTGCCGATCCGGCTAGAAATCTGGACAAAGCTGCCAACCTCCCGTTGAGTTGTTGTTCCTCTTTGACGCAACTCGGGCTCTTCATGTCAAGTATGGCCCGGCATTTATCCGGATTTGCCTCGATTCCTCTTTGTGTGAGCATAAAGCCCAAGAATTTTCCAGCTTCTACCGCGAAGGTGCATTTTGTAGGATTGAGTCGCATGACATGCCTTCTTATTGTGTCGAACACTTGGGCCAGGTCGGATAATAGCGTCTCTTCACTTTGTGTCTTTGTTAACATGTCGTTCACGTAGACTTCCATGATTTTTCCGATATGGTCTGAAAAGACTTTATTCATTAACCTTTGGTAAGTAGCTTCCGCGTTTTTAAGACCAAAGGGCATTACGATGTAGCAGTAGTTTGCTTTTGGTGTTAGAAACAAGGTTTTTTCTTGGTCCGGTGGATACATTGGAATATGCGTCCATAAACGAGAGGTATTTATATCCGGAGGAGGCATCCACCAGAGCGTCGATACTTGGGAGTGGATAGGGATCTTTTGGGCAGGCTTTGTTGAGATCAGTGTAGTCGGTGCACATTCGCCACTTCCCATTTGAATTTTTCACCAAGACGATGTTAGCTAGCCATAGTGGGTACTTGACTTCTCTTATGAATCCTGCCTCTAGTAGGGCTTGTACCTGCTCTTCCACAGCTTGGGATCATTCTGGCCCAAGTTTTCTTCGTCTCTGCTGTACTGGCCGAGATCCTGGGTAGGCCGCCAACTTGTGGCACATTAGTTTGGGGTCTATGCCTAGCATGTCTGCAGCTTTCCATGCAAAGAAATCGACGTTATCTCGTAAGAACTCTACGAGTGATTCTTTTAAGTCTCCTCCTAGAATCGTGCAAATATTGGTTGTTTTGTCCGGGATGTCTCCGATCTGGACTTTCTCTACTTCACCTTCAGGTTGTGGACGGAGTTCTTCTCGCATCTGAACTCCACCAAGTTCGATTGTGTGGATTCTTCTCCTCTGCTTCTGAGGTTTAGATTTTCGTTGTAACAGGGGCGCGCCATCTTCTGATCTGCTTTTACCGTAGGTACCCCTTCTGTAGTTGGGAATTTCATGCATTGATGTGGAGTTGAGACTATTGCGCCGAGTTGATTTAATGTTGTCCGACCTATTAAGGCATTGTAGGCTGAACTCACGTCGACCACGATGTAGTCTATCTTGAATGTTCTGGATTGGTTTCCTTTTCCGAAGGTTGTGTGTAGTGAGATGTATCCCAGTGGTTGCACTGGTGTGTCTCTCAGTCCGAACAAGCTGTTTGGATATGCTCTAAGCTATTTTTCTTCTAAGCCGAGCTTATCGAAGGCAGTTTTGAATAACATGTCGGCGGAGCTCCCTTGGTCTATCAGTGTGCGGTGGAGATTTGTATTTGCCAGTATAATGGTGATGACCATGGGATCGTCGTGTCCCGAGATGACACCAGATGCATCTTCTTTGGTAAACGTAATTGCAGGGATGTCGGGCGCTTCCTCCTTTCCCTCGACATGATATACTTCTTTGAGATATCTTTTGCGAGATGATTTGGAGATTCCTCCTCCTGCAAACCCTCCGTGTATCATATGGACATGTCTTTCTGGTGTACGAGGTGATCGCTTGGTTCGTCCAACATCCTCGTCCCTTCTCCTTTTTCTTTGCTCATCGTCCCGGGTGGCCAGATACCAATCTAGTTTTCCCTCTCTTACTAATTTTCTATGACATTTTTTAAGTCAAAATATTCATTGGTGGAATGCCCACGGACTCGATGGTATTCACAATATTCTTTCCGGTTTCCTCCTCCTTTTTTGCCTTTGAGTGGTCGAGCAGGGGGTATTTTTTCTGTGTGGCAGACTTCTTTGTAGACATCCACAAGGGACACCCGAATAGGGGTATAATTATGATATTTTTTATTTTTTTCTCCATGTCGATCTTCCTTCTTTTTGGACTCTTTATCCTTGTCTCGGAGGGAGGGGGTAGGTGAATCTGGATTTTGAGGTTTCTCCTAGTCGAGAATTTTCTTCCATGTTGATGTATTTCTCCGCTCGTTCTTGCACTTCATTCAGAGATGTGGGTATTTCTTTGATATAGATTGGCTAAAAGGTCCCTCTCGTAGACCATTGATGAGGCCCATGATGGCGGCCTCTGTTGGTAGGCTTTGTATGTCTAGGCATGTTTTGTTGAATCTTTCCATGTAGTTGCGAAGACTTTCCCTATCTCCTTGCTTGATTCCTAATAGACTGGAGGCGTGCTTAGCCTTATCTTTTTGGATGGAGAATCTGGCCAGGAACTTTTTGGCTAAGTCGTCAAAGCTTGAGATGGACCTCGGAGGTAGATTGTCGAACCATCTAATTGCTGTCTTTGTAAGAGTTGTTGGAAAGGCTTTGCAGCGAACTGCATCTGAGGCGTCGGTGAGGTACATTCTACTTCTGAAATTGCTGAGGTGATGGTTGGGATAGGTACTGCCATCGTACAAAGCCATATCCGGAAGTTTGAAGTCTTTAGGGATTTTGGTCTTCATGATCTCCCTAGTGAATGGATCTTGATCCTTGCGAGAGTTGTCCTCAGGAGTGGACCGAGTAGCTTTGGCTTTGAGATCGGCTTCGAGTTTTAGAAGTTTATCTTCTAATTCTCGGCGTCGCCTTACCTCCTTTTGTAGATCCTTCCAAACTTCTCGTTGATGCTAGCTTTCTTTTTCAACTTGCTTTAAACGATCTTGAAGCGCTTCTATCACTCCCGGATTTGATGAGTTTTTGTCCCTGTTAGATTCCGGGGTATCTTTTAGTATAGTGTCCGCATTTTTGTGTGGTGTTCTGTCCTCTAGATCTGAATCGTGGTCGTTGTCATGGTTATTGATAAACCCCGATTCGTGGTTTATTTTGTGCTTATTTTAGGGGATTTATTCACCTTTTCCCACATTTATTCAATGAAATAGCATGGTTTTGTAATTCTCCCTTGATTTGTGCTTAAATGTGAAAACATGATTTTTAGGCCCTAAAATTGATGATTTTAATTCACTTTAATTCCATTTGATGCCTTGATATGTTTGTTGAGTAATTTCATGTTCATAAGGCAAGTATCGGATGAAAAAAAATGAGGAGAAAAGCATGTAAAGTGGGAGAACTCATGAAGAAATGAAGGAACTGTAAAGCTGTCAAGTCCGACCTCTTTGCACTCAATCGACCATAACTTGAGCTACAGAGGTCCAAATGAGGCGGTTTCAGTTGCGTTGGAAAGCTAACATCTGAGGCTTCTAAATGATATAAATTCTGCCATATGTTGCTTCACGTTCAGGGGCGCGCATGTGCACTTTGCGCGCGCGTGCCGATGCTGTCCGTGGCCCACTTTAATGAAATCGCCCCCAACGATTTTGCAGCTCATTTTGGGCCCAATCCAACCCATTTCTGATGCTATTGAACTCAAGGATTGAAGGGGGAATGGAGAAGTAGTCATAGTTTAGTTTTCATCATGTTTTAGGGTAGAATTCTAGAGAGAGAGGCTCTCTCCTCTCTCTAGATTTTAGGGTAGTTTTAGTTAATTCATCTTGGATCCAAGTTTTAATTCTTTCTTTGATTTAGTTTCTCCTTTTAATTTCTTGTTATTACATCTCTACTCTTCTAGTTTTACTTGTCATTTTCTTTTATTTTGTTTCTTTTATGTTTATGAACAATTGTTGGATTTGATTAACTTTTAATGCAATTTAATGTTTGATGTTTCTTTATTGATGATTTGAGTTGTTGATTTACTTTTCTTGCAATTTGTAGTTGGTAGATTTTACTATTTCTTGTCATTTATTATGCTTTCCTTTTATGCCTTCCAAGTGTTTGATAAAATGCTTGGTTGGTCTTTAGAGTAGATTTTGAGCATTCTTGGCTTGGAAAGAGTAATTGGGCAATCTTGAGTCATGAAAACCCAACTCATGTTGGTGATCTAGAGTTGTTAGCTAATATTGTTTCCATTGACGCTAATCTTTTGCTAGTTTAATTAGTGAGTTGATTAGGACTTATGGAATATTGTTTCCATTGACGCTAATCTTTTGCTAATTTAATTAGTAAGTTGGTTAGGACTTTTGGATTGAGATTAGCTAGTCTCGTTAGACTTTCTCCCTATTTGTTGGAGTTGACGTAATGAGATAAATTCTTGTTTATAATTGTGACATGATTAATTAGTCTTGTTTGACATTCTCCCGATGTGTGAGTTAACTAAATAAGATGAATTAATCATTGCATGACTAGGATGGAAAGCCTATGATCTCAATCCTTGCCATGAATGTCTCTCTTTATTACTTGCTTTCTTTAATTACTTGCTCAATTTACTTTTCTTGTCTTTTTATTTTATTGCCCCTCTAATCAACCAAACACCCACTTGTTCTTCATAGCCAATAATTGATCATTTCATTGCAACTCTTCGTGAGATGACTCGGAGTCTAAATACTTCGGTTAATTCTTATTTGGGGTTTGTTACTTGTGACAACCAAAATTTTTGTATGAAAGGATTCTTGATTGGTTTGGAAACTATACTTCACAACGAGACTCCATTAGATAAATTCTAAACCGTCGAGAGTTCGTTCGTCAAAATGGCGCCGTTGCCGGGGAGTTGCAATGGTGTTATATTGTTGGCTATTGTGAATATGTGAATATGTTTGCCTTTTGCTTATTTGTTAGTTTTTGTTAGGCTTAGGACCTTGTTGCATATTTTTGTTAGTTTTTGTTTTTGTTTGCTATTATGAATTCTCATCACTTTGGCTATGAGTTTGGTTCAAATTATGTTGTAGGAAATGGGAGCTACAATGAGGATGTGCATCAAGGATGGAACAATCAAAGATGGGAGGAGCCTTAAGGGATTGATCAACCTTCTTGGCAACAACCCCCTCCGGATTCTTATGGGTATAACTCTCATCCTAATGCATATCAATCTAATGGATGTGATGACCCTTATTGTGATTGTCAACAACTACCACCACATGCCTATGAACCACCTCCTCAACATAATTTTGAACCACCTTACTCACAAGCCCCTTTTCACCAACCACCTCCATATGACCCCAACCCATATCCACCATACCAACCACCTTATGATCCATATGAACCATATGAAGAACCACCCCAATTCCACCACCAATACCCTCAAGAACCACCACCTCACTACCCTTACCAAGATGAATCACCTCCTATATATGATAACTTTCAACCACATAATGAATTTTCCTTTCCACCACAACCCTCCAAGGAAGAACACCCATATCCATCCATCCAAGAGTCAATGGATCATCTCAAGGAAGAAATGGATCGGCTTCAAGCAATAATCTGTCAAAAGGAGCAAGAGGAAGCCCAAAGGAGGAATTATGAAGCTATTGAGGCTAACCTTGCCAAAATTAAAGCCAACTTGGACTCATGGGACTCATGCAACAAGCAAAGCATCTCCACGGATGAGTGTGAGAAATCAACCGAAGAAAGGAGCATGAAGGAGATTTTAGAATCTCAACATGAGGACAAGGAGATGGGGTATGTCTTACAACAAGTGGAGGAGGGAGAGATTGTTGAAGAAGAAGAAGTGGTTGAAGAGTTAGAGGAAGTTGAACAAGAGGTGGATTTCAAACTTAAGAGCACTTCCACACCGAGTAGCATTGTTGATGATTTTATGGAAGTTATTGAACCTTCTTCCAATGAGCTTGAATTTGGTGTTGAGGAGGATAATGCGCAACCTCCTGAGCATATAATGAATGATGAAGAATTGGAAGATCTTGAAACTTTTCTCCCAAACAATGAACCTTCTCTTCCACCATCACCTCCCGATGAAGTCCCTATGCAAGAATTGAGAGATCTTGAATATCATATCTTAAGGCAACATGAGGAGAATGAAAAGAAGTTTAAGGAGCTAGGAGCCAAGATGGCTATCCTAGTGGAAGCCGTTAGCAATATGGCCTCCTCCCAACTAAGCCTAAGCAACCAAGGCACTCCCATTGACAAATGTGGAGAGGCAATTAAGGAGCATAGTGAGGGAGTGAGTTTAGAGCTCCAATGTGAATAAGAGAGGCTGAAGCCAGAATTGTCACAAGGGGAGGAAGTTAAGACAATTGAGCCGGAAGAAGTAGTTGAAGCCTTTGAAGAGGCCGACCAAGAGATGGATTCAATCATTGAAGAATTCTTATGAACAATTGAATCCTCTCCAATTGGGTTTGACATAGAGGGTAAGGAAGAAGATACGTCACCTCTCATGCCCTTGGTGAGCAATGAAGAAGAGATTGAATTGGAAGAGAGCTACCAAGAGGAAGAGGTTGAAATTGAAGAAGCTTATGAAGAGGTGGAGGTAATCAAGGAAGAATACAAGGGAGTGGAGCTTGCAAGATCATTGGAGACATCCCTTCCTAAGTCACCATCCAATACAACATTCAAGTGGGTAAAACTCTTATCCCTAAGCTTTAATTTCTCACTTGAATATGGTTTTCTTGAGACGGATGGGCAACTTAGAGCTCTTTGTGGGGTTAAGAACAAAAGAAAATTGAGTAGTGGGTGGAAATATCAATCAAGGTTCTTTATGGTTGGAAATTCAAAGTTCAAGTACAATGGTTGGTATAATTCTCAACTAAAAGGGTCTAGAAGAATGCTTTGGTGTTCACTTGAGAATTCGGATCACTTCTCACCCAATTGGAATTATGATGATCAACTTGAAGATGGGTATAGAAACAAGATTTGGGATCCGGGTATATATGAGGATCAATTTTGGGAACCCTTAGCTTGTGAAGGACTCCATCAAGACTTGTTGCAACTCATTGGAAATTTTGGAGCACAATGGAAAACCAAGCATTGGTGGAAGTTTCAAGATGAATTCAAGCACAAGCCACCATAACAAGGAGCTTCCCAAATGTCCAACTTAAGGACTTAAACTAAAAGTGCTAGGTGGGAGACACCCCACCATGGTAAACTCTTTCCACTCTCTTTTAGATTTGGTCAATAAGTGATTGGAGTTGCCATTGTAGGTAGTTTTTCTTATTTTATATACTCTTATGCATTTTGCTTTTGTTGGTAGGTTGTTTATTGCATTCATGCTTTGCTTAGAATAGTTGTAGTTAGATTACATTTTGCTTGTAGTATAAGTTTTGTTTTTAGTGTATTTGAAAATTTTTCAAAAAAAAAAACCAAAAAGATTCGTTGTTAAATTTGAATTTTGCTTGCTTTAGAATGTTTATAGATTAGGAGAGTATTAAATTCTGTGTTTGTGCTTTAAAAAAAAAAAAAGGGAATCGGCGCCCAAGCGCGCAGTGCGCGCGCGCGCGGGTGGTGCATATCACACTCTTGGTACAAAAACCAGAGAGTTGTGCCCACTTTATGCCTACTTTGTGCCAGGCGATCCGCGCGTAAGCACGCATGGCGCGCGCGCGCCGATTGTCCCTGTCGCATCCGCGCCCAAGCACGCATGGCGCGCGCGCGTGGATTGTACCTGCTGCATCCGTGCTTAAGCACGCATGGCGCATATGCACGGATTTACACCCTGTTTTCCTCCTTTCTCTTTCTCCTTCTTTATTCTTCTCTTCTTCTTTCTTTCTATTTTTTTCTTCTTTTTCTTTTTCTTGCTCTCTTAAATTTTTTTTAAAAAACAAAAAATAAATAAAAAAATAAATAAAAAAATAAAAAAATAAAATATATATATAAATAAAATAAAAAAAATTTTTAAAAAAAATTTTTTTTCTTTCTCTTCTCTTCCAATTTCTTTTATTGCATTTGCTTACTTTCATTTATTGCATTTTAATTTTGTTTTTATAGCTTGTTCTTATTTTATTTTCTAAGTTTCTTATTTTAATAATGGTGTTGAGTTCTCTTACTCAATTGTTGAGAAATTCTTGGTTAATCTTGGTGCTTCTAGACTTGTTTGATATTGATGGGTAATGAAATTTCTAATTCAATGCTTAACCCTTGATGATCCTTGTATCCTTTGTGCATTGATATGAGCTTACATATCTTTCATGACCCACTCTTTCTAGTTGAACTTGATGCTTTTGAATGCTCTTCATGCGTTTACTTGTTCTTGCATCAAGTATTAGTTGATATGCCCTTTGCCTATATTGCTTTCTCACTCACATGCGTAGCTAACATGTAGTGATAACCCTATTCTATTTGGCATTAGCCCCCGCCTATGTTATACCTGCTTTGCTATCTTTATTGTAGGCGTAATTATCTTTCTTTTTCTTTCCTTTTAGGTTGGGCACCAAGAAGGTAAGGATTGGAAAGACTTCTAAATGGGGCAATAAACAAGTCCATCCGCACAACCTTTTGAAAGAACTCATCAATTGTAGCAACCTGTCCACCTTTCTCTCCTTTGCATGCACCGAGGACGGTGCAAATTTCTAAGTGTGGGGAGGTCGTCCGACCGATCTCCATGGGTAACAATTTCTTTCTTTCAACACCAATTCTTGATTTCCTTTGCTAGTTAGTTGTTGCACTGCATGATAGGTTGCATGATAGTTAAAATTTGTACATATTTGAGCATTTTTTTTATGTTAGGACTACTTGGTTAGGGTGATGATTTCTTTTCCAAGAAAAATTATTTTAGGGCACCCTACCAATTTGAAAATTTTTTTTTTGTGACAAACTTGCTTGAAGAATTTATTTTGGAACATGGTTTTTGAGCTAAGAACACAAGCATGTAAGTTTTGAGCCTAATTGTGTGGTTACATCATATAACCACTTATTTTCATTCTTGTGTGCATTGTTCTCTTTCTATGATTGTAATCTTTGATTTGTTTGATTCTATATGTCCATTATTCCATATATATATGCATTTGAATGATTGAGGCCATTATTTCATTTAGCTCACTTACCCAAATAACCTACCTTTCATCAACCATTGTTAGCCAAATTTGAGCCTATTTAATCCCTTTTGTTCTTAATTATAGCACATTATTACCCCTAAGTGAAAAACAATAAATGTCCTTAATTTAGATCTTTGATTAGCTTAGGCTAGTGAGGGTGTGTATCATTTGGGTATGGGAAACTTGGGACATTAGTTGAGGTAAAAGTGTATTTTGTATTTTTGTTGAAAATCATGGGATTGGGTACATGCTTATGCATTAAATATGTAAAACCATATGCATTGACATCTTTGTATATATTTTAGTTTGAAGAAAAAAAAATATATATGAGAAAACAAAAAAAAAGAAAAAGAAATAAAAAGGGGACAAAAATGCCCCAAAGCAAATTTCAATAAAAACCAATGCATATGGAATGTGAATTAAAAAGGATGCATGAGTATGTGAAAAAGTGGGAATCATGGGTAGTTAGGTTGTGTATTAGAATTGTATAGGTTGTCATATGTGTTTGGTGAGAGCTTAGGTTAATCAATGATTCAAATTTCAAGCTCACTTGACCATATACATCCCTACCTTTACCTAGCTCCATTACAACCTATGAATAAGTCCTCATGATGAATGTATGCATGCATTGAATAATTGTTGATTGTTAGATGAAAAACAAATCATGGAAAGCATGAGTAGAAGAGAATTGAGTGATCGACCCTATACACTTGAGCGACTAGAGCGGAAACACATCCGGTGAGGGTTCGATGCTCAATTTCTTGTTCCCGGCTTTCATGAGCTTTTCTTCTTGCAAGTCTATTTGTGCTCTATTTTGGTATTTGAATTGGTAGGATTCATGAATCGTCATATGACCTTTGCCCTACTTGCTCATACATACTCTTGGAGATTGATTTACTTTTAACCAAGTAGGTAGAATCATATTGCATTTAGTTGCATGCATATAGTTTATTTACATTGAATAAATGTTGATACCCTTTGTTCTCTCTTGATTTTAGCATGAGGATATGCTTAGTTTAAGTGTGGGGAGATTTGATAAACCCCGATTGCGTGGTTTATTTTGTGCTTATTTTGGGGGATTTATTCACCTTTTTCCACATTTATTCAATGAAATAGCATGGTTTTGTAATTCTCCCTTGATTTGTGCTTAAATGTGAAAACATGCTTTTTAGGCCCTAAAATTGATGATTTTAATTCACTTTAATTCCATTTGATGCCTTGATATGTTTGTTGAGTAATTTTATGTTCATAAGGCAAGTATCGGATGGAAAAAAATGAGGAGAAAAGCATGTAAAGTGGGAGAACTCATGAAGAAATGAAGGAACCGTAAAGCTGTCAAGTCCGACCTCTTTGCACTCAATCGACCATAACTTGAGCTACAGAGGTCCAAATGAGGCGGTTCTAGTTGCGTTGGAAAGCTAACATCCGGGGCTTCGAAATGACATAAATTTTGCCATATGTTGCTTCGCGTTCAGGGGCACGCACGCGTACTTTGCGCACGCGCGCCGATGCTGTCCGTGGCCCACTTTAATGAAATCGTCCCCAGCGATTTTGCAGCTCATTTTGGACCTAATCCAACCCATTTCTAATGCTATTGAACCCAAGGATTGAAGGGGGAATGGAGAAGTAGTCATAGTTTAGTTTTCATCATGTTTTAGGGTAGAATTCTAGAGAGAGAGGCTCTCTCCTCTCTCTAGATTTTAGGGTAGTTTTAGTTAATTCTTCTTGGATCCAAGTTTTAATTCTTGCTTTGATTTAGTTTCTCCTTTTAATTTCGTGTTATTACATCTCTACTCTTCTAGTTTTACTTGTCATTTCCTTTATTTTGTTTCTTTTATGTTTATGAACAATTGTTGGATTTGATTTACTTTTAATGCAATTTAATGTTTGATGTTTCTTTATTGATGATTTGAGTTGTTGATTTACTTTTCTTGCAATTTGTAGTTGGTAGATTTTACTATTTCTTGTCATTTATTATGCTTTCCTTTTATGCCTTCCAAGTGTTTGATAAAATGCTTGGTTGGTCTTTAGAGTAAATTTTGAGCATTCTTGGCTTGGAAAGAGTAATTGGGCAATCTTGAGTCATGAAAACCCAACTCATGTTGGTGATCTAGAGTTGTTAGCTAATATTATTTCCATTGACGCTAATCTTTTGCTAGTTTAATTAGTGAGTTGATTAGGACTTATGGAATATTGTTTCCATTGACGCTAATCTTTTGCTAATTTAATTAGTAAGTTGGTTAGGACTTTTGGATTGAGATTAGCTAGTCTCGTTAGACTTTCTCCCTATTTGTTGGAGTTGACGTAATGAGATAAATTCTTGTTTATAATTGTGACATGATTAATTAGTCTTGTTTGACATTCTCCCGATGTGTGAGTTAACTAAATAAGATGAATTAATCATTGCATGACTAGGATGGAAAGCCTATGATCTCAATCCTTGCCATGAATGTCTTTCTTTATTACTTGCTTTCTTTAATTACTTGCTCAATTTACTTTTCTTGTCTTTTTATTTTATTGCCCCTCTAATCAACCAAACACCCCCTTGTTCTTCATAGCCAATAATTGATCATTTCATTGCAACTCTTCGTGAGACGACCCGGAGTCCAAATACTTCGGTTAATTCTTATTTGGGGTTTGTTACTTGTGACAACCAAAATTTTTGTATAAAAGGATTCTTGATTGGTTTGGAAACTATACTTCACAACGAGACTCCATTAGATAAATTCTAAACCGTCGAGAGTTCGTTCGTCAGTTATCCGCCATGGTGATGGGATGACTTCCAAGTCCTCGACAACGGCGCCAATGTTCCGAGGGTTACCTGAAACTGGAGGTCGATCTCGGTCGAGATCTTCTGTACTGGTCGGTGCTGACGTGTCCGGCTGGTGAGTGGCGGCCGGAGCTGTCGTGTCCGACTTGTTAGACTGGCTGCACTGCTGATCATTCGCCACCGGAGGATGGGGGGTACCTGCAAGGGACTCCGATGCTTAAGTTAGCAAGGGTATTAAGCAGTTTTTTGGTAGAATCAGAGTATAAGTTATACCTGGGTGCTCCAGTGTATTTATAATGGTCGTGGGCTGACCTTCTTATGTAAGATAAGTTAGTTATCTTATCTTATCTTATCTTATCTTTGGGTGAGGTCAGCTTATCTTCAAGGGAACCGCCTTTATCTCTATAGGCTTGGACTGCCTTTGGATATGGGTCGTGTTCCTCTATTTGGGCCCTTTACTGGGCTTTCCTCAAAGTTGTTTGCTCCAATGGCAGGAATGGAGATGCTTCTTCCATGTAAATTGGAATTAGGTGCAGTAAAGTCACCAAGCATTCTCCTTGCATTATTATTATTTTCGGCTGCCATCTCCTCTTCCTGTTCAAAATTTTCAATAAGGTTGTCTCTGAATTGTTGTAATTTAGCTTCTCTTAGTTTCCTCTTCAGAGTCCTTTCAGGTTCTGGATCAGCTTCAACAAGAATGCCTTTTTCCTTATTTCTGCTCATAAGAAAGAGAAGATAACAAGAAAAGAAGAGGAATCCTCTATGTCACAGTAAAGAGGTTCCTTATTGTTAGTGGAAGAAGAAAAGGAATAGGGGTGAAGAAGAATGAAAAATCCAAACACAAGGGTAAGGATAGGAGCATTGATGTGAGATGAAGAGAAGTGTTAGTAGATGAATAAATAATTAGAAGGAGATGAGGGAGAAGGATTTTCGAAAATTATTTTTGAAAAAAGGGTTAGTGATGTTCAAAAATAGTTTTTGAAAAAAAGTTAGTTTTCGAAAATTAAAATCAAAAATTAAAATAATTAGTTAATTAAAAAGAAATTTTGAAAAAGAGGGAAGATATTTTCGAAAATTAGAGAGAGAGAGAGTTAGTTAGGTAGTTTTGAAAAAGATAAGAAACAAACAAGAAGTTAGTTAGTTAGTTGAAACAAATTTTGAAAAGATAAGAAGTTAGGAAGTTAGAAAAGATATTTTGAAATCAAATTTTTGAAAAAGATAAGATAAGAAGATATTTTTGAAAAGATATGATTGAAATTAGTTTTGAAAAAGATTTTATTTTTAAAATCACAATTAATGACTTGATTCACAAGAAATCACAGGATATGATTCTAGAACTTAAAGTTTGAATCTTTCTTAACAAGCAAGTAACAAACTTGAAATTTTTAAATCAAAACATTAATTGGTGATATTATTTTCGAAAATTAAGAGATAAAGATAAGAAAAAGGCTTTTGAAAAATATTTTTATAATTTTCGAAAATAAATAAGAAAAAATGAAAAAGATTTGATTTTTGAAAAAGATTTGATTTTTGAAAAAGATTTTGAAAAAAAGATGAGATTTTTAAAATGAAATTTTGATTTGACTCATAAAAACAACTAGATTTTAAAAATTTTTGAAAAAGTCAAATCTAATTTTCGAATTTATGAGAGAAAAAGGGAAAGATATTTTTTTTATTTTTGAATTTTTAATGATGAGAGAGAAAAACATGAAAATGATGCAATGCATGAAGATTTTGGATCAACACAATGAATGCATGCAAGAATGCTATGAATGTCAAGATGAACACCAAGAACACTTTGAATGTCAAGATGAACATCAAGAACTTATTTTTGAAAAATTTTTAATGCAAAAAAAACATGCAAGACACCAAACTTAAAATTTTTCATGTATAGACACTATGAATGCAAGAATGCATATGAAAAACAAGAAAAGACACAAAACATGAAAACATCAAGATCAAACAAGAAGACTTACCAAGAACAACTTGAAGATCATGACACGCCTGGCATTCCCTATCCAGAAGAATTAGACATGGCTTTACAGCCAGCCAGGCTTCAACGTGCTTCATGAAACACTAGAATTCATTCTTAAAAATTCTGAAGAAAAATATATTTTTGAAAACATTTTTATTTTAAAATTTTTTCGAAAACAAAGGAGAAATTTTTGAAAGATTTTTTTTTAAAAAAAAAATTTTGAAAATAAAACAAAAAGAAAATTACCTAATCTGAGCAACAATATGAACCGTCAGTTGTCCAAACTCGAACAATCCCCGGCAACGGCGCCAAAAACTTGGTGCACGAAATTATGATCATCAATGGTGCCATCAACATGGTACGCTCAATTGTAATCTCAACTTTTTATCACAACTTCGCACAACTAACCAGCAAGTGCACTGGGTCGTCCAAGTAATAAACCTTACGCGAGTAAGGGTCGATCCCACGGAGATTGTTGGTATGAAGCAAGCTATGGTCATCTTGTAAATCTCAGTCAGGCGGATATAGAATGGTTATGGAGTTTTCGAATATTAATAATAAAATAGGGATAGAAATACTTATGTAAATCCTTGGTGAGAATTTTAGATGAATGCATGGAGATGCTTTCGTCCCTCTAAACCTCTGCTTTCATGCTATCTTCATCCAATCAGTCTTACCCCTTTCTATGGCTGGCTTTATGTAAGGACATCATCGTTGTCAATGGCTACTTTTGATCCTCTCTGGAAAATGGTCCGATGTGCTGTCACTGCATGGCTAATCGTCTGGAGGCGTCACCCTTGCCAATGGCTGCATCCTATCCTCTTGTGAAAATGGTCCAAATGCTCTGTCACAGCACGGCTAATCATCTGAGGTTCTCGATCATATTGGAATAGGATTCACCCTCCTTTTGCGTCTGTCACTACGCCCAGTACTCGCGAGTTTGAAGGTCGTCACAGTCATTCAATCCCAGAGTCCTACTCGGAATACCACAGACAAGGTTTAGACTTTCCGGATTCTCATGAATGCCACCATCAATCTAGCTTACACCACGAAGATTCTGATTAAGAGATCCAAGAGATACTCATTCAATCTGAGGTAGAACGGAAGTGGTTGTCAGGCACGCGTTCATAGGGAATGATGATGATTGTCACGTTCATCACATTCAGGTTGAAGTGCGAATGAATATCTTAGAAGCGGAATAAGTTGAATTGAATAGAAAAACAGTAGTACTTTGCATTAATTTATGAGGAACAGTAGAGCTCCACACCTTAATCTATGGAGTGTAGAAACTCTACCGTTGAAAATACATAAGTGAAAGGTCCAGGCATGGCCGAATGGCCAGCCCCCATGATCTAAGAACTAGGCGTCCAAAGATGTCCAATACAATAGTAAAAAGTCCTATTTATACTAAACTAGTTACTAGGGTTTACAGAAGTAAGTAATTGATGCATAAATCCACTTCCGGGGCCCACTTGGTGTGTGCTTGGGCTGAGCTTGAATGTTACACGTGCAGAGGCTCTTTCTGGAGTTGAACGCCAGGTTGTAACGTATTTCTGGCGTTCAACTCTGGTTTGTGACTTGTTTCTGGCGTTTAACTCTAGACAGCAGCGTAGAACTGGCGTTCAATGCCATTTTACGTCGTCTAAACTCGTTCAAAGTATAAACTATTATACATTTCTGGAAAGCCCTGGATGTCTACTTTCCAACGCAATTGGAAGCGCGCCATTTTGAGTTCTGTAGCTCCAGAAAATTTACTTTGAGTGCAGGGAGGTCAGAATCCAACAGCATCAGCAGTCCTTCTTCAACCTCTGAATCTGATTTTTGCTCAAGTCCCTCAATTTCAGCCAGAAAATACCTGAAATCACAGAAAAATACACAAACTCATAGTAAAGTCCAGAAATATGAATTTAACATAAAAACTAATAAAAATATCCCTAAAAGTAACTAGATTCTACTAAAAACATACTAAAAACAATGCTAAAAAGCGTATAAATTATCCGCTCATCACCTTGCTTGCCATTTCCAACGTTAGTGACAAAGTTGAGTGTCACTAACGTTGGCTCATCATTCCCTTATCCACGTTAGCTTCCACGTTAACTAAGTTAACGTGGGAGTTAACGTGGCTCATGGTGGCATGTGTGGCTCCTTCCAACGTTAGTGATAATGTTGGGTGTCACTAACGTTGGCGATCACCTTCCTTCTTCACGTTAGCTTCCACGTTAACTACGTTAACGTGGAAGTCAACGTGGCTTATTGGGGGCTTGTGTGCTTCCAACGTTAGTGACAATGTTGGGTGTCACTAACGTTGTCGACCACTTTGTTTCTTCACGTTAGCTTCCACGTTAACTAGGTTAACATGGGAGTTAACGTTGCTTAATGTGCTTTGGCCAACGTTAGTGACAATGTTGAGTGTCACTAACGTTGGCTTCCCCCCTTTCTTCTTAACGTTAGAGGCCACGTTAACTAAGTTAACGTGGACTCTAACGTGGCCACTCATGATCTTGGTCCAACGTTAGTGATAATGTTAAGTGTCACTAACGTTGGCTTCATTTCTTTACTTCCATGTTAGAGTTCACGTTAACTTAGTTAACGTGACTCTTAACATGGGCAATGATGGCTTCGAGAGCGTTATTGGCAATCACTTTTCTCATTAACTTTGCAAGTTACTCCCATTCCACGTTAGTGTTAACGTTAGTGTAACTAACGTAGCCACTAATGTGGTTCTTCTTTGCTTCCCTTGTCCTGAAATCAAGCAATAAAGTGCATCAAAGTTCTAGTCCAAGTCATGGGAAATGCAACATCCAATTTGTCCTTAAATTCATGCAAAAATCCTCATGAAATCATGTAAAGTGCACAATGTATGCTTGAATCAAGATGTAAGTGAATATCTACCCAAAACTAGCTTATTTCCTAAGGAAATGCATGAAACTACCCTAACAACAGTAAAGAAAAGGTCAGTGAAACTGGCCAAAATGCCTTGGAATCATCAATGAACTTAGTTCCAATTAGATGAGCGGGGCTAGTAGCCTTTTTGCTTCTGAACAGTTTTGGCATCTCACTTTATCCTTTGAAGTTCAGAATGATTGGCATCCATAGGAACTCAGAATTCAGATAGTGTTATTGATTCTCCTAGTTTAGTATGTTGATTCTTGAACACAGTTACTTTATGAGTCTTGGCCGTGACCCTAAGCATTTTGTTTTCCAGTATTACCATCGGATACATAAATGCCACAGACACATAACTGGGTGAACCTTTTCAGATTCTGACTCAGCTTTGCTAGAGTCCCCAGTTAGAGATGTCCAGAGCTCTTAAGCACACTCTTTTTGCTTTGGACCATGACTTTAACCACACAGTCTCAAGCTTTTCACTTGACACCTTCACGCCACAAGCACATGGTTAGGGACAGCTTGATTTAGCTGCTTAGGCCAGGATTTTATTCCTTTGGGCCCTCCTATCCATTAATGCTCAAAGCCTTGGATCCTTTTTACCCTTGCCTTTTGGTTTAAAGGGCTATTGGCTTTTTCTGCTTGCTTTTTCTTTTTCTTTCTCTTTTTTTCTTTATTTTTTTGCCATTTTTTTCGCAAGCTTTGCTTTCACTGCTTTTTCTTGCTTCAAGAATCAATTTTATGATTTTTTAGATTATCAATAACATTTCTCTTTTTTCATTATTCTTTCAAGAGCCAACAATTTTAACATTCATAAACAACAAATTCAAAAATATGTACTGTTCAAGCATTCATTCAGAAAACAAAAAGTATTGCCACCACATCAAAATAATTAAACTAATTTCAAGATAGAATTGGAAATCATGCACTTCTTGTTCTTTTGCAAATAAAAACATTTTTCATTTAAGAAAGGTGAAGGATTCATAGGACACTCATATCTTTAAGACATAGACACTAGACACTAATGATCATGTAATAAAGACACAAATATAGACAAAACATAAAGCATAGAATTCGAAAAACAGAAAAAATAAGAACAAGGAAATTAAAGAACGGGTCCACCTTAATGATGGCGGCTAATTCTTCCTCTTGAAGATCTTATGGAGTGCTTGAGCTCCTCTATCTCTCTTCCTTGCCTTTGTTGCTCCTCCCTCATGGCTCTTTGGTCCTATCTTATTTCATTGAGGATAATGGAGTGCTCTTGGTACTCCATCCTTAGTTGCCCCATGTTAGAACTCAGTTCTTCTAAGGAGGTGTTAATTTGCTCCCAATAATTGTGTGGAGGAAAGTGCATCACTTGAGGTATCTCATGGATTTCTTGATGAGGAATTTTCTCATGCTCTTGTTGAGATCCATGAGTGGGCTCTCTTATTTGCTCCATCCTTTTCTTAGTGATGGGCTTGTCTCCTTCAATGAGGATGTCTTCCTCTATGACAATTCCAGCTGAATTGCATAGGTTACAGATGAGATGAGGGAAGGCTAACCATGCCAAAGTAGAGGGCTTGTCCTCCACCTTGTAGAGTTCTAGAGGTATGATCTCATAAACTTCTACTTTCTCTCCATTCATGATACTGTGGATCATGATAGCCCGGTCTATTGTAACTTCAGACTGGTTGCTAGTAGGAATAGTAGAGCGCTGGATGAACTCCAACCATCCCCTAGCCACAGGTTTGAGGTCAAGCCTTCTTAGTTGAACCGGCTTGCCTCTTGAGTCTCTCTTCCATTGAGCTCCTTTCACACAAATGTCCCTAAGGACTTGGTCCAACCTTTGATCAAAGTTGACCCTTCTAGTGAAAGGATGAGGATCTCCTCTCATCATTGGCAAGTTAAATGCCAACCTCACATTTTCCGGACTGAAATCCAAGTAATTCCCCCGAACCATTGTGAGCCAATTCTTTGGGTTCGGGTTCATACTTTGATTATGGTTCTTAGTGATCCATGCATTAGCATAGAACTCTTGAACCATTAAGATTCCGACTTGTTGGATTGGGTTGGTAATAGCTTTCCAACCTCTTCTTTGAATCTCTCGTCGGATCTTCGGATATTCACCCTTTTTGAGCATGAAGGGGACTTCGGGAATCACTTTTTTCTTGGCCACAACTTCATAGAAGTGGTCTTGATGGACCTTTGAGATGAATCTCTCCATCTCCCATGTCTCGGAGGTGGAAGCAATTGCCTTTCCTTTCCTCTTTCTAGAGGTTTCTCCGGTCTTAGGTGCCATTAGTGGTTATGGAAAAATAGAAAAGCAGAGCTTTTTCCACACCAAACTTAAAAGGTTTGCTCGTCCTCGAGCAAAAGAAGAAAGAAAAGAGGGTAGTGTTGGTTTCGGCCAAGGGGGGAAAGAATTGTTTGTGATGTGTAAAAGTGAAGGTAGTGAGGAGGGCTATTTATAGGGTAGGGGAGAGAGGGAATCCATGTGAGAATGGGTGGGTTTTATGATAGATGGATGTGAGTGGTGAAGAGAATATGGGGAAGAGGGTAAGATTTGATAGGTGAATGGTGTTTGGGGAAGAGGTATTGATGTGATTGGTCAAGGATATTTGGGAAAGAGTGTTATGGAAAGGTGTGAACATTAGAGAAAAAGAGGTGGGGTAGGTGGGGATCCTGTGGGGTCCACAAATACTGAGGTGTCAAGGAATTCTGCTCCCTGCACCATTCTGGCATTCAAACGCCCTCTGTGTGCCAATTCTGGCGATAAACGCCAGCTCTGCTACCTTTCCTAGCGTTAAACGCCAGTCTGTCTGCCATTTCTGGCGTTTAACGCCAGCCAGGTGCCAGACACCCTTTTCTGGCGTTAAACACCCAGAGTGTTGCCCATTCTGGCGTTTAACGCCCAGAATGCTGCCAGGCTGGGCGTTAAACGCTCATTCTGCTATCCTTACTGGCGTTCAAACGCCAGTAAGACTGTCCTCCATGGTGTGCTATTTTTGATGCTGTTTTTTATTTTGCTTTAATTCTGCAGTTGTTTTTATGACTTCACATGATCATCAACCTAAAGAAAACATAGAATAACAATGGAATATAGATAAATATAATTAAATAACATTGGGTTGCCTCCCAACAAGCGCTTCTTTAATGTCAACAGCTTGACAGTAAGCCCTTAGAGAGCTTCACAGAGATTTAGAGCTTAATGGTGGCCTCCCAACACCAAACTTAGAAGTTGAGTGTGGGGGCTCTGTTTGACTCTGTATTAAGAGAAGCCTTTCATGCTTCCTCTCCATGGTTACAGAAGAAGATCCTTGAGCCTTGAACACAAGGTAGTCCTCATTCAATTGAAGGACTAACTCTCCTCTGTCCACATCAATCACAGCATTTGCTGTGGCTAGGAAGGGTATTCCAAGAATAATGGATTCATCCTCATCCTTCCCAGTGTCTAGGATTATGAAATCAGCAGGGATGTAAAAGCCTTCAACCTTCACTAAGACATCCTCTACAAGTACATAAGCCTATTTCCTTGAATTGTCTGCCATCTCTAGTGAGATTCTTGCAGCTTGTACCTCAAAGGTCCCTAGTTTCTCCATTATAGAAAGTGGCATGAGGTTTATACTTGAACCAAGGTCACACAGAGCCTTCTTAAAGGTCATGGTGCCTATGATACAAGGTATTAAGAACTTTCCGGGATCTGGTTTCTTCTGAGGTAACTTTAGTTGCCCCAAAGCATTCAGTTCTTTGATGAGCAATGGAGGTTCATCCTCCCAAGTCTCATTACCAAATAACTTGGCATTTAGCTTCATGATTGCTCCTAGATACTGAGCAACTTTCTCTTCAATAATATCTTTATCCTCTTCAGAGGAAGAGTACTCATCAGAGCTCATGAATGGCAACAGTAAGTTCAGTAGAATCTCTATGGTCTCTATATGAGCCTCAGATTCCTTTGGTTCCTCAATAGGGAACTCCTTAGGGGTCAGTGGACGTCCATTAAGGTCTTCCTCATTATAAATCACTGCCTTTTGACTCTCTCCAGGTTCGTCCATGTTGGGTGTATTGATGGCCTTGCGCTCTCTCTTTGGATTATCTTCTGTATTGCTTGGGAGAGTACTAGGAAGAGTTTCAGTAACTCTTTTACTCAGTTGACTCACTTGTGCCTCCAAATTTCTAATAGAGAACCTTGTTTCAATCATAAAACTGATTGTGGTCTTAGATAGATCAGAGACTATGGCTGCTAAGTCAGAGAGGCTCTGCTTAGAATTCTCTGTCTGTTGCTCAGAAGATGATGGAAAAGGCTTGCTATTGCCAAACCTATTTCTCCCACCATTATTATTATTGAAGCCTTGATTAGGCTTCTGCTAATCCTTCCATGAGAAATTAGGAAGATTTCTCCATGAAGGATTATAGGTGTTTCCATAGGATTCTCCCATGTAATTCACCACTTCCATTCAAGGATTCTTAGGGTCATAAGCTTCTCCTTCAGGGGAGGCTTCTTTAGTACTACTTGATGCAGCTTGCATTCCAGTCAGATTCTGAAAAATCATATTGACTTGCTGAGTTAATATTTTATTCTGAGCCAATATTACATTCAGAGTATCAATCTCCAAAACTCCTTTCTTCTGAGTTATCTCATTATTCACAGGATTTCTTTCAGACGTATACATGAACTTGTTATTTGCAACCATTTCAATGATTTCCTGGGATTCTGCAGGTGTTTTCTTCAAATGAAGATATTGATAAACCCCAATTTTGTGGTTTATCTTGTGCTTATTTTGGGGGATTTTATCAATATTTCTCACACTTATTCACAAGAAATGCATGGTTTTGTGTTCACTTCCCAATATTGCTCTATGATGTAAAACATGCTTATTTTGCCTTAAAATTGCCATATTTTAATCCTCTTCTATTTCCATTTGATGCCGTGATGTATTTGTTGAGTAATTTCAGGAATTATAGAGTAGGAATAACTTAGAAGAGAGGGAGAAAGCATGTACAAAAGGGAGGAAAAACATGAAGAATTGAGATCTTTGGAAAAGCAGCATCGGCGCGCTCGCGCACTCCATGCGCACGCGTGGATGGGATTGGCTGGAAGCGGCGCGTGAGGATGGACGCATCCACGCAAATCAGGAGAATCTTATCGACGCGCACGCGCACTTGGCGCGCACGCGTAGAACGCAAGAGCAATTGGCGCGCGCGCACGCGTGGAAGGCTGCACGTGACCTCATTAAAGGAAATCGTGCCTGGCGATTTCTGAGGCTCATTAGGCCCAATTTCAAGCTGCTTCTGCATGGAAAAAGACCCAAGGATGCTAGGGGAAATGGGGGATCACTCATTTTACACTAGGACATAATTTTTAGTTAGTTTTTGGTTCTTTGGTTATTCTAGAGAGAGAAACCCTTGTTCCTCTCTAGATCTAGTTTTAATTTGATCTTCCCTTATTGATTTGTGACTTGAATCTTGTTAATTACTAGTCTTAATTGTTCAATTTGAATTTCTTGTTACAATTTTGCTTATATCTTGTGATAGTTTATGAATTCTTGTCAATTCCCATTTTATACCCATTTCATGAATGTTGTGAATCTTGACTTGTTGATGTTACATTGATGATTTCTATGCTTAGCCTTGTTGTTTGGATGATTGCATGTTGATAATTGTTAGTGGGTATTTGTAGAACTCAATTTAATTGCTACTTTGAACATGTCTTTTGTTAGTGCTTACCAAGTGTTTGATGAATTGTTTACTTTGATCATTGAGTAGTTCTTTTTCACTCTTGGCTTAGGTCAAGGGAATTGGGTAAACTTGAGTCATTGGGTCTAATGGATTTGATGATTTGGGAGCCCTAGGTGGTCAATTTGATACTCATTGATGCCAACCCACTACTAATCTAATTAGTAGGTAGGTTGGGACTTATGGGTTGATGTGATCAGGGCCATTTGACGTACTTCAAGTCTAGGAGTAGATATCACGTACTTAAGACTTGAGAGTAGACTTAATGAGCTTGGTTCCTTCTAATTGTCAAGGTATAGTTGTTAGACAAGGATGGTGATCCCAATTTCCGAGCCTAGCCAAGAGTTACCTTTATTATTCATACTTGAAAACCAACTTTCTCAACCAATTTCTCTAGTTGTAGTTTCTTATTTGGGTCACAATAGAATTAAGTGGAAGGTTGTTTATTCATTTAAAGTGCTTATGTTTTGTTTAGTTGATTGAATTAGTTGTTGCATTTTAAGATTACTTGTTTGTTAAGATTCCCATTTATTTTCATGCTTATAACTCACAACCCCGGATTTCTAACCAATGTCGAAGCACATGATTGCCCATTCCTTGTGAGACGACCCGAGATTTGAATACTTTGGTTAATTCTATTGGGGTTGAACTTGTGACAACCAAATCCCTCTTCTAAATTTGACCCCCGAGGATTGTTGTTGGTAGAGTTATACTTACAACGCGGTTTTCTTGAAGAGAATCTTTACCAATACATATTTGGGTGCTTCTGTGACAGTGGTCAAATTTTTGGCGCCGTTGCCGGGGAATGGTTGCAACATATGCCTTGATATTGGTTATGTGAATATGTGAATATTGTAGATAGTTTACTTCTTTAATTACTTAGCCATAGTTTAGATTTCCTTTACATTTATGCTATGACTTTCAAGTTTGATGACTCGGTCTCAACCGAACTCTAGCTTGGCCAATTTTGTTCCCGAGATCGAAAGGACTTTATTACACACTCGGCAAGCTAGGCGGCGGTTGGACTATACACCTAGTACTTCGGCCTCTCTTGAGGAAAACACCGAATCACTAGACGTTACCGAGAGTGACTTGGAGTCTGTTACTTCCTATTCTTCTATTGGCACTACTAATACATCTTCGCATCCTACAGGTGAGCCACATATGGCGGAGCCACGCCGGATCACTTTGCATGAGCAAAGAGCTCCGGATATCATACTTCAACCATTGCAAGCAAGGTATCCTAACCTTGATCCGAACTTTGAGTTGAAGAGTAGCTTGATAAATCTACTTCCTAAGTTTCATGGGTTGCCGGGTCAAGACCCCATCCGACATTTGAAGGATTTTCAAGTTGCTTGTTCTACGGCTCGAAGGCATGGAGCCGATGAGGTAGCTATCATGGTTTTTGCCTTCCCATTCTCTCTTGAAGCGCAAGCAAAAACATGGTTCTATTCGCTACCGGATGAGATTGTGACTAATTGGGATTTCTTGAGAAGAGAGTTTCTTGATAAATTCTTTCCATCGGAGAAGACCGACTACATCCGGAAGGAGATTTCGGGCATAATGCAAAGAGACCAAGAGAGTTTGTACGAGTATTGGTCTTGGTTTAAGAGGTTATTGGAGTCATGTCCACACCACGGAATGACCACTAACTTGCTCATTAGCTACTTTACCGGAGGTCTTTGTACGGAGGATAGAAGATTGCTCACCGCTTCTAGTGGTGGCTCCCTTTCAAAAAACAAGACGGAGGGAGAAGCTTGGGATTTGATAAAGAATTTTGCCGAATCTACACAACACACAAGAGTGAGGAGTAACCCCCTTAAGGGTGTGGTAGAACCATCCCCTTCCGAATCAAGCTTAACCAAGGCACTTGGGGATATGACCATCATCCTTACACAAATTCAAAGAGATCAAAAGGAATACTACTCCATCAAAGCCATCCAAGCCCCACCTCCAGTTGCGCAACTTGAAGGCCCTCCTAGAATTTGTGGTTTGTGCTCTAGCACCACACATTACACCGACCAATGCCATCAAATTCAAGAGGAACATGCTCTTGTGGTAGCCAATGTGAATTACAACAACCGTCCACCCTACCCTTCTCAAGGTCAAAACAATTACCATCAAGGTGGTAGTCAATATCAAGGGTGGAGAGATAATGCACAAGGAAGCAATCAAAACCAAAGATGGAACAACTCTCCTTCTCATCACAACAGCAACCAATCTTCACCCCAATATCACCACAACAACACCAACTACCAAGCCAACCAAGGCCACTCCAACCAAACCCAAAACAACTACACTAAGTACCAAGCACCACATCATAGACAACAAAATCAAAACCCAACTCCTCCATCTTCCAACAATCAAGTTGAAGAGCTTAGAGCCGCTATGGAAAAGCGAGATGAAAGCAACAAGGCTCAATTTGATGCCTTGAGTACTCAATTGGCTAACCTCGCCAACTTGCTTTCAAAGATGAACATGTCAAACCACCCACCAAATTCCAATAACAACACCAACCAACCCTCAAGTTCTTCAAGCCTTCCATCCCAACCCCAACCAAACCCAAAGGGCGGTCTCAACGCCATCACTCTAAGGTCGGGGACTACATTAGAGGAGATACCTCCAAGGGGAATGGAGAAGGTTCATGAGAGAGAGGTAGTTGTTGAAGCTCCACATGAAGAAGAGGTGGTAGATAAAAGACATGAGGAAGAAGGAGTAAACCTCAAGGAGCCCAAGAGGAAAGCTATAGTGGATGAGTCCGTTCCTATTCCATTCCTTTCCATGGTGAAGAAAGCAAAGAAGACACCGAAATTTGATTTGAACATGCTTCAAGTGTTCAAAAAGGTTGAGGTAACTATACCGCTCCTCGATGCTATTCAACAAATTCTAAAGTATGCAAAATTTTTGAAAGACTTGTGTACACACAAAGATAGGATAGGAGAATTGGAGACATTATCCTTGGGTAGTTCAATCTCTTCCTTGATGGAACCTATTCCAAGAAAATGTGGTGACCCGGGACCATGCTTAGTGTCTTGTTGTATTGGTGGATACACTTTTCATGATTGTATGTGTGACTTGGGAGCTTGTGTTAGCATCATGCCGCTTTCTATCTATGTGCGGTTGAATTTAGCTCCACTGAAGAAGTCGGCGGCGAGGTTTGCCTTAGCCGATAAAAGTGTGATCACAGTGATGGGAATAGCGGAAGATGTACTTGTGGCAATTAAGGTTTTGGTCTTTCCGGTCGACTTCTACATCCTTGAAATGCCTCCAACAGAAAATAGAAGCTCATCCTCCGTTCTACTTGGTAGACCCTTCCTCAAAACCTCCAAATTCAAGCTAGATGCCTTCACCGGTATATATTCCTCTAGGGTTGGAGACAAGACTATCAAGTTCAATTTAGAGGAAGCCATGAAACATCCTCCCGAAGAACATTCTATGCTCCGATGCGATGTAATTGATGAAGTGGTAGCAGAAGTGCAAGAGGAAAACCATGACAAGTTATGCTACCCCACTATTGAGGAGAAGGATGACCAAGAGGATGAACAAGAAAAAGAAATTGCCAAGAATGAGTCCCATGAGCTTGATGAAAAGGAACCTCATCTTGAGGTAAAAAGTGAACTGAAGCCCCTTCCATCTCATTTGAAATATGCGTTCTTAGAGGACAACCAAGGGTTTTCGGTCATTATTGCTAGTGACCTCTCAAGTGAAGAAGAGGAAAAGCTCCTAGATGTTCTAAGAAAGTACAAGAAAGCGATAGGATGGAGCCTAGCAGATATTGTGGGAATTGACCCCCGCAAGTGCATGCATAGGATATTTCTCCAAGATGGAGCCAAGCCGGTTAGGCAACCGCAAAGGAGGCTCAACCCGACTATCCTTGATGTAGTGAAGAAAGAGGTCACTCGATTACTGGATGCGGACATCATATACCCAATTTCCGACAGTGAGTGGGTGAGCCCGGTTCAAGTTGTTCCCAAGAAGTCAGGCATCACAACGGTCAAGAAGGACGACGGTGAAATGGTTACTAAAAGGGTACAAAATACATGGCGAGTATGTATTGACTACAGAAGATTGAACGCCGCCACACGAAAGGACCATTACCCCCTACCTTTCATTGATCAGATGCTAGACCGCTTGGCAGGTAAATCTCACTACTGCTTTCTTGATGGATTTACTGGATATTTTCACATATATATTGCTCCTGAAGATCAGGAGAAGACCATGTTTATATGTCTGTTTGGCACCTTTGCCTATAAAAGGATGCCATTTGGACTATGTAACGCACCCGCTACCTTTCAGCGGTGCTGACGAGTGTCTTCTCCGATCTAATGGAGAATTGTCTAGAAATTTTTATGGACGACTTTAGCGTTTATGGTATCTCATTCGATTGTTGTTTAGAGAGCTTGGCCAAGGTCCTAGCTAGATGTGTTGACACTAACCTTGTCTTAAATTTTGAAAAATGTCACTTTATGGTACGACAAGGCATAGTGTTAGGACATGTAGTCTCTAGTGAAGGCATTTCTGTGGACCTGGCCAAGGTCGATGTTATTACTACTTTGCCTCACCCCTCATCCGTGAGGGAGGTCCGCTCGTTTTTGGGACATGCAGGATTTTACAGGCGCTTTATCAAGGACTTCAGCAAGATTGCTTTGCCATTGTCGCGCCTACTCAAAAAGGATGTGGATTTTGAGTTTGACAGTGAGTGTGTGAAAGCATTTGAAGAGTTAAGGAAAGTTCTCACCATAGCACCGATTGTGCGAGGCCCCAATTGGACGTTGCCATTCGAGATAATGTGCGATGCGTCAAACTATGCTATACGTGCCGCGCTTGCACAGCGCGAGGGTAAACTCCCTTATGTCATTGCTTACTCTTCTAAGACACTAGATGCAGCACAATCCAACTATACCACTACCGAAAAAAAACTCTTAGCCATTGTTCATGCTTTAGATAAATTCAGATCTTATTTTCTAGGTTCAAAGATAGTGGTATACACGGATCATGCAGCTTTAAAGTACTTATTGACAAAGAATGAGTCAAAGCCTAGACTCATACGTTGGATCTTGCTTTTGTAAGAATTTGACATTGAGATTAGGGACCGGAGTGGATCTCAAAACCTGGTTGCGGATCATTTAAGCCGCATTGAGAATTTAAAAATTGATCCATTTCCGATCAATGACTCATTCCCATTGGATAGTTTGCATGCTGTGTCGGATAGCCTTCCTTGGTTTGCCCCAATGGCAAACTACTTGGTTGCAAGAATCTTCCCTCCCAACCTTTCGAAAAACCAAAGGGACAAGTTGAGGAGTGATTCCAAATACTATATTTGGGATGACCCTCACTTGTGGAAGAGAGGTGTGGACCAAGTAATCCGAAGGTGTGTCCCGGAATCCGAATTCCAACCAATTCTTGAAGCTTGCCATTCGTCCGAATGTGGTGGCCACTTTGGCCCACAAAGGACCGCTAAAAAAGTGTTGGATTGTGGATTCTGGTGGCCAACCTTATTCAAGGATGCTAACCGATTATGTGTGTCTTGCCATCAGTGTCAGAAGTCAGGAAACGCATCCCAGAGGGATGAAATGCCTCAGCAACCTATGTTGTTCTGCGAGATATTTGATGTATGGGGCATTGACTTTATGGGACCGTTTCCCAACTCTAGTGTGTATCTGTATATTCTGTTAGCGGTTGACTAGGTATCAAAGTGGGTAGAGGCCGTGCCTACCCGCCTTGATGACGCCAATACCGTTGTTTCTTTTATACGGAATCATATTGTATGCCGTTATGGGTCGCCACGAGCAATCGTGAGCGACCAAGGATCCCACTTTTGTAACAGGAAAGTGGAAGCATTTCTCAAGCGCTATAGAGTGACGCATAAGGTTGCTACTGCTTACCATCCGCAAACAAATGGGCAAGCGGAAGTGTCCAACCGGGAGATCAAGAGAATCTTGGAAAAAGTGGTCAATCCACAAAGAAAGGATTGGAGCCTCCGGTTAGGGGATGCACTATGGGCATATAGGACGGCCTACAAGACCCCGATAGGGATGAGCCCTTTCCGGATCGTCTATGGTAAGGCATGCCACCTTCCGGTGGAGATTGAGCATCGAGCCTATTGGGCGGTAAAGCAGTGCAACATGGATCTAGCCAAGGCGGGTGAAGCTAGGAAGCTACAATTAGAGGAGCTTGAATGCTTGAGGAATGAGTCATATGAGAATGCCCGAATCTACAAAGAAAAGACTAAAGCATTCCATGACCATCACATTCGGAGGAAGGACTTTCAAGAGGGAGATGATGTCCTTCTCTACAACTCAAGGCTCCGATTTATGCCTGGCAAGCTCCGCTCTAGATGGGAAGGACCTTTCAAGGTGAAGGAGATGAAGCCCTACGGAGTGGTGGAATTGTTTGATCCCAAAAGTGAAGCGACTTTCAAGGTGAATGGACATAGAGTGAAGAAGTATCATGGTTGCAAGTCTCCAAGAGAGCTAGAAGTGTACATATTGGAGGATGCACCAAGAAGAGAGAAAGCTTAAGAGAAGGACCGTCCAACTTAAGGACGTTAAAGAAAAGTGCTTGGTGGGAGGCACCCCACCATGGTAACATCTTCCTTGTTTATACCATCTTCTTAGTATTTCAGGTTTCTTGTGAATTTTAGGATCTTTTGTTGATTGATTGAGTGCATAGGGATGTTAGTTTTGCTGATTTTATTGGGTAGAAAAATATGTTCTTGTAGATAGGGTGTGCAAAAGTGAAGAAAACAACAATTTGTCTTTGAAAAAGAGCACCGACGCGCCAGCGCATAGTGCGCGCGCGCGCCGGTAGCAATTCCTAACTCTTGGGCCAATTACCCGAGAGTTATGCCCACTTCATGCCCAACTCGCGCCAGGCACTTACGTGTCCGCATACATGCCGCCCACGCGCACTCTGGCAATTTACCCATCGACGCGCTAGCGCACGGTGTGCGCACGCGCCAATGGCGAATATGACTTCTCTGGTACAAAAACCAGAGAGTTGTGCCACAATTGGGCCAACCTTGTGCCAGAACATACGCGTCCGCGCAGGGTGCGCGCCTGCGCACCTACCTTACTGACTCACTCTGGTACAAAAAACAGAGACTTGTGCTAACTTTGTGCCACTTTTGTGCCTGAGGCACAACCTCTCTTGCGCGCGCGTGCCACTGACGTGCCCGCGCCATCTACTATCACTCTCACCGACGCGCCAGCACACCTTGTGCGCGCGCGCCGGTTGCGCGAGTCAATTTAAGACCTTCGCGCCTTGCCCTGTTTTCCTTTCTTTCAACCCCTTCTCTTCTTTAGTTTCTTTCTACTCTCAATCCATCACTTCTCTTCTCTTCTTCTTCTTCCACAACCCACCAACATTGTCTCCGGCCACTCACTGGTGACAACCACTCTTTCCCAGTGGCGCTACACTTCTCCTATTTTCTCTCTCATCTTCACAAAAGAAGATTCAACCTTGCTTTTTCGTACTCATCAAGGTTTAGCTTCTTCCATTCCTTTACTTCCATTTTTTCCTTACATTATTTCTTCTAATTAGATACTTCTTATTGCCTTACGTAGTTTCTCTTTTACTTGATGATCATGTTTCTTGTTTTTGTTTGCTTACTCTTCCTTTATTTCTCCATGGATGTTGCACTTGAGCTTAATTTGCATTACTAGATCTTTTGTCACTCTTTTACCATTGTGTGATGTTTATGTGATGATTGATGTTCTATTTTGGGCTTTGAATTGGTTTAGTATCTCATAATTGCTCATTGCTCGATTATTGCATGCCAAGTGTTCGAGGAAATGCACACATCCCATTTTGGCTCAATTTAGCCATGTACTTTTCAATTGTTGCTCCTTCCTCATTCACTTGCTTTCTCTTAAATGCATTGAGCCTAACTTGTGTGCTTGTAGTTGATACTTACCAGTTAAACATTCATTGAATATGACTTGCTCTTTATTATCGATGCTTGAGACCACTCTTCTCATGCCATTGCATGCATTACTCCCTCTTGCATCCCATGCCAAGTGTTATGACCCTTGCTTTTACATCTACCACGGGCATTACAATTCACTTGCATGTCTTTTGTCAAATTGATTCTTGGGTGTAATGTTTTCCTTCTTTCTCTCCCTTTTTAGGATGGCCACCAAGAAAGGCAAGGAGATAGCTCCAAGGAAACCAGCCGCAAAAAGGGCACCCCAAAAATTAAATTTTAAGGCGCGTTCTTCAATAGGAGCCAAACCCCTATCAAAGAAAGGAAAGACACCCGCTCCTATTGATGAGAATGACAAGGGCAAACCGGCAAGAGACTCTTCAAGGTTCCCCAACCGCTTCTGTGAACTTAAGTTCCCTTCCATAGCCGTAAGGAACTATCACCCTGAGTATCTACTAGCTCCGCCGGACAAGGTTGCTCCTTATATTCTGCCCCGCATTGAACAGCGAGGATGGGAGTTTCTCTTGAGGAAACCAAAGGAAATCAACCTCTCTTGGGTGGAAGAATTTTATACTAACTACCACATTTCCTCTCTTCAATCGGTATACATGCGCCGGAAGCAAGTCTCAGTTTCAGAAGAGGCTATTCAACAAGTGCTTAATGTTCTACCAGTGCCAAGTGACATGGATGGATACCAAGAAGTCTTATGTCAGTGAGAGGAGTATGGATTCAATTGGGACTCGATCCTCCGAGTCATTGCTGAGCCATAATCTTCTTGGATCCAAGGTCAACAGCAGATGAGGCCCAAGAGTATTGACGCTCGCTTCCTCACTGTGGAAGCTAGAGCTTGGGCCCAAATCCTATCCCACTATGTGTTGTCTAGCACCCACAAGTCGTCCATCACGGTGGACCTTGCCTTGCTTGTGTGGTGTGTTCTCACGAAGAAGCTGGTGAACATTCTACCTCTTGTCAAGCAAGCAATGAGTCAAGTTCACGACCGGGGTAATTTGCCATTTCCAGCATTGGTGTCTGACTTAATTGCTGCTGCGGGTGTTTCTTGGGAAGCCAAGGATAAGAGGATTATGATTCCGGCTAAGGGCAATGTAGTCCCAAGCGGAAAATACCTACACCTTCCCATGAACAAACCAAGTCTCAACATGGCCTCGCCACTTCTTTTTCCTTCCAGCTCATCATCACCACCACTGAGATCCACATATCAAAGGATAGAAGATCTTCACCGGAAGCTTGATAGATATGAGCGGTGCAACCACCGCCGCTATACTTACATCAAGACACTTCTGGGTTTTGTTGCCCCTAGCATGGAGGAACCCGAAATATTCACATCCACCTCGAACCCAACTGATGGGAGGTCTGATGAAGGGGATAGTGAAGGCTCCGGTCCCGACCGTCCCTTGCGTATCATTCGTAGCACGGAGGACCTTGCTAAATTCTAAAAGTGTGGGGAGGTCGTCTGACCGATCTCCATGGGTAACGCCCTCTTCTCCTCAATACCCATGGATTTATTTTTCTCTTTTTATATATTGCATGTGTAGTTAGTCTTGCTTGTAATTACTCTTTGCATGATGGTTAGTTTCTATAGAGTTACTTGGTCAAAACAATAACTTTCTTTCCAAGAAACTGTGTTCTGGGTGACCTACCAAAAATTTTGAAAATTTTTGCAGTAAACTTGCTTTAAGAATGTATTTTGGAACATAGTAATTGAGTTAAGAACACAAGCATGAAAGTTTTGAGCCTATTGCATGGTTACATCTTTTAACCATTATTTCCATTCTTGTGTGCATTTCTCTCTCTCTCTCTATGAGTGTGATCCTTGCTTTGTCTGATTCTATATGTCAATTGCTTTATGTATGAATGCATTTGCATGATTGAGGCCATCATTTCAAAAGTCACTTTTCCCAAATAGCCTTAACCCTTATATCTACCATTTCTAACCAATTTTGAGCCTTTGATAAACCCTCTTGTTCTTAAATAGAGCTCATCAACAACCCTAAGTGAAAAACCATGAATGTCCCTGAATTTGAATCCTTGATTGGCTTAGGTGAGTTAGGATGTGTATCATTTAAATAGGAGGGTATACTTGGGAAATTCGGGTAGATATATAGGCATGTAATTGTAGTGTAATTGAAGATTCTAGGATTTTGGGAACATACTCATGTGTTAAATGATTAAACCGTATGCATTGATACTTTGGTTCACAAAGAAATCCCAAGAAAAGGGGATACATAGATATATATATATATATATATATATATATATATATGGAAAAAAAGAAAAAAAATAATAAAAAGAGAGAGAAAGCAATGAAAGGGGACAAAGATGCCCCAAGATAAAGTAACAAAAACAATGCATACGGGTGTGAATTGAAAAGAATGCATGAGTATGAAAAAAGGGTAAAACTCAAGGGTAGCTAGGAATGTATTGTAGTTGTATAGGTTGTTCTATGTGTCTAGTGGATCCTAGGTTGATCAAGGACTCAAATTTTGAACCCACTTGGTCATATACATCCTTACCTTCACCCTAGCCCCGTTACAACCCATGAATAAGACCTCATGATACTTGTAAGCATGCATTAAGTAATTGTTAATTGATTAGATGAAAGACAAATCTTGGAAAGCATGATTAGGAGGAGATTGAGTGACGAACCCTAGACACTTGAGCGAATAGAGCGGATACACTTCCGGTGAGGGTTCGATGCTCAATGCTTGTTCCCGGCTTTCACAAGCGTTCGTTCAGCAAGTCATATGCACTCTTTAGTGATATTCAATTTGGTAGGATTCATGAATTGCATACTATTTTCACCCTATATGCTCACATGTATTCTTGAAGGATAGATTTACTCTTGACCAAATATATAGATGATTTTACATTAGTTGCACGCATCCACTTAGGTAGTTTGCATTTCATAAACCCTTTCTCACCATGATCCTTGGTCTTTTCTTTTTATTTTAAGCATGAGGACATGCTTGGTTTAAGTGTGGGGAGATTTGATAAACCCCGATTTTGTTGTTTATCTTGTGCTTATTTTGGGGGATTTTATCAATATTTCTCACACTTATTCGCAAGAAATGCATGGTTTTGTGTTCACTTCCCAATATTGCTCTATGATGTAAAACATGCTTATTTTGCCTTAAAATTGCCAAATTTTAATCCTCTTGTATTGCCATTCGATGTCGTGATGTATTTGTTGAGTAATTTCAGGAATTATAGGGTAGGAATGACTTAGAAGAGAGGGAGAAAGCATGTACAAAAGGGAGGAAAAACATGAAGAATTGAGATCTTTGGAAAAGCAGCATCGGCGCGCTCGCGCACTCCACGCGCACGCGTGGATGGGATTGGCTGGAAGCTGCGCGCGAGGATGGACGCATCCGTGTGAATCAGGAGAATCTTATCGACGCGCACGCGCACTTGGCACGCACGCGTAGAACGCAAGAGCAATCGGCGCGCGCGCACGCGTGGAAGGCTGCACGTGACCTCATTAAAGGAAATCGTGCCTGGTGATTTCTGAGGCTCATTAGGCCCAATTTCAAGCTGCTTCTACATGGAAAAAGACCCAAGGATGCTAGGGGAAAGGGGGGATCACTCATTTTACACTAGGACATAATTTTTAGTTAGTTTTTGGTTCTTTGGTTATTCTAGAGAGAGAAACCCTTGTTCCTCTCTAGATCTAGTTTTAATTTGATCTTCCCTTGTTGATTTGTGACTTGAATCTTGTTAATTACTAGTCTTAATTGTTCAATTTGAATTTCTTGTTACAATTTTGCTTATATCTTGTGATAGTTTATGAATTCTTGTCAATTCCCATTTTATACCCATTTCATGAATGTTGTGAATCTTGACTTGTTGATGTTACATTGATGATTTCTATGCTTAGCCTTGTTGTTTGGATGATTGCATGTTGATAATTGTTAGTGGGTATTTGTAGAACTCAATTTAATTGCTACTTTGAACATGTCTTTTGTTAGTGCTTACCAAGTGTTTGATGAATTGTTTACTTTGATCATTGAGTAGTTCTTTTTCACTCTTGGCTTAGGTCAAGGGAATTGGGTAAACTTGAGTCATTGGGTCTAATGGATTTGATGATTTGGGAGCCCTAGGTGGTCAATTTGATACTCATTGATGCCAACCCACTACTAATCTAATTAGTAGGTAGGTTGGGACTTATGGGTTGATGTGATCAGGGCCATTTGACGTACTTCAAGTCTAGGAGTAGATATCACGTACTTAAGACTTGAGAGTAGACTTAATGAGCTTGGTTCCTTCTAATTGTCAAGGTATAGTTGTTAGACAAGGATGGTGATCCCAATTTCCGAGCCTAGCCAAGAGTTACCTTTATTATTCATACTTGAAAACCAACTTTCTCAACCAATTGCTCTAGTTGTAGTTTCTTGTTTGGGTCACAATAGAATTAAGTGGAATGTTGTTTATTCATTTAAAGTGCTTATATTTTGTTTAGTTGATTGAATTAGTTGTTGCATTTTAAGATTACTTGTTTGTTAAGATTCCCATTTATTTTCATGCTTATAACTCACAACCCCGGATTTCTAACCAATGTCGAAGCACATGATTGCCCATTCTTTGTGAGATGACCCAAGGTTTGAATACTTCGGTTAATTCTATTGGGGTTGAACTTGTGGCAACCAAATCCCTCTTCTAAATTTGACCCCCGAGGATTGTTGTTGGTAGAGCTATACTTACAATGCGGTTTTCTTGAGGAGAATCTTTACCAATACATCTTTGGGTGCTTCTGTGACAGCGGTCAGAGATCCACCAGCAGAGTGATCCAATGACATCTTGGATAATTCAGACAGACCATCATAGAATATACATAAGATGCTCCATTCTGAAAGCTTGTCAGAAGGACACCATCTGATCAATTGCTTATATCTTTCCCAAGCTTCATAGAGGGATTCACCTTCCTTCTGTCTGAAGGTTTGGACTTCCACTCTAAGCTTGCTCAACTTTTGAGGTGGAAACAATTTGGCCAAGAAAGCATTGACTAACTTTTTCCAAGAGTTCAGGCTCTCTTTAGGTTGTGAGTCCAACCATATCCTAGCTCTGTCTCTTACAGCAAAGGGAAAAAGCATAAGTCTGTAGACCTCAGGATTAACCATATTGGTCTTAACAGTGTCATAGATTTGCAAGAATTCAGCTAACAACTGATGAGGATCTTCCAATGGAAGTCTATAAAACTTGCAATTCTGCTGCATTAGAGAAACTAATTGAGGCTTAAGCTCAAAGTTGTTTGCTCCAATTGCAGGAATTGTGATGCTTCTTCCATAGAAGTCAGAAGTTGGTGCAGTAAAGCCATCAAGTACCTTCCTTGCATCTCCACCATTGTTGTTATTTTCGGCTGCCATGTTTTCTTCTTTTTCAAAAATTTCTGTTAGGTCCTCTCTAGAGTTTTGTGCTTTAGCTTCTCTCAGCTTCCTCTTCAGAGTCCTTTCAGGTTCAAGATCAGCTTCAACAAGAATGTTCTTATCCTTGTTCCTGCTCATATGAAAAAGAAGAGAACAGCAAAGATGAGGAATCCTCTATGTCACAATATAGAGATTTCTTTATGTGAGTAGAAGAATAGAATAATAGAATGAAGAAGGGAGAAGAAGAAGAATTCGAATACAGAGAGAGGGAGAGGGTTCAAATTTTTAAGAAGAAGAGAGGTGTTAGTAAATAATTAAATAAATAGAAAGATATGAGAGAGAGAGTATTCAAATATTAATTAAAATAAAAGAAAAATATTTTTGTTTTTATTTTAATTATTAATTAGAATTAGAATTTAAAATAATTAGTTAATTAAAAAGAATTTTGAAAAAGTTGTTAGTAGTTTTTGAAAATTAGAGAGAGAAAAGTAGTTAGGTGGTTTTGAAAAAGATAAGAAATAGTAAACTTTTAAAATCAAACAAAAAGTCAAGTAATTAATTGAAAAAGATTTGAAAATAAAATTTGAAAAAATAAGAAGTTAGAAAAAGATTTTGAAATTAAATTTTGAAAAAGATATGATTGAAATTTATTTTGAAAAAGATTTGAAAAAGAAATTTAAAAAGATTTGATTTTGAAAATTAAAGTTAATGACTTGACTAACAAGAAACTAAAAGATATGATTCTAGAATTTAAAGATTGAACCTTTCTTAACAGGAAAGTAACAAACTTGAAATTTTTGAATCAAAGCATTAATTGTTAGCAATAATTTCAAAAATTATAAAAAAAAGATTTTGAAAATTAATTTTGAAATTTTCAAAAACATTAAGAAAAAAATGAAAAAGATTTTATTTTTGAAAAAGATTTCAAAAGATAAAATTTTTAAATTAAAATTTTGACTTGACTAGCAAGAAACAACTAAATTTTAAAAATTTTTGACCAAGTCAACCCAAAATCTCGAAAATTTATGAACAAAATAAGGAAAATATATTTTTTTTGAATTAATGAGGAAAGATAAAAACAACTCAATGACACAAAACATAAGAAACTAAGATTAAAACAAATAATGCATGCAAGAACACTTTGAATGTCAAGATGAACACCAAGAACACTTTGAAGATCATGATGAACATCAAAAATATGTTTTTGAAAATTTTTAAGAAAAGAAAGACATGCAAGACACCAAACTTAGAAATTTTTAAATTTTAGACACTATGAATTCGAAAATGCACAAGAAAAACAAGAAAAGACACAAAACAAGAGAAATTAAAGATCAAACAAAGAGAATCATCAAGAACAACTTGAAGATCAAAGAAGAACATAATGCATGAATTTTCGAAAATTAAAGAAAAATTAAAACATGCAATTGACACCAAACTTAAAATTTGACAAGACTCAAACAAGAAACACAAAATTTTTTTGATTTTATGATTTTATTAAATTTTTTTGTAATTTTTTTTCGAAAATTATTTTGGAAAAAGAAAATAAAGGGATACAAAATTTTTAATAAGAATTCCAAGAATCATGCAATGTTAGTCTAAAGCTTTGGTCCAAAAGAAATTAGACATGGCCAATGGCCAGCCAAGCTTTAGCAGAGCATTACATACAACAGCCAAATTGATGGGAACCACAAGGCTCTTACAAAGATAAGTGGAAACTTCGGTCTAAAAGATTAGACATGGCTTAACAGCTAGCCAGGCTTCAACATATCTCACGAAACTCTAGAATTCATTCTTAAAAATTCTGAAGAACACATAATTTTTTTTGAATTTTTCGAAAATAAAATAAAATTACCTAATTTAAGCAACAAGATGAACCGTCAGTTGTCGAAACTCGAACAATCCCTGGCAATGGCACCAAAAACTTGGCGTGGGAAAATAATGATTCACACTTTTCACAACTCCGCACAACTAACCAGCAAGTGCACTGGGTCGTCCAAGTAATAAACCTTACGTGAGTAAGGATCGATCCCACAGAAATTGTCGGCTTGAAGCAAGCTATGGTCATCCTTGTAAATCTCAGTCAGGAGGATTCAAATGGTTATGAGGTTTTGATAATTAAAAGATAAATAAAACATAAAATAAAATAAAGTTACTTATGTAATTCATTGGTGGGAATTTCAGATAAGCGTCTGGAGATGCTTTGTTGCTTCTGAACCTCTGCTTTCCTATTGCCTTCTTCCAACCATGCGTGCTCCCTTCCATGGCAAGCTGTAGGATCCTCTCAGTGAAAATGGTCCTCTACGGTTTCTGCACAGCTAATCAACTGTCGGATTTCTCGTCTCGGATGAAATATACCAAGCACAGCTACAGCATGGCTAATTATCTATCGGTTCCCGCTAGCGTCGGAATAGAATCCATTGATCCTTTTGCACACTGTCACTGTGCCCAACATTCGTAGGTTTGAAGCTCGTCACAGTCATCCCTTCCCAGATCCTACTCGGAATACCACAGACAAGGTTTAGACTTTTCGGATCCCAGGAATGCTGTCAATTGGTTCTAGCCTATACCACGAAGATACTAATCTCACAGACTCGGTCCGTGTATTAGATATCCAAGAGAATATACTCTAGCTGTCATCCAATGACTACGTTGAACATCATGTAGACCACTTTGTGGTTGTCAGGCACGCGATCTTGGCTAAGCAAGTAACGAAGATTAGGTGATTGTCACGGGTCACCCCTTCATTCTGACTTAACTAAATTAAGTACGAGAGTATATCTTGGAGAAGAAGTAGGCGTGAATTGAATAGGAAACAGTAGTAATTGCATTAATTCATGAAGAACAGCAGAGCTCCACACCTTAATCTATGGGGTGTAGAAACTCCACCGTAGAAAATACATAAGTGAAAATAGTCTAGGCATGGCCGAATGGCCAGCCTCTCAAAACGTGAACAATGGTCCAAAGATGATCAAAAGATCAAAAGTGATCAAAAGATGAAAATAAATCTCTAAAAGTAGTTTTTATACTAAACTAGTAACCTAGGTTTACAAAAAATGAGTAACTAAGTGCAAATAATGCAGAAATCCACTTCCGGTGCCCACTTGGTGTGTGCTTGGGCTGAGAATTAAAGCTTTTTCATGCATAGGCTGTTGTTGGAATTAAACGTCAGCTTTGGTGCCAGTTTGGGCGTTTAACTCCAATTCTGGTGCCAGTTTCGGCGTTTTACGCCAGAAAGTTTTAGGCTGGCTTTGAGCGCCAGTTTGGGCCATCAAATATCAAGAAAAGTATGGACTATTATATATTGCTGAAAAGCCCAGAATGTCTAATTTCCAACGCAATTGAGAGCGCGCCAATCGGGCTTCTGTAGCTCCAGAAGATCCATTTTGAATGCAGGAGGGTCAGAATCCAACAGCATCTGCAGTCCTTTTTCTGCCTCTGAATCAGATTTTTGCTCAGGTCCCTCAATTTCAGCCAGAAAATACCTGAAATCACAAAAAAACACACAAAATCATAGTAAAGTCCAGAAATATGATTTTTTAATAAAAACTAATAAAAATATAATAAAAAGTAATAAAATCATACTAAAAACTATGTAAAAATAATGCCAAAAAGGGTATAAATTATCCGCTCATCAGTACCCCGTGCAACCTGACTATTTTCTGAATATAAAGTTGTGTGAGCCTTTCTATTGAATGGTCCATTTGGATTGGTAAAAAGTGAGTAAACTTTGTCAATCTATCCACAATTTCCCAGACGGCATCATTTCTGGATGTGGTTCTTGGCAGTCCTGAAACAAATTCCATGGCAATCGCCTCCTAATTCCACTATGGCACTTCTAGAGGCTGAAGATTTCTTGACAACTTTTGGTGCTCAATCTTAACCTTCTAACATGTGAGACACTTTGAAACAAAGGTAGCTATGTCTCTCTTCATTCCGGGCCACCAGAACATCTGGCTCAAAACCTAGTACATCTTAGTGATACCTGGGTGGATCAAATATCTTCCATGATTTGCCTCTCTTAATATTTCTTGTCACAGATTATTGGATTCTGGCACACATATTTAACCCTTGAATCGCCATAGTCCTTCTGCATTCCGTCTTACTACTATCTGTTGGTCTTTGTCGACACATGACAAAAGGCTGGTCATTTCTGAATCTTGAGGTTGTACTCGTTTGATTACCGTCTTAAAGTCATGAGTTAACTACTTATGTGCCAAACACGTTCCCCGTGAAGTCTCTTTTGGTCCCATCTTGAGTCCCTCAAAGGCCGTCCTTAATTCTTCTTCCTTAATTTTCATCCAGGAGAGACTTGCATTCTTTCTGCTAAGTGTAACACCCTACCACACAGAGCTTTATGCTTAAGTCGTAAAACAGAGTGGTGTGGTATTACGACCTCTAAAATAATATATATATATATATATATATATATATATATATATTATTGTATACTAGGAGTCTTGAAGAATAGGTAAAGCAAAATCATAAAGTTAAAAGAGCAACGCTCAGGAAAAGGATAACTTATGTACGAAGAAAGCTAAGGTTCGTAAAAACATATATATAAAAGTAAGAGTAGAGGATCAAGAGTACAAAATATCAAGCTCCGAACTCAGCTTGTGAAGCTAAGGCTGGCCAGAGAATAGTCATATATATATAAGGAACCATAACCCAAAATACATAAAAGTAACCGTAGTTCTCCATAAACCTCTGTGAGGTTCAACAGTAAAGCATATGAACATAGAGAGAGTCTATACATATAGATATAACAAAATGGAACAAAATATAAAATTCCAAAGCCCACTTTGCTGCAAAGAACTCAAGACGTCTAGCGAGGTGCCTCTCGACCTGCATCTAAAAAATACAAATATTTGTATGGAGTGAGAACCGGGAGTTCTCAACATGGTAAATGTGTTGCATACATAAGATATAAAGTCCTGGGAAAGTCAGAGGCAATCCTAGAATGCTGACACTCAGATTATAAAACTTAAGGAACTAAAACAGAAACCATGAATGGGTGGTCCTCTAGGGATTCTTAAACCTAACTAAGACTTAACTAGAACCCTAAACCCCTCTACCTTTCCTCCGTTCCTCCATCTCCGATGAAATTGCATAGACAAACAAGTAGACAATGGCAAACACAGGTAAAAAACAAGTAATACAAATAGCAAATATAACAAATAGCATATTATAATCACTTAGGCAATCCCAATTAATGCACAAACAAGCAATTCAAACAATATACGTATGATGTATGTCTGTCCTATGGCTGATGAGTCTCATCTGTCGGTTATCAAGCCAACCCGACAAGTCCGACTACTAAACCCTGGACTGTCCCTCGACGCAGATCTCCAAGAGTCTATGCATAACTTTTTCTCATATATATAAAATTGCTTAGTGGGGCTATCCTTCTCGGGAATTTATACGTGCCCGGTCATCCTTACGTCGTAGGGTCAACAGAGTACCGAGTCTCAACCTGGAACATGTGGTGGCAAGCCATGGTACTTTACCCAGGGACACTCATATCTCAGATAACATAAGTGCATAAGCCTCATTTCATTCATATACATTCATAATCATTCATTATAGCCATAACATTACTTATATATCATATATTTGCACTTTCAAACACAGTTCATCGTAACTAGAGCAAGTGGGGTGAACCACACCCTTGCATCTACCCGGAGAGCCTCTATACTAGCCAACCTGGAGCAAGTGGGGCGAAACCACAACCCTTGTGTCTACCCAGGAGATACATTCTCATATACCCAGGAGGAACAAAGGAGGGGATCCTAACCTCCCACCATCTCGCTGGGGCAATTTTACAATACCAGGAGGAACAAAAAAGGGGATCCTCACCTTCCACCATCTCGTGGGGTCGCACTTTCAAGAAAGAGTGCTCAGATGACATATTCATATCTTTCATTAATTAGTTTTATAATGTAAGACATATATACATATATTAATGACACCTATCTTCTCCTACCTAATTTGTCACTTTTCTAACCTTACTTCATCCTCAAGATACCTCATTTCCCCTAGCTTCATCTCATTACTAGCCCTATTATTAAGATCTAGGGATAAAAGAGTGAAAATAGAGGTTTAGAGGTTTGAAATTTAGCTTTAAAATACAACACTTATGCAAATTTCCCCACATACATGTGGGCGTGCAAATTTCCATGCCTCCGTATACAAGCACCATGCTCGTGTACGCGAGATACCCAACTCGGAAAGGTTGGTCGGGTCACGTGCAGGTGGTCGCGTATGCAGCCCCTCAAAAACCATGTTTGCGTATGCAAACACCTTGCCCGCATACGCAAGATGCGAAACCCGGTGAGGTTGGTTGCGTCGTGGACAGTGGTCACGTACGCAAGCTATGCAGAACAGTTAAAATGCTGAATGCTGTAAAATTTTTAGTTTTGCCCTCCAAACTTCTAACGCACATAACTTTTTTGTTTTAAAACATTTTTCAGCCGTTCTTTGAACGACGTAATCTTCACAAACCTAATTTATATATGAAACAAAATTAAAATAATTTGAGGTTCCGAAAGCCAAGTTATGGCTCGCCGAAGTATGGCCAAAAACCAATTTTACACAAAAACCTCAAACCTCAAGTTTCATTAAAAAGCAAACTCGATTCCAACCTTCTATACACATATTTAACACAGCGACAAACCACATCACACTAACACAGCACTAAAATCTCCACATGCTACTATACACAACCATTCCTCAATTTTAAACAACCATATGCATAAATTTCTCAATAATGTCAACAAAATCCTCAATAAACCACCACCCATTATTATCCATTCATATCACCATCATTAGCTCATCACTTAACAACCTATTATCATCATAAACAATTGTCATCCACAAATATTCAATCATTAACAACAATATCACCAAAGGCACTAAGCATTCACGTACACATACGTTCCAACCTATCCTATGGTCATCTAGCCTAAGTTTTCACAAGACATTATATATTAAATACGAGAAACCTAAACCATACCTTGGCCGATTTTTCCCCTAAGCTCAAAACCATCAAAATTCAAGCTTCAAGATTCCTAATTAACTCCAATGATTCCAGCCACCAAGGGTTATTCTAAGAGCTCCAATTCACCAACTCAAACTCCAATTTAATATAAATTTAATCTAATTCATACAATTCACTAAATTAGCACTAGGGTCTACAAAATTTGACAAACCTCAAGGGTTTAGAGTTTTCTTACCTTACTCATTGATGATTGGAGTATAATCCAATAATTATCCAATGTTAGATTGCACCTAAACCACCAAAATCATCAAAATCACTCAAAACTCAAACTAATTTTATGGAGAAAGGGGGCACAAAAACCTGGGCATGAATTACAGAGAGACTTACCATTTAGTTTGATAGAATTGAAGAGAACTCCGAGACGAACGCGTGGCCACAAATGGATCGTCAATCGGAGCTCCAGATTGAAAGTTACGGAAGATTGAATGTTGGAGTGAACAGGAACAAAGGGTTTGTGTTTCTTGCTCCCTTTCTCACCGTGAACTAAAATGAATAATGGGGAAGGAGGCTGAATGTTCAGCTTATATGTGAGTTGTGGTTATGGGCTTGGGCCCACTTGGGCCCAGTTCGACCGATTTGGCCCGTTTGGCCCAATCTTGGGCCAAATTCTTTAAAATTAGTGTCAAAATTTTTATTTTAATTAGCTCTATCTTATTAAATTATAAAATTCACATTTCTAATTTTTTTTTTAAAAATTAATTTATTGATTAATTATTCACTAATTTTACGGGGTTTACATCCTACCTACCTAATTAAGAATTTTGCTCTCAAAATTCATATTTGGTTACCTGAATAGAGGTGTGGGTAGTCCTTCCAGATATCTGGTTCAGGTTCCTAAGTGTGTTCCCCAATTCCAACTCCACTCTCAGCATCCTCTGCTTCCGCTTAACACTGGTATCATATTACCAATTCTAACCGCAGTTACTTGATGTGTTATATCTTCTCTCAGTTGCACTGCTTCAGGTTCTATTACGTGATTAGTATCTGCTATCAAATTTAGGAACTAATACTGAGGTGTTTGATACTCCAGCTTTATATCGACCTACAGGCGTTTAGCGTACCGTGAAACCTCACCTTCTTTCTGATGTATAGTCTCGTCAACACCTATGATAAATGGGTTGCTCTGATGGATGGAAATGGACATGGTTAATTGATCCGCAATTACCTAACATCATGACTTCCTGTCCTAGTCCTCGATAACCCATTTCATAATCAATAGCAATCCCTTTTTACTTTCATTGTAAAACCTTCCATGGTTCCCATGTCTCGGATGACTCTTGGTACTCGCTCCTTATCTTTTAATATGTCAGATATTCAAATACATGTGTCGCCACGTTATCCATCGTTTTAGCCACTCAACCCTATCTTATCAAAATTGTGATACATCTTAGTAATCCTCAGTTGAATTGGAATCCATTCTTGATGGCTTCGGACAATAGTATACGTTCCCACTTTCTGCATTAGGCATACTAATCTCTTCTTGTACTTTCGAATCCGTTTCTTCATTCCTCCTAGTTCATTTTTTGCTTCCCTTGATCTCTTCTTAGTTCATTTTGTTTACCAGACTTTGACATCCTTGGTAGCTCTCTATCACCTTATTACGCTTCTGGTATCTCATCTTTACCACGTTTCAAAATTGCAATGGATTTAGTGTGACACTTCCAACCACACTCTCAATATCCAACTGAGAGCTTCAACTAACCTATCATTCCTTCCTCGGGGATTAACATCCAATCATTCCCTTAGAAATTTCTTGCTCAGGACATCCGCTACTACCTCACGATGTTGTATTAGCACGCATTCTAAGTCAATCAACGACATATAATTTCCTTCACTTCTGAATCCCAAACAATTCGATTGGGGGTCAGTACACAAAGATTTAAAGTCATTTCTTCAATTTCCCCTCCATTTCTAAGTTCGTAGCCTTCGCAGTTGCTTCATCGATATTACCCACCAAATAAAAGGCTTGCTCGGGAAGACCGTCTAATTCTCCAGAAAGACCAGATTAATCATTTCCAATTCTATCTGAGCTGACAGCATCAGTCCTCCTCTTTAAAGCAGCGGATTTTGTATTCTTACTTCGCGTCGCTACTAATCAAACTGATTGGGCGCAGTAACCCGAATAGTCCTTTAGGTTTAGGTACCCCAAATACTGGCACTGAGGTTAATATTTTCTCTCAAGTTTCGAAAGCTTCCATTTTATTCAGGTATTCTATACACACAGTGCATCTTATTGTGTCTACTTGATCACAAGCGATACAATCAACAAATATTAAGGCTCTAAAATTCCTATTAATGTCACAGGTTCATTTTTGCGTCCAAAAGTCTTGCTCTAAGGAATTAACACTTTAATGGTTGCATCTAGGAGTTGTGCACAAAGCAAAATCCAGCACGAGTTGATTTTCAAAAAGATGTTATGTTCAAAGAGACGAACGAGCAACACAAACGGTGTTCACAAGAAATCAAAAGAAAGTCTTGTATACGATCAGACAGAGTTGTATCGAAATAATGAATGCACAAGAAGAAGACCTAAGGTGCATCTCAAAAAAAGAGTACAAATCAAGAAACCTTGATAGAAGGAACAAGGAATATAGAGTCAAGGAAATCTCAGCTGATTTTGAAGAATACGATTTGCGGCTGAGAGCAACTCCACTCGCAATAAGTTTCCAAGATTCAAGGATTACATAATTATACTATGACAAGTTCAAGCGTATTCTAAAAGAGACAAGCTTTATGTGAGTAAAGAATAAGATCAGAAGAACGATGAATTCAGCTTTTTAAGAAGAAATTCAAGGTAGAGACAATGTAAGCTATAAAAGAAAGGTTAGATGAAGTCGTGAAGATTAGTTGGTGCACCCTCTCTCTCTCGTAGAGCTTCCTGTTGTTGTCTTTCCTCTTCAATTGACATAACCGGTACCTCCCACAGGAAAACACTTGGTCGAATGGTTTCTTTTCTGCAACTTCCTTCAACTGCTTCCTAAATTCTGTCGATTATCACGGTATCTTCTATCATGGTGCAATCGAAGTTAATCTGGCCTCCGGTACTAAGTCTATCACAAACTCACTTTCTCTCTAAGATGGAAGTTCTAGTACACCTTCAAGAATTGTCTCAGAAACTCTCTCGTATAGGGATTTGGTCTCATCTTTACTCGTCTCTTAAACAATTAGCAACTAAAGGATGAATCTGCTCTATTCCTCTTCCTCGCAGCTCACCGTCACTAGGTTTCGAACAATAACTCTGTGTAGCTCTCAACACTTCCGATTTCTTAGGTATAATCTAACCTGCTTCTGCTGCGTCACTCTGATTCTTAACCTTCAAGATCTTAGTCACTCCTTTAAGTTAACTAAATATCGCTCTGTCTCAACAACTGATAGTCTTCAACTAACCATCACTTGGACTTTATGATTATCAAAACTTGTGATGTGTCACAAATAATTATCACATACGAATGTTATTCAGGGTAGTTAAAAATTTAACTACTAGTTCACAATTACCTCGGGTCTGAGAATCAAACTTGACTGCGTCCCGGCTCTTTCTATGTGGACAAACCCGAGCTATATGCCCTGGTTTCCCGCACTTGTAACATACACCTAGTCCAGCCCTGCATGGTCTGTTTGGATGATACTTCTTGCATCTTAGACACTTCAAGTCTTCCGATTAAGTACTAGTATGCTCTTCTGAATCCTGTTCCTGACGGTTGTCGTTCCTTCAGTAATTGTTTCGGCATTGAGAACGTGAAGTGACATAACGACCTTTTTGAAAATTTGGCTCCTTGGCATAATCTTCTTTCCCTTTTTCTTTGTGAAAGATTCCCGGCGGTAACTCCTTTCCACCGCAGTCCTTCTTGAGCTTTCTCCGGTTGCTTGACTCGTGCTAGTTAACTCCAGATAACCCATTACCTCCACTGGTACCACCGTACTCAGAAAATTATTTCCACCTTCATATTCATTACCACCATCATTCTAATTCTAGCTTGTGTTTCCATCCTATCCATTGCTCGGCTAGTCGCAGCAGCAACAGCACCAATGGCAACAGCAGCACTCGTCATCGCAGTCACGAAATCGGTCAAACTACCTACCGGTATGGTTACCTCGTTACCTCTACATCCTCGACCTCGATTACGCCCATGACCGCGTCCACGAGATGCCATTTGGTTCCGGTTCGCACCAAACAAGTGATATCAAGGTGATCAGTCTCAATATCACAAGTCTAGTGCTTCAAAGTCCCAAATGCATGCCCATAAACATTCATGCTACATATATCAGTTAGATATCCTAATTAGCATGTATAGACACTCAGAGTATGCCTAGAAGCATAGTCAGTCCGTCCTTCAGGATCTACAGAAACGAAATACTCTGATACCATAATGTAACACTCTAACACACAGAGCTTTACGCTTAGTCATAAAACAGAGGTGGTGTGGTACTACGACCTCTAAAATAATATATATATATATATATATAATAATTGAAAGAATGTAGTATACTAGGAGCCTTGAAGAATAGGTAAAGCAAAATCGTAAAACTAAAAGCGCAACGCTCAGGAAAAAGGATTACATGCATACGAGGAAAGCTATGGTTCGTAAAAACATATATATATATATATATATATATATATATATATATATATATATATATATATATATATAAAAGCAAGAGTAGAGGGTCAAGAGTACAAAATATCAAGCTCCAAACTCAGCCTGCGAAGCTAAGGCTGGCCAAAGAATAGTCATATATATACATATAAGGAACCATAACCCAAAATACATAAAAGTAACCCTAGTTCTCTATAAACCTCTATGAGGTTCAACATTAAATCATATGTACATAGGGAGAGTCTATACATATAGATATAATAAAATGGAACAAAATATAAAATTACAAAGCACACTTCGCTGCAGAAAATTCCAGACGCCTAGCGAGGTGCCTCTCGACCTGCATCTGAAAAATATAAATATCCATATGGAAAGAGAACCGAGGTTTCTCAGCATGGTAAAGGTGTCGCATACATAAGATATAAGGTCCTGGAAAAGTCAAAGGCAATCCTAGAATGCCGACACTCAGATTATAAAACTTAAAGAACTAAGACAGAAACCATAAATGGGTGGTCCTCTAGGGATTCCTAAACCTAACTAAAACTTAACTAGAACCCTAAACCTCTTCGCCTTTCCTCCGTTCCTCCATCTCTTGTGAAATTGCATAGATAAACAGGCAGACAATGGCAAACACAGGTAGAATACAAGTAATACAGATAGTAAATATAATAAATAGCATATTATAATCACTTAGGCAATCTCAATTAATGCACAAGCATGCAATTCAAACAATATACGTATGATGTATGTCTGTCATATCGTTGATGAGTCTCATCTGTCGGTTATCAAGCCAACCCGGCAAGTCCGGCTGCTAAACCCTGGACTGTCCCCCGACGCACATCCCCAAGAGTATATGCATAGCTTTTTTCTCATATATATAAAATTTCTCAATGTGGGTATCCTTCCCAGGAATTTATATGTGCCCAGTCACCCTTTCGTCATAGGGTGAATAGAGTATCGAGTTTCAACATGGAACATGTGGTGGCAAGCCACGGTACTTTACCCAAGGACACTCGTATCTCATATAACATAACTACATAAGCTTCATTTCATTCATACACATTCATAATCATTTCATAATCATTCATTATAGCCATAACATTACTTATATATAATATATTTGCACTTTTAAACATAGTTCATCGTAACCCAGAGCAAGTGGGGTGAACCACACCCTTGCATCTACCCAAAAAGGCTCTATACTAACCAACCTGGAGCAAGTAGGGCAAAACCACAACCCTTGTGTCTACCCAAGAGATACATTCTCGTATGCCCAGGAGGAACAAAGGAGGGGATCCTAACCTCCCACCATCTCATTGGAGGCGGTTTTACAATACCAGGAGGAACAAAGAAGGGGATCCTCACATTCCACCATCTCCTGGGGTCGCACTTTCAAGAAAAAGTGCTCAGATGAAATATTCATATCTTTCATTAATCAGTTTTATAATTTAAGACGTATATATACATATATTTATGCCACCTATCTTCTCATACCTAATTCGTCACTTTTCCAACCTTACTTCATCCTCAAGATACCTCCTTTCTCCTAGCTTCATCTTATTACTAGGCCTATTACTAAGATCAAGGGTTAAAAGAGTGAAAATAGAGATTTAGAGGTTCGAAATTTAGCTTTAAAACAAAAAACTTATGTTTGCTGAAACAGGGGCCACGCGTACGCATGGGAATGCAAATTTCCATGCTCGCTTATGTGAGATAACCAACCCGGAAAGGTTGGTTGCGTCGCATGCAGGTGGTCGCATACGCAACCCCTCAAAGACCATGTTCGCGTATGAAAACACCCTTCCCGCGTACGCAAGATGCCAAACCCCAAGAGGTTGTTACATCGCGTGCAGTGGTCGCATACGCAAGCTATGTAGAACAGCTAAAATGCTGAATGCTGCAGAATTTTCAAATTCCCCCCCCCCAAACTTCCGACGTACATAACTTTTTTGTTTTAAAATATTTTTCATCCATTCTTCAAACGGTGTAAACTTCACGGACCCAATTTCTATATGAAACAAGTTTGAAAGAATTTAAGGGTCCTAAAGCCGAGTTATGGCTCACCGAAGTTCAGCCCAAAATTAATTTTACACAAAAACCTTAAACCTCAAGTTTCATTAAAACCAAACTCAATCCTGACCTTCTATACACATATTCATCACAGCAACAAACCATATCACACTAACACAGCACTAAAATCTCCACATGGTAGCATACATAACCATTCCTCAATTTTAAACAACCATATAAATTTCTCAATAATGTCAACAAAATCCTCAATAAAATACCACCCATTGTTATCCATTCATATCACCATCATTAGCTCATCACCTAACAACCTATTATCATCGTAAACAATAGTCATCCAAAAAATATACTCAATCAATAACAGCAATATCACCAAAGGCACTAAGCATTCACGTACTCATACATTCCAACCTATCCTGTGGTCATCTAGCCTAAGTTTTCGCAAGACATTATATATTAAATACGAGAAACCTACACCATACTTTGGCCGATTTCTCTCCTAAGCTCAAAACCACCAAAATTCAAGCTTCAAGATTCCTAATCAACTCCAATGATTCCATCCACCAAGGGTTGCTCCAAGAGATCCAATTCACCCACTCAAACTTCAATTTAACATAAGTTCAATCAAATTCATATAATTTACTAAATTAGCACTAGGGTATACAAAATTGGACAAACCACAAGGGTTTAGAGTTCTCTTACCTTACCCATTGATGATTGGAGTATAATCCAACAATTATCTAATGTTAGATTGTACCTAAACTACCAAAATCATCAAAATCACTCAAAACTCAAACCAATTTCGTTGAGAGAGGGGGCACAGAGGACTGGGTGTGAATTACAGAGAGAATTACCACTTTATTTGGATAGAATTGAAGAGAACTCTGAGATGAACGCGTGGCCGCAAACGACTCGTCAATCGGAGCTTTGGATTGAAAGTTACAGAAGATTGAATATTGGAGTCAATAGTGAACAAAGGGTTTGTGTTTCTTGCTCCCTCTCTCACCGTGAACTGAAATGAATAATGGGGAAGGAGGTTGAATATTCAGCTTATATGTGGGTTGTGGTTATGTGCTTGGACCAATTTGGGCCCGGTTCGGTCTGTTTGGCCCAATCTTGGGCCAAATTCTTTAAAATTATTGTCAAAATTTTTATTTTAATTAGCTCTACCTTATTAAAATATAAAATTCATATTTTTAATTTCTTTTATTAAAAATTAATATATTGACTAATTATTCGCTAATTTTACGGTGTTTACACTAAAAGTGTCTGCGACCACATTTGCCTTCCCAGGATGATAGTTTAGTTTAAAGTCGTAGTCCTTTAAGAATTCCATCTATTTTCTTTGCCTCATGTTGAGTTCCTTTTGGTCATAAATGTACTTCAAGCTCTTGTGGTCGGAGAAAACCTCAAACTTGACTCTATACAAGTGGTGCCTCCAGATCTTGGAGCAATACTATAGCTGCCAGTTCTAGGTCGTGGGTTGGATAGTTTCGCTCGTGAGGTCTGAGCTGTCTTGACGCATAGGCTACCACGTTCCAATTTTGCATCAGGACACACCCTAAGCCTTTAAGCAAAACAACGCAGAAAACTTCAAATGGTCCTTCAAAATCTGGCAGAATTAACACCGGTGCTATTGTTAACCTTTCCTTGAGGGTCTTGAAGTTTTCTTCACAATCATTCGTCCAAACAAAAGGTACCTCCTTCCTAGTGACTTGAGTTAGTGGTAAAGCCAATTGTGAAAATCCTTTAATGAATCTTCGGTAATATCCAGCTAGTCCAAGGAAACTTTGAATCTCGATGAATGTCTTAGGTTGCTCCCACTCTAAAACTGCTTTTATCTTAGCAGGATCCACTTCTATACCTCCATTTGATACTACATGTCTCGGAAACTTGACTTTTTTACCTAAAACTCACACTTAGAGAGTTTGGCATACAGTCTCTTTTCTTTCAGAATTTGTAATACCCTTCTTAGGTGTTCCCCGTGCTCTTCCTCTGTCCTTGAGTAAATCAGAATATCATCGATGAAAACTACTACAAACTTCTCCAAGTACGGGTGGAAGATTCTATTCATATAGTCCATGAATACGGTAGGAGAATTCGTCAGTTCGAAAGACATAACGGTATACTCATAGTGACCATATCTGGTTCTGAAAGCAGTCTTTGGTATATCTGATTCTCAGACTCGGATCTGATGGTATCCTGACCTTAAATCAATCTTGGAGAAAACTGAAGCTCCTTGGAAGGGGGTACTTATTCTTGATAGTGATCTTATTCAGTGCCGATAGTCAACGCACAACCTCATACTACCATCCTTCTTCTTTACTAGTAGTACTGGTGCTCCCCATGGTAACGCACTCGGTCGGATAAATTTCTTCTCCATCAATTCTTCTAGTTGTGACTTCAATTCTTTAAATTCTAGAGGTGACATTTTGTAAGATGCAATCGAGATCAATCCCACTCCTAATACCAGTTTAATGGTAAACTCTATCTCGCGCTGTGGAGGAAACTCGGGAATATCGTCTAGAAAAACTTCAAGAAACTCCTTTACTATCGGAATTTGCTCCATATTCTGTTTATTTTTAGTCGAGCTAGCCGCTAAGCGAACAAAACCTCCACACTCTCTTCAACTAAGGTTTACTATTACTGAGTTTAGATAGTAACTATGGGAAGTAACAGGCATACTAACAGACGAAATTAAAGCGGTTTTCTTAAAGCAATCAAGAAGGACATGATGCACAGACAACAAATCTAGTCCTAGGATGATATCCATACCATGCAAAGGCAAACAAATTAGGTTATGTGTAAATGATTTCTCTTTAATGATGAAGGGCACACATCTACAAACCAAGCTATTCACAGCATTTTGTGTGGTGGGTGTGTGGACAATTAGATCATATTCAAGTTGAGAGGTTCCTAGTACTAGCTTGCGTGCACATTCTATGGATATAAAAGAATGAGATGTTCCTAAATCGTACAGTACAGTTTGGCTCTTGCCGTTAACAGAGCACTCACCTTGGATGAGGTAACCTGACGCAGAAGCATCTTCAGGGGTCATTGCAAAAACCCTTCCCTATTATTGAGGTCGAGGGGGGACTGGTCTATTTTACTTAACGCGACAACCTTTCACTATGTGTCCTGGCCTACCACAATTATAACAAACACCCGTTCCAAGCTGGCATGGCCTACTTCCATGGTCCTTCCCACACTTAGCACAAGTAAGACCTGCCTGAGCTCGCTGTGGCTACCTTCCCAAGTCTCTAATTATGGTTTTTTGAGTTGAATCGAGGGTTAGAGTTTTCGTTGGGTGGATCTCGACGCTGTGGCTAACCATTTCTTTTAAAATTTCTTCCCTGTTGTGCCAGGTTTCTGTTGAAATTTCTAGAGGAAAAATTCCGACTGTTAGCTCGGGCCACTGCCAACTTCTTGGTGCATTCCTCATCCAACTGACTCTTATTTACCAGCTCTGTAAAGTTCCTAATCTCTATTGGTCCCACAGAAGCCATCAGTTCCTCCCTAAGACCTCCTTCATACTTAATACACTTCCACTCTTCATATTCCGCAAGATTTTCCTACCACACCTTCAAAAATCGACACAAGTCTTCAAACTTCCGGGTGTACTCAGCCATCGTCATGCTTCCCTACCTTAACTGTAGCAATTCCAACTCCTTGGTGGTACGAGCAGACGGAGCAAAATACTTCTTATAGAACTCAGTACAAAAGTCAGCCCAAGTGATCTCAGTGCCTCCTTGCTTCAACAACTGGCTCACTCCTTGCCACCAATATTGTGCATCCCCTTTCAGCATGTAAGTGGCAAACTCCACTTGTTGTCTTTCAGGGACATGTTGTACCTGTAGAGCCCGCTCCATAGTGCGTAACCAATCATTTGTCCCAGTCAGATTGGTGGTTCTAGAGAAATTGGGTGGATTAACTTTAAGAAAAGATGCCAAAGTCATTGGCCTTTTCCCCTTGGGTACACTATTTTCTGAGCCGTTTCTACTACCGTGGCCATTCCCATTACCGTTCCCCTGCTGTTGTTCCATTCTTTCTACCGCTCTATTAGTTACAGCGACAAAATTGCGCACAGTTGCAACCATTGCATTCATAGATTCTAGCAAGGCGGCTAGGTCAAATGCCAGCTCTGAACTCGGACTCGCTTGACGGGGGCTACGCCTGTTTGCAGACATTGAGGTCCTGTTAACACCAGACATAGAGGTACAGTTTTTATATTTTTCTTCACTTTTTGTGATGTTTAAAGTTTGAAACTTAAACCCCAAGCACTTTTATGCTTCCGACTATTTTTTACACAAAATCCAGAGACAATACAACAGTATGTTATATATATTTAACAAGCCAAAATATTAGTAGCTCACAAAATTTCCAGAAATTCAAAACAAGCATAAATTCACCACAAAGTGGCTCATATAAGCACTAAAAACAAGCACAACCATACTCTAACTAATCATAACCCTTACCTCTTATGTAATTCAGTTAGTAAACCTTTCTCACACTAGAAAACATGCATACAAGGGCAGAAACGCAACTAGTGGTGGTGAGTTTCGTTTTTGGGCTTAAAGTGTCGCAAACGTCGAAATTCAACCTATGTGAGCTCAAAACTCCTTTAGGCGTGCTCCATGGGTGCTTAGAGAGGAGTTCTATATACATGGAGGAGAGTAAGGATTCATCATGGATACTATTTTTTTTTTAGAAAAAGAAAAGGAGAAAGAACAAGAGTTTACCTAGCTGAAATTCGGTATAAACGCAAAGATTGGCGAAAACGGACAAGAATTTGTGCTTGTATGGTTTAAATCCCTGAAGAACACTTGAAGAATAGTGTATGAATGGTGAGATAAGGGACTGAAACCACAGGTAGTATGTGCAGAATTTTCTCTGTTCCTCCTCTCTCACTCACGGTTATTATCTCTCTCTCGTTATGGTAAAATGTTATTGAATTTTTGCTTGGTAATTTTCTTAATTAAAATTTTGAAGTCTAGCTTAATTAAATGTGGTAAAATAGGGCTGGAAAATTAGAAAGAAATGGGCTGATGGAAAGAGAGAAGGGGCGTGATTTCAAGGAAATACAATCAGTGTCATAATGACGTGTTTATCTGTAGTTAACCGCGGTAAATTACTTGTGGTTAAAAACACAGCAAAGAGGGGTGAGAGGCTGAGATAATCTCGGCCCAGAGGCTAAGAGAGGGAGGCCAAGTTACTTGGGTAGCAAGCAAGAGATTCGGGGCCTCTAGGAGTCATTTGCGGAATACTGGGCAGAAATTGGGTTCAGATAACTTTTACCGGGCAGTAAAACAATTAATGGCTAATAACTATTATCAAAGAATTAAATTATGAAGAGATAGCCAATATAAATCTAGAGACACATTTACTTGAATAGAAATTACTTTTACCACTGGTTCTAAGGTTTTCAGTTACTAGAATTTTTCTCGGTGCACACACAATCGTCACTAAAAGAATTTTTGCAACTCAAAGGTTTCTGGGGTGGTAACTAACCCAATGGAAAGATAGTATTTAATATCCATTAGTAAAATTTGACTTAGAAGGATTAATTACCCTCATAAATCCAAGTTTGACCTCGTAACTCTCTTTTTTCTTTTTAATTTTCGTTTTTTTTTTCAGCCAGAAAAGGCTATGTACCGAAAATCTAGTTCTTACAGAATTAAAATTGAGGAAGCTTGTCAAGATGTGGAGGTAATCAAAGAGGAGTCAAAGGGAGTGAAGCTTACATTGCCAAAGCCATTGGATATCTCCATTGCTAAGCCACCATCCATATTACAAATTGAGTGGGTAATCATTTCATCTTTTAATTTCCTTGGCCCATAGCAATATGCTTTGTTGGAAACGGGTGGTTAAATTAGAGCTCTTTTTGGGTTAGAAAATAATAAAGAGTTGGATATTGGTTGGCAACTAAAATCAAGGTGCATGGTGGAGAGAAGCTCAAACATTGGGGTCCGAAGGTGGAGTGAAGCTTAATTCAATGGATTTAGGATGAGGATTAGGAGTTCTTAGGAGAATTCAAGAATTTTGTCACCCGAATGAAAGCATGAAGATCAAGAAGAAAGGGTGTTGACAAACAAAATTTGGGATCTCGGAATACACATCAACGATCATTAATCGTGGGGTCTTACTGCTTGCTTGAGATTTCTTGGAAGCTTGGTGCGCATAATTTGGGATCCCAGTGACTATTGGAAATGTAAACATTGGTGGAGATTCAAGGAAGAATTCAAGTATAAGCCACCAAAGCAAGGGCATCTTGTCCAAGTTAAGGACAATAAACAAAAGTGTTAGCTGGGAGACTGATAAACTACTATTTTATGGTTTATATTGTGTTTAATTGTGTGGTTTTATCATGATCTTTACCCACTTATTCATTAAATAAGCATGCATTTGTAATTCCTTCCTAAAGATGCTTTATGATTGAAAACTTGCTTCCTAGATACTTTTAATTATGTATTTTGATTCTCATTTATTCCATTCGATGTCGTAATCTGTGTGTTAAGTGTTTCAGGCTTTATAGGGCATGAATGAATTGGAGATTGGAAAGGAAGCTTGCAAAAATGGAAGGAACACAAGAAATTGAGGAGATGACCAGCGAGAAGTGACGCGGCCGCATGGCTCACGCGACCGCGCGGATTGGAATAGCACAAGTGACGCGGAGGCGTGGACGACGTGCCCGCGTGGAAAAGCAAAATGCCGAATGATGCGTCTGCATGAATGACACGATCGCGTGACGTGCGCGATCTGCATAATCTGCAGAATCGCTGGGGGCAATTTTGGGCCCTGTTTTGACCCAGTTTTCGGCCCGGGAAAGCAGACTAGAGCCAGAGGACATGCAGAAACCAACAACAACATTCATTCTATACAGTTTTAGTTTTTAGATCTAGTTTTTACTCCTCCTCTAGTTTTTTTTTCTCTCTACACATTCATAGTTCTTAGGATTTTATTTTGCTCTTTGCATTGGGCTATTGAGAAGAGTTATTACATCATCAAGACTTCGTCATTCTAGTTCATTTTCTTACTTGGCTTTACTCTTCCATGTCCTTTAATTTACTCAATTTTACTATTGGATTATTTTAGAATTTATTAATACAAGAATTATTTTTATTTTTTATTGATTCCTTTGAGTTTTATTTATCATGTCTTTCTTTAATTCTTTTTTCTATGTTATGAATTCCACATTCACAATGAGCGAGTAGTTCCCTAACTTGATGGGGAGTTGATTGAAAGGAACCCTTGAGTTGGAATGCTTAAAGGAGAAATTGTAATTGGGTTTATTGTTGGATTGCTCCCTACTCACTAACGCCAGTCCTTCCAAGTAAGCGGATTGGGACTTGTGAATAGAAACAGCATTCCAACTTGTTTGACTTTCCTTTACCTAGTAAGGGATAACTAAACAGAACAACCTTCAATTATCAATTAATCTTGAGAGTACTGCAACAAGAATAGGGCTTCCAACTAATCTACTCCCAGTCAAGGCTTCTATTTAAATTATTTAATTTCTCTAATTTAATTTCCTGTTTATTCAACTCAAACTCTTTTTGAAAACATCTGATTAATAAAATAGTACACCTTTCTGCAACTCGTTGGGAGACGACCTGGGATTCATACTCCCAGTATTTTAATTTTAATTTTTGTGACAACCCTTATAAATTGATAAGCGAATTTCTGGTTGGTTAAGGACTATACTTGCAACGCATATTTTATAACAATTCTTGACTCGCCAATTTTTGCCACGTCAATTTTTGGCGCCGTTGCCGGGGAGTTGCAATAGAGTGCTAAAGTTATTAATTGGAATTTATTTATTTGCATTTTATTTTATCTTGCTACTATGAGCTGCTTGTTTCTTTCGCTAGATGACGCGTTCACTTCCTGATCCAAGCTTGCCAGTATTCGATCCTGAGATTGAAAGAACTATTTCACGAATAAGACAAGCTCGGCGTCGGTTAGTCCTCTCTAAGGGCAGATCTGAAACGTCATTTGAGGAAGAAACCAGCCCCCGTTCTACTGATTCGGTTGATTTATGTGTAGGTGACATGGCAGAACCTAGGAGAGTTACTATCCAGGAGGCTGGAGCCCCTGATTTTACAATGCAACCGTTTCAAGCGCATCACCCAGCGGTGGCTACAGACTTTGAAATAAAGACTGCACTGCTCAATTTGATACCCAAGTTACATGGCTTACCTACTCAAGAGCCTATCAAGCACCTGAGAGATTTTCAAGCAACCTGTTCTACTGTCAGGCGTGATGGTGCAGATGAAACTTCAATTTTGCTGAAAGCTTTCCCGTTTTCTCTTGAGGGAAAGGCAAGAGAGTGGTACTACACTCAACCCGCAGCAACTGTATCCAACTGGGATACACTTAGAAGAGAATTCTTGGAAAAATTCTTTCCAGCTGAAGTTACTGATAAACTGAGGAAAGATATTTCCATGATTGTTCAGGACGAATCTGAGACTCTCTATGAATACTGGGAGCGCTTCAATAATCTTCTGGAAGCATGCCCCCACTATATGATTGACAAGATAGTGTTGCTCGGTTACGACACACAGGGCATGAGGCCCCAAGATAAGACCACATTGGAAAGTGCTAGCAATGGGTCTATGAAAAAGTACAAGACCATTGATGAGGCATGGCAATTGATCAGCGACTTAGCTAAATCTACTCGGAATCACAGGCAGAAACAAGGCCGTTCAAAAGCCATTGCAGAAGTATCCTCTAGCAGAGAGACTGCTGCTCTAACTCAGAGTATCTGTGAAATGACCAACTTGCTGAAGCAGATGCAATTGAATCAGCAACAAGTTCAGCAAGCTCAACCTTCTCCACCACAGCAAAGCCAATAGTTAGTCCCACAGAGAGTTTGCGGAATCTGTGCTGATTATAGCCATTATACTGATGAATGTCCACAGCTCCAATAGGAAGACAACACCGTGGCAGCCACTCATAACTTCTATGACCGCCCCAACCAAGGGTACAATCAAGGAGGCAATTACAGCCATGGATGGTAGGACAATTCTAACCAGAATTTGAGGGACAACAACAACAGAGGAGGCAGAGACAATCAGGGAAATTAGAGGTAGAATAATAATAACAACAGGTAGCAGAACCAGAACCAGCCCTACAGAGCACCTCACCTGAGGCAATCCCAAGGACCACAGAATAACCAATAGCAGACCTCTCAACTTACTTATCCTTTCTCATCTTTTAATGATGACTTACTACAATCTATTGATCAGAGACAACAGACCATGGAAAATAACCTTTATGCTACACTAAATGGTCTGAACTCTACCCTGCAAGCTCTTGTCTCACAGATTGGATCAATGAATAACTCCAATAACCAGCCCTTGAGCTCCAGTGGAATCCCCTCTCAACCATTACCCAATCCAAAGGGTGGCATTAATGCCATCACCCTATGGTCTGGAACCACACTGCAAGAGAGGAATTAGGAGGAGCCAAGCCCACCAGAACACGCCTCAGCTGAAGAGGTAGTGGAAATAGAAGATGTTAAAGAGGAAGAAGACATGCAGGACATAGATGAAAAAGAAAAAGTTTAACCATAGGAGGAAGCACCAAAGGGCGCAGACACTGCAGAAGACACCACTCCCATTCCATTTCCACAACTTGCAAGAAAGCCCAGGAAGCAGCTGGAACCTGATCCCAAAATGGTAGAGATATTCAAAAAGGTTGAGGTAACTGTTCCTCTTTTTGATGTTATTCAACAGGTACCTAAATATGCAAAGTTTCTAAAAGATTTATGTATACATAAAGACAAAATTAATGAATTAGAAACTATTCCTTTAGATAGTTCCATATCTGCTTTAACGAGAGGTTTACCTGAAAAGTGTAGTGACCCAGGTCCATGTATGATTAATTGTACTATTGGTGGTGTGGTATTTCTGACTGCATGTGTGATTTAGGAGCATGTGTGAGTATAATGCCTTTGTCTATATATGATATTTTGAGGCTCCCTCTCTCAAAAAGGTCGGCAGCTCGTTTTGTGTAAGCAGATAAAAGCATTATTACAGTGGCTGGAGTTGCTGAAGATGTATTAGTGGGCATTAAGGGGCTCACATTTCCCATTGATTTTTATATCCTGGAGATGCCCCAAAATGACTCAGAGAAGCCATCATCAATCCTACTCGGAAGACCATTCCTGAAGACCTCGAAGTTCAAATTAGATGCTTTTTCAGGAACATACTCTTTTGAAATAGATGGCCGAGTAGTAATCTTCAATCTGAATGGAGTTATGAAGCATCCTCCGGAGGATCATTCTATCCTCCAGTGTGACATTATTGATGAAACCGTGGCTCAAGTTCACCAGGAGGAATTTGAAGAGAAGTACATAGGACAAGGTCCAAGTGTGGGGATATTCTCAGAGGACAATGACAGTGCTTTACCATTGTTGCCAGCTCCAGATAACCCAGAGCCTCACCATGATCAGAAGTTAGAATTAAAACCCCTTCCTCCACACCTCAAATATGCTTACCTTGAAGACGAGCAGAAGTTTCCAGTTATCATTGCAAGGGAACTCACTTCTCAACAGGAAGAGCAGTTACTTAGTGTGCTGAGGAAGCACAAGAAGGCAATTGGTTGGAGTTTGGCAGACATAGTAGGCATCAACCCTCAAGTCTATGAGAATAGGATATTTTTAGAAGAGGGAGCAAGACCTGTCCGTCAACCCTAGAGAAGACTGAACCCCACTATCTTAGAGATTGTCAAGAAGGAAGTGACCAGACTACTGGAGGCAGACATCATCTACCCCATTTCAGACAGTGAATGGGTAAGCCCAGTAAAAGTGGTGCCCAAGAAGTCTGGAGTCACTACAGTGAAGAATGAGCATGGAGAGCTCATGGCAACCAGAGTTCAGAACGCCTGGAGGGTCTGCATTGATTACAGGCGACCAAGCCACTCGTAAGGATCACTATCCTCTTCCATTCATTGATCAAATGCTGGATCGCCTGTCAGGTAAATCACATTATTGTTTTTTAGATGGTTACACAGGTTATTTCCAGATTCATATAGCTCCTGAGGATCAGGAAAAGACCACTTTTACATGTCCTTTTGGGACTTATGCTTACAAGAGAATGCCCTTTGGCTTGTGCAATGCACCAGCTACCTTCCAAAGGTGCATGATGAGTCTTTTCTCTTATCTTATTGAGGACTGTATGGAAGTTTTTATGGATGATTTTAGTGTGTATGGCGATTCCTTTAGCCTTTTCTTAGATGGATTATCTAGAGTATTAGATAGATGTGTCAATACAAACCTTGTATTAAATTTTGAAAAATGTCACTTTATGGTAAAACAAGGTATTGTACTAGGACATGTTGTGTCTAATACTGGCATTTCTGTAGATCCAGCAAAGGTGGATGTTATTTCTAGTTTACCTTACCCCTCTTCTGTGAGGGAAGTCCGTTCGTTCCTTGGCCATGCAGGTTTTTACAAGAGATTCATTAAGGACTTCAGTAAGGTAGCACTTCCCTTATCCAGGCTACTGCAGAAGGATATTGAGTTCGAGTTCAGTGAGGATTGCAAACAAGCATTTGATAAGCTGAAGACCGCCCTGACTCAAGCACCAATTGTGAGAGGACCAGACTGGAGCCAGCCATTTGAAATAATGTGCGACGCCTCCAATCATGCAGTAGGAGCAGCACTGGCTCAGCGTGAAGGTAAGGACCCCTTTGTTATTGCTTATGCGTCTAAAACTTTAGATGCCGCACAGTCCAATTACACTACTACTGAGAAAGAGCTTCTTGCTATTGTTTTTGCTCTGGATAAATTCTGAGCCTATTTACTTGGTACGAAGGTAATAGTGTACTCAGACCACGCAGCTCTAAAGTATCTATTAGCTAAAAAGGAGTCCAAACCAAGGCTTATACGTTGGATACTGCTATTACAAGAATTTGATTTAGAAATTATGGATAGGAGTAGTAACTAGAATTTAGTGGCAGACCATTTGAGTCGCCTTGAGCACATTACAGATGACCCCACTCCTATAGCTGATAATTTCCCATTTGATAACCTGCAAGCAGTATCTGAGGTAGTCCCTTGGTATGCACCTGTAGCTAATTATCTAGTTAGCCGCACCTTTCCTCCAAACTTTTCTAAGCATCAAAGAGACAAGATGAAAAGCGAGTTTAAATATTATATATGGGATGACCCATATTTATGGAGATGTGGCGCTGACCAGGTAATTAGACGGTGTGTGCCTCAATCAGAATTCCAGTCAATCTTAGAGGCATGTCACTCATCTGAGAGTGGAGGACATTTTGGCCCTCAAAGAACAGCTAGAAAAATCTTAGACTGTGGATTCTGGTGGCCTACACTTTTTAGAGACGCTGCTGAATTTTGTAGATCTTGTTTTCCATGCCAAAAATTTGGTAATATATCCAAGAGGAATGAGATGCCTCAACAAATTATGCTTTTCTGTGAAATTTTTTATGTTTGGGGCATTGACTTCATGGGTCCATTTCCAAATTCTAATGGTTATTTTTATATATTGTTAGTTGTGGATTACGTTTCCAAATGGGTGGAAGCAATTCCTACCCGCACTGATGATGCTAACACTGTTGTTTCCTTTGTGAGAAACCACATTATTTGTCGCTTTGGATCACCACGAGCAATCGTGAGCGATCAAGGCACCCATTTTTGTAACAGGAGACTAACAGGATTAATGAAGAAGCATGGGATAATTCATAAGGTTGCAACAGCCTACCATCCTCAGACTAATAGGCAAGCCGAGGTGTCAAACCGAGAGATAAAGCGTATCTTACAGAAGATAGTCAAACCTCATAGAAGAGACTGGAGCACCAGGCTACAAGATGCACCCTGGGCATACAGAACAGCATACAAAACACCCATTGGGATGAGTCCTTTCCGCTTAGTTTATGGAAAAGCTTGTCATCTCCCTATTGAAATAGAGCACAAAGCCTTTTGGGCAGTAAAGGAGTGCAACATGGGAATTGAGAAAGCCGGAGTTGAAAGGAAATTGTAACTGCAAGAACTGTAAAACCTTCGCCTAGAAGCTTATGAGAACTCAAGACTATACAAGGAGAAGATAAAGGTTGTACATGATCAGCACATCAAGAGAAAAGAGTTCCAACCTGGGGACTTAGTCCTCCTTTACAAGTCTCGACTAACGCTCATGCCAGGCAAGTTGAGATCAAGATAGGAAGGCCCATACAGAGTAGAGAAGGCCGAACCATACGGAGTTTATCACCTAAGCCACCCTTCAAGCTCTGAACTTATCAAAGTTAATGGACATCGTTTAAAGCTGTACCATGGCGAGAAGCTGAAGAAAAACAAGGAGCTTGAGATCTTCCTCTTGGAAGATCCCCACATAGCCGAAGCCTGAGCTAGTGGAGCGTCCAACTTACAGACGTTAAAGCAAAGTGCTAGGTGGGAGACAACCCACCATGGTATGATCGTTCTTTTCTTTATTCTTAGTTTTTTTCTATTCAATAACTCTTCTCTTTATTAATACATTTCGTGCATCTGCATTTACATACTTTTATTTAAAAAAAAAAAGTTCACGCGACGCGACCGCCTCATTGACGCGTCCGCGTCGCAGGTGTTGGGAGAGACTAATAAAACAAACAGTGTCCCGCAAGAGCGTGGCTGGAGGCGTGCCAGTGGCACAAAACGCCCCACGTGACCGCGTCACCGACGCGTCCGCGTCACTAGGGAACATTGGCCTCCCACGCGACCACGTGCCCCACGCGGCCGCGTGCCCTGGAATTCGACGTCAAAAGGGTGCACGACCGAAAGTTGTGCTAGAGTGGTGCTGGATTGGTGCTGAACGCATAATACTTCCCACGCGGCCGCGTGACTGACGCGACCGCGTCATATCCTTCTAATGGCTACTCACACGATCGCATGCCCCACGCGATCTCATCACCCCAGATTTGGTAAAAATAAACTTTCAAACAGAGGGTTGTGCGAGTGCAAGGCTACCCTCGCGCCAGTAGCATGAAACGGGTCACGCGACCGCGTCAATTATCATAAGCGCAATTCACGCGACCGCGTGCCCCACGCGGCCGCGTCGCTTGCGCCGCACAGCTTCCCTGATTTGCCACTTATCTTATCTTTTTCTACCCAAATCCTATTATCTCTTTTTCCATCCTTATTCCTTATTTCTTCCTTCTTCCTTCTTCCTTCTTTTTCACTTTCTACTCTCTCTCTCTCACCCCCATTAACAAGGTTTTTCTTTTTCTTCTTCCCTCCTTACTTTTCTATTATTCTTCTTATTTTTTTCTTTTCTTTTCACTTTTATTATTCTTATTTTCTTTTTCTTTCTTTTTCCTTTTTACTTGGTGTTAGAAAATTAATTGAGTCATTATTTCTCATTATATGCTTGTGGATTATTGTAAATTTGTTTGGCAATTATATATTACTTTTCCAAGGGTTGCTTGCATGTTCAATTTATTACTTTGTGTACCTTAATTTTCATGCATGCTATGTGTTTGTGAAAAAGCCTATATGGCATTATGCATTCTTCTACGTTATTCTACTATTCAATGCTTGCTTTTCACAAAACCCTTTTTATATTTTATTACTTGAATATAATTGTTATTACAAACAAATTGTTAGTTTGAAAGACTTGGTAATCTAACTTGGACATTGAATGTTTGATCTATGCTACTCATGCCTTTGCCAGCATGCCAATAAATCCCTTGCATTTAATTGTCTTCATATGCACTTGCTATATTTCCATTGATGACCTTTTCACATGTAGTCATGACCATGTGTTAACGACATCCTCTTTACCGTGCATTTATTATCACGTATACAACCCTCTTCCTTGCTCTATCTCTTTGAACTTAATTTACTTTCCCTTTCCTTTTTCAGGATGGCCACCAAGAAAGGAAAAGAGAAAGCTACTCCCAAACCACCAGCAAGAAGAGGAACAAAGAGAGCATTAGTGGCAGAACCCTCTTCCACTGCAGTAAAGCCCTCAACAAAGAAAATTAAGAGGATCATAAAGGTTGATTATAAGGAAAAAGCCTTCCCAGCAAAGGACGCTGTGCAATTTCCCAATCGCTATTGTGAGCAGATGTTCCCCATCCTGGCAGAAAGGAGTTACAACAATGAATACCTTCTTCTCCTCCCAAACCATATTGCTACCTTTGTTGATCTGCAAATTGCACAAAGACAATGGGATTTCCTACAGAGAAGGTTTGGACGCCTTTCAAGAAGCCGCACTCAAGCGCCAGTTGTACCAATTTGACTGGGACGCCGTTCTCAGAGTTATCACACTACCTGGCAGCCGCTGGATCTACGGATACCATCGTACCCGCCCTAAGGGAATATCGGCTTCAACACTTACCTTGGAGGCTCGCGTATGGGCACAGATCATGTCCCATTACGTCTTCCCGAGCACTCACGAGTCCTCCTTCACTGCAGACATGGCCGTTCTACTATGGTGCATCCTTACAGACCAACCTCTGAACCTACCAAGACACATCCGGAATACCATGGGACACGTACAAATTGCGGGCAACTTACCTTTTCCCACCTTGGTCTCAGATCTTGTCTCAGCAGCCGGAGTCTCCTACAGAGCTGGGGACACCAGAGCCATGCTTCCACGGGATGATCAGTATGTCCCTAACAGGAAATACATCAGACCTCCACTAGCCACTACTAGCCATCCTACTGAACCGGTTGAAGATATTCCTTCTTCAACACCACAAGCACCTACAACAGACCAACTACTCCATCAGATACTCGAAAGGTTGGATCGGCAGGACCACAAAGCTAAGAAGAGAGAGCGCCGTAACAAGCGCCGATTCACATACCTCAAGGAGCTAATTATGGGAAAATTCAAGGACTCAGACACCCCGGATTCCACTTCCTTTACCAGCATAGGAAGCCATGATGGCCCAGACTGTGGAGATACTGCTACCAGCCCACCTTTGTTTCTAACATATGGCACCGAGGATGGTGCAAAGCCTTAAGTGTGGGGAGGTCGGTCAGTACCTGACTTCCGGAGGTAATTCCTCTTCCCTAAACACCAATAAATTAGGATATTTAGTTAGTTTTTCTTTTGTAGAATAGGATAAATTGCATAGTAATAGATTAGTTGCATGCATGTTCTACTTGATTGAAAAGACAATAAGTTTCTTCTAAGACTCTATTTTTTGAACAAAATTTTACTAATTTTAATTAAAACTTTTATGTTAAATTTGCTTGAAGTTGTATTTGGAACATAATTTTTTAGTTAAAGAACACACAACCTGTGAGATTTGAGCCTTTATGCATGGTTACATTATTTAACCATAATTATTTTATTCTTGTGTGTTTACTTCTATATGATTGTAATCTATATTTTGTTTCATCCTATATGTCCAATGTTTATTATATTTATATGTTTGCATATGATTGAGGCCATTATTTGTTTAGCTCACTTATCCAAATTAAGCCTACCCTTTCAATTACCTTTGTTAGCCACTTTGAGCCTTTAAATCCCATTTGTTCTATATTTCACCACATTACTAGCCTTAAGCGGAAAAACAATTATATATCCCAAATTGAATCTTTGGTTAGCTTAAGATAGAATTGTGTGTGCTAATTAATATGGGAAATTGTGGGAACAAAAGATAATAAGGGAATGTGTCATGATAATATAATGGAAATTTGGAGACCTACTCATGTGAAACTATAAAAATTAAAAATCTATGTGCATTGAAAAGCTATGTTTATTTTTATGTTTATGAAAAAAAAAACCAAAAATATTCAATAAATAAATAAGGGGACAAAATTACCCCAATGTAAAGTTAAGAATTCAAAGATCAATGCATGTATGATAAAATTAAAAATAAAAAGTTGATACATGAGTATGGAATGTGAAAGGGAAATTCTGGGTAGCTAGGTATGAATTCTAAAGTTATATAGAATATATATATATAGGTTATGTTAAAGCTTGGGTTAATTAAAGATTCAGTTTATAAGCTTACTTAGCCATATGTGTATCCTTACCATTACCTTGGCCCTATTACAACCTTGAAAAGATCTCATGATGTTTGCATTGGTATATTAAATGTTGTTGATTGATTAGGAGAAGAACAAAAATTAGAGAGCACGATTAGAGAAGGATAAAGTGATTGCCCTATACACTAGAGAGATTAGAGCGTACATACATCATCAGTGAGGGTTCAATGCTTAAAATTCTATGTTCTCTGCTTTCATGAGCTACCTTCTTGCATTTTTATCTGTTCTTACTGCATGAGAATTGAATTAGTGGAATTTGATTTATGTTTATTTTGAAGAGCTTATTTACTATTGATCAAGTGGACAAGAATCATATAGTTGCATTCACATATATAAGTTGCATTGTATTGCATTGCATGAGTTTTATATGTTCCTACTCATTTATTTTATTTCCTTCAACTAAGCATGAGGACATGCTAATGTTTAAGTGTGGGGAGGTTGATAAACCACTATTTTATGGTTTACATTGTGTTTAATTGTGTGGTTTTATCATGATCTTTACCCACTTATTCATTAAATAAGCATGCATTTGTAATTCCTTCCTAAAGATGCTTTATGATTGAAAACTTGCTTCCTAGAGACTTTTAATTATGTATTTTGATTCTCCTTTATTCCATTCGATGCCGTGATCTGTGTGTTAAGTGTTTCAGGCTTTATAGGGCATGAATGAATTAGAGATTGGAAAGGAAGCTTGCAAAAATAGAAGGAACACAAGAAATTGAGGAGATGACCAGCGAGAAGTGACGCGGCCGCATGGCTCACGCGACCGCGCGGATTGGAATAGCACAAGTGACGCGGAGGCGTTGACGACGTGCCCGCGTGGAAAAGCAAAACGCCGAATGACGCGTCCGCATGAATGACGCGATTGCGTGACGTGCACGATCTGCATAATCTGCAGAATCGCTGGGGGCAATTTTGGGCCCTGTTTTGACCCAGTTTTCGGCCTGGGAAAGCAGACTAGAGCCAGAGGACATGCAGAAACCAACAACAACATTCATTCTACACAGTTTTAGATTTTAGATCTAGTTTTTACTCCTCCTCTAGTTTTTTTTCTCTCTATACATTCATAGTTCTTAGGATTTTATTTTGCTCTTTGCATTGGGCTATTGAGAAGAGTTATTACATCATCAAGACTTCGTCATTCTAGTTCATTTTCTTAACTTGGATTTACTCTTCCATGACCTTTAATTTACTCAATTTTACTATTGGATTATTTTAGAATTTATTAATACAAGAATTACTTTTATTTTTAATTGATTCCTTTGAGTTTTATTTATCATGTCTTTCTTTAATTCTCTTTTCTATGTTATCAATTCCATATTCACAATGAGCGAGTAGTTCCCTAACTTGATGGGGAGTTGATTGAAAGGAACCCTTGAGTTGGAATGCTCAAAGGAGAAATTGTAATTGGGTTTATTGTTGGATTGCTCTCTAGTCACTAACGCCAGTCCTTCCAAGTAAGCGGATTGGGACTTGTGAATAGAAACAGCATTCCAACTTGTTTGACTTTCCCTTACCTAGTAAGGGATAACTAAACAGAACAACCTTCAATTATCAATTAATCTTGAGAGTACTACAACAAGAATAGGGCTTCCAACTAATCTACTCCCAGTCAAGGCTTCTATTTAAATTATTTAATTTCTCTAATTTAATTTTCTGTTTATTCAACTCAAACTCTTTTTGAAAACATCTGATTAATAAAATAGCACACATTTCTGCAACTCGTTGGGGGACGACCTGGGATTCATACTCCCAGTATTTTAATTTTAATTTTTGTGACAACCCTTCTAAATTGATAAGCGGATTTCTGGTTGGTTAAGAACTATACTTGCAAGTATATTTTATAACAATTCTTGACTCGCCAATTTTCGCCACGTCAGAGACACCCCACCATGGTAAATTCTTTCCACTTTTTCTTTTGTATATAATTGGTAAATAAGTTTAATTCCATATTTAGTTTAGTTTGTTGAGTTTATTTGGTAGTCTAGTATGTTTAATAAGGTTTGGTGATGTTTTGGTAACCTTTTTAATGTTTGGAATGCTTAGTTTGGTGCAAGAAGTTGGAAATTTTTTGAAAACAGAGCACCTGTCATGCGTACGCATGCCTCATGCATACGCATGAACTCCACGAGTTTACCAAGTCATGCGTACGCATACCCCATGAGTATGCATGACCCCATTCCCGAACTAAAAGAGAATTGTGCGAGTGTTGTGCTCATGCACAATATACACACAACCTTAAAAAAATTCATGTCATGCGTACGTATGGCTTTCGCGTATGCATGACCCCCGTTCCAATATTCTTATTTTCTTCTTTTCTTTCCACTTTTTTTTTCTTCGCTCTTCTTTTCCTCATTCAACCATCATCCCTTATCATCATTCACCATCCACCACCATCTCCATTAGTTAGTTAGTTTGTTTGAATTTTTGTTTTAGTGGATTAAGTTGTTAGTATAGGTTAGGTTAGGTAGAAGGTGTTGGATTATTAATCTGATTTGCTATTTCTTGCTGTTGAATTATTCATTGTTGGATTGTTATACTTTGTTGCTTGATATCGAATTCTACATGCTTAATTTTGCGTATACCAAGTACTTATGACATTGCCTTCAAGAATGTTTTTGGATTTTTAAGTTGCATGTTGTAGCTAGCCACTATGTAATTTGAATTCACCATCTATTATATATCCATTGTATGTAGTTGATGCATTTTTGTTAGGTGACGCTTGTTTATGATTGATTTTTATTTACGTCACCTAGTTGATGCATTGAGATTGTGGAATTGTGAAATTGGATCGTAAGCTTACCTAGTGACATCTTTTTGAGCTTTTTAAGCTTTGTGGACCATACTTGCTATGTGATTGATCTCACTGTATATCTCTCTTCTCCTAGATTGCATAGCACCCATGTTTCTCACTTTGTGTCAATTAGGTTATGTGAACAAAAATTCGAGGTGTGTCATTGTTTGATGTGTGAGTTCTATATTTCATTTGGTTCATTAAACTCTCTTGCATATTAACCAATGTCCATTCATTATCCATTTCGCAATCACTTGATTCTTGCTTGAATACTTTCATGCTTCTTTATTACTTGTTTGTTTATCTTAACCTACAGGTTTTCTTTAAAGTATCTCAAGCACACTAGAATGAGTGAAATGCATACTTCTTTTGTGTAATTGTGACATAGCTTTCAATGCTAGTGTGTGTGTGTTCTAAACTGCGCACAACTTAGAATTCACGCACTATTTTCCTTAATGTCACAAACTGATTAACTCACTTCATTTTAATGATCATTATCTCATTCCAACAATATATGCTTCCCTGTTTTCAAATTTACGTCTTACTATATTTTGTTTTATATTCTTCAGTATGATCATCATAAGCAACAAGGAAAGCAAAAGTAAGAATATGCAGCAGCCGGATGATCCACCAGCTGAAGGTGGCAATCCGTGAAGTCGTCGTACCCCCTTACTCATCTTTGAATACACGGAGGACTATGCCAACTTTTAAGTGTGGGGAGATCATCTGACCAATCGGCCAATCTTTGGTGAAAAGTTCTAATCCCAAATACTTTCATATATTTTAAATTCTTAGTTGTATTTTTCTTAGTTTGTATATATTTTAGAGTTTCAATTGTATTTTTCTTAATTAATTGCATCATTTTTAACATATGCATATATATAATAAGTTTAGTTAATTTAATAAAATTTTCAAGAAAACTGTCTATTATATAGGGCATTGACATCCCAACTTGATTTGAGTTAAAATATTTTTCATTAAAAACTTGCTTGAATTATACATTGTGGAATATGGTTTTTGAGCTAAGAACACACAACCTTGTGAGTTTTGAGCATAATTGTGTGGTTGCATCATATAACCACTTTTTCATTCTTGTGTGTGTTATTTTCTTTTTATGATTGTAATATTTGATTTGTTTGATTCTTTATGTCTATTATTTTGTGTATGAATGCATTTATATGATTGAGGCCTTCATTTTATTTGAGGTCACTTACTCAAATGGCCTTACCATTTTATCCACCATTGTTAGCCAATTTTGAGCCTATTTTAATCTCCTTTTGTTCTCAATTTTAGCACATCACTACCCCTAAGCGAAAAACAATAAATGTCCTTAATTTGGATCCTTGATTAGTTTAGGCTAGTGAGAGTGTGTATCATTCAAGTGTGGAGAAGTTTGAGAACACTAGTTGAGGTAAAAGTGTATTTTAAATTTTCATTAAAAATCTTAGAAATTGGATACACATTCATGCATTTAATACTTAAACCATATGCATTAGTCTTTTGTGTATATATTATGTTATATAAAGAAAAAAAATAAAAAGAAAAAAGAAAAAGAAAAGAAAAGAAAAAGGAAATGAGAAAAATAATTAAAAAAAGGGATAAATGTTACTCCAAAAAGAAAAGTTTGAGAAATAAAAATGCATATGTGATGTGAATTGAAAAGAATGCATGAGTGTGTGAAAAAATGAATAATGGGTAGTTACGTTTTGCATTAGAGTTAAATAGGTTGTCATAGGTTAGGTGAGAGTTTAAGTTAATCAAAGATTCAATTTCAAGTCCACTTAGCCAAATATAATCTTACCTTGATCTAGCCCCATTACAACCCATGAAAAGTCCTCATGAGATTTGTATGCATGCATTGAATAATTATTGATTGTTAGATGAAAAAAAAATCTTAGAAAGTATGATTAGAGGAGAATTGAGTGAATCAACCCTAAACACTTGAGCGACTAAAGAGTATGCACATCCGGTGAGGGATTCGATTGCCCAATTCTATGTTTCCACCGGTTATTATTTCTTATCTTGCAAGTTGTAAATTCTTTTCAATAACTCTAATCTATTGTGGATTTGACTTGGTTGTGATTGTTTTAGCCCTTGTATTTATATATGTATTATTGAAAATTAATTTATTTTGACCAAATAGTTGCATACATCCAGATAAATTGCATATAGGTAGTTTTCTTTCAATAAATGTTGATATTCTTTCTTGTCTTTTTTGGGTTTAGCATGAGGACATGCTATTGTTTAAGTGTGGAGAGGTTGATAACCCACAATTTTATAGTTTATCTTGTATTGAATTTGGTGAATTTTATCAACTTTTTCTACATTTATTCATTGAACTAGATGTATATTTAGCTTAGGTGAGTTCTATGCTGTAGAAAGAAAAAAATTTCTACACCTATAGATATGTGTTTGGTTCATTGGAGAGATTGACAAGTGTTTAGAGGGAGACAAAATCTGAACTCTTTGCAAGAAAAGTACAAGGATATTATTTTTTCTACAAGTGGTTAGTTCAAAATTTTGATTGACTAATTATACTAATTAAAATTAAATTTAGTAAGATGATGATAAACCTCACCACAAAATTATTTTTTTTATCGATCTTTAACAACTACAAAAAAAAGGCTTCAGTTTATATATTTTATTTTGTTTGAACTTTGAATCATTTTAATCTTTTAATAAACTAACTTATTATTTTTATTTTTAATCCATATTTATTATTGTTATTACTATTATAGTAAATTTTGTTAAATCCAAATAAAGGTTTAATTATTTTGTTGGTTTTTATAGTTTTACAAAATTTTTAATTAAGTTTTTATATATATATTTTTTTTAATTTGGTCTCTGCACTAAATTTTTTTTAATTAGGTCTTTCTTAACAGTAATTGGTTTAATTGTATAGGGACTCAACTAAAAAAAATTTGGTGTAAGAATCCAATAAAAGAAAAAATAAAGTGTAGGAACTCAATTAAAAATTTTTTTTGGAGCAAATACTCAATTAAAAAGAAAAAAAATATAAAGACCTAATTAAAAATTTTGTAAAACTATAGAAACCAATAGAGTAAATAAGCCTCAAATAAAAGACATATTCATTATATTATATTGTAAGCCAAAATACAATTGTAATGTATTCCACAAATATAAAGCTCACATATTACATAATTAGTCATACTAACAATATCCATTTGTAATTAATTTTTTTCTTTTTTTTTATATTATGAGCAATGCATACTGAATGATCTTTTTATTATTAAAATAAAATAAATTACACTAATTTTTGCTAGCATCTAAATTCACTAAATACGTTTAATTAAATTAATAGTTAACAATAAAAAATATCACTTATTATATTGTTATATACAATACATTTTGTGACGGTCAACATACTTTTAAGACGAATTTGGATCTTCTAAATTTTAAATTTGTACTTTAGAGGATAAAGTGTGATCTTCTACCTTTGAATGATTTCTCTATCATATTTATTCTTGGTCTCACCTATAAAATAAATGGTGAGAGATCACACTTTACTTTCTAAAGTGAAATTTAAACTTTAGACAATCTAAATCCTCTAAGACAATTTAATAATATAAAACTTATGACACAAATATTTTTTTATTAGATATATCATACAACCGTTTATTTTTAAACAATATTGCCATATAAACTAATTTACTATATATTTTGTAAATAAAAAATAAATTTGGATTAAATGGTTAATACTTGATACATGTGTTTCTTTTATTGGTTTGGCAATTTGTGATTTTTTTAGTATAACAAATCACAGCTAGAGTCGTTATTTTTCGAACAATAATAAAAAAGAAATCCAATTTATGATGAGGTCTATTATTATGTCAATATAATTAGTCATAATGAAAATAATTACTCACCTAAACTCTATGCCAAAAAAGAGTTTTTCTATCTCATTCCTGCAAAGAGCACAGACTTTGGCTCTTTCTCTAAACACTTGTCAAGCTCTCTAATCAGCCAACACATATCTATAAGTGTAGAAATTTTTTTCTTTCTACACCATAGAACTCACCTTTAGCTTATAGATGGTCCCTAATCCAACATTCTAACCCATTTAATTTCATGGTGAGTGGAGAACATCTCAGCATACTTCGACGACGGGGTATCATTAAACAACGACTTATGAATCTTCGCATTTCAAAAGGATGAACCAAGCAAACTATACCTCAATGATCCTAATCCATCGGGCAGATTACCGTAAGTATTCAGTAATAAAGTTTCACTATTTAGTGCGATATAACGAGTACCATATGCCATCCTCAAATTTCTGAAATATCAGTGACATAGCATTCCACTGAAATTCTAATAGGATTCAACTAAGTTTAGATTTTCACTCATTCGATACAAGAAATCCCCATCTCCGAAACTCATCATTTTGGATCAAAATGACAAAGCTAAGGGTTCCCGAATGAAAACTAATGGAACAGCAAATCTCCAAAAACATTTTCAAGTGCTAATAAGAAAGCATCTGTTGGAGAGTAGACAGTCATAGAAACATATCCCCCAAAGACATTGCCGGTAGAGTAACTTCCATAATATTAAGTCTTGACAAATACATGAACAAAAACAGACAACAGATGTACACGAATTATATCTAGGGTTTGCGAGGTGGGGGTGGTGAACTGCTGCTGCTGCTGTTGCTACTGCCTCTTCCTCTCAAAGGCCTACAAATTATAAAAAAACAAAATGATAGTAATGTCGTATAGAGATCTAAAAATGAAGTCAAAATGGGATGTAACCTGCTAAACTTAGAAGATGCATAAATTGACCATTATTATCATTATCATCAAGGCAGAAACTATTGGGGACTCAAATACGATATGGAAACATCGCCAAAATATCTGTGGTGCCCAATATCCATTGCACAAAAGATATAAAAATGGTCAATGAACACTGATAAGATAACCAATTATATTTCTGCACCCACTCAATATTGCAACCTTGTGGCATGTGTGAACCAGAGAAGCAGGGTAGCAAATTTAAAGGCTTATATAAAGTAAGAACAAATACTTCACTTTGCTAAATTGAACAGAAAATCTACCACATAATTTATCAGCCAAAAAAAGTTGGGTTATGCTACATGTATACCAAAATTAGCCACCAAAGTTAGCCACCAGTATAAAATACATGTTGGAATACAAATACACATTGAAAATAAATTAAACTACAGATGTATTTATACAAAAATACATTGGTGGCTGATTTTAGTAGCTGATTTTGGTGTACAAATAGCATTTTCCAAAAGAGTTTATACTATTTGAGTTTTAGACCATATAAATATATTATCAAAATTGAAGATGAGGGGTGAATGCCAGGAATAGAAAAAACTTTAAAAGTTACCGACAGAAAGATAAATAAATAAATGGACTTCTGGAAAAAGTCAAACATAGGTGGGGGGGGGGGGGATTTTGGCATACTGTACATTACCTTCTTGGGCTGCGACTGCGACTCTTCGATCTCCGGGATACCTATTTAGGTTATGAAGGATTTAGCCATATACAATACAAGAAAAATAAATAAATAACATCATCCAAATTAAAAAATAGGAACAGACCTTGCGTGGACTTGGCGAGTCAGAGTAGGATGAAGACCTCCCACGTCTTACAGGTGGTCGACCTCTGTTGAAAAGTAAATTTTTAAGGATTTGACATTTTTAAAGTGGTAGCCTTCATACATTCAAAAGCTCATTGGTACCCAGGCCTTTCTTAAGGCTTCTATCCAAATATTATAATGCAATAAAAACACTAAAGGAACTGCATAACAGGCCATAACATGGGTAGAAAAAGAGTAATGACTCATTCCAGTGAACCAAGATATGCTGTAAAATTACCTTCGAGGTGAGAATGATCTTGAGCGTGAGCGTCTACGTATTGGAGAGCGACTGCGCCTACGACTTATTGGAGACCTTCTAGGAGGACTACGAGCTCGTCTAGGCGGTGAACTGGATGAAAATGTTTATTTGTTCAATTGGTGAGAGACAGCATGCATGATTAAATGCAAGCGTAATCAAGATAAAGTAATGACAAAAGGTTACCGGCGCCTTAGAGGAGGAGGGGAACGTCTACGACCTGGACTTCCCCGCAACCTTCTTGGAGAGGCCCTGCAAATATGCTAATTATGAGTATACCTGACAAAGGAAACTGTAAATCAAAACAGTTACAGTTACACATGAACCTTGCAGGGGATCTAAGACGCCTTGGTGGAGATGGAGAACGGCCTCTCCCAGGGGATATAGGCCTCCTCCTAGGAGGTGTGTCTCCACGACGATGAGGAGAGTCTAATCGACGGCGAATTGGAGAATCTGCACGACGGCGAATTGGAGAATCTGGTCGTCTTGGAGATCCAACTCTTCGAGGCACAGGAGATCTCCTTCGTGGCGAGGGAGGAGGTTTTCTCCGAGGAGCTGGTGTCATTAATTTACAGTTACTATTTGTCCAGACCCAAAAACCAAAAACAAAAAGAACAAAAAGCAGAAGACTATGCCAAAACATCAGGTATATACATTCTCTTGGCCGCTTTGGCCCGTCCTTTTCAACATCTGCACTAGCATTATCAGTCCTAGGGCCATCTCTCTTCAGAGCAACAGCAGAAGCTTTTGGTGGTGAAGAAACTTTCTGTCTAGGAGGTAGTGTAAATCTTGCCTTAACAACATTCCCATCTATTTGGGCCTGCATTATAAAAATCAAATCTATCAACTTCCAATGCAAACATCATCCAGAAGGGTTGATTATAGAAGCTAATCCTACTCAGTCAAGAGACACATACACCATCCATGTACAATAAAGCTTTTTCAGCATCTGCTCTTGTCTTAAACTGCACATATCCATATCCTTTTGGAAGATTAACCTGGAAATGAGACGAGAGTGAAATTAATTGTAATAATAATCCCCTAAGCCTGTCATAACAATGTAAAATCAAACTTACAGTTCGGTCCATTGCCAACTCCACACTTACAACCTCGCCAAAGTTACCTGAAAAGGTAATGCATGATGGTTAGATCACTAGAATGTTTCATAAAATTTCAATTATTCAAATAATAAATAGCAGCAAACATGTTACATTTACCAGTTCATAAGTGTTGTGAAGTAACAGTTTAGCCATAAATAGGAAACAGAACAAATAGTGCTATTTTAGGTTTAATTCTTGATGCTCATTGCACCAAGAAAAGATATTTCTTACATTGTCATTGCATCAATGCCAATTACATGCAAATTACAACTAAGAACTTCATCAAACAATTTGACAACCATGAGGGTTTTAACATAGCACCTATGCTATTGCAATCACAATGTTAAAGAAACTAGAAGTTGGAAAGAATTGAACATACGGAAAATTTCTTTCAAATGGTCTTCATTGACATTCCTGCTGAGCTTTTCTACATGAAGAACAAGTGATTCACGTACAGGAGAAGGTTTCCTGAGATCAGCATAAAAAGCAAACACGCAAGCAAAACGAATATGAAACATGAAAAGATACGGAAAAAAAGGCCTGTGAAATGATGAGTTCTCTACTCGAAAAGAGGACGCTGAGTTGGATTTTAAAATTACGATGTTACCATCAAAATAAAAATGAAAACATAAACACATTATTAAGGATCTAATCATATGTGATCCAAATCCATTAAAAGAAATTCGAAAACTAGAACAAGCAACCTGCACTAAAAGTTATTTTGAAAAAGTTAATTCATAATCTAAATCAATAATAAGAACTCTAAGTACTCACTAGAAATCTTTCACACATGACTTTGTTAAAGACTCAATAAACTGTCAATACCTAACACCACAAAACTGTCTCACTACAGTGTTCTACTACTGTACTAGTTATATCTTTCTGAAATCCATGATATACCACATCATATGCCTATGAGATACAACATATATAAAAATGCACTAGATTGAAAGAGAACATGATGACATATTCATATTAATCAAAACAAAATATTTATATCACAAAGGAAGTAGGACCAATAACAAAAACCAAGTCTTCTATCACTAGGTTGATCAAAACAAACAGTAGAATCATATAAAGCAGTATACTTGGAAAAAGGAAGAAGAAGATTTACCTTGGAGGAGGAGAAGCTCTTCTAGACTGAGGGGGAGGAGATCGACCTCGCCTGGCTGCTTCAGGGGAGCTACAAGCAAAAAAGATTAAAAACAAATGGAACTCTGTCTAGTTCACAAGTAAAGCGGCAATATTGTTGGCTATGAATTGAAGGAAAATGGCAATGAATGAAAGGGAAATACAAGGTAGAAACAATGAAATAGGAGAACACAGAAGTGAAACTAATAACGGGTTAACTGCATTCAATGTTTCAATTATTGTATGTCATCAGGGAATTTGCGTATCAGCTTCTTTCACAATCAAGGCACAAACTCATGAAACAGAGACAGAAAGGATAATCTAAAAGATTATCAAGCCAATCCTCCGTAGAATCACCACTAAATGTAAAACCTATCCCCGCAATAAAAATTACATCAAGACGCATGTTGAGAAGAGAATTTTGGCAACTCAATAAGAATCCACCAGACCCTTTTGTTAACTTAAGGCACAGAGATAAACCACTTGACCTGAGGCACTAGTTTTTGTCTGTTTGATATCAAAGCATCGGTCCCTTTTTGTACGTTTGGGAATGTAAGCCATAAGGGGCACCGCAACAAAATTAAAAATTAAAAAAAAATGTCAAGAAACCTCCAAAACATTACACCATTATAGTAAAGAATGTGTAGCTTTTTAAACAACAGTATTTCAAAGGGGAAAAAATGTTCTTTGCAAATAACTTTCAATTTCAATCCTCAATTTTCACCTTCATTTTATAAAACATTAGCAACTAACCCAAAACCTTAGTCAATTCCCACATTTTCAGCATCCAGCTCCCAGAAGTTTTATTTGGAGGGAAAAAAACCAACATCCAACACAGACACACAAATAACAAGAAAAGAGAAGTCCAACTGAAGCTCCATTTTTTCCTCCCTCTCTCTTCAACTAGAACTACGAAGTTACAGATGTCGCATAAACCGATGAAAAAACGGGGAAATTGTGAAATCGGTAAGCGTACCTTCTTCGGCGCTGAGGGGGAGGGCTTCGGCTTCGGCTTCGGGAGGAGCGAGACGGGGAGGAGGAGGAGGAAGAGAAGGATCTGGAGCGAGAAGGAGAACGGGATCGAGAGAGGGAGCGAGAGCGGGAGGAAGAGCGAGAATCTGAAGGGGAAGAGGAACGGGAGCGGGAGGAGGAGCCGGAGCCCGAGGGCGGAGAGCGATGGCCTCGCCCCGGTTTCGCCATTGCTAGGGCACACAGAAGAAGAAGCGGGAGAGAGAGAAATGGAGAGAAGACGGAACGCTGGATAAACCCTAGCTCGTCGTCGGGCTAGCACGATAGTAGTGACTCAATTTAACCGTGTGATTATTTGAGTGGAAAAAGTGAGAAACGAATCAAGGATAAGGGCTAATTGGATATCAGCTATTACCCGAATTCCCGCTTTACTTATCGGGTCCCAACCGGGTATGTCCAAATTTAGAAAGCCTGTCCATTTTAATCATTAAAATGGAACTTCTTCCAAGTTCATTTAAATAGGATCTAACACCAACAAAAATCACTCTCATTAAAAGAGTTTAATTATAGGCACATCTTTTTTTTTTCCCACGCTCATTTACGTATAGAACTTCTTCCTCTTCTTCTCACACTCGTTTACGTACAGAGCGTCTTTTTTTTCTTTTTCGCCTACTTCTTCCTCTTCTTCTCACGCTCATTTACGCACAGAGCGTCTTCTTTTTCTTCTTCGCCTTTTTCTTGACGTTTCTCCTCCTCCTCATTCTTTTTTACGTTCTTTTCTCATTTTTTATTGTTGCTGCTGTATTTTTTTCTTTCTTTTCCTCCTTTTCTCCCTAGTGAAGAAGCAGTAAAAGATGAGGAAGAGTTTTGAATTGTGCATAACAGAAATGAACCAAAATTAAATTCAAAATAAACCGAAATTGTATTCAGAATGAACCGAAATTATATTCAAAATGAACTGAAAATTAAATTAATAATGAAAACTCGTTTCAAAATAAGCACAGACTAAACGCACCTTATTTAAATCCAGAATGAATCGAAATTACTTAATGATTACGACACACAAACTTAATTCGAAAATAAACACAAACAAAATTGAATCATGAACAAAAACACATCCAAATCCATCAAGTAATTTTGCAGCATTATGTGTTTCTTCTTCTTTATTTGATTAGATGAACAAGACAAGAAAAGAAGAACATAATGAGAAGTTTTGAGGAATTTTTTCTTCTTGTTTCTTCTTTTTTGTTTGATTTTTCTTCTCTTTTTTTTGTTTTATTCCTCTTAAGATAGTGAAACAAGAATACAACAACAACAACAACAAAGCCTTGTCCCACTAAGTGGGGTCGGCTACATGAATCAAACGACGCCATTGTGCTCTGTCATGTATCATGTCTACAGAGAGACCGTTTACATGTAGGTCTCGTTTGACCACCTCATGGATGGTCTTCTTAAGTCTTCCTCTGCCTTTCGCCCTTTGTTCATCTTCCATCTCATCCACTCAAGAATAATCATAACAAAATAATTCACTCAAAAATGAACTGAAATTATATTTAGAATAAACCAAAATTATATTCAAAATAAACTTAAAATTAAATTCATAATGTAAACTCATTTCAAAATAAGCACAGACCAAATGCACCTTATTTAAATCCAGAATGAATCAAAATTACTTAATGATTGCATTACACAAACTTAATTCAAAAATAAACACACAAACAAAATTGAATTATGAACAAAAACACATCTAAATTCATCAAGTGATTTTGCAGCATTATGTATTTTTTCTTCTTTGTTCGATTAGATGAACAAAATAAGAAAAAGAAGAACATGATGAGAAGTTTTAAGGAATTTTTCTTGTTATTTCTTCTTTTTTGTTTGATTTTTCTTCTCTATTTCTTGGTTTTATTCCTTTCAAGATAGTGAAACAAGAAGAATTATAACAAAATAATTCACCTCAAAAATGAACTATAATTATATTCAGAAATAAATCGAAATTTAAATGATTGCGACACACAAACTCAATTCGAAAACAAGCACCAAACAAAAATTGAATCATGAACAACAAATGAGAAAGGAAGAAGAAAGAGGAGGAGGAGGAGGTGGTGGTGGTGACAACGGTAATGAAAGTGAAAAATAATAAAAAAAAAAAGGAGGAGAAGAAGAAGAAGACGTAACATCAGGAGTGAAGAAGAAGAAGCGCGGGGAGAGAAGAAAACAGAAAAAAGAAGCGTGTGACTCTAAATTACTTGGATGCTAAAATTGCTTAGATATGGAGAATAATTCATTTTTTTATAGGAAATGAATATTATCCGTTTTATTTTGATAATTTTTTTTATAAATTCATACCAATATACAATATAAAACCGGTTCCTCTCTCTTTTTCAAAATCGTAACGTAGAAACTTCAAACGATGCTCAAAATTTCTTAAAAATCTCTAAAAAAAATTTTGCAAAAATTCAAGAAAATTTCAGAATTACATTTAAAATTTTTAATAGAAAACACCAAAAGAGAAGACGAAAGATTATTGAAGGTACTCTGAAACTAATTGTCCATGATTTTTCACTTTTCTTTTTTGCATTTACGATCGCAAAACTCTAAATAGTCATATTTCTGTGTATTTAATAGATTCAATGTGTTCTCGCGATAAAGTAGATATTACTACTCTCTTTATATTGTTTATTTTGTGGTAACTATGTTAGGTTGGTGTAAGAATGTTGTTGTGGTGCTTTTATTGTCATTTAATTTATATTAATCATTTTTTTATCCAAAAATTAATTTGCATGTATTTTTGTACATGTTTGAGTGATTTGCATATTTTGAACTAAGCTTGTGTGTAGTAATCAGTAAGTACTTTTGGTGCATTTTGTGTCAATTAAGGTGCAATTGGTATTGTTGTCCTAGATTTGGTGTAATTAGGCCATAGAATATTGTTGTAGTGCTTTTGGTGTCATTTTGTGCATGTTTGAGTGATTTTCTTGTGTTTTTGTCCATGTTTTAGTGATTTGCATGTTTTGAAATGAGTTCGTGTGTAGTAATCAAGAAATATTTTCGGTGTATTTTGTATGAATTGAGGTGCAATTGGTGTTGTTTGATGGGTGGAAAACGATCCAACACAAAACTCACCAGCAAGTGTACCAGGTCACATCAAGTAATAATAACTCACATGAGTGAGGTCGATCCCACAGGGATTGAAGGATTGAGCAATTTTAGTTTAGTGGTTGATTTAGTCAAGCGAATCAAGTATTGATTTGAGTGGTTTGTGATTGACAGAAGCAAAATTGCATGAAATGTAAAGGAAGAGGAAAGAATTGTAGTAAATTAAAGAGAACAGAAAGTAAAAGTGCTGAATCTTAAAGAATAAGTAAATTAAATTGCAGAAGCTTAGATTGCAAGAAATGTAAATGACTGAATCTTAAAGTGCAAGAAAGGTAAATTGCTTGAATTATAAAAGGAATTGGGAGCTGGGATTGCAGCAAATTAAACAAGCAGAAGTAAATTGCAATAAACAGAAGAGCAAAAGATGAATTGAATTTAAGTAGATCTCAAACAGAAGAGTAAAAATGCTTAAAGAATTAAAAACAGAAAGTAAATGGAGCTCAATTGCAGAAACTAAAAGAGAGAATGAAGATCTCAGGAGTGGAAGAGACTAGAAAACAAGTCTAGATCTCAAATCCTTCCTTGATCCAACAAGAACAATTGCAAAAGAAATGGAAAGGTAAGTTGAAGAAGAAGTAGAAGAGTGAAAGTAGTAAACAGAATTCGAAATGTAAATCAAAATTTCTAAAATTATGCAGAAAGATTAACAAGAGATCTCAAGGTGAGATTGAAACAGAATTTCTTCAATTCTTCACCCAAGATCCAAGATAAGAAGTAAAGAGTGCTCAAGCAAGAACAAAGAAGAGAGATCAATTCTCCTTCCCAATTCCCAAACTCCCCAAAGCTAGAAAATAAAATTGGAAATTCAAAAATAAGCAAAAAGATTAGCTAAAAGTAAAAAAAAAGGTCCTCTCTAACTCAAACTAGCTTCTATTTATACACTTCCTATTTTTGGATTTTAGAATTTAGAGTGGGCTTTTTAATTTTGTGAAAAAATGAATTAATTGGATTTTTGATGGATTTTGGCCCAAGGTGCACCTCCCAGGGGATGGCTCAGTTCAAATACCAAACTGAGCGCCCAATGTGCTTTTGTGTTGCCCAGTTTGTGTGCGTCCAGCCTTGTTCAGGTTGCTTTTCAATAGAGCTCAGTTGGAAAATTGAACTGAGCTCTATGTCTTGCCTTGGGTGTGTCAAGCGTGCATCCTAGCTCCCTGGTCGTGTCAAAGTGCGCATGACAAGCTCCTTGGTATGCTTCTTGTTGCGCCAAAGTGTGGGAAGTGGGGGAGAGTAGCGCTCAGTTGGAAAAACCAACTGAGCTCCCCATTATAGCGCCTTGCTTTGGGCTTCAAGCTCCCAGGTTCGAATCCTGGTGGAAGCAAACTGATGCTAATTTCCTTGGAAGGGTTGGACGCTCCTTCCTTGCCTTTCATGAAGCTCCTTAGTTCGAACCTTGGGAGAGCCATCTTGGCTCATTTTCTTTGCACCAAGAGTAGAGCTCCTCCCTTCCATGGAGTTCCCAGGTTCGAATCCTAGCCAACTCACTTTGGCTTAATTTCCTTGCAAGCTTGGTAGCGTGAGGTTCCTTGTTCGAACCTTGGGGAAGGCTTTTTGGCCAATTCTTCTTGTTTTCCTTGCAAGGAGCGTTCCTTGCTTCCCTTGGGTCATGAGTTCGAGACCTTGAGGCTTCATTCCTTAGACTTATGTCTTGAATTAATTTTGGAGAACCCCCGATAAAGCTCAATTAGTGAACTGAGCTTTATGTCCTTGCCTTGCTTTCTTTGATGCTCAGTTAACTAAGTGAACTGAGCTTTGTGCCTTGCTTTCTCCCTTTTTTTCCTTGTGGAGCTCGGTTCACTCACTCAACTTGGCTTCCATCCTTCTTTGATGATGCCACACTTTTCTTTTCCTTTGGGCATGCTCCTTAGGCCACGCTTTTCTTATTTTCTTCTTTTCTTCACCTACAAGAAATCAAAACAACCAATCAAAGTATCACCAAATTCACAACGTTTAAAGTTCATTCATAATTCAATAAATTTTAGCTTAAACCTCATGGTTTTGTATCAATTAAAGGGTGGTTAGTTGATTCAACAAAACATGCAATTTCACTCCAAATTACTTACTTACAATTCAAGAAAGTGCATAAAACCTAATAAAAACAAAGAAAAAGACTAGTAAAACTAGGCTAAGATGACTTGTCATCATAACACCAAACTTAAAACTTGCTTGTCCCCAAGCAAGCATTAAACATAAGAGAAGATAGAATGAAATGGAGAAGTATGCATGTCCTTATTTAGCATATAGTTGAACTTGGTTCATGGGATTTCATGCAGATTAATAGTAGCTCATTTATTACTTGCTGTTAAACAAACAATGTTTCTTCAAAGATTCACTAAGGTTACTGCTACAATGCCTTACTTTTTGCTTACTTTCCTTATTAGCTTTTTCCTTCTTTCTTTTGCATCAGAGAGCTTATTACTTATTGAAGGCTTGGTGGCAAATGTTGCAGCAGCCTTTGGCTTAATTATACTCAACATTTCTTCACCACAGACACATGGCTCACCTTTTTCTTCCTAGGATCATTGATGCCCAACATCTCTTTGGATAACTAAGTGTTTTGTAGCTAGGTTGCTCTTTATTGTGGACTTTCAGTTGGCAATCCCAAATCAGTTGATCTAAGTGGCCAAGTTTTGAAATACTCCTTAGAACTTACTTGTCCAAGCATATCCTAGTACAAAAACACCACAGGCATGTGTCCTAGGGTCCAAGCTATTGGTGTCTAGCCTTATTGTTTGTTTCTTTGCCACTTTTTGGCTTTTCTATTTCTTTTTCTTTCTGTTTTGATTTATTTTCAAGGGAACTTTTTTATTAATTCAAGGCTTCATAGTAGCAAACTAGTTTAGGCTTCAAGTAACATGTCATTATGCAGTAATTATTTTGTGAGCTAATAGTTGAATCAAACATATACCACCACTAACTTTCATTCTCTTTTGCAACATTGAACAATTATTTTTCTAAATCAAGCATCTCTCCTTTATTCAAACAGCAAGGGAACAAAGCAAAGTACTCAAGCTAATGAAGGATGACATTTATTATGCAGATAACTTTTAAGCTAAAGAAAAATTGCAGATAGCTTTCTTTAGCATGTATTTTTACTTGCAACTAAATGAACATTCTAGCAAGGCATGAAGGAATCCCTGAATTAAAACATTTCATAACTACAAGGATTAAATATAAATACAACCTGTTGGATTGCAGCTTTTCATTCTTCCTTCTGTTATGCTCCTTCTGAATCATAATGCAAGTGTTCTTTAATTTATTGGCTGTTTTCCTGCATACTCCTCAAACGTTGCTTGCTTTTCAAGCCCTTTAAGTATCCAGTTAATCTACCAAGCTTGTTTATGGGCTTTTGAACTTACTTTGGTGTGTGACCACCAAACTTAGTTCCTTGCCAATATTTCTCATGCAACAATTTAACTATCTGTGAAATCCTTTTTCCTAGCTACGGTAATAAAACTAAAGACTATGAAACAGCAGATAGTTAACTAGTTTATCTAAATGTTTGAAGCTAACATTATGCAGAAAGTGAGAATGCATTTTATGACGAGATTTTGGTAGAACACCAAACTTAGAATCCTTCATTCTCCTTTATATTGTTTTGGTGTGCAATACCAAACTTAGCTTCTTGCAATATAGATAAAGCTAATTAACCTTTTTATTAAAATAGTTATGAGAAGAAAACTACCTCAGGTTGGGTTGCCTTCCAACAAGCGCTTCTTTATTGTCACTAGCTTGACATCCTCCATCTTTTGATCATGGAAGTTGAGAATTCTGTTGCCTTTGATTTTCTCCTCTTACTGTGGGCTTTCTTTCCTCCATTTCTTCTTGAGGAATTTCTCTGTGGTGCTTCTCTTTGATGATTGTTTCTTTTTCCATAGCCCTCTCATTTCCCTCTATGATTGCTTTCCATTTCTCCCACCTAGCAACTTTCTCATTGTCTTTCAGGTTGTCTTCAGTGGCTTTGGGGAAAGTATTTGCCCTCCTCTCACCCGTTTCTGCAAAGTGCTTAGCCAGTTGTTCCATTTGCCTCTCAATTCTTCCGATTGAGGCTTCCTGGTTCTTTGTTGTCACCTCTTGGTGCTTCATCATTCTCTCTATTAAGATCTCCAAGTTGGTGATCCTCTGAGATTCTTGTGAGATTAGTTGGTTGTGGGGTGTTGGGGGTTGGAAGGGTGGGTGTTGTGGTGGTATGTAATGGTTGTTGTTGGTATGGTAGTGTTTTTGGTAGTTTGTGGAGTTGGGGTTGTTGTAATTGCAGTCCATTGGTCCTTGATTTTGGTGCTCGACCCTCCTCCAGTTGGAATGAGTCCTCCAGGGTGGGTTGTACACATCACCCTGAGACTTGTGTTGAAACAGGTTTGAGGTACTATTTGGAGAGTGTAATCGCTCATGACTTTGTTGCTCATAGTTAATTGCTCCAAAACCTTTTTCAGGTTGATTCCATCCATGTAAATTTTGAGGTAGGTTGTATGCATTTACTACAGCAATTTGCAGCTCATTGATTTTTCTGACCATCAACTCCAGTTGTTGCAAAGTTTGTTGATGCATCTGCTTGTTTTGGTTCACGACTGCATTTACACTTTCAGTTTCCATAACTCCTTTCTCTTGTGTGGATGGTTGCCTTTCTGCTTCTACCTTACCAATGTCCTTGGGTGGTTTTAACTTGGCCAGGAATTCACTCATTAGATCTTCCCATCCGATGATGCTTCCTTGTGGGAAGGCTTCAAGCCATTGAGCAATATCGTTCATGGTGATGAGCGGATGCTTCAAGTCATGGGTTGCATTGTCATCTAAGGTGAGGACACTACTCCCACAATTACTGGAGTTCGTTGAGTTTCCCTCCATGATCTGCACAATCACAAATAGTCCGAATGAAGATTAAATCTACTCATGCCAAAATGTGGTTAGAGGATTAGTTGACACAATGTATCAAACAGTTAACAGGCTTGAAAGATCAATAGAAGAAAATTACTTCTGTCCTTTACTCAGTGAGCAGAATTACACAAAACGCATAGAATCAGAAAGCCAGGGAACTCCCACTCTATTGCTAAAGTGGGTTTTAGTTATCTTAAGCAAATATTCAAACAGTTAGTGTGTTAGTCAAAAATTAAAGAAACAGAAAAGAAAAAGTGCTTGATCTAGATCTCCACTTCACTTAATCATTGTCAATCTAATCAATCCCCGGCAACGGCACCAAAAACTTGATGGGTGGAAAATGATCCAACACAAAACTCACCGGCAAGTGTACCGGTTCGCATCAAGTAATAATAACTCACATGAGTGAGGTCGATCCCACAGGGATTGAAGGATTGAGCAATTTTAGTTTAGTGGTTGATTTAGTCAAGCGAATCAAGTATTGGTTTGAGTGGTTTGTGATTGCCAGAAGCTAAATTGCATGAAATGTAAAGAAAGAGGGAAGAATTGCAGTAAATTAAAGAGAACAGAAAGTAAAAGTGCTGAATCTTAAAGAACAAGTAAATTAAATTGCAGAAGCTTAGATTGCAAGAAATGTAAATGACTGAATCTTAAAGTGCAAGAAAGGTAAATTGCTTGAATTATAAAAGGAATTGGGAGCTGGGATTGCAGCAAATTAAACAAGCAGAAGTAAATTGCAATAAACAGAAGAGCAAAAGATGAATTGAATTTAAGTAGATCTCAAACAGAAAAGTAAAAATGCTTGAAGAATTAAAAACAGAAAGTAAATGGAGCTCAATTGCAGAAATTAAAAGAGAGAATGAAGATCTCAGGAGTGGAAGAGACTAGAAAACAAGTCTAGATCTCAAATCCTTCCTTGATCCAACAAGAGCAATTGCAAAAGAAATGGAAAGGTAAGTTAAAGAAGAAGTAGAAGAGTGAAAGCAGTAAACAGAATTTGAAATGTAAATCAAAATTTCTAAAATTATGCAGAAAGATTAACAAGAGATCTCAAGGTGAGATTGAAACAAAATTTCTTCAATTCTTCACCCAAGATCCAAGATAAGAAGTAAAAAGTGCTCAAGCAAGAACAAAGAAGAAGAGAGATCAATTCTCCTTCCCAATTCCCAAACTCCCCAAAGCTAGAAAATAAAATTGGAAATTCAAAAGTAAGCAAAAAGATTAGCTAAAAGTAAAAAAAAGGTTCTCTCTAACTCAAACTAGCTACTATTTATACACTTCCTATTTTTGGATTTTAGAATTTAGAATGGGCTTTTTAATTTTGTGAAGAAATGAATTAATTGGATTTTTGATGGATTTTGGCCCAAGGTGCACCTCCCAGGCGATGGCTCAGTTCAAATACCAAACTGAGCGCCCAATGTGCTTTTGTGTTGCCCAGTTTGTGTGCGTCCAGCCTTGTTCAGGTTACTTTTCAATAGAGCTCAGTTGGAAAATTGAACTGAGCTCTATGTCTTGCCTTGGGTGTGTCAAGCGTGCATCCTAGCTCCCTGGCCGTGTCAAAGTGCGCATGACAAGCTCCTTGGTGTGCTTCTTGTTGCGCCAAAGTGTGGGAAGTGGGGGAGAGTAGCGCTCAGTAGGGAAAACCAACTGAGCTCCCCATTGTAGCGCCTTGCTTTGGGCTTCATGCTCCCAGGTTCGAATCCTGGTGGAAGCAAACTGATGCTAATTTCCTTGGAGGGGTTGGACGCTCCTTCCTTGCCTTTCATGAAGCTCCTTAGTTTGAACCTTGGGAGAGCCATCTTGGCTCATTTTCTTTGCACCAAGAGTAACGCTCCTCCCTTGTTCTCCATGGAGTTCCCAGGTTCGAATCCTAGCCAACTCACTTTGGCTTAATTTCCTTGCAAGCTTGGTAGCGTGAGGTTCCTTGTTCGAACCTTGGGGAAGGCTTTTTGGCCAATTCTTCTTGTTTTCCTTGTAAGGAGCGTTCCTTGCTTCCCTTGGGTCATGAGTTCGAGACCTTGAGGCTTCATTCCTTAGACTTGTGTCTTAAATTAATTTTGGAGAACCCCCGATAAAGCTCACTTAGTGAACTGAGCTTTATGTCCTTGCCTTGCTTTCTTTGATGCTCAGTTAACTAAGTGAACTGAGCTTTGTGCCTTGCTTTCTCCCTTTTTTTCCTTGTGGAGCTCGGTTCACTCACTCAACTTGGCTTCCATCCTTCTTTGATGATGCCACGTTTTTCTTTTCCTTTGTGCACGCTCCTTAGGCCACGCTTTTCTTATTTTCTTCTTTTCTTCACCCACAAGAAATCAAAACAACCAATCAAAGTATCACCAAATTCACAAGATTTAAAGTTCATTCATAATTCAATAAATTTTAACTTAAACCTCATGATTTTGTATCAATTAAAGGGTGGTTGGTTGATTCAACAAAACTTGCAATTCCACTCCAAATTACTTACTTACAATTCAAGAAAGTGCATAAAACCTAATAAAAAGAAAGAAAAAGACTAGTAAAACTAGGCTAAGATGACTTGTCATCATTGTTGTCCTGAATTTGGTGTAATTAGATCATAGAATGTTGTTGTAGTACTTGTGGTATCATTTTGTATATGTTTGAGTAATTTGCATGTGCTTTGCCCATGTTTGAGTGATTTGCATATTTTGAACTGACTTTGTATCTAGTAATTAATAAGTACTTTTGGTGGATTTTGAGTAAATTGAGGTACAATTGGTGTTGTTGTTCTGTATTTGGTGTAATTAGGTTGTTGTAGTGCTTCTGGTGTCATTTTATTCATGTTTGAGTGATTTGCATGTATTTTTGTTCGTGTTTGAGTGATTTGCATGTTTTGAACTGAGTTTGTATGTAGTAATCAAGAAGTACATTCAAATGTAGTGTCCTTACCTATTAAGCTAATTTTTTATTCTTTATAACAAAAATGACAACAAAAAAAGTTGTTGAGAAGAGCATCTCAAAAAAGAAGGCACTAGTATATAATATATAATGTAAGCATATATATGTTAAAACAACTTTATTTTTATTGTATAAATATAGTTATATAACATAATTTTTGTTTATTTATAGAAAACTCATGATTTGCAGTGCTCCACAAGATCGATATCAGAAATATTTAGCAAAATGAGTGATGAGAAGAAAGCTTTTGTCAAAGAATTAGGATTTGGTGCTATGAAGCATATCCCAAGCTTGAATGTCACACATAAGCTGCTAAAAAAACTAGCTCATTCCTTTGATTTGTATAATAGCTCTCTGGACACACGATACGGAGAAATTAAGATCACCCCTGTCAAGAAAAAGGATGCCTTTGGCTTAAATGTATCCAGTAAAACTTTATTTTGAAATATATTCTATCAATCTAGTTTCGGTGTTATTTTTACATTACTTTTGTATTATTAAAATATTTTTACTACTGCTATAGGGGATTACTTTCCAAAGAAAATTGTCTATAAAGAAATTAATGAAGAACAAAAGAAAATTGTTGAAAGCTTCAAAGGTTCATATTGAAATGAGTGTGGATGGACCTAAAAATCAAATGAAATTCAAGAGGACATTCATCATGTTCATCTACAAGTGCTTCTTGTTGCTTATAATAATAAAGCAAAATTTCTATGGTTCACATGCCACTAATTCTTCATGTGGACACCATATAAGAATGGAATTGTGATGCTCATGTTCTTAACTTCCTCATCAAGGGAATCAGAGGTCACAAATTGAAAAATAAATATGCAGTTGATGGTTGTCTCTTTACACTCATAATTATATATTTTCATGAATTCAAATATAATAATAACCTAGCGGATATGACTTCTAGACTACCGTGGATGACACTTTAGATAAGGGAGATGCTAGTTAAGAGGATAGAACGTGAGGTGAAAGATGAAATGGTTACTCGAAAGAAATCATTTCCTTAAATTTTGGTGTATTATTTGAAATATATTGTACCAATTAAATAATTTTTTTGTTTTAGGGCCTCATAAGAAGAGCACAGCTGAGAGGAGAAGCAAACAACTAGAGAAAAAGACAAAGAAGTAAGTGTTACTTTTGGGCGTCATTTGTAAATATTTATTGTATTTATTTACCTCGTATGTTTGTACTTTTCTAGCATGGAAGCCAAAAAGAGGAAACATATTATTATGGATTCATCTTCACAAACAGAGACTAACTCTAATGATGAGTTTTCATACACCGGTCCCAGGTATAGGGGCGAGTTGGCTGAAGACAAAGGGACCGACCTCATGAAAGGTTGGCCCACCGCCGACCTCTTCATAAAGAGCTCGGACAAATCGCCACAGAGGCCCAAGAAGGCCCAAAGTAAAAGGAACCACCACCCATTAGAAGGCGGTTAGCCAAAGATAATGATCTCACCCACAAAAGATAAGATAAGATGACAAACTTATCTCAAAGGAAGATCATCAAGCACTACTATAAATACACTGGAGCACCCAGGTATAACTCATACTCTAATTCTATAAAAAAACCTGTCTAAAGCCCGTACTGACTTAAGCATCGGGTCTCTTGCAGGTACCACCATCCTCCGGTGACTGAGGACCAGCAGCATCTCCTACGTCAACAAGTCGGACACAGCAGCCTAGTTCCGATCTGAAGATATCATCCGAGATCGACCTCTCTGTTTCAGGTAACCCTCGGAACATTGGCGCCGTTGTTGGGGAACCTAGAAGTCATTCCATGGCAAACAACCCTGCCAACGACCATAACTCCGGATTAGAGGAAGGAACACTGCTTAAGAACACGGATGCCGTATCAAAAGACACCCCAATCCAAAGGAGACAAGCAAACTCAGAACACGGAAGTATTAGATGCCCTCCGTGAGTAACAGGATCGCCTCAAACAGCTCGAACAAGAAGCAGAACGGCAGTGAGAGGCCGAGCGAGATCTCCGGAGAGAAACCAGATGGCGTCGAGAGTTGGAAGACAAGCTCTTAAAGCTCAAAGCCGACCTCAAAACCAAAACGAATCAGTCTAATCGCGAAGCTAGCCCCCACAAGGACCAAGACCCGTTCACGAAGGAAATCATGAAGACTAAAGTCCCGAAGGACTTCAAAGCCCCTGACATGACCCCATACGATGGTACGTCCGACCCAATTCATCACCTCAGCAACTTCAGAAGCCGGATGTACCTTACATATGCCTCAGACGCAACCCGTTGCAAAGCCTTTCCGACCACCTTGACCAAAACAGCGATAAAGTGGTTCGATAGCCTGCCACCAAGGTAGATCACAGGCTTTAATGACCTCACCTAGAAGTTCTTAGCCATGTTCTCTATCCAGAAAGAGAAAACCAAACACGCACCAAGCCTGCTAGGGATTAAACATGGAGATCGGAAAAGCCTCCGCAGTTATATGGAGAGATTCAATAAAGCATGCCTTGACATACAGAATCTCCCTACAGAAGCAGCAATTATGGGACTCATCATTGGTCTGCGGGAAAGACCCTTTAGCCACTCCATATCCAAAAAACACCCAACATCTCTTAACGAGGTACAAGAACGGGTAGAAAAGTGCATCAATATGGAGGAAAACTCCCGATTAGGAGAAGCCTCAAAGACCGGATTCTCCTACCCACCTCGAGACAAGGATAAAGAATCTAGGAAAAAAGAGGACCAACCTACTGAGAAACCCAGAAAGTACCACAACTACACTCCTCTCCGGGTGTCCCTTGTAGATGTTTACCGAGAGATATGCAACACTAAAAAGATCCCACCCCCTTGCCCGATTAAACACAAGAAAGGAGGAAGTCGAACAGAGTATTGCAAGTACCACCGAATCTATGAGCATCCTACCAACGAGTGCTATGACCTGAAGAACGTCATAGAAAAATTGGCACGAGAAGGGAGACTAGATCGATTCTTAGCCAATAGAACGGACGAACCAAAAAAGAGAAGAAGGGATGAAGAGAGCAAACGAGCTGAACGTCCCCCTCACACCCCTGAGAGACATATTCACATGATAAACGGAGGATTCGCAGGAGGAGGGATCTCAAAGTCATCCTGCAAAAGACACCTTAAAGAGGTGTACCATGTCGGAGGAGGGGACAGGTCGACCGACCTCCCTACTATTACCTTCACTCAAGACGACGCCGCAGGCATCATCCCGGGGCATGATGACCCCGTGGTTGTTACCATCATACTCGCCAATGCCAATCTCTACCAAACACTGGTAGACCAAGGAAGCTCTGTGGATATCCTGTTCAAATCTGCCTTTGACAAGCTCGGCCTACAAGAAAAAGAGCTCAGAGCATATCCTAACAGCCTATTCGGGCTCGGAGACACCCTAATCCAACCACTTGGGTACATCCCACTGCACACAACCTTCGAAAAAGGAACACGGTCTAGAACACTAAGTATAGACTACATCATAGTCGACGTGAGCTCAGCATACAACGCCCCCTAGGTCGGACAATGCTAAATCATCTCGCCGCAGTGGTCTCCACTCCATACCTATGCATGAAGTTCCCAACACCAGAAGGGATCGCCACCGTAAAGGAGACCAAAAACTCGCGCGACGCTGTTACAACGAAAGCCTGAACCTTAAGGGTGACCCCAGAGGAAAAGAAGCCAACACTATTGAACTCGGGGAAACTCGAGCTCACGAAGAACTTTGGCCCCAACCAGAAGGCGAGACCGAAGAAGTCCAGATCGGGGATACCCAAGACAAAATAATAAACATAGGGGCGAACCTAAAAGGAGACTTAAAGGAGCTGCTGACAAAGTTCTTAAGGGCAAATTCTGACCTATTCGCTTGGAAGGCCGCTGACATGCCTGGTATTGATCCCAGACTAATGTGCCATAAATTGGCAGTATACCCTGGATCTCGGCCAGTACAACAGAAATGCAGGAAGCTCGGCCCAAAGAGATTGCAAGTTGTGGAGGAATAGGTACATGCCTTATTAGAAGCAGGGTTCATAAGGGAGGTCAAGTATCCATTATGGCTGGCCAATGTCGTACTGGTCAAAAAGTCAAATGGGAAGTGGCGGATGTACACTGATTACACCGACCCCAACAAAGCCTGCCCAAAAGATCCCTATCCACTCCCGAATATAGACACCCTAGTCGATGCTTCATCAGGATACAAATACCTTTCTTTCATGGATGCCTACTCATGGTATAACCAAATATCGATGTATCAACCCGACCAAGAGAAAACCTCATTCCTAACTCTAAGAGCAAACTACTGTTACGTAGTTATACAGTTCGGACTCAAGAACATAGGGGCTACATACCAGAGGTTGATGAACAAAATTGTTGCCAACCACATAAGAAAACTGATGAAGGTCTACGTCGACAACATGTTGATAAAGACACAAGAAGAAGAAGCACTACTACTCGATCTCGACGAAGTGTTTGACACTATAAGAAAGCACGAGATGAGGCTAAATCCCGCAAAGTGCACTTTCGTGGTAGACACTGGCAAATTCTTGGTCTTCATGCTCACCCAGAGAGGGATTGAAGCAAACCCAAATAAATGTCAGGCCATACTCAGCATGAAAAGCCCGACTGACGTTAAGATTTTTGTTAGTAAAGAATTTTATAAAAATAGTCGCGTTGTAGATATAGTTTCTAAACCAATAGAAATCCCTTCGTACAAACGTTTTGGTTGTCACAAGTAACAAACCCCTTAAAAATTGATAACCGAAGTATTTAAACCTCGGGTCGTCTTCTCAAGGAACTGCAGGGAAGTATGTTCTTATTATTGGTTATGAAGATTGTAAATTGGGGTTTTGAAGATGAGGAACAAGTAATTTAAATGGCAGGTAAAATAAATAAATAACTGTAAAATAAACTTTTGGTAAGGTATGAGAAATTGGAAGTCCTATCCTAGTTATCCTTATCAATGATGATGAAGATTGAATCTTAATTTCACTTAGTTAGCCTTTACTTAAAGCAAAGAAAGGTCAAGTGACTAATTAGTTTGATCTTCAAATCCTAGTTAATCCCTAAGGAAAGATTGGGATTATTGAAGTTCAATTCAATTAGCAAAGATAATAATTATCAATCATGTTGAGTTTGATAACTCCCGAGTTACTGATTTCTTAACCAAGACCAAAAGGGAAAAGAGTAAATCTACTTGAATAAAAATGTCTTCAGATTGGAAGCAATAGTAACATAAATAAAAGAAAGCAATCATAAACTGAAATACCTCAAATAACATTAATTCAAAGAATAATCTGTAACATAGAAGAATTCATAAATTAAATTGAGAAAATAAGTAATTAAAAAGGAATATTGAACCTGATAAAAAGAGATAATCCTGAAAGCAAAAGAAATCCTAATTCTAAATCCTAAAAGAGAGAGGAGAGAACCTCTCCCTAAAAACTACATCTAAATCATGAATAGTGAATAATTGGAGACTCTCTTTGAATGGATGCGTTCCCCCACTTCATAACCTCTGATCTGTGCCTTCTGGACTTGGATTTGGGCCAAAAAGGGCTTCAGAAATCGCTAGGAGCGTTTTTCGTAATTTCTGGTGCGTGGCTTCTGTCACGCGGTCGCGTCATCTGGAGTTTTCTTTATCACGCGGTTGCTTCAGTCATGCGTCCGCGTCAATCACGCGGTCGCGTCACTGCCATTTTGCGCTGGCATGCGGCCGCGTCGTCCATGTGATCGCATCACTGCCAGTTTCTCCAAAAATTCCGTTTTGTGCTTTCCTTCCATTTTTTATGTTTCCTTTCCATCCTTTAAGTCATTCCTGCCTTAGAAGATCTGAAACTACTCAACACACGAATCACGGCATCGAATGGAAATAAAGGATAATTAAAATAATTATTTTTACATACATCACATAATAAGGAAAGGAAAGTAAAACCATGCAATTTTCATGAATAAGTGAGTGAAGGATTGAATAAATCACTTAATTTGAGCACAAAATATATCATAAAATATGGGTTTTTCAACCTCCCCACACTTAAACAATAGCATGTCCTCATGCTAAATCCAAGATAAAGAGTAAGGTAAGGTTGAAGTGGTGGAATCTCATGCAATGCAATCTATTCTAAATGTAACTACCTAAATGAATCATGCAATTCTAATTGTTATTCACTTGTATATAAAACTTACATGTAGTTAAATTAATCCACATTCTCAAGGAATCATATATGCATAGCCAAACCTTAGATAATGATAAAGCACTTTTACAATTGAGATGGGAAAGAAAAATATTTTACAAACTTGCAAGACAATTAACAATTTAAGCAGAGATATATGTTGATGAGCTATTGAACCCTCACTGGATTTTGTGTTTGCTCTCTAGTCACTCAGTGTTTATTGGGTTATTCACTCTATTCTTCTTTTTATCCTTACTTTCCATAACTTTGTTCTTCATCTGACCAATCAATAATTATAGAATATAGGCATACAAAAATCATGAGGTCTTTAATTAAGGTTGTAATGGGGCCAAGGTAAAGGTAAGGGTATATGTATAAGGTTAAGTGAGCTAATAAGTGAATCCTTGATTAGTCTAAGATCTCACCTAACATACATACTTTGTAAAGCAAGAATTTCTTTACCTATTCACCCAAATTTTCCCACTTTCGATGTTACATGCTCATGCATTAGTTTTAATTTTGTCCCATGTGCATTGCTTTATTTTGCATTTGGGGAATTCTTTTGTATCGCTTTTATTCAAATACTGTAAATAAATATTTTTTTTAATGCACATGGTAATTCAATCATTTTGATTTCACATGAGCATGCTTTCCAAAATTTTTTATTTTGAATTATTTTAGTCTTTTTAACTTTCTACCCTTTGTTTTTATCATCCATGTTCCCAATAGGTTTTCCACACTTAAATAATACACACTTTCTATCTTAAGCTAACCAAGGATTCAACTTGGAATTTTTATTTTGTTTTTCTGCTTAAGGCTAGTATTGTGGTTTATAGAATAAGAGGGGATTTAAAGGCTCAAGGGGGCTAACAAAGGTGATGTAAAAGGTAGGTTAATTTGGGATAAGTGAGCTAGAATCAAATAATGGCCTCAATCACTTTCTTGGTATGTATCTATATTCTATAATCGGATATATAGATTAAAACAAAGTAAAGAACACTAGAATAAAAAAGAAGGGCGGAACACACAGGAATAAAAATTATGGTTTGAATGTAACCATACAATTAAGCTCAAAACTCGCAAGCTGTGTGTTCTCTAACTCAAAAATCATATATCAGTTATATATGTCATGCAAGTAAAAATTAAGAGTTCCCATTATTCTCAATGTAAATCTTAAGGTGGCTTTAAAGTTTTAGTGTTTCTCCTTGATGAAATGTTGTTAACTAACTAACATGTAATGCTATATACAAGGTGTGTGGATTGTTTTTATTATGTTAAAGTCTCTAGTTTACTTCCTTTTTATATTTTCAATTTAAACAAAGTTATCTTATGCTAAAAAGGGTAAACTATACTAATTAATCCACATTTTCTATAACTAATAAGTTAGAATTTCAACTAAACTAAATGGCTAAAATATGAACTAAAGTGCAACATGCAGAAATATAGTAAAAATACATGAAAATAGCAATGTATAAGTACTGAGAAAATAAAAAATAAAAAGAAAAATACAGAAAAGTAGCAAAATAAAGTAAAAGAGTCTGTAGTGGTTCACCAAAAGAATACGCCAGAGATGGCGACCTCCCCACACTTAAAATAAAGCATCGTCCCTGATGCTCACTCAAGCAGGGTGTGAAGGGGTGTCATCACTATAAGGATGGGTAGCCGGAGTCTCTGTGGTGGTGGTATGAGGATCTTCCTATTGCAGAGGAGGTGTTGACTGAATAGGGATCTCTGGGTCTGCAGCCTGAATCTGAGGCGGGGCCTCCTGCTGTGATACAGCCTGCTCTGTTCCTGCCTGCGCAGCCTCTCTCTATGGATGGATCTCCGTCTCGTGATCATCCGCCTCCTCCTCAGATGGCTCTGATGGTGTGTCAGGCTTGGAGGGGATGTCGTTGCCAGAACGGATCATCAGCTTCAGGTGTTCATAGCGTCGGTTGCTGCGACACTCAGATCTCTCTTATCGGTGCCGATTGCGGCACTCCATCTGGTCTAGCTGCTGAAAGAGGTGGTGTACTAGGTGATAAACTAGTTCTGAGGCAGGTGGAGGTGCAGTAGTGGTAGCAGGGGTAGCTGGGGTAGCTGTAGAGGAAGAGGGGTCAGCAGACGGTGTGGCTGTCTCACCAGGAGCTGTGAGGAATGGAGGTCTGTAGCCCAAAGCCAGAAAGTTCCTGCTGTGAGGGATAATCTTCTTGCATTCTGCAGCAGGTGGCTTCTCATCAGCATCCTCCCAAGGCACGTCAGCTCGACGGCCTAGCTGTGTAATCAGATATGGAAAGGGGAGAGTGTCTCGGACGTGGACCCTGGCCATGTAGTACCAGATGAAGCGTGGCAGGTACAGGTCCTTACCCTCCATCACACACCATAGGAGGGTGATCATAGCGGTAAGTAGCTCCGTCTCATGGGTACTCGGCATAACAAAGTTGCTCAGGATCTGATGCCATAGCCGAGCCTCATCATTTAAGTAAATCCGCTTGATTTCCTTAGGCATGGTGGTGTTCTGACCCATGACCCATGGAACAGTCGGGTCAAGGGCTATCCTTGCCTTGATGGCATCCCAGTCAAATTTCATGAAGCGCATGTCCTCCTCAGCCTTTTGATAACCATCTGGCTGATCAGATTTAGGCAGAAGCTTCAAAATATCCTCAATGGCCTCTTCAGTGACCAGTATCTGCTTCCCTCTTAGGTTCACTGTATCTAGGGAAGTTTTGAAGTAATTGTAGTAAAACTCTCTTACCCAAGAAGCATTGACCTCAGTTAGGTTTCTCTCCAGGAAGAACCAGCCTCTTTGTTTGATCTGATCAGAGGTGTATTGCTGGAGTTCTTCCGGAATTTTCAGAGTTCGCTCCAGGTACAGGTTCCTGGAGGTTGCAAACACCTGATACTTTAACTCGCAGTATTTGTTTGCAAACTTGATGGGATCAGTAGCAGGGAGTAGCTGGTCATCCTTCTCTTGCAAGGTAAAGTGTTTCTCTCGCCAGGAGTCATCATGCATGATGTCCAGAATAGACATAGAGGATTCTCCTCTTTTACGTTTGCCAGTTGTTGCCTTTCCTTTTCCTTTTCTTTGGGTGTCAGACATCCTGAAAAACAGAAATCAAGGATATAATAAAAACAGGAAAACAAGGAGGCAAATAACAAAAGAAGCACATAATGGCAAAGGAGCAGTAGAATGATGAAAATGAGTTAAGTAAATGTGCATTAGGGATTGTATAGGAGTTAGAAAACTGAGAAGAAAAATTCACAATCCAAAATGTAAGATCCATAGAATTCATGTTAATTAGGAAAACCACAAACATGCCTTGAGTTAAAATAAAAGTAAAGAGTGAGTCAAAAAGCAGAGGGGGTTGTGAGAAAGTTAAAAGTGGTGTGAAATTGAAAAAAAAAAGGTTAGAAAAAAAATCAGCGAGTTAGTAAAAAGAAAGTTAAGATAAGCGGCATGATGATTGGTGTCTAAGTAACAAGGATTCACAATTATAAGCTACAGGCAACTCATATTCAAATAAGGAAGTTGATGATGATTCATATGGATATAGAAATAGCGGAAATTGGAATCTAAACATCAAAAATGCAGATTATTATCCAGGAAATTAAAAAGAATAAGAAAGCTTGCCCTGGCATTCATGCAATAGTTTGGTAAAAGCAGAGTAAAGCAGAGTGCAAATTGCCAAAACCAGGACATGAATGAAAATCAAAATGGTTTACAGAAATTTGGGCAGCATTCCGGCTAAAATTGGATGTTCCCGGGAAATAAACAGCAACAGAATAGTTCATATAAGTTAAAATAAACTGCAAATAGATATAAATAAGATGAACATGAAGGAACATTTGCAGTAGCAGCATGAATAGTAAGAACATCATATGAACAATACGTAGAGCACAGCAACAGCAGAATTGCGAAAAGTATAAAGCAAGTAGCATGAGCAGCGCAAGTAATCAGGCCTAAATCTACTAACCATATCCTAGGCTACCTAACCACCTAGAATCCACTACAACATGCATATCTAACTAGCCTAATTATGAACATAAACAGAAATAATATGGTATTAACTATGAATTGAAAGAAGGGTGGCTTTCGGCGGAACTTGGTAGGCGTATGAATGAAAGCGGGGCAGAGAGATGGCTGGGGAATGGTGGTGGTGGAAGCTGACGCGGCGGTTGATGGTGGTTGGCGCGGCGGTGGTTGACGTTAAGATTTTTTTTAGTAAAGAATTTTATAAAAATAGTCGCATTGTAGATATAGTTTCTAAACCAACAGAAATCCCTTCCTACAAATGTTTTGGTTGTCACAAGTAACAAACCCCTTAAAAATTGATAACCGAAGTATTTAAACCTCGGGTCATCTTCTCAAGGAACTGCAGGGAAGTATGTTCTTATTATTGGTTATGAAGATTGTAAATTGGGGTTTTGAAGATGAGGAACAAGTAATTTAAATGGTAGGTAAAATAAATAAATAACTGTAAAATAAACTTTTGGCAAGGTATGAGAAATTGGAAGTCCTATCCTAGTTATCCTTATCAATGATGATGAAGATTGAATCTTAATTCCACTTAGTTAGCCTTTACTTAAAGCAAAGAAAGGTCAAGTGACTAATTAGTTTGATCTTCAAATCCTAGTTAATCCCTATGGAAAGATTGGGATTATTGAAGTTCAATGCAATTAGCAAAGATAATAATCATCAATCATGTTGAGTTTGATAACTCCTGAGTTATTGATTTCTTAACCAAGACCAAAACGGAAAAAAGTAAATCTACTTGAATAAAAATGTCTTCATATTGGAAGCAACAGTAACATAAATAAAAGAAAGCAATCATAAACTGAAATACCTCGAATAACATTAATTCAAAGAATAATCTGTAACATAGAAGAATTCATAAATTAAATTGAGAAAATAAGTAATTAAAAAGGAATATTGAACCTGATAAAAAGAGATAATCCTGAAAGCAAAAGAAATCCTAATTCTAAATCCTAAAAGAGAGAGGAGAGAACCTCTCCCTAAAAACTACATCTAAATCATGAATAGTGACTAATTAGAGACTCTCTTCGAATGGATGCATTCCCCCACTTCATAACCTCTGATTTGTGCCTTCTGGACTTGGATTTGGGCCAAAAAGGGCTTCAGAAATCGCTAGGAGCGTTTTTCGTAATTTCTGGTGCGTGGCCTCTGTCACGCGTCCGCGTGGGTCACGCGGTCGCGTCATCTGGAATTTTCTTTATCACGCGGTCGCGTCACTGCCATTTCGCGCTGGCATGCGGCCGCGTCGTCCATTCGATCGTGTCACTGCCAGTTTCTCCAAAAATTCCGTTTTGTGCTTTCCTTCCATTTTTGTATGTTTCCTTTCCATCCTTTAAGTCATTCCTGCCTTAGAAGATCTAAAACTACTCAACACACGAATCACGACATCGAATGGAAATAAAGGGTAATTAAAATAATTATTTTTACATACATCACATAATAAGGAAAGGAAAGTAAAACCATGCAATTTTCATGAATAAGTGAGTGAAGGATTGAATAAATCACTTAATTTGAGCACAAAATATATCATAAAATATGGGTTTATCACCGACCTGTGTCGAGGAGGTACAACATCTCAACGGAAGACTGGTAGTTCTGTCTAGATTCCTAGCTAGATCGGCCTTAAGATCCCTTCCTTTCTACGCAACATTAAGGAAAGGAAAGAGGTTTGAATGGACCCTAGAATGTGAGCAAGCCTTCCAAGACTTCAAGACATTTCTAGGACAGCCACCCATCCTAAATCGACCCCAGCAAGGAGAGGATTAATCCTTTACCTTGCGGTCGGAAACCGGGCGATAGCGTCAGCCCTAGTCAGGGAGGATGAAAACGGACTACAGCCTATCTACTTTATCAGTAAGGCTTTACAAGGAGCTGAACTAAGCTACTAAAAGATAGAGAAGTTTTCCCATGCGCTCATACTCACCTCCCGACGACTCCGACCATACTTTCAAGCACACACCATCAGAATACGGACCAACTAACCCATAAGAGGTATCCTACAAAAAACTGACTTAGCTGGAAGAATCCTACAATGGGCAGTGGAGTTGTCCGAATTTAACCCTAAGTACGAAGCTCGAACAGCTATTAAGTCGCAATACCTGGCCGACTTCGTCGCAGAATACACTAACACCCCAGGCACTCCTGCTAACTGGAACCTCTATGTTGATGGCTCATCAAATAAAGTCGGAAGTGGAGCGGGTGTCATCTTAGAAAGTGACCAGGTAACCCAACTCGAACTCTCTTTAAGGTTCGAGTTTCCTGCCTCTAACAACCAAGCCGAGTATGAGGCCCTCCTGGCTGGTTTGAAACTGGCTAGGGAAATTGGAGCTCAAAAACTTTCCATATTCAGCGACTCGCAAGTAGTCACCTCACAAATAGAAGGGAGCTATTAGGCCAAGGATCCCACCATGAAGAAATACCTAGATAAAACCAAAAAACAGCTCGGAAAGTTCATGGAATACGAGATTCGACATATACCTTGGGAACAAAATGCCCGAGCTGATGCACTTTCGAAACTAGCCAGCACCAAACCAGGGGGCAATAATATAAGCCTCATCCAAGAAACACTGCAAAACCCGTCAACCTCAGAAGAAGAGAGGGTGCTAACCATATCGGACCAAGACTAAGGATGGATAAATCCCATAATCAACTACCTCAAATCTGAAATACTTCCCACAGACAAAAAAGAAGCAAAAAGGCTCATAAAGGAGGCACAACAATATACCTTGGTAGGCGACATCCTATATAGAAGAGGGATCTCAACACCCCTCCTCAAGTGCGTCCCGATCTCTGCCACAAAGGAGGTCCTGGAGGAAGTCTAGAGTGGCATGTGAGGCAATCACCTTGGTGCCCGAGCTCTCTCTAAGAAGGTACTCTGAGCTGGCTTCTACTGGCCGACCTTACAAAAAAATGCAATAGAGTTTGTCAAGACATGCCCCCCATGTCAGAAGCACGCCAACTTCCATACAGCTCCGCCCGAAGAACTCATCTGCGTTACTTCACCCTGGCCATTTGCAAAGTGGGGGCTCGACCTCCTCGGACCATTCCCCCAGGGATCAAGGCAAGTCAAGTTCCTCATTGTAGGTATAGACTACTTCACAAAGTGGATTAAAGTAGAGCCACTAGCTACTGCCACCGCCCAAAGAAGTTGGAAGTTCTTGTATAGAAACATTGTCACAAGGTTTGAAATTCCATGCTCTACACCACAGACAATGGCACTCAGTTCATAGACACATGCTTCAGGACATGGTAGCCGACCTAAAATTCAAACACCAATTCACCTCTGTAGAACACCCACAAGCCAATGGACAGGCGGAGGCCGCCAACAAAGTTATATTGGCCGGGTTAAAATGGAGGCTATAGAGCGCAAAAGGAGCTTGGATCGAAGAGCTCCCGCAAGTCCTATGGGCATATCGGACAATGCCACATTCCACCATCGGGGAGTCATCTTTCCGACTTGCTTACGGAATGGAGGCAATGATTTCCGTAGAGATAGAGGAAAGGTCCCTTAGGGTGATCCTTTATAATAAAGATACCAACTCCCAAACACAAAGGAAAGAGCTTGACCTACTTCCAGAAGTCCGAGAAAGAGTCCGGATCAGAGAGGAAGCTCTAAAGCGTCGAATGGCTTTAAGATATAATCGAAAGGTAATCCAGCGAAGCTTCACCACCAACGATCTTATCTTAATCCGAAATGATATCGGGGCAGGACGGTCAGGGGAAGGGAAGCTAGCAGCCAACTGGAAAGGGCCATACCGAGTTACAGAAGTACTAGGAAAGGGTTACTATAGAGTGACCGACCTCGAAGGGCGAGAATGATAAACCACTATTTTATGGTTTATCTTGTGCTCAATTGAGTGGTTTTCATCAACTCTTTACCCACTTATTCATACTATTTGCATGGTTTTACATTTGCCTTCCTAATTATGTGCTTTGATTGAAAACATGTTTCTTTGGACTTATATTTGCTAATATTAATCCTCTCTTATTACCATTAGATGCCTTGATATGTGTGTTAAGTGTTTTCAGAGATTATAGGGCAGGAATGGCTCAGAGGATGGAAAGGAAGCATGCAAAAGTGGAAGGAATACAATAAGTTGGAGAAATTGCTAAGCTGTCCAACCGGACCTCTTTGCACTCAAACGGCTATAACTTTAGCTACAGAGGTCCAAATGACGCGGTTCCAGTTGCGTTGGAAAGCTAACGTCCGAGGTTTCGATTTGATATATAATTTGCCATAGTTTTCCCGATGCCAGGTGACGCGAATGCGTGGGTCACGAGGACGCGTGACCTGGCCAACACCCAATCCGTGCGGCCGCATGGACGACGCGGCTGCGTCACCTTTCTGCGACCTGAACGTAACAAAAATCGCAAGGGGTGATTTCTGGGCTGCTTTTGACCCAGTTTTCAGCCCAGAACACACAGATTAGAGGCTATAAAGTGGGGGAATGCATCCATTCATGAGGAGGCTCTCAATATTCACAATTTTAGGAGTAGATGTAGTTTTTAGAGAGAGAGGTTCTCTCCTCTCTCTTTGGATTAGGATTTAGGACTTCTCTTAGTTTTAGGAGTAACTCTTAATCCCAGGTTCTTTATTTTTATTTATTTTCCCAATTTAGTTTATGAACTGTTCCAGATTACTTGAATTAATGTTATTTGAGGTATTTCAGTTATTATTGCTCTCTTTTATTTACATGATTTTCGCTTTCCATCTGAAGGCATTCTTATTCCAGTAGATTTACTTTTCCCCTTTTGGTCTTGGTTAAGAAATCAGTAACTCAGGAATTATCCAACTCAACAGCATAATTGATAACTGTTATCTTTGCTAATTGAATTGAGCTTCAATAATCCCAACCTTTTCTTAGGAAATAAATAGGATTCGAAGATCAAACTAATTAGTCCCTTGACTTTCCTTTATTTTAGTAAAGGTTAACTAAGTGGAATTAAGATTCGACTTTCATTGTTATTGATAAGGATAACTAAATCTGGACTTCCAATTTCTTATACCTTGCCAAGAGATTTTATTATTATTGTTTTAATTCACTTGTCATATAACATATTCCCACCTTACTTCCAAAACCCCCAATTTACAATCTTCATAACCAATAATAAGAACATACTTCCCTGCAATTCCTTGAGAAGACGACCCGAGGTTTAAATACTCGGTTATCAATTTTATAGGGGTTTGTTACTTGTGACAACCAAAACGTTTGTATGAAAGGACTTTTGAAGGTTTAGAAACTATACTTGCAACGAGGATTTATCCGCAAATTTCTAGACCACGCAAAAGTTCTCTCATCAAAATGGCGCCGTTGCCGGGAAATTGCGAACGTGTGCCTTATTATTGGTTATTGTAAATATTTACTTTTTACTTGTTTATTTGTTTTTAATTTTATTTTTATTTTTATTTTTCGTAAATTAAGAGGTTATTGGTTTTTATTTTAAAATTTTTTTTATCTTATCTTATCTTATTTCAAAAATCAAATTTCAAAATTCAAATATAAAAATTTTCAAAATTTAAAAATTTTTAAATTTCAAATTTCAAATTTCAAAAATTTCAAAATTTAATTTTCAAATTCAAAATTTAAATAACCTTTTAATTTAAATTTATTTTTATTTTCATTTTTAATTTTTATTTCCTACTATGAACTCTCACCCCTTTGGCTATGAGTCTGGTTACAATAATGTTGCAGGAAGAAGAAACTACAATGAGAACAGGCATCAAGGTTGGAACAATCAAAGATGGGAGGAGCCACAAGGATTTGATCAACCCTCATGGCAACAACCACCTCCAATGGACTATCAACAACCACCACCATATGCCTATGAATCCTCTCCTCAACATAACTTTGGACCACCAAACTCACAAGCTCCTTTCCGCCATTCACCTCCATATGACCCTAACCCTCAACCACCATACCAACCACCTTATGAGCCATATGAACCATATATAGAACCACCCTAATTCCAACCTAATTACTCACAAGAACCACCACTTCAATATTCACCATCTCCATATCCATCAATCCAAGAGCACTATGATCCTATTTATGAAAGCTGAGTGCATCAAGAGACAAAGGATCGTTTCAAGGAAACAATGGATTGATTTCATGCAACCATTCGTCAATTGGAGCAAGCGATAATTCAATTAGTTTCCCGACGTTCGGACACTCAAGAAACCCCCATGGCTTCATGTGGACAATCTAATGAAGAACGTAGCATGAAGGAGATACTAGAAACTCCAATGAACAGTACGGAGCATGACTTTGTACTGGAACAAGTAGAGGAAGCCGGAATTATTGAAGAAGAAGAAGTGGTTGAAGACTTAGGAGATGCAGAACCTCCATGGGAAATTCCAGTCATAGAACCCCCTTCCAAGACGTTTGAAATTGATGCTGAGGAGGGTGTACAACCTCCAAGGCATATCACAGTTGAAGACTTGGAAGAGGTTGATCAAGAGATGGAGATTCAAGAAGAAGAAGCACAACCTCCCATGCCCTTGGAAAGCAATGAAGAGGAGATTGAATTGGAAGAAAGCTACCAAGAGGAAGAGGTTGAAATTGAAGAAGCTTGCAAAGAGGTGGTAATTATCAGAGAAGAGCACAAGGGAGTGGAGCTTGCAATTTCATTAAAAATACCTCCCCCTAAGTTGCCATCATCCTTCACAACATTCAAGTGGGTAAAATTCATATCCCTTAGCTTTCTAATTCCACTTGAATATGGGCTACTGGAGACGGATGGTCAACTTAGAGCTCTTTGTGGTATTAAGAGTAAGAGGAAGATGGTCAGTGGTAAGAATTGTCCTGCAAGGTTCATTATGGTTGGAAGCCTCAAGTTTAAACGCAAAGGTTGGTATAAAGCTCAATTGAATGGGTCTAGGAAGCTGTTTGGTAGCTGCAATGAGAATTTAAATTACTTATCACCCGGCTAGAAAAATATAGATCCCGATAAAAATGGGTGTAAAAGCAAGATTTAGGATCCTGGAATCTGTTCTGACATCCAACACCCCGGGAGCCTAAGAATCTGTTTGAAGCTGCTCAAAGGCTTTACGTGCCTAGTTTGGGACCCTGGAGGTTACTGGAATCATAAACATTGGTGGAGATTCCTGGATGAATTCAAGCACAAGCCACCATAACAAGAAGCTCACCAAATGTCCAACTTAAGGACTTTAACTAAAAGTGCTAGGTGGGAGACAACCCACCATGGTATGATCGTTCCTTTTTCATTTTTTATTTAGTTTTATTTGTTTTCGAGTTTTGTTTTATTTTGTTATATTGAACCTGGAGTTTTTCATCACATTCATACTAACACTGCATTCTGCATCTTTTAAGATTAAAAAAAAATCACACGACGCGACCGCCTCATTGACGCGTCCGCGTCGCAAGGAGATGGGAGACAATAATACTATGAACAGAGAGTTACGCAGGAGCAGGGCTGGAGGCATGCCAATGGCACAAATCACCCCACGCGACCGCGTCATATGGGAATAATGGCCTCCCACGCGACCGCGTGCCCCACGCGGCCGCGTGACCAGGATTTCGATGTAACAATGGTGCACAGCCGAAAGTTGTGCTAGAGTGGTGCTGGACTGGCGCTGGACGCGCAGTCCATCTCACGCGACCGCGTGCTCCACGCGGCCGCGTGCTCCACGCGGCCGCGTCACATCCTACTAAGTGGCCACTCGCGCGATCGCATGCCCCATGCGATCGCGTCACCCAATATTTGGCAATTAATGATTTTTGAACAGAGAGTTGTGCGAGAGCGAGGCTGCCCTTGTGCCAGTAGCATAAAACGGGTCACGCGACCGCGTGACCGACGTGACCGCGCCAATCAATTTAAGCGCAAGCCGCGCGACCGCGTGCCTGACGCGACCGCATCGCTTGCGCCGCACAGCTTATCCTAATTTGCCAAATATCTTATCTTTTCCCCCAATCCTAATTTTTCCTCCCTCCTTTCTTACTTACTTCTTCTTCCCTTCTTTCCCTTGTCATTCTTCTTATGTTTTATTTTATTTTACTTAATTTATTTGCATATTTCATTCATTGCATCTTAATTTTGTGCATATTTTTATTTTCTTTTCTAAATTAATTATTTTTCCTTTGGTGTTAAAATTTTCTTATTTAACTGTTGCATCTTCTCTCGAATTATTTTAGGTGCTTAGTGACTTGTTTTATTCTAGATAGGTAATATTATTTATATCAATACCAATCTTTTTTACCTGTATTACTTTTACATTGACATGAATTTATATTATCTCTCCTTACCCACACTCTCTTCCCTATTTTTGCAAATTTTTTTTGCACTATTGATATGCCATTTACTTCTACTGTTTTCTCACTTGCATGTCGTGGCTACCATATAATTGAGACCCTTATTATTTGGCATTAACACCCATATTTTAAATTATTTCCTATCTTTATTTTTGGGTTACTTTTCTTCCCTTTTTCTTTCAGGATGGCCACCAGGAAGGGAACCGGAAGACGTTTACATGGGAGAGACACACAAGTCCACCTGCACAATCTTTTGAAGAAAAGCATCAGTTGGAGCAACCCGTCCACCTGCACATCTTAGCATGCACCGAGGACGGTGCAATCTTTAAGTGTGGGGAGGTCGATACCGATCTCCATGGGTTAGTTAATTTGTTCATTGTTGCATCTGCATATTTGATTGCATGTTTATTTGATTTTGTGCATTTAGTTACTACTTGGTTAAAGTAATAAAATTCTTTTTAGGACCCTATTTTTGAAAAATTTCACTAATTTAAAATGAAAATTTTTGTGTTAAACTTGTTTGAAGTTGTATTTGGAACATGGTTTTTGAGCCAAAGAACACACAACCTGTGAGACTTTGAACTTATTTACATGGTTACATTATTTAACCATAAATTTTTATTCTTGTGTGTTTCCTTCCCTATGATTGTAATCTATATTTTATTCCAATCTATTGTCCATTATTTAGTGTATTTACATGCTTGCATATGATTGAGGCCATTGTTTGATTCTAAATTAGCCTACCTTTTACATCACCCTTGTTAGCCCCCTTGAGCTTCTAAATCCCTCCTTGTTTTAATAACCACATTACTAGCCTTAAGCAGAAAAACAAAATAAAAATCCCAAGTTGAATCCTTGGTTAGCTTAAGATAGAAATTGTGTATTGTTTACGTGTGGGGAACCTTATGGGAACATGGATGATAAAAACAAAGGTAGAAAATTAAAAAGAATAAAGACATTTCAAAATGAAAGTTTTTGGGAAGCATGCTCATGTAAAATCAAAATAATCAAATTACCATGTGCATTGAAAAAAAAAATTAAGTAATTAAATAAGGGGATACAAAATATATATATATATATATTACCCCAAATGCAAAATAAAAAGAACCAATGCACATGGGACAAAATTCAAAAGAAAAAAAATAAGTTTGATACATGAGTATGTAATACAAAAGTGGGAAAATTTGGGTAGCTAAGTATAATTTTAATAGAGTATGTATATGTTAGGTGAGATCTTAGACTACTCAATGATTCACTTCACTAGCTCACTTAGCCTTATATATATACCCTCACCCTTACCTTGGCCCCATTACAACCTTGAAAAGACCTCATGATGTTTGCATTGGTACATTAAATATTTGTTGATTGGTTAGATAAAGAACAAAGTTTAGAAAGCATGACTAGAGAAGAGTAGAGTGATTAACCCTATACACTTGAGAGATTAGAGTGCATATACACTTCCTGTAAGGGTTCAGTGCTTAATTCTATGATTCCTGCTTTCATGAGCTATCTTCTTACAAGTTTACTTGTTTTTACTGTATAATTTTAATTAGTGAAATCTGATTTATGTTTGTCTTGGGGGAACTTATTTATTTTTAACTAAGTAGGTAGGAACATTTTTTGCATGTAGTTGCATTCATATAGATAGGTTGCATTTCATATATCCTACCATTCCTCTTCATCTTTATAGTTCTCTTAAGCTTAGCATGAGGACATGCTAGTGTTTAAGTGTGGGGAGGTTGATAAACCACTATTTTATGGTTTATCTTGTGCTCAATTGAGTGGTTTTCATCAACTCTTTACCCACTTATTCATACTATTTGCATGGTTTTACATTTGCCTTCCTAATTATGTGCTTTGATTGAAAACATGTTTCTTTGGACTTATATTTGCTAATATTAATCCTCTCTTATTACCATTAGATGCCTTGATATGTGTGTTAAGTGTTTTCAGAGATTATAGGGCAGGAATGGCTCAGAGGATGGAAAGGAAGCATGCAAAAGTGGAAGGAATACAATAAGTTGGAGAAATTGCTAAGCTGTCCAGCCGGACCTCTTTGCACTCAAACGGCTATAACTTTAGCTACAGAGGTCCAAATGACGCGGTTCCAGTTGCGTTGGAAAGCTAACGTCCGAGGTTTCGATTTGATATATAATTTGCCATAGTTTCCCCGATGCCAGGCGACGCGAATGCGTGGGTCACGAGGACGCGTGACCTGGCCAACACCCAATCCGTGCGGCCGCATGGACGACGCGGCTGCGTCACCTTTCTGCGACCTGAACGTAACAAAAATCGCAAGGGGTGATTTCTGGGCTGCTTTTGACCCAGTTTTCAGCCCAGAACACACAGATTAGAGGCTATAAAGTGGGGGAATGCATCCATTCATGAGGAGGCTCTCAATATTCACAATTTTAGGAGTAGATGTAGTTTTTAGAGAGAGAGGTTCTCTCCTCTCTCTTTGGATTAGGATTTAGGACTTCTCTTAGTTTTAGGAGTAACTCTTAATCCCAGGTTCTTTATTTTTATTTATTTTCCCAATTTAGTTTATGAACTGTTCCAGATTACTTGAATTAATGTTATTTGAGGTATTTCAGTTATTATTGCTCTCTTTTATTTACATGATTTTCGCTTTCCATCTGAAGGCATTCTTATTCCAGTAGATTTACTTTTCCCCTTTTGGTCTTGGTTAAGAAATCAGTAACTCAGGAATTATCCAACTCAACAGCATAATTGATAACTGTTATCTTTGCTAATTGAATTGAGCTTCAATAATCCCAACCTTTTCTTAGGAAATAAATAGGATTCGAAGATCAAACTAATTAGTCCCTTGACTTTCCTTTATTTTAGTAAAGGTTAACTAAGTAGAATTAAGATTCGACTTTCATTGTTATTGATAAGGATAACTAAATCTGGACTTCCAATTTCTTATACCTTGCCAAGAGATTTTATTATTATTGTTTTAATTCACTTGTCATATAACATATTCCCACCTTACTTCCAAAACCCCCAATTTACAATCTTCATAACCAATAATAAGAACATACTTCCCTGCAATTCCTTGAGAAGACGACCCGAGGTTTAAATACTCGGTTATCAATTTTATAGGGGTTTGTTACTTGTGACAACCAAAACGTTTGTATGAAAGGACTTTTGAAGGTTTAGAAACTATACTTGCAACGAGGATTTATCCGCAAATTTCTAGACCACGCAAAAGTTCTCTCATCAGGGAGCTGCCAAGGTCATGGCATGATTGTAACCTAAGAAGGTATTATAGCTAGAAAAAAGATCTTAGGCCAAGGTGCACTCTTTTTCCTAAAAGGTTTTTTAATGAGGTTCCAAGCCAAGATCTAAAATCTACCTGAAATAGAAGGGTAAACACTAAAATATACACACTCTTATTCCTATTTTTAATTACTTGAATAAAATTTGCCAATTCCCTAAAAGCTTTTCCAACCAAGACGCATTAATTTACGCTAAAAAAACACAAAATTCATCGCCCGACCAAGAACAAAGAGGTCGGCAAGGTGAAGCGACAAAGCTCGAGTTAATGCAAGAAGTTATAAAAAGTAACTCATATAAAGCGACCTGACAAGGTCAGACTAGAAATGGGATTGCTAAAAATAACTTGAAGAAGGCCCGACAGAGAAGTCGGCCCAATGAAAAGATCACTAAAAAGGGAACAACACCACACAAAGGCCGAAAAAAGGTTGAAAAACCTACGCCTGAAGTGCTTAGCTGAAAGGTACAAGTCTTGAAAAAAAATACATTACTTAAAAGCAAAAACACAAGTTGGAAGAAGGTTAAAAATCGTCCAAACAAACTAAAAAGAAAAGGTTCCATATGAGAACACTACCTACGAAGTTGTTTGGAACTTGACTAAAAAGTCCGGACGGCAAACCTTGGGGAGACATAACCAAAAAGAGCCCACAAAAGGATCATATCGTCAAGACACAGAAATCCATGTAAGGGTTAAAAGAACAACCTAAAAACCAAAGGCATCTCGCCAAAGGTCAACTTCGCATATCAAGCAAAAAGGTTAAAAATATTAAAGGCTCAAGGACTGCTCGAAAGCAACCTAAGAGTTCAAAGTGTTTTTGATTAAAAGCAAAAAGTTGCTAAGAAGCAACTAGCACAAGTATTAGAGAGTCATCTATAAAAACATACATAGCCAAAGTTTAAAAGGTCCACAAACCGGACCAAAGGCAACACATAATCAAAACAAAGATATAAAAAGAACATCATAAGGGATCCAAGTTCGCCCCGGTAGCTACATCATGGGAAGAAGGTGGGACAGTTGAGATCGGAGTGGCACTAACAACTCCATCAGGCCCATTTAGGATCTCTAAATCAGGTTCAAGGCCAGGAGGGACCACCTCGGCAGAAGGGGCTGCAATAACTGAAGCTGAGGACTTTAAAGTAAAAATTCTTAAAGTCCCAAAAAAAGTCATCAAACATAGAAAACACTTTTCTCCCTTGGGTAGCCCTAAAGGAGATCCAAGAAGCCTTCTTCTTGGCCACCCCAGTTTGGTCAGCACAAATAGGAAAAGGAAAAGATGCAAAGTAGGTCGGATACCCAGCTCCTGACACAGCAGCTAGAAGATCTTCATAAAGGCCTAAGAATTTGGGTGAAGTTGCGACGGGACCACGTTACAGTTTCACAAAACCTCATTCTCAAATTTGGTAAAAGGAAGGGTAATACCTACCTGGGTAAAGAAGTAGTCGTAGGTATAGAAAAAAGGACGCTCTGCCAGACCTAAGAGAGGGAAACTAACTCTATCCTCAAGATCAGATGATACCAGTTCATAATTCTTCTCATCATCCCTACTACTATAGATCCTATGAAATCTCCTAAGCTTCTCACAGTACTCAGGGTCGGCTATAGTAACACACATCAAAACTATGGAATCTAACCAGTCAGCCATACCCGTTGGGACCTTTGTAGACATCTCGACAATATTTTTACGTGAAGACATAGAACAACTATACCTACAGTAACAAAAAAGAAAAGGGGTTACTACCAAACAACTCGGACAGAAACAGAAAATGAAGAAACAACTAGCAAACAACAGGTATAGTAGCAAAAGGGCACCCCAGGATTCATAAAAGCAACAAGAAAAACCATCACCAAAAAACCCAGGGGCACCCTTTGGAGGCAAGGTAGATACAGAAAGGAAGAAACACGCTGGAATCAAAACCCTAGCCCCTTCACCAAAAAGAGAAAAGCGCAACTAAAAACGGTTCACCTAAGCACCTACATTCCCCCAAACGAAGCAACAGAAATAAAAATTGCAACCTTTAAGAAATGCAATAAATCACCAGAAAGCTTCAACCTTTTCAAAAGAAGCTCAGCAAGATAAAAAATTTGCGCAAAAAGAAAGTATGCAGCAGTAAAGCACAAAGAAGGACGACAATTAAAGATACCCCAAAAGCAGAACAACACTGGACCCACACGGGAAGGAGCTAAAAAACGCAATTAAAGAGCTAAAAAACGCTTCACATTTTAAGCAGAACAACACTGGACCCACACGGGAAGGAGCTACTCGAACCCGACTGAACTAATGCTCGAGCAAGACTTCCTCAAAGATCGAAGCTCAAGCAGGGCACTGTTCATACACCGGTCCAAGGTATAGGGCCGAGTTGGCTGAAGACAAAGGGACCGACCTCATGAAAGGTTGGCCCACCATCGACCTCTTCATAAAGATGTAGGACAAATCGCCATAGAGGCCCAAGAAGGCCCAAAGTAAAAAGAACCACTGCCCATTAGAAGGCGGTTAGCTAAAGATAATGATCTCACCCACAAAAGATAAGATAAGATGACAAACTTATCTCAAAGGAAGATCATTGAAGAGAGAACTTTTGCGTGGCCTAGAAATTCGCAGAATAAATCCTCGTTGTAGGTATAGCTTCTAAACCAACAAAAGTCCTTTCTCACAAACGTTTTGGTTGTCACAAGTAACAAACCCCTTTAAAATTGATAACCGAAGTATTTAAACCTCGGGTCGTCTTCTCAAGGAATTGCAGGGAGGTGTTCTTATTATTGGTTATGAATTTTGTAAATTGGGAGTTTTGAAAGTAAGGAACAAGTAATTTAAATGACAAATAAAATAAATAAATAACTATAAAATAAACTCTTGGCAAGGTATGAGAATTTGGAAGTCCTATCCTAGTTATCCTTATCAATGGTGATGAGAATTAAGTTTTAATCCCACTTAGTTAGCCTTCACTAAAGCAAAGGAAGGTTAAGTGGACCAATTAGTTTGATCCTCAGGTCCTAGTCAATTCCTAAGAAAGGACTGGAGTTATTGAAGTTCAATTCAATTAGCAAAGACAATAATTATTAATCACGTTGAGTTTGATAACTCATGAGTTACCAATTACTTAACCAAGGCCAAAAGGGAAAAAGTAAACTTACTCGAATAAAAATGTCTTCAGATTGGAAGCAACAATAACATAAATAAAAGAAAGCAATCATAAACTGAAATACCTCAAATAACATTAATTAAGAGAATCATATGTAACATGGAAGAGTTCATAAATTAAATTGAGAAAATAATTAAAAAGGAACATTGAACCTGATAAAAAGAGACAATCATGGAGGCGAGAAAAATCCTAATTTCTAGTCCTAAGAGAGAGAGGAGAGAACCTCTCTCTAAAAACTACATCTAAATCATGAAGAGTAACTAATTGGAGACATGATCCTGAATGGATGCATTCCCCCACTTTATAACCTCTAATCTGTGCTTTCTGTACTTGGATTTGGGCCAAAAAGGGCTTCAGAAATCGCTGGGAGCATTTTCTGTAATTTCTGGTGCGTGGCGTCTGTCACGCTTCCGTGTGGGTCACGCGGTCGCGTCATCTGGAGTTTTCCTTGTCATGCGTTCGCTTCGGTCATGCGTATGCGTCATCTATGTTCTGCTCATGGCGTGCGTCTGCGTTGCTGCCTTTTCGCGCTGGGCATGCGACCGCGTCGTCCATGCGTTCGCGTCGCTGCCAATTTCTTCAAAAACTCCATTTTGTGCTTTCCTTCCATTTTTGTATGTTTCCTTTCCATCCTTTAAGTCATTCCTGCCTTAGAAGATCTGAAACTACTCAACACACAAATTACGGCATCGAATGGTAATAAAGGGTAATTAAAATAAATAATTTCAAAGCATAGGAAACATGTATTTCACACATATCACATAATAAGGAACGGAAAGTGAAACCATGCAATTTACATGAATAAGTGGGTGAAAGATTGAATAAATCTCTTGAATTGAGCACAAAATATATCATAAAATATGGGTTTTTCAACCTCCCCACACTTAAACAATAGCATGTCCTCATGCTAAGTCCAAGATAAAGAGTAAGGTAAGGTTAAAGTGGTGGAATCTCATGCAATGCAATCTATCCTAAATGCAAATTACCTAAATGAATCATGCAATTCTAATTGTTATTCACTTGTATATAAAACTTACATGTAGTTAAATTAATTCACATTCTCAAGGAATCATATATGCATAGCCAAATCCTAGATATTGTTAAAGCATTTTACAATTGAGATGGGTAAAAATATTTTACAAACTTGCAAGACAATTAACAATTTAAGCAGAGATATATGGTGATGAGCTATTGAACCCTCACTGGATTTTGTGTTTACTCTCTAGTCACTCAGTGTTTATTGGGCTAATCACTCTATTCTTCTTTTCATCCTTACTTTCTATAACTTTGTTCTTCATCTAACAAATCAACAATTATAGAATACAGTCATACAAAAATCATGAGGTCTTTTCAAGGTTGTAATGGGGCCAAGGTAAAGGTAAGGGTATATGTATAAGGCTAAGTGAGCTAATAAGTAAATCCTTGATTAGTCTAAGATCTCACCTAACATACATACTTTATATGATCTAAAGTTTCTTTACCTATTTACCCAAATTTTCCCACTTGTAGTGCGAGCTCATGCATTAACTTTAATTTTATCCCATGTGCATTGATTCTTTTCATTTTGCAATTGGGGAATTTTTGTATCCCCTTAATTAAATACCGAAAATAAATTTTTTTAATGCACATGGTAATTCAATTATTTTTTATTTCACATGAGCATGTTTCCCAAAATTTTTATTTTGAATATTTTTATTCTTTTTAACCTTCTACCTTTGTTTCTATCATCCATGTTCTCATAAAGTTTCCCACACTTAAACAATACACAATTTCTATCTTAAGCTAACCAAGGATTCAACTTGGGATTTTTATTTTGTTTTTCTGCTTAAGGCTAGTAATGTGGTTTATAGAACAAGAGAGGATTAAAAAGCTCAAGGGGGTAACAAGGGTGATGTAAAAGGTAGGCTAATTTGGGATAAGTGAGGAAAACTTCAAATGATGGCCTCAATCATCTTTTAGTATGTATCTATACTCTATAATTGGACATATAGATTAAAACAAAGTAAAGAACACCAGAATAAAAAAGAAGGGCAAAACACACAGGAATAAAAATTATGGTTTGAATGTAACCATATAATTAAGCTCAAAACTCACATGCTGTGTGTTCTCTAGCTCAAAAATCATATATCAGTTATACATGTCATGCAAGTAAAAATTAAGAGTTCCCATTATTCTCAATGTAAATCTTAGGGTGCCTTTAAAGTTTTAGTGTTCCTCCTTAATGAAATGTTGTTAACTAACTAACATGTTATGCTATATATACAAGGTGTGTGGATTGTTTTAAATTACTAAAGTCTCTAGTTTTACTCCTTTTATTTTCAATTAAACTAATTTATCATATGCTAAAAGGGTAAACTACACTAATTAATCCACATATTCTATAACTAATAAGTTAGAATTGCAACTAAACTAACTGGCTAAAATATAAACTAAAGTGCAAAATGCGGAAATAAGGTATAAATACAGCAAAAGAGCAATGTATAAGTACTGAGAAATAAAAATAAAGATAAAAGTACAGAAAAATAAACAAAATAAGATAGAAAGAGTTTGTAGTGGTTCACCAAAAAGAAATACGCCAGGGATGGCGACCTCCCCACACTTAAAATAAAGCATCGTCCTCGATGCTCACTCAAGCTGGGTGTGAAGGAGTGTCATCACTGGAAGGATGGGCTGCTCGAGTCTCTGTGGTGGCCTGAGGGTCTGCAGACTGGATGAGGGTAGGAGGATCTGTCTGCTGCAGTGGAGGCTCTGACTGGATATGAATCTCTGCATCTGCGGCCTGAATCTGTTGTGGCACCTCCTGCTGTGGTGCAGCCTGCTCTGGTCCTGCCTGTGCAGCCTGGGTAGGTGTCTCCTCCACGTGATCGTCCTCCTCCACCTCAGATGTATCAGAAGGGGTGTCAGGCTCGGAGGGGATGTCGCCGCCGGATCGGATCATCAACTTGACGTGCTCATAACGTCGCTTGTTGCGACGCTCCATACGATCCAAGCGGGCGAAGAGTCGATGCACCAAATGATAAATAGGCTCATGAGCAGGTGGGGGTGCAATGGGTGGGGCTGGTGCAGCAGTGGAAGAAGAAGGGGCAGCTGAAAGTGTGGCTGTCTCATCAGAAGTAGTAAGGAATGTAGGTCTGTAACCCAAGGCCTGAAACTTCCTGCTGTGAGGAATGATCTTCTTACAGTCTGCAACAGGTGGCTTCTCATCGGCATCCTTCCAAGGCATGTCAGCTCGACAGCCTAGCTGGGTGACCAGGTAAGGGAAAAGAAGGGTGCCTCTGACATGGGCCCTAGCCATATAGTGCCGGATGAATCGTGGCAGATACAGGTCCTTACCCTCCAGCACACACCAGAGAAGAGTGATCATAGTGGCAGGCAGCTCCGTCTCATGAGTGCTCGGCATAACAAAGTTGCTCAGGATCTGGTGCTAGAGCCGAGCCTCATCATTCAGATACAAAAGCTTGATTCCTTTAGGCATTGTGGTGTTCTTACCCATGACCCATGGGACAGTCGGATCAAGGGCTATCCTCTGCTTGACAGCATCCCAGTCAAATCTCATAAAGCGCATGTCCTCTTCAGCCTTTTGGTAATCGTCAGGCTGATCTGACTTAGGCTGAAGGCGCAGAATATCCTCAATGGCCTCTTCAGTGACCAGTATCTGTTTTTCTCTGAGGTTCACTGCATCCATGGAAGTCTTGAAATAGTTGTAGTAAAATTTTCTTACCCAGGAAGCATTGACATCTGTCAGGTTTCTCTCCAAGAAGAACCAGCCTCTTTGTTTGATCTGATCGGAAGTGTACTACTGTAGTTCTTCTGGAATTTTCAGAGTCCTCTCCAAGTATAGGTTCCTGGAGGTGGCAAACACTGGATACTTTAGCTCACAGTATCTGTTTGCAAATTTAATGGGATCATTGGCAAGGAGGAGATGGTCAGCCTTCTCCTGCAGGGTAAAGTACTTTTTCCGCCAGGAGTCATCATGCATAATGTCCAGGATGGACATAGAGGATTCACCTCTTTTCCATTTTCCAGTTGTGGCTTTGCCTTTTCCTTTTCTTTGAGGATCAGACATCCTGAAAAATAGAAACTAGGATATAATAAAAATAGGAAAACAAGTAGGCAGATAACAAGATAAGCACATAGTGGCAAAAGAGCAGTAGAATTATGAAATGAGTTGAAGAATTGTGCATTTTGGATTGTTTCAGAGTTAAAAAACTGAGATGAGAAATTACAATCCAAAATATATAATAAGTAGAACACCTGTTAATTAGGAGAAACAATAATCATGCCATGAAGTAAAAAGTTAAAGGAGTTAGGAAAAAGGGCAAAGGGAAAAGTGAGAAAGTTAAAAGTGGTTCAAAGTGAAAAGGTGGAAAGCAGTGAGTGAGGAGAAAGAAAGTTAAAGTAAGTGGCATTGAGAATTATTTCTTAAGTAACAAGAAATTCATAAATTGAAAGATTAGTCAACTCATATTCAAAAATATCAGGTTATTGATGATGATTCATAAAGATATAAAAATAGCAAAAATTAAAATCGAATCATCAAAAGTGCAATTTATTAACCAGGAAATCGAAAGGAATAAGAATGCTGGCCCGTGCATTCATGAAGTGGTTTGGGAAAAGCTAAGGAATGCCAAATTCAAATTGCCAAAACCAAAACATGAATGAAAATCAAAACAATTTACAGAAAATTGGACAGCATTCCGGCTAAAATTGGATGTTCCCGGGAAATAAACAGCAAGCAGAATAGTTCATATAAATTAAAATAAAGCTGCAATTACATATGCAGAATATGAACATGAAAAAGCAGTGTAAAAAGTAGCATGAAACAGTAAAAATACAGCATATGAACAGTAGTAACATCACAGCAACATTAGAATTGCGGAATTGATAAAACAAGAGGCACGAACAGCACAATTATCAGGCCTAAATCCACTAACCACATCCTAGCTACCTAACCACCTAGAATCCACTACAAACATGCATCTCTAACTAGCCTAATTTTAAATGTAAACTGAAAAATATGCAACTAACTACGAATGGAGGAAAAGTGGCGTTTGGCGGAACCTGGTGGTTAGAGGCACAAGAATGGAACGAAGAGAGGTGGTGGGAGTGGGGTGGTGTTGGCGGCAATACGGCGGTGATGTAGGGCGGCGCAGCGGCGAACCGTGGTTGGCGCGGCGATGGGTGGCTGTTCGGTGGTGGGGGTTTCGGGCAGGGGTGATGGTGGAGAGGAGGTTAAGGAGGAAGGAAGGGAGGGGGTGAGGGTGTTGGTGGTGGGAGGCGCGGCGGTGATGGCACGGTGGCGGTGGCTGGCTGCGGGGGTGAGGGGCAGTGGCGGAGTGGGGGAAAGAAAAGGGAGAAGAAGGGGAGGGGAGAAGGAGGGGGGTGTGGGTGGTGTCGCGGTTGTGGCTGGGTGGTTGAGGGTGCTGTGGCGGTCGGAGGTGATCGGCTGGGAGTAGTGGTGGTTGGGGGGTGGGTTGCAGAGAAGAAAGGAAGAAGAAGGGGAATGAGGGGGCGCGATGGGTAGGGTTTCGCGTCACTAGGGGTTAGTGAATTCGAATCCACACGAACGCGTGAGGCATGCGGTCGCGTGGCTAGGGTGGAATGGGGTTGACGCGATCGCGTGAGTGACGCGATCGCACAGAATGGGTGAAAGGATGAATGACGCGGTCGCGTGAGGCATGCGACCGTGTTGCTGGAAATTGTGCTAAAGGCACAATTCCAGCGTCGTTTCAGTGCAACTCTCAGTCTCCATTGGGGTGCCATAATATCCACGCGACGCGGACGCGTCGCTCACGCTTTCGCATGGGATGAGTTTTTGTGCAAGTGACGCGTTCGCGTGATGGACGCGAACGCGTGAGTCGTTTTGTGCTAAACGCACAACAGCCGCACGATTCCAGCCCAGATTTCTGGGCGTTGGATTTTTACGCCGATTTCCAGATCACGCGTTCGCGTGAGTGACGCGGACGCGTGGGAGATGTTTTTCGTAACTAACGCGATCGCTTTAGCGATGCAGTCATGTCACACGCCTTCCTCTTTCTCTTTTTTTTTATGCAAGTATGCAATTATGCAGTATGCAATGCTAATGCAAATGCTATGAATAACATCCAGGTTCAATAAAAATAATATAACATAAAATCAAACAGTACGGAATAAAAATTGAAAAATAAACGACCATACCATGGTGGGTTGTCTCCCACCTAGCACTTTTAGTTAAAGTCCTTAAGTTGGACATTGGGTGAGCTTCCTGTTATGGTGGCTTATGCTTAAATTCATCCAGAAATTTCCACTAATGTTTGAAATGCCAACAGCCTCCGGGATCCCAAACTAGGCATGTGAAGCTTTTGAGCAGCTTCAGACAGGTTCTCAGATTCCCTGGGTGACGAATATTAGAATAGATTCCAGGATCCCAAACTTTGCTTTTAAATCCGCCTTTGTCTTGATCTATATGCTTCCATCCAGGCGGTTTAGAAATTGTATTCTCACCAAGATGACCAAACGTCATCCGTGATCCATTCAATTGAACTTGATACCAATCCTTGCACTTCAAATTGAAGCGTGGAACCTTATTGGATCTTGTACACCAGCTCTGAGTGCGAGCCATTTTCCTCTTACTCTTAAAGCCGCAGAGAGCTCTAAGCTGGCCATCTGTTTCAAGCAAACCGTATTCAAGTGGAAAAGTGAAGATAAAGGTTAAGGATTCCCCATTTGAAGCTTGTATTAGGTGGTAATGGCCTTGGGGTGGGTGTTTTCAGTAGTTCTGTAAGTTCTACTCCCTTGTAATCTTCTGTGAATTCCTCCACTTCTCTGCGAGGTTCTTCAACTGCAACCACGTCCTGACCAAAGTCTTCTATGTCTTCCTCATCACTTAAGTCATAAGTCGGAGGTTGAGAAAAATCTACCTTAGCATCATCTTCGTATTCATTTGTGGAGGATTCTTCAATCTCGGAGAATTCACTTGTGGATGCAAGTTCATTACTAGGAGAACTTGACTTGTGACTATCATCATCAAGGAAACTTGCTTCTTGGATTATTCCGTCTAGTTCTTCATAAAAGATCTGCCTTGGGGGTTGCGCACTATCCTCCTTAGCATCAATTGTAACGTTCTTGACAGAATTCTCCACAACTCTGGATTCCCATGGAGGTTCAGCGTCTCCTAAGTCTTCAATCTACTCTTCTTCTTCTATAATGACAGCTTCCTCTACTTGTTCCAGTACGAAGTCATGCTCTGTTCTGTCCACTGGAAGTTCTAGTATCTGCTTCATGCTACGTTCTTCATTAGATTGTCCACATGGAGTTATGGGAGTTCCTTGAATGTCCAAACGTCTAGAAGATAATTGACTTATTGCTTGCTCCAGTTGATGAAGGGTCGCATGAAGTTGATCTACTGTTTCCTTGAGGCGAGCCTGTGATTCTGGAGGTGATAGATATGGACATGGTACGTAGGGGAGTGGTGGTTTTTGGGAGTAATTGGATTGGAATTGGGGTAAACAAGGATCATATGGTGGCGAATGGTGAAAAGGAGCTTGTGAGTGTGGTGGTTCGAAGCTATGTTGAGAGGATGGTGTGTAAGCACAGGGTGGGTTTTGTTGGTAACTACCCGGAGATTCACCATATCTATCAGCTTGGTATGCATTGTAGAATGATCTTTGTCCATGATATCTTGGAAGGTGTTGTTGCTTAAAGGGGTGATCAGATCCTCTTGGCTCCATCCATCTTTGATTGCGTAGACCTTGATACATATTCTTGTTATAGCTTTCACTCCTTTCAACAATATTAGAACCAAACTCAAAGCGAGAGGGGTGATAATTCATAGTGGCTAAAAATATAAAAGAAAAAAAAAACAAAAATAAATAAACAAGTAAAAGAAAAATATTTACAATAACCAATAATAAGGCACACGTTTGCAAGTCCCCGGCAACGGCGCCATTTTGAAGAGAGAACTTTTGCGTGGCCTAGAAATTCGCAGAATAAATCCTCGTTGTAGGTATAGCTTCTAAACCAACAAAAGTCCTTTCTCACAAACGTTTTGGTTGTCACAAGTAACAAACCCCTTTAAAATTGATAACCGAAGTATTTAAACCTCGGGTCGTCTTCTCAAGAAATTGCAGGGAGGTGTTCTTATTATTGGTTATGAGTTTTGTAAATTGGGGGTTTTGAAAGTAAGGAACAAGTAATTTAAATGACAAATAAAATAAATAAATAACTATAAAATAAACTCTTGGCAAGGTATGAGAATTTGGAAGTCCTATCCTAGTTATCCTTATCAATGGTGATGAGAATTGAGTTTTAATCCCACTTAGTTAGCCTTCACTAAAGCAAAGGAAGGTTAAGTGGACCAATTAGTTTGATCCTCAGGTCCTAGTCAATTCCTAAGAAAGGACTGGAGTTATTGAAGTTCAATTCAATTAGTAAAGACAATAATTATCAATCACGTTGAGTTTGATAACTCATGAGTTACCAATTACTTAACCAAGGCCAAAAGGGGAAAAGTAAACTTACTCGAATAAAAATGTCTTCAGATTGGAAGCAACAGTAACATAAATAAAAGAAAGCAATCATAAACTAAAATACCTCAAATAACATTAATTAAGAGAATCATATGTAACATGGAAGAGTTCATAAATTAAATTGAGAAAATAATTAAAAAGGAACATTGAACCTGATAAAAAGAGACAATCATGGAGGCGAGAAAAATCCTAATTTCTAGTCCTAAGAGAGAGAGGAGAGAACCTCTCTCTATAAACTACATCTAAATCATGAAGAGTAACTAATTGGAGACATGATCCTAAATTGATGCATTCCCCCATTTTATAACCTCTAATCTGTGCTTTCTATACTTGGATCTGGGCCAAAAAGAGCTTCAGAAATCACTGGGAGCATTTTCTGTAATTTCTGGTGTGTGGCGTTTGTCACGCTTCCGCGTGGGTCACGCGGTCACGTCATCTGGAGTTTTCCTTGTCACGCATTTGCTTCAGTCATGCGTACGCGTCATCTATGTTCTGCTCATGGCGCGCGTCCGCGTCAGTCACGCGTTCGCGTCGTTGCCTTTTCGTGCTGGGCATGCGACCGCGTCGTCCATGCGTTCGCGTCGCTGCCAGTTTCTTCAAAAACTCTATTTTGTGCTTTTCTTCCATTTTTGTATGTTTCCTTTCCATCCTTTAAGTCATTCATGCCTTAGAAGATCTGAAACTACTCAACACACAAATTACGGCATCGAATGGTAATAAAGGGTAATTAAAATAAATAATTTTAAAGCATAGGAAACATGTATTTCACACATATCACATAATAAGGAAGGGAAAGTGAAACCATGCAACTTACATGAATAAGTGGGTGAAAGATTGAATAAATCTCTTGAATTGAGCACAAAATATATCATAAAATATGGGTTTATCAATCATCAAGCACTACTATAAATACACTGGAGCACCCAGGTATAACTCATACTCTAATTCTACAAAAAACCTACCTAAAGCCTGTACTGACTTAAGCATCGGAGTCTCTTACAGGTACCACCACCTTCCGGTGACTGAGGACCAGCAGCATTGATGAGGGAAAAACAATTCCACACAAACTCACCGGCAAGTGTACCGGGTCGCATCAAGTAGTAATAACTCACCAGAGTGAGGTCGATCCCACAGGATTGATGGATTGAGCAACTTTAGTTAGGTGATGAATTTAGTTAAGTGAATAGTTGATGATTTGAGTGAAACTTGATTAACAGACGTAAAATTGCAAGGAAATAAAAGGGAGAATGAAAATTGGCTGAATCTTAAAGTGGAGAAGAAGTAAATTGCAGAAACTTAAAGTACAAGAAAGTAAATGAGCTAAAACTTAAATTGCAAGAAAGGTAAATGACTGAAACTTAAAGTGCAAGAAATTTAAATTACTGAATCTAAATTGACAGGAAACTTAAATTGCATCAATAATAAACGGATTTGGGTACTGGGATTCAAAATTGAGCTGGAAAATGTAAATTGAAGTAAATCAGAGAACTATGAGATGAAGAGATTCAGATCAGGGTCTCAATAGCAAAATAGAAATAGCAAATTGCAGATGAATTCAAAACAGCAAGGAAACTTTGATCAATTCTGAAATCCTAAAGAAAAATTGACAAATTCAGTGAAGTAACAAAAACAGAACGAAAACTTAGAGCTCAATTACTCTCTCATCAAAACAGAAAAGATTAGATTCAAGAAGAAAGAAAATGAAAATTCGAAGAAAAGGAAACCCAGATCTGATCTCAAGCTCTCAAATTCTAAAAAGCAAATTACAAAAGAAAAAGAAAAGTGAAAGAAAAGTGTGAAGTAAAACGTGCTGTTCAAATCAATTTTGATCCTATTTATACACTTTCTATTTTTAGTCATTGAGCAATTAGAATGGGCTTTTGGGTTGTGAAGAAGTGGATCAAAATGGCATTTGTTTGAAGTGGGTCAGGATGCATGCTTCCAGTGGAGCGCTCCGTTTAAACAATGAGCGCAGCGTTCATTCTCTAAGCGTGCTCCTCTCGTGCGCTTTTTTTCTTCATTAGCGCTCCCCTAATGAGCGCTACGCTCACTTATTGAGCGCTGGCTCTTTGGTGCTTCTTTGGTGCGAATTCCCTTCCTTGGCGCTCCCTTACTGAGCGCTACGCTCCTTTGCTGAGCGCTGCCTTTATTGAGCGCTTTGTTTCTTCACTGGCGCTCTCTTAGTGAGTGCCAAGTTAACTTAGTGAGCGCTCCTAGTGTGTACGGATAGCATAAGGCTTGCCTCCCAACTTGAAAATCCATGAAAAAGGTGACAAAGTGAGCGCCACGCTCACTTTAGAAGTGAACGCTAGCCATGGTTGCTAGGGAGCGTGGCGTTCTTCTTCTTAACGCAACGCTTCCCTGATTGCTTCCCCTTTCTCTTCATTTCTTCACCTACAAGCAACCAAACAAGCAATCAAAGTCTCACCAAAATTATAAAGTTTTGCATCATTCATAAAATCAATTAATTCTAGCATAAATCTTATGATTTTGTGTAAAATAAATGATGTTTGATTGATTCAAAATAATCATGAAAATCCACTCCAATCACTTACTTATTGTGCAAGAAAGCGCATAAAACCTAATGAAACAAGTGAAAAATGCTTGTAAAACTAGCATAAGATGACTTGTCATCAAGCATCTCCTACGTCAACAAGTCGGACACGGCAGCCCAGTCCCGATCTGAAGATCTCATCCGAGATCGACCTCTCTGTTTCAGGTAACCCTCGGAACAATGAGTAAGATTCAGAAACTATTATTGTAAAACTATGTTATGTTTTTTCAACAAATTTTTCTGTATAAACAGACATTTTTGTATGTATTATCAGAAGCAAAAAAATCTAGGAAAAAATCCTCGAGTAGGCAAGTTCTTGATGGATGTTGTGCATTTATCTTAATGCATTGTGTTTCATGATCATATGCATCCATATGCTGTTAGCTTGAATGCTTTCATGCTTCTTTAATGCTTGTTTTACCTTACAAGTTTACTTAAAGCATCTCAAGCACACTAGAATGAGTAAAGTGCATACTTCTTTTGTGACATCGCTTTTTATGCTAATGTGTGTTCTAAACCGCGCGCAATTTAGAATTCACATACCTAATCTTTCTTAATGTCACACTAATTTACTCACTCAATTCTATTGATTTACCTAATTTCAACAATTATGCTTCCTTGCTTTTGTGTTTTCTCATCTTACGATGTTATTTTCTACTTTGCATGATTGATGCACCACAAGCAAAAACGGAAGCAAGAGAAAGAACACGCAGCACTGGTTGACCTACCAGCTGAAGGTAGTAATCCGGAGAGTCGCCGTACCCCCTTGCTCATCTTTGAATGCACCGAAGACGGTGCAAACTTTTAAGTGTGGGGAGGTCGTCCGTCCGTGCGATGATTTTGGGTGACAAATTTCTAATCCCAACACTTTTGCATTTCATTCTAGGTCTTTTAGGATTTTTACGTGCATTTTCTTATTTTTGCAAATATTATATACACAATAAGCTTAGTCAAAATAATGAAAATTTTCAAGATTTCTATCTATAGGGCACCTCAATTGATTTGAGTGAAAATTCTTCATAGAACTTGCTTGAAATATATATATATATATATATATATATATATGTTGTGAAACATGTTTTGAGCTAAGAACACAAGCTTGTGAGTATTGAGCCTAATTGTGTGGTTACATCTTATAACCATTTATCTTCCTTCTTGTTCGTATTATTCTCTTCCTATGATTGTAATCTTTGATTTGTTTGATTCTTTATGTCTATTATTTTGTGTATTCATGCATTTATATGATTGAGACCATCATTTCACTTAGCTCACTGGTGAGCGAAGACTTGTTGTCGGTCTAGATTTTCTTCTTAAGGAAGGGAATTACTTCGTTGTAAGCATAGCTCCAAACCAACAAACAACTCTCGCATCAAATTAAGAATATGGTTTTGTCACAAGTACAAACCCCAATGAATTTATAACCGAAGTATTTAGACTCCAGGTCGTCTCACGAGGATAGCAATGAAGTGGTCAATTATTGGCTATGAGAAGGCAAGGGGGGTTTGATTAATAAGCGGGCAATAAAATAAATGGTAAGAAAAGTGAATCAACAAGCAATTAAAAGAAGTAAGATAAGGGACTCTTGGCTAAGACTTAGGTAATTGAGATCACTATCTGTTCATATCCTGGGTCGAGCTGTCCGACCCAGGATGTTTAGCGACAAGGCGACCGACCTCTTCAGGTCCGACTATCCGACCTCTTCTCAAAGAGATCGGCCAAATTGCTAGGAAAGCCCAGTAAAGGGCCCAAATAGAGGAACACACCCATATCCAAAGGCAGTCCAAGCCTATAGAGATAAAGGCAGTTCCCTTAAAGATAAGCTGACCTCACCCAAAGATAAGATAAAATAAGATAAGATAACTAACTTATCTTACCTAAGAAGGTCAGCCCACGACCATTATAAATACATTGGAGCACCCAGGTATAACTCATACTCTGATTCTACTAAAAACCTGCTTAATACCCTTACTAACTTAAGCATCGGAGTCCCTTGCAGGTACCCCCCACCCTCCGGTGGCGAAGGATCAGCAGTGCAGCCAGTCTAACAAGTCGGACATGATAGCTCCGGCCACCACTCACCAGCCGGACACGTCAGCACCGACCAGTACAGAAGATCTCGACCGAGATCGACCTCCAGTTTCAGGTAACTCTCGGAACATTGGCGCTGTTGCCGGGGACCTGGAAGTCATCCCATCACCATGGTGGATAACCATGACAACGACCACGATTCAGATCTAGATGACAGAACACCGCACAAAAACGCGGACACTACACTGAAAGATACCCCGGAATCTAACAGGGACAAAAACTCATCAAATCCGGGAGTGATAGAAGCGCTTCAAGATCGTTTAAAGCAACTTGAAAAAGAAAGCCAGCATCAACGAGAAGTTGGGAAGGATCTACAAAAGGAGGTAAGGTGACGCCGAGAATTAGAAGATAAACTTCTAAAACTTGAAGCCGATCTCAAAGCCAAAGCTACTCGGTCCACTCCTGAGGACAACTCTCGCAAGGATCAAGATCCATTCACTAGGGAGATCATGAAGACCAAAATCCCTAAGGACTTCAAACTTCCGGATATGGCTTTGTACGATGGCACTACGGATCCCAACCATCACCTCAGCAATTTCAGAAGTAGAATGTACCTCACCGACGCCTCAGATGCAGTTCGCTGCAAAGCCTTTCCAACAACTCTTACAAGGACAACAATTAGATGGTTCGACAATCTACCTCCGAGGTCCATCTCAAGCTTTGATGACTTAACCAAAAAGATCCTGGCCAGATTCTCCATCCAAAAAGATAAGACTAAGCACGCCCATAGTCTATTAGGAATCAAGCAAAGAGATAGGGAAAGTCTTCGCAACTACATGGAAAGATTCAACAAAATATGCCTAGACATACAAACCCTACCAACAGAGGCCGCCATCATGGGCCTCATCAATGGCCTACAAGAGGGACCTTTTAGCCAATCTATGTCAAAGAAATACCCCACATATCTGAATGAAGTGCAAGAATGAGCGGAGAAATACATCAACATGGAAGAAAATTCTCGACTAGGAGAAACCTCAAAATCCGGATTCACCTACCCCCCCGAGACAAGGATAAAGAGTCCAAAAAGAAGGAAGATCGACATGGGGAAAAAATTAAAAAATATCATAATTATAACCCTCTTCGGGTGTCCCTTGTGGATGTCTACAAACAAGTCTGCCACACAGAAAAAATACCCCCTGCTCGACCACTCAAAGGCAAAAAAGGAGGAGGAGATCGGAACGAATATTGTGAATACCATCGAGTCCGTGGGCATTCCACCAACGAATGTTTTGACTTAAAAAATGTCATAGGAAAATTAGTAAGAGAGGAAAAACTAGATCGGTATCTGGCCACCTGGGACGATGAGCAAAGAAAAAGCAGAAGGGACGAGGATGTTAGACGAACCGAGCGATCACCTCGTACACCAGAAAGATATGTCCATATGATACACGGAGGGTTTGCAGGAGGAGGAATCTCCAAATCATCTCACAAAAGATATCTCAAAGAAGTATATCATATCGAGGGAAAAGAGGAAGTGCCCGACATCCCTGCAATTACGTTTACCAAAGAAGATGCATCTGGTGTCATCTCGGGACACGACGATCCCATGGTCATCACCATTATACTGGAAAATGCAAATCTTCACCGCACACTGATAGACCAAGGGAGTTCCGCCGACATCTTATTCAAAACTGCCTTCGACAAGCTCGGCTTAGAAAAAAAAGAGCTTAGAGCATATCCAAACAGCTTGTTCGGACTGGAAGACACCTCAGTGCAACCACTCAGATACATCTCACTACACACAACCTTCGGAAAAGGAAACTAATCCAGAACACTCAAGATAGACTACATCGTGGTCGACGTGAGTTCAGCCTATAATGCCTTAATAGGTTGGACAACATTAAATCAACTCGGCGCAATAGTCTCAACTCCACATCTATGCATGAAATTCCCAGTTGCAGAAGGGGTAGCTACGATAAAAGCATATCAGAAGATGGCGCGCTGCTGTTACAACGAAAGTCTAAACCTCAGAAGCAGAGGAGAAGAATTCCACACAATCGAACTTGGTGGAGTTCATAGGCGAGAAGAACTCCGTCCACAACCTGAAGGTGAAGTAGAGAAAGTCCAGATCGGAGACATCCCAGACAAAACAACCAATATTGGCACGATTCTAAGAGGAGACATAAAAGAATCACTCGTACAGTTCTTACAAGATAACGTCGATCTCTTTGCATGGAAAGCTGCAGACATGCCAGGCATAGACCCCAAACTAATGTGCCACAAGTTGGCGGTCTACCCAGGATCTCGCCCAGTACAGCAGGGACGAAGAAAACTTGGGCCAGAACGATCCCAAGCTGTGGAAGAGCAGGTACAAGCCCTACTAGAGGCAGGATTCATAAGAGAAGTCAAGTACCCACTATGGCTAGCTAACGTCGTCTTGGTGAAAAAGTCAAATGGGAAGTGGCAAATGTGCAGCGACTACACTGATCTCAACAAAGCCTGCCCAAAAGATCCCTATCCACTCCCAAGTATCGACGCTCTGGTGGATGCCTCCTCCGGATATAAATACCTCAGGTTTATGGACGCATATTCAGGATACAATCAAATCCCAATGTATCCACCGGACCAAGAAAAAACCTCGTTCCTAACACCAAAAGCAAACTACTGCTACATCGTAATGCTCTTTGGTCTTAAAAATGCGGAAGCTACTTACCAAAGATTAATGAATAAAGTCTTTTCAGACCATATCAGAAAAATCATGGAAGTCTACGTGGACGACATGTTAATAAAGACACAAAGTGAAGAGACGCTGTTATCCGACCTAGGCCAAGTGTTCGACACTATAAGAAGGCATGGCATGCGACTCAATCCTACAAAATGCACCTTCGCAGTAGAAGCTGGCAAATTCTTGGGCTTTATGCTCACACAAAGAGGAATCGAGGCAAATCCGGATAAATGCCGGGCCATACTTGACATGAAGAGCCCGACTTGCGTCAAAGAGGTACAACAACTCAACGGGAGGTTGGCAGCTTTGTCCAGATTTCTAGCCAGATCAGCACTAAGATCTCTTCCCTTCTACGCCACCCTAAGGAAAGGAAAAAAGTTTGAGTGGAAAACCGAGTGTGAGCAAGCCTTCCAAGATTTCAAAAGATTCCTGGGACAACCACCTATCCTAACTCGGCCACGGACAGGAGAACCACTCATACTGTACCTCGCGGTAGGAAGTCGGGTAATAGCCTCAGCACTAGTTCGAGAAGACGACAGTGGGCAACAATCCATTTACTTCATCAGTAAAGCATTACAAGGATCCGAGCTGAACTACCAAAAAATAGAAAAATTTGCCTACGCTCTCATACTAACATTTCGACGACTTCGTCCATACTTCCAAGCTCACACCATTAGGATTCGGACCAACCAGCCCATAAAGGGGATTTTACAGAAAATGGACTTAGCGGGTAGAATCTTGCAATGGGCCGTCGAATTGTCCGAATTTGACCTTCAATACGAAACTCAGACAGCCATTAAATCACAATACCCGGCCGACTTCATTTCAGAATTTACAGACACCCTGGAAACCCCCACAGAATGGAATCTCTATGTGGACGGTTCCTCAAACAAAAATGGAAGCGGAGCGGGTGTGATAATTGAAAGCAACCAAGGGATTCAAATTGAACTCTCCCTCAAATTCGGGTTCCCTGCCTCAAACAATCAAGTAGAATATGAGGCACTACTAGCTGGTTTGAAGCTGGCTAGGGAGGTTGGAGCTCAAAAGCTTACCATCTTCAGTGACTCACAAGTAGTCACTTCACAAATAGCAGGGAGCTACCAAGCAAAGACCCCACCATGAAAAAGTACTTGGACAAAACCAGGGGACAGCTCGGATAACTCAGAGAATATGAGGTCCGTCACATACCCCGAGAACAGAATGCCCGAGCTAACGTACTTTCAAAACTATCCAGCACCAAACCAGGGGGCAACAATAGAAGCCTCATCCAAGAAATACTGCAGAGTCCGTCCATCTCGGAAGAAGAAAAAGTCCTAGCCATAACAGGTCAGGATCAAGGATGGATGGCTCCCATAATTAACTACCTCAAAGCAGAAACACTCCCTACAGATGAAAAGGAGGCAAAGAGGTTAAAACGAGAGGCACAACATTACACCATCATAAACAATACTCTATACAAGAGAGGGATTTTAATACCATTGTTAAAATGTGTGCCGACTTCCAACACAAAGGAAGTTTTAGAAGAAGTACACAGTGGCATTTGTGGCAATCATTTCGGAGCACAAGCTCTCACCAAAAAAGTACTCCGGACAGTATTTTATTGGCCAACTCTACAAAAAGAGGCCACAAAGTTCGTAAAGACATGTCCACTATGTCAAAAACATGCCAACTTTCACATCGCCCCACCAGAGGAGCTCATCAGCGTAACCTCACCTTGGCCATTTGCAAAATGGGGACTCGATCTTCTCGGACCCTTCCCTCAGGGATCGGGATAAGTTAAATTCCTCATAGTAGGGGTAGACTATTTCACAAAGTGGATCGAGGAAGAACCCCTAGTTAATGCCACTACTCAAAGAAGTCGAAAATTCCTATATAGGAACATTGTCACAAGGTTCGGGGTTCCATACTCCATCACCACAGACAATGACACCCAATTCATAGATGCAGGCTTCAGAAAGTTAGTGGCCGACTTGAACATAAAACACCAGTTCACTTTCGTAGAACATCCCCAAGCTAATGGACAAGCCGAAGCTGCCAATAAGGTCATATTGGCCGGACTAAAACGAAGATTACAGGATGCAAAGGGAGCCTGGGCTGAAGAGCTCTCACAAGTTCTATGGGCATATCGAATAACACCGTATTCCACCACAAAGGAATCACCCTTCCGATTAGCATACGGAATGGAGGCAATGATCCCAGTAGAGATCGAAGAAGGATCGCCTAGAGTAATCCACTATAATGAAGAAGCCAACTCCCAACTTCAAAGGGAAGAACTCGACCTACTTCCGGAAGTCCAATAAAGAGCTCGGATCAGGGAAGAAGCACTAAAGCGTCGAATGGCTTCGAGATATAATCAAAAGGTAGTGCCACGAGGTTTTGCTGAAAATGACCTCATCCTAATCCGAAATGATATTGGAACAACTCGACCTGGAGAAGGAAAGCTGGCAGCAAACTGGAAAGGACCCTACCGAGTCGTAGAAGTACTTGAGAAGGGCTACTACAGACTGTCCGAACTCGATGGACGAGAGCTTCCTAGGTCGTGGCACGCCTGCAACCTAAGAAGGTACTATAGTTAGGGATGATAAAGGATTTTGGCATAAGGTACACTCTTTTTCCTGAAAAAGTTTTTTAATGAGGCACCAAGCCAAGACCTACTTAAAGGATAAAAAACTCCCACATGTATATATTTGCATTTTCTTTTTGAATAAAATATGTTTAGATATTCTACAAATCCTCAAGATGCATTAATCTGAAACATTCATCGTTCGATTATAAAGCAACAGATCGGCAGAAAGTGAAAATCAAATTCACTGCCCAATCACGATAAAGACCAACAGAGATGAAAACTGGTGCACGAAATTGTGATCTCCAGGCTCGAACAAATCCTGGTAATGGCTCCAAAGCTTGGTGCTCTGATCTTAATTCATGATTGTCACAACTTCGATACAACTAACCAGCAAGTGCACTGGGTCGTCCAAGTAATACCTTACGTGAGTAAGGGTCGAATCCCACGGAGATTGTTGGTATGAAGCAAGCTATGGTCACCTTGCAAATCTCAGTTAGGCAGATATAAATTGGTAATGGTGTTTTCGAATAATAAATAATAGAATAGGGATAGAGATACTTATGTAAATCATTGGTAGGAATTTCAGATAAGCGAATGGAGATGCTTTCGTTCCTCTGAACCTCTGCTTTCCTGCTATCTTCATCCAATCAGTCTTACTCCTTTCCATGGCTGGCTTTATGCAAGGGCATCACCGTTGTCAGTGGCTACATCCCCTCCTCTCAGTGAATAATATGCTCACGCACCCTGTCACGGCACGGCTATTCATCTGTCGGTTCTCGATCATGCTGGAATAGGATTCACCCTCCTTTTGCGTCTGTCACTAACGCCCAGCACTCGCGAGTTTGAAGCTCGTCACAGTCATTCAATCATTGAATCCTACTCAGAATACCACAGACAAGGTTTAGACCTTCCGGATTCTCTTGAATGCCGCCATCATTCTAGCTTACGCCACGAAGATTCTGGTTAGGAGATCTAAGAGATACTCATTCTAGCTTAATTCATGTAGAACAGAAGTGTTTGTCAGGCACGCGTTCATAAGGGAGAAGGATGATGAGCGTCACACATAATCATTACCTTCATCACGTTCTTGGGTGCGAATGGATATCTTAGAAGCGAAACAAGAAGAATTGAATAGAAAACAGTAGTACTTTGCATTAATCTTTGAGGAACAGCAGAGCTCCACACCTTAATCTATGGAGTGTAGAAACTCTACCGTTAAAAATACATAAGTGAAGGTCCAGGCATGGCCGAGATGGCCAGCCCCCTAAAACGTGATCAAAGGATCATAAGGTAATCCCAAGATGCCTAATACAATAGTAAGAGGTCCTATTTATAATAAACTAGCTACTAGGGTTTACATGAGTAAGTATTTGATGTATAAATCCACTTCCGGAGCCCACTTGGTGTGTGTTTGGGCTGAGCTTAAGTGTTGCACGTGCAGAGGCCATTTGTGGAGTTGAACGCCAGTTTTTGTGCCAGTTTGGGCGTTCAACTCTGGTTTTGGATCCTTTTCTGGCGCTGGACGCCAGATTTGGGTAGAAAGCTGGCGTTGAACGCCAATTTACGTCGTCAATTCTTGGCCAAAGTATGGACTATTATATATTGCTGGAAAGCCCTGGATGTCTACTTTCCAACTCAATTGGAAGCGCGCCATTTCGAGTTCTGTAGCTCCAGAAAATCCACTTTGAGTGCAGGGAGGTCAGAATCCAACAGCATCAGCAGTCCTTTTTCAACCTCTGAATCTGATTTCTGCTCAAGTCCCTCAATTTCAGCCAGAAAATACCTGAAATCACAGAAAAACACACAAACTCATAGTAAAGTCCAGAAATGTAAATTTAACACAAAATCTATTAAAAACATCCCTAAAAGTAACTAGATCCTACTAAAAACATACTAAAAACAATGTTAAAAAGCGTATAAATTATCCGCTCATCACAACACCAAACTTAAATTGTTGCTTGTCCCCAAGCAATTGAAAATCAAAATAGGATAAAAAAGAATAGAATATACTATAAATTCCAAACTATCAATGAAACAGAGCTTCAATCATATGAGCGGGACTTATAGCTTTTTGCCTCTTGAATAGTTTTGGCATCTCACTTTATCCATTGAGGTTCAGAATGATTGGCATCTATAGGAACTTCAGATTTCGAATAGTGTTATTGACTCTCTTAGTTCAGTATGATGATTCTTGAACACAGCTTCTTTATGAGTCTTGGCCGTGGCCCTAAGCATTTTGTTTTCCAGTATTACCACCGGATACATAAATGCCACAGACGCATAATTGGGTGAACCTTTTCAGATTGTGACTCAGCTTTGCTAAAGTCCCCAATTAGAGGTGTCCAGGGTTCTTAAGCACACTCTTTTTTTTTTGCTTTGGACCTTGACTTTAACCGCTCAGTCTCAAGTTTTCACTTGACACCTACACGCCACAAGCACATGGTTAGGGACAGCTTGGTTTAGCCGCTTAGACCAGGATTTTATTCCTTTAGGCCCTCCTATCCACTGATGCTCAAAGCCTTGGGATCCTTTTTATTTCCCTTGCCTTTTTGGTTTTAAGGGTTATTGGCTTTTTGCTCTTGCCTCTTCTTTTTCTTTCTATATTTTTTTTTCGCCTATTTTATTTTTTTTTTCTGCAAGCTTTGTTCTTTGCTGCTTTTTCTTGCTTCAAGAATCATTTTTATGATTTTTCAGATTATCAAATAACATGTCTCCTAGTCATCATTCTTTCAAGAGCCAACATATTTAACATTCTTAAACAACAACTTCAAAAGACATATGCACTGTTCAAGCATACATTCAGAAAACAAGAAGCATTGTCACCACATCGATATAATTAAACTAAGTTCAAGGATAAATTCGAAACTCATGTACTTCTTGTTCTTTTGAATTAAAACATTTTTCATTTAAGAGAGGTGATGGATTCATAGGACATTAATAACTTTAAGACATAGTTACTAACTACTAATGATCATGTAATGAAGACACAAACACAGATAAGCACATAACATAGAAAACGAAAAACAGAAGAAATAAGAACAAGGAATGAATCCACCTTAGTAATGGTGGCGTTTCCTTCTTGAGGAACTAATGATGTCCTTGAGCTCTTCTATGTCTCTTCCTTGTCTTTGTTGCTCCTCCTTCATTGCTTTTAGATCTTCTCTGATTTCATGAAGGATGATGGAGTGCTCTTGATGTTCCACCTTTAGTTGCTTCCAATAATTGTGTGGAAGAAAATGTATCCCCTGAGGTATCTCAGGGATCTCTTGATTTGCAGTCAAATGTTCTACCACTGAGCTATAGACCCTTGATGGAAGCTTTTGTCTTCCCTTTCCTCTTTCTAGAGGTTTCTCTGGCCTTAGGTGCCATCAATGGTTATGGAAAAAACAAAAAAGCTATGCTTTTACCACACCAAACTTAGAATGTTGCTCGCCCTCGAGCAAAAGAAGAAAGAATAGAAGAAGAAGATATGGTGGAGATGGATGGCTGTGTGTATTCGGCCATATGGGTGGGATTGGGTGGGGAAGAGATGTTGAATTTTTGAAGGTAAGTGGGTGTATGGGTGTGAGTGGTAAATGGAAGACAGAAGGGATGAGTGTTTATTGGGGATAGAGGATGATTGAGAAGAGAGAAGAGAGTGAGTGAAGGTAGGTGGGGATCCTGTGGGGTCCACAGATCTTGGGGTGTCAAGGCATTTACATCCCTGCACCAATTTAGGCATGCAAAATGCCCTTGCACACAACTCTGGGCGTTCAGCGCCAGGTTGGTGCCCATTTTGGGCGTTCAACGCCCCTTTGCTGCCATTTCTGGCGTTGAACGCCAGAACCATGCTTGTTCTGGGCGTTCAGCGCCAGGATGCTCCCATTCTGGGCGTTCAGCGCCAGAACTATGCTCTGTTCTGGCGTTTGAACGCCAGACAGATGCTCCTCCAGGGTGTGATTCTTCTTCTGCTGTTTTTGATTCCGTTTTCAATTTTTATATTTATTTTGTGACTCCTCATGATCATGAACCTATAAAGACACATAACTAAGAAAAAATATAGTTAGATAAATAAACATTGGGTTGCCTCCCAACAAGCGCTTCTTTAATGTCAATAGCTTGACAGTGGGCTCTCATGGAGCCTCACAGATGTGCAGAGCTTTGTTGAGACTCTCCAACACCAAACTTAGAGTTTGGATATGGGAGTTCAACACCAAACTTAGAGTTTGGTTGTGGCCTCCCAACACCAAACTTAGAGTTTGACTGTGGGGGCTCTGGTTGACTCTGCTTGGAGAGAAGCTTTTTCTGCTTCCTCTCCATGGTTGCAGAGGGAGATCCTTGAGTTTTAAACACAAGGGAGTTCTCATTCCATTGAAGGAATATTTCACCTCTGTCAACATCAATCACAGCTCTTGCTGTGGCCAGGAAAGGTCTTCCTAGGATGATGGATTCATCCTCTTCCTTTCCAGTATCCAGGACTATGAAATCAGCAGGGATGTAAAGGCCTTCAACCTTTACTAACACGTCCTCTACTTGTCCATAAGCCTGTTTTCTTGAGCTGTCTGCCATCTCTAATGAGATTTTAGCAGCTTGCACCCCATAGATTCCCAGTTTCTCTATTACAGAGAGGGGCATGAGGTTTATTCCTGAACCAAGGTCACACAGAGCCTTAAAGATCATGGTGCCTATGGTACAAGGTATTATGAACTTTCCAGGATCCTGTCTCTTCTGAGGCAATGTCAGTTGATCCAGATCACTTAGTTCATTGATGAACAAGGGAGGTTCAACTTCCCAAGCATCAATGCCAAATAATTTGGCATTCAGCTTCATGATTGCACCAAGAAACTTGGCAGTTTGCTCTTCAGTAACATCCTCATTCTCTTCAGAAGAGGAATACTCATCAGAGCTCATGAAGGGCATAAGGAGGTTCAATGGAATCTCTATGGTCTCTAGATGAGCCTCAGAGTCCTTTGGTTCCTCAGAGGGAAGCTCCTTATTGATCACTGGACATCCCAGGAGGTCTTCCTCCTTGGGATTCACGTCCTCTCCTCTCCTCACAGGTTCGGCCATGGCGCTTATGTCAATGGCCTTGCACTCTCCTTTTGGATTCTCTTCTGTATTGCTTGGGAGAGTACTAGGAGGGATTTCAGTGATCCTTTTACTCAGCTGGCCCACTTGTGCTTCCAGATTTCTAATGGAAGACCTTGTTTCATTCATGAAACTTACAGTGGCCTTAGATAGATCAGAGACTAGATTTGCTAAATTAGAAGCATTTTGTTCAGAGTTCTCTGTCTGTTGCTGAGTTGATGATGGGAAAGGCTTGCTATTGCTAAACCTGTTTCTTCCACCATTATTAAAGCCTTGTTGAGGCTTTTGATCCTTCCATGAGAGATTTGGATGATTTTTCCATGATGAGTTATAGGTGTTTCCATAAGGTTCACCTAAATAATTCACCTCTACTATTGCAGGGTTCTCAGGATCATAAGCTTCTTCTTCATAAGAAGCCTCTTGAGTACTGTTGGATGCAGCTTGCATTCCATGCAGACTCTGAGAAATCATATTGACTTGCTGAGTCAATATTTTATTCTGAGCCAATATGGCATTCAGAGTATCAACTTCAAGAACTCCCTTCTTCATAGGCGTCCCATTACTCACAGGATTCCTTTCAGAAGTGTACATGAACTGGTTATTAGCAACCATGTCAATGAGTTCTTGAGCTTCTGCAGGCGTTTTCTTTAGGTGAATGGATCCACCTGCAGAAGTGTCCAGTGACATCTTTGATAGCTCAGATAAACCATCATAGAATATATCCAGGATGGTCCATTCTGAAAGCATGTCAGAAGGACACTTTTTGGTCAACTGTTTGTATCTTTCCCAAGCTTCATAGAGGGATTCACCTTCTTTCTGTCTGAAGGTTTGAACATCAGCTCTAAGCTTGCTCAGCTTTTGAGGAGGAAAGTACTTGGCTAAGAAAGCCGTGACCAGCGTATCCCAAGAGTTCAGGCTGTCTTTGGGTTGAGAATCCAACCATAATCTAGCTCTGTCTCTTACAGCAAAAGGGAAAAGCATGAGCCTGTAGACTTCAGGATTTACTCCATTAGTCTTAACAGTATCACATATCTGCAAGAACTCAGTTAAGAACTGAAAAGGATATTCAGATGGAAGTCCATGAAACTTGCAGTTCTGCTGCATCAGAGAAACTAATTGAGGTTTCAGCTCAAAATTGTTTGCTCCAATGGCAGGAATGGAGATGCTTCTTCCATGTAAATTGGAATTAGGTGCAGTAAAGTCACCAAGCATCCTCCTTGCATTATTATTATTTTCGGCTGCCATATCCTTTTCCTGTTCAAAAATTTCTGAAAGGGTATCTCTGGATTGTTGTAATTTAGCTTCTCTCAATTTTTTTTTTCAGAGTCCTTTCAGGTTATGGATCTGCTTCAACAAGAATGTTCTTGTCCTTGCTCCTGCTCATATGACAAAGAAGAGGGCGCACAAAAATAATAATAATAATATGGGTCCTTTATACCACAGTATAGGGATCCCTTTGTGAGTGGAAGAAAAGAGGGGGAGACAAAGAATGTAATGTAATGGAAGAAACACATCTGTGAGGAGGGTTGAGATGCGAGATGAGATGTTAGGATATGAATGAATAAATAGAATAAGATGGGAGAGAGAGAATTTTTTGAAAATATTTTTGAAAAAGAGTTAGTGATTTTCGAAAATGGTTTTTGAAAAATGTTAGTAATTTTCGAAAATTTTTGAAATCAAAAATAAAAAATAAAATTAATTAGTTAATTAAAAAGAAATTTTTGAAAAAGAGGGAAGATATTTTCGAAAATTAGAGAGAGAGAGTTAGTTAGGTAGTTTTGAAAAAGTTAAGAAACAAACAAAAAGTTAGTTAGTTAGTTGAAACAAATTTTGAAAAGATAAGAAGTTAGGAAGTTAGAAAAGATATTTTGAAATCAAATTTTTGAAAAAGATAAGATAAGAAGATATTTTTGAAAAGATATGATAGAAATTAGTTTTTGAAAAAGATTTGATTTTTAAAATCACAATTAATGACTTGATTCACAAGAAATCACAAGATATGATTCTAGAACTCAAAGTTTGAATCTTTCTTAACAAGCAAGTAACAAACTTGAAATTTTTGAATCAAAACATTAATTGATTAGTTATTTTCGAAAATTTTATATAAAAATAAGAAAAAGATTTTTGAAAAATATTTTTGGAATTTTCGGAAATAACTAATAATTTTGAAAAAGATTTGATTTTTGAAAAAGATTTTGAAAAAGATAAGATTTTCAAATTGAAAATTTGATTTGACTCTTAAGAAACAACTTGATTTTAAAAATTTTTGAAAAAGTCAATCCAAATTTTCGAATTTGATGAGAGAAAAAGGGAAAGATATTTTTTTGATTTTTTTTTGAATTTTTATGATGCAAGGGAAAAACAAGAAAAATGATGCAATGCATGAAATTTTTAGATCAAAACAATGAATGCATGCATGAATGCTATGAATGTCAAGATGAACACCAAGAACACTATGAAGAATATGATGAACATCAAGAACATATTTTTGAAAAATTTTTAATGCAAAGAAAACATGCAAGACACCAAACTTAGAATTCTTTAATGCTTAGACACTAAGAATTCAAGAATGCATATGATAAACATGAAAAGACACAAAACAAAAAATCATCAAGATCAAACAAGAGGACTTACCAAGAACAACTTGAAGATCATGAAGAACACTATGAATGCATGAAATTTTCGAAAAATGCAAGATGCATATGCAAGTGACACCAAACTTATGATATGACTCAAGACTCAAACAAGAAATACAAAAATATTTTTGATTTTTATGATTTTCTAATTTTTTTTTAGATTTTTATTTTATATTTTTTGAAAAATTCTTTTGAAAAAGAAAAAAAAAGGAATTCCAAAATTTTTAATATGAATTCCAGGAATCTTATGCTCTAAAGCTCCAATCAAAGGGTCAGGCATGACTTAATAGCCAGCCAAGCTTTAGTATGTAACTCAGACATGACACGCCTGACATTCCTTACATTCAACAGCCAATTGGCTAAGAAAGATAAAGAAGCTCTTCTCTTGAGTACAAGAATTGAGACATGGCTTTACAGCCAGCCAGGCTTCAACATGCTTCATGAAACACTAGAATTCATTCTTAAAAATTCTGAAGCCATAGAATAATTTATTTTTGAAAACATTTTTTTTTTCGAAAACAAAAGAAAAATTTTTGAAAGATTTTTGAAAAAATTTTTGAAAACAAAACAAAAAGAAAATTACCTAATCTGAGCAACACGATGAACCGTCAGTTGTCCAAACTCAAACAATCCCCGGCAACGGCGCCAAAAAACTTGGTGCACGAAATTGTGATCTCCAGGCTCGAACAAATCCTGGTAATGGCTCCAAAGCTTGGTGCTCTGATCTTAATTCATGATTGTCACAACTTCGATACAACTAACCAGCAAGTGTACTGGGTCGTCCAAGTAATACCTTACGTGAGTAAGGGTCGAATCCCACGGAGATTGTTGGTATGAAGCAAGCTATGGTCACCTTGCAAATCTCAGTTAGGCAGATATAAATTGGTAATGGTGTTTTCGAATAATAAATAATAGAATAGGGATAGAGATACTTATGTAAATCATTGGTAGGAATTTCAGATAAGCGAATGGAGATGCTTTCGTTCCTCTGAACCTCTGCTTTCCTGCTATCTTCATCCAATCAGTCTTACTCCTTTCCATGGCTGGCTTTATGCAAGGGCATCACCGTTGTCAGTGGCTACATCCCCTCCTCTTAGTGAATAATATGCTCACGCACCCTGTCACGGCACGGCTATTCATCTATCGGTTCTCGATCATGCTGGAATAGGATTCACCCTCCTTTTGCGTCTGTCACTAACGCCCAGCACTCGCGAGTTTGAAGCTCGTCACAGTCATTCAATCATTGAATCCTACTCAGAATACCACAGACAAGGTTTAGACCTTCCGGATTCTCTTGAATGCCGCCATCATTCTAGCTTACGCCACGAAGATTCTGGTTAGGAGATCTAAGAGATACTCATTCTAGCTTAATTCATGTAGAACAGAAGTGTTTGTCAGGCACGCGTTCATAAGGGAGAAGGATGATGAGCGTCACACATAATCATCACCTTCATCACGTTCTTGGGTGCGAATGGATATCTTAGAAGCGAAACAAGAAGAATTGAATAGAAAACAGTAGTACTTTGCATTAATCTTTGAGGAACAGCAGAGCTCCACACCTTAATCTATGGAGTGTAGAAACTCTACCATTAAAAATACATAAGTGAAGGTCCAGGCATGGTCGAGATGGCCAGCCCCCTAAAACGTGATCAAAGGATCATAAGGTAATCCCAAGATGCCTAATACAATAGTAAGAGGTCCTATTTATAATAAACTAGCTACTAGGGTTTACATGAGTAAGTATTTGATGTATAAATCCACTTCCGGGGCCCACTTGGTGTGTGTTTGGGCTGAGCTTAAGTGTTGCACGTGCAGAGGCCATTTGTGGAGTTGAACGCCAGTTTTTGTGCCAGTTTGGGCGTTCAACTCTGGTTTTGGATCCTTTTCTGGCGCTGGACGCCAGATTTGGGTAGAAAGCTGGCGTTGAACGCCAATTTACGTCGTCAATTCTTGGCCAAAGTATGGACTATTATATATTTCTGGAAAGCCCTGGATGTCTACTTTCCAACGCAATTGGAAGCGCGCCATTTCGAGTTCTGTAGCTCCAGAAAATCCACTTTGAGTGCAGGGAGGTCAGAATCCAACAGCATCAGCAGTCCTTTTTCAACCTCTGAATCTGATTTCTGCTCAAGTCCCTCAATTTCAGTCAGAAAATACCTGAAATCACAGAAAAACACACAAACTCATAGTAAAGTCCAGAAATGTGAATTTAACACAAAATCTATTAAAAACATCCCTAAAAGTAACTAGATCCTACTAAAAACATACTAAAAACAATGTCAAAAAGCGTATAAATTATCCGCTCATCAAAAACCAAATTCATCAAAAGGTCGACCAAACGAGGATTGAACCCAATTTCTACAAATCGGCAAAAATGAAAACAGAATAATGCAAGAAGTTATCGAAAGTGATCCAGAGAAAAGACCTGACGAGGTCTTAATAAAATGGATTGCTAAATAATAACTTAAAGACTAGCCGACATCAAGAAGTAACCAAAGTTATAAGTAAGTCCCTGGAAAGAGGTCTGGCCAACCCTATAAAAGAGGATTGCTATAACTTAGAAGAGATCGACATGACGAAGTCGGTCTCCTACAAAGCGTAAAAGTTATGAAAGTAATTCCTGAAAGAGACCTGAACAAGGTCCAAGAAAGAGGATTACAAAAATAACTTAGAAGAGATCGACATGACAAAGTCGGTCTCCTACAAAGCGTAAAAGTTATGAAAGTAATCCCTGAAAGAGACCTGAACAAGGTCCAAGAAAGAGGATTACAAAAATAACTTAGAAGAGATCGACATGACGAAGTCGGTCTCCTACAAAGCGTAAAAGTTATAAAAGTAATCCCTGAAAGAGACTTGAACAAGGTCCAAGAAAGAGGATTACAAAAATAACTTAGAAGGGCCCGACGTGGCGAAGTCGGCCTAAAACATAAAAGTTATAAAAGTAATCCCTGAAAGAGACTCGAGCAGGGTCCAAAAAAGTGGATTACAAAAATAACTTAGAAGGGCCCGACGTGGCGAAGTCGGCCCAAAACATAAAAGTTATAAAAGTAATCCCTGAAAGAGACTCGAGCAGGGTCCAAAAAAGTGGATTACAAAAATAACTTAGAAGGGCCCGACGTGGCGAAGTCAGCCCAAAACATAAAAGTTATAAAAGTAATCCCTGAAAGAGACTCGAACAGGGTCCAAAAAAGTGGATTACAAAATAACTTAGAAGAGCCCGACGTGACGAAGTCGGCCCAAAACATAAAAGTTATAAAAGTAATCCCTGAAAGAGACTTGAACAAGGTCCAAGAAAGAGGATTACAAAATAACTTAGAAAGACCCGACATGACGAAGTTGGTCTCCATAAAATGCTAAAGTTATAAAAAGTAATACTTGGCAGAGACCTCATAAAGGGCCCAAACAAAACAGGATTACTAGAAATAACTTCAGAAGCCTCAAAGGAATCAAAGCAGGAAATACAAGGGCAATCCAAAGAGGTCGGGCAACAAGGCTCCTGCACTACCAAAAACCTAAAATGGGTACCGAGGTAGATAAAGACCGACATGATATTAAAGGCATGAAGTTATAATAAGAACAAGCTCAAAGAGGCTACCTAAGTCAGCCCCAAGAACTTGGAAGCTATTTCTTGTTTTTCAAATAATAAGTTTCTAAACAAGCAACTAAAAGAGTGTCAACAGTCATCAAAAGACCATTTACAAAAATATAAAGTTCAAAAGCCTGCAAACAGGGCCATACGCAAATATACCAAGAATAAATAAAGAGGATCCAGAGGTTTCCCAGAAGCTGCATCAACATGGTGTGAAGGAGGACGAGTCTGGAGGGGCACAAAATCCACTGTCCATCCTCCCGGTTCAAGATTTGACAGTCAGGTTCTGACTCAATTCCGGCTGAAGGAGCTGAAGGAGTCGGCACGACAGAAGCCTTGGCAGCAGGCGCAGGAGGAGGTTCAACATCATCATCATCAGGGTTGTCAGGGACAATCTTACCGTCCCTCACAACATTGTCAAGACTAAAGAGAGTAAGGTCGAGCTTGGGTGCCAGAACCCGAACCTGCTCCCTTAAGTTCTCATAAGCAGCAGTCACGCTGCCCACAAGGTGACCCTGGAGCTCGGTATAATCATCCCGGACAGTCTCCAACTCACTCCTTAGACGCACCACTTCTCTATAGGCCAAAACATAGCTATCCTTGTGCCTCAACACTGTGTCTTCAGCCAAAATTCACAAAAGCCGCCAAGGCCACAAAACTAGCCTTTTCACCCTCTAATTCTTTCTCCATCTTCGCCAACTTTACCTCCAGCTCCTCCTTCAAACCCCTTATTCTATCAAACTCCGACTTAGCCTCCATCATGAAAGATTTTGTAGCATGAACCGGGATACCCTGAGCAGTTCGAAAAAGAGCCGCACCCATATGAGCCATCTTCACACTACTTCTGGTTATGAACTCTAGGTGATGAAGAATGGACACATCATCCATTGGAAGACCTCCATAGGGGGCAATCTGCTGGTCGACAAACTCGACGGCATCAAAGTTAGGGGCATCAAGGTTAAAGGGCTAAGATGTTTTTTGCTTTTTCAGAGGAGGAGCGCCAGAAGCAGCAGCTGAAGTTTGTGGAGGGTCAGCCAGACGAACCCGGGGAGTGGGGATCACCCTCTTTGGCCCGGGTGAACTCGGCACGGGTGGCTTCACCTGAACCTGAGAAGATCCCTCTCCTGCCACCTTGGCCGACATGTTTTTAGCAGCAGCAGCCTTCCTTGCCTTCTTAAAGGCCTTCTGATGAGCGGATAATTTATATGCTTTTTGGCATTGTTTTTACATAGTTTTCAGTATGATTTGATTAGTTTTTAGTATATTTTTATTAGTTTTTAAATAAAAATCACATTTCTGGACTTTACTATGAGTTTGTGTGTTTTTCTGTGATTTCAGGTAATTTCTAGCTGAAATTGAGGGACTTGAGCAAAAATCAGATTCAGAGGCTGAAGAAGGACTGCAGATGCTGTTGGATTCTGACCTCCCTGCACTCAAAGTGGATTTTCTGGAGCTACAGAAGTCCAAATGGCGCGCTCTCAATTGTCTTGGAAAAGTAGACATCCAGGGCTTTCTAGAAATATGTAATAGTCCATACTTTACGCGAGTTTAGATGATGCAAACTGGCGTTCGACGCCAATTCTCTGCCCTATTCTAGAGTTAAACGCCAGAAACAGGTTGCAAAGCAGAGTTAAACGCCAGAAACAGGTTACAAACTGGCGTTCAACTCCAAGGAAGACCTCTACACATGAAAGCTTCAATGCTTAGCCCAAGCACACACCAAGTGGGTCCCAAAAGTGGATTTTTGCATCATTTACTCATTTTTGTAAACCCTAGTAAGTAGTTTAGTATAAATAGGACTTTTTACTATTGTATTTACATCTTTGGATCATTTTTTACATCTCTGGACATTTAGTTCTTAGATCATGAAGGCTGGGCATTCGGCCATGCCTGGACTTTGTTCTTATGTATTTTCAACGGTAGAGTTTCTACACACCATAGATTAAGGTGTGGAGCTCTGCTGTTCCTCATGAATTAATGCAAAGTACTACTGTTTTTCTATTCAATTCAAGCCTATTTCTTCTCTAAGATATTCATTCGCACACAAGAACATGATGAATGTGAGGATTATGTGACGCTCATAATCATTCTCACTTATGAACGCGTGCCTGAGAAACACTTCCGTTCTACATGTAAACAAGCTTGAATATGTATCTCTTAGCCTTCTGATCGTGAGATCATAGTCTTCGTAGTATAGGCTAGAACTATTGGCGGCCATTCTTGAGATCCGGAAAGTCTAAACCTTGTCTGTGGTATTCCGAGTAGGATCCGAAAAGGGATGGCTGTGACGAGCTTCAAACTCGCGAGTGCTGGGCATAGTGACAGACGCAAAAGGATTACTGAATCCTATTCCAGTATGATCGAGAACCGACAGATGATTAGCCGTGCGGTGACAGTGCATCTTGGACCATTTTCACTAAGAGGACGGGAAGTAGCCATTGACAACGGTGATGCCCAACATATAGCTTGCCATAGAAAGGAGTATGAAGGATTGGATGAAGACAATAGGAAAGCAAAGATTCAGAAGGAACAAAAGCATCTCCATACGCTTATCTGAAATTCTCATCAATGAGTTACATAAGTATCTCTATCTTTATTTGACGTTTTATTTATCTTTTAATTATTAAAACTCTATAACCATTTGAATCCGCCTAACTGAGATTTACAAGGTGACCATAGCTTGCTTCAAGCCAACAATCTCTGTGGGATCGACCCTTACTCACGTAAGGTTTATTACTTGGACGACCCAGTGCACTTGCTGGTTAGTTGTGAGAAGTTGTGACAAAGAACTAAGATTATGAACGTGCGTCTCCAAGTTTTTGGCGCTGTTACCAAAGAATGAACGGTCACGATTTCGTGCACCAAGTTTTTGGCGCCGTTACCGGGGATTGTTCGAGTTTGGACAACTGATGGTTCATCTTGTTGCTCAGATTAGGTAATTTTATTTTTAAGCTTTTTATTTTTATTTTTTTATTTCTATTTTCGAAAAAATTTTCAAAAAAAAAAATATTTCTATGAAATAAAGAAATTATTCTATGGCTTCAGAATTTTTATGAATGAATTCTAGAGTTTCATGATGATTTGTTGAAGTCTGGCTGGCTGTAAAGCCATGTCTAAGTCTTTTGGACCGAGGTTTCAACTACATTAGAGAAGAGCTTCTTTGTCTTTCTCAGCAATTTAGCTTTTGTATGTAATGATCTGCTAAAGCTTGGCATCAGGTTTGTGCCTCTGTTGGGGTGTTGAACGCCCAGGTTCTACCCCCTTGACTGGCGTTCAACGCCAGCTTCAGGCTCCCTGCATGGTGTTCAATGCCAGCAATGTGCTCCCTAGCTGGCGTTCAACGCCAACAAGGTCTCTGCTCCAAGGTGTTTTATTTCCAGCTTTGACTGTTTCTATTTCTGTTCTAACTATTGCACATGATCACAAACTTAAACAAATATGAAAATTAAACTGAAATAACTTAAATAAACTTAAAGAAAAATAGGAAAACATTAATTATTGATGGGTTGCCTCCCAACAAGCGCTTCTTTAACATCACTAGCTTGACAGTTAGCTCCTTACGGAGATGGATAGGGGCTCAGAATTTTACCGCTTACAGTGAACTTCTTACCTGTGCTCTCATGGATAAGTTCCACATGTTCCAGAGACAAGATCCTGTTCACAGTGTGTGGAATGACTAGATTGTCTGTAAAGACGACTCTCATGCCAGGTGAGAGGCCTTCAGTAGAGATTTTCTTATCCCTCTAGCCTTTAGGTACTTTCTTCTTAGTACCTTTGTTCTCAGTGCTTGATAATGGCTGCCCAACACCGAACTTAGAATTGGTGTCTGGGGGATCTGTATAACTTTGCACTGAGAGAGAGGGTTGGAACACTAAGTATTGCACAACTATTTCTCTGTTGTCAGAGGGAGAGTTAGGGTTAGGTATCCTGAACAAGATGTAGTCCTCCCATAACTGTAGAATCAACTCTCCCTTTCCTACATCAATGATGACATTGGTAGTGGCTAGGAAGGATCTTCCAAGGATGATGGATTCATCCTCTTCCTCCCCAGTATCCAAGATTATGAAATTTGCAAGGATGTAAAGGTTCTCAACCTTTACTAAGACATTATCTACACGACCATAAGCCTTTTTCATTGACTTGTCTGCCATCTCTAGTGAGATTCTTATAGCTTGTACCTCAAAGATTTCCAACTTCTCTAATACAGAGAGTGGCATAAGGTTTATGCTTGACTCTAGGTCACACAGAGCCTTGTCAAAGGTAATGGTGCCTATGGTGCAGGGAATCAGGAAGTGTCTGGGATCCGAAAACTTCTGAGGTAGTTTCTGCTGAACCAAGGCATTGAGTTCCTTGGTGAGTGACGATCGGATTTTTGATGGTTTAGAATTTCACTAATGAAATCTCGTTGTAAAGTATAGTTTCTAAACCAATCACTAATCCTTTCATACAAAAGGTTGTTTGTCACTAGTACAAACCCCTAAAACTTATAAACCGAAGTATTGGACCTCGGGTCGTTCTCCCTAGGAATTACAATGAAGTGTCTTGTTATTGGTTATGAGTTATTTTGGGGTTTTGGATAAGAAGCATGAAAAGTAAATGGCAATGAAAATAAACTAACAACTATAAAAGGCTCTTGGAAAGGTGTGAGAACTAGAAGTTCTATCCTAGTTATCCTTCTCACTTGTGATGAGAATTGTTCATTGCTACCACTTAGTTAACCCTTACTAATTAAAGGAAAGTCAAGTGGATGAATTGACTTGAGCCACAAGTCCTAGCCAACTCCCAAGGAAAGACTAGCTTTAGTGCATTCCAAACCAATTAGCAATCTCTCCAATTATCAATCAACAAAGGAATTAGATAACTCAAGTATCACTAATTACTTTACCTAGGTCAAGAGGAACAAAATCTACACCAAAACTAAAAGAGACATTTCAACAAACACATAAAGTGCAATAGAAGTAAACATTATTATTTGCAAGAATTAAAGGAATCTACAACTACAAAGGTAAGAGATCAACAATAGAAAAGCAAAGAAGACACATTTATTATGAATTACCTCTTATTGAATTGAAAGAAAATGGGATGAACAATACTAGATCTACAACAAAGTATAAGAACAACATGAAGGAAATTGCAATAAAAGAATGGAAGAAGAATCAATGTCATTACAAGGGATTGAGATGTAGAAGTAGAAGAACATGAATCTAAATCTAGACCTAAGAACTAAACCTAATCCTAATCCTAATTCTAGAGAGAAGTGAGAGCTTCTCTCTCTAAAACTAAAGTGATTAGTTAGTTGGAAGTGATGTTATAGTAGTGAATCATCAAAAGTTGTGATCCCCTTAATCCTTCATCCTTTTATTCCTTTCCCTTAGCAATTTGGCGCCAAAAATGGGTTCAGAAACCCTCTCAAATCGCCAGGCACGTGTTGCATTAATGAGGTCATGTGCCATCATCGGCGCGTGCGCGCATGGTATGCGTGCGCGTCCCTGGTCGATTCTGCAATGTGCGCGTGAGCGCCTTGTGCGCGTGCGCGTGCATGGCTGACTTTGCTTCTTTGACTTTTTATGCTTCTCTCCACTTGTATGCTTCCTTCCTTGCTTCCTTTGATCCATGCCTATCCTACTTCAATCCTGGAATCACTAGCAAACACCTCAAGGCATCTTATGGAATCAAAGAAGAACTAGAATTCATCAAAATAAGGCTTAGAAAGCATGTTTTTACACTTAAGCACGAATATGGGAGAGATAACAAAATCATGCTAATTCCTAGGCTAAATGTGACAAAAGGTTATCAAAATACTCTGAATTCAATGCAAAACAAACCGTCAAATTGGGGTTTGTCAACCTCCCCACACTTAAGCCTTAGCATGTCCTCATGCTAAAATAAGAAGGAACTAAGGGTTATGACATTTATTGAATGCAACTAAACTATATGAGTCCTATCTAAATGCAACTATCTAAAGCAATTGGAAATGCTTAGTTCAAACTAATCAATTCCCAAGAGGGCATGTGTAAGCACAAGAGCTAGGCAATAGGGACTAAGTCCAAACCACAATTGTATTGAATTGTCAAAAAGGAGTTTAAACTTGCAAGAATATAGATAATATGGGTTAACACATGTGATTGAACTTTTGAACCCTCACCGGATGTGTATCCGCTCTATTCACTCAAGTGTTTAAGGGTTATTTCACTCAATTCTCTTCTAATCATGTTTTCCAAAATTTGATTTTCTTCTAACAATCAACACTTATTCAATGTATGCATACATTCATCATGAGGTCTTTCATTTAGGTTGTAATGGGGTTAGGGTCAAGGTAGGATCATTTATGGTCAAGTGGACTAGGATTTGAATCTTTGGTTAGCATAGACTTTCCCACTTAACCTATTTAATGACCTATACAAATGCGAGCTATTCTAACTACCCATTTTTCACTTTTTCTTACATACTCACGCATTTTCTTTTCATTTCACAACACTTATGCATTGATTCTTATTGGGCTTCACCTTGGGGCATTTTGTCCCCTTTATTGCTTTTCCCTTTTTTTTTTTCTCATTTTATTTTTCTTTTCATCATTTTTTTCTTTCCTTTATATGCATTTTTTTCTTTTTTTTTCTCTTCTTTCAAACTAAATACAAGAACATCAATGCATAAGGTCTCTACATTTGATCAATACGTGAATATGTGCCCAATTCCTAAACATAAAAGTGTGTTGCCCCTTTTTATCCCATCCAATGTTCCCAAGCCTCACCAACTTGAATAATACACACTCTCACTAGCCTAGGCTAATCAAAGATCCAAACAAGGACTTTTCATTGGTTTTCCGCCTTGGGCTTGTAATGAGCTAAAATAAGAATGAGTTGGTTAAGCATAGGCTCAAAATTGGCTAACAATGGAGAGTAAAAGGTTGGCTATTTAGGCAAGTGGCTAATGAAAGAATGGCCTCAATCATATAAATGCACAAACACAAGAAAATAAATGGATATATAGAATCAAGCAAATCAAGGATCACAATCATGGAAAGAGAACAGTTTCACACAAGAATGGAAAATAAGTGGGTATAAAATGTAACCACATCAATAGGCTCAAGTCTCACAAGCTTGTGTTCTCAATTCAATACATGCTTCACAAGGTATGAAATTCAAGCAAGTTTCAAAAATTCCTTTTCAATCAATTGGGTTGATGCCCTATATTTAAACTTCTTGAAAAATCTCAATGTTTGACTAAGCATTGTTGTGATTGAAAAATTCAAAAATTTTCCAAAAATTTTCCTTAGTTTACCCTTTTCTTTTTCACTCAAAACCAATTTCTTATGCAAAAAGGGTGACTAAGTTTCACTTAAAATATGATTTCTAATCACAACCACAGACTAAAAGGAAGAATATATAAAAGAAGATATGCAAAAATGTATAAATAAAAATCCAACTAAAATACAGAATCTATCATCCAAAATATCTAAAAATATCCAAAAGCATCAAAATATCTAAAATCCAAAATAAGCAATAAAAGTATCCAAAGCAAACTAGAAATGCATCAAAATATATACAAAAATGTGCAAAATGAGATAACTAGGCCGAAAAGTTCACCGGTTCCCAAATAATGCTACCGGTGCCCTCCCCACACTTAAAATTAAGCATCGTCCTCGATGCTAAACCGGAGGATCAGTGGGAGGTACAACGATAGGCTCTGGCTCTGACTGTGGCTGTGGGACCGGCTGAGTCTCCTGTGTCTGAGGTGGTGCCTCCATGTGTGCTGGCGCTGTAGTGTCAGGGGCATCCTGCTGAGCTGGTGCCTCCGCGTCCTCCTCCTGATGATCCTGCTCATCGGAGGCCGGAGAATCGGGAAGCGGAGGTAGCTCAGCGCCTAGAGAGATAAGTGCCTGGTCCATCCGATCCAAACGGCGTCTGACATGGTGTCGCTCTCGCTCTAAGAACCGGAAGAGACGCTGGACCAGGAGATAGGTAGGCTCAGGTGCTGCTGGAGGGTCTGTAGATGGTGGAGGAGCTGCGGCTGTAGAAGATGATGGGCCAGCTGCAGGGGCTGGTGGTGAAGGTGTCCCTATGACAGCCCTAGCCCGAGAGCGGCGGCTAGCAGGTGGCTTCTCGTGCACCCAAACACCCCAGGGGATAGTAATCTCCCTGTCATCTGCATCAGCTGGTGGTGGTCGCACATCATCATCTGACCACGGGACATCAGCTAAGGCCGCCATACTCGTGACCAATGTAGGAAACGGAAGTAGGCCACGAATATGCGCCCGCCACATGCACTGTCGGATAAGTCTAGGGAAGGAGACATCCTTCCCCTCCATAACACACCCGATCAGCAGAAGCATCTCCATGGGGACCTCAGAAAAGTGGGTGGTAGGCAGGACGTAGTGGGTGAAGATCATCTGCCAAGTCTTGGCCTCCCTAGTCAAATGAGTGAATAACATCCCCTTTGGCTTGGTGTTGCCCGCATCCATAACCCATGAAGCCTCCGGTATCCCAATCACGCGCCGAAGCGCCTCATAATCAAAAGTCATGGTATGGATGGCTATCTCAGCCTGATGATGGGCACACTGGTCATGCGGAATGTATCGGCAATGTAATGCCTCCCCAATGGCGGCCTCGGTGAGCATAATCTCTCTACCCCTCAGCTGAACTGAATCCAAGGTCGGACGGAAGAAGTTGCAGTAGAATTCCTTCACCCAAGATATATTAATGTCACCCAAATCCCGGTCAACAAAGTCAATACCTAACTCAAGGATCCGACCATTAATGCGCCGTCTCACATCATTAGGTAGGAGCAACTTCTTCTCAATATTTAGCTTCGTGGTTCGATATCTAGAGAACCGAAGCTCACAGTAGAGATTGGGGAATTTGCCAGGATTGGTAGAAGGCAACTGCTAATTCTCTTTATCCTCGTCCTGCAATGGATTCCTAGCATAGTTCTTGTAGATGGAAGGAATGGAGGGGGTAGAGTGTTTTCTCTTTTTAGAGGCGGTGGCTATGGCTTTGCCTTTATCCGACATCCTGAAAAAAAATGTGATAGAATATATAAAACATTTAGCATGTAACAAAGAAGACATGTTCAGGATACCATTATCAAAGAGCAATCATGATGTTGCACTGAATATGTAAAAGTGAACAAGTAAGCATAGGTGAATGAACCAAAACCGTAATCCTCATTAAAGATAACACCTCATATGCAAAAGGCACTAATATCATCATATTCATGAAAGAATTGTTAAAGAGGGTTAAAAGTGAGTGTAAGTAAAATGGTGAAAGAAATTAGTGAGTTAGAAAAGTGGATTAGTGATATGATGATATATAGGCTCAATTGAACGAGAAATTGCGGTTCATGTTCACGATGATTGTGCAAATCCGGGAAGTCAAAAAGGAAACGGAAATTTGCCCAAAACTGAAATAAAGATCAAAATGAAACTAATTTCCTTGAAAATCGGGCAGCATTCCGGCTTAAAATTGGACGTTCCCGGATAGCAGAATAGCACAAACAGTAAGAAAGCAGCATCAATTAAGCACAGCAGCAGTGGTACAGCATTCAGGCAACAAGAAGTGCATAAAAAGCAGTCCAAAATCAGCATACAACATTCAAACAGACAAACAGCAAGTAAGCACATACGGAGCACTTATCAGGCCTAGAATCCTCTATCCAGTCCTAGCTACCTAACCGCAAGTATTTTTAACTAATCCTAACATTCAACATTTGATTTTAGCTAACTAACATGCAATTCTAGGAACGAACATGAATGAACAAATAAAAAAAAGAAAAAATAGAAAAGAATTAACAGAAATGGAGCAGGAACCTGGGAGCCGGGAAAAACTGAAAATGGACAGTGGGGACTATGATAGGGCAGGGGCAGCGGAGACAGACTGGCACCGCCGTGAACGGTGGCACGGTGGTTTGAGAAACTGAAGGGCGGAGGGGCGGCGATGGTGAGAGGGTGAGTCGGTCAGAGGAGTAAGAGAGAAGGGACGAGAGAGAGAGAGGACGGCAGTGATGGTGGCGCGGAGGCGGAGACGGTGGCGCGGTGGGAGTTCGGCCGGGAGGAGGAAGAGAGGAGTGAGAGAGAGAGAGAGAATGGGTGGTGGTGAGAGGGGGAAGAGAAGGTGATGATGAGGGAGGGCGAGTCGCCGGCGGTGAAGATGGCGCGGCGGCGGCCGGTGTTGCTGCTGCGATGACAGTTGGGGCGAAGAGAAGAAGAAGATGAGGTTGAGGTGCGCGACTGCGCAGTGTGCTTCGCGAGTTAGGGTTATCCCCATTTTTGAATTGGCGCGCGCGCGCACCTTGCGCGTCCGCGCCCATTGAAAAAAACGTGGGTCCTATGCGTGCGCGTACAACGCGCTTAAGCGGGGATGAGCAGAAATAGGAAAGGACGCGTGCGCGTACCGTGCGCGCACGCGTGCATGGAGTTGGGCCAGGGGCTTAGAGTTGGCCCAACTCAGGCCTAACTCTCTGGAGAATGGCCTGGGAGTCGCGCCACTAGATTTGCGCGCACGCGGCAAGTACGCGTCCGCGTGCATTGAGGGGAATGGAGATCTACGCGTGAGCGTACAGTGCGCGTTAACGTGGGGTGGCATATTAGGCAGGGGCGCGTGCGCGTATCATGCGCGCACGCGTACATGAGATTGGGCCTGAGGCGTAGAATGGGCTTGAGGCACGCCCAACTCTCTGGTCCATGGCCTAGTTTGGTGGCACCACGCAGGGACGCGCGCGCGGCAAGTGCGCGTCCGCGTACATTGACGAATTTGTGAAATGGCGCGCTGGCGCGATGCGTGCGCTCGCGCAGATGGGGTTGGGCCTGGGGCCTAGAGCTAGCCCAGAAATGGCTTAACTCTCTGGGGTTAGGCCCAATCATTTGCAGCAGCAAAACGGCGCGGACGCGGCAGGTGCGCGTCCGCGCGATCTTCCAGGATCTAACAGTCGGCGCGCCCGCACGTAGTGCGCGTCTGCGCCCCGCCTTTTTTTTTTTTTTTTTTTCAGAAGAACAACAAAAAAGCTTGCTGAGTGCTCCCCTTAGTGTCACAACTCTTATTCACTCAACCATCATACAATTCACAAAAATGCAATTTTTGATATTATTCATCTACTACTAAACACAACATGCATGTGACTAAGCTAACAATTAAATTGTACAAACAAATTTGTATGAAACATCCACCTACAATGGTAACTCAAATCACTTATTAGGCAAATTTAAAAGGGAATGGAAAGAGTTTACCATGGTGGGGTGTCTCCCACCTAGCACTTTTAGTTTAAGTCCTTAAGTTGGACATTTTGAGATGCTTATTGTCATGGTGGCTTATGTTTGTACTCATCCTTGAATCTCCAAGGATCTTTGCTCCTCAATTGGTTGACAGAATTTCCAACCATATTCATCAAACTTGGGCAAAGTTCTACCCAAGATAGGAGTCCCCATAGTTGGTCTTTACATAGCGAACCGGGATCCCATATCTTATCTTCACACCCATCTTCGATTCGATCTTCATACATTTTCTTTCCGGGTGGTTGACATAAGTGTGGTTGACATGTAGAATTCTCAAAGAAGCTTCCAAACAACTTCCTAGACCCATGCAATTTGGTTCTACACCAACCATTGTTCTTGAATGTTGAGCTTACAACCATCATGAGCTTAGAATGATGTTTCCATCCACTGCACAACTCTCTTATACTTTTAACTCCACAAAGAGCTCTAAGTTGACCATTATTTTCAATCAAACCATATTCAAGCGAGAAAGTGAAGCTTATGGATAAGAATTTTACCCACTTGAATGTTGTGTTGGATGATGACTCGGGAAGGGAGACCTCCCCACACTTAGACAATGCAAGGTCTACTTCCTTGTGCTCTTCTTTGTGTATTTCCACCTCTTTGCTAGCTTCCTCGATTTCAACCTTTCCCCTTTTATCACATAGCTTGGTGTTGTCTTCAAGAACTTTGATTTCTTGCCTAATGGGAGGTGGTTCAATTTTGGATAGAAATTCATTGATGAATAAATCCATTTCTTGGTCAACCTCTTCATATTCTTCAATTTCGATATACACCATGCCAACGTTTTTCTCTTGGTAGCTCTCTTTCTCATTGCTCACCAAGGGTATGGGAGGTTGTGCACACTCTTTTATACTTTCAACTCCCTGTCCAATGGGAGAGGATTCCATTGTAGAGAGAAATTCATCCATGATTGAATCCATCTCTTGATAAGCCTCTTCCAAGTCTCCAACGACGATATGCCTTGGGGGTTGCGCACCTTCCTCAACATCAATATCAAGCTTCTTGGAAGAGTTCTCCATGATGCTACATTCCCATGGACTTTCAACATCTCCGAGATCTTCAACCACTTCTCCCCTTTCTTCAATGATTATAGGTTCCTCTAGTTGCTCCAATACAAAATTTGACTCCTTTTTCTCCACCGAATTTTCCAATTTCACCCTCATGCTTTGCTCTTCTTTTGACTTTCCACATGTGGTCATGGAAGTACCTTGAGTATTCAAGCATTGGTGGGCTAAAGTGTGCACCGCCTTGGTTAAATTGGTCACAAACTCAAGTGTATCCCGTTTCATGGCTTCTTGTCCTTGAAGTAACAAGATGAGGGGCTCGTCTATTGGGGCTTGGGGTGAATAGGAAGGTTCATTATTTTGGAGAGAGGGTTCATGGTAGGAAGGTGGTTCTTCTTGGTAAAGGTATGGAGATGGTGATGGTTGAGGTAGTTCATGGTAGTAATCTTGATAGGGTTGTGGTGGTTCTAAAGGTTCTTGCTCATAATGGCCATAAAAATATGGTATGGATGATTGGTTATATGATGGATATGGATCATAGGGTGGTGCTTGGTGATGAGAGGCTTGTGAGAATGGCTGAGGTTCATGTTGAGGATGAGATTCATAGGCATATGATGGTGGTTGTTGAGTGTCACAAAAAGAATCATCATAGCCGCTAAGTTGGCATGCATTAGGATGGAAATTATACCTATAAGTATCCGGAGGTTGTTGCCAATAGGAGTGATCAATTCCTTGAGGCTCTTCCCATCTTTGTTGGTTCCATCTATGGTACATGTTGCCATTAAAGTCCACATTTCCTACAACACACTTAGAACCAAACTCAAAGCCAAAGTGGTGAGAATTCATAATGAGAGAACAAAATAAAACTAACAAAAATTAAGAAACAACAAAAGATAAACCTATTCACAATATTCACATATGTACAATAACCAATAACACAACACCATTGCAAATCCCCGGCAACGGCGCCATTTTGACGATCGGATTTTTGATGGTTTAGAATTTCACTAATGAAATCTCGTTGTAAAGTATAGTTTCTAAACCAATCACTAATCCTTTCATACAAAAAGTTGTTTGTCACTAGTACAAACCCCTAAAACTTATAAACCGAAGTATTGGACCTCGGGTCGTTCTCCCTAGGAATTACAATGAAGTGTCTTGTTATTGGTTATGAGTTATTTTGGGGTTTTGGATAAGAAGCATGAAAAGTAAATGGCAATGAAAATAAACTAACAACTATAAAAGGCTCTTGGAAAGGTGTGAGAACTAGAAGTTCTATCCTAGTTATCCTTCTCACTTGTGATGAGAATTGTTCATTGCTACCACTTAGTTAACCCTTACTAATTAAAGGAAAGTCAAGTGGATGAATTGACTTGAGCCACAAGTCCTAGCCAACTCCCAAGGAAAGACTAGCTTTAGTGCATTCCAAACCAATTAGCAATCTCTCCAATTATCAATCAACAAAGGAATTAGATAACTCAAGTATCACTAATTACTCTACCTAGGTCAAGAGGAACAAAATCTACACCAAAACTAAAAGAGACATTTCAACAAACACATAAAGTGCAATAGAAGTAAACATTATTATTTGCAAGAATTAAAGGAATCTACAACTACAAAGGTAAGAGATCAACAATAGAAAAGCAAAGAAGACACATTTATTATGAATTACCTCTTATTGAATTGAAAGAAAATGGGATGAACAATACTAGATCTACAACAAAGTATAAGAACAACATGAAGGAAATTGCAATAAAAGAATGGAAGAAGAATCAATGTCATTACAAGGGATTGAGATGTAGAAGTAGAAGAACATGAATCTAAATCTAGACCTAAGAACTAAACCTAATCCTAATCCTAATTCTAGAGAGAAGTGAGAGCTTCTCTCTCTAAAACTAAAGTGATTAGTTAGTTGGAAGTGATGTTATAGTAGTGAATCATCAAAAGTTGTGATCCCCTTAATCCTTCATCCTTTTATTCCTTTCCCTTAGCAATTTGGCGCCAAAAATGGGTTCAGAAACCCTCTCAAATCGCCAGGCACGTGTTGCATTAATGAGGTCATGTGCCATCATCGGCGCGTGCGCGCATGGTACGCGTGCGCGTCCCTGGTCGATTCTGCAATGTGCGCGTGAGCGCCTTGTGCGCGTGCGCGTGCATGGCTGACTTTGCTTCTTTGACTTTTTATGCTTCTCTCCACTTGTATGCTTCCTTCCTTGCTTCCTTTGATCCATGCCTATCCTACTTCAATCCTAGAATCACTAGCAAACACCTCAAGGCATCTTATGGAATCAAAGAAGAACTAGAATTCATCAAAATAAGGCTTAGAAAGCATGTTTTTACACTTAAGCACGAATATGGGAGAGATAACAAAATCATGCTAATTCCTAGGCTAAATGTGACAAAAGGTTATCAAAATACTCTGAATTTAATGCAAAACAAACCGTCAAATTGGGGTTTGTCAGTGAGCACTGGAGGTTCTTCCTCCAATGGCTCTATGCCAAACAACTTGGCATTCAGCTTCATCAGATTTCTTAGGTACCGAGCAACTTGCTCTTTCCTAGTTTCCTCTTCCTCATCAGAGGAGGAATACTCTGTAGATTCTATGATTTTCAACCAAGCATTCAAGGGAACTTCAATGGGCCCCTCATGAACCTTTGGTTCTATCAGTTCTTTAATTGGGAAGTTCTTAGTAGGCTGAGGGTTGCCAACTATCTCTATTGTGGCATTCAATTCCAGGACTTGTGTTTCTTTGGGCGTTGAACGCCCATCATGGATATCTTCACTTGCGTTCAACGCCCAGTAAGGTGCTCCTTACTAGCATTCAATGCCAGTGATGGTGGCTTGTTGGGCGTTGAATGCCCAGTAAGGTCTTCCTTACTGGCGTTTATCGCCAGTGATGGTGCCTCCTTGGGCGTGAACACCCAGTAAGGTCTTCCTTACTGGCGTTCAATGCTAGTAATGGTGCTTCTATGGGTGTTGAATGCCCAGTAAGGACTTCCTTACTGGCATTCAACTCCATTGCATCCTCTTCAGATTTGGCCTCAGCTTCTACAGTGATGGCCTTACATTCTTCTCTTGGATTCACTTAAGTTTTACTAGGAAGAGTGTTAGGAGGGGTTTTAGGGATTCTCTTGCTCAGTTGACCAACTTGTACCTCCAGATTTCTGATGGAGGACCTAGTTTCTATTATGAAACTGTGCGTGGTCTTAGAGAGTTCAGAGACTATGATTGCTAAGTCAGAAGGGGTCTGCTTAGAGGTCTTCATCTGCTGCTGAGAAGATGGGAATGATGGTCTGTTGTTGAACCTATTCTGGGTTCTTCCACCTTGATTATTATTGAAGCCTTGCTAAGGCTTCTGTTGATCCTCTCATGAGAGGTTAGGATGATTCCTCTATGAAGGGTTGTAGGTGTTTCCATAGGGTTCTCCCATGTAATTTACTTCTTCCATTGAAGATTGATCTGGATCATAAACATCTCCATCATAGGAGGTGTCTTAAGTGCTGCTAGTTGCAGCTTGCACTCCAGTCCGTGCTGAGAGATCATATTGACTTATTGAGTCAATATCTTATTCTGAGCCAATATGGCATTCAAAGTGTCAACTTCCAGGACTCCTTTCTTCTAAGCTACCCTATTGTTCACATGGTTCCTCTCAGAAGTGTACATAAATTGGTTGTTTGCAACCATTTTAATGAGTTACTGCGTCTCTTCAGGCTTTTTCTTCAAGTGGAGTGATCCACCAGTAGAATGATCCAAGAACATCTTGGATATCTTAGATAGGCCATCATAGAAGATTCCTAGGATAGACCATTCTGAGAGCATGTCAGGAGGACACCTCTTGATCAATTGCTTGTATCTTTCCCAAGCTTCATAGAGGGATTCACCTTCTTTTTGTCTGAAGGTTTGAACTTCCACCCTGAGCTTGCTCAGTTTTTGAGGTGGAAAGAACTTGGCCAAGAAAGCATTGACTAACTTTTCCAAGATTCTAGGCTTTCCTTAGGTTGAGAATTCAACCACATCCTAGCACTGCCTCTAATAGCAAAAGGGAAAAGCATAAGCCTGTAGACCTCAGGATCCACTCCATTGTTCTTAACAGTATCACAGATTTGCAAGAATTCAAATAAGAACTGATGTGGATCTTCCAGTGGAAGTCCATGGAACTTGCAATTCTGTTGCATTAGAGAGACTAACTGAGGCTTAATCTCAAAGTTATTTACTCTAATGGTAGGTATAGAGATACTTCTGCCATAAAGGTCAGAAGTTGGTGCAATGAAGTCACCAAGAACCTTCCTTGCATCTCCTCCATTGTTCTGTTCGGTTGCCATGTCTATATTCTCTGTTTCTTGTTTGAAAAGTTTTGAGAGATCTCTTCCAGAGTGTTGTCCCTTAACTTGTTGTAAACGCCTTCTTAGGGTCCTCTCAGGTTCAGGATCAGGATCAAAGAGAGGTTCTTTATCCCTGTTCCTGCTCATAAACAAGAAAAAGAAAACAAGAAAGAGGAAGAATGAGAGCTCTATGTTAAAGAATAGAGGACTCTCTGTGAGATGTGAAGAAGAAAGAAGAATGAAGATAGAGAGAAGGGAAGAAGAATTCGAATAAAAGGGGTTAGAGAATTCGAAAATTAAGAAGAGAAAAGAGAAACTAGAATTAAAATATTTTTGTTTTTCTTTTATTTGTTAATTGAAATTGAAAATAAAAGCTAATTAACTAAAAAGATTTGAAAATTGAATGATGAATTTCAAAAAAGAAGAGAGAGAAAGAGAAGAAAAGTTTTCGAAAATAAAAGAGAGAGGAATTAGTTAGGAAGTTTTGAAAAAGAAGAAAGAGAAAACAAGTAACTAATTAAGAAAGATTTGAAAATAAGATAAGATAGAACATTTGAAAAAGATTTGATTTTGAAATTTGAAATTTGAAATTTGAATTCTGAATTGGAAACAAGATAAGATAAAGATTTGAAAAAGATTTGGTTTTTGAAAAGATTTGATTTTGAAATTCAAATTTAAGATAAGATAAGATAATGATTTGAAATTTAATGAAAAATAACAAAAGATAAGATAAAGATTTGAAAAAAGTTTTGAATTTTAAATTTTAAAAGAAAGATTAGATAAGATAGAATCACAATTAAAAGAAAAGATTTTAAAAGATTTTAAAAAGATAAGATTTGAAATTTGAAATTTGAAATTAAGATAAGAGATAATCATTTTGAAATTAAAATTTGAACTTTTTTTTTGAAATTTTCGAAAATATTTTGAATAAAGATAGAAAAGATATTATTATTTTTATTTTTTGAATTAATGAAGAAAGAGAAAAACAACCAAAAGACACCAAACTTAAAAGTTTTAGATCTAAGACTCTAAATTTTCGAAAACTTAAAAAGAAAAACACCAAAAGACACCAAACTTAAAATTTTTAAGATCAAAATGAGAAAAGAAACAAGAAGAACTTGAATACCAAGAAAGAGCACTAACAAAATTTTAAAAAATTCAAAGGAAACAAAGTACACACAAGGGACACCAAACTTAAGAATTGACACTAGACTCAAACAAAAGACACTATTTTTGAAAATTTTTTGAAAAGAAAGCAAGAAAGTTCGAAACTTTTACAAGAACAAGAACAAAGACTCAAACAAAAAGATAAAGATAAAAAAGAAAAGCAAAGATTTTTGAAAAATTTTTTATTTTTTTCGAAAAAGGGAAACAAAAGACTCAAACAAAATTAAAAAGTATCTAATCTAAGCAACAAGATAATCCGGTAGTTTGTCAAATCCGAACAATCCATGGCAATAGCACCAAAAACTTGGTGTGCAAAACTGGCTCCGTAGAATTTGCATAGAGAGACCGGCAAGTATCCCGGATCATCCAAGTAATACCTCAGGTGAGTGAGAATCGATCCCACAGAGATTGTTAGTTTGAGCAAGCAGTGGATGCCCTGCAGATCTTAGTTAGGCAGATAGAAATTATAGTTTGTCACGAAAAGCATATAAAATAGATAAATAGAACGTTACTAGATAGATGATAATTCAATGGTGATAGAATGGTTGAGGCTTCGAAGATGCTTTGTCTTTCCAAATTAACTTTTCTTACTGTCTTCTTCAATAACCTTCTGATACCTTCAATGGTAGTCGTAAGTGATTAACTCATGTCCTCTCATCAAGTTAACCTCCTCTATTGCAACAATCCACTACGTTGAGATGACTCATGTCCTCTCATCAAGCCACCTCTAGGTTTCTCATTGTAGCAGAAGATAAAGCTCTAATCAATCCACTCCCCTTCACGATCCTACTCAAGGTGCCACAGATAAGGTAGATCTTCTGGATCAGAAATTACTGCTTCTATGACTCTAGCCTTAACGCCACAGAAACCTCACGCACCCATAGTCAATGGGATTATATGTCACATATTCAAAGCTGCTCAGATGCTCTATTGGAATCCATAATGCAATCTCTAGCTTTAGTTCAATGCTATCCGGGTCAGGAATCGCACGGAACCCATGTAGAACAACGGTGATTGTCACGGGTCACCCTCAATTCATAAGATGAAGAACGAGATTGCATAAGAGAATAGAATCAGACATATTAAATGAAAACAGTAATATTATTGATCCATGAAACTCAGCAGAGCTCCTAAGCTTAGGAGGTTAGTGACTCATGCTGTTCGAAAATACAATCGTAAACATGAAAGTGGGCAAGAGTTCTTTAACAATGGTGAACTCTTCTATATAGATACTAATCTGCTAACTAGGAATTACAGAAATAAGATAAACTAGTCTTGTAGTGTGAAAATTTACTTCTGGAGCCCACTTGGTGAGTGTTTGGGCTGAGCTTGAGTATTTTCCACGAGCTAGTATCCCTTAGGGGTGTTGAATGGTGGCTAGGGACTCCATCCTGGGCGTTAGACGCCCGCTACTCCCCTGTGGGCGTTGGATGCCAGGAATAGGGCTGGTGGCTGGCGTTGAACGCCAGTTTTGGGCCTTCATTTCCAAAGAAAAGTATGGACTATTATATATTTCTGGAAAGTCATAGATGTTAGCTTTCCATAGCCGTTGAGAGCATGCCATTTGGACCTTCGTAGCTCCAGAAAAGCTCCTTCGAATGCAAGGAGGTTAGATCCTGATAGCATCTGCAGTACTTTCTCTGCTTCTGAATTAGACTTTTGCTCAAGCTTCTCAATTTTAGCCAAAAAATACCTGAAACACCATAAAACACACAGAACTCAAAGTAGAATCCAAAAATGTAAATTTTTCACTAAAACCTATGAAAACATAATAAAACTTAAACAAAATATAATGAAAACTCTATGAAAATGATGTCAAAAAGCGTATAAAATATCCGTTCATCACACTCTCACTTGCTTGTACATAATTTTCAAATGCTGCCGCAAAGCGACCATCATCAAAGGCACTATCATCCATATCTACATCTTGGTTGTGTTGTGCAGATTGGTATATGCATGATCACTATTGAGAGCAATCCTATAACTGTTAAACAAGTAATTGAATACCTCCTTCACCTTACTACATAAGAAATCAGCATCCTCCTTCTCAAACAACTTTTGAAAACTCCACTCAACAAACTTAATCTTGTATCTAGGGTCAAGTACCACAGCAACAAAAAATCATGTTATTCATGTTCCTCAAGTTACCCCAATATTTTTGTAGCTATACCCTTAAGTAATATGTCATTACTATCAGCCCAAGTCTTCAAAGAATTAAGAATTGAACAAAAGTGATGAAAATATGAAGAAGAAGTCACAAATATAGAACCCGAGACTTTTTTGGTTACATCGGAAAAAATCTTCAAAAACCTCACAAAGCATCTTGCATTATCCCAATCTTCATTCTTTGGAATGCCCCCTTGCATCATTACAAACTTAGCATCCCTCTCACTTAATCTCTTGAAGGCCTTTTGGAATTTTAAAGCACTATCAAGCATTATGTAAGTACAATTCCACCTAGTGGGGACACCTAATTGCACACAAGAGCAGTCTTGGATCCTAGCCTCTTTAATACAACTTTTAAACCTATCCATACGACCAGAAGAAGCACGAACATATCTAATAGCATTCCTAATTTTACTAATTGAAGAATGCATATCCTTCAAACCATCATTCACCACCAAGTTCAAGATATGAGCACAATACCTAACATGCAAATGTTCACCTTTTAAAGGATGTGAATTCCAATCCTCCATTCTACCTTTCAAGTAACAAATGGCAACATCATTTGAACTAGCATTATCAACTTTGATGCTAAAGGCTCTACTTATTCTCCAATTTAAAAGACATTTTTCTATCTTCCTACCAATTGTTTCACCTTTATGATTCTTGATGAGACAAAAGTTAAGAATACTCTTTTGCAACTTCCAATCTTGATCAATAAAATGTGTAGTGAGGCAAAGATAGTTTAGATTTTGTACAGAAGTCCAATAATCAGTGGTCAAACACACACATTGATTTGAGTTTATAAAGACACTCTTCAACTTATATTTTTCATTCATGAACAAGTTCTAACAATCCTTAGCAACTAAAATTCTGCCCAGAATATGGAGTTTTGGCTGTAAAACACTCACAAAATAACGAAACCCCTCCCATTCGACAAATCTAAAAGGCAACTCATCTATGATTATCATTCTAGCAAGAGCTTGTCTACATAAATCAGGATCAAATGATACAACAGTCAAACAATTACCCATCCCATTTCCTTCTTCTTTGTTAAGTTGCTATATAACAAGTGTTTTTTGTGTGGGATCAAGTGAATCTTTTGGAAATTTTCTACACTGACTCAACAAGTGACTTTTAAGATTACTAGTACCATTTTTATGTGAATCGGACGCATAAGATGATCCACACCACTTATATATAACCCTAGGTTTGGGACCATTTTCATCTTTTTTAAAATGCTTCCAAGTCTAAGATCTAGGTCTAACAGGGTTTTTAGTGTTACCTGTACCATGTTCTTTAGACTGGCCAGGATTAGGTGACTCATCAGCAACATTTGCTTTGCCTCTCCTCCTCTTAGATCTAGTTCCTTCATTATTCTAATCACTGTGCGGCGGTAGTGGCGGCAATGATGGTGGCTGCGTCTGCATCTGAGTTTGTGGCTGCGACTGCGGCTGTGGAGGCAGCATTGACTCTGACTGTCCCGAAGATCTGACTGATTCAACAGTGGATTGAGTAGCACTGGTAAATCTTGGCTCGCTACTTTGAACATCCTGATATCAAAGAATAATTAATCAGTTTATGTTATTTTAATATTTTTCTCAATTAATCAACATATTGAATTGTTACCAACATACACATTACAAAATAAAAATATTACCTCAGGATATGAAGCTGACATTGTTGACCTTCAAATTGAAAGCTAAATTCAACCGAACAAATATAAAATATGCAGAAGATAAAAAAATAGAATTCAATTTCAATCAATAAGAACAAAATACTTAATTGAATACAAAGTTTAACAAATTTTAATAACAAGATCATATTGTCAAAAATGACAAGAATAACAGTACAACAAGAACAAACTACTTAATTTAATATAAAGTTTAACAAATTTTAGTGACAACAATAGATTGTTAGTTATAACAAGAATAATATTACAACATAAAATTTAACACAGTTTAACAAGTAAAAATTAAAATTAAACAAAATTTTAAAACAACAGAACATCAGAACAAAACAAAATAAACAAAAGCAAGTAAAAATATACCTTGAAGAAGAGGTGACAGTGGTGCCACCAAGGAGAGAAGGCGGCAGCGGCATCACCGAGGAGAGGAGACGGCAGCGGCGCCACTGACAAGAGGAGGCGGCGAAGGGCATCATTCAGAAGAGGAGTGGCAGATGGCGTCGTTGTGTGACAGTGAGAGTGACTAAGAGTGAGTGACGGTGAGAGTGAGTGATGGTGAGAGTGAAGAACGAAGACTAAGAGAGGGGTTTCTTTCTTTAGATTAAGGTTTGTGACTTCTGCTAATTCTTTGGGGAAGCGGTGCTAGTGCACTTCTTATTATTATTATTATTATTATTATTATTATTATTATTATTATTATTATTATTATTATTATTATTATTATTATTATTATTATTATTATTATTTGTAATATATACAGTTCGGTTCGGTTTGGTTGTGCAGAGTGAAATCGTAAACTGAACCAAACCGCAATAAAACTGATCCAAATCCAAAAAATATCTAAAATTGAGCGGTTTGTTTTGGTTTTCAGTTTGGATCGGTGCAGTTTTACGATTTTTTTGGACCGGTTTAGATCTAAACACCCATCCGGTGTTGCTAGTAAAGAAGAAGGATGGGGGTATGCGGCTGTGTGTCGATTACCGGCAATTGAACAAAGTCACCATAAAGAATAAATATCCGCTACCAAGTAAGGTTAGGTTATCATCAAATAAGGGTTAGAGATGAGGACATTTCAAAGACTGCCTTCAGAATGCGATACGACCACTACGAATACACGGTAATGTCTTTGGGTTAACCAATGCCCCGGCAGTATTTATGAACTACATGAACTGAATCTTTCTTCCATTCTTTGATAGATTCATCGTCGTCTTCATTAATGACTAATCCGTGAGCATCTTTCCTATCTTTTTCTAGTGAATTTGTATTCAATTTGTTGAGTTTAATCAAGAATTAACTATCTTTTAGCCACTATGGATACTACTTTGAGTCGTGTGCAATTCTGTTTATTTTAGGTAGTATTTGGCTGGATTTGATGAAGTTTCCGCATAAAAAGAGAAGAAGGTGACCGATACTGTGAACCCTGACCTCTCTGCATTCAAACCTGAATAACTCGAGCTACAGAAGTTTAATGGACGTGATTCTAGTGGCGTTGAAAAGCTAACTTCCAGAGCTTTCCAACAATGTATAATAGTCCATGCTTCTTCCCCCCCAAGTCAGCAAGGGTGGCACCTAACTTGAGAATTCTCAAGTTAGGCGCCAAGATAAACTATACTCCATTGACCAAGGCTGTGCGTAACTTGAGATTTCTCAAGTTAGGTGCTAGGATGAAAGAGAAGCGTCCAAGGAGTTCTGCCTAGGCTGCGCCTAACTTGAGATTGTTAGGCACAATGCATAACAACAACACGCAACAATTGTCTTAACTCCTCAAGTAAGGCGCAACAAATCTCCAAGTAAGGCGCAACTCACTCTCAAGTTGGGCGTGGGTTATTTAGGATTCAAGTGGTCCCAAGCTCTCCTCAAAACCAGCAGGCAATCTCCTATTTATTTTGATTAAGCTTCAATTTTATTTTAAAAATAGGAAAAGATATTATTTAGTTTTAGAAATTATAATTTACATTAATTAGGATTAGTTATAAAAAGAAAAAAATAATCAGCCCTTTGGGCTCTTCTCTTCTCTCCTACCTCATTTCGCAATTTACAGTTTTTGAGAATCCTAGTTTTCTCTCTGAACCATGAGCAACTAAACCTCCACTGTTAAGGTTAGGAGCTCTGTCTATTGTATGAATTGATAATATTACTTTTCTAATTTAATTCATGTACTGATTTATAATTCAAGAATTGTTTTCGTTCTTTATTTTATGAATCTGGGTCGAACAGAATTATGACCCTTGTTCTAATTGAGTTCTTGTATAACTTGGAAAAGCTCTTTACTTGAACAACAGCTTGAAAACATATTCTCCTAAATTTCTAATTATCTGGACTTAACGGGATACGTGACATATAATCCTCTTATATTTGGGTAATTAGGATTTTTTTGGCATATAAACTAGAATTGAACTTCACCCTCTAATTGGAGTTAAGTGACCAAAGAATTGGCGGTTGATGAATTTTAGAGGAGACTAAAAAGGTCTAACGAATTAGGGTTTAGTCACATATAGTTTGTCATGAATTGAATCTTGCATGATTAAAATAGTTAGTAAGGAAAGTCAATCCGGAAAATATATAACTCTGAAGCCTTAACTGTTTCTCCCATATTATTTACACCAATTTACTGCTTGCTTTCTGATATTCTAAATTTACTGTTAATGCTTTTGAACCTTCAAACACCATTTTCTATTTGCCTAACTAAGTAAATCACTTAACCATTGTTGCTAAGTCCATCAATCCTCGTGGGATCGACCCTCACTCACCTGAGGTATTACTTGGTATGACCCGGTGCACTTGCTGGTTAGTTTGGGGTTATAAATTCCACACCAATGACATCCTTATTTACTCCAAAACTAAAGAAGAACATGCAGACCACTTTCGGACTGTGTTACAAATCTTGAAGGAGAGAAAATTGTACGCCAATTTATCTAAATGCGAGTTTTGGAAGAGTGATGTGAAGTTTTTTGGCCATGTAGTAAGTAAACAGGGGATAGTAGTGGATCCTTTTATGGTGGAAGCAGTAATGGAGTTGGGGTGACCGACCTTAGTAACTAAGATAAGGAGTTTTTTAGGTTTAACTGGATATTATTGGAGATTCATCAAAGGCTTTTCTCAAATAGCTTTGCCATTGACAAAGTTAACCCGTAAAGATGCGCCATTTGTCTGGACTTCTGAGTGCGAGGAGAGTTTTCAAGCACTGAAGTAAAAGTTGACCACTGCACCTATATTGGTATTGCCTGAGCCAAATGAACCATTTGAGGTATACTGTGATGCCTCACTAAAAGGGTCTGGGGTGCATGCTGATACAGCACCGAAATGTGGTGGCGTATGCCTCACGACAGTTGAGACCTCATGAAGTTAATTACCCGACGCACGACCTGAAACTTGCTGTGGTTGTCTTTGCACTGAAGGTGTGAAGGAATTACCTCTATGGGGTTAAGTTCCAAGTTTACTCTGATCATAAGAGTTTGAAATATCTCTTTGATCAGAAAGTGCTTAATATGCGGCAGAGGAGGTAGACGGAGTTACTAAAGGACTATGACTTTGAACTAAATTACCATCCAAGAAAAGCAAATGTTGTGACAGATGCCTTAAGTAAAAAATCTTTGTGTGCCCCTTGGATGATTCTCCTAGAAGAGGAGTTACTTAAAGCATTCGAGAGCCTGAAGTTAGGTGTTCAAGAAGTGTCCAGAACTTTGTGCTTAAGTCAATTACAAATTTTGAGTGACTTTAAGTCCAGGATTGAAGAAGCTCAACAAGACGAGAAGGAATTGCAGAAGGTGTGACTGGCAATTGAGCAAGGCAAGTGATGGAGAGTATCATAGGACGATGATAGAATATGGAAGTTCAAGGGTAGGATCTGTACGCCGGATGTTGGAACCTTATGGCAAGATATCTTAAGGGAGGCACATAAAAGTGAATTTTCTATTCATTCGGGAAGCACTAAGATGTACAACGATCTAAAAGCTTTGTTCTGGTGGCCTGGTATGAAAAATGATATGGCGGCACATGTTTCAAAGTGCTTACCTTGTCAAAAAGTAAATATTAAACACCAAAGATCGTTTGAGACTTTACAATCTTTAGAAATTCTGCGATGAAAATGGGAGAGGATCACAATGGATTTTTTGTCAAGGTTGCCAAGGACTAGAGGCAATTTTGATGTTGTCTGGGTGATTGTGGACCGACTGACGAAGTCGGATCACTTTTTACCCTTGAGGAGCTAGCATGTTTATACATAAAGAAGATTGTGAGACTTCACAGTGTGCCTACCACTATAATTTCAGACAGAGATTCCCATTTCAATTCAAGATTCTGGGGGGCATTTTAGAGAGCTTTTGGGACTCAATTAAGCTTAAGTACAACTTACCACCCTCAAACCGATGGTCAACCAGAGAAGACAATCCAAACCCTAGAAGATATGTTGAGGGCTTACTTTTTGGACCAGATGGCGAGTTGGGATCGGTATATGCCGGTAGTGGAGTTTGCATATAATAACAGCTACCATGCGAGTATTAGAATGGCTCCATATGAGGCTCTGTATGGGAGTGATAAACCCATATTTTATGATATATTTTGTGCCTAATTTAAATGATTTATTCAATCCTTCACCCACTTATTCATATTAATTGCATGGTTTTACTTTTCCTTCCTTATTATGTGATGTATGTGAAAAACATGTTTCCTATGCTTTAAAAATAACTATTTTAATTACCCTTTATTTTCATTCGATGCCGTAATTCGTGTGTTGAGTAATTTCAGATCTTCTAAGGCAGGAATGACTTAAAGGATGGAAAGGAAACATACAAAATTGGAAGGAAAGCATAAAACGGAGTTTTTGAAGAAACTGGAAGTGACGCGATCGCATGGACGACGCGACCGCGTGCCAGCGCAAAATGGTAGTGACGGGACCGCGTGGATGACGCGATCGCGCGCCTTGAGCGAAACGTAGATGATGCGGATGCATGACAGAAACGACCACGTGACAAGGAAAACTCCAATTGACACGACCGCGTGACCCACGCGGACGCGTGACAGAGGCCACGCACCAGAAATTGTAGAAAATGCTCCCAGCGATTTCTGAAGCCCTTTTTGGCCCAAATCCAAGTCCAGAAGGCACAGATCAGAGGTTATAAAGTGGGGGAATGCTTCCATTCAGAGGAGAGTCTCCAATTAGTTAGTTTTCATGATTTAGATTTAGGTTTGAGAGGGAGATTGTCTCCTCTCTCTCTAGGATTAGGATTTAGATTTAGGATTTTATTCGCTTTCAGGATTATCTCTTTTTACCAGGTTCAATATTCCTTTTATTATTTTCTCAATTTTATTTATGAATTCTTCTATGTTACAGATTACTCTTTTGAATTAATGTTATTTGAGGTATTTCAGTTTACAATTGCTCTCTTTTATTTATGTTATTGTTATCCCCAATCTGAAGACATTTTTATTCCAGTAGATTTATTTTTCCCCTTTTGGTCTTGGTTAAGAAATCAGTAACTCAGGAGTTATCAAACTCAACATGATTGATAATCGTTATCTTTGCTAATTGAATTGAACTTCAATAGTCCCAATCTTTCCTTAGGGATTAACTAGGATTTGAGGATCTAACTAATTAGTCACTTGACCTTCCCTTGCTCTAGCAAAGGTTAACTAAGTGGAATTAAGATTCAATTTTCATCATCATTGATAAGGATAACTAGGATAGGACTTCCAATTTCTCATACCTTGCCAAAAGTGTGTTTTACAGTCATTTATTTATTTTACAGTCTTTTACTTATTTTAATTGCAATTTAAATTACTTGCTCCCTACCTTCAAAACCCCAATTTACAATCTTCATAACCAATAATAAGAACATACTTCCCTGCAGTTCCTTGAGAAGATGACCCGAAGTTTAAATACTTCGGTTATCAATTTATTTAGGGGTTTGTTACTTGTGACAACCAAAACATTTGTAAGAAAGGTTGATTACTTGGTTTAGCAACTATACTTGCAACGAGAGTTTACTATAACTTCTAAACCATCAATCCTCCAGTTCTTTCAAAATGGCGCCGTTGCCGGGGAACTGCAATCGTGTGCCTTATTATTGGTTATTGTAAATATTTTTCTTTTACTTGTTTATTTATCTTTATTTTTCTCTTTTTATTTCCATTAGCTACTATGAATTCTCACCCCTCTCGCTTTGAGTTTGGTTCTAATATTGTTGAAAGGAATGAAAGTTATAACAGGAACATGCATCAAGGTCAGAGCAATCAAAGATGGATGGAGCCAAGCGGATCTGATAAACCCTTTAGGCAACAACACCCTCCAAGATATCACGGACAAAGACCAATCTACAATGCATACCAAGCCAATAGACATGGTGGACAACCTTGTAGTTACCAACAAGTCCCACCCTGTGCTTATAGGCTATCCTCTCAACATAACTTCGAACCACCACACTCACAAGCTTCTTTTCACCATTCGCCACCATATAATCCTCATTTAACCCGATTCCAATCCAATTACTCCCAAACACCACCACTTTCCCATGTACCACGTCCAAATCTATCATCCCGAGAATCAGAGGTTTGCCTCAAGGAAACAGTAGATCAACTTCAAACAACCCTTTATCAACTGGAGCAAGCAATAAGTCAATTATCTTCTAGACGTTCGAACATTCAAGGACCTCCCACAACTCCGTGTGGACAATCTAATGATGAGCGTAGCATGAAGGAGATACTAGAAACTCCAGTGAACAGAACAGAGCATGACTTCGTACTGGAACAAGTAGAGAAAGCTGTCATTATACAAGAAGAAGAGTTGGTTGAAGACCTAGGAGACGCTGAGCCTCCATGGGAATCCAGAGTTGTGGAGAATTCTGTCAAGGACATTACAATTGATGCTAAGGAGGATAGTACACAACCCCCGAAGCAAGTCTTTTATGAAGAACTAGACAGAATAATCCAAGAAGCCAGTTTCCTTGATGATGATAATCTCAAGTCAAGTTCTCCCAGTAGTGAACTTGCATCAGCAAGTGAATTCTCTAAGATCGAAGACTCTTCCCCAAGTGATTACGAAGATGATGCGGAGGTAGATTTCTCTCAACCTCCCGTTTATGACTTAAGTGACGAGGAAGACATAGAAGGCTTTGATCAGGACTTGGATGCAATTGAAGAAGTCTGCAAGGAAGTGAAGAAATTCAAAGAAGAGCACAAGAGAGTAGAACTCACAGAACCACTGGAAACACCTATCCCAAGGCTATTACCACCCAATACAAGCTTCAAGTGGGTACAATCCTTAACCTTTATCTTTACTTTTCCACTTGAATATTGTTTACTTGAAACAGATGGCCAGCTTAGAGCTCTCTGCGGCTTTAAGAGTAAGAGGGAAATGGCTCGCACTCAGAACTGGTGCACAAGGTTCAATAAGGTTCCACGCTTCAACTCGAAGTGTGCGGGTTGGCATCATGTTCTATCAAATGGATCTCGGAAAATGTTTAGTTATCTTGGTGAAAATCTACTTTCTAAACCGCCCGGATGGAAAAATATGGATCAAGACGAAGGCGGATTTAAAAGCAAAGTTTGGGATCCTGGAATCTGTTCTGACATTCGTCACCCCGGGAGCCTGAGAATCTGTTTGAAGCTGCTCAGAAGCTTTACATGCCTAGTTTGGGACCCCGAAGGCTGTTGGCATTCCAAACATTGGTGGAGATTTCTGGACGAATTTAAGCGCAAGCCGCAATAACAGGAAGCTCGTCCAATGTCCAACTTAAGTACTTTAACTAAAAGTGCTAGGTGGGAGACAACCCACCATGGTATGGTCGTTTCTTTTTCAGTTTTATTTCGTGTTATTTATTTTTATTTTTATTTCCTTTTCAATTGAACCTGAATATTATTCATTCGCATTGCATACTGCATAGTTGCATACCTGCATAAAATAAATAAATAAATAAATAAATAAATAAAAAGGGTGCGTGACGCGACCGCATCACTCACGCGATCGCATCACTTGCGAAAAACACTCCCCACGCATCTGCGTCATTCATGCGGCCGCGTGATCTGGAGATCGGCGTAAATCCATAACGTCGAGAGTTAGGCTGGAATCGTGCGGCCATTGTGCGTTTCGGACAAAACGACCCACGCAGTCGCGTCTCTGACGCGATCGCGTCACTTGCACAACACCAATCCCACGCGACAGCGTGAGCGACACGATCGCGTCGCATGGATTGCACCACCACCCCAGAGGAGACAGAGAGTTGCGCTGAAACGACACTGGAATTGTGCATTTAGCACAATTTCCAGCGACGCGGTCGCGTGCCTCACGCGACCGCGTCATTCATAATTTACTCATTCCATGCGATCGCATCACTCACGCGATCGCGTGGATTCAAATTTACTAACCCCCCAGTCAAGCGAACCCTACCCATTCGTGCCCCCCAACCCCCTTTCTCCTTCCTCTCTTCTCTCCAAACCAACCATCACCCACAACTTCCAGCCACCACCACCGCCCACCACAACCCCCGACGACCACCCAGAAGCCGCCGCCACGCCACCCCCTTCCTCCTTCCCCCTCTTTCTTCTTCTTCTTTCCTCTTCTTCCCTCCACCACCACTGCCACCCCTCCGCGACCGCCAAACCCTCCGCGCCGCCGTCACCGGTGCGCCTCCAGCCGCCGCGTCCACACCCCCTTCCATTCTTCCCCTTTTCCCCTACCCCATTACCCTTCCCAACCCCCTTACCTCCGAACAGCCGCCACCGCCGTCCACCGCCGCTTCAGCAGCCACCGCCACCATCCCCCAGCCACCTCTCTGCCCCACATTCTTTCATTCGCCTTCCAGGTTCCGCTGAACGCCACCCTTCTTTCCATTCATCGTTAATTTCCTATTTTTCTATTTATGTTCATATCTAGGCTAGTTAGTTCTGCATGTTGTAGTGGATTCTAGGTTGTTAGGTAGCCTAGGATGTGGTTAGTGGATTTAGGCCTGTTTAATTACGTTGTTCATGTTTCTTGTTTTCTAATTTTCGTAATTCTGCTGTTGCTGTGATGTTAGTATTGTTCATATGCTGTAATTTCTTGTTTCATGCTGCTTTTTACACTGATTTTCCATGTTCATATTTCCTTTATGTAATTGTAGCTATATTTTAATTCATATGAGCTATTCTGATTGCTATTTATTTTTCGGGAACATCTAATTTTCACCGGGATGCTGCCCAAATTTCTGTAAATTATTTTAATTTTCATTCCTGTTTTGGTTTTGGCAAACTTGCACTTTGCTTTACTCAGCTTTTACCAAACCAATTCATGAATGACAGGGCAAGCTTTCTTATTCTTTTTAATTTCTTGGTTTATAAATTGCATCTTGGATTATTCAATTCCACTTTTTGCTATTTTCATTTGATTCATCCTTAACTTCCTTGTTTGAATTTGAGTTATCTGTTGCTTTAATTTGTGAATTCTCGTTATTTAGAAAATCCTTATCATGCCACTTACTCTAACCCACTTTTTACTAATTCACTAATTTTAACTTCCTAACCTCTTTTTCATCCCTAACCCACTTACCTTTCAAAACATCTCTTCTGGTTTTTCACTATTCTCTCTAACATTCTAACCAAGGCATGACGGACATTTTTCCTACTTAACATGAATCCTTTTACATTGTGGATTGTAAATTTTTATTCTCGGACTTTCAACTCCTATACAATCCTTAATGCACATTTACTTAACTCCTTTTCATTATTCTATTGCTCCTTTGCCATTTTATGCTTCTTTCGATTAATTGCCTACCTGCTTTCCTATTTTTATTATATCTTGGTTTTCTATTTTTTTTCAGGATGTCTGACACCCAGAAAAGGGAAAAGGAAAGGCAACAACTGGCAAACAGAAAAGAGGAGAATCCATTATGTCCATACTGGACCTCATGTATGATGACTCCTAGCGGGAGAAATACTTTACCCCGCAGGAGAAGGCTAACTAGCTACTCCCTGCTACTGATCCCATTAAGTTTGCAAACCGCTACTGCGAGCTGAAGTATCCAATGTTTGCAAACTCCAGGAACCTGTAACTGGAGAGGACTCTGAAGATCCCAGACGAACTCCAGCAATACACCTCTGATCAGATCAAACAAAGAGGCTGGTTCTTCCTGGAGAGAAACTTGACTGAGGTAAATGTATCTTGGGTAAGGGAATTCTACTGCAATTACTTCAAAATTTCCCTAGATGCAATAAACCTAAGAGGGAAGCAGATACTGGTCACTGAAGAGGCCATAGAGGATGTTCTGAAGCTTCTGCCTAAATCCGATCAGCTGGATGGTTATCAAAAAGCTGAGGAGGATATGCGCTTCATGAAGTTTGATTTGGAAGCCGTCAAGGCAAGGATAGCCCTTGACCCGACTGTTCCATGGGTCATGGGCCAGAACACCACCATGCCTAAGGAAATCAAGTGGGCATACTTGAACGATGAGGCTCGGCTCTGGCATCAGATCCTAAGCAACTTTATTATGCCGAGTACTCACGAAACGGAGCTACCTGCCGCTATGATCACCCTCCTATGGTGTGTGATGGAGGGTAAGGACCTGTACCTGCCACGCTTCATTCGGTACTATATGGCCAGGGTCCACGTCCGAGGCACTCTCCCCTTTCCTTATTTGATTACACAGCTAGGCCGTCGAGCTGACGTGCCTTGGGAGGATGCTGATGAGAAGCCACCTGCTGCAGAATGCAAGAAGATTATCCCTCACAACAGGAACTTTCTGGCTTTGGGCTACAGACCTCCATTCCTCACTCCTACCGATGAGAAGCCACACCATCTGCCGGCCCCTCTTCTTCTACAGCTACCCCTACTACCACCACTGCACCTCCACCTGCCTCAGAGCCGGTTTATCACCTAGTGCACCGCCTATTTCGACAGCTAGACCAGATGGAGTGCTGCAACCGGTGCCGATATGAGAGAGTTGAGCTTCGCAGCAAGCGACGCTATGAGCACCTGAAGCTGATGATCCGTTCTGGCAGCGATATCACCTCCGAGCCTGACACACCATCAGAGCCATATGAAGAGGAGGCGGATGATCACGAGGCAGAGACCCATCCCCAGAGAAAGGCTGCGCAGGCAGGCACAGAGCAGGCTGCATCACAGTAGGAGGCCCCGCATCAGATTCAGGTTTCCGACCCTGAGATCCCTATTCAGTCAGCACCTCCTCTGCAGTAGGAAGATCCTCAGACCACCACCACAGAGACTCCAGCTACCCATCCTTCTAGTGATGACACCCCTTCACACCCTGCTTGAGTGAGCATCAGGGACGATGCTTCATTTTAAGTGTGGGGAGGTCGCCATCTCTGGCCTTTTTTTTTGGTGAACCACTACAGACTCTTTTTATTTTATTTTACTATTTTCCCTATATTTTTCTCTTTATTTTTATTTTTATTTTCTCAGTACTTATACATTACTATTTTCATGTATTTTTACTCTATTTCTGCATGTTGCACTCTTAGTTCATATTTTAGCCATTTAGTTTAGTTGCAATTCTAACTTATTAGTTATAGAAATTGTGGATTAATTAGTATAGTTTACCCTTTTAGCATAAGATATCTTAGTTTAAATTGAAAATATAAAAGGAAGTAAATTAGAGACTTGAACATAATAGAAATAATCCACACACCTTGTATATATAGCATTGCATGTTAGTTTGTTAACAACATTTCATCAAGGAGAAACACTAGAACTTTAAAGCCACCTTAAGATTTACATTGAGAATAATGGGAACTCTTAATTTTACTTGCATGACATATATAACTGATATATGATTTTTGAGTTAGAGAACACACAGCCTGTGAGTTTTGAGCTTAATTGTATGGTTACATTTAAACCATAATATTTTATTCCTGTGTGTTCTGCCCTTCTTGTTTATTCTGATGTTCTTTACTTTGTTTCAATCTATATGTCCGATTATAGAATAGAAATACATACCAAGAGAGTGATTGAGGCCATTGTTTGATTTTAGCTCGCTTATCCCAAATTAGCCTACCTTTTATATCACCCTTGTTAGCCCCCTTGAGCCTTTAAATCCCCTCTTATTCTACAAACCACATTACTAGCCTTAAGCAGAAAAACAAAATAAAAATCCCAAGTTGAATCCTTGGTTAGCTTAAGATAGAAATTGTGTAATTGTTTAAGTGTGGAAAACCTATTGGGAACATGGATGATAAAAACAAATGGTAGAAAGTTGAAAAGAATAAAATAATTCAAAATAAAAATTTTGGAAAGCATGCTCATGTGAAATCAAAATAATTTAATTACCGTGTGCATTAAAAAAAATATTTATTTTTCAGTATTTAAATAAAAGGATACAAAAAAATTCTCCAAATACAAAATAAAGCAATGCACATGGGACAAAATTAAAATATGAGCATGTAACATAAACAAGTGGGAAAAATATGGGAAAATAGGTAAAGAAGCTGTGCTTTACAAAATATGTATGTTAGGTGAGATCTTAGACTAATCAAGGATTCGCTTAATTAGCTCACTTAGCCTTATACATATACCCTTACCTTTACCTTGGCCCCATTACAACCTTAATTAAAGACCTCATGACTTTTGTATGCCTATATTCTATAATTGTTGATTGGTTAGATGAAGAATAAAGTTATAGAAAGTAAGGATAAAAAGAAGAATAGAGTGATTAACCCAATAAACACCGAGTGACTAGAGAGTAAACACAAAATCCAGTGAGGGTTCAATAGCTCATTAACATATATCTCTGCTTGAATTATTAATTGTCTTACAAGTTTATAAAATATTTTTTTCTTTTCCATCTCAATTGTAAAAGTGCTTTATCATTATCTAAGGTCTGGCTATATATATAATTCCTTGAGAAATGTGAATTAATTCAACTACATGTAAGCTTTATATACAAGTGAATAAAAATAATTAGAATTGCAGGATTCATTTAGGTAGTTGCATTTAGAATAGATTGCATTGCATAAGATTCCACCACTTCAACCTTACCTTACTCTTTATCTTGGATTTAGCATGAGGACATGCTATTGTTTAAGTGTGGGGAGGTTGATAAACCCATATTTTATGATATATTTTGTGCCTAATTTAAATGATTTATTCAATCCTTCACCCACTTATTCATATTAATTGCATTGTTTTACTTTCCCTTCCTTATTATGTGATGTATGTGAAAAACATGTTTCCTATGCTTTAAAAATAACTATTTTAATTACCCTTTATTTCCATTCGATGCCGTGATTCGTGTGTTGAGTAATTTCAGATCTTCTAAGGCAGGAATGACTTAAAGGATGGAAAGAAAACATACAAAATTGGAAGGAAAGCATAAAACGGAGTTTTTGAAGAAACTAGAAGTGACGCGATCGCATGGACGACGCGACCGCGTGCTAGCGCAAAATGGCAGTGACGCGACCGCGTGGATGACGCGATCGCGTGCCCTGAGCGAAATGTAGATGACACGGATGCATGACTGAAGCGACCGCGTGACAAGGAAAACTCCAATTGACGCGACCGCATGACCCATGCGGACGCGTGACAGAGGCCACGCACCAGAAATTGCAGAAAACGCTCCCAGCGATTTCTGAAGCCCTTTTTGGCCCAAATCCAAGTCCAGAAGGCACAGATCAGAGGTTATAAAGTGGGGGAATGCTTCCATTCAGAGGAGAGTCTCCAATTAGTTAGTTTTCATGAGTTAGATTTAGTTTTGAGAGGGAGATTCTCTCCTCTCTCTTTAGGATTAGGATTTAGATTTAGGATTTTATTCGCTTTCAGGATTATCTCTTTTTACCAGGTTCAATATTCCTTTTATTATTTTCTCAATTTTATTTATAAATTCTTCTATGTTACAGATTACTCTTTTGAATTAATGTTATTTGAGGTATTTCAGTTTACAATTGCTCTCTTTTATTTATGTTATTGTTATCCCCAATCTGAAGATATTTTTATTCCAGTAGATTTATTTTTCCCCTTTTGGTCTTGGTTAAGAAATCAGTAACTCAGGAGTTATCAAACTCAACATGATTGATAATCGTTATCTTTACTAATTGAATTGAACTTCAATAATCCCAATCTTTCCTTAGGGATTAACTAGGATTTGAGGATCTAACTAATTAGTCACTTGACCTTCCCTTGCTCTAGCAAAGGTTAACTAAGTGGAATTAAGATTCAATTTTCATCATCATTGATAAGGATAACTAGGATAGGACTTCCAATTTTTCATACCTTGCTAAAAAGTATGTTTTACAGTCATTTATTTATTTTACAGTCTTTTACTTATTTTAATTGCAATTTAAATTACTTGTTCCCTACCTTCAAAACCCCAATTTACAATCTTCATAACCAATAATAAGAACATACTTCCCTGCAGTTCCTTGAGAAGACGACCCGAGGTTTAAATACTTCGGTTATCAATTTATTTAGGGGTTTGTTACTTGTGACAACCAAAACGTTTGTAAGAAAGGTTGATTGCTTGGTTTAGTAACTATACTTGCAACGAGAGTTTACTATAACTTCTAAACCATCAATCCTCCAGTTCTTTCAGGGAGAAAGTGCCAATCTCCATTATCCTGGTATGAAGCTGGGGAGAAAAGCTTGTTGGGGCCTGAGATGGTAGCTGAAACTACTGAACAGGTCAAGAAAATTTGAGATAGGGTGTTCACTGCTCAGAGCCATAAAAAAGGTTACGGCGATCAGAGGCGGAGGACCTTGGAATTTAAGGAAGGAGATCATGTTTTCCTTAAGGTTACTCCAATAATAGGAGTAGATAGAGTGATTAAAATGAAGAAATTGAATCCTCGATACATCGATCCATTTCAGATTCTTGAGAGGGTTGGATCGGTGGCGTATCGGATAGCTCTACCACCACATCTTTTGAACCTGCACGACGTATTTCACGTGTCGTAGCTTCGGAAGTATACTCCTAATGCTAGGCATGTGTTAGAACCTAAATCCATTCAATTAAAGGAAGATTTGACGCTCCAAGTGACTCTAGTCAGAATAGGCAACACCAGTGTTAAACCATTGCGCGGAAAAAAAGTTTCATTAGTCAAAGTCGCGTGAAGTCGGGCCGGTATTGAGGAGCACACTTGGAAACTTGAATAAAAATTGTGAACAGACTACCCGCACCTATTCTTAAGAAACTGAATTCGATTTTTGTGGGCAAAATTCAAATTTAGGTGGGTAGAATGAAAAACCAAAATAATTACTAAATAATTAACTCATAAATTAATATTTATTCTAGAAAAATTATAAAATGAAATTTTATAGTTTAATATGATAGAAAAATTAAAACAAGAATTTTGACACTAATTTTAAAGAATTTGGCCCAAGATTGGACCGAACGGGCCGAACTGGGTCGGTATTGGGCCCAAGGCCCAACTCATCAGCTCATGAATGAAAGGCAACAGTCCTTCCTTCCCCATTCAAACATCACACACGCTGAAACACTCTTGGGGAAGGGGAAAACACTCCATGAAAACCTAACATAATCAAATCTACATAACTTTTTATTTGAAGTTCTGGTCGCCGCACTATTTGCGGCCATGCGACCACAGCGGCGAGCTCTACAATGCCTAGTCAATGAAGAGGTAAGGAAACCACTTTTGTGTTTCAGTTTTCTTCTCCCTAAATTTTGAATTTAATGAGCAATTATGTTGAAAATTGCTTGATTTCAGTGTTTATGTTCGAATTAGCATGCGGGTTTTGTTGGGTGTGGCTCACTTGAGCTATGGGCAAGGTAAAAACCCTAATCCTCTTGTAAAATTGCTTAGATTTTGGATTTAGGGATTAAATATAGTGATAAATATGGTTTAGATTGAATATTGTTGGTTATTGAGAAACCAATTGAAGGTCAAAACTTGTGATATTGGAGCTTGATTGAGGTCTAGGAAGCCTGGAGTGAAGTTTCGTGGCTGAAAAATCTGTTTGGGAAGTGTTGAAGTCTTGAACGTTTGAGGAAAAGGTGAATTGGAAGTGTTCCGGGTTTATCGGGAAATCGACCAAGGTATGGTTTCGGTTTCTCATATCTAAAATGTAATGTAATGTGAAAACTTAGGCTAGTGACCCTAGGATAGGAATTGAATTTGTGATGTTGATTGATTGGTTGAGATGGATTGTATTATTATTTATGTGGTTAGTAATTTTTGGAGGTTGTGATGGATGCTTGTATGTATGATATGTGTGACTTATGTATAATGGTTAGTGAGATTAAATTGATGTTGGTACCATGTTGATGGTGGAATTGATATGGAAATTGTCATAAGAAATTGATGATGTATTTTGTATGTTGTTAAACTTGAAATATTGAATTTGAGATTGATGAAAGTGGAGAAAATTGGTAGGTTATGGATTATATGAGGAAGTTGGTATATGATTGATGTTGAATTGGTAAGGTTTTGGTTGGTTTTAAAGGGTTTGTAAATGGTATGTATTGAAATTGCAGGTTTGTTAAGTTTTCTGAAAACTATGATTTTGACCAACTTTGGTGGAGCATAACTTGATCTCCATACCTCCGATTTGTATCAAACTTGTTTAAAAAGAAAATTTGGTCCGAGATGTTTATACCATTTGAAGAACGGAGGAAAAATATTTTAAAACGAGAAAAGCTATACGCGATCAAAGTTTGGTGTACAAAACTAAAAATTCTGGACTTACAGCTTTTTAAACTTTTGCAATGCATGCGAACGCGAGGGATACACGTGATGCGGCCAGTGGCTACGGCCCAGAGGTCTTGCGTACGCAAGGTGTGTGTCGCGTATGCGAGAATGGCATTTTTCTTGGTTGTGTATGCGACCACATGGCACGTGATGCGAGCAATCAAATCGGGTTGAGGAGCTCGCGTACGCAAACCAGTGTCGCATATGCAAGAAGTCCAGTTTTTCCAGGGTGCATTCGCGTAGGGTGGCACGCAACGTAAGCATATGCTACGGGCTATGCTCCTCGCGTACGTGAGTAAGGGGCCGCGTACGCGAACCCTTGTTTATCTGAAACTATGATTTTATTTTTTAATACATTCCTCCAGCTTTCAAAACCTTATTTTCTCTTGTTTAAAGCCTGGTAGGTGGATTTTGGGTAATGAAGTATAGTGAGGGCTGTTAGGAAGGTAACTTGTGAATGAAGTAAGGTGTGAATTAGTGATGAATCATGACTAATGATAGTTATATGAGCTTGCTGATGATGGTGGTGGAAGTGTTGTTTATGTTATGAGCTGGATTGCTATATATGATAATGAATTATGGCTAGTTATGGATTATGTTATGAGCCAGATGGCTGTATTAATATTGAATTACGACTGAGCATGAATATGTATGATTATTGATTTGATAATGTGATTGTAGCACTTCCAAATATCTGAGATACAAGTTTTCCTAGGTGAAAGCAGTGGCTACTCACTACGTGCTCCAGGTTGAGACTCGATACTCTGCTGACCCTATGTCGTAAGTGTGGCCGGACACTGTGAAAGTTCCGGATGAGCTCGCCTCCGTAGAATAACACCGGTGTGTGTTGATTGATTATAATTATGAATTGTTTGAGTTTTGGGGATGCACGACAGAGGGACAGTCCAATGGTTAGCTACCAGGACTTGTCAGGTTGGCTTTATAACCGACAGATGAGACTCATCAGCCATAGGACAGCATGCATCATATGCATCTATGTGTTTGTTTGATATGTTTTATTTGGAATGCCTAACTGTTTGCATCAACTATTTGCTGCTTGATTATCTATTGTATTTGGATCCTAATTGTGATTTCCTTGCTTTAAATAGTTGTGTTTGTAATAACAAATTTCGATGGCAGTTGGGAGGCTCGGAGGAATTGGAAAAGGGGAGTATTAGATAGACTGAAGATCCTTAGCTAATTGCCTATTTTATTTTATGGTTTAGTTATGTGTATAAGATTTAACTATATGTCAGAGGTTCTAGGATTGCCTTCGGCTTTCCCAGGATATGTTGTTTATGTTATGAGCTGGATTGCTATATATGATAATGAATTATGGCTGGTTATGGATTATGTTATGAGCCAGATGGCTGTATTAATATTGAATTACGACTGAGCATGAATATGTATGATTATTGATTTGATAATGTGATTGTAGCACTTCCAAATATCTGAGATACAAGTTTTCCTAGGTGAAAGCAGTGGCTACTCACTACGTGCTCTAGGTTGAGACTCGATACTCTGCTGACCCTATGTCGTAAGTGTGGCCGGACACTGTGAAAGTTCCGGATGAGCTCGCCTCCGTAGAATAACACCGGTGTGTGTTGATTGATTATAATTATGAATTGTTTGAGTTTTGGGGATGCACGACAGAGGGACAGTCCAATGGTTAGCTACCAGGACTTGTCAGGTTGGCTTTATAACCGACAGATGAGACTCATCAGCCATAGGACAGCATGCATCATATGCATCTATGTGTTTGTTTGATATGTTTTATTTGGAATGCCTAACTGTTTGCATCAACTATTTGCTGCTTGATTATCTATTGTATTTTGGATCCTAATTGTGATTTCCTTGCTTTAAATAGTTGTGTTTGTAATAACAAATTTCGATGGCAGTTGGGAGGCTCGGAGGAATTGGAAAGGGGAGTATTAGATAGACTGAAGATCCTTAGCTAATTGCCTATTTTATTTTATGGTTTAGTTATGTGTATAAGATTTAACTATATGTCGGAGGTTCTAGGATTGCCTTCGGCTTTCCCAGGATATTATATGTTAGATATGTGGGTACTGTTGCCATGCTGAGAACCTCTAATTCTCACCCCATATATATTCTGTGGTTTTTAGATGCAGGACGTGAGGCACCTCGCTGACGCATGCTGGAAGCTTCTGATAGCAAAGATCTTTGAGCTTTTGGGACTTTATTTTGGTTATATGTATTTATATAGAGACTTATTATCTCCACTGTTTATGTGTATGCTGTATTAACTCCTCTTAGAGGTTATTTTGGAGAAGCAGGTTCTGTAACTTTGTCATTTTGTCTCTTTTGGGTTTTCTTATATATATATATATATATGTGCTCCATCCGGTTATCTTTGCAAGTTGAGTCTTGAGCTTTGTTATCTGTATTTTGGTACTCTATTGTATATATCCGTGTTAGCATATCCCTTACCTTGCTTCACTTACGTTATCGCATTCGGGAGTGTTGCGCTTTTCAATTTAACAATTTTGCTTTACTCTTTTCTTCAAAGACTCCTAGTTATAAATCTTTTTCACTATATCATGTATATATAATTTTACTTTTAGAGGTCATAATATCTCACCACCTCTTTTTTATGACTTAAGCATAAGGCTTTGTGTGGTAGGGTTTCGGAGATGTCTAGTTTTTCTGAATTAAAAGTTCTTACCAGCCATGTTAACAATGCATGATTCATTCCATGGAAAACTGTAAATGTCTAAACCCAAATCTTTTAGTGATTTAGCCTCTTGTAAACTTCATTAACCGCCACTCTCGTGGTCACTTAATTCCGATTAGAGGGTTAAGTTCAAAAACTAGTTTATGGCCACAAAAACCCTAATTACCGAAAGCTAACAGGATTATATGTGACATATTCCAATTAGTTCATGTAATTAGCAATTTAGGAGGAATTTGTTTTCAAGTTGTAGTTCAAGCGAGATAACTCTCTCGAGAATCACAGGAACTCATGTAGAATAAAGGCCATACTCTCGTTCCACCCAAATTCATAAGATCAAGAATGAAAACAATCCTTGAAATTGAATCAATACATTCATTAAAATAGAAAAATAATAATCTTAATCCATAGAAATAAACAGAGCTTCTAACCTTAACCAAGAGGTTTAGTCACTCATGACATACAAGAAACTATGGTTCTGAAAACATGCGGAAGGGTGTAGATCCGAATATAGAAGATCTTTTTCCCTTTTATACTAACCTAATTTTAAACGAAAATAATATAATAATAAATCCTAAAACTAAAAAGTATTATTTGTCAATAAAAGTTACGAAAAGAAAATAAAATAAAACTAACAAATGCTAAGTCCACTTGAGAGCCCAAAGAGCGGAGAACTCGGACTGCTGCTGGCATTTAACGCCAGAGATGGGCGTCAAACACCCTGGGGGAGCAAAGTTGCACATGCCTGAGGTCCCTTGTTGGCGCTAAACGCTAGTTGGGCGTCTAGCACCCAGGGCGGGTGCTGCCAGCATTTTCCGTTTCAGCTCCAAACTCTGCCAAATTGCTCTAAATTTCACCTGAAATCATAAAAACACAAAAATAACTCAAAGTAGCATCTAAAGAGGATTTTTGCACCAAAATCAAGTAAAACTAAATAAAATCTAAATAAAAACAACTAGAAAATGATAGAGAAAAGGGTATAAGATACTCACACATCACAACACTAAACTTAAACTGTTGCTTGTCCTCAAGCAACTAAATCAACATAGGACCAAGAAGAGAAAATGCTTGAAGACTTTGAGTTGTCATTTAAGCTCAGGTCTAGTTACTGAATGAGGCTAATGTCGTTCTAATTCTGAATAGCTTCGGCATCTCACTATCCTTTGAAGCTCAGAAATATCAGTATCCTTTTGAACTAGAACTCGGATGATATTATAGATTCTCTTCTTTAGGCTCTAATTGATTCTTGAACACAACTTTTATTTTCCTTGGTGTTTTGCACCTTGAGCCTCGCCACGACCCTAAATGTTTGGTTTTCAAGCTTAACTTGAAACAAGAACATCACAAGCACTTAACTGGGGAACTCTTTGAGTTCGAATTTCTCTTTCTTTTTCTCCCAGACAGTGGTGCTCAGAGTCTTAAGCATACTCAGTAACAGTAATGGGTCACGACTTTAAGTGTTCAGTCTTAAGGGTTACTTGACACTTTCACACTATAAGCATATGGTTAGGGAAAACCACTCTTTTGAGCTTTAAATCAATTTTGACCCTCCTAACCATTGATCCTCAAAGCCTTGGACCTTTTTCTTTTGATTTTGTTTTCTTTCCAATTCTTTTTGTTGATTGTTTTGCTTCAAGAATCAATCTTTTTCTTATTTCAGAGAATGTATAATACTTCTCTAAATTCCTATTCCTCAAGAACTAATACTCTTAACTTCAATCTCAAATATGCATAGTTAATTCATACATTCAGAAATAGAGATAATGCCACCACATCAAATAACTCAAAAATCTTAACATAAATAACTCAAATTCTCATGCATTTTATTATCTCTTTTGTTTTTAAAATTTTGTTTAAGCTTAGTGGGCAATACATGAGACATCTTTTTAGAGTAAACATAAAACACTAAAGTAAAGAACTTAATTAGAAAGCAAGAAAATCCTACTAGTGATCATGTAACTTAGACTGGAAAATAGGAAATAGGATGAAATACTAAAAAAAAAATAGAAATAAGATAAGGGTAAGATAGTGGAACTCAACCACCTCAGTCATGGTGGCGGCTGCTCTCTTCGGGGGATCCTTTCTGGCACTTCAGCTCCTCCAACTCACGCCCTTACTTCTTCTGTTCTTCTGTCAGCTTATGGAAAATGGTGGACTGGCTCTTGTCTTCCTGCTTTAGCTAGTCTATAGTTGAGATCAACTGCCCGATGGATATTTCCAACTGAGCCCAGTACTCGCGCGGAGGGAGATCTTTCCCTTGAGGCCATTCAGGTTGCCTCCTATGAGGAGGAAGAACTGGCTTCTGAAGTGGTGCTTGCCTAAGTTCCTGAGTATACTCCATGCTCTTCTTAGTGATTGAGCTGTCCACTGCAATAAGCATATTTTTATCAATCTGGACCTTGGCCGCCTCACATAAGCGGGACATGAGATAAGGGAAAGCTAGCCTAGAGAGGGTCGAGGTTTTACTGTGATATTGCATATCTCCAAAGAGATCACTTGATGAACATCCACCTGATTGCCAAGCATAATGCAATGGATCATCAAAGCTCGCCTCACAGTGACCTCAGACCGATTACTAGTGGGGAAGATGGAGCATTGAATAAACTCCAGCCATCCTCTAGCAACTGGCTTGAGATCATTCTTTCTCAACTGGTATGGCTGGCCCTTGGCATCCTTCTTTCATTGTGCTCCGGGGAGGCATACGTCTTTGAGGACTTGATCTAACCTCGGATCAGCTTTGACTCTCCTATTGTAGGGGTGAGGGTCATCTCTAGATGGAGGCAACTGAAATATATCCCTCACTCTTCCCATTCTAAATTGTAGAGTCTTTCCTCGGACCATGATGCGCCATGTCTTAAACTCGGGATGCTCATTCTTGTGCTTGTCCATCATCCACAGATTTCCATAGAACTCTCTGACCTTTAAAGCTCCAACTTTAGTTATATGGTTGGCTAGAACTTGCCAACCGCTAATTCGAATTTGTTCTTGAATTTCTGGATACTCATCAGCTTTCAATTCGAATTTCACTTCCGGTATCACTGATAAACCACTATTTTACGGTTTATCTTGTGCTCATTTGAGTGGTTTTTATCAAGTCCTTACCCACTTATTCCTATGATTTGCATGATTTTACAATTCCTTCCTAATGTTATTCTATGGTTGAAAACTTGCCTCCTAAGAGATCTTTAATTTGTATATTTTAATTCTCCTTTATACCATTTGATGCCATGATCCATGTGTTAAATGTTTCAGGCTTTGTAGGGCAGGAATGGCTTAGAGAATGGAGAGGAAGCTTACAAAAAATGGAAGGAACACAAGAAATTAAGGAGATAACCAGCGAGAATCGACGCGCACGAATGGCTCACGCGAGCACGCGATATGGAGAAATTTGTAGCGATGCGTGCGCGTGCCAGATGCGTACGCGTGGATTGGAGTTTTGCTAGATAACGCGTACGTGTGCTTGACGTGTATGCGTGACACGCCAAGACGACCAGCGATGCGTACGCGTGACCGACGCGTACGCGTGACTGATGCGTACGCGTGACATGCGCGATCTGCAGAAATAACAGAAAATTTTGGGGGCGATTTCGGGCCGAGTTTTGACCCAGTTTCCGGCCCAGAAACACAGACTAGAGCCAGGGAACATGCAGAGACTCAACAGACATTCTCATTAGCATAGTTTTAGTTTTTAGATCTGAATCTAGAGAGAAAATTAGTCTTCCTCTAGGTTTTCTTTTACATTCATAGTTTCATAGTTTATTGCTTTTGCTTTGGATATTGAAGAGTCATCACCTCCGTTGAAGTTACTATTCTAGTTTGTTTTCTTATTCCCTTATTATTTCATATTCTTAATTCTTGTTTAGAGTTACAATTGGATTGTTTTTAGAATTTATTAATGCAAAGAATTATTTTTTTTAATTAATTTGTAGTTATTATCTACCATGTCTCTTTTCTATTCCCTACTCCCAACAATGAAGATGGTATCCATGTTGATGGAGTAGACTCCCAACTTGAGATGGTGGTTGATTAAGAGGAGACACTTGAGTTGGAATGCTCAAGTGATTTGTTAAATTGGAAGTTGTTGGCTAATTTTGTATTTACTAATGCTAGACCTTCCCAAGGGAGAGGACTAGGATTTGCGAATAAGAGTTAGCTCAATCACTTGACTTTCCTTTATTTAGTAAGGGTTAACTAAGTGAAAATAACAACCTCTTTATACTACACTTGAGAGAATTCCAACAAGGATGGAACTTCCAATTAATCATTCCCCCAGTCAAGGCTTTTTAATTAGAATATATATTTCTTTTTTAATTTACAATTATTTATTTTCTGTTATTCAACTCTCGAAATTCTCGGAAAACTCCTGATTAATAAGATAGCACCCTTTTTGTCAACTCGTTGGGAGACGACCTGGGATTCATACTCCCAGTATTTTTATTCTGATTTTTGTGACAACCTTTCTAAATAGATGAGCGCATTTTAGCTGGTTAAGAACTATACTCACAACGCTATTTCTATATTGAATTCTTAATTGGTCGAATTTCCGCTCCCATCAATTTTTGGCACCGTTGCCGGGGAGTTGCAATTGTGTGCTAAATTATTAATTAGTGTACATATTTTTAATTTTTGCATATTTTATTTTATTTTATTAGCATGAGCTGTATGTTTCTTTCAATGAATGACGCATTCATTGCCTGATCCGAGCTTAGCCGCATTTGATCCTAAAATTGAAAGAACTCTTTCACGTATTAGGCGAGCTCGGCGCAGGTTAGCCTCTGAGGGTGGTGAAGTGATTATTATCAATTCACCAGTCTCATCTGAGGGCAAATCTGAAGCACCATCTGAGGAAGAAATAAGCTCCTTTTCTACTAATTCAGCTGATTTACATGTAGGTAATATGGCAGCACCCAGGAGGATCACTCTCCAAGAGCTAGGATCCCCAGACTTTACTCTGCAACCGTATCAAGTGCGTCACCCAAATCTGGCTGCAGATTTTGAATTGAAGACCGCAATAATCAACTTGATGCCCAAGTTTCATGGCTTACCTGCTCAGGAGCCTATCAAGCACCTAAGGGATTTTTAGACAGCCTGCTCTACTGTTAGGCGTCATGGTGCAGATGAAATTTCTATTTTGCTGACCGCCTTCCCATTTTCTCTTGAGGGAAAGGCAAGGGAGTGGTACTACACTCAACCTGAAGCGACCGTTACCAACTGGGATACGCTCAGGAGAGAATTCTTGGAAAAATACTTTCCAGCTGAAGTCACAGATAGATTGAGGAAAGAGATCTCCTGCATTGTTCAGGGTGAATCGGAGACTCTCGATGAGTACTGAGAGAACTTCAAGAACCTTCTGGACACATACCCCCATCATATGAGTGACAAATTGGTGTTGATCAGCTACTTCACTCAAGGCATGAAGTCTCGGGATAAAACTACATTGGATGGTGCTAGTAATGGTTCTCTAAAAAAATACAAGACCGCAGATGAAGCATGGCAACTGATCAGCGATCTAGCTGAGTCCACTCAGAATCACAGGCACAGGAACAGCCACTCAAAGGCTGTTGCAGAGGTTTCCTCTAGCATTGAGACTTCTGCTCTTACACAGAGTATATGTGAGATGACCAACCTACTAAAGCAGATGCAATTGAATCAACAACAATCTCAGCCTCCCCTACCACAACAAAGCCAACAGTTGGTCCCCCAAAGAGTATGCGGAATTTGTGCTGATTATAGTCATTACACTGATGAGTGCCCGCAACTCCAACAAGAAGACAACACTGTGGCAGCTACTCATAACTTCTATGACCGCCCGAATCAAGGATACAATCAACAAGGCGGCAACTACAACCAAGGTGGGAACTACAACCAAGGATGGCAGGACAACTCCAACCAGGGTTGGAGAGATAATTCCAACCATGGCTGGAAGGACAACTATAATAGAGGAGGCAGAGAGAACAATGGAAATCAGAGGTGGAACAACAATAACAGACAGCAGAATCAGAACCAGCCTTATAGAGCACCTCACCTTAGGCAGTCCCAAGGACCCCAACACAACCAACAACACGCCCCTCAGATCACTTATCCTCCTTCCTCATCAAATGACAAGATGCTTCGTTCTCTTGCACAAGGACAACAAGACAGACTACACTGAACTCTACTTTAAATGGTCTGAATGCCACTTTACAAGCTCTCATCTCCCGGATAGATTCATTACCTACTCCTACCAACTAGCTTTCAAGCTCTAGTGGAATTCCTTCTCAACCCTTACCTAATCCCAAAGGTGGCATCAATGTCATCACTTTGAGGTTCGGAACCACACTGTAAGAGAGGAACCATGAGGAGCCAAACCCACAAGAACACGCCCCAGTTGAAGACTTGGTTGAAGTGGAAGATGCTGAAGAGGAAGAGGAAGTACAAGACATGGTTGAAGAAGAAGTAGTTCAGCCAAGGAATGGAGCACCAAAGGACACAGAAGCTTCAAGTGGCGCCATTCATATCCCATTTCCACACCTTGCAAGGAAGTCCAGGAAGCAGATGGAACTTGATCCAAAAATGGTAGAAATTTTCAAAAAGATTGAGGTAACTATTCCCCTTTTTGATGTTATTCAACAAGTACCTAAATATGCAAAGTTTCTAAAAGATTTATGCATACATAAAGATAAAATTAATGAACTAGAAACTATTCCTTTAGGTAGTTCTATATCTGCTTTAATGGGGGGTATACCTGAAAAATGTAGTGACCAAGGTCCATGCATGGTTAACTGTACCATTGGAGGTGTAATATTTTCTGACTGCATGTGTGATTTAGGAGCGTGTGTTAGTATAATGCCATTGTCTATATATGATGCTTTGAGGCTCCCTCCCTTAAAAAGGTCGGCAGCTCATTTTGTATTAGCAGATAAAAGCATTATTACAGTGGTTGAAATTGCTAAAGATGTATTAGTGAGCATTAAGGGGCTCACATTTCCCATTGACTTCTATATCTTGGAAATGCTCTCTAATGACTCAAGAAGACTATCATCAATCCTGCTTGGAAGACCATTCCTGAAGACTTCAAAGTTCAAGCTGGATGCATTCTCAGGAACTTACTCCTTTGAGATAGATGGCAGAGCTATAAGTTTCAGTTTAAATGAAGCTATGAAGCACCCTTTGGAAGATCATTCTATCTTTCAGTGCAACATCATTGATGAAACTGTAGCTGAAGTTCACTAAGAAGAAATAGAAGAGAGGCACATGGAGCAAGGTCCAAGTGTGGGGACACCCTCTGAACACAATGAGGACACTTTGCCATTATCACTAGCTCCAGATGATCCAGAGCCCAGCCATGAGAAGATAGTGGAATTAAAGCCCCTTCCACCCCACCTCAAGTATGCTTACCTTGAGGATAATCAGAAGCTCCCAGTTATCATTGCAAGGGAACTCACTCCCCAACAAGAGGAGCAGCTGCTTAGTGTGCTGAGAAAACACAAGAAAGCAATTGGGTGGAGCTTGGTAGATATAGTAGGCATTAGCCCTCAAGTTTGTGAGCACAGAATATTCTTAGAAGAGGGAGAAAAACCTGTCCGTCAACCCCAAAGAAGATTGAATTCTACCATCTTAGAAGTTGTCAAGAACGACGTGACTAGGCTACTTGAAGTAGATATCATTTACCCCATCTCAGACAGTGAATGGGTCAGTCCAGTACAAGTAGTGCCCAAGAAGTCTGGAGTCACAACAGTAAAGAATGAGCATGGAGAGCTCCTGACAACTAGAGTGCAAAATTCATGGAGAATTTGCATTGATAACAGGCGTCTCAACCAAGCTACTCGCAAGGATCACTACCCCTTGCCATTTATTGATCAGATGCTTGATCGCCTGTCAGGTAAATCCCATTACTGCTTTTTAGATGGTTATACAGGCTACTTTCAAATTCATATAGCTCCTGAAGATCAGGAAAAGACTACTTTTACATATCCCTTTGGAACGTATGTATATAAGAGGATGCCTTTTGGCTTATGTAATGTACCGGCTACTTTCCAAAGATGCATGATGAGTATCTTTTCAGATCTTATTAAAAACTGTATGGAAGTTTTTATGGATGATTTTAGCGTATATGGTGATTCCTTTAGCCTTTGCTTGGATAGTTTAGCTAGAGTATTAGACAGGTGTGTTAGTTCAAATCTTGTATTGAATTTTGAAAAATGTCATTTTATGGTAAAACAAGGCATTGTACTAGGACATGTTGTTTCTAATACTGGTATTTCTGTAGATCCAACAAAGGTAGATGTCATTTCTAGTTTACCTTACCCCTCCTCCGTGAGGGAAGTCCATTCGTTCCTTGGCCATGCAGGTTTTTACAGGAGATTTATTAAGGACTTCAGTAAGGTAGCATTGCCTTTATCTAGACTGCTGCAGAAAGATGTTGAGTTCGAGTTCAGTGAGGATTGCATGCAAGAATTTGATAAGCTGAAAATCGCCCTGACTCAAGCTCCAATTGTGAGAGGACCAGACTGGAGCCAGCCATTTAAGAGTATGTGTGATGCCTCCAACCATGCAGTAGGAGTGGCACTGGCTCAGCGTGAAGGTAAGGATCCTTTCGTAATTGCTTATGCTTCCAAGACCTTAGACGCTGCTCAGTCTAATTACACTACCACTGAAAAAGAGCCTCTGGCTATTGTTTTTGCTCTGGATAAATTCCGAGCCTATTTACCTGGTACTAAGGTGGTAGTGTACTCGGACCATGCAGCTCAAAAATATTTATTAGCTAAAAAAGAGTCCAAACCAAGGTTGATACGTTGGATATTGTTGCTGCAAGAATTTGATTTAGAAATTAAGGATAGGAGTGGTAACCAGAATTTAGTGGCAGACCACTTGAGTCGCCTTGAGCACATTAAGGATGACTCCACTCTTATCAATGATACTTTTCCATTTGATAGCTTGCACGTAGTATCTGAAGTAGTTCCTTGGTATGCACCTGTAGCTAATTATCTAGTTAGCCATACTTTTCCTCCTAATTTTACTAAGCATCAGAGAGACAAGCTGAAAAGCGAGTCTAAATATTATATATGTGATGACCCATACTTATAAAGGTGTGGTGCTGACCAGGTAATTAGAAGGTGTGTGCCCCAATTAGAATTCCAGTCCATTTTAGAGGCCTGCCACTCTTCTGAGAGTGGAGGACATTTTGGCCCTCAAAGAACAGCTAGAAAAATTTTAGACTGTGGATTCTGGTGGCCTACTCTTTTTAAAGATGCTGCTGCTTTTTGTAAATCTTGTTCCCCATGCCAAAGGTTTGGTAATATATCCAAGAGGGATGAGATGCCCCAACAGATTATGCTTTTCTGTGAAATCTTTGATGTTTGGGGTATTAACTTCATTGGTCCATTTCCAAACTCTAGTGGTTACCTTTATATACTGTTAGCTATGGATTATATTTCTAAATGGGTAGAAGCGATTTCTACTCGTATTTATGATGCTAACACGGTTGTTTCCTTTGTTAGAAACCATATTATATGTCGCTTTGGATCATTACGAGCAATCGTGAGTGATCAAGGTATTTACTTTTGTAACAGGAGATTAGCAGGATTACTGAAGAAGCATGGGATTGTTCACAAAGTAGCAACAGCATACCATCCCTAGACCAATGGGCAAGCAGAGGTATCTAATAGAGAAATAAAGCGCATTCTGGAGAAGATAGTAAAGCCCCATAGGAAGGACTGGAACACCAGACTTGTTGATGCGCTCTGGGCGTATCGGATAGCGTACAAGACACCATTGGGATGAGCCCCTTCCGCTTAGTGTACGAAAAAGCTTGCCACCTTCCAGTAGAGGTGGAACATAAGGCTTTCTAGGCGGTGAGGGAGTGCAACATGGGATTCGAGCAAGCTGGTGTTGAAAGGAAGCTGCAACTAGCAGAACTAGAGACTCTTCGACTTGAAGCTTATGATAACTCCAGATTATACAAAGAGAAGATGAAGGCTGTGCATGACAAGCATATCAAGAGAAGAGAGTTCAGACCGGGAGATCTGGTTCTCCTTTACAACTCTAGGTTGGGACTCATGCCAGGAAAGCTGAGATCCAGGTCCCTACAGAGTGGAGAAAGCAGAGCCATATGGAGTCTTCCACTTACGTCATCCTTCAAGTTCCAATTGCATCAAGGTCAGCGGACATCGCCTAAAGCTTTATCATGGTAAGAAGATGAAGGAACACAAAGAGCTAGAGGTCTTCCTCTTGGAGGACCCACCAATAGAAGCAGAATGAGCTTGAAGATCGTCCAACTTAAGGACGTAAAAGAAAAGTGCTAGGTGGGAGACAACCCACCATGGTATGATCGTTCCGTTTTAGTATTAGTTTTATTTTATTTTATTCTACTTTATTTTTCTTAGTGACTCTTCTCATAATCTTTGCATATAGTCTGCATTTGCATTTGCATTCTGCATAAAAAAAGGGCACCTGACGCGTGAGCGTCACTGACGCGTACGCGTCATACGTGCATTCGAAACAAAGAAGAAAAGAAATAGAGAGTTGCACGGGAGCATGGCTGGAGGCGTGCTTTAGGCATAAACACGCCCATGCAAACGCGTCCCTGACGCGTTCGCGTCATTTGCAAAATCAGCCTTCCACGCGTGCGCGTCACCCACGCGAACGCGTGACCCTGAAAAATCGGCATAAACAAGGTTTGGGCAGAGAGTTGTGATGCCTTGATGCTGGAATGGTGCTAGGAGCACGAGCAACATCACGCGTGCACGTCCCAGACACGAACGCGTCATTTTCCTCTCCAGGCCATCCACGCGTGCACGTCCCTCACGCACACGCGTCGGTTGAATTTTTGGCAATTGTGCGTTTGGGACAGAGAGTTGTGCGTACACGAGGCTGCCTTCGCGCTAACAGCACAATTCAGATCACACGTACGCGTCCCCATGCGTGCGCGTCACTTAAAAATACCGCAATTCACGCGAACGCGTGATGCACGCGTCCGCGTCGTTTGCGACGCACAGTTTACCTAGATTAGTGCCAGAATTCTTATCTTTTCTCCCCCAATCCTAATTATCTTTCTATTATCATTATTTCTTCTTTCTTCTTTATTCTCTCTTACTTTCTACTATTTTCTCCCTCCTTCTTCATCTTTTTCATCAAGGTTCTTTTCTTCTTTCTCTTTTTCCTTTTCCATTGTTATTTTTATTTATGTTTTCTTCTTCTTTTTCTTCTTAATTTCATAATCTATGTTTTCTTAGTCTTTCTTTTTCTTTTTACATCCTTTAAATTGGTGTTAGAAATTTAATTGGGTGATTGTTTTCTTCTATATTTTGCTTGTGGATATATTGAGGCATTGTTTGACAATTAATATTAATTCTTAGGGTTGCTTGCATGTTCAAATTCAATACTTCCAATAACATTTTTACCATGCATGCTAAGTGTTTGTGAAAAAGTTCGTATGGCATTGTGCATTTTAAATTATTTTATTCTTCTACTCTAATGCCTGTTTTTCACAAAACCCCTTTTAATATTTTATTGATTGAATATAATTGTCAATACAAACAGATTGTTAGTTTGAAACATTTGATAATCAAATTAGGCAATTAATGCTTGATCTATGCTACTCATGCCTTTGCCGGCATGCCAATAAACATCTTGCATCTACTTGCCATAACATGCACTTGCTATATTTCCATTGATGAATTTTTCACATGTAGTCGCGACCATGTATTAACGATATCCTTCTTTACCTTGGCATTGATTATCACTTGTACCGTCCCTTCCTTGCTCTAACCCTTAGCTTTAAATATTACTTTCTTTTTCCCTTTTCAGGATGGTCACCAAGAAGGGTAAAGAGAAAGCTACTCCCAAACCACCGGCAAGGAAAGGAACAAAAAGAGCACTAGCTGCGAAACCATCCTCAACATCAGTAAAACCCTCAACAAAACGAGTCAAGAGGATCATCAAGGTCGATGAAAAAGAGAAAGCCTTTCCAGCAAAGGACACTGCGCGGTTCACCAACCATTAATGTGAGCAGATGTTCCCCATTCTGGTTGAGTGGAACTATAACAATGAGCACCTCCTCATCCTCCCGACCCACATTGTTGAATTTGTTGAGCCTCGCATTAAGCGAAGACAATGGGGATTCTTACGGAAACAGCCACGGCCGGTCAATCTTTCATGGGTAGTCGAATTCTACTCCAATTTTCACATGCCAACCCTGCAGTCTGTTTATGTCCATCAGAAGCAAGTCCCCACAACTGAAGAAGCCATTCAGCGAGCTTTAGATCTTCCACCTGCTCCAGAAAGATTGGATGCATACCAAGAAGCCTTTTTCAAGTGCCAATTTACATACCTCAAGGAGCTAATTGTTGGCAACCACCCAACTGAAGAAGACCCATACACTCCGAACTCTACTTCATCTACTAGCACAGGGAGCCATGACAATTCCGACTGTGGACATACTGCTACCAACCCCCCTTTGTTCCTAATTGATGGCACCGAGGACGGTGCCAAGCTTTAAGTGTGGGGAGGTCGGTCAGTACCTGACTTCCGGAGGTAATTTCTCTTTCTCAACACCAATAAATTGTTTATTTTTCTTTTGTTTAGCATAGGATAGATTGCATAGTAATAGGTATTTGCATGCATGTTGGTGCACGAAATTATGATCCCTGGTAATGGCTCCAAAAACTTGGTGCTCTAATCTTAATTCATAATTTGTCACAACTTCGATACAACTAACCAGCAAGTGCACTGGGTCGTCCAAGTAATAAAACCTTACGTGAGTAAGGGTCGATCCCACGGAGATTGTCGGCTTGAAGTAAGCTATGGTCACCTTGTAAATCTCAGTCAGGCGGATATCAAATGGTTATGGAGTTTTCGAATAATAATAATAAATAAACAGAAAATAAAGATAGAAATACTTATGTAATTCATTGGTGAGAATTTCAGATAAGTGTATAGAGATGCTTTCGTTCCTCTGAACCTCTGCTTTCCTGCTGTCTTCATCCAATCCTTCCTACTCCTTTCCATGGCAAGCTTTCTGTAAGGGCATCACCGTTGTCAATGGCTACTGATGGATTATTTTGGAAAACGAATTCCAAAACACCTAAAACTCACCAGCAAGTATACCGGGTCGCATCAAGTAGTAAAACTCACTTAGAGTGAGGTCGATCCCACAGGGATTGATGGATCAATCAACTTTAGTGGGTGATTAGTTTAGTCAAGCTAACATTGAGTGAATTGTGTGAAATGTAGCCAACAGAAAGTAAATTACACGAAATTTAAAAGATGCAGAAAGTAAAATTGCAAGTAACTTAAAGAACAAGAAAATAAAATAGCTGAAACTTAAATGACAAGAAATGTAAATTGTAGTGAATGTAAAGGGGAGTGGGTGCTGGAAATAAAAGAAAGCAATAGATCAAGTAACTGGAAATTTAAATTGCAGGAAGAATAAATTAGGAGCAATGTAAATAGAGAAGCCAAATTTCAGTGAATAAGAACTTGGAGCAATTGCAGGAATTGTAAATTGTAGGAAAATAAATAAGTCATGAACAGAAATGTAAAATGCCAAACAAGTGCAGAAGAATTAAATTGTTTGAAAGTAAATTGAATTTGGTGCTGGAATTGCAGAAATTAAACAAGAGAAAGTAAAATGGCATTAAACAGAGAAGTAAAGGAGGAATTAAAATGCAACAAATCTAAACAGAGAAGTAAAAATGCTTGAAGAATTTAAAAACAGAAAACAAATGCTTAATTACAGCAATTAAAAGAATATTGAAGATCTCTGGAGTGGAAGAGACTAGAAAATAAGTCTAGATCTCAAATCCTTCCTTGATCCAACAAGAACAATTGCAAAATGAAAATAGAAAAGTAAATTGCAGAAGAGAAGAAAGTGAAAGCAGTAAACAGAAGTTCAATTATGCAGAAGGATTAAACAAGAGATCTCAAGGTGAGATTGAAACAGAATTTCTTCAATTCTCCACCCAAGATCCAAGACAAGAATGAAAACTAAGAGAGAGCTCTCTAATGGAGCTAGCCTCTATATTCTCTAATAGGACTGACCTCCCCTACTTTCTAATGGAGCTCTTCCACAAAGATGAAAATGATGCCTTATATAGGCTTTACAAAATGAAAATAAAATGAAATTGAAATGAAAAACAAATTAAATGAAAATCCTAATTCTAGCTTGTTCTTGTGCCTTTGAGTGATGATGTGGGCTTTGCTTGCTTTGGATTTAAAGAGAGATGGGTTTGGTTGGTCTTGATTCAATTTTGTGAAGAATTGAATTTAAATGGAATTTTGGTTGAATTTTGGCCCATGGGTGACACTCTCAGGGCACGGCTCAGTTAAAATACCAAACTGAGCTCTCTATTTGCACTTGGTGTGCCAAGTTGTGCGCATGACAAGCTCCTTGGTGCTGCCCCCTTTGGTCCTTGCCCGTGTCACGTTGTTGGAGTGCATGGGGGAGTAGTGCTCAGTTGGAAAAGTTAACTGAGCTTTCCTTTGTGTGCCTTGGTAGCGCCTTTGGCTTGAGTGTGAGGTCTTGGGTTCGAACTTTGGTGGAAGCACTTTTGTGAGCGTTTTTCTTGAATTTTCTTGAGTGGGAGCCTAATAAAGCTCAGTTAGGAAAGTGAACTGAGCACTATTTTGCTTGCTTTCCTTGTTTTCCTTGTGTCTCCCCCTTCGAGCCTTGGTGGAAGCATTGGCTGATTTTTTTGCTTTTTTTTTTGCCCTTAAAGATGCATTTTACTTGTGCCTCAATTTCATGCCAAATATAAACTATTATATATCGTTGGAAAGCTCTGAATGTCAGCTTTCCAACGCAACTAGAAGCACATCAATCGGACATTCGTAGCTCAAGTTATGGCCCTTTGAAGGAGGCATGGTCATGCTGTAAATGCCCAAGTTTTAACTTAGCGAAAATTCTTGCTTCCAAGCTAAGTTTTTCACGATAAAGCTAAGTTCAATTAGTGAACTGAGCTTTGTGAGCGCCGATTGTGATGCTTCCTTGATTTGATCATGGGCCACACTTTTAAAAGCGTGGTCTAAGGCTCCAAAGTGTGCTCCAACTTCAAAGTGTGTCCCAAAGCTCTTTTTTTCTCCTTTTTAGCTTATTTTGTGCTTCTTTGCTTCTTTTTCTTCTTATTTCCTACCAAATTTATAAAATTAAAAGATCAAGAAAATATACCATTTAAGCATAAAAGAATGCAATATTTAAGCACTAATTATCAATTTCTTGTATGAAAAAGCATAGAAAAACATGACATGATGACATGTCATCAACTACATCCCATCCTCTCTGTGAAAATGGTCCAAATGCTCTGTCACGGCATGGCTAATCATCTGGAGGTTCTCGATCATGCTGAAATAGGATTCACCCTCCTTTTGCGTCTGTCACTATGCCCATCACTCACGAGTTTGAAGTTCGTCACAGCCATCCCTTCCCAGATCCTACTCGGAATACCACAGACAAGGTTTAGACTTTCCGGATCTCAGGAATGGCCATCCATGGGTTCTAACTTATACCACAAAGATACTAATAACTTGGACTCGGTCCCCTGTATTAGATATCTAAGAGATACTCATTCTATATTGTTTGCATGTAGAACGGAAGTGTTTGTCATGCACGCGTTCATAAGTGAGAATGATGATGAACGTCACATAATCATCACATTCATCATGTTCTTGGGTGCGAATGGATATCTTAGAAGCGGAATAAGTTGAATTGAATAGAAAAACAGTAGTACTTTGCATTAAATAATGAGGAACAGCAGAGCTCCACACCTTAATCTATGGAGTGCAGAAACTCTACCATTGAAAATACATAAGTGATAATGGAGTTCATTGGTCTCGGTCCCAGAGGGGAACCGGAGTAACCAAGACTAAAAATGATCCGAAGATGTAACTCAGGATGTCAATACAATAGTAAAAAGTCCTATTTATACTAAACTAGCTACTAGGGTTTACAGAAGTAAGTAATTGATGCATAAATCCACTTCTGGGGCCCACTTGGTTTGTGCTTGGGCTGAGCTTGAAGTTTACACGTGCAGAGGCTTCTTATGGAGTTGAACGCCAAGTTGTAACGTGTTTTTGGCATTCAACTCTGGTTCGTAACGTGTTTCTGGCGTTTAACTGCAGACTGCAGCGTAGAACTGGCGTTCAACGCCCTTTTGCGTCGTCTAAACTCGGGCAAAGTATGGACTATTATATATTGCTGAAAGCCCTGGATGTCTACTTTCCAATGCAATTGAAAGCGCGCCATTTTGAGTTTGAAGCTCCAGAAAATCCACTTTGAGTGCAGGGAGGTCAGAATCCAATAGCATCAGCAGTCCTTCTTCAACCTCTGAATCTGATTTTTGCTCAAGTCCCTCAATTTCAGCCATAAATTACCTGAAATCACAGAAAAACACATAAACAAATAGTGAAGTCCAGAAATGTGAATTTAACATAAAAAATAATAAAAACATCCCTAAAAGTAACTAGATCCTACTAAAAACATACTAAAAACAATGCCAAAAAGCGTATAAATTATCCGCTCATCACATGTTCTAATTGGTTGAAAAATAATAAGTTTCTTTTTAAAGACTCTATTTTGAAAATTTCACTAATTTAAGTCAAAACTTTTGTATTAAAACTTGTTTGAAGATTGTAAATTGGAACATGGTTTAAAGTTAGAACACACAGCCTGTGAGATTTGAGCTTAATTATATGGTTACACTATTTAACCATAAAATTTTATTCTTATGTGTTTTCTTCTCTATTATTGTAATCTATATTTTGTTCCATCGTATATGTCCAATGTTTAATGTGTTTATATGCATGCATATGATTGAGGCCATTATTTGATTATTAGCTCACTTATCCCAAATAGCCTATCCTTTCAATTACCTTTGTTAGCCACTTTGAGCCTTTTAATCCCCATTTATTCTACATTTTACCACATCACTACCCTTAAGCGGCAAAACAAATTAATTACCCCAAATTGAATCTTTGGTTAGCTTAAGATAGAGATTGTGTATCAACTAAGTGTGGAAAAAACTGTGAAAACTTGGGTTAATGAAAGTGTACAGTGCTTAAATGATAAAATATTGGGAATTTGGGTACCTACTCATGTAAGACCAGAAAAATTAAAAATCCATGTGCATTGATATATTATGTTTATAAAATAAATAAATAAATAAATAAATCCAAACATATTCAATAAATAAGTAAATAAATAAGGGGACAAAATTACCCCAATGCTAAGTTAAGTTATTGAAAAGATCAATGCATATGTGATACAAATTAAAAGAAGAGTTGATACATGAGTATGTAATGCAAAAGTAGGAATTTTGGGTGCTAGGCATGAATTTAAAAGTATATAGAGTATGTATAGGTGAGAGCTTAGGTTGATCAAGGATTCAATTTATAGCTCACTTAGCCATATATATAGCTCACTTAGCCATTTGGAGTTCTGTAGCTCCAGAAAATCCACTTTGAGTGCAGGGAGGTCAGAATCCAACAGCATCAGCAGTCCTTCTTCAACCTCTGAATCTGATTTTTGCTCAAGTCCCTCAATTTCAGCCAGAAATTACCTGAAATCACAGAAAAATACATAAACTCATAGTGAAGTCCAGAAATGTGAATTTAACATAAAAACTAATAAAAGCATCCCTAAAAGTAACTAGATCCTACTAAAAACATACTAAAAACAATGCCAAAAAGCGTATAAATTATCTGCTCATCACAACACCAAACTTAAATTGTTGCTTGTCCCCAAGCAACTGAAAATCAAATAGGATAAAAAGAAGAGAATATACTATAAATTCCAAAATATCAATGAAACATAGCTCCAATCAGATGAGCGGGACTTGTAGCTTTTTGCCTCTTGAATAGTTTTGGCATCTCACTTTATCCATTGAGGTTCAAAATGATTGGCATCTATAGGAACTCAGAGTTCAGATAGTGTTATTGATTCTCCTAGTTCAGTATGTTGATTCTTGAACACAGCTAATTTATGAGTCTTGGTCGTGGCCCTAAGCACTTTGTTTTCCAGTATTACCACCAGATACATAAATGCCACAGACATATAACTGGGTGAACCTTTTCAGATTGTGACTCAGCTTTGCTAAAGTCCCCAATTAGAGGTGTCCAGGGTTCTTAAGCACACTCTTCTTTTGCTTTGGACCTTGACTATAACCGCTCAGTCTCAAGTTTTCACTTGACACCTTCACGCCACAAGCACATGGTTAGGGACAGCTTGGTTTAGCCGCTTAGGCCAGGATTTTATTCCTTTAGGCCCTCCTATCCACTGATGCTCAAAGCCTTGGGATCCTTTTTATTTACCCTTGCCTTTTGGTTTTAAGGATTATTGGCTTTTTGCTCTTGCCTTTTGGTTTTAAGAGCTTTTGGCTTTTTCTGCTTGCTTTTTCTTTTTCTATTTTTTTTGCCATTTTTTTTCTTTTTTTTCTGCAAGCTTTTGTATTCACTACTTTTTCTTGCTTCAAGAATCAATTTTATGATTTTTCAGATTATCAAATAACATGTCTCCTTGTCATCATTCTTTCAAGAGCCAACATATTTAACATTCATAAACAACAACTTCAAAAGACATATGCACTGTTCAAGCATTCATTCAGAAAACAAAAAGTATTGTCACCACATCAATATAATTAAACTAAGTTCAGGGATAAATTCGAAACTCATGTACTTCTTGTTCTTTTTGAATTAAAAACATTTTTGATTTAAGAGAGGTGATGGATTCATATTCACTACTTTAAGGCATAGACACTTAGACACTAATGATCATGTAATAAGACACAAACATAAATAAACATTTAATATAAGAAAACGAAAAACAGAAAATTTGAGAACAAGGAATGAGTCCACCTTAGTGATGGTGGCGTTTTCTTCTTGAGGAACCAATGATGTCCTTGAGCTCTTCTATGTCTCTTCCTTGTCTTTGTTGCTCCTCCCTCATAGCTCTTTGATCTTCTCTAATTTCATGGAGGATGATTGAGTGCTCTTGATGTTCCACCCTTAGTTGTCCCATGTTGGAACTCAGTTCTCCTTGGGAGGTGTTGATTTGCTCCCAAAAGTTCTGTGGAGGAAAGTGCATCCCTTGAGGCATCTAAGGGATTTCTTGGTGATGAGCTTCTTCATGCGTCTCTTGAGATCCATGAATAGGCTCTCTTGTTTGCTTCATCTTTTTCTTAGTGATGGGATTGTCCTCATCAATGAGGATATCTCCCTCTATGTCAATCCCAGCCGAATTGCATAGATGGCAAATGAGGTGAGGAAAAGCTAACCTTGCCATAGTAGAGGACTTGTCAGCCACCTTGTAGAGTTCTTGAGGTATAATCTCATGAACCTCCACCTCTTCTCCAATCATGATGCTATGGATCATGATGGCCCGGTCTATAGTAACTTAGACCGGTTGCTAGTGGGAATGATTGAGCGTTGAATGAACTCCAACCATCCTCTAGCTACAGGCTTAAGGTCCAGTCTTCTCAGTTGAACCGGTTTGCCTTTTGAGTCAATCTTCCATTGAGCTCCTTCCACACATATGTCCATGAGGACTTGGTCCAACCTTTGATCAAAGTTGACCCTCCTTGTGTAGGGGCATGCGTTCTCTTCCATCATTGGCAAGTTGAACGCCAACCTCACATTTTCCGGACTAAAATCTAAGTAATTCCCCCGAACCATGGTGAGATAATTCTTTGGGTTCGGGTTCTTACTTTGATCATGGTTCCTAGTGATCCATGCATTAGCATAGAACTCTTGAACCATTAGAATTCCGACTTGTTGGATGGGGTTTGTTAAAACTTCCCAACCTCTTCTTTGGATCTCATGTCGGATCTCCGGATACTCATTTTTCTTGAGTTTGAAAGGGACCTCGGGGATCACCTTCTTCTTGGCCACAACATCATAGAAGTGGTCTTGATGGGCTTTGGAGATGAATCTTTCCATCTCCCATGACTCGGAGGTGGAAGCTTTTGTCTTCCCTTTCCCTTTTCTAGAGGATTCTCCGGTCTTAGGTGCCATCAATGGTAATGGAAAAACAAAAAGCTTATGCTTTTACCACACCAAACTTAGAATATTGCTCGCCCTCGAGCAAGAGAAGAAAGAATAGATGATGAAGAAGAAGAAATGGAGGAGAGGGAGAGAGAGTTATGTTTCGGCCAAGAAGGGGAAGAGAGGGTTGTGTTGTGTGGAAATGAAGAAGAATGGAGGGGTTTATGAGGTAGTTTTATGGGGAAGAATGGATGGATGTGAGTGGTGAAGGGGTAGTAGGGAAGAGAGCTTGATGTGATTGGTGAAGGGTTTTGGGGAAAGGTGTTTATTGGGAAGAGAGAATGAACATTGAGAAGAGGGAAGAGTATGAATGGAGGTAGGTGGGGATCCTGTGGGGTCCGTAGATCATGGGCCACGATAAAGCTAAGTTCAATTAGTGAACTGAGCTTTGTGAGTGCCGATAGTGATGCTTCCTTGATTTGATCATGGGCCACACTTTTAAAAGTGTGGCCTAAGGCTCCAAAGTGTGCTCCAACTTCAAAGTGTGTCCCAAAGCTCTTTTTTTCTCCTTTTTAGCTTATTTTGTGCTTCTTTGCTTCTTTTTCTTCTTATTTCCTACCAAATTTATAAAATTAAAAGATCAAGAAAATATACCATTTAAGCATAAAAGAATGCAATATTTAAGCACTAATTATCAATTTCTTGTATGAAAAAGCATAGAAAAACATGACATGATGACATGTCATCAGCTACATCCCATCCTCTCTGTGAAAATGGTCCAAATGCTCTGTCACGGCATGGCTAATCATCTGGAGGTTCTCGATCATGCTGAAATAGGATTCACCCTCCTTTTGCGTCTGTTACTACGCCCAGCACTCGCGAGTTTGAAGTTCGTCACAGCCATCCCTTCCCAGATCTTACTCGGAATACCACAGACAAGGTTTAGACTTTCCGGATCTCAGGAATGGCCATCCATGGGTTCTAACTTATACCATGAAGATACTAATAACTCAAACTCGGTCCCCTGTATTAGATATCTAAGAGATACTCATTCTAGCTTGTTTGCATGTAGAACGGAAGTGTTTGTCAGGCACGCGTTCATAAGTGAGAATGATGATGAGCATCACATAATCATCACATTCATCATGTTCTTGGGTGCGAATGGATATCTTAGAAGCGGAATAAGTTGAATTGAATAGAAAAGTAGTAGTACTTTGCATTAATTCATGAGGAACAGCAGAGCTCCACACCTTAATCTATGGAGTGCAGAAACTATACCGTTGAAAATACATAAGTGATAATGGAGTTCATTGGTCTCGGCCCCAGAGGGGAACCGGAGTAACCAAGACTAAAAATGATCCGAAGATGTAACTCAGGATGTTAATACAATAGTAAAAAGTCCTATTTATACTAAACTAGCTACTAGGGTTTACATAAGTAAGTAATTGATGCATAAATCCACTTCCGGGGCCCACTTGGTGTGTGCTTGGGCTGAGTTTGAAGTTTACACGTGCAAAGGCTTCTTCTGGAGTTGAACGCCAAGTTGTAACGTGTTTTTGGCGTTCAACTCTGGTTCGTGACGTGTTTCTGGCGTTTAACTCCAGACTGCAGCGTAGAACTGGCGTTCAACACCCTTTTGCGTCGTCTAAACTCGGCTAAAGTATGGACTATTATATATTTCTGGAAAGCCCTGGATGTCTACTTTCCAAGGCAATTGAAAGAGCGCCATTTTGAGTTTTGTAACTCTAGAAAATTCACTTTGAGTGCAGGGAGGTCAGAATCCAACAGCATCAGCAGTCCTTCTTCAACCTCTGAATCTGATTTTTGCTCAAGTCCCTCAATTTCAGCCAGAAATTACCTGAAATCATAGAAAAAAAGATAAACTCATAGTGAAGTCCAGAAATATGAATTTAACATAAAAACTAATAAAAACATCCCTAAAAGTAACTAGATCCTACTAAAAACATACTAAAAACAATGCCAAAAAGCGTATAAATTATCCGCTCATCACATGTTCTAATTGGTTGAAAAATAATAAGTTTCTTTTTAAAGACTCTATTTTGAAAATTTCACTAATTTAAATCAAAACTTTTGTATTAAAACTTGTTTGAAGATTGTAAATTGGAATATGGTTTAAAGTTAGAACACACAACCTGTGAGATTTGAGCTTAATTACATGGTTACACTATTTAACCATAAAATTTTATTCTTATGTGTTTTCTTCTCTATTATTGTAATCTATATTTTGTTCCATCGTATATGTCCAATGTTTAATGTGTTTATATGCATGCATATGATTGAGGCCATTATTTGATTATTAGCTCACTTATCCCAAATAGCCTATCCTTTCAATTACCTTTGTTAGCCACTTTGAGCCTTTTAATCCCCATTTATTCTACATTTTACCACATCACTACCCTTAAGCAGAAAACAAATTCATTACCCCAAATTGAATCTTTGGTTAGCTTAAGATAGAGATTGTGTATCAACTAAGTGTGGAAAAAACTGTGAAAACTTGGGTTAATGAAAGTGTACAGTGCTTAAATGGTAAAATATTGGGAATTTGGGTACCTACTCATGTAAGACCAGAAAAATTAAAAATCCATGTGCATTGATATATTATGTTTATAAAATAAATAAATAAATAAATAAATAAATAAATCCAAAAATATTCAATAAATAAGTAAATAAATAAGGGGACAAAATTACCCCAATGCTAAGTTAAGTTAATGAAAAGATCAATGCATATGTGATACAAATTAAAAGAAGAGTTGATACATGAGTATGTAATGCAAAAGTGGGAATTTTGGGTAGCTAGGCATTAATTTAAAAGTATATAGAGTATGTATAGGTGAGAGCTTAGGTTGGTCAAGGATTCAATTTATAGCTCACTTAGCCATATATATACCCTCACCTTTACCTTAGCCCCATTATAACCTTGAAAAGACCTCATGATGTTTGCATTGGTACATTAAATACTTGTTGATTGGTTAGGTGAAGAACAAAGTTTAGAAAGCATGACTAGGGAAGAGTAGAGTGATTACCCTATACACTTGAGTGATTGGAGTGTACATACACCATCAGTGAGGGTTCAATGCTTGATTCTATGTTCCCTGCTTTCATGAGCTATCTTCTTAAAAGTTTACTTGTCTTTACTGTATGATTTTAATTAGTGATATTTGATTTATATTTGTCTTGGAGAACTTGTTTGTTTTCAACCAGATAGACAGAATCATCTTAGCATATAGTTGCATTCATACATAGGTTGCATTACACTGCATGAGTCTTTCTTTTCCCTACTCATTTATTTTATCTCCTTGAGCTAAGCATGAAGACATGCTAATGTTTAAGTGTGGGGAGGTTGATAAACCACTATTTTATGGTTTATATTGTGCTTATTTGAATGGTTTTTATCAAGTCTTTACCCACTTACTCATATGATTTGCATGATTTTACAATTCCTTCTTAGTGTTATTCTATTGTTGAAAACTTGCTTCCTAAGAGATCTTTAATTTGTATATTTAATTCTCCTTTATACCATTCGATGCCGTGATCTATGTGTTAAATGTTTCAGGCTTTATAGGGCAGGAATGGCTTAGAGAATGGAGAGGAAGCTTGCAAAAAATGGAAAGAACACAAGAAACTAAGGAGATAACCAGCGAGCATCGACGCGCACGCATGGCTCATGCGAGCGCATGATATGGAGAAATTTACAGTGAGGCGTGGATGTGCCTGACGCGTACGCGTAGATTGGAGTTCTGCTAGATGACGCGTACGCATGCTTGACGCGTACGCGTGACACGCCAAGACGACCAGTGACGCGTACGCGTGACTGACGCGTACGCGTGACATGCGCGATCTGCTGAAAAAATAGAAAATGCTGGGGGCAATTTCGGGCCAAGTTTTGACCCAGTTTCTGGCCCAGAAACACAGACTAGAGCTGGGGAACATGCAGAGACTCAACAGACATTATCATTAGCATAGTTTTAGTTTTTAGATTTGAATCTAGAGAGAAAACAACTCTTCCTCTAGGTTTTCTTTTACATTCATAGTTTCATAGTTTATTGCTTTTGCTTTGGATATTGAAGAGTCATCACCTCCATTGAAGTTACTATTCTAGTTTGTTTTCTTATTCCCTTATTATTTCATATTCTTAATTCTTGTTTAGAGTTACAATTGGATTATTTTTAGAATTTATTAATGCAAAGGATTAGTTTTATTTTTAATTAATTTGTAGTTATTGTCTACCATGTCTCTTTTCTATTCCCTACTCCCAACAACGAAGATGGTATCCATGTTGATGGAGTAGACTCCCAACTTGATATGGGGGTTGATTAAGAGGAGACACTTGAGTTGGAATGCTCAAGTGATTTGTTAAATTGGAAGTTGTTGGCTAATTCTATATTTACTAATGCTAGACCTTCCCAAGGGAGAGGACTAGGATTTGCGAATAAGAGTTAGCTCAATCACTTGACTTTCTTTTATTTAGTAAGGGTTAACTAAGTGAACATAACAACCTCTTTATACTACACTTGAGAGAATTCCAACAAGGAATGGAACTTCCAATTAATCATTCCCCCAGTCAAGGCTTTTTAATTAGAATATATATTTCTCTTTTAATTTACAATTATTTATTTTCTGTTATTCAACTCTCAAAATTCTCGGAAAACTCCTGATTAATAAAATAGCACCCTTTTTGTCAACTCGTTGGGAGACGAACTGGGATTCATACTCCCAGTATTTTTATTCTAATTTTTTTGACAACCTTTCTAAATTGATGAGCAGATTTTAGCTGGTTAAGAACTATACTCACAACGCTATTTCTATATTGAATTCTTAATTGGTCAAATTTCCGCTCCCATCAATCACATTCTTTTTGCTAACAATATTGTAGTAATGTTTCTCATGAAGCTTGGTGTAGAACCAGTGGAGCTCATGTGGGATTGTGGAGGGAGATTTTTCCTTCCTCTTTTTTGAAGAGGATCTTCCAACCTTCGGTGCCATAGAGAGTTTGAGGAGAGTGAAAAGCGGAGTGCCCCAACACCAAACTTAAATTTTTTTATCATCCTCAGGCAAAGAGAAGAAAGAAGAGAGAGAGAAAAAGGAGATAAAAATGAGAAGGAACAGAAGAGTGAAGGTGTGAGAAGATGTGAGAATTGAAGTGCTATTTATAGGGATGGGGGATGCAAATTCGGTCATGAGAGGGGAGGAAGAAAAATTATTGAGTGAATTTTATATTAATGGTGAGATGATAAGAAAATATATGAGTAGAATATATGGGGATATGGTATGAAAATAATTGGGACATGGAGGAGGATGAGTATTGGAAGAGAAGGAGGAAAATAAAATAAAAAATATGTGGTATGAAAAAGATATGAAATGGAGATTACGAGATATAGTATGAGATTTAGAAGATTTGGTATGAAATTCACCCCTGGTGGTGTTAAATACCCTCCCTGCAGGCGTGAAATGCCACTGTTGGTGTTAAACTCCCCCAGCACTTTTTTTTAATCCCTAGGTGGCGTTAAACACCCATTTAGGACGTGAAATGCCCCAAGGGGATCAAAAATGGGAGTTAGGACGTCCAAATTGGGCGTGAAATGCCCAAATCACTACTCCCCTCATGGCTGGGCGTTTAGCGCCCACAACATTAATCCTCTAGGGTGTTCTATTTTTCTGTCTACATCCTCCTATCCCTCATCCTCTTCGATTTTATCTAATCCTTGGGGTAAGAAATTTTAGAATTTCGCCCGGATTCCTTTTCCCTTGAAATTTGCATTTTTGGTTTTGGGGTTATTGAATTATTGTGATTTTGATTGTTTAAGGATACACTAGCGTGGATTATAAGTGGGTTTTATCCCAATTTCAAGTAGGTTGAGGTAAGAGAAGCTTTTCTCTCTTTGATTTATCAATTTCATGAATCCTAAGTTGATTATAGGTGTGAAAATTGGTTATGTTAGAGTATTGGGTGATTTTGGTGCATAATTAGGGATTGATATTGCTTGTGGAGATTTGGTGAGGTTTGGAGCTAAGGTTTGATGGAGGCTTCCTAAAAGAAGCTCAATTGTTTTGGCTCTAAGTGGTACGGTTTAAGTTTCATTTAGGGTTAAGTACTAAAATCATCCCTAAGGTCTGGGGTGAAAATCAAAATTGTCCCCGACCTTTTTTTGTTATTAAAATCATCCCCAACGTTACAAAACGTTATAAAATCGTCCTTTTGTCTATAAATAAAATTTTTCGGACAATGTTGCCCTTAAACAAAAATTAAAAAGTCTCTCCCCTTTCACCACTACCCTCTGTATTATCATCAACCCTCTGCATTATCATCACCATCACCATCGCTACACCATAACCACCAACAATCCAGCAACACCAACAGCAACAATCAAAATCAAATCAACAAAAATTTCAAATTAAACAATTCAGCAATCATCAACTATAATTTCATATCCAAAATTAGCAACAACATAAATTAAAAAATTTAAAAAAGAAGTACAAGATGAACAAGAACCCACCACCACCACCACCATTATCATCATGGTCATCATCATCATCATCATCATCATCATCATCATCATCATCATCATCATCATCATAAGAACAACAAGAAACCACAAGAAGAAGAAACCACAAGAAACCACAAGAAACCAGAAACCACAAGAAACCAAAAACCAGAAACCGGCGAGGTGCAGCGGTGGCGGCGGCAGCGAAGAGCGGCGGCGTCCATGAAGACCGGTGGCAGTGGCGAGGACCCTTCCCCTTCCGCCTCTTCTTCCCGAAACCCCCCTCCCCCCTCTTCCCCCTTCGCGTTCCCTTCCCCCTTTCCCCAAGGAGCAGAGCGGCGGCGGCAGCGAAGAGCGGCGGCGATAATGAAGACCGGTGGCGGTGGCGAGGAGAGTTCCCCTTCCCTCTCTTCTTTCCGAAATTGCCCCTCCCCCCTCTTCTCCCTTCGCGTTCCCTTCCCCCTTTCCCCGAGGAGCAGAGTGGCGGTGGCAGCGAAGAGCGACGGCGGTAATGAAGACCAGTGGCGGCGGCGAGAAGAGGAAGAAGAAGAAGGTGGTGGTGCAGTGCGGCAGGGCGGCAAGGCGGCGGGTGGCGATGTGGTGGTGCAGCGGTCCCCTTCCCTCCCCCCTCCCCCCTGCCCCCTTTTTCTCCCTCCTTTCTTTCTCTCCCCACCCCCTTCTCTGTATCTATCCCTTTCTTTACTTTTTTTTATTTATTTTATATTTATTTTATTTTATAATTATATTTATTTTATTTTATAATTTTTTAATGAGGGGTAGTTTGGTAATAAAAAATAAAATTGGTAAAAAGGATGATTTTAAAGCGTTTTAGAACGTTGAGGATGATTTTAATAACGAAAAAAGCTCGGGAACAATTTTGATTTTGACCCCAGACCTTAGGGACGATTTCAGTACTTAACCCTTTCATTTAAGTACCGTGTGGTGTGATGTGAATTTCTAGGTTAGATGACCCTAGGATTAAGCTTGAATGATTCATTTGGATGGATTGATGTGCATAGATAATGCATGAAGGAAATTGATATTGTATTTATGAAATTGATATTGGTGTTGGATAATTATTGTGTGTTTATGAGTTGTGTTAAATTGAATGCATATTGAGCCGGAGGCCATGAAATTTTGGGCCGAAGGCTAGGAAAAAGGTAAGGAAGGTAAGCGGTATTTGTATTGTGTGATGATTAATGAGGATATTGAATGTGAATGTTGAGCCATGATGAGTTTTGGGTTTGGTATCTCGCGTACGCGAGCAAGGTGCATCCGTACGCGAGCAAGGAAAAACTCACCATGCGTACGCTTGGCCCACGCGTACGCGTGACCCCTGAAATCAGCAAAGTGAGTTTTGTATTTTAAAATATAATTTTTAACCTCTACCACTCTATTTTCACTCTTTTAGCCCATAAACCTCAATTTGATGTTAAATGGTGAGTAGAAGGTAGGAAGGAGTAGTAACTTGGAGATGAAGCAAGTTTGAGAGGTGGTGAATTACAAAAGAGAAGTGTCTAAATGTGATACGTATATAAGAATCTAGCCTTAGTGAATGACTATGAAAGGATATGAATGAATGAGTTATAATGAATTTGATAATGAATTTCTTTTGAGCTTGACCTGGCAAGGTTCATGGTACTTTACTGCAAAATGTTATGTGGGGTTCGTGGTGGTGTAGTGCCCATATGTTTTTAAAGAAAATGTTATGTGGAGTTCTTAGTGGTGTACCGCCCACATGTTTTTAAAGAACATGTTATGTGCGGTTCGTGGTGGTTTACCGCCCACGGGTATGTGTTGTTTTCCAATTGAAGATCTTGCGAGGTTCGTGTTGGTGTACCGCTCCCAATGGTGGGGTTCATGGTGGTGTACCACCCGTCAGGTGGGGTTCGTGGTGGTGTACCGCCCACCGGTTTTCAAGAGGACAATATCCGGGTTAGCTACTAGATGTGTCGGGTTCTGGCAAAGTAACCAACACGTGAGCTCATGGCCAGTAGGACAGGCATGCATCATCTGCATATGTTTGAATTGTTTGGGTTTGCTTAATTATTTTGGTTTGCCTAATTGTACATGCTACTTGATTATTTGCAAATTGTCTTACTTGTCTTGTGTATTACTTGTCTATATTATTTGTGTTTGTGTAAAAGTTGAGTTACTTGAGGGATGGTTCAGTTCTCGAATGGTCCGGTTGGAAGGTAGTGAAAGTATGAATAATATTGGGTTAGAATTAGAATCCCCTATGATAGTTGCTAAGTTATGGATTAGTGAGAACCTAGGATGGAGATGACGAGGTAAGGAGTTTAAGATGCTTAGTGAAAGTATGAATAATATTGGGTTAGAATAAGAATCCCCTATGATAGTTGCTAAGTTATGGATTAGTGAGAACCTAGGATGGAGATGACGAGGTAATGAGTTTAAGATGCTTAGTGAACTTATGTTATAGTGCATCATATTTATTTGGTATTTTTACCATACTGGGAACCCATGAGCCGGGGTTCTCATTCTGTATATATATTTTTCTATTTTTCAGATGCAGGTTTTGGTGCTCAGTAATGAGCTAGATTCGTTTGGATGACGGCGGAGTCTATCTGATTCTGTTTTGTACTTTTAAATCTCTCCCCTTATTTTGTAAAACCAATTATAATGTATGTATGTATTCTTTTAAAATTTGCCTATAGAGGCTTTGATGTATTTTGGGAGAGATAGGAAGCTACTGTTGTCAACTGATTTTATTTCTGTACCCTAGTTGGCCTAAACTTCGTAGGTCGCGACTAGTGGATATTATACTTATGTCTAGGTACTATGTATTTTGTCTTTATTCTACTCTTCCTTATTGTTATATCTTATCTTGTTTCGCTATCCGAACGCGTTCTATCTTCTCTCTCATTGATGTTTGAGAGTTTTTGAAAGTGAGGATTTATACCGGTTCGAAATTTAACAAAATAATTTCGTTGTGAGCATAGCCCAAACCGATAATCGATCCTCAAATCAAAGTTTAAATGTTTTTGGTTGTCACAAGTCCAACCCAATAAAAATAACCGAGAGTATTAGTCCTGGGTCGTCTTCTCAAGGAATTGCAGTGAGGTATACGAATTATTGGTTATGGTATCCAAGGAGTGGGTTGGTAAAAGGGCAAGAAAATAAATGACAAGAAATGTAAAGCAAGCAACTAAATAAAGCAAGTAATAAATAGAGACATTCATGGCAAGGATTGAGAATATAGGCTTTCTATCCTAGTCATTAATTATCATACAATGATTAACAAGAATTTATCCTATTTTGTCATCTCCAATATCGGAAGAAAGTACAATGTCATCTTTAACATAGGGAGAAAGTCAAATAAGACTAGTTGATCTCAATCCAAAATTCCTAATCAACTCACTAATTGAATTAGCAAGAGATTAGAGTCAATGGAAACAATATTAACTAACAACTCTAGATCACCAACATGAGTTGGGTATTAATGACTCAAGATTTCCTATTTTCTCTTTCCAAGCCAAGAATGCTAAAAAATCTACTCTAAAGTCCAACCAAGTATTTTGTCAAACACTTGGAAGGCATAAAAGGAAAGCATCATAAAAGTGCAAGAATAATAAAATTTACAACTACCCAATGCAAGGAATTACCAATAACTACTCAATTAAGCAACAATAAGCAAAGAAACATCAAATTGTATTAAAGAAAATCCAAATCCAACAAGAGTTCATCAACATAAAAGTAACAAAATAAAGGAAATGACAAATAAAACTAAGAGAGTAAGGATATAGCAACAAGAAATTGCAAAGAAAAATGAATGAAAAGAAGAAATTAAAGCTAGATCTAAGAAGAATTTAACCTAATCTACCCTAATTCTAGAGAGAAGAGGGAGCTTATTGGTAGCACAAATCCCCACACTTTCGTACTATTGTACCAGCAAGTGCACTGGATCGTCCAAGAAATACCTGAGTGAGTCATGGTCGATTCCACGAGGATTTTGGTTTGAAGAAATCTATGGTTATCTTGCAGATCTTAGTCAGGCAGATCAGAAGACTTGGTTGTTGGATATGGAGTTGTATTAGGATTATGGGTTAAATAATAGGAATAGAGTTGACATGTAAGGGATAAAACCAATTGGATTAAATTAGTGAGAGGAATAGAGTTGAGGATTGGAGTTGCTTTGTCTTTCTGAATTAAATCTGGTAGTATTGTTTCCTTTGCTTGTGAGTGATTTCTTCAATGGCAGGCTGTATGTGATTGACACTAGTTTGAGCAGCTGCCAATACTCTTCCAGATCTGAACCCTAGGTTTAGTGCAGATCTATTCTAATTAAGGGTGAAGCTCGTACATGCCATTATCCTTAATGATCCTACTCAAAACGCCACAGACAAGGTCGAATCTTCCGAATCAGAGAATGCTGCTTTTATTGATTTTAGCCTCTACCACAGAGACCCCAATCTCCCTGGAAATTGGCTGAACTAATGTTTTGAGAAGTCCCCAACGAAGTAATGGATTAGCCGTCTGAGAGACGTATATTCAAGCTGTTGGTTCATCATTGTCCAGTGAAAGACGCATTCTGAACCCAAGTAGACACGGGTGTTTGTAAGGCACATTCATCTTAATGTGATGAATAGAGCTAATTTGTCAGATCATCCTATTCACCACGATGAAGTATGAATATACATCTTAGAATTAATCAAACACGGATCGAAGAAAAACAGTAGTACTTTTATTAATTCATAGGACTCAACATGGCTCGTCCCCTCAACCTAGGAGGTTTAGAAACTTATACTGAAAGTAAAATACAAAGAAAAATGAAAATAGGGCTGAATAGTATGCGTGATGTTTGTAGATTATGTAAAATACACTTTAAATACTAAACAGATGACTGGTAAGGGTAAAACAGTCTATTTAGTGCTAAAATCCACTTCTGGGGCCCATTTGGTGAGTGTTTGGGCTGAGCTTTGATGAGATCCACGTGCTATGAGGCTCCTTGGGCATGAAATGCTGGTTAAGGGGTCCTCATTGGGCGTTTGGATGCCGGTCTCTGCTCTTGGGCGCTGGACGCCGGTCTCTGCTCTTGGGCGCTGGACGCTACGAAGGGGGCAGGAAGTTGGCGTTGGACGCCAGTTTTAGGCCTTCTAATTCGAAGCAAAGGATGGACTATTATATATTGCTGGAAAGCTCTAGAAGTCAGCTTTCCATAGCCATTGCGAGCGCTCCATTGGGTCTTCTGTAGCTCCAGAAAAGTTCTTCCGAGTACAGGTAGGTCAGATCTGGACAGCATCTGCAGTGCTTTCTCTGTCTCTAAATCAGACTTCTGCTCCAGCTCCTCAGTTTCAGCAAGAAAATACCTGAAATTGTACAAAAACACAAAAACTCATAGTAGAACCCAAAAATATGAATTTAACACTAAAACCTATAAAAACTTAATAAAAACTGAACAAAACACACTAAAAACTATATGAAAATGATGCCAAAAAATGTATAAAATATCCGCTCATCACAACACCAAACTTAAACCGTTGCTTGTCTCCAAGCAACTAAAAACACAGTAGGATAAAAAAAAGAAAATTAAGATACAATAAATTTCAAAGTTTCAAATGAAGCTTAGTTACAATGAGATGAGCGGGACTTAGTAGCTTTTTACTTCTGAATAGTTTTGGCATCTCACTATCCATTGAAACTTAGAATGGTTGGCATCTTTAGGAACTTAGAATCCAGATGATATTATTGAATCTCTTAGTTAAGTTCTTTTTTATTCTTGAACATAGCTTTTTAGAGTCTTGGCCGTGACCCTAAGCACTCCGTTTTCCAGTGTTACCGCTGGATACATCCATGCCACAGACACTTTAACTGGGTGAACCTTTTCAGATTGTGACTCAGCTTTGCTAGAGTCCCCAGATAGAGGTGTCCAGAGTTCTTAAGCACACTCTTTTTGCTTTGGACAACGAATTTAACCGCTCAGTCTCAAACTTTTCACTTGACACCTTCACGCCACAAGCACATGGTTAGGGACAGCTTGTTTGAGCCGCTTAGACCAGGATTTTATTCCTTTGGGCCCTCCTAACCACTGATGCTCAAAGCCTTAGGCCCTTTTACCCTTGCCTTTTGATTTAAAGGGTTACTGGGTTTTTGCTCTTGCCTTTTGGTTTAAAGAGCTATTAGCTTTTTCTGCTTGCTTTTTCTCTCTATTTTTTTCTTTTTATTTTTTGCCACTTTTTTTTTCGCATGCAAGCTTTTTTTTCATTTTCTTTTTGCTGCTTTTTCTTGCTTCAAGAATCAATTTTATTGATATTTTAGATTACCAATAATACTTTTTCTTTTTCCTTATTCTTTCAAGAGCCAACATTCTAAAGTTCTAATTTCAAATATGCACTGTTTATTTCATACATTCAGAAAACAAAAGCAATGACACCACATCAAAATAATTGAACTATTCTTATTATAAACTTGAAATTCATACATCTCTCAATTCTTTTAAGCAAGGTGAGAGATATATGGAATATTTTACAACTTTAAGACATCAATGCAAATGATCATGCAACTAGAATAAGAGAACAGATAATAAAATAGACAAAAAACAAAAAAATAATAGGAAAGGAGTAAAAGAGAACGAATCCACCTGAGTGATGGTGGCTAGTGCTCCTCCTTGAGGATCCCATGTAGTGCTTGATCTCTTCAATGTCACTCCTTTGTCTTTGTTCAGGCTGCTGCACAGGCTCATGTGCATGCTTTCCAGTTTGCTCCATCTTCTTCTTCTATGCTTAAGAGTTGGTAGAAGTCAAAAAGCAAAGCTTTTGTAACACCAAACTTAAGAGTTTTGCTCGTCCTCGAGCAAATATGAACGATGGGGAAGAATAGGGTAGAAGAAGGTGGGGTAGGTGGAGCTTCTATGGGACTTACTGGTCCTGAGAGGCTAGGGAATTTCAAATTCCCTGCTTCTCTGCACTGGCGTTTGAACGCCCAGGGGATGCTCCCTGGCTGGCGTTCAACTTTAACACTCCATTCAGAGTGTTCTGTTTTCACTGTTGTGAAATTTCTGTCTCTGTTCTGACTACGGCATATGATCATGACCCTAAAAGAAAAACAAAAAATAATAAAAGGAAATAAATAGTTAATTAAGGTTGGGTTGCCTCCCAACAAGCACTTCTTTAATGTTATTAGCTTGATGGACAACTCCTTTCAAGGAGGAAGATAGTCATAGAGGAATAAATCCCTACTCCTTACTGGGAGCTTCCTTCCTGTGCTCTCATGGAATAGCGTAATACGCTGAAGAGACAGGATCTTGTTCACTGCCTAAGGCAGGGTTGGGCTTACAGCAGTATGCTGGTGTTCCTTTTTGTCACTTCCGTCTTCTATGGTGAATACCATGATGAGATAAGTGAATACCACCATCTTCCATGGTGAAAAGCCCTCAGTGGATATTTTTCTTTTTCCAGCCCCTAGATATCTTCCTTTTGGGGCCTTCCTCCTTTGTGGATAGTGTATATCCAATACTAAACTTACGTTTGGTCTTAGGAGGGATTGAATTAATTCCATCCAAGGGAGGAGGCTTGGATTCTGAATCCTTTATTCAAGTGCCTCCCTTGTCAGGGGGTAATGGAGGTCAAGAACCTTGGATACCATCCAGTTCTTATGCAAGGTAATCCTTGTTTCTTGTACTTCTTAGATTCCCAACTTCTCCATTACTATACTTGACCCTAGGTCACACAAAGCCTTCTCAAAGGTCATGGTGCCTATGGTACAAGGAATCAGGAAGCGTCCAGGATCTAGAAGCTTCTGAGGTAGCTTTTGCTGAACCAAAGAATTGAGGTCTTTGGAAAGCAATGGAGGTTCTTCCTCCCAAGGCTTTGTACCAAACAGTTTGGCATTCATCTTCACAAGAGCTCCTAGGAGTCGAGCAACTTGCTCTTCCCTAGTATCTTCATCCTCATCCGAGGATGAATGTTCATCAGAACTCATGTACTGTAGAAGTGCATGCAAAGGAACCTGTATGGTCTTTATGGTTTCCTTTGATTCTGGGATAGAGGGTTCTTGAGTGGGATTTAAGCACACAAAGGGTGTGCTTTGACTGGCATTCAACGCCAGCTCTGATAGCCCTTTGGACGTTGAACGCCCTTACTGTCCATCCTTACTGGCGTTAAACGCCAGTCCCTCTAGCATTCTGGGCTTGGACGCCCAGTAGGGATGTTCGTGCTGGCGTTCAATGCTAGCTTCCCTGGGTGCGTGGGCGCTGAACGCCCAGTGAGGGGTTCCTCCCTGGCTGGCGTTCAACACCAGCTCTGCTGCCAGGATGGGCGTTAAATGCCCAGTGAAGGCTTCCTCACTGGCGTTCAATGCCTTTTCAGCTTCTCCAGATTCAACCTCTACTTCAGTGGAAGGTACCAGATTTAGACTTAAAGCCAAGATCATACAGGGCTTTGTCAAAAATGATCTTTCCAGTAGTCCATAGGATCTGAAGGCTCCATGGATCTGGCATCTTCCTTGGCAGCTCATGCTGAATTAGAATACTATACTTCTCAGTAAATATCTCTATTTCATCTCCCTTTAGGTTCTTCTTTTCAAATACCTCTGTAAAAGAGATATTGACTTGCATCCTCTTGGATGCTACTTGGAGATGAGCCAGTTGCTCATCTTCTGGTTCTGTTTGCATGCCTAGGAAGGGTAATTCTTGAGGCTCTTTTACCTCTGCAAGGGCGAACTCTGTGGTAATCACAGGCTCCTCTTGTATGCCCAGAGAAGAATCAACTTGAGATTCCTTTTCCTCTGTAGGGTCATGCTCAATGAAATTCTTAGGATCCTCCTAGTCCTTGTTTGCCTTAAGTCCCTCAGTAGCATGCTCCTGAGGTTCGGCCTGCTTGGTGACAATGAGGGCTAGGCACTTCTCTAGAATTCACTTCTGTGTCTCTGGAAATAGTGTTAGGGTGTCTCTGCAGTTTCTGATGAAGGTTCTTCTAAATGACTACATTGCACTCCTTAGTAAGAGCTACTGTCTCTACTTCCCTCCAATCCTTCTTATGACTTAGAATGTCCTTCATGAACTTTGTATAGGAAGGTACCTGTTCAAGAGCTTCTGCAAAAGGGATCTTTATCTCTAATTCTCTGATATACTCCGCAAAGCAGGAAAACTATTTATCCCTTTCCTCTTGATAGAGTTTTTGAGGAAATGGCATCTTAGCCTTATAATCATCAACCTTGGTTGATGGAGGCCGAATGCCATGTGTTGGAAGGGGGGTTACTACCTTGTTTAGCAGGGTTGTTGTCATTAGGTGACTGACTTCCCTTGCTTGGGCATTCAACGCCCAAGCTGTTGCCCCCTTGGGCGTTTAAACTCCCATTCTCTGCCCTTTCCTGGCATTCAATGCCAAGAGGGATACAACTCTGGGCGTTTAAATGCCCAGAGTTATTTTGTGCAGAGACCTGGTTATCCTCTATGGGCTTTTCGTTTTTATTATACTGAGGTTAGGTGCTTAAGGTTTTTCCACTCCTCAGTTGGATAGCATGGCATTCATCTGTTATCTGCTTAGATAACTACTACCTTGTTTGACTCAAATGGGCTTCTACATTTCTGTTAGAAGTCTGAGTTTCTCGCAGAGCCTCTTGTAGTTCCAGCATTTGCTGGGCAAGGGCGTGCATTTGCTGAGTCAATGGGCCATCCTGCTCTGGAGGGTTAGGTTCAACAGCTTCTGCCTTAACCTCTCCTTTTATAGAGGCCTCAGGAGATGAGTACAAATGCTGATTAGTGGCAACTTTCTCAATAATATCCTGAGTCTCTATAATGGTCTTTCTCATGTCTATGGAACCACCAACAGAGTGGTCCAAAGACATTCTAGCCATGTCTGAAAGCCAATAGTAGAAGATGTCTAACTGTACCCATTCTGAAAATATTTCAGTGGGATATTTTCTTAGCATTCTCCTATACCTCTCCCAGGCATCATAAAGAGATTCACTATCTCCTTGTTTGACGCCTTGGATATCCAGCCTCAGCTGTGTCATCTTTCTTGGGGGGAAGCATTAGTTTAAAAACTTGTCCACTAACTGTGTCCAAGTTTTCAAACTAGATCTGGGCTGGTTATCTAACCACCTCTTTGCTTGATCCTTTACAGCAAAAGAAAAGAGTAATAATCTGTAGACATCTTTGTCTACTCCCTCATGGTGTACAGTGTCAGCAATTTTCAAGAAATCTGCTAAGAATTCTGTAGGCTCTTCCTGTGAAAGTCCAGAAAACTGGCAGTTTTGCTGCACTATAGTAATGAGATGAGGGTTTAGCTCAAAGCTACTTCCTCTGATTTGAGGTATGCTAATACTTCTTCCATAGAAGTCAGCATTGGGATTTGTATAAGATCCCAGAGTTCTTCTGAACTCTTTATTCCCACTTGGGTTCATAGTGAAGAAAGGTAGAAGATGAAGAAGGAAGAATGATGATAGATGGGGTAGAAGAAGAAGTAGAAATAGAGAAGATAAACAATAATTAAAATATTTTTTTAATTAAACCGAAATAAAAATTAATTAATTAAAAAGAAATTAAAATTTAATTACTAAATTTCGAAAATAGAAGAGAGAGAAGAAGTTAGTTAGGAAGTTTTTTTTTAAAAAAAGAAGAGAGAGAAATTATGTAATTAATTATGAAAATTAAATTTTAATTTTCAAATTTTGAAATTTTAATTTTAAATTTTGAAATTTGAAAAAATTTGAATTTTAAATTTTAAAATTTGATTTTTTGAATTTTGAAAAAAATTGAATTTTGAAAAGATTTAATTTTGAAAATTTGAGATTTGAAATTTAAATTTTGGATTTTAAAAATTTGAATTTTGAATTTTGAAATTTGAATTTTGAATTTTGAAAGTTGAGATTTTAAATTTGAGATAAGATAAGATAAGATTTTGAAAAAGATATGTTTTTTTATTTTGAAATGATTTGATTTTTGAATTTTAAAATTAAGATAAGATAAAAAATTTTAAATTTTAAATATAAATTTTTAATCATAAATTTCCAAAATAATAATTAAATAAAAATAGAAAAGATATTTTTTTATTTTTGAATTTAATGAAGAGAGAGAAAAATAAGTGAAAGACACCAAACTTAAAATTTTTAGCTAATGCCCCTAATTTTCGAAAATTTTGGAGGAAAACACAATGGGACACCAAACTTAAAAATTTTAAGATCAAACACAAGAAAAACTCAAGAACACTTTGAAGATTAACAAGAACACGAAGAACAGGACTCAAGAAATTTAAAGAACACAAGAACATAAAAAGAACATCAAACTTAAAATTTTTAGAAAACCAAAACACAATTTTTGAAAATCACAAGAAAAGCAACAAGAAAACACCAAACTTAAAGATTTGACACAAGTTTTAACCAAAGAAACTATTTTCAAAATTTTTTAGAAAATAGGACGCAAAGAAAACGCAAATCTCAACAAAAACAAACACAAAAGACTCAAATCAAGAACAAAGATCAAACAAAGAAAATAAAAATATTTTTTTTTAAAAAGCTTTTTAATTTTTTTTAAAAAAAATAGAGAAGAATAAAATTAAAAGACTCAACAAGAACACAAACAAAGACTCTCAAATAGAAATCTAAGGATGATTGAAAATAAACTTTCTGAAAAAATTTTTCGAAAAAGGTTTTAAAATTTTTGAAATTGAAAAGCATGAACAGGCAAGACTCAAACCAAGAAACAAAGAAAATAAAAATATTTTTGAAAAAGTTTTTAAAATTTTTGAAAAATTAAGGAAGAAGAAAACAAAAAAAATTAAAAGACTCAAAATAGAATAAAAATTACCTGATCTAGGGAGCAAGATAATCCTTCAATTTGTCCAAACTCAACAATCTCCGACAACGGTGCCAAAAACTTGGTAGCACGAATCCCCACACTTTCGTACTATTGTACCATCAAGTGCACTGAGTCGTCCAAGTAATACCTGAGTGAGCCAGGGTCGATCCTACGAGGATTGTGGTTTGAAGCAATATATTATTATCTTGCAGATCGTAGTCAGGCAGATCAGAAGACTTGGTTGTTGGATACAGAGTTGTATTAGGATTATGGGTTAAATAATAGGAATAGAGTTGACATGAAAGGGATAAAACCAATTGGATTAAATCAGTGAGAGGAATAGAGTTGAGGATTGGAGTTGCTTTGTCTTTCTGAATTAAATCTGGTAGTATTATTTCCTTTGCTTGTGATTGATTTTTTCAGTCGCAGGCTGTATGTGATTGACACTGGTTTGAGCAGCTGCCAATACTCCCCCAGATCTGAACCCCAGGTTTAGTGCAGATCCATTCTGATTGAGGGTGAAGCTCGTACAGGCCATTCTCCTAAATGATCCTACTCAAAACGCCACAGACAAGGTCAAATCTTCTGGATCAGAAAATGCTGCTTTTATGGATTCTAGCCTCTACCACAGAGACCCTAATCTCCCCGGAAATTGGCTGAACTGATGTCTTGAGAAGTCCCTGACGATCGGTTTTTCTATCGGTAAAGAAATGTAAAAATATGTTTTTGTGTTGTAAGTATAGCTTCTAAACCAACTGAAAATCCTTTCATACAAACGTTTTGGTTGTCACAAGTAACAAACCCCTAAATAAATTGATAACCAAAGTATTTAAACCTCTTGTCGTCTTCTCAAGGAACTGCAGGGAGGTATGTTCTTATTAATGGTTATGAGTTTTGTAAATTGGGGGTTTTGAAAGTAAGGGACAGGTAAATTAAATAACAAGAAAAATAAATAAATAACTATAAAATAAATTCTTGGCAAGGTATAAAAATTTGGAAGTCCTATCCTAGTTACTCCTATGAGAATGGATGTTAATCCCACTTAGTTAACCCTTATGAAAGCAAGGAAAAGTCAAGTGAACTAATTAGTTAAATTTCCAAGTCCTAGCCAACTCCTAAGGAAAGACTAGACTTAGTGGAATACCAGTCAATTTAGCCGACATAACAACCAATCACGGATAGTTGATAACTCAAGAGCTTCTAGTTAATCAATTAAAGCCAATAATATAAAAAGCTAAATAAGAATCTTAGATCTGAAATACCTCAATTGCATTAATAAGAGAAAATCAATCTAAACATAAAGAGTTCATAAATCAATCTGGCAACATAAGTAATTTAATGAGAGCATCAAAGCATCTGAAAGTAAAAGAGAAATATAAAGTAAAAGGAATATTGAACCTGATGAAGAGTTCAAATTCTAAATCCTTAAGAGGAATCCTAATCCTAAAACCTAAGAGAGAGGAGAGAACCTCTCTCTCTAAAAACTACATCTAAACTATGAAAAGTAAATAATTGAAGGCCTCCTCTTGAATGGATGCATTCCCCCACTTTATAACCTCTAATCTATGCTTTCTGGACTTGGATCTGGGCCAAAAAGGGTTTCAGAAATCGCTGGGGGTGTTTTCTGCAGTTTCTGGTGCGTGGCATCTGTCACGCGTTCGCGTGGGTCACGCGGTCGCGTCATCTGGAGTTTTCCTTATCACGCGTTCGCTTCGGTCATGCATCCGCGTCATCTGTGTTCTGCTTAAGGCACGCGTCCGCGTCAGTCACGCATTCGCGTCGCTGCTTTTTCGCGCTAGGCATGCGGTCGCGTCGTCCATGCGTTCTCGTCGTTGCCAGTTTCTTCAAAAACTCCATTTTGTGCTTTCCTTCCATTTTTGTATGTTTCCTTTCCATCCTTTAAGTCATTCCTGCCTTAGAAGATCTGAAACTACTCAACACACAAATCACGGCATCGAATGGTAATAAAGGGTGATTAAAATAATTATTTTTAAAGCATAGGAAACATGTCTTTCACATATATCACATAATAAGGAAGGGAAAGTAAAACCATGCAATTTACATGAATAAGTGGGTGAAGGGTTGAATAAATCACTTAAATTGAGCACAATATATATCATAAAATATGAGTTTATCAACCTCCCCACACTTAAACAATAGCATGTCCTCATGCTAAGTCCAAGATAAAGAGTAAGGTAAGGTTAAAGTGGTGGAATCTCATGCAATGCAATCTATCCTAAATGCAACTACCTAAATGAATCATGCAATTCTAATTGTTAATTCACATCCTCAAGGAATCATATATTCATAGCCAAACCCTAGATATTGTTAAAGCACTTTTACAATTGAGATGAGTAAAATATGTTACAAACTTGCAAGACATTAACAATTTAAGCAGAGATATATGGTGATGAGCTATTGAACCCTCACTGGATTTTGTGTTTACTCTCTAGTCACTCAGTGTTTATTGGGCTAATCACTCTATTCTTCTTTTTATCCTTACTTTCTATAACTTTGTTCTTCATCTAACCAATCAACAATTATAGAATACAGACATACAAAAATCAAGAAGTCTTTTCCAAGGTTGTAATGGGGCCAAGATAAAGATAAGGGTATATGTATAAGGCCAAGTGAGCTAATAAGTGAATCCTTGATTGGTCTAAGATCTCACCGAACATACATATTTCATAAATCAAAGTTTCTTAACCTATTTGCCCAAAATTTTTCCACTTTGTAGTGCAAACTCATGCATTAAACTTAACTTTGTCACATGTGCATTGATTCTTCTTCTTTTTTTTTTAATGCACATGGTAATTCAATTGTTTTGATTCCACATGAGCATGCTTCCCAAATTTTTATTTTGAAACATCTTTATTCTTTTTAACTTTCTACCTTTGTTTCTATCATCCATGTTCCCATAAAGTTTCCCACACTTAAACAATACACAATTTCTATCTTAAGCTAACCAAGGATTCAACTTGGGATTTTTATTTTGTTTTTCTGCTTAAGGCTAGTAATGTGGTTTATAGAACAAGAGGGGATTAAAAAGCTCAAGGGGGCTAACAAGGGTGATGTAAAAGGTAGGCTAATTTGGGATAATTGAGGAAAAAAAATTTAAATGATGGCCTCAATCATCTCTTAGTATGTATCTATACTCTAGAATTGCACATATAGATTAAAACAAAGTAAAGAATACCAGAATGAAAAAGAAGGGCAACACACACAGTAATAAAATTTATGGTTTGAATGTAACCATACAATTAAGCTCAAAACTCACAGACTGTGTGTTCTCCAGCTCAAAAATCATATATTAGTTATACATGTCATGCAAGTAAAAATTAAGAGTTCCCATTATTCTCAATGTAAATCTTAGGGTGCCTTTAAAGTTTTAGTGTTGTTCCTTGATGAAATGTTGTTAACTAACTAACATGTAATGCTATATATACAAGGTGTGTGGATTGTTTTGATTATGTTAAAGTCTCTAGTTTACTTCCTTTTTATTTTCAATTTAAACCAAACTATCATATGCTAAAAGGGTAAACTATACTAATTAATCCACATATTCTATAACTAATAAGTTTAGAATTGCAAACTAAGCTAAATGGCTAAAATATAAACTAAAGTGCAAAATGCAGAAATAAAGTAAAAATATAGCAAAAGAACAATGTATAAGTACTAAAAAGTAAAAATAAAGATAAAAATATAGAAAAATAAACAAAATAAGATAAAAAGAGTTTGTAGTGGTTCACCAAAAAGATATGCCAGGGATGGCTACCTCCCCACACTTAAAATAAAGCATCGTCCTCGATGCTCACTCAAGCTGCGTGTGAAGGGGTGTCATCACCGGAAGGATGGGCTACTGGAGTCTCTGTGGTTGCCTGAGGGTCTGCAGACTGGATGAGGGTAGGAGGATCTGTCTGCTGCAGTGGAGGCTCTGACTGGATAGGAATCTCTGGATCTGCGGCCTGTATCTGGTGTGGCTCCTCCTGCTGTGGTGCAGCCTGCTCTGAGCCTGCCTACTCGGCCTCTCTCTGTGGATGGGTCTCCTCCTCATGCTTGTCTGCCTCCTCCTTAGATGGCTCTGATGGTGTGTCAGGCTCGGAGGGGAAGTCGCTGCTAGATCGGATCATCATCTTGAGGTGCTCATAGCGTCGCTTGTTGCGACGCTCAGATCTCTTATATCGCCGCTTGTTGTGGCACTCCATTTGGTCCAGCTGCTGGAATAAGCGGTGCACGAGGTGGTAAACGGGCTCTGAGGCAGGTGGAGGTGCAGTGGGTGGGGCTGGTGCAGCAGTGGAAGAAGAATAGGCAGCTGAAGGCGTGGTTGTCTCATCAGAAGCGGTCAGGAATGGAGGTCTGTAGCCTAACGCCTGGAACTTCTTGCTGTGAGGGATAATCTTCTTGCAGTCCGCAGCAGGTGGCTTCTCATCAGCAAGCTCCCGAGGCACGTCAGCTCGACGGCCTAGTTGGGTAATCAGATATGGGAAAGGGAGAGTGCCTCTGACATAGACCCTGGCCATAAAGTGCCAGATGAATCGTGGCAAATACAGATCCTTACCCTCCAGCACACACCAGAGAAGGGTGATCATAGTAGCAGGCAGCTCCGTCTCATGAGTGCTCGACATAACAAAGTTGCTCAGGATCTGGTGCCAGAGCCGAGCCTCATCATTCAGATACATCAGCTTGATTCCCTTAGGCATGGCGGTGTTCTTTCCCATGACCCATGGGACAGTAGGGTCAAGGGCTATCCTTTGCTTGACAGCATCCCAGTCAAATCTCAGAAAGCGCATGTCCTCTTCAGCCTTTTGGTAACCGTCAGGCTGATCTGACTTAGGCGGAAGCTACAGAATATCCTCAATGGCTTCTTCAGTGACCAGTATCTATTTCCCTCTGAGGTGCACTGCATCCAGGGAAATCTTGAAATAGTTGCAGTAAAACTCTCCTACCCAGGAAGCATTGACCTCTGTCAAGTTTCTCTCCAAGAAGAACCAGCCTCTTTGTTTGATATGATTGGAAGTGTACTGCTGTAGTTCTTCTGGAATTTTTAGAGTCCGCTCTAGGTATAGGTTTCTGGAGGTGGCAAACACTGGATACTTTAGCTCACAGTATCTGTTTGCAAATTTAATGGGATCATTGGTAGGGAGGAGCTGGCCAGCCTTCTCCTGCGGGATAAAGTACTTTTCCCGCCAGGAGTCATCATGCATAATGTCCAGGATAGACATAGAGGATTCACCTCTTTTTCATTTGCCAGTTGTGGCTTTGCCTTTTCCCTTACGCTGAGGGTCAGACATCCTGAAAAACAGAAATCTAGGATATAATAAAAACAGGAAAATAAGTAGGCAAATAACAAGATAAGCACATAGTGGCAAAGGAGCAGTAGCATTATGAATATGAGTTGAATAATTATGCATTTTGGATTGTTTCAGAGTTAAAAAGCTGAGATGAGAAATTACAATCCAAAATATGTTACAAGTAGAATACCTGTTAATTAGGAAAAACAATAATCATGCCATAAAGTAAAAAGTTGAAGGAGTTAGTTAAAAAGCAAAGGGAGAAGTTAGAAAGTTAAAAGTGGTGAAAAGTGAAAAAGTGGATAGCAGTGAGTTAGGAAGAAAAAGTCAAAGTAAGTGGCGTTGAGAAATGTTTCCTAAGTAACAAGAAATACACAAATTGAAAGACTAGTCAACTCATATTCAAAAATATCAGGTTAGTGATGATGATTCATAAAGATATAAAAATAGCAAAAAATTAAAATCGAATCATCAAAAGTGCAATTTATTAACCAGGAAATGAAAGGAATAAGAATGCTGGCCCGTGCATTCATGAAGTGGTTTGGGAAAAGCTAAGTAATGCCAAATTTAAATTGCCAAAACCAAAACATGAATGAAAATCAAAACAATTTACAGAAAATTGGGCAGCATTCCGGTTAAAATTGGATGTTCCCGGGTAATAAACAGCAAGCAGAATAATTCATATAAATTAAAATAAAGCTACCATTACATATACGGAATATGAACATGAAAAAGCAGTGTAAAAAGCAGCATGAAACAATAAAGAACAGCATATGAACAGTATTAACATCGCAACAACATCAGAATTGCAAAATTGATAAAACAAGAAGTACGAATAGTGCAATTATCAGGCCTAAATCTACTAACCACATCCTAGCTACCTAACCACCTAGAATCCACTACAAACATGCATCTCTAACTAGCCTAATATTAAACATAAACTGAAAAATATGCAACTAACTACAAATGAAAGAAAAGTGGCGTTCGGCGGAACCTGGTCGTTAGAGGCACAAGTATGGAACTAAGAGAGATGGTGGGAGTGGGGTGGTATTGGCGGCAATGCAGCGGTGACGTAGGGCGGTGCGGCGGCTAACCGTGGTGGCGGCAGGGATGGTTTGGAGGTGCTGGGTTAGGGTTGGGGTACAGGGGTGGTTTAAGAAGAATGGTGGTGAGGGTGGTGGTGGTAGGAGTCGCGGCGGTGATGGCGCGGTGGCGGCGGCTGGCCGCGGTGGTGGAAGGGAGAGAAGGGAGGGGAGAAGAAAAAGGAAAGGAGAAGGAAGAAGGAGGGGGGTGGGCGTCGCGGTGGGTCCGAGTTGTTGGGGGTGGTGCGGCGGTCAGAGGTGGTTGGGGTGGTGTTGCTGGCGTAGGGAGCAGAGAGGGAGCAGAGGGGGGTTGGGGGGAGAGAATGGGGGCGCAATGGGGGTAGGGCTTCGCGTCACTCGGGTTAGTGAATTTGAATCCACGTGAACGCGTGGAGCACGCGATCGCGTGGCTAGGGTGGAATGGGGTTGACGCGATCGCGTGAGTGACATGATCGCATGGAATGGGTAAAAGGATGAATGACGCGGTCGCGTGAGGCATGCGACCGCGTCGCTGGAAATTGTGCTAAATGCACAATTCCAGCGTCATTTTAACGCAACTCTCTGTCTCCATTGGGGTGCCATAATATCCACGCGACGCGAACGCGTCGCTCACGCTTTCGCGTGGGATGGGTGTTTTGCAAGTGACGCGTTCACGTCAGGGATGCGAACGCGTGGGGCGTTTTGTGCTAAACGCACACCAGCCGCACGATTCTGGCCCAGATTTCTGGGCGTTGGATTTTTACGCCGATTTTTAGATCACGTGTTCGCGTGATTGACGCGGACGCATGGGAGGTGGTTTTCGCATCTGACGCGAACGCGTTAGCAATGCGGTCGCGTCGCACGCCTTCTTTTTTTTAAACATATGCAGGTATGCAATTATGCAGTATGCGATGCTAATGCAAATTCTATGAATAACATCCAGGTTCAATAAAAAAAATATAACATAAAATCAAACAGTACGGAATAAAAATTGAAAAAGAAACGACCATACCATGGTAGGTTGTCTCCCACCTAGCACTTTTAGTTAAAGTCCTTAAGTTGGACATTTGATGAGCTTCCTGTTATGGTGGCTTATGCTTAAATTCATCTAGAAATCTCCACCAATGTTTGGAATGCCAGCAGCCTCCGGGGTCCCAACTAGGCATGTGAAGCTTTTGAGCAGCTTCAAACAGGTTCTCAGGCTCCCGGGGTGACGAATGTCAGAATAGATTCCAAGATCCCAAACCTTGCTTTTAAACCCGCCTTTGTCTTGATCTATATTCTTCGATCCGGGCGGTTTATAAATTGTATTCTCACCAAGATGACCAAACGTCTTCCGAGACCCATTCAATTGAACTTGGTACCAATCCATGCACTTCGAATTGAAGTGTGGAACCTTATTGAACCTTGCGCACCAGCTCTGAGTACGAGCCATTTCCCTCTTACTCTTAAAGCCGCAGAGAGCTCTAAGCTAGCCATCTGTTTCAAGCAAACCATATTCAAGTGGAAAAGTAAAGATAAAGGTTAAGGATTGTACCCACTTGAAGCTTGTATTAGGTGGTAATGGCCTTGGGATGGGTGTTTCCAATGGTTTTGTAAGTTCTACTCCCTTGTAATCTTCTGTGAATTCCTCTACTTCTTTGCAAAATTCTTCAGCTGCAACTGCGTCCTGATCAAAGTCTTCTATGTCTTCCTCATCACTTAAGTCATACGTTGGAGGTTGAGAGAAATCTACCTCGACGTCATCTTCGTATTCACTTGGGTAAGGTTCTTCAGGCACAAGGAATTCAGTTGCGGATGTGAGTTCGTGACTAGGAGAGCTTGTTTCAAGATCATCATTGCCCATGGAATCAACTTCTTGGTCTGTTCCATCCAATTTTTCACGAGGCATATGCTGTGGAGGTTGTGCACTGTCCTCCTTGGCATCAATTTCGGACTTCTCAGCAGAATTCTTTACGGTTCTTGATTCCCATGAAGGTTCAGCATCTCCTAAATCTTCAACCACTTCCTCCTCTACAATTATCATGGCTTCCTCTACTCATTCCAGTACAAATCCATGCTCCTCATTGTCCACCGAAGTTTCTAGTGTCTTCTTCATGCTACGCTCTTCTTTTGATTCTGCACATGTAGCCATGGGAGTACTTTGAGTTCTCAGATGTCGGGAAGCTATTAAATTTACTACCTCAGTTACGACAGTAATGAGTTTCAGTACGCCCTTTTCTATCTTTGCTTGCCCTTGAAGAAGAACACGAAGTTTGTCATTCACTGGAGGTCGGGGTGGGTGTGAGGTTTCATTGGTTGGGGGAGAGGATTCAAAATAAGAATGTGGTGGTTCTTGGGAGTAATTGGATTGGGATTATGGTGGATAAGGGTCATATGGTGGTGAATGGTGAAAAGGAACTTGTGAGTGTGGTGGTTCAAATCTACGTTGAGAGGATGGTCTATAAGCACAGGGTGGGGCTTGTTGGTAATTGCAAGGTGGTCCACCATGTCTATTAGCTTGGTATGCATTGTATAGTGGTCCTCGTCCATGATATCTTGGAGGGTGTTGTTGCCTAAAGGGTTGATCATATCCTCTTGGCTCCATCCATCTTTGATTGCTCTGACGTTGATGCATGTTCCTGCTATAACTTCCGTTCCTTTCAACAATATTAGAACCAAACTCAAAGCGAGAGGGGTGAGAATTCATAGTAGCTAATAAAAATAAAAAGGGAAAAATAAAAATAAATAAACAAATAAAAGAAAAATATTTACAATAACCAATAATAAGGCACACGTTTGCAGTTCCCCAGCAACGGCGCCATTTTGACGATCGATTTTTTTATCGGTAAAGAAATGTAAAAATATGTTTTCGCGTTGTAAGTATAGCTTCTAAACCAACAGAAAATCCTTTCGTACAAACGTTTTGGTTGTCACAAGTAACAAACCCCTAAATAAATTGATAACCGAAGTATTTAAACCTCGGGTCGTCTTCTCAAGGAACTACAGGGAGGTATGTTCTTATTAATGGTTATGAGTTTTGTAAATTGGGAGTTTTGAAAGTAAGGGACAGGTAAATTAAATTACAAGAAAAATAAATAAATAACTATAAAATAAACTCTTGGCAAGGTATGAAAATTTGGAAGTCCTATCCTAGTTATTCCTATGAGAATGGAAGTTAATCCCACTTAGTTAACCCTTATGAAAGCAAGGGAAAGTCAAGTGAACTAATTAGTTAGATTCCCAAGTCCTAGCCAACTCCTAAGGAAAGACTAGACTTAGTGGAATACCAGTCAATTTAGCCGACATAACAACCAATCACGGATAGTTGATAACTCAAGAGCTTTCAGTTAATCAATTAAAGCCAATAATATAAAAAGGTAAATAAGAATCTTAGATCTGAAATACCTCAATTGCATTAATAATAGAAAATCAATCTAAACAAAAAGAGTTCATAAATCAATCTGGCAACATAAGTAATTGAATGAGAGCATTAAAGCATCTGAAAGTAAAAGAGAAATATAAAGTAAAAGGAATATTGAACCTGTTGAAGAGTTGAAATTCTAAATCCTTAAGAGGAATCCTAATCCTAAAACCTAAGAGAGAGGAGAGAACATCTCTCTCTAAAAACTACATCAAAATTATGAAAAGTAAATAATTGAAGGCCTCCTCCTGAATGGATGCATTCCCCCACTTTATAACCTCTAATCTGTGCTTTTTGGACTTGGATCTGGGCCAAAAAGGGTTTCAGAAATCGCTGGGGGCATTTTTTGTAGTTTCTGGTGCGTGGCATCTGTCACGCGTCCGCGTGGGTCATGCGGTCGCGTCATCTGGAGTTTTCCTTATCACGCGTTCGCTTCGGTCATGCGTCCGCGTCATCTGTGTTCTGCTTAAGGCACGCCTCCGCATCAGTCACGCGTTCGCATCGCTGCTTTTTCGCGCTAGGCATGCGGTCGCGTCGTCCATGCATTTGCGTCGCTGCCAGTTTCTTCAAAAACTCCATTTTGTGCTTTCCTTCCATTTTTGTATCTTTCCTTTCCATCCTTTAAGTCATTTCTGCCTTAGAAGATCTGAAACTACTCAACACACAAATCGTGACATCGAATGGTAATAAAGGGTAATTAAAATAATTATTTTTAAGGCATAGGAAACATGTTTTTCACATATATCACATAATAAGGAAGGAAAAGTAAAACCATGCAATTTACATGAATAAGTGGGTGAAGGGTTGAATAAATCACTTAAATTGAGCACAATATATATCATAAAATATGGGTTTATCAGTCCCTAACGAAGTTGTGGATTAGCCGTCTAAGAGACGTATATTCAAGCTGTTAGTTCATCATTGTCTGGTGAAAGACGCATTTTGAAACCAAGTAGATGGGGGGTGTTTATCAGGCAGATTCGTCTTAATGTGATGAACAGAGCTAATTTGTTAGATCATCCTATTCACCATGATGAAGTACGAATATACATCTTAGAATTAATCAAACACTGATTGAAGAAAAATAGTAGAACTTTATTAATTCATAGGACTCAGCAGGGCTCCTCCCCTCAACCTAGGAGATTTAGAAACTCATACTGAAAGTAAAATAAAAAGAAAAATGAAAATAGGGCTGAATAGTATGCGTGATGTTTGTAGATTATGTAAAATACACTTTAAATACTAAACAGATGACTAGTAAGGGTAAAACAGTCTATTTAGTTCTAAAATCCACTTCTGCGGCCCACTTGGTGAGTGTTTGGGCTGAGTTTTGATGAGATCCACGTGCTATGAGGCTTCTTGGGCGTGAAACGTTGGATAGGGGGTCCTCATTGGGGGTTTGGACGCCGGTCTCTGCTCTTGAGCGTTGGACGTGCTATGAAGTCAGCTTTCCATAGCCATTAAGAGCGCTCCATTTAGACTTCTGTAGCTCTAGAAAAATTGTTTCGAGTGCAGGTAGGTCAGATCCAGACAGCATCTGCAGTGCTTTCTCTGTCTCTGAATCAAAGTTCTGCTGTAGCTCCTCAATTTCAGCCAGAAAATGCCTAAAATTGTACAAAAACATAAAAACTCATAGTAGAACCCAAAAATGTGAATTTAACACTAATACCTATAAAAAGTTAACAAAAACTGAACAAAATACACTAAAAACTATATGAAATGATGCCAAAAAGCGTATAAAATATCCGTTCATCACTTCTCTCTCTAGAAACTACGCTACATGCTTCCTAACCTAAACTAATTGCTCCCCCTGACCAATCTTTAATTCTGCTTGAAATAATCTTAGAAACGAATTGGATTTGGGCCTGGGCAGCTCAGAAATTGCCCCCAGCGAATTCACTTTAATGAGGTCACGTGATCAGCGTCACGCGTGTGCGTGGATGATGCGTGCGCGTCGCTGGCCAAAATTTCTCCTCATGCGTACTCGTGGGTGACGCGTGCGCATGGCAATGAGTTTTCTTCTCACACGTACGCGTGGATTGACGCGTGCGCGTGGCCTTCAATTCTCCAAATGCTCATTTCTTCATGGATTCTCCACTTTGTATGCTTTTCTCTTACTTCTTCCATCTAATACTTGCCTTATGAATCTGAAATCACTCAACAAATATATCAAGGTACCAAATGGAATTAAAGTGAATCAAATTTAGCAAATTAAGGCCTAAAAAGCATGTTTTCACACTTAAGTACAAATTTAGGGAGAATTACAAAACCGTGCTATTTCATTGAATAAATGTGAGATAAGTTGATAAAATCCCCTAAATTAAGCACAAGAAAAACCACAAAATTGGAGTTTATCAGTTTTCGTTTGTGATTTTAACTTATTCCTTTTCAAGCTTCTCGTTTACTAATTATTTCATTTAAACACATATAATTATACACTTACTATTATTCCACCTTGGGTCATACCACTGATGACTTGCATCATTTACCCTTCTTTCTTGCATAAAGAAGACCATAAAAGAGCATAAATCTCATTTGATCAGTACAATTCATGCATTATTTGATTAATATTATGGTACACTATTTTGAGATGAGTTGTGCTGAATTTCAAGTGAGAAAAGCATCAAAAATGGGGTAGAAGACAAACAAGAAGTTGGGCGTGTGAAACTGGCGTGACACTTGAAGCAAACGCCACAAAAATGCACTGGCGTGGCACGCCAGGAGCTGGGCATGGCACGCCAGTACTAAAGACCAGAGAAGAGATTCAAGGCATCATATGGGCGTGGCACGACAGAGACTGGGCGTGGCACGCTGATACAAAATTCCAGAGAGCTACAACGGAGGACACAAAAGGGGCGTGGCAAACCAAGCTGGGCGTGACACGCCTGACTCATCAACCACTATGGGCGTGCCACTTGAGCAAAGGGGCGTGGCACGCCAACTCTCTATCCCAAGAAGAACCTTCACTATGGCGTGTCACTTGGTGTCGAAGGCGTGGCACGCCAGCCCCAAGAAGTCACTTAGGCATGCCACTAGAGAACCCAGGCGTGGCACGCCGAGCTTGAAGAGTTCACAAATCCATGGGCGTGCCACTTGAGCAGCATGGCGTGGCATGCTGGTACAACAATTCAAAGAAGGGGCTGAAGGCAATTGAAGACTGGGCGTGCCACTTGAGCAACCAGGTGTGGCACGCCAATGCACAAAGGACCAAAAGCAAGGGCTGGGCGTGCGACTTGGTATTGAGGGCGTGGCACGCCAACCTTAGCATTTCATTATGGCATGCCCCTTGAAGGCTGAGGCATGGCACGCCAACTACTGGAACCAAGACAAGATCATGGGCGTGGCACGCCAGCCTTTAGCCATGGCATGCTGGTATAAGTTTCCCGAGAGGATGAATGAGGCCAATTACTTGGGGCGTGCCACTTGGTATCGAAGGCGTGGCACGCCATTCACTATTCTTCACTTAGGCGTGCCACTTGAGTAGCCAGGCGTGGCACGCCAGTGTCATTCAGAAGAGAAGCATTGGGGCGTGCCACTTGAGTTCGTGGCGTGGCACGCCAAGCAGGACAACCACTCACTCACAAGAGGGGCGTGGCACACCAGACCCTGGGCGTGCCACACTAGTTCAACTTTCCAGAGAAGCCTAGCCAAGCATAAAGCAAGGGCGTGGCACGCCAGACCTTGGGTGTGACACGCCAGTACAAGTTTCCAAAGGCAAAGAGAAGTGAGAAAGGCAAGGGGCGTGCAACTTGAGTTCGAAGGCGTGGCACGCCAATACAAGAAATCCACTATGGCGTGCCACTTGAGCTCGAAGGCATGGCACGCCAAGGTTGGAAAAGGGATGAGCGTGCCACTTGAAGGATTAGGCGTGGCACGCCAAGCTGGAAATGAAGAGCACGTGACATGCCAGAGGCACACCAGCCACACGCCAGCTGAGAAGTCATGCTTATTGAGTGTTTTCTTTTTCCTCCAAAATGTAATTTTCCTTTTTCACTTTTGTAATTCTTTTATTTTACTAGGAGTAGTATAAATACCCCCAAGGAGTACTGAAGAAGGGGGTTAAGCAGTCAGTTTTAGATCCACTTTTACACTTCACTTTTGAGTACCTTTTGAGCTATGAGTAGCTAACTTCCCTCTCATTGAGAGAGGGAGCTCTGTTGTACTTGATGGATGAATGATAGTGAAATCCTTCTTCTCTTAATCTTCTCTTTGATTTGCTAGAAGGAATTTCGTTCTTCATGCTTAGTGTTCAATTATCTTGGGAAAGAGATTGAATGCAATTGGGTTTCATGGGAACCTTGGGAAAGGAAAGATGAAACCATGCTTGAAATCCCTTCTCACACTAGAGTAGAATCTGGGTTTTGGTGTTTGGATATGTGACATATAATCCTCCCTCTACTTGGACCTATGATGGTGTGTGGTATAATCAGGGACCAAGCATATCTCTCTTCATGAGCAATTAGACCAAGGAATTGGCTATTGATCAAGATTTGAGAGATTGAGTTACCAAGGGATTGGGGCTCAATCAATCATGATTGCCAAGAGGTCAATGAGTTGCATGATTGAAGAGGATATAAGCTAGACTTGATCCAAAGAGACCGCATCTCCCAATATCAATGAATTTCCCCATTCTTATCTATCCATTTCTTTATAGCTTAATTTTACATTCAGCAATTCCCCATTCTCATTTACATTCAAGTCATTTATGATTCTGCACTTTACTTTCTACCATTTATATTTCTACACTTTATTGCTTTTCTTTATATTCTAGTCATTTACATTTATGTCATTTACAATTCTGCACTCTACAATCCTATTGATCCGCTTTACTAATTCATCAATCGATTAAAACTGCTCGAATTTGCCAATCTCTGTGGATACGATCCCACTCCACTATGGGTTATTACTTGACGATAATTTTGGTACGCTTGCCAAAAGGACTAATTCACCAATTTTGAATGGGGTGTGAATTCCGGTCATCAAGTTTTATGGCACCGTTATCGGGGATTGGCTTAAATTTGACAGTGATTAAATCAATTGGAGAGCTAGATTAAGCAATTTAAATTCCTTGTTATTTTATTTTTTTGCATTTTTTATTTTTCTTTGAGTTCTATCTCTTTCTTCTTTGATTATTTTTATATTCGTATTTTCACTCTTCTAACTGTTTGATTAATTGCACCACTCACACTAACATTCACTCTAACAAGAGTAATTTCCTTATTCAATTTTTTTCTTTCTTCTCTTATTTTGCCTTGCTGGTTGTATGACAGGTAGAAGAAGCGGAGCTTTTTCTTCCTTTGATTCTGAACCTGAGAGAACCTTCCTTAGATTAAGGAGGGAAGCAAGAGGGAAAAGAGTTGTTGGTGCTGAGGAAGAGGAAGAGTATTTTGAAACAAACATGGAGGAGAACATGGTGAACCATCATGAAGAAGAAGCTCACAACCATGCCAGAGAAGTTCCAGTAAATCATGATGGGCAAGAGAGGAGAGTCTTAGGCTCCTACATCAACCCAAATCCAGGAAATTGTGGCAGCAGCATCTTAAAGCCATTCATGCCAATAATTTTGAGCTGAAACCTCAGCTCATCACACTCGTTCAGAATAATTGCTCATATGGAGGAAGTGCCCAAGAAGACCCTAATTAACATCTCAGCACATTCTTGAGGATATGTGATACTGTAAAGTCCAATGGAGTACACCCCGACATCTACAAACTACTCTTGTTCCCTTTCTCACTCAGAGATAAGGCAGCAAAGTGGTTGGAATCATTCCCCAAGGATAGCCTAACTACATGGGAGGAGGTTGTAAACAGATTTCTTGTAAGATTTTACCCTCCACAAAGAATTATTAGGCTGAGAACTGAGGTACAAACTTTCAGACAACAAGATGGATAAACACTCTATGAGGCCTGGGAGAGATTCAAAGATCTGACAAAAAGATGCCCACCAGAAATGTTCAATGAATGGGTACAACTACATATCTTTTATGAGGGACTATCCTATGAAGCAAAGAAGGCTGTTGATCATTCTTCAGGAGGCTCACTCAACAAGAAGAAAATCATTGAAGAGGCCATAGATGTCATTGAAACTGTAGCTGAAAATGAGTATTTCTATGCTTCAGAAAGGACTCAGAAAAAGGGAGTGCTAGAGCTCAACACTGTAGACGCTTTGTTAGCTCAGAACAAAGCAATTGCAGCTCAAATAGCAGCTTTAACAAAAAGGATGGAGGCTAACCAAGCCTCAGTTATTCAGGACTAAAATCCTCAACAAGAAGGGAATCCACCAGGATCTGAAAGTGACTGCGAACAAGCTAATTATGTGAATAATTCATCCAGACCACCATTTGACCCACACTCTAAGACATACAACCCAGGTTAGAAGAACCACCCAAACTTTGGGTGGGGAAATCAACAAAATCACAACCAGGACAACAACAGGCCCTATTCATCAAATCAGCATTTAAACCACAACCCCAACCATCAAACAGGGAACCATAGACCCTACCATAACTCACCAAACACATCATACCATAGTAACCAGCCCACACACAACAACCTCAACCAAAATGCACCATCCTCAACTATGCAATCATGCGAAATCAAGAGCAACTTTGAGAAGATGGAAGCTGCAATAGCACAACTATCCTCACAAATTACAGGAGCAGTCTCTATCCTCATGGACAGACAAGCACAAACTGATAGAAGGATAGATGCTAATCAAGAGGAATACAGGTCAAATCTGAAAAATCAAGGCGCATCAATCTCAAAGTTAGAAGCACAAGTGGGGATTTTATCCAAGCAAATCCCACTTCCCACACACACATTTCCTAGTGATACTATGGCCAACCCAAGAGGAGAATGCAAAGCCATTACTCTAAGAAGTGGAAAGGTTGTAGAAGAAGGAATCCCAAGCAAAGACAAGCATGAAGAAGTTGCAGCAAAGCATGGAAACAAGGATGAAGAAGAAATCCCTGCTCCACCTCCACCAAAACCAGTCTTGAAGCCTTATGTGCCAAAGGCACCATACCCACAAAGACTGGGAAAAGATGGGAAGGATGGCCAGTTTTCTAAGTTCCTAGAGATCTTCAAGAGGCTCCAAATCAACACACCATTTGCTGAGGCATTAGAACAAATGCCACTCTATGCTAAATTTTTGAAGGAGCTTATAACCAAAAGGAGGAACTGGGAAGAAAAAGAAACCATAATATTGACTGAAGAATGCAGTGCCATCATACAGAAGAAGCTGCCTCAAAAGCTGAAGGACCCAGGGAGTTTCCAAATTCCCTGCATCATAGGAGACATCACCATTGAAAAGGCTTTGTGTGATTTGGGAGCTAGCATAAATCTTATGTCCATGACTATGATGAGAAGGATGAAGATTGAGGAAGCCAAGCCAACAAGAATGGCACTCCAATTGGCTGACCAAACATTTAAGTTTCCACATGGAGTGGTGGAAGACTTGCTAGTGAAAGTAGGAGAGTTCATCTTTTCTACTGATTTCGTTGTGCTGGACATGGAAGAAGAGGTCAACACCTCGATTATCCTAGGAAGACCATTCCTATCTACTGCTGAAGCCATCATCGATGTGCAAAAAGGAGAACTAGTCTTGAGGTTGCATGAAGAGAAAATGGTCTTCAATGTCTTCAAAGCAATGAGTTACCCCAAGGAATCCATAGGAGAATGCATGCTGGTAGACACCATGGAACAAATAGTTCAAGAAGTCTTGGAAGAAGAACAATGTGGAGAAACCATTGAGCTGGAACAAGCACCAGATGGAGAATCACCACAAGCAACCATGATAAACTCAATCATGCCAACCATTATAAGCAACAAAGATGCAGAACCACCAAAACTAGAACTGAAAGCACTACCACCCAGCTTGAAGTATGCATATCTGGATGCTAACAACACCCAACCAGTGATCATAAATTCAAGTCTGAGTGAGGAACAAGAAGAGGAGCTTATCCAAGTGCTGAGACAACACAAGGATGCCATAGGCTGGACACTTGCAGATTTAAAAGGGATCAATCCTTCAATGTGTATGCATAAGATCTTGCTTGAAGAAAATGCCAAACCTTCAAGACAACAACAAAGGAGGCTGAACCTAACTATGAATGAAGTGGTTCAGAAAGAAGTGTTGAAACTATGGCAAGCAGGGGTGATATACCCTATCTCAGACAGCCCTTGGGTAAGCCCGGTGCAAGTAGTCCCTAAGAAGGTAGGGATCACTGTTGTGGCAAATGAGAAGAATGAATTGATACCCACAAGGACAGTGACCGGATGGCGTATGTGCATTGACTACCGGAAACTTAATGAAGCCACCCGGAAGGACCACTTTCCCTTACCTTTCATGGACCAGATGCTTGAAAGATTGGCAGGACATGAGTACTATTGCTTTCTAGATGGGTATTCGGGCTACAACCAAATTGTTGTAGACCCTAAGGACCAGGAAAAAACTTCATTTACTTGTCCATATGGTATTTTTGCCTATAGGAGAATGCCCTTTGGATTGTGCAATGCACCTGCAACATTCCAAAGGTGCATGCTCTCCATTTTTTCAGACATGATTGAGAAGGTCATAGAAGTATTCATGGATGACTTCTCTGTATTCGGGAACTCATATTCTGATTGCCTATACCATCTTGCTCTTGTGCTAAAAAGGTGTCAAGAAACCAACCTAGTTTTAAACTAGGAGAACTGCCATTTTATGGTGACTGAAGGGGTGGTTCTTGGTCACAAGATTTCAAAAGATGGTGTAGAAGTGGACAAGACAAAAGTGGAAGTAATTGAAAAATTACCTCCACCTTGTAATGTCAAAGCAATCAGAAGCTTTTTGGGACACACTGGGTTCTGTAGGAGATTTATCAAAGATTTTTCAAAAATTGCAAAACCCCTTAGCAACCTACTTGTCTCAAATACTCCCTTTGTTTTTGATAGAGAGTGCATGATAGCCTTTGATGAACTTAAGAAGAAACTCTCCTCTGCACCTATTATAGCACCACTAAGCTGGGATCTTTCCTTTGAACTAATGTGTGATGCATCTGATTTTGCTGTTGGTGCTGTTCTGGGACAGAGGAAAGACAAGATAGTACATGTTGTTTACTATGCTAGCAAGGTTCTCAATGAGAATCAAAGGAACTATACTACCACGGAGAAAGAACTTTTAGCCATAATTTTTGCTTTTGACAAGTTTAGATCATATCTTATTGGCTCAAAAGTAATTATGTTCACTGATCATGCAGCACTCAAATACTTGCTTACCAAACAAGAATCTAAGCCCAAACTAATAAGGTAGATCTTGTTGCTCCAAGAATTTGATATTGAGATTAAAGATAGGAGTGGAGCAGAAAACAAGGTAGCTGACCACCTTTCAAGGATCCCACAAGAAGAAAAGATGCAACAAGTAGCAGTCAATAAAAGCTTTCCTGATGAAAAATTGATGATGATTCGAGTAGCTCCTTGGTTTGCAGACATAGCCAACTTCAAGGCTATTGGGGAGCTACCAACTAACATTAATAGGCACATGAGGAGGAAGCTAATCAAGGATGCCAAACACTACATTTGGGATGATCCTTATTTGTTCAAAAAGTGTGCTGATAGAATCCTAAGAAAGTGTATACCCCATGAGGAAGGGTAGGAAGTATTATAGCAGTGCCATGGATCTGCATATGGAGGTCACTTTAGTGGAGAGAGGACAGCAGCAAAAGTGCTTCAATCCGGATTTTACTGGCCAACAATGTTTAAGGATGCCAAGGAAATGGTGTCAAGATGTGATGAATGCCAAAGAGCTGGTAATCAAACCAAGAGAAATGAGATGCCACAGCAATTCATACTAGAGTTGGAGCTGTTTGATCTATGGGGAATTCATTTCATGGGACCCTTCCCAACCTCCTACTCAAATAGCTATATATTGGTGGCTGTTGATTATGTCTCAAGATGGGTAGAAGCCATAGCTGCTGCAACAAATGACAACAAGGTTGTGATAAGCCTCTTGAGAAGGAATATTTTCAGTAGATTTGGAGTCCCTGATAAACCACTATTTTATGGTTTATCTTATTCTCAATTGAGTAGTTTTTATCAATTCTTTACCCACTTATTCATACTATTTGCAGGTTTTACATTTGCCTTCCTAATTATGTGCTTTGATTGAAAACATGCTTCTTTGGCCTTAAGTTCCCTATGTTTAAATCTTGTCTTATTACCATTAGATGCCTTGATATGTGTGTTAAGTGATTTAAGAGATTACAGGGCAGGAATGGCTTAGAGGATGGAAATGAAGCATGCAAAAGTGGAAGAAATACAAGAAGTTGGAGAAATTGCTAAGCTGTCTAGCCTGACCTCTTCGCACTCAAACAGCTATAACTTTAGCTACATAGGTTCAAATGATGCGGTTCCAGTTGCGTTGGAAAGCTAACGTCCGGGGCTTCGATTTGATATATAACATGCCATAGTTGCCCTGATGTTAGGTGATGCGAACGCTTGCTCCACGCGGTCGCGTCGCAGTGACGAAAAATCAGCGTGTTTGAATTTGCAACCAGCGAATTCTGGGCTGTTTCTGACCCAGTTTGCGGCTCAGAAAACACAGATTAGAGGCTATAAAGTGGGGAAATGCATCCGTTCATAACAATCTCACAATACACAGTTTTAGGATTAGATGTAGTTTTTAGAGAAAGAGGTTCTCTTCTCTCTCTTAGGATTAGGATTTAGGATTTCTTTGCTTTCAGGATTGTTTCTTTTTATCAGGTTCAATTTTCCTTTTATTTATTTTCCCAATTCAATTTATGAACTCTTCCATGTTACATTTGATATCTTTATTGGTATAACTTGAGGTATTTCAGAATTATGATTGCTTTCCTTTATTTATATAAATAATTTGGATTTTTCCCTTTTGGCTTTGGTTGAGTCATTGGAGACACTTGAGTTATCAAACTCATTGTTGATTGAAAATTGGAATTCTTGAAGAATTAATTCGAGATCCAATAACTCTAACTTTTCCCAAGGAGAGACTAGGACTTGAGGAATCAGAATTAATTCATCCACTTAACTTACCTTCATAGTTAGAGGTTAACAAAGTGGGAGAAAAATCTAATTCTCATCACAATTGATAAGGATAACTAGGATAGGACTTCCAGTTCTAAACCTTGCCAAGTGTTTATTTTATTATTACTATTTTATTTTTCTTATCATTTAACGTACTGGTTTCTTACTTTCAAAACCCCCAATTTACAAGACTCATAACCAATAATAAGAACACCTCCCTGCAATTTCTTGAGAAGACGACCCGAGGTTTAAATACTTGGTTATCAATTTTAAAGGGGTTTGTTATTTGTGAGAACCAAAACGTTTGTAAGAAAGGTTGATTGCTTGGTTTAGTAACTATACTTGCAACGAGAGTTTACTATAACTTCTAAACCGTCAATCTTCAGTTCTCTTCAAAATGGCGCCAGAATTGCAAACGTGTGCCTTATTATTGGTTTTTGTAAATATTTACCTTTAAATTGATTTTTCAAAAAAAAAAAAATTTCAGATTTTTATTTTAAAAATTTTTATCTTATCCTATCTTATTTTAAAAAAAAAATCAATTTTCAATTTTCAAATTTAAAAATTCAATTTTCAAAATTTAAAATTCAAATTTTAATTTTCAAATTCAAAAATTTAAATTTCAAATTTGCTTTTATTTTTTATTTTAAATTTTTATTAACTAACTATAAGTTCTCACCCCTCTCGCTTTGAGTTTGGTTCCAATGTTGTTGCAAGGAATGGAAATTATAACAGGAACATGCATCAAGGTCAAAACAATCAGAGATGGAAGGAGCCACGAGGATCTGATCAACCCTTCCGGCAACAACACCTTCCACAGTACCGCAGACAAAGACCATTCCACGATGCATACCAAGACAATAGTTATGGTGGACCCTTCCGTGACAACCAACATCCACCAAATTACTATAGTCAAGAGCCATTCCAGGGGGCATACCAAGATGATAGATATGATGGACTCCCATCATATGCCTATGAACCTCCTCAACACAACTTTGAACCACCACACTCACAAGCCAACTACCACCATTCACCTTCATATGATCCTAACCCACATCCACCATACCAACCATCTTATGAACCATATGAACCATGTATAGAACCACCCCAATTCCAACCTAATTACTCCCAAGAACCACCACCTCCATATACACCATATCCATATCCATTAATTCAAGAGCCTTATGGTCCTACTTATGATACCCAAGCGAAACAAGAATCAATGGATCGTCTCACGGAAACATGTGCAAAACTTCATGCCACACTTCACCAATTGAATCAAGCAATAAATAGACTACCTTTCTGACGTTCGGACACTCAAGGAACCCCCATGGCTTCATGTGGGCAATCTAATGAAGAACGTAGCATGAAGGAGATATTAGAAACTCCAGTGGACAGTACGGAGCATGACTTTGTACTAGAACAAGTGGAGGAAGCTGTAATTATCGAAGAAGAAGAAGTGGTTGCAGACTTAGGAGATGCTGAACCTCCATGGGAAAGTCAAGACATAGAACCTCCTTCCAAGACGGTTGCATTTGATGTTGAGGAGGGTGTACAACCTCCAAGGCATATCATGGTTAAGGACTTGAAAGAGGTTGATCAAGAGATGGAGATTCAAGAAGAAGAAGCACAACCTCCCATACCCTTGGTAAGTAATGAAGAAGAGATTGAATTGGAAGAAAGCTACCAAGAGGAAGAGGTTGATATTGAAGAAACTTGCAAAGAGGTAGAAGTTGTCAGAGAAGAGCACAAGGGAGTGGAGCTTGCAAATTTGTTAGAAATACCTCCCCCTAAGTTGCCATCATCCTTCACAACATTCAAGTGGGTAAAATTCATATCCCTTAGCTTTCTAATTCCACTTGAATATGGGCTACTGGAGACGGATGGTCAACTTAGAGCTCTTTGTGACATTAAGAGTAAGAGGAAGATGGACAGTGGTAAGAATTGTCAAGCAAGGTTCAATATGGTTGCATACTCAAAGTTTAAATGCAAAGGTTGGTGTAAAGCTCAACTGAATGGGTCTAGGAAGTTGGTTGGCCGCTTTAGTGAGAATTTAGATTGCTTGCCACCCGGATGGAATCATGATGATCAACAAGAAGACGGGTGCAAAAGCAAGGTTTGGGACCCTGGAATCTATTCTGACATTCAACACCCAGGGAGTCTAAGAATCCGTTTGAAGCTGCTCAAAGGCTTTACGTGCCTAGTTTGGGACCCCGGAGGCTGTTGGAATTCCAAACATTGGTGGAGATTCCTGGATGAGTTCAAGCACAAGCCACCATAACAGGGAGCTCACCAAATGTCCAACTTAAGGACTTTAACTAAAAGTGCTAGGTGGGAGACAACCCACCATGGTATGATCGTCCTTTTTCATTTTTATTTAGTTTTATTTGTTTTCGAGTTTTATTTTATTTTATTGTATTGAACCTGGAGTTTTGCATAACATTCATATTAGCATTGCATTCTGCATACTGCATTATAAAAAAAAAAGCACGCACGCAATGCGGCAGCATCGCTGACGCGTCCGCGTCACTAGTGCGTTGGGAAGAAAATAATCGAACAGAGAGTCACGCGGTAGCGTGGCTGGAGGCGTGCCTTTAGCACAAATCATCCCACGCGACCGCGTCGCTGATGCGTCCGGGTCACTCACGCGGCCGCGTGACCTGGAAATCGACGTAAGAAAGGGTGCATGACCGAAAGTTGTGTGAGAGTGGCGCTGGACTGGTGCTGATCGCACACGCCTTACCACGCGGACGCATGGCTCACGCGTCCATGTCATATCTCCATGATGGCCACTCACGCGATCGCGTCGACCACACGACCGCGTCACCTTGGATTTTGGCAATACCAAGTTTCGAACAGAAAGTTGTACGACCGCGAGGCTGCACTCGGGCCAATCGCACAAATCAGGTCACGCGATTGCGTGACCCACGCGTCCGCGTCACCTGACATTATCGTGCACCACGCGACCGCGTCACCCACGCGTCCGCGTCACATGCGGCGCACAGAATATCCAAATCAGACAAAATATCTTATATTTTCTTCTCCAAATCCTTATTTTTCTTATCTTTTCTAATCCTAATTTCTTATATCTTTTCTTCTTTCTTTCTTACTTTATTTCTTTCACTTCTCATTCCTTTTCACCTTCATTCTATTTTACTTACTTTATTTGCATATTTCATTCATTACATTTTAATTTTGTGCATATTTTTCTTTTCTTTTCTAAATTTATTATTATTTTCCCATTGTCTCACTTGTTCATATTCAACTGTTGTGTCTTTTCTGGTATTATTTTGATGCTCAGTGACTTGTTCTACACTGTTGAGTAATATTATTTAAGTCAAATGCTAATCTTTTATTATATTTGTATTAATTTTGCATTGACATTAATTTATATTGTCTTGCACTCTCTTCCCCATTGTTGCAAATTTTTGCACTCTTGATTTGCCATGTACTTCTACTATTTTCTCACTTACATGTTGTAGCTACCATGTAATTGAGACCCTTATTATCTGGCATTAACACCCATATTTTATTTATTTTCTATCTTTATTTTGGGTTACTTTTCTTCTTTTCCCTCTTCTTTCAGGATGGCCACCACAAAGGGAGAGGAAAAGCTTCTTAATGGAAAGACAAACAAGTCCATCTGCACAATCTTTGGAGAAAAACGACAGTTGAAGCAACCCGTCCACTGGCACATCTTAGCATGCACCGAGGACGGTGCAATCTCTAAGTGTGGGGAGGTCGATACCGATCTCTATGGGTTAGTTACTCCTCTTTCTCAACACCAATGGTTTATTTTCCTTGTTAGTTGTTGCATTTGCATGTTTGATTGCATGATTATTTGATTTTGTGCATATTTTACCATTTAGTTGAAGTAATATTTTCTTTTTTCAAGAAACCTTTTAGAGCATTTCACTAATTTGAATAAAATTTAAATGTTACACTTGTTTGAAGAAATATTATAAACATAGTTTAGAGCTCGAACACACAAAACCTGTGAGATTTTGAGCCTATTTGAATTGGTTGCATTTTATCAACCAAAATTTTGTTTTAGTGTGTATTTTTCTCTCTAAAATTGTAATTTTTGTCTTGCTTAATTCTATATTTCCATGGTTGATGTATGCATGCACTTATATGATTGAGGCCTTTGTTTCACTAAGCTTACATACCCATATGGCCTTAACCTTTCATTATCCCTTGCAAACCAATTTTGAGCCTATTATATCCATTTTGTTCTTTACTTTAGCACATCATTAACTCTAAGCAAAAAATAATAATGTCCTTAATTTGAATCCTTGGTTAGCTTAGACTAGTGAGAGTGCTTATGATTTAAGTGTGGAGAAAGTGGGTTTGGAAATATTTGGTTTAAGAATTGGGCATTGTATATCTTTATGAAAATGTGAAAGAAATGTTTAGGATATGTTCATGCATTCAATAATTTAATCATATGCATTAAAAAAATAAAAGAAAAAAATATATACTATAGAAAAAAAAAAGAAGAAAAAAAAAGAAAAAGAGCAAATAATAAAAAGGGGACAAAATGCCCCAAAGTAAATGGTGAAAGCAATGCATATGTACTGTACTTGAAATTAGAATGCATGAATATGTGGAAAACATGGTTAATGGATAGTTAGATGTTGTATTATGATTACATGGATTGTCTAAGTTAGGTGAAAAGTTTAAGTTAATTAAGGATTCATATTTTAGTCCACTTGACCAAATACAATCCTACCTTGACCCTAACCCCATTACAACCCCTAAAAGACCTCTTGATTTGTGTATTTGTGCATTAAATTTTTGTTGATTGGTAAAAGAAAAGTAAGCCTTAGAAAGCAAGGTTAGTAGAGAATTTAGAGAATCGAACCTTAAACACTTGAGTGATTAGAGTGTATACACTACTAGTGAGGGTTCGATGCTCAATTCCTTGTTCCCTGCTTTCATGAGCTATTTTCTTCTTGCAAGTCCATTTGTACTTCATTTTCATGATTTGAATTAGTGAAATCCAGTTCATATTTCTTCTTGAAAGATTTTTTTACTTTTAACCAAGTAGGTAGAAACATTTTGCATGTAGTTGCATTCATACAGATAGGTTGCATTTCATGCATTCTACCATTTCTCTTCACTCCTTTATAGCTTCTCTTGAGCTTAGCATGAGGACATGCTATTGTTTAAGTGTGGGGAGGTTGATAAACCACTATTTTATGGTTTATCTTATGCTCAATTGAGTGGTTTTTATCAATTCTTTACCCACTTATTCATACTATTTGCATGGTTTTACATTTGCCTTCCTAATTATGTGCTTTGATTGAAAACATGCTTCTTTGGCCTTAAGTTCCCTATGTTTAAATCCTCTCTTATTACCATTAGATGCCTTGATATGTGTGTTAAGTGATTTCAGAGATTACAAGACAGGAATGGCTTAGAGGATGGAAAGGAAGCATGCAAAAGTGGAAGGAATACAAGAAGTTGGAGAAATTGCTAAGCTATCCAGCCTGACCTCTTCGCACTCAAACAGCTATAACTCTAGCTACAGAGGTCCAAATGACGCGGTTCCAGTTGCGTTGGAAAGCTAACGTCTAGGGCTTCGATTTGATATATAATATACCATAGTTGTCCTGACGCTAGATGACGTGAATGCGTGCTCCATGCGGCCGCATCGCAGTGACAAAAAATCAGCGTGTTTGAATTCGCAACCAGCGAATTTTGGGCTATTTCTGACCCAGTTTGCGGCTGAGAAAACACAGATTAGAGGCTATAAAGTGGGGAAATGTATCCGTTCATAACAATCTCACAATACACAGTTTTAGGATTAGATGTAGTTTTTAGAGAAAGAGGTTCTCTTCTCTCTCTTAGGATTAGGATTTAGGATTTCTTTGCTTTCAGGATTATTTCTTTTTATCAGGTTCAATTTTTCTTTTATTTATTTTCCCAATTCAATTTATGAACTCTTCCATGTTACATTTGATATCTTTATTAGTATAACTTGAGGTATTTCAAAATTATGATTGCTTTCCTTTATTTATATAAATAATTTGGATTTTTCCCTTTTGGCTTTGGTTGAGTCATTGGAGACACTTGAGTTATCAAACTCATTGTTGATTGAAAATTGGAATTCTTCAAGAATTAATTCGAGATCCAATAACTCTAACTTTTCCCAAGGAGAGACTAGGACTTGAAGAATCAGAATTAATTCATCCACTTAACTTACCTTCAGAGTTAGAGGTTAACAAAGTGGGAGAAAAATCCAATTCTCATCACAATTGATAAGGATAACTAGGATAGGACTTCTAGTTCTAATACCTTGCCAAGAGTTTATTTTATTATTACTATTTTATTTTTCTTACCATTTAACATACTGGTTTCTTACTTTCAAAACCCCCAATTTACAAGACTCATAACCAATAATAAGAACACCTCCATGCAATTCCTTGAGAAGACGATCCAAGGTTTAAATACTCGGTTATCAATTTTAAAGGGGTTTGTTACTTGTGACAACCAAAACATTTGTAAGAAAGGTTGATTGCTTGGTTTAGTAACTATACTTGCAACGAGAGTTTACTATAACTTCTAAACCGTCAATCTTCAGTTCTCTTCAGTCCCCAGAGCTCTCATTAGTGATGGAGTGACATACTTCTACAACAAACAACTCGAGGCACTCCTTCTCAGATATTGAGTGAAGCACAAAGTGGCAACTCCATACCACCCACAGACCAACGGGCAAGCTGAAATTTCCAACAGAGAGCTAAAAAAAATCCTTGAAAAGACTGTTGGAAGCTCAAGAAAGGATTAGTCTAAGAAGATGGATGATGCACTATGGGCCTACAGGACAGCTTATAAGACTCCCATTGGGATGTCTCTATACCAACTAGTATATGGCAAGGCTTGTCACTTGCCAGTTGAACTTGAACATAGAGCCTTTTGGGCTCTAAAGATGTTAAACATTGATGAGCAAGCTGCTGGAGAAAAGAGATTAATGCAACTCAATGAGCTGGAGGAGTTTAGGAATCAAGCATATGAGAATGCAAAAATCTGCAAAGAGAACACAAACAGGTGGCATGACCAAAAGATAGCAAGAAAGGAGTTCACTGAAGGACAGAAAGTGTTACTCTACAACTCAAGACTCAAGTTTTTCCCTGGAAAACTGAAGTCTAGATGGTCAGGACCTTTCACTATACTCAAGGTGTTTCCCTATGGTCATGTGGAGCTCATGGAGGACAAGACTCAGAGAACTTTTACTGTCAATGGCCATAGACTCAAACACTACTTGGGAGGCTCCTTAGAGGAGCAGGGAGAGAGCTACAAGCTCAGCTGAAAATGAAGGAATGTCAAGCTAATGACAATAAAGAAGCACTAGTTGGGAGGCACCCCAACACTTTATCCTTTTTGATTTAGTTACTTTTCTTAGAAGTAGTTTAAAAATTTGTTGCATTAGGTAGTTTACTTTTCAATCTCTCCTTTATCTTACATTGCCATATTAGGTAGTTTACAATTGCATATTAGAACGTTGATTTTAGCTTTGGTAGCTAGATTTTCTTTACATTTTTTCTATTCCAGAATTGCAACTTGATGAAGGCATTGATCATAATGAGTGAATGGGATGAAGACTAGCTAAAATGCTAAGTTTGGTGTGGCCTCTCACCCACTTAATCTAGGCTTACAGGCAATTTATATCTTGATTTGAAGAGTAAGCCCAAGGATTAAGTTTGGTGTGGCCACCACCAAGAATCATCTAGTAGCCTAAGTCACCCAAATTGAAAGCACTTAATGCTTTGGGTAAAAACATGAATGTGGTTTAATGAGTTTAGAGGAATTGGAATCAAAATAAAATAAAAAGATTGATGTTATTCTACTCCTATGAACACATTAAATACACAATGATAAAACCAATTTATTGAGATGCCAAAGAATTAAGTTTAGTGTCCCAAGGGACACCCATCAGTTGCAATCCAATTCACTTTTGATGAGAAAGAATGTGAAAGGATTCTTTTGTCATTACTAATGGGTTCAGTTTCATTTCAGGAGAGAAGATGGGGCCCACATGGTAAACAACTCACAAAGCAAGGAAGTCAAAGTGTACTTACACTTTGGAACTCAACACACGCAAAAGACACAGTGAGAAAAGAGTTGGCGCCTCTTCCCACGCTAGGCGCCTCTTCCCACGCTAGGCGCCACTCCCCAAGTGGGAAAACATTTACTTTTTTTTATTTTCCACCCTTCCCACCACAACATTCACCCATTATAAAAACCTCACTTCTCTATCTCCTACTCCACTTCAACAACCCCAATCACACACGAAGAGCATACAACCCCTTCCTTTCTTTTTTCATCCTTTACCATCTCCTTCCCTACTTTCTTTCTTTTTTTTTCTTGATTGGGACAATCAAGTCCTAAGTTTGGTGTTGGAGAAAAACCTTGTTTTGCTTGTTCTTTCTTGCAACTCCAATTCACTTTTAAACACACTCTCTCAAACTCATGGCACCACCAAAAAGCTCAGCCTCAAAGAAAAGAAAAGTCAAGGAACCAACCTCTGGGTCCTCAAGCTCCTTCAATGACTATAAGTTCCTCTCTGCATTCAACCAAAACCAATTCTATGGTTGGGTGAGTGAGAGGGAGATCATTCCAGAAGTTGGGTTCCAATTAGGGAGGAACGAGCAGATTGAAATCAATATTGAGATCAACGATAAAGGTTGGTCACTTCTATGCAACCCACCAAGAAAAGTGGTAGAGAGCTTGGTGAGAGAATTCTATGCCAATGTAGTGCCTCAACCAGGGCAACACTATGGCTACATTAGCTATGTAAGGGGAAAGTCCATTGACTACAGTCCCTCTAGCATAGAAAGGATGCTAATGGTGAAGAGGACAAGCTCCACTTGGAGCTATGAAGAAAGAATGAAACAGCAAGACCCTGGGTTTGATGAGATCCTAAATGAGATTTGTGTGATGCATGTGCGTTGGATCAATGACAAGGATGGGGTACCTAATCAATTGAGGAGAAGAGATTTGAGCCCCCAAGCTAGAGGGTGGCTAGAATTTGTGAGGAGGTCCCTAATCCCCACATCCAACACTTCAGAGGTGACCAAGGAGAGAGCTGTACTCATCTACAGCATCATAAAAGGAGAGAACATCAATGTGGGGGAGATGATTGCCAACAACATCAACAAAGTGCTGAAGAGCACCAGTGACAACACAAGGTTGGCATTCTCCAGCATTATACAGAGGCTATGTGATGAGGCTGGAGTTGAAAAGATCATTGATGAAGTGCTTGTGAAGCAAGACAAGTTCATAACTGCCAAAAAGATGGCTAAGGTGGTAGCTGTACACCCACTCCACAGGGCCAAAGAACGAAGAGCTCAGGCCCATGAACAACAACAACAACAACAACAACAACAACAAGAGGAGGCAGAAGAGCAACCTCAATTCCTGGCACTTCAACCACCACCACAATATCAATATCAGCAATTTCCAGAGGAATTCAACTGGGAGCAACTGCAAGGAGATGTACACCAAATGAAGGGAGATCTACACCACTTGAGGGAAGATGTCAATCAACTCAAGGAAACTCAACAACAACAATGGAGCCAAGTCAACCACAACATCCAACAACTCCAAGGGAATTGGGAGCATATGAGGAAGGAGCAGCAAGAACAATTTGACTAGGGAGAGGTGCGAAGTGCACTGGACAAAATAGTAGAGCAAGGCAAATGGCAACATAGGAACCTGGCTGAATTTAGACATCTCTATGATGCCAGAACTATATCCAGGAGGCAGTATGACATTAACACACAAGTGAAGCTGAATCACTTGTGTAACGCCGTGGCCGCTCTGAACCCAGGATACCCAACCTTCATGTAAGGAATAGAAGAACTAAGTGCAAGACAAGAAGAAATCCTAGCCAAACATAAGGAGGATGAAAGGAATTACATGAGGAGGGCAGGATTTTGGAAACCCAAGGACATCAAAGCACAAGAAGGTTCCTCCAAACCAGATGAAGGTGGTTGATAAACCACTATTTTATGGTTTATATTGTGTTTAATTGTGTGGTTTTATCATGATCCTTACCCACTTATTCATTAAATTAGCATGAAATTATAATTCCTTCCTGAATTTATAACATGTTTGAAAACTGCTTCCTAGAGACTTTAATTATGTAATTTTAATTCTCCTTTATTCCATTCGATGCCGTGATCTGTGTGTTGAGTGTTTCAGACTTTATAGGGCATGAATGAGTTGGAGATTGGAAAGAAAGCTAGCAAAAATGGAAGGAACATAAGAATTTGAGGAGATAACCAGTGAGAAGTGACGCGATCGCATGGCTCACGCGACCGCGCGAAAGAGAACAAATCGCAGTGACGCGGCTGCATGGCTGATGAGCGGATATTTTATACGCTTTTTGGGGTTAATTTCATATAGTTTTGAGTATGTTTTAGTTAGTTTTTAGTCTAGTTTTATTAGTTTTTAGGAAAAATTCATATTTCTGGACTTTACTATGAGTTGTGTGTTTTTCTGTAATTTCAGGTATTTTTCTAGCTGAAATTGAAGGAGCTGAGCAAAAATCTGATTCAGGCTGAAAAAGGACTGCTGATGCTGTTGGATTCTGACCTCCCTGCACTCAAAGTGGATTTTCTGGAGCTACAGAACTCGAAATGGCATGCTTCCAATTGCATTGGAAAGTAGACATCCAGGGCTTTCCAGCAATATATAATAGTCCATACTTTACACAAGGATAGACGACGTAAACTGGCGTTCAATGCTAGTTCTCTGCCCAATTCTGGCGTCCAGCGCCAGAAAAGGATCAAAAGCTGGAGTTGAACGCCCAAACTGGCATAAAAACTGGCGTTCAACTCCACAAATGGCCTCTGCACGTGAATTGCTTAAGTCTCAGCCCAGCACACACCAAGTGGGCCCCAGAAGTGGATCTCTGCATCATCCATCATAGTCCACTCATATTTTGTAACCCTAGGCTACTAGTTTAGTATAAAAACAACTTTTAGAGACTTATTTTGTATCTCATGACATTTTCAGATCTAAACTTTGTATTCTCTGACGGCATGAGTCTTTAAACCCCATTGTTGGGGGTGAGGAGCTCTGCTGTGTCTCGATGAATTAATGCAAGTATTTCTGTTTTCCATTCAAACACGCTTGTTCCTATCTAAGATGTTCATTCGCGCTTAACTGTGATGAAGGTGATGATCCGTGACATTCATCACCTTCCTCAAACCATGAACGTGTGCCTGACAACCACCTCCGTTCTATATCCGATTGAATGAGTATCTCTGAGATCTCTTAATCAGAATCTTCGTGGTATAAGCTAGAACTGATGGCGGCATTCATGAGAATCCGGAAAGTCTGAACCTTGTCTGCGGTATTCCGAGTAGGATTCAAGGATTGAATGACTGTGACGAGCTTCAAACTCCTGAAGGCTGGGCGTTAGTGACAGACACAAAAGGATAGTAAATCCTATTCCAACCGGATCGAGAACCAACCGGTGATTAGCCGTGCTGTGACAGAGCGCGTGAGCGTAGTTTTCACTGGAAGGATGGAAGGTAGCCATTGACAACGGTGATCCACCAACACACAGCTTGCCATAGGAGGACGTGCGTGCGTGAACAAGAAGACAGAGGAAAGCAGAGATTCAGAAGACAAAGCATCTCCAAAACTCCAACATATTCTCCATTACTGCATAACAAGTAACCTTTAATCCATGCTCTATTGTTTATTCGCAATTCAACTGATAAACATAATTGACTTCCTGACTAAGATTTACAAGATAACCATAGATTGCTTCAAACCAACAATCTCCGTGGGATTCGACCCTTACTCACGTGAGGTATTCCTTGGACGACCCAGTGCACTTGCTGGTTAGTGGTACGCGTTGTGAAAAGTGTGATTCACAATTCGTGCACCAAGTTTTTGGCGCCGTTGCCGGGGATTGTTCGTGTTTGGACAACTAACGGTTTATTTTGTTGCTTAGATTAGGAAAAATTTCTCTTTTTTTTATAGCTCAGTTAGTTAGAACGTGGTGTTTATGTTCATGGTAATTGGCTATCATATTTTTTAAAAACCTTTTTCAAAAATAATTTTTCTATTAAATCCTGTGCTAAACTTTAAGTTTGGTGTTCTCTTGATTGATTTTCCTTAAAATTTTCGAAAATTTTGGTTTGGTTTTCTAAAAATTTTAAGTTTGGTGTTCTTTCTTCGTGCTCTTGAGTTTTCCTTGTGACTTGATCTTAAAATTTTTAAGTTTGGTGTTCCTTGGTGTTTTCCCTCCAAAAAAAATTTTCGAAAATAAGAAGCATTAGATCTAAAAATTTTAAGTTGTGTGTCTTTTCTGTGTTTTTCTCTTTCATCATAAAATTCAAAATTAAAAAAAAAAATATCTTTTCTAACTAATTTTAAACCAAGTATTTTTTGAAATTTTTTATAAAAATTCAGATTTCAATTTCAAAAATTTTTCAAATCTTCTTAGTTAAGTAATTATTTTATTCAAAAAAAAAATTTAATTTCAAAATTCAAATTCTTTTTAGTTATTTTATTTTATTTAAGTATTTACTTCTTATAAAATAAAATAAATAAAAAGGTAAATCAGTCCAAGTTATATCCATATATCCATCATGGACATAAGTGGAGATGGACAGTCCAGGAGGACTTTGGGGTCATATGCTAACCCCGCTACTGCTTCATATGGAAGTAGTATCTGTATACCTTCCATTGGAGTTAGTAGCTTTGAGTTGAATCCTCAGCTCATTATCATGGTGCAGCAAAGTTGCCAGTATTCCGGTCTTCCACAGGAAGAACCTACAGAGTTTCTGGCACAGTTTCTACAGATTGCTGACATAGTACATGATAAAGAAATAGATCAGGATGTCTACAGACTATTACTGTTTCCATTTGCTGTAAAAGATCAAGCTAAGAGGTGGTTGAATAACCAACCTAAGGCCAGCATAAGGACATGGAAACAGCTGACAGAAAAATTCCTAAATCAATATTTCCCTCCAAAAAGGATGACACAGCTAAGGCTGGACATCCAAGGCTTTAAACAAGGAGATAATGAATCTCTTTATGATGCCTGGGAGAGATACAGAGAGATGCTATGAAAATGCCCCTCTGAGATGTTTTCAGAGTGGGTTCAGTTAGACATCTTCTACTATGGGCTTGCAGAAGGAGCTCAGATGTCTCTAGATTACTCAGCTGGTGGATCTATCCACATGAGAAAGACAATTGAAGAGGCTCAAGAGCTCATTGATACAGTTGCCAGGAATCAGCATCTGTATCTAAGCAGTGACCCTTCCATGAAAGAAGAGGTCAAAACAGCAACTGCTGAACTCAGTCCTGTAGAACAAGCTGCTGAATTTAATCAGCAATTGGACTTCCTAACAAGGCAGTTAGCCGAATTCAAAGATAGATTACAAGAGACAAGGATGGCTAATATACATATGGAAGAACAGTTTAAGCAAACAAAGCAGCAGCTGTCAAGGCAAATAACAGAAGAATGCCAAGCAGTTCAATTAAGAAGTGGGAAAACATTAAATACCCCACCTCAAGGCATCAAAAAGTCAAGAAATGAGCAACCCACCAAAGATTCACCTGAGGACAGTAAGAGCCCAGGGAAAAATAAGTCTGGCGCTAAAACGACAGAGAATTGGTGGAAGGCTGGCGCTGAACGCCCAGACCATGCCCAAAACTGGCGTTCAACGCCAGAAACAAAGCAGGATTGGCGTTCAACGCCAGAAATGGGCAAGAATCTGGCGTTGAACGCCCAAATAGGGCAGAATCCAGCGTTGAACGCCCAAAATGGGCACAGTTCTGGCGTTCAGACGCCAGAAGCAGACAAGGAGCTGGCGTCTAGTTTCACTCCAGCTTCTGACTCTGGCACTCAATTGCCAGTGAGGGATCAGACACACACAAGTGCTGATAACAACCCCTCTAAAAAGGCTTCTTTAACCACTAAGGTTGAAGAATATAAAGCCAAGATACCTTATCCTCAAAAACTCCGAAAAGAGGAGCAGGATAAGCAATTTTCTCGCTTTGCAGATTACCTCAGGACTCTTGAAATAAAGATTCCATTTGTAGAGGCACTTGAGCAAATACCTTCTTATGCCAAGTTCATGAAAGAGATCTTGAGTCATAAAAAGGATTGGAGAGAAACAGAAAGAGTTCTCCTCACTGAAGAATGCAGTGCAGTCATTCTAGAGAGCTTTCCTGAAAAGCTTAAAGACCCTAGGAGTTTTCTGATACCATGCATATTAGAAGGTAATTGCACCAAGACAGCTTTATGCGATCTTGGGGCAAGCATCAACCTAATACCTGCATCCACTATCAGGAAGCTTGGCTTAACTGAAGAAGTTAAACCAACCCGGATATGTCTCCAACTTGCTGATGGTTCCACTAAATACCCATCAGGCGTGATTGAGGACATGATTGTCAGAGTTGGGCCATTCGCCTTTCCCACTGACTTTGTTGTGCTGGAAATGGAGGAGCACAAGAGTGCTACTCTCATTCTAGGAAGACCCTTCCTAGCAACTGGACGATCCCTCATTGACGTCCAACAGGGGGAAATAACCCTGAGAGTCAACGATGATGAGTTCAAGTTGAACGCTGTCAAAGCCATGCAGCATCCAGACACATCAACAGACTGCATGAAAGTTGATCTTATTGACTCTTTGGTAGAAGAGATCAACATGGCTGAGAGTCTCGAATCAGAGTTGGAAGACATCTTTAAAGATGTTCAGCCTGATTTGGAGGATTCAGGGGACATGAAAGAGCCTCTGAACTTTCTTCTGAAAGAGGAAAAACCTCCTAAACCCGAGCTCAAGCCACTACCACCATCCTTGAAATATGCATTTCTAGGAGAAGGTGACACTTTTCCAGTGATTATAAGCTCTGCTTTAAATTCACAGGAAGAGGAAGCACTTATTCAAGTGCTAAGGACACACAAGACAGCTCTTGGGTGGTCCATAGGTGACCTTAAGGGCATAAGCCCAGCTAGATGCATGCACAAAATCCTATTGGAGGATAATGCCAAACCAGTGGTTCAACCACAGAGGCGGCTAAATCCAGCCATGAAGGAAGTGGTGCAGAAAGAGGTCACCAAGTTACTAGAGGCTGGGATTATTTATCCTATTTCTGATAGCCCCTGGGTGAGCCCTGTTCAAGTTGTCCCAAAAAAGGGAGGCATGACAGTGATTCATAATGAAAAAAATGAACTGGTTCCTACAAGAACAGTTACGGGGTGGCGCATGTGTATTGACTACAGAAGGCTCAATACAGCCACCAGAAAGGATCATTTTCCTTTACCATTCATAGACCAGATGCTAGAAAGACTAGCAGGTCATGATTATTACTGCTTTTTGGATGGCTACTCAGGTTATAACCAGATTGCAGTAGATCCCCAGGATCAAGAGAAAACAGCATTCACATGTCCATCTGGAGTGTTTGCTTATAGAAGGATGCCATTTGGGCTATGTAATGCGCCTGCAACCTTCCAGAGATGCATGCTCTCTATTTTCTCTGACATGGTGGAAAAATTTCTGGAAGTCTTCATGGATGACTTCTCAGTATATGGAGACTCATTCAGCTCCTGTCTTGATCACCTGAAACTTGTTCTGAAAAGATGCCAAGAGACCAACCTAGTTTTAAACTGGGAAAAGTGTCACTTCATGGTGACTGAAGGAATTGTTCTTGGGCATAAAATCTCAAACAAGGGAATAGAGGTGGATCAAGCAAAAATAGAGGTAATTGAAAAATTACCACCACCTGCCAATGTTAAGGCAATCAGAAGCTTTCTGGGGCATGCAGGATTCTATAGGAGGTTTATAAAGGATTTTTCAAAAATCGCAAAACCTCTAAGCAATCTGCTAGCTGCTGACACGCCATTTGTGTTTGACACAAAGTGCCTGCAGGCGTTTGAAACGCTGAAAGCTAAGCTGGTCACAGCACCAGTCATTTCTGCACCAGACTGGACATTACCATTTGAGCTAATGTGTGATGCCAGTGATCATGCCATTGGTGCAGTATTGGGACAGAGGCATGACAAGCTTTTACATGTCATTTATTATGCCAGTCGCGTTCTAAATGATGTCCAGAAAAATTACACAACCACAGAAAAAGAACTACTTACAGTGGTTTACGCCATTGACAAGTTCAGATCATACTTAGTAGGATCAAAAGTGATTGTGTATACTGACCATGCTGCTCTTAAATATCTACTCACAAAGCAGGATTCAAAACCCAGGCTCATCAGATGGGTATTGCTTCTGCAAGAGTTTGATATAGAAATAAGAGACAGAAAAGGGACAGAGAACCAAGTGGCTGATCATCTGTCCCGGATAGAGCCAGTGGAAGGGACGCCCCTCCCTTCTCTTGAGATCTCTGAAACGTTTCCTGATGAGCATTTATTCGCCATTCAGGAAGCACCATGGTTTGTCGATATTGCAAACTATAAAGCTGCAAGGTTCATACCCAAGGAGTACAACAGGACACAAAAGAAGAAATTAATTACTGATGCAAAGTACTACTTGTGGGATGAACCTTATCTCTTTAAGAGATGTGCAGACGGAATTATCCGTAGGTGTGTGCCTAGAGAAGAAGCACAGAGGATCCTGTGGCATTGCCACGGATCTCAATATGGAGGCCATTTCGGAGGTGAGCGAACAGCCACCAAGGTCCTCCAATGTGGCTTCTATTGGCCCACACTCTATAAAGATTCCCGAGAGTTTGTACGTAACTGTGACAGTTGCCAAAGAGCTGGTAATCTGCCTCATGGTTACGCCATGCCTCAACAAGGAATCTTGGAAATTGAGTTGTTTGACGTATGGGGAATTGACTTCATGGGACCTTTCCCACCATCATACTCAAACACTTATATTCTGGTGGCAGTTGACTATGTATCAAAATGGGTTGAGGCTATTGCCACACCCACCAATGATACTAAAACAGTGCTGAAGTTCCTCCAGAAACATATTTTTAGCAGGTTTGGTGTCCCTAGAGTACTAATCAGTGATGGGGGCACTCACTTCTGCAATAAACAGCTTTACTCTGCCATGGTTCGGTATGGAATTCGCCACAAGGTGGCCACTCCATATCATCCACAAACCAATGGGCAGGCTGAAGTCTCTAACAGAGAATTAAAGAGAATCCTGGAACGGACAGTAAATACCCGTAGAAAGGATTGGGCAAGGAGCTTGGATGATGCTCTGTGGGCTTACAGAACAGCATTCAAGACCTCTATAGGGACCTCTCCATACCAACTGGTGTATGGTAAGGCATGTCACCTGCCCGTGAAACTGGAACATAAGGCCTACTGGGCAACCAGATTCCTAAACTTTGATGCCAAATTAGCAGGAAAAAAAAGATTGCTCCAGCTAAATGAGCTAGAGGAGTTCAGATTCACAGCTTTCGAAAATGCCAAGCTATATAAGGAAAAATAAAAAAAGTGGCATGACAGAAAGCTGTCATCTAGAATCTTTGAACCAGGACAGAAGGTTCTGTTGTTTAACTCTAGACTCAGGCTATTCCCCGGAAAACTGAAATCCCGGTGGAGGGGACTATACGTGATTACAAGTGTATCACCATATGGTTATGTGGAGCTTCAAGATATTGATTCTGATAAGAAGTTCATTGTCAATGGACAGAGAATCAAGCATTACCTTGAAGGCAACATTGAGCAAGAATGCTCAAGGCTGAAGCTAGATTAAAAGCTCAGCAAGGTCCAGCTAAGGACATTAAAGAAGCGCTTGTTGGGAGGAAACCCAATTTTTATTTATTTTCATGGTTTTTCATGTTTTATTAGGTTCATGATCAAGTGGAGTCACAAAATAAATATCAAAAATTGAAAATGGAATCAAAAACAGCAGAAGAAAAATCACACCCTGGAGGAAGCAGTTGTCTGGCGTTCAACGCCAGAACAGAGCATGGTTCTGGCGCTGAACGCCCAAAATGGGCAACATCCTGGCGCTGAACGCCCAGAACAAGCATGGTTCTGGCGTTCAACGCCAGAAATGGCTAGTAAATGGGCGTTGAACGCCCAAAATGGGCACCAACCTGGCGCTGAACGCCCAGAGTTGTGTGCAAGGGCATTTTGCATGCCTAAATTGGTGCAGGGATGTAAATGCCTTGACACCTCAAGATCTGTGGACCTCACAGGATCAATTCAAGATCTGTGGACCCCACAGGATCCCCACCTTCCCTCCTCATAATCCTAGTTTTTTTTTTCTTTCCACATCTTCTTCTTCATCTATTCCCTCTTCTTTTGCTCGAGGGCGAGCAACATTCTAAGTTTGGTGTGGTAAAACAATTATGTGAAGGATCTATAGCTCAGTGGTAGAACATGTGGCTGCAAATCAAGAGATACCTCAGGGGATGCACTTCCCTCCACATAATTATTGGAAGCAACTGAGGATAGAAATACCAAAAATCACTAGGAATCAAGCCACAAAGGCAAGGAAGAGACATAAAAGAAGCTCAAGAACATCATTGGTGCCTCAAGAAGGAAATGCCATCATCACTAAGGTGGACTCGTTCCTTGTTCTTACCTTCTCTGTTTTTTTTCGTTTTTTCTATGTTAAGTGCTTATCTATGTTTGTGTCTTCATTACATGATCATTAGTAGTAATTAGTATCTATTTTGATTTTATCTCCAGTTAAGCTATAGTTTATTTTTCTCATCATCAGCAAACATGAATAAAGTAGTAGATCTCTTGAATAAGAGGCAATAAAATTTCGAGTTTTAATAAGAGAAATTCTAATTAGTTAAATGTGGAGGCAATGCTTTCTGTCTTCTGAATGAATGCTTGAACAGTGCATATGTCTTTTGAATTTGTTGTTTAAGACTGTTAAATATATTGGCTCTTGAAAGAATGATGAACATGAGACCTGTTATTGATAATCTGAAAAATCAAAAAAATGATTCTTGAAGCAAGAAAAAGCAGCAAAGAACAAAGCTTGCAGAAAAAAAAATAGAAAGAAAAAGAAAAAGCAAGCAGAAAAAGCCAGTAACCCTTAAAACCAAAAGGCAAGGGCAAATAAAAGGGATCCCAAGGCTTTGAGCATCAGTAGATAGGAGGGCCTAAAGGAATAAAATCCTGGTCTAAGCGGCTAAACCAAGCTGTCCCTAACCATGTGCTTGTGGCGTGAAGGTGTCAAGTGAAAACTTGAGACTGAGCGGTTAAAGTCAAGGTCCAAAGCAAAAAGAAGAGTGTGCTTAAGAACTCTGGACACCTCTAATTGGGGACTTTAGCAAAGCTGAGTCACAATCTGAAAAGGTTCACCCAATTATGTGTCTGTGGCATTTATGTATCCGGTGGTAATACTGGAAAACAAAGTGCTTAGGGCCACGGCCAAGACTCATAAAGAAGCTGTGTTCAAGAATCATCACACTAAACTAAGAGAATCAATAACATTATCTGAATTCTGAGTTCCTATAGATGCCAATCACTCTGAGCTTCAAGGGATAAAGTGAGATGCCAAAACTGTTCAGAAGCAAAAAGCTACTAGTCCCGCTCATCTAATTAGAATCTGAGCTTCAATCAAAAACTCTGAGATATTATTGCTTCTCAACCTATTAGTCTTCTATTTTATTTGTCTAGTTGCTTGAGGACAAGCAACAGTTTAAGTTTGGTGTTGTGATGAGCGGATATTTTATACGCTTTTTGGGGTTAATTTCATATAGTTTTGAGTATGTTTTAGTTAGTTTTTAGTCTAGTTTTATTAGTTTTTAGGAAAAATTCATATTTCTGGACTTTACTATGAGTTGTGTGTTTTTCTGTAATTTCAGGTATTTTTCTGGCTGAAATTGAAGGAGCTGAGCAAAAATCTGATTCAGGCTGAAAAAGGACTGCTGATGCTGTTGGATTCTGACCTCCCTGCACTCAAAGTGGATTTTCTGGAGCTACAGAACTCGAAATGGCATGCTTCCAATTGCATTGGAAAGTAGACATCCAGGGCTTTCCAGAAATATATAATAGTCCATACTTTACACAAGGATAGACGACGTAAACTGGCGTTCAACGCTAGTTCTCTGCCCAATTCTGGCGTCCAGTGCCAGAAAAGGATCAAAAGCTGGAGTTGAACGCCCAAACTGGCATAAAAACTGGCGTTCAACTCCACAAATGGCCTCTGCATGTGAATTGCTTAAGTCTCAGCCCAGCACACACCAAGTGGGCCCCAGAAGTGGATCTCTGCATCATCCATCATAGTCCACTCATATTTTGTAACCCTAGGCTACTAGTTTAGTATAAAAACAACTTTTAGAGACTTATTTTGTATCTCATGACATTTTCAGATCTAAACTTTGTATTCTCTGACGGCATGAGTCTTTAAACCCCATTGTTGGGGGTGAGGAGCTCTGCTGTGTCTCGATGAATTAATGCAAGTATTTCTGTTTTCCATTCAAACACGCTTGTTCCTATCTAAGATGTTCATTCGCGCTTAACTGTGATGAAGGTGATGATCCGTGACATTCATCACCTTCCTCAAACCATGAACGTGTGCCTGACAACCACCTCCGTTCTATATCCGATTGAATGAGTATCTCTGAGATCTCTTAATCAGAATCTTCGTGGTATAAGCTAGAACTGATGGCGGCATTCATGAGAATCCGGAAAGTCTGAACCTTGTCTACGGTATTCCGAGTAGGATTCAAGGATTGAATGACTGTGACGAGCTTCAAACTCCTGAAGGCTGGGCGTTAGTGACAGACACAAAAGGATAGTAAATCCTATTCCAACCGGATCGAGAACCAACCGGTGATTAGCCGTGCTGTGACAGAGCGCGTGAGCGTAGTTTTCACTGGAAGGATGGAAGGTAGCCATTGACAACGGTGATCCACCAACACACAGCTTGCCATAGGAGGACGTGCGTGCGTGAACAAGAAGACAGAGGAAAGCAGAGATTCAGAAGACAAAGCATCTCCAAAACTCCAACATATTCTCCATTACTGCATAACAAGTAACCTTTAATCCATGCTCTATTGTTTATTCGCAATTCAACTATTAACCATAATTGACTTCCTGACTAAGATTTACAAGATAACCATAGATTGCTTCAAACCAACAATCTCCGTGGGATTCGACCCTTACTCACGTGAGGTATTACTTGGACGACCCAGTGCACTTACTGGTTAGTGGTACGCGTTGTGAAAAGTGTGATTCACAATTCGTGCACCAATGGCGCACGCGGCCGCACAGATTGGAAAAGCTCAAGCGATGCGGTAGCATGGATGACGCGAATGCGTAGCAAGGAAAAGCGCGAATGATGCGTCCGCATGGATGACGCGATCGCGTGAGATGTGCGATCTATATAATCTGCAGAATTCGCTGGGGGCGATTTTGGACCTTATTTCGACCCAGTTTTCGGCCCGGAACAGCAGACTAGAGCCAGAGAATATGCAGAAACAAAAGACAACATTCATTCTACAGAGAGTTTTCAGTTTTTTTAGATCTAGTTTTACTCCTTTAGGTTTCTTTCTCTAGGTTTAAGAATTTTAATTTTCAATTGGTCTTAGCATTGGAACATTGAGAAGAGTTATTTCCTCATCAAGACTTCGTCATTCTAGTTCGTTCTCTTAACTTGGTTCTATTCTTCCATGTTCTTTGCTTTGTTCAATTTTGTCATTTGAATACTTTCATGATTATTTAATACAAGGATTATTTCTTCCATTTTAATTTATTTTCCATTCCAATAATCATGTCTTCTTTTAATTCCCTTTCATGTGTTATGGATTTATTATTTACAATGAGTGAGTAGTTCCCTCACTTGATGGGGAGCTGATTGAAAGGAACTCTTGAGTTGGAAGGATTGAAAGAAAAATTGTAATTGGGTTAACTGTTGGATTGTTATCTAATCACTAACACCAATCCCTTTCAACTAAGTGGGTTGCAACTCGTGAACAGATCTAGCATTCCAACTTGTTTGACTTTCTTTTACCTAGTAAAGGATAACTAAACAGAACAACCATTAATTATAAATTAATCTTGAAATCATCCCATCAATGATAGAGATTCCAACTAATCAACTCCCAGTCAAGGTTTTTATTTCATATTATTTGAATTTACTTAATTTAATTTCCCACCTACTTAACTCAACTTCTTGGAACATCTGATTAATAAAATAGCACACTTTTCTGCAACTCGTTGGGAGACGACCTGGGACTTAAACTCCCAGTAATTTTTAATTTAAACTCTCTGTGACATATTTCTAAATTGATAGGTAGATTTTTGGTGAGTTAAGAACTATACTTGCAACGTAACTATTTTAATAATTTTTAATTCACCAACTTCTGTGTCTCATCAATTTTTGGCGCCGTTGCCAGAGAGTTGCAATAGAGTGCTAAAGTTATTAATTAGAATTTATTTATTTGCATTTTATTTTATTTTGCTACTATGAGCTGCATGTTTCTTTCGTCAAATGACGCGTTCACTTCCTGATCCGCGCTTGCTAATATTCGATCCTGAAATTGAAAGGACTATTTCACGAATAAGGCGAGAACAACGTCGGTTAGGCCGCTCTGAGGGTGGATCTGAAAGTGAACTTGAGGAAGAAACCAGCCCCCGTTCTACTGATTCGGTTGTTTTACGTGCAGAAGACATGGCAGCTAGGAGAGTTACCATCCAGGAGGAAGGAGCCCCTGATTTTACAATGCAACCGTTTCAAGCGCATCATCCAGCGGTAGCTACAGATTTTAAAATAAAGACCGCACTGCTAAATTTGATGCCCAAGTTTCATGGCCTGCCTGCTCAAGAGCCTATCAAGCACTTGAGAGATTTCCAGGAAGCCTGTTCTACTGTCAGGCGTGATGGTACTGATGAAAATTCAATTTTGCTGAAAGCTTTCCCGTTTTCTCTTGAGGGAAAAGCAAGAGGGTGGTACTACACTCAACCTCTAGCAAATGTATCCAACTGGGATAGACTCAGAAAGGAGTTTTTGTAGAAATTCTTTCCATCTGAAGTTACTGATAAACTGAGGAAGGATATTTCCACAATTGTTTAGGATGACAATGAGACTCTCTTTGAATACTGGGAGCGCTTCAATAATCTTCTGGAAGCATGCCCCCACCACATGATTGACAAGATAGTGTTACTTAGCTATATCACACAAGGCATGAGGCCCCAAGATAAGACCACATTGGAAAGTGCTAGCAATGGGTCTATGAAGAAGTACAAGACCACTGATGAGGCTTGGCAATTGATCAGTGATTTAGCTGAATCTACTAGGAACCACAGACAAAAGCAAGGCCGTTCAAAAACCGTTGCAGAAGTATCCTCTAGCAGAGAGACTGCGGCTCTAGCTCAGAGTATATGTGAGATGACCAACTTGTTGAAGCAGATGCAATTGAATCAACAACAAGCTCAGCAAGCTCAACCTCCTCCACCATAGCAAAACCAACAACTGGTCCCGCAAAGAATTTGCAGAATCTGTGCTGATTATAGCCATTACACTGATGAATGCCCGCAGCTCCAACAAGAAGACAACATGGTGGCATCTACTCATAACTTCTATGACCGCCCCAACCAAGGGTACAATCAAAGAGGAAATAATAACCATGGATGGCAGGACAATTCTAACTAGAATTGGAGGGACAACAATAACAGAGGAGGCCGAGATAATCAGGGAAATCAGAGGTGGAATAATAACAACAACAGGCAGTAGAATCAACCTTACAGAGTACCTCACCTGAGGCAAAACCAAGGACCACAGAACAATCAACAGCAGACTTCTCAATTTACTCATTCTTCTTTATCTCCTAATGAAGAGCTACTACAATCTTTTGAGCGAAGACAACCGACCATGGAAAATAACATCATGAATAGTATTAATGCCAGTCTGAATGGTCTCACCTCTACTTTGCAAGCTCTTATGTCACATATTGGATCAACGCAAAATTCCAGTAACCAACCTTCAAGCTCCACTGGAATCCCCTCTCAACTATTACCCAATCCAAAAGGAGGCATTAATGCCATCACCCTAAGGTCTGGAACCACACTGTAGGAGAGGCATCAGGAGGAACCAAGTCCACCAGAACACACCTCAGCTGAAGAGGTAGTAGAAATTGAAGATGTTGAAGAGGAAGAGGACATACAGGACATATCTAAAGAAGAAATAGCTCAACCACAGGAGGAAGCACCAAAAGGCGCAGACACCACAGAAAATACTACTCCTATTCCATTTCCACAACTTGCAAGGAAGCCCAGGAAGCAGTTGGAACCCGACCCCAAAATGGTAGAAATATTCAAAAAGGTTGAGGTAACTGTTCCTCTTTTTGATGTTATTCAGCAGGTACCTAAATATGCAAAGTTTCTAAAAGACTTATGTATCCAAAAAGACAAAATTAATGAATTAGAAACTATTCCTTTAGGTAGTTCTATATCTGCTTTAATGGGAGGATTACCTGAAAAATATAGTGATCCAGGTCCTTGTATAGTTAGCTTTACTATTGGTGGTGTAGTAATTTATGATTGCATGTGTGATTTAGGAGCATGTGTCAGTATAATGCCTTTGTCTATATATGATATTTTAAGGCTCCCTCCCTTAAAAAGGTCGGCAGCTTGTTTTGTGTTAGCAGATAAAAGCATTATTACAGTGGCTGGAGTTGCTGAAGATGTTTTGGTGAACATTAAAGGGCTTACATTTTCCACTGATTTTTATATCTTGGAGATGCCCCATAATAATTCAGATAAGCCATCATCAATCCTACTTGGAAGACCATTCCTGAAGACATCAAAATTCAAATTGGATGCTTTTTCAGGAACATATTCCTTTGAAATAGATGGCCGCATAGTAATCTTCAACCTGAATGGAGTCATTGACAACCCCCTAGAAAATCGTTCTATCTTCCAGTGTGATGTCATAGATGAAAGTGTAGCTGAAGTTCACAAGGAAGAGTTTGAAGAGAGGCACACTGGACAAGGTCCAAGTGTGGGGACCCTTTTAACTGACAATGAGGGCACTTCGCCATTTTCACAAGCTCCAGATAATCTAGAGCCTGCCCATGTTCAAAAGTTAGAATTGAAACCCCTCCCTCCACATCTCAAATATGCTTATCTTGAAGATGAGCAGAGGTTTCCAGTTATCATTGCAAGGGAACTAACTTCTCAACAAGAAGAGCAGTTACTTGATGTGCTGAGGAAGCATAAGAAGGCAATTGGGTAGAGCTTGGCAGACATAGTAAGCATCAACCCTCAAGTATGTGAGCACAGAATATTTTTAGAAGAGGGAGCAAGACCTGTTCGTCAACCCCAAAGAAGATTGAATCCCACCATCTTGGAAGTTGTCAAAAAGGAAGTGACCAGACTATTGGAAGCCGGTATCATATATCTCATTTTAGACAGTGAATGGGTAAGCCCAGTACAAGTGGTGCCCAAGAAGTCTGGAGTCACTACAGTGAAGAATGAGCATGGAGAGCTCATAGCAACTAGAGTTCAGAATGCTTGGAGAGTCTGCATTGATTACAGGCGTCTCAACCAAGCTACCCGTAAGGATCACTACCCACTTCCATTCATTGATCAAATGCTGGATCGCCTGTCAGGTAAATCACATTATTGCTTTTTAGATGGTTACACAGGTTATTTCCAGATTCATATAGCTCCTGAGGATCAGGAAAAGACTACTTTTACATGTCCTTTTGGGACTTATGCTTACAAGAGAATGCCCTTTGGCTTGTTGGTGCACGAAATTGTGATTACACTTTGATTATGTAAAATTCATTGCTCTTTCTTTCCCTGGCAATGGCGCCAAAAACATGATGCCAATACCATGGTTCACAACTTCGCACAACTAACCAGCAAGTGCACTGGGTCGTCCAAGTAATACCTTACGTGAGTTAGGGTCGAATCCCACGGAGATTGTTGGTATGAAGCAAGCTATGGTCACCTTGTAAATCTCAGTCAGGCGGATATAAAATAGTTATGGAGTTTTCGAAAATTAACAATAAACTAAGGATAGAAATACTTATGTAAATCATTGGTGAGAATTTCAGATAAGCGTATGGAGATGCATTCGTTCCTCTGAACCTCTGCTTTCCTGCTGTCTTCATCCAATCCATCTTACTCCTTTCTATGGCTGGCTTTATGTAAGGATGTCACCGGTGCCAATGGCTACTTTCGATCTCTCTCGGAAAAATGGTCCAAATGCTCTGTCACAGCACGGCTAATCGTATAGAGGCATCACCCTTGTCGTTGGTTGCATCCTATTCCTCTCTGTGAAAATGGTCTGATGCGCTGTCATTGCATGGCTAATCATCTTGGAGGTTCTCGATCATACTGGAATAGGATTTACTATCCTTTTGCGTCTGTCACTACGCCCAGCACTCACGAGTTTGGAGTTCGTCACAGTCATTCAATCCCAGAGTCCTACTCGGAATACCACGGACAAGGTTTAGACTTTCCGGACTCTCATGAATGCCGCCATCAATCTAGCTTATACCACGAAGATTCTGATTAAGAGATCTAAAAGATACTCATTCAATCTAAGGTAGAACGGAAGTGGTTGTCAGGCACGCGTTCATAGGGAATGATGATGATTGTCACGTTCATCACATTCAGGTTGAAGTGCGAATGAATATCTTAGAAGCGGAACAAGTGAATTGAATAGAAAAACAATAGTACTTTGCATTAATCTTTGAGGAACAGCAGAGCTCCACACCTTAATCTATGGAGTGTAGAAACTCTACCGTTGAAAATACATAAGTGAAAGGTCCAGGCATGGCCGAATGGCCAGCCCCTCAGATCTAAGAACCAGGCGTCCAAAGGTGTTCCAAAGATGTCTAATACAATAGTAAAAAGTCCTATTTATAATAAACTAGTTACTAGGGTTTACAGAAGTAAGTAATTGATGCATAAATCCACTTCCGGGGCCCACTTGGTGTGTGCTTGGGCTGAGCTTGAGTGTTACACGTGTAGAGGTTATTCCTGGAGTTGAACGCTAGTTTTGGTGCCAGTTTGGGCGTTGAATTCCACTTTGCAACTTGTTTCTGGCGCTGGACGCCAGAATTGGGCAGAGAGCTGGCGTTGAACGCCAGTTTGCGTCGTCTAAACTTGGGCAAAGTTTGGACTATTATACATTTCTGGAAAGCCCTGGATGTCTAATTTCCAACTCAATTAGAAGCGCACCATTTTGAGTTCTATAGCTCCAGGAAATCCATTTTGAGTGCAGGGAGGTCAGAATCCAACAGCATCAGCAGTCCTTCTTCAACCTCTGAATCTGATTTTTGCTCAAGTCCCTCAATTTCAACCAGAAAATACCTGAAATCACAGAAAAACACACAAACTCATAGTAAAGTCCAGAAATGTGAATTTAAGATAAAAACTAATGAAAACATCCCTAAAAGTAACTAGATCCTACTAAAAACATACTAAAAACAATGCCAAAAAGCGTATAAATTATCCGCTCATCACAACACCAAACTTAAATTGTTGCTTGTCCCCAAGCAACTGAAAATCAAATAGGATAAAAAGAAGAGAATATACTATAAATTCCAAACTATCAAAGAAACATAGCTCCAATTAAATGAGCGGGACTTATAGCTTTTTGCCTCTTGAATAGTTTTGGCATCTCACTTTATCCATTGATGTTCAGAATGATTGGCTTCTATAGGAACTCAGAGTTCAGATAGTGTTATTGATTCTCCTAGTTCAGTATGATGATTCTTGAACACAGCTTCTTTATGAGTCTTGGCCGTGGCCCTAAGCACTTTGTTTTCCAGTATTACCACCGGATACATAAATGCCACAGACACATAATTGGGTGAACCTTTTCAGATTGTGACTCAGCTTTGCTAAAGTCCCCAATTAGAGGTGTCCAGGGTTCTTAAGCACACTCTTTTTTTGCTTTGGACCTTGACTTTAACCGCTCAGTCTCAAGTTTTCACTTGACACCTCCACGCCACGAGCACATGGTTAGGGACAGCTTGGTTTAGCCGCTTAGACCAGGATTTTATTCCTTTAGGCCCTCCTATCCACTGATGCTCAAAGCCTTGGGATCCTTTTTATTTCCCTTGCCTTTTGGTTTTAAGGGTTATTGGCTTTTTGCTCTTGCCTCTTGGTTTTAAGAGCTTTTGGATTTTTCTGCTTGCTTTTTCTTTTTCTATTTTTTTTTGCCCCTTTTTTTTTCTGCAAGCTTTGTTCTTTGCTGCTTTTTCTTGCTTCAAGAATCATTTTTATGATTTTTCAGATTATCAAATAACATGTCTCCTTGTCATCATTCTTTCAAGAGCCAACATATTTAACATTCTTAAACAACAACTTCAAAAGACATATACACTGTTCAAGCATTCATTCAGAAAACAAGAAGCATTGTCACCACATCAATATAATTAAACTAAGTTCAAGGATAAATTCGAAACTCATGTACTTCTTGTTCTTTTGAATTAAAAATTTTTCATTTAAGAGAGGTGATGGATTCATAGGACATTCATAACTTTAAGACATAGTTACTAACCACTAATGATCATGTAATGAAGACACAAACATAGATAAGCACATAACATAGAAAACGAAAAACAGAAGAAATAGGAACAAGGAATGAATCCACCTTAGTGATGGTGGCGTTTCCTTCTTGAGGAACCAATGATGTCCTTGAGCTCTTCTATGTCTCTTCCTTGTCTTTGTTGCTCCTCCCTCATTGCTTTTTGATCTTCTCTTATTTCATGAAGGATGATGGAGTGCTCTTAATGTTCCACCCTTAGTTGTCCCATATTGGAACTCAATTCTCCTAGGGAGGTGTTGATTTGCTCCCAATAGTTTTGTGGAGGAAAATGCATTTGAGGCATCTCCGGGATCTCATGGTGATGAGCTTCATACGCCTCTTGAGCTCCATGAATGGGCTCTCTTGCTTGCTCCATCTTTTTCTTAGTGATGGGCTTCTCTTCCTCAATGTGAATGTCTCCTTCTATGGAAGCTCCAGCTGAGTAACATAGATGGCAGATAAGATGAGGAAAAGCTAGCCTTGCCCCATGAGAGGGCTTTTCGGCTATTTTGTAGAGTTCAAGGGCGACTTCATGAACCTCTACTTCTTCTCCAATCATGATGCTATGAATCATGATGGCCCGATCCACAGTAACTTCAGATCGGTTGCTAGTGGGGATGATGGAGCGTTGGATGAACTCCAACCATCCTCTAGCCACAGGCTTGAGGTCCAATCTTCTTAGTTGAACCGGCTTGCCTTTGGAGTCAATCTTCCATTGAGCTCCTTTCACACATATGTCCATAAGGACTTGGTCCAACCTTTGATCTAAGTTGACTCTCCTTGTGTAGGGGCGTGCGTTCTCTTCCATGTTTGGCAAGTTGAACGCCAACCTCACATTTTCCGGACTAAAATCTAAGTATTTCCCCCGAACCATTGTAACATAGTTCTTTGGATCCGGGTTCTTACTTTGATCATGGTTCTTGGTGATCCATGCATTGGCATAGAACTCTTGAACCATTAGGATGCCGACTTGTTGGATGGGATTTGTTAGAACTTTCCAACCTCTTCTTTGAATTTCATGTCGGATCTCCGGATACTCATTTCTTTTGAGTTTGAAAGGGACCTCGGGGATCACCTTCTTCTTGGCCACAACATCATAGAAGTGATCTTGATGGGCTTTGGAGATGAACCTTTCCATCTCCCATGACTCGGAGGTGGAAGCTTTTGTCTTCCCTTTTCCTTTTCTAGAGGATTCTCCGGTCTTGGGTGCCATCAATGGTAATGGAAAAACAAAAAGCTTATGCTTTTACCATACCAAACATAGAATATTGCTTGCCCTCGAGCAAGAGAAGAAAGAATAGATGAAGAAGAAGAAGAAATGGAGGAGAGGGAGAAGGGGTTGTGTTTCGGCCAAGAAGAGAAGAGAGGGTTGTGTTGTGTGAAAATGATGAAGAATGGAGGGTTATATATAGTGGGGGGAGAGGGTGTTAGGTTCGGCCATTTAGGGTGGGTTGGGTGGGAAATTAATTTTGAATTTTTGAAGGTAGGTGGAGTTTATGAGGTAGGTTTATGGGGAAGAGTGGATGGATGTGAATGGTGAAGAAGTGATGGGGAAGAGAGATTGAGGTGATTGGTGAAGGGTTTTGGGGAAGAGTGTTTATGGGATTGTGTGAAAGAGGGGTGAGAAGAAGTGAGTGGAGGTGGGTGGGGATCCTGTGGGGTCCACAGATCCTGAGGTGATCCTGTGGGGTCCACAGATCCTGAGTTGTTCAAGGATTTACAACCTTGCACCAAATTAGGCATGCAAAATGCCCTTGCACACAACTCTGGGCGTTCAGCGCCAGGTTGGTGCTTGTTCTGGGCGTTGAACGCCCATTTGTAGCCTATTTCTGGCGTTGAACGCCAGAACCATGCTTGTTCTGGGCGTTCAGTGCCAGCTCTCCTCCAGGGTGCATTTCTGGCGTTCAAATGCCCAGATGCTGCCCATTTCTGGCGTTCAGCGCCAAAACCATGCTCTGTTCTGGCGTTGAATGCCCAAAACATGCTTCTTACTGGCGTTTAAACGCCAGTAAGGTCTTCCTCCAGGGTGTGATTTTTCTTCTGCTGTTTTTGATTCCGTTTTCAATTTTTATATTTATTTTGTGACTCCACATGATCATGAACCTATAAAGACATATAACTAAGAAAAATATCGTTAGATAAATAAAAATTGGGTTGCCTCCCAACAAGCGCTTCTTTAATGTCAATAGCTTGACAGTGGGCTCTCATGGAGCCTCACAGATGTGCAGAGCTTTGTTGAGACCTCCCAACACCAAACTTAGAGTTTGGATATGGGAGTTCAACACCAAACTTAGAGTTTGGTTGTGGCCTTCCAACACCAAACTTAGAGTTTGACTGTGGGGGCTTTGTTTGACTCTGTTTTGAGAGAAGCTTTTTATGCTTCCTCTCCATGGATGCAGAGAGAGATCCTTGAGTTGTAAACACAAGGTTGTCCTCATTTAATTGAAGGATCAATTCTCCTCTGTCCACATCAATCACAGCTCTTGCTGTGGCTAGGAAAGTTCTTCCTAGGATGATGGATTCATCCTCTTCCTTTCCAGTATCCAGGACTATGAAATCATCAGGGATGTAAAGGCCTTCAACCTTTACTAACACGTCCTCTACTTGTCCATAAGCTTGTTTTCTTGAATTATCTGCCATCTCTAATGAGATTTTAGCAGCTTGCACCCCATAGATTCCCAGTTTCTCTATTACAGAGAGGGGCATGAGGTTTATCCCTGAACCAAGGTCGCACAGAGCCTTAAAGATCATGGTGCCTATGGTACAAGGTATTATGAACTTTCCAGGATCCTGTCTCTTCTGAGGCAATGTCAGTTGATCCAGATCACTTAGTTCATTGGTGAACAAGGGAGGTTCATCTTCCCAAGTTTCAATGCCAAATAATTTGGCATTCAGCTTCATGATTGCACCAAGGAACTTGGCAGCTTGCTCTTCAGTAACATCCTCATTCTCTTCAGAAGAGGAGTACTCATCAGAGCTCATGAATGGTATAAGGAGGTTCAATGGAATCTCTATGGTCTCTAGATGAGCCTCAGAGTCCTTTGGTTCCTCAGAGGGAAACTCCTTATTGATCACTGGACGTCCCAGGAGGTCTTCCTCCTTGGGGTTCCCGTCCTCTCCTTTCCTTACAGGTTCGGCCATGGTGCTTATGTCAATGGCCTTGCACTCTCCTTTTGGATTCTCTTCTGTATTGCTTGGGAGAGTACTAGGAGGGATTTCAGTGATCCTTTTACTCAGCTGGCCCACTTGTGCTTCCAAATTTCTAATGGAAGACCTTGTTTCATTCATGAAACTTACAGTGGCCTTGAATAGATTAGAGACTAAGTTTGCTAAATTAGAGGTACTTTGTTCAGAGTTCTCTGTCTGTTACTGAGTGGATGATGGAAAAGGTTTATTATTGTTAAACCTGTTTCTTCCACCATTATTAAAGCCTTGTTGATGCTTTTGATCCTTCCATGAGAAATTTGGATGATTTCTCCATGATGGATTATAGGTGTTTCCATAAGGTTCACTCATGTAATTGACCTCTGCTATTGCAGGATTCTCAGGATCATAAGCTTCTTCTTCAGAAGATGCCTCTTGAGTACTGTTGGATGCAGCTTGCATTCCATTTAGACTCTGAGAAATCATATTGACTTGCTGAGTCAATATTTTGTTCTGAGCCAATATGGCATTCAGAGTATCAATTTCAAGAACTCCCTTCTTCATAGGCGTCCCATTATTCACAGGATTCCTCTCAGAAGTGTACATGAATTGGTTATTAGCAACCATGTCAATGAGTTCTTGAGCTTCTGCAGGCGTTTTCTTTAGGTGAATGGATCCACCTGTAGAAGTGTCCAATGACATCTTTGATAGCTCAGATAAACCATCATAGAATATATCCAGGATGGTCCATTCTGAAAGCATGTCAGAAGGACACTTTTTGGTCAACTGCTTGTATCTTTCCCAAGCTTCATAGAGGGATTCACCTTCTTTCTATCTGAAAGTCTGAACATCCACTCTAAGCTTGCTCAGCTTTTGAGGAGGAAAAAACTTGGCTAAGAAAGCCGTGACCAGCTTATCCCAAGAGTTCAGGCTATCTTTGGGTTGAGAGTCCAACCACACTCTAGCTCTGTCTCTTATAGCAAAAGGGAAAAGCATGAGCCTGTAGACTTCAGGATGTACTCCATTAGTTTTAACAGTATCACAGATCTGCAAGAATTCAGTTAAAAACTGAAAAGGATCTTCAGATGGAAGTCCATGAAACTTGCAGTTCTGCTGCATCAGAGAAACTAGCTGAGGTTTCAGCTCAAAATTGTTTGCTCCAATGGTGGGAATGGAGATGCTTCTTCCATGTAAATTGGAATTAGGTGCAGTAAAGTCACCAAGCATTCTCCTTACATTATTGTTGTTGGGTTCGGCTGCCATCTCCTTTACTTGTTCGAAATTTTCAATAAGGTTGTCTCTGGATTGTTGTAATTTAGCTTCTCTTAGTTTCCTCTTCAGAGTCCTTTCAGGTTCTGGATCAGCTTCAACAAGAACGCCTTTTTCTTTGTCCCTGCTCATAAGAAAGAGAAGAGAAAAAGAAAAGAAGAGGAATCCTCTATGTCACAGTAAAGAAGTTCCTTATTGTTAGTAGAAAAAGAAAAGGAATAGGGGTGAAGAAGAATGAAGAATCCAAACACAAGGGTAAGGATAGGAGCAGTGAATTGAGATGAGGAGATGTTAGTAGATAAATAAATAAATAGAATAAGATGGGAGGAGGAGAGAATTTTCGAAATAATTTTTGAAAAAGAGTTAGTGATTTTCGAAAATAGTTTTTTTTTTGAAAAAGGTTAGTAATTTTCGAAAAAAAATTTTTTTTTTAAATCAAAGATTAAAATAATTAGTTACTTAAAAAGAATTTTTGAAAAAGAGGGAGATATTTTCGAAAATTAGAGAGAGAGAGTTAGTTAGGTGGTTTTGAAAAAGATAAGAAACAAACAAAAAGTTAGTTAGTTAGTTGAAACAAATTTTGAAAATCAATTTTGAAAAGATAAGAAGTTAGGAAGTTAAAAAAATATTTTGAAATCAAATTTTTGAAAAAGATATGATAAGAAGATAATTTTGAAAAGATATGATTGAAATTAGTTTTTGAAAAAGATTTGATTTTTAAAATCACAATTAATGACTTGATTCACAAGAAATCACAAGATATGATTCTAGAACTTAAAGTTTGAATCTTTCTTAACAAGTAAGTAACAAACTTGAAATTTTTGAATCAAAACATTAATTGTTATTGTTATTTTCGAAAATTTGATATAAAATTAAGAAAAAAATTTTTGAAAAATATTTTTAAAATTTTCGAAAATAACTAAGAAAGATTTGATTTTTGAAAAAGATTTTGAAAAAGATGAGCTTTTTAAATTGAAAATTTGATTTGACTCATAAAAACAACTAGATTTTTAAAAAGTTTTGAAAAAGTCAAATCTAATTTTCGAAATTATGAGAGAAAAGAGGGAAAGATATTTTTTTTATTTTTGAATTTTGAATGATGAGAGAGAAAAATATGAAAATGATGCAATGCATGAGATTTTTAGATCAAAACAATGAATGCATTCAAGAATGCTATGAATGTTAAGATGAACACCAAGAACACTATGAATGTCAAGATGAACACCAAGAACATATTTTTGAAAAATTTTTAATGCAAAGAAAACATGCAAGACACCAAATTTAGAATTCTTTAATGCTTAGGCACTAAGAATTCAAGAATGCATATGAAAAACAAGAAAAGACACAAAACATGCAAATGCAAAGATCAAACAAGAAGACTTACCAAGAACAACTTGAAGATCATGAAGAACACTATGAATGCATGATTATTTTCGAAAAATGCAAGATGCACATGCAATTGACACCAAACTTAAAATCTGATTCAAGACTCAAACAAGAAACACAAAATATTTTTGATTTTTATGATTTTATGATTTTTTTGTATTTTCTTTTTAAATTTTTTTTCGAAAATCATTTTGAAAAAGAAAAATAAGGATTCTAAAATTTTTAATATGAATTCCAGGAATCTTATGCTCTTTAGTCTAAAGCTCCAATCAAAGGGTCAGGCATGGCTTAATAGCCAGCCAAGCTTTAGTATGTAACTCAGACATGCCCCGTCTAACATGCCCTACAGTCGTGGCTTTACAGCCAACCAGGCTTCAACATGCTTTATGAAACACTAGAATTCATTCTTAAAAATTCTGAAGAAAAATATATTTTTGAAAACATTTTTATATTTTTTTTTTGAAAACAAAGGAGAAATTTTTGAAAGAAAATTTTTGAAAAATTTTTTGAAATCTTTTTGAAAAGAAAATGAAAAGAAAATTACCTAATTTGAGCAACAGGATGAACCGTCAGTTGTCCAAAGTCGAACAATCCCCAGCAACGGCGCCAAAAACTTGGTGCACGAAATTGTGATTACACTTTGATTATGTAAAATTCATTGCTCTTTCTTTCCCTGGAAATGGCGCCAAAAACATGATGCCAATACCATGGTTCACAACTTCGCACAACTAACCAGCAAGTGCACTGGGTCGTCCAAGCAATACCTTACGTGAGTAAGGGTTGAATCCCACGGAGATTGTTGGTATGAAGCAAGCTATGGTCACCTTGTAAATCTCAGTCAGGCGGATATAAAATAGTTATGGAGTTTTCGAAAATTAACAATAAACTAAGGATAGAAATACTTATGTAAATCATTGGTGAGAATTTCAGATAAGCGTATGGAGATGCATTCGTTCCTCTGAACCTCTGCTTTCCTGCTGTCTTCATCCAATCCATCTTACTCCTTTCTATGGCTGGCTTTATGTAAGGATGTCACCGGTGCCAATGGCTACTTTCGATCTCTCTCGGGAAAATGGTCCAAATGCTCTGTCACAGCACGGCTAATCGTCTGGAGGCATCACCCTTGTCGTTGGTTGCATCCTACTCCTCTCTGTGAAAATGGTCCGATGCGCTGTCACTGCATGGCTAATCATCTTGGAGGTTCTCGATCATACTGGAATAGGAGTTACTATCCTTTTGCATCTGTCACTACGCCCAGCACTCGCGAGTTTGGAGTTCGTCACAGTCATTCAATCCCAGAGTCCTACTCGGAATACCACCGACAAGGTTTAGACTTTCCGGACTCTCATGAATGCCGCCATCAATCTAGCTTATACCACGAAGATTCTGATTAAGAGATCTAAGAGATACTCATTCAATCTAAGGTAGAGCGGAAGTGGTTGTCAGGCAGGCGTTCATAGGGAATGATGATGATTGTCACGTTCATCACATTCAGGTTGAAGTGCGAATGAATATCTTAGAAGCGGAACAAGTGAATTGAATAGAAAAACAATAGTACTTTGCATTAATCTTTGAGGAACAGCAGAGCTCCACACCTTAATCTATGGAGTGTAGAAACTCTACCGTTGAAAATACATAAGTGAAAGGTCCAGGCATGGCCGAATGGCCAGCCCCTCTGATCTAAGAACCAGGCGTCCAAAGGTGTTCCAAAGATGTCTGATACAATAGTAAAAAGTCCTATTTATAATAAACTAGTTACTAGGGTTTACAGAAGTAAGTAATTGATGCATAAATCCACTTCTGGGGCCCACTTGGTGTGTGCTTGGGCTGAGCTTGAGTGTTACACGTGTAGAGGTTATTCCTGGAGTTGAACGCCAGTTTTGGTGCCAGTTTGGGCGTTGAACTCCACTTTGCAACTTGTTTCTGGCGCTGGACGCCAGAATTGGGCAGAGAGCTGGCGTTGAACGCCAGTTTGCGTCGTCTAAACTTGGGCAAAGTATGGACTATTATACATTTCTGGAAAGCCCTGGATGTCTACTTTCCAGCACAATTGGAAGCGCGCCATTTTGAGTTCTGTAGCTCCAGAAAATCCATTTTGAGTGCAGGGAGGTCAGAATCCAGCAGCATCAGCAGTCCTTCTTCAACCTCTGAATCTGATTTTTGCTCAAGTCCCTCAATTTCAGCCAGAAAATACCTGAAATCACAGAAAAATACACAAACTCATAGTAAAGTCCAGAAATGTGAATTTAACATAAAAACTAATGAAAACATCCCTAAAAGTAACTAGATCCTACTAAAAACAATGCCAAAAAGCGTATAAATTATCTGCTCATCACTTGTGCAATGCACCAGCTACTTTCCAAAGGTGCATGATGAGTCTTTTCTCTGATCTTATTGAGGACTGTATGGAAGTTTTTATGGACAATTTTAGCGTTTATGGTGATTCTTTTAGCCTTTGCTTAGATGGATTATCTAGAGTATTAGATAGATGTGTTAATACAAACCTTGTATTGAATTTCGAAAAATGTCACTTTATGGTAAAACAAGGGATTGTATTAGGACATGTGGTATCTAATAATGGCATTTCTATAGACCCAGCAAAGGTGAATGTTATTTCTAGTCTACCTTACCCTCTTCTGTGAGGGAAGTCCGTTCGTTCCTTGGCCATGCAGGTTTTTACAAGAGATTTATTAAGGACTTTAGTAAGGTCGCACTTCCCTTATCCAGATTACTACAGAAGGATATTGAGTTCGAGTTCAGTGAGGATTACAAACAAGCATTCGATAAGCTGAAGACTACTCTGTCTTAAGCTCCAATTGTGAGAGGACCAGACTGGAGCCAGCCGTTTGAAATCATGTGCGATGCTCCCAACCATGCAGTAGGAGCAGCGCTGGCTCAGCGTGAAGGTAAGGATCCTTTCGTTATTGCTTATGCGTCTAAGACTTTAGACACTGCCCAGTCCAATTATACTACTACTGAGAAAGAGCTTCTTGCTATTGTTTTTGCTTTGGATAAATTCCGAGCTTATTTACTTGGCACTAGAGTAGTAGTGTATTCGGACCATGCAGCCTTAAAGTATCTATTAGCTAAAAAGGAGTCCAAACCAAGACTTATACATTGGATACTGCTGTTACAAGAATTTGATTTAGAAATAAAGGATAGGAGTGGTAATCAGAATTTAGTGGCAGACCACTTGAGTCGCCTTGAGCATATTAAGGATGATTCTACTCCTATAGATGATAATTTTCCTTTTGATAACCTACAAGCAGTATCTGAGGTAGTCCCTTGGTATGCACCTGTTGCTAATTATTTAGTTAGTCGCACATTTCCTCCAAATTTTTCTAAGCATCAAAGAGACAAGCTGAAAAGCAAGTCTAAATATTATATATGGGATGACCCATATTTATGGAGATGTGGTGCTGATAAAGTAATTAGACGTTGTGTGCCTCAATCAGAATTCCAGTCCATTTTAGAGGCCTGTCACTCATCTGAGAGTGGAGGACATTTTGGCCCTCAAAGAATAGCTAGAAAGTTCTTAGACTATGGATTCTGGTGGCCTACTCTTTTTAGAGACGCTGCTAAGTTTTGTAAATCTTGTCTCCCATGCCAGAAATTTGGCAATATATCCAGGAGAGATGAGATGCCTCAACAAATTATGCTTTTCTGTGAAATTTTTTATGTTTGGGGCATTGACTTCATGGGTCCATTTCCAAATTCTAATGGATATTTTTATATATTGAAAGCTGTGGATTATGTTTCCAAATGGGTGGAAGCAATTCCTACCCGCACTGATGATGCTCACACTGTTGTTTCCTTTGTGAGAAACCATATTATATGTCGCTTCGGATCACCATGAGCAATCGTGAGCGATCAAGGCACCCATTTTTGTAACAGGAGACTAACAGGATTAATGAAGAAGCATGGGATAACTCATAAAGTTGCAACAGCTTACCATCCCCAAACTAATGGGCAAGCCGAGGTGTCAAACAGAGAAATTAAGCATATCTTGCAAAAGATAGTAAAGCCTCATAGAAAAGACTGGAGCACTAGGCTACAAGATGCACTCTGGGCATATAGAACAGCATACAAGACACCCATTGGGATGAGTCCTTTCCGCTTGGTTTATGGAAAAGCTTGTCATCTCCCAGTTGAAGTAGAACACAGAGCTTTTTGGACAGTTAAGGAGTGCAACATGGAAATTGAGAAAGCCAGAGCTGAAAGGAAGTTGCAACTGCAGGAACTGGAGAGCCTTCGCCTAGAAGCTTATGAAAACTCCAGAATATACAAGGAAAATATGAAGGCTGTACATGATCAAAACATCAAGAAGAAAGAGTTCCAACCTGGGGATTTAGTCCTCCTTTACAAATCTCGACTAAGGCTCATGCCAGGCAAGTTGAGATCAAGATGGGAAGGTCCATACAGAGTGGAGAAGGCCGAACCGTACGGAGTTTATCACCTAAGCCATCCTTCAAGCTCTGAACCTATTAAGGTTAATGGACAACGCCTAAAGCTATACCATGGCGAGAAGATGCAGAGAAACAAGGAGCTTGAGATCTTCCTCTTGGAAGATCCCCACATAGCAGAAGATTGAGCTAGTGGAGCGTCCAACTTACGGACGTTAAAGCAAAGTGCTAGGTGGGAGACAACCCACCATGGTATGATCGTTCTTTTCTTTATTTTTAGTTTTTCTATTCAATAACTCTTCTCTTTCTTAGTACTTTTGTGCATCTGCATTTACATGTTTTTATTTAAAAAAAAAATTTGCTACGCGATGCGATAGCATCAGCGACGCGTCCGCGTCACAGGGAGAGTAAAGAAAAATAAAAATGAAGAGAAAGTCACACTGGAGTGTGGCTGGAGGTGTGCCAATGTCGCAAATCAACCCACGCGACTGCGTCGCTGACGCGTTCGCGTCGCATGGGATTCATGGCCTCCCACGCGACCGCGTGCCCCACACGGCCGCGTGCCCTGAGTTTTTGACGTAAAAGGGTGCACAATGAAATATTGTGCGAGAGTGATGCTGGATTGTTGCTGGAAGCACAATCCTTATCACGCGACCGCGTCGCCGACCCAGCCGCATCATCCATTTTCTGGCGCACACTCACGCGACCGCGTGACCCACGCAATCGCGCCGTCCCAATTTTGGCAAATAAATTAATTTGAACAGAGAGTTGTGCTGGTGCGAGGCTGCACTCGCGCCAGAAGCATAACATGGGTCACGCGACCGCGTGACCGACGCGATCGCGTCACCATACTTGAAGCGCATCCACGCAAACGCGTGCCCCACGCGGCCGCGTCGCATGCGCCGCACAGCTCAACCTAAATTGCCAAATTATCTTATCTTTCTCTCCTCCAAATCCAAGTTTTTCTTTTCCCTCCTTATTTCTTCCTTCCCCCTTCCCCCTTCTATCTTACCTTTCACTCTCTATCTCACATCCATTAACAAGGTTTTACTTTCTTCCTCCCTCTTTCTTTTTCTATCATTCTTATTATTTTATATGTATTTTCTTTTCTTTTCTTTTTCTTTTCATTATTCATATTTTCTTTCTTTTTCTTTTCCTTTTTACATGGTGTTAGAAATTTAATTGTTTTTCTTTTTTTTTTTTTTGAGTCATTATCCCTCATTATATGCTTGTAGATTGTTGCAAATTGTTTGACAATTATTTTTATTCTATTTAAGGGATTGCTTGCATGTTCACCTTCATATTTTCTATACCTTATTCAACATGCATGCTATGTGTTTGTGAAAAAGCTCAAATGGCATTATGCACTTCTCTATGTTGTTATACTATTCAATACTTTCTTTTCACAACTTTCCTTTACTATTGTATTAATTGAATTTAATTGTCAATACAAATGTCATGGTTTGTTACAAAGTATTGCTTGGTCTATGCTACTCATGCCCTTTGCCGGCATGCCAATAAACACCTTGCAGTCACTTGCCTTTATATACACTAGCTATTTTCCATTGTTGGCTTTTCACATGTACTCGCGAGCATGTGATAATGTCAATATATCTTAATGTGCATCCATCACCCTCTTTTCCGTTTCCTTCCTTGCTGTATATCTCTTTGAATTTAATTTACTTTCTCTTCCTTTCTTTCAGGATGGCCACCAAGAAAGGAAAAGAGAAAGCTACTTCCAAACCACCAGCAAGAAGAGGAACTAAAAGAGTATTAGTGGCAGAGCCTTCTTCAACCGCAGTCAAGCCCTCAACAAAAAGAGTTAAGAGGATAATAAAGGTTGATGAGAAGGAGAAAGCCTTTCCAGCAAAGGACACTGCGCAATTTTCCAATCGCTACTGTGAACAGATGTTCCCTATCCTGGCAGAAAGAAACTATAACAATGAATACCTTCTTATCCTCCCGTCCAATATTGCTTCCTTTGTTGAGCCGCAAATTGAACGAAGACAATGGGGTTTCCTACGGAGACATCCAAGGCAGGTCAATCTTTCTTGGGTAGTTGAGTTCTACTCTAACTTCTACATGCCAACCCTGCAGTCTGTTTATGTCCGGCAGAAGCAAGTCCCCATCACAGAAGAGGTCATTCAGCAAGCTCTGAGTCTTCCCCCTATTCTAGAAGGAATGCACGCCTTCCAAGAAGCCGCACTTAAGCGCCAGAGGTACCAATTTGACTGGGACTCCGTTCTCGGAGTTATCGCATTACCTGGCAGCCGTTGGATCTACGGATACCACCGTACCCGCCCTAAGGGAATCTTGGCTTCAGCACTTACCTTGGAGGCTCGCGTCTGGGCACAGATCATGTCCCACTACGTCTTTTCGAGCACTCATGAGTCCTCCTTCACTGCGGACATGGCTGTTCTACTATGGTGCAGCCTTACAGACCAACCTTTGCATCTCTCAAGACATATTCGGAATGCTATGGGACACGTACAAATTGCAGGCAACTTACCTTTCTCCGCCTTGGTCTCAGATCTTGTCTCAGCAGCCGGAGTCTCCTACAGAGCTGGGGACACCAAAGCCGTGCTTCCACGGGATGATCAGTATGTCCCTAACGGGAAATACCTCAAACTCCCAGCAGCCACTACAAGCCTTCCTACTACTCCAGTTGAAGATAATCCTTCTTCAACACCACAAGCACCTACAACTGATGAATTGCTCCAGCAGATAATTGAAAGGTTGGATCGGCAAGAACAGAAAGCAAAGATGAGAGAGCACCGTAACAAGCACCGATTCAAACACCTCAAGGAGCTACTCAAGGGACACTTCAAGGACTCGGATACCCCGGACTCCACTTCTTTTACCAGTACAGGGAGCCATACTGGTCCCGACTGTGGAGATACTGCCACCAGCCCGCCCCTGTTCCTGATAGACGGCACCGAGGACGGTGCAAAGCCTTAAGTGTGGGGAGGTCAGTCAGTACCTGACTTCCGGAGGTAATTTCTCTTCTCTAGCACTAATAATTAGGATATTTTAGTCAGATTTTCTTTCTTTTATAGAATAGAATAAATTGTATAGGTTAGGATAGTTGCATGCATGTTCTACTTGATTGAAAAGACAATAATTTTATTTTAAGACTCTATCTTTGGAACAAAATTTCACTAATTTTTCAAAATTTTTATGATAAATTTGCTTGAGTTGTATTTGGAACATGACATTTGAGCTAAAGAACACACAACCTGTGAAAGATTTGAGCCTTTATGTATGGTTACATTATTTAACCATAATTATTTCATTCTTGTGTGTTTACTTCTCTATGATTGTAATCAATATTTTGTTTTATCTTATATGTCCAATATTTATTATATTTGCATGCTTGCACATGATTGAGGCCATTATTTGTTTAAACTCACTTATCCAAATTAAGCCCACCCTTTTCAATTACCTTTGTTAACCACTTTGAGCCTTTAAATCCCATTTGTTCTATATTTTACCACATTACTAACCTTAAGCTGAAAAATAATTGTATATCCCAAATTGAATCTTTGGTTAGCTTAAGATAGAATTGTGTGTGCTAGTTAAGTATGGGAAATTGTGGGAACAAAAGTTGTTAAGGGAATGTGTCATGAGAATTTAATGGGAATTTGGATACCTACTCATGTGAAACAATAAGAATTAAAAATCTATGTGCATTGATAAGCTATATTTATTTTAATGTCAAAAAAAAAATTTATATAAATAAATAAGGGGACAAAAATTACCCCAATGTTAAATTCAGAATTCAAAGATCAATGCACATATGATAGAACCAAATATAAAGTTGATACATGAGTATGGATAGAAAAAGGAAATTCTGGGTAGCTAGGTATGAACTTTAAGATTACATTAAAAATATATAGGTTGGGTTGAAGCTTGGGTTAATTAAAGATTCAATTTATTAGCTCACTTGACCAAATGTACACCCCTACCTATACCTTAGCCCCATTACAACCTTAAAAAGACCTCATGATGTTTGCATTGGTATATTAACTGTTGTTGATTGGTTAGGAGAAGAGCAAAAGTTAGAAAGCATGATTAGAGAAGGATAGAGTGATTACCCTATACACTAGAGATTAGAGCGTACATACATTATCAGTGAGGGTTCAATGCTTGAATTTTCATGTTCCCTGCTTTCATGAGCTATCTTCTTGCACTTTTATCTGTTTTATTGTATAATGATAGAATTAGTGGAATTTGATTTGTAATTATTTTGAAGAGCTTATTTACTTTTGATCAAGTGGGCAAGAATCATATAGTTGCATTTATATATATATATATATATATATATATATATATATATATATATATATATATATAGGCTTGCATTGCATTTCATGAATTTCTACATGTTCATACTTATTTCCTTATCTCCTTCAATTAAGCATGAGGACATGCTAATGTTTAAGTGTGGGGAGGTTAATAAACCACTATTTTATGGTTTATATTGTGTTTAATTGTGTGATTTTATCATGATCCATACTCACTTATTCATTAAATTAGCATGAAATTATAATTCCTTCCTGAATTTATAACATGTTTGAAAACTGCTTCCTAGAGACTTTAATTATGTAATTTTAATTCTCCTTTATTCCATTCGATGCCGTGATCTGTGTGTTGAGTGTTTCAGACTTTATAGGGCATGAATGAGATGGAGATTGGAAAGGAAGCTAGCAAAAATGGAAGGAACATAAGAATTTGAGGAGACAACCAGTGAGAAGTGATGCGGTCGCATGGCTCACGCGACCACGCGAAGGAGAGCAAATCGCAGTGACGCGGCCGCATGGCTCACGCGGCCGCGCGGATTGGAAAAGCTCAAGCGACGCGGTAGCATGGACGACACGAACGCGTAGCAAGAAAAAGCTCGAATGACGCGTCCGCATAGATGACGCGATCGCGTGACATGTGCGATCTGCATAATCTGCAGAATTCGCTGGGGGCGATTTTGGACCTTATTTCGACCCAGTTTTTGGCCCAGAACAGCAGACTAGAGCCAGAGAATATACAGAAACAAAAGACAACATTCATTCTACAGAGAGTTTTCAGTTTTTTTAGATCTAGTTTTACTCCTTTAGGTTTCTTTCTCTAGGTTTAAGAATTTTAATTTTCAATTGGTTTTAGCATTGGAACATTGAGAAGAGTTATTTCCTCATCAAGACTTCGTCATTCTAGTTCGTTCTCTTAACTTGGTTCTATTCTTCCATGTTCTTTGCTTTGTTCAATTTTGTCATTTGAATACTTTCATGATTATTTAATACAAGGATTATTTCTTCCATTTTAATTTATTTTTCATTCCAATAATCATGTCTTCTTTTAATTCCCTTTCATGTGTTATGGATTTATTATTTTCAATGAGTGAGTAGTTCCCTCACTTGATGGGGAGCTGATTGAAAGGAACTCTTGAGTTGGAAGGATTGAAAAAAAAATTGTAATTGGGTTAACTGTTGGATTGTTATCTAATCACTAACACCAATCCCTTTGAACTAAGTGGGTTGCAACTCGTGAACAGATCTAGCATTCCAACTTGTTTGACTTTCCTTTACCTAGTAAAGGATAACTAAACAGAACAACCATTAATTATAAATTAATCTTGAAATCATCCCATCAACGATAGAGATTCCAACTAATCAACTCCCAGTCAAGGTTTTTATTTCATATTATTTGAATTTTCTCAATTTAATTTCCCACCTACTTAACTCAACTTCTTGGAACATCTGATTAATAAAATAGCACACTTTTCTGCAACTCGTTGGGAAACGACTTGGGACTTGAACTCCCAGTAATTTTTAATTTAAACTCTCTGTGACATATTTCTAAATTGATAGGCAGATTTTCAGTGAGTTAAGAACTATACTTGCAATGTAACTATTTTAATAATTTTTAATTCACCAACTTCTGTGTCTCATCAGTGGTTCTTTCCCCTCCAAGAAGAAGGACAAAGGGAAGGGGCCAATGAACTAAAGATGAAGCTGCTCAAGGTTGTTGAGTCCCATGGTTGACACTTTCCAATTTCTGAATTCTTGTTTAAGTTTTTGATTTATTTACTTTTTGAATAAATAATCATGCTAGGATAGTTTATGTTTTATGCATAGTTTTTAATTCCTGTTTGAAGTCTTTATGAGTTCTTCTTTTTAAGAAAGAAAATGCCATGTATTTCAAGTCTTCATTCCAACAAAAATAAAAGTAGAGTTTGTCTCCATAAGAGTCACTATGAGTTGTGCAAAAATAATGAGAAAGACCAAGGCCAAGATGGATCATGAAACAAACTAAGATATAAGTGACCAAGTGTAAGACCTTGAATGAACTAAAAAAGAAAATGAGTCATAGAAAAGCAACTAGTCCTAGAAGGTATAACTAGGGGAAGGTTAAGGAGTGTTCCTTGAATATCCATAGAACCAAGAGGTAGTAGGCAATAAAGACCCAAGGCTCTGAGCATCAAATACTGAGATAGAAAAAAAGAAAACATTAAAAAGCTCAAAAAAAGAATAAAAAAAATCTTAGTAGATGCTTGTGGTGAAGATGTGTCAAGAAGAGACCTGGGCAAGTAAATTCTTAGGGGTGTCTGAACACCTAGTACCCTAAAACCAACTGGTTTGGGAGTGCTAATTGAAAGCTTAATTAAAGGGTTGTCTTGAGACAAAACACTTAGAGTCGTGGTCAAGAAATCAAAACAACCCTTACTACCTCAAGGTGACAATCAATAGAAAGGACCCCTAAAGCCTATACCTGAAAGAACCCTCAAGGATCCAAGAGTTTTTCATGACATTAAAACATTCATGCATATTTTGAACACTTAGCCTTACTCTTAGTTGTATTGGAATCACTCAAAGCCAAGGCCTCAAGTTATAAAGGATTACTCAGATTGATTTGCTTGGGACAAGCAAAACTTAAGTTTGGTGTTGTGATGACTTGCATCATCTACCCTTCTTTCTTGCATAAAGAAGACCATAAAAGGGCATAAATCTCATTTGATCAGTACAATTCATGCATTATTTGATGAATATTATGGTACACTACTTTGAGATGAGTTGTGTTGAATTTCAGGTGAGAAAAGTATCAAAAATGGGGTAGAAGACAAACAAGAAGCTGGGCGTGTGAAACTGGCGTGACACTTGAAGCAAACGCTACAAAAATGCACTGGCGTGGCACGCCAGGAGCTGGGCGTGGCATGCCAGTACTAAAGACCAGAGAAGAGATTCAAAGCATGCATATGGGCATGGCACGCCAGAGACTGGGCGTGGCACGCTGATACAAAATTCCAGAGAGCTACAATGGAGGACACAAAAGGGGCGTGTCACACCAAGCTGGGCATGGCACGCCTGACTCATCAACCACTATGGGCGTGCCACTTGAGCAAAGGGGCGTGGCACGCCAACTCTCCATCCCAAGAAGAACATTCACTATAGTGTGCCACTTGGTGTCGAAGGCGTGGCACGCCAACCCAAGAAGTCACTTAGGCGTGCCACTTGAGAACCCAGGTGTGGCACGCCACGCTTGAAGAGTTCACAAACCCATGGGCGTGCCACTTGAGCAGTATGGCGTGGCACGCTGGTACAACAATCCAGAAAAGAGGCTGAAGGCAATTGAAGACTGGGCGTGCCACTTGAGCAACCAGGCGTGGCACGCCAATGCACAAAGGACCAAAAGCAAGGGCTGGGCGTGCCACTTGGTATCGAGGGCGTGGCACACCAACCTTAGCATTTCACTATGGCGTGCCACTTGAAGGCTGAGGCGTGGCACGCTAACTACTGGAACCAAGACAAGATCATGGGCGTGGCACGCTGGTATAAGTTTCCAGAGAGGATGAAGGAGGCCAATTACATGGGGCGTGCCACTTGGTATCGAAGGCATGGCACGCCATTCACCATTCTTCACTTAGGCGTGCCACTTGAGTTCATGGCGTGGCACGCCAAACAGGGCAACCACTCACTCACAAGAGGGGCGTGGCATGCCAGACCCTGGGCGTGCCACGCTAGTTCAACTTTCCAGAGAAGCCTAGCCAAGCATAAAGCAAGGGCGTGGAACGCCAGACCTTGGGCGTGGCACGCCAGTACAAGTTTTCAGAGGCAAAGAGAAGTGAGAAAGGCAAGGGGCATGCCACTTGAGTTCGAAGGCGTGGCACGCCAACACAAGAAATCCACTATGGCGTGCCACTTGAGCTCGAAGGCGTGGCACGCCAAGGTTGGAAGAGGGACGAGCGTGCCACTTGAAGGATTAGGCGTGGCACGCCAAGCTGGAAATGAAGAGCACGTGACATGCCAGAGGCACACCAGCCACACGCCAGCTGAGAAGTCATGCTTATTGAGTGTTTTCTTTTCCCTCCAAAATGTAATTTTCCTTTTTCACTTTTGTAATTCTTTTATTTTACTAGGAGTAGTATAAATACCCCCAAGGAGTACTGAAGAAGGGGGTTAAGCAGTCAGTTTTAGATCCACTTTTACACTTCACTTTTGAGTACCTTTTGAGCTTTGAGTAGCTAACTTCCCTCTCATTGAGAGAGGGAGCTCTGTTGTACTTGATGGATGAATGATTGTGAAATCCTTCTTCTCTTCATCTTCTCTTTGATTTGCTAGAAGAAATTTCGTTCTTCATGCTTAGTGTTCAATTATCTTGGGAAAGAGATTGAATGCAATTGGGTTTCATGGGAACCTTGGAAAAGGAAACATAAAACCATGCTTGAAATCCCTTCTCACACTAGAGTAGAATCTGGGTTTTGGTGTTTGGATATGTGACATATAATCCTCCCTCTACTTGGACCTATGATGGTGTGTGGTATAATCATGACCAAGCATATCTCTCTTTATGAGCAATTAGACTAAGGAATTGGCTATTGATCAAGATCTGAGAGATTGAGTTACCAAGATATTGGGGCTCAATCAATCATGATTGCCAAGAGGTCAATGAGTTGCATGATTGAAGAGGATATAAGCTAGACTTGATCCAAAGAGACAACATCTCCCAATCTCAATGAATTTCCCATTTTTATCTATCCATTTCTTTATAGCTTAATTTTACATTCAGCAATTCCCCATTCCCATTTACATTCAAGTCATTTATGATTCTGTACTTTACTTTCTGCCATTTATATTTCTGCACTTTATTGCTTTTCTTTATATTCTAGTCATTTATATTTATGTCATTTACAATTCTGCACTCTACAATCCTATTGATCCGCTTGACTAATTCATCAATCGATTAAAACTGCTCGAATTTGCCAATCTCTGTGGATACGATCCCACTCCACTGTGGGTTATTACTTGACGATAATTTTAGTGCGCTTGCCAAAAGGACTAATTCACCAATTTTGAATGGGGTGTGAATTCCGGTCATCAACCACCATAATATCGTTGACTTATGACTCGAGCATAAGAATCTGTATATTAGGGTGTTATATTATGATATCAGAGCAGTTCATCCTCGTGAGCCTGAGGGATGGACTGCTTATGCTTCAATGCATACTCTGATTCTGTGCCTGTGCTAGTTAGGATATCTAGTTGATACGTCTAGCATGAAGTTCATGAGTGTACCTTTGGTAATTTGAAGCATTTAACTTGTAATTTTGAGATTGATCACATTGGTATCACTTGTTTAGTGTGAACAGGACCTAAATGGCATCCCATAGACATGAACGAGGTACTCAAACTAGGAATCTTGGCTGTGGAAAATATGAGATTGGTGTGTTGGCTTGGATTGTTGAGTGAAATACTTAGAGATAAATAGTTGAAATTGATTAGTTTAATTAAGCTTGAATTGATTAGAACTTGATGATTTAGAGTAGATGGGGCTTGTAATTAGCATTGGTATAGTTTGGATTTGAATTGGAATGAAAGTTTATGAAATTGAGCATTTATGTAGAAAATTGAAAAAATGACTAATTGCTAGAAAATTGATGTTATAGGTTTTGAATAATTAGGTGATGTGAGTATTGAGATCTAGGATTTTAATGAGATCGTGATTGAGTCTTAGGATGAGTATAAGCATTATTTCGGTCAAGTTGAGAAAGTTTAGATGTAGGCCTAGGTTTGGTGAACCGATAGGGAAATATGACGTGGATACATGATTGGATTCTTGGCGATTAATAATCAGAGTGACACAGCGAAAGCTTCCGGTAACGTCGACACAGGACAATTGCGATGAGAAGTAGTAAGGATGATTAGGAATTCTTTAAGTTTTGAATGCCTGAAAGGTTAGCAGATTAATGCAAATAATTAGTTCCAGATAATTGGGTTTGATTGTGGTTGCAAGATTAGATTGGTTTTGAGTAAGTTGTAGAGAGAATTATAGGCACAATTTGATTCCTACTTAGATTGTAATGTATCTAATACTAGTTTTGGAAGATAGATTTGGAAAACATTAAATTGAAACATTGATGTGGTGTTGGGGGTCGGATTTGAAGAGTTTGGGAGATTTTATAAAAGGAGGATGAAAGTAATGTTTGATTAGCTATGGAGGAAGACTTAGAGAAAGATAAGAGTGAAATGAATGAGTGTAGCATAGGTTGAGTTCGATTTAAATTAAGACGAGGTAATTAAGAATGAGGAAGGTAAATTGGAGATTGAATTAATGATGAAGGAAGGTAGAATGAGTGGTACGAAAGTAGTTGAATTATGTATTGATGAAGTTTGGAGTAAGAAAGAAATTGAGTTGATATTAAAGGATAATAAAATGAAAGGTGTGAGGCTAATTCAAGTTGAAAGAACCGTTAGTGGTAGTTTAACTAAGAATTATGTTTTCTTTTTGTCGACCAAATTTTGAGGACAAAATTTTAAATAAGGTGGGTAGCATGTAAAACTCGGTCAAACCGTAGTTAATTAAATAATAAATTAAATATGAGCGAACATGGTTAGAAAATTTAACAATCGGAACTTGATAATTTAAATATGATATTTGGACTCAGTGGATTTTTCTGAGTTGGAAAACATAATTTTCTGCATAAGAACGCGGACCGAAAAAATTGACCGGCAGTACCGGCTGAGATCTGTTCGGTACTGCAGTTGAGAAAATTAATTATAAGTGAATAAGGTTAAGAAATTAGAATTTATAATTTGGAAAGATATAGAAATATTTAAAATACGATTTAAAACTTAAATCTTAAAGGTTTTAGCCCAAAGTTGGGCCAACAGGCTAAACCAGTTGGACCGGACCCATATAGATACATTTCCCGAGACGCTTATAGTCAACTATCTGATGGTCTGAGAATCCATAAATAAAGTATTTCTACTCCAGGACATATGACACCTTTCCCAACTCTAGGTAGTTCTAAACCACGTTAAGCTAGTAAGTTTTATGTACTAGATCCATCACCGAGTACTGCATACTTGTGTCAAAAAGCTGACATGGGTATATCTGCTCTGCACACCACCAAATTCAAATATGGTAAGTAAGTGCAAACAAAGGCCAATAGGAGTAATATCCTAGTGGCTGTCTGACCCTAAAATAGACTTGAAAGTCCTTCTTCTTTACGAATAGGACCTCACAAAAATGAAAGGCTAGTGCTGAATTAACAACACTCGAAGCGAATGGCTGACCAAAACAAACCTTAAACACTTTGAAGAGAAATAATACTGGCCACCTATCGGTGGCAAATTTCAAATCGAAAGAGTAACAGGTTTGATTGCCAACTAGTCGATCAAGAGGTTTGTGCTGATTCCACCTTAGCTTAGTAAAAGCAAAGGTTCCATCCATAGGAATCCTCCTAAGCACTTGCATTAGCCAGTCATGGACCGACTTCAACAGCCTCTGATTGAGATTGACATAGTTACCCATGGCGAATATTCTTCTTTTGCGTCCTCCCTCGATAGTCTGACCGAGACGGCTAGTAACTGGTGGAATCCCATAGTCGAATGGTGATGGCAAGTAGGGATGGACTCGGCTAGTAAACCAATCCAGATCCCACGCACTTAACAAGTCGTTAAACTTATCATACACATATCATACTGTGGGGGAGGCCACAAGGAACCCTGCGGCCATGACTCTCCATAAGTATGAGGCCCGACTAGAAAGAAATAAAAACTCACTAGTTCATAAGCAAGAACTAATATTTCGGACCTACTTCACGCTCTTGCCTAATCTTTAGACCCAACACCGTTGAGTCAATGGGTGCGTAAGTAAGGCCTTCCAGGTCGGATCCCAAGTCATACCTTGATACAGAGGTATGGTTAGGAGGAAGGGTGGGTAACGTTTGAGCAAGACTTTAAGGTTCTTCACAATCAAACCCACTTGCTCACACATTACCTCTAGATCAGACACAGGGGTAGTGATCGAGGTGAAAGTGGATTTATCTACTTTCTTAGCTAAGGCTATCACCTTAGACAATTAAAAGAAAGATAAATAAATAAAACTTCACTAAAGGTAGCCCAAAACGTAATCACTAGTTGAAAAGAAAAGGGAGTTAGTACGGCCTTTCAAATAGAATCTAATAAGAAGTCTCATCCCAAGCCCTAAGAAATGGGCAAAGAAAGGCACACAAAATGAATCCCGCGGAACAACCAAATGAAGAAAGCCATTTCTAATAGAGGTGCCTACGCATCTTGATAGAGGGATGATCATCACGTAGACAAGAAGGTAGCAGCGAAAAGCAAGGAAAAAGCTCAATCCAACATACCTTGCAGACTAAAAAAATAGGATGAGGGTTGGGTGGAACTGCCTTTCTTGAAGCAGTTCCCTACCAATCGAAGACCTGAATGTAGTAGCTCCAACACTAGTAGAGGAGCGGGGACATCTCAAAGTAGCCTAGGGGCAAAAAAGTTTTAAAGGAAATTGCACAGAAATGCTGTACTCAGTCCAAGCACGAGAATGGCAATCAACTGTAATGGTAGCTCAACCAAGGACTCAGAAAGCACTTTTTTCAGCACTTGTGCCAACCAACACAACAAAGCAAGCCCTTCTATTGGATACGTGATTGCAACCAGAGCCATCTTGATTCGAAGAGCTTAGGGAAAGCAAGCAAACGGAACTTCACATACAAAATTTATTGAGTAGCCATAAGAAGTTCCTCAGAGGCTAGGGGTGAAAACTATTAATGGGCCCAAGCCTAACATATATATTCATTATTAGTGAATTTTCAGCTCATTTCCTTCAACAACGAGAGAGAGAGAGAGAGAGAGAGAGAGAGAGAGAGAGAGAGAGAGAGAGCTCGGATTGAGAAGAGAGGGAGAAAGGGTTTTGGTGACACTATTCATCACCAACTTCAAATCACCATAACTTAAGCTACGGAGCTCCAATCGATGAGCCGTGTGTGACCACGCGTAGCTCTCTTCATCCTCTTCGATTCTATATAATTTTTGGGGTAAGGAACTGATATGCACAAAACTTGTCTCTCAACAAATTTTCTTCGGCAAGTGTACCGAATTTGTCGTCAAGTAAAAACTCACAATAGAGTGAGGTCGAATCCCACAGAGATTGATTGATCAAGCAACTTTAATTAGAGGAATGTTCTAGTTGAGCGAACCAGAATTTGATTTGAGATTTGCAGAAAATTAAATGGCGGGAAAGTAAATAGCAGAAACAGTAAATACTAGAAATAAAGAGCTGAATGTAAATGGCGGAAAGTAAATTGCAGAATCTTAAACGGGAATGGGGTAATTGCTCATAAAAGTAAATGGTAGAAATTAAAGAGAATGGGTAAGATTAGAAATGGGGAGTTCATTGGGCTCAGGAGATGTTGCATTCTCCGGATCAAGTTCATTTTCATCTCTTCCTCAACCAATGCATTCATTGATCTCCTTGGCAATCTTAAGTGATCGAATTCCAATTTCTTAGTAATTCAATCTCTCAAATCTTGATCAATAGCCAATTCCTTGGTCAATTGCTCATGAGAAGAGATGAAGTATGGTCACTGATTATACCACATGCATTTTCCAAACCAAGTGTTGGTAGGATTGTAGTCACATATCCATCCAAACCCAATTTGGTCCAGCATGAGAAAGCATTTCTAGCATGATCTCTTCATTCCTCTTTCAAGGTTCAGAAGAGATCCAAGTATGAATAGCTTCTTTTCCAAGATAACTACCCAATTGGATGAAGATCGAAAGCTTTCTAGTAAAATCAAGAGAAAAGATAGAAGAAGGAGAATGAAAACTAATATTGATCCATCAAATTACAACAGAGCTCCCTAACCCAATGAAAGGGGTTTAGTTGTTCATAGCTCTGGAAAATGAAAACCAAGATGGAGAATACATGATGAAAGTAAAACTAGAAGTGCAGAGAAAGTCAAATACAGAGAGTAGTTCTATGCTAAAGGCTCCCTAAAGTTTCCAACTCCCTAAGTTTTCCAACTCTCAAACTAATTCAAAGCTACTCCTATATATACTACTCTTCCGATCTTCTAGTTGGCTCTTCAAGTCTTGGGTATGGGCCTCTGAATCTTGAGTTTGAAGCAGTTATCCTTTTCATTGGGCTTAGCTTTGCTTGCAGAGAGAAAAGGTGAAGTAGGCAGGGACTTTGACTCAGGACGTTAGTGGTGTCAATGATAAACCACTATTTTATGGTTTATCTTGTGCTCAATTGAGTGGTTTTTATCTACTCTTTACCCACTTATTCATACTATTTGCATGGTTTTACATTTACCTTCCTAATTATGTGCTTTGATTGAAAACATGCTTCTTTGGACTTATAAATTGCTAATATTAATCCTCTCTTATTACCATTAGATGCCTTGATATGTGTGTTGAGTGATTTCAGAGATTACAGGGCAGGAATGGCTTGGAGGATGGAAAAGAAGCATGCAAAAGTGGAAGGAATACAAGAAGTTGGAGAAATTGCTAAGCTGTCCAGCCTGACCTCTTCGCACTCAAACGGCTATAACTTTAGCTACAAAGGTTCAAATGACACGGTTCTAGTTGCGTTGGAAAGCTAACGTCCGGGGCTTCGATTTGATATATAATATGATATAGTTTCTCTGAAGCTAGGCGACGCGACCGCGTGATCCATGCGGCCGCATCGCAGTGACGAAAAACCAGCGTGGCAAAATTCGAAACCAGCGAATTCTGGACTGTTTTTGACCCAGTTTGCAGCCCAGAAAACACAGATTAGAGGCTATAAAGTGGGGGATTGCATCCATTCATAAAAAGAGGCTCTCATATTCACAATTTTAGAAGTAGATGTAGTTTTTAGAGAGAGAGGTTCTCTCCTCTCTCTTAGGATTAGGATTTAGGATTTCTCTTAGTTTTAGGAGTGCCTCTAAATCCCAGGTTCAATGTTCTTCAGTTATTATTTCTCTTCTACTTTTAGATACTCTAATACTTTTATTTGTTAATTACTTATGTTGCCCATTTGATTCATAAATTTTTCATGTTAGATTGGATTGCTTTTATTAATATAATTTTAGGAATTTTCAGATTTAATTTTGCTTTGCTTTATTTATATTGATGCTATTTAATTTAGATATTTTATTCCTTTTGGCTTTGGTTAAGTAATTGGTAACGCTTGAGCTGTCAATAAAGCAGTGATTGAAATTGGGAGTTGCTCCAATAACTCTAGTCTTTCCATCGGAATTAACTAGGACCTGAGGATTAAGCTAATTAATCCACTTGATCTACCTTCATAGTTAGAGGTTAACAAAGTGAGATTAAAATCCAAATTTCATCACAATTGATAAGGATAGGACCTCCAGTTCTAATACCTTGCCAAGAGTTTATTTTTATTATTATTATTTTATTTTACTTGTCATATAACATATTCCCACCTTACTTCCTAATAAACCCCAATTTACAAACTCATAACCAATAATAAGAACATACTTCCCTGCAATTCCTTGAGAAGACGACCTGAGGTTAAATACTCGGTTATGAATTTTAAAAGGGGTTTGTTACTTGTGACAACCAAAACATTTGTACGAAGGGATTTTTGTCGGTTTAGAGACTATATCTACAACGCGACTGTTTTTATGACATTCTTTACTGGCAAAAATCCTAACGTCAAAATGGCGCCGTTGCCGGGGAATTGCAAACGTGTGCCTTATTATTGGTTATTGTAAATATTTTATTTTTGCTTGTTTTTATTTTTGTTTTTCCATAAATTAAGAGGTTATTTGTTTTTATTTAGTTATTAAAAATTTTTTTTTCAAAAATTTGTTCTTAGTGTTCACCTTGATCTTCAAGTTGTTCTTCACGTTCATCTTGACCTTCAAGCTGTTCTTAGTTGTTTTCTTCGTTTTGATCTAAAAATTTAAAATTTGGTGTCATTTTATTGTTTTTCTCTTTCCTCATTAAATTCAAAAAAAAATGTTTTTCAGATTTTTATTTTTAAAATTTTTATCTTATCTTATCTTATTTCAAAAATCAAATTTCAAAATTCAAATTTAAAAATTTAATTTTCAAATTCAAAATTTAAATAACCTTTTAATTTAAATTTATTTTTATTTTTGTTTTTGTTTTTAATTTTTTTATTTGCTACTATGAACTCTCACCCCTTTGGCTATGAGTCTGGTTACAATAATGTTGCAGGAAGAAGAAATTACAATGAGAACAGGCATCAAGATTGGAACAATCAAAGATGGGAGGAGCCACAAGGATTTGATCAACCCTCATGGCAACAACCACCTCCAATGGACTATCAACAACCACCACCATATGCCTATGAACCCTTTCCTCAACATGACTTTGGACCACCATACTCACAAGCCTCTTTCCACCATTCACCTCCATATGACCCTAACCCTCAACCACCATACCAACCACCTTATGAGCCATATGAACCATATATAGAACAACCCCAATTCCAATCCAATCACTCCCAACCACCACCACTTTCTTTTGTAGCATGTCTAAGTCCGGCAACCCGAGAAGCAGAGGATCGCCTAAGGGAAACAGTAATTAAATTTCAGGCAACCGTTCAACAACTGGGGCAAGTATTAATTCAATGGGCTTCTAGACGCTTAAATACACAAGGATCAGCCACAGCCCCATGTGGACAGTCTAGTGAAGAGCATAGCATGAAGGAGATACCAGAAACCCCAGTGGACAAGACAGAGAATGAATTCGTACTAGAACAAGTAGAAGAAGCTGTCATTGTTTAAGAAGAAGAAGAAGTGGTTGAAGACTTAGGAGATGCAGAACCTCCATGGGAAAGTCCAGTCATAGAGCCTCCTTCCGAGACGGTTAAAATTGATGCTGAGGAGGGTGTACAACCTCCAAAGCATATCATAGTTGAAAACTTGGAAGAGGTTGATCAAGAGATGGAGATTCAAGAAGAAGAAGCACAACCTCCCATGCCCTTGGAAAGCAATGAAGAGGAGATTGAATTGAAAGAGAGCTACCAAGAGGAAGAGGTTGAAATTGAAGAAGCTTGCAAAGAAGTGGTAGTTATCAGAAAAGAGCACAAGGGAGTGGAGCTTGCAATTTCATTAAAAATACCTCCCCCTAAGTTGCCATCATCCTTCACAACATTCAAGTGGGTAAAATTCATATCCCATAGCTTTCTAATCCCACTTGAATATGGGCTACTGGAGACGGATGGTCAACTTAGAGCTCTTTGTGGCATTAAGAGTAAGAGGAAGATAGCCAGTGATAAGAATTGTCAAGCAAGGTTCAACATGGTTGTGTGCTCAAAGTTTAAATGCAAAGGTTGGTGTAAAGCTCAACTGAATGGGTCTAGGACGCTGTTTGGTAGCTGCAGTGAGAATTCAAATCACTTATCACCCAGTTGGAAAAATACAGATCCAGACATGGATGGGTGTAAAAGCAAGATTTGGGATCCTGGAATCTGCTCTGACACTTGTTACCCCGGGAGCCTAAGAATCTGTTTGAAGCTTCTTAAGGGCTTTACATGCTTAGTTTAGGACCCTAGAGGTTACTGGAATCACAAACACTGGTGGAGATTCCTGGATGAATTCAAGCATAAGCCACCACAATAGGAAGCTCATCAAATGTCCAACTTAAGGACTTTAACTAAAAGTGCTAGGTGGGAGACAACCCACCATGGTATGATCGTCCTTTTTCATTTTTATTTAGTTTTATTTGTTTTTGAATTTTATTTTATTTTATTATATTGAACCTGGAGTTTTGCATCACATTCATATTAACACTGCATTCTGCATCTTTTCAGATTAAAAAAAAAAAAGCAAGCACGCGACGCGATTGCATCAGCGACGCGTCCGCGTCGCAAGGAGATTGGAGACAATATTAATATGAACAGAGAGTTACGCAGGAGCAGCGCTGGAGGCGTGCCAATGGCACAAATCAACCCACGCGACCGCGTCGCTGACGCGACCGCGTCATATGGGAATAATGGCCTCCCACGCGACCACGTCACCTACGCGGCCGCGTGACCTGAAAATCGACGTCAACCGGGTGCATGGCCGAAAGTTGAGCTGGAGTTGGGTTGGACTCGTGCTGAAAGCCCAAGCCTCACCACGCAAACGCGTGCCCCACGCGTCCGCGTCATATCCCTATGATGGCCACTCACGCGATCGCGTCGACCACGGGATCGCGTCACCCAGAATTTTGGCAAAAAGAGTTTCGAACAGAGAGTTGTGCGACCGCGAGGCTGCACTCGCGCCACTAGCACAAATCAAGTCACGCGATCGCGTGCCCCACGCGTACGCGTCACCCAACCTTATCGCGCACCACGCGACCGCGTCACCCACGCGACCGCGTCGCCAGCGTCGCACAACCTATCCAGATTAGTGCTAATTTTCTTATCTTCTCTTTTCTAATCCTAATTTCTTCCTTCTCTCTCCTTTCTCACTTTCTTTTTCTTCTTCCCATCCTTTTCCCTCTCATTTTATTTTACTTTATTTATTTACATATTTCATTCATTGCATTATTCTCATTGGTGTTGGAGTTTTATTTGGATAAGTGCCTTATTTTATTTGAGCACGTGGCTACTCAGAGAAGAGATTTGACAATTGACATTTACTTATGGCTCTCATATACATTTGGATTACATTATTTTCATCCCTATTTTAACTTGCACACCCAATGTATTTGGGATTATCATTCACAATTGTCATCATTACACATGCTCTTTAATTTGGCACATTTATTACTTAATGCTTGGTCTATGCTACTCATGCCCTTTTCCGGCATGCCAATAAACACCCTGCATCCACTTATCTTTCGATGCACTGGCTATTTTTCATTGCTGGCTTTTCACATGTACTCGAGAGCATGTGTTAATGTCAATTACATCCTAATGTGCATCCATCACTACTCTTCCATTCTCTTCCTTGCTATATATCTATTTAAATTTAATTTACTTTCTCTTCCCTTCTTCAGGATGGCCACCAAGGAAGGAAAGGAGAAAGCTACTCCCAAACTACCAGCAAGGAAAGGAACAAAAAGAGCCCCAGCTGAGGACCCACAACCCCCATCCACTTGCACATCTTAGCATGCACCGAGGACGGTGCAATCTTTAAGTGTGGGGAGGTCGATACCGATCTCCATGAGTTAGTACTTTTTTGTCTCAAACACCAATGTTTAAATTTTTCTTTGTAGACTAGTTGTTGCATTTGCATGTTTGTTTGATTTTTGCATATTTTACCACTTGGTGAAAGTAATATTTTCTTTTTCAAGAAAACTTTTAGAGAATTTCACTAATTTGAATAAAATTTTTTGTTACACTTGTTTGAAGAAATATTATACTGGAACATGGTTTAGAGCTCGAACACACAAAACCTGTGAGATTTTTGAGCCTATTTGAATTGGTTGCACTTTACCAACCAATATTTTATTTTTGATGTGTGTTTTTCTCTCTAAAATTGTGATCTTTGTCTTGCTTGATTCTATATTTCCATGATTTGATGTATGCATACACTTACATGATTGAGGCCTTTGTTTCACTGAGCTTACATACCCATATGGCCTTACCCTTCATTATCCTTTGCAAACCAATTTGAGCCTATTATACCCCTTTGTTCCTTACTTTAGCACATCATTAACTCTAAGCGGAAAATAATAATCTCCTTAATTTGAATCCTTAGTTAGCTTAGACTAGTGAGAGTGCTCATAAATTAAGTGTGGGGAAGCGAATTTGGAAACAATTGGTTTGAGAATTGAGTATGTTAGAATTTTCTGAAGATGTGAAAAAAATGTTTAGAACATGATTCATGCATCCAATAATTTAATCATATGCATTGAGAAAAATAAAAGAAAAAAATTATGTATAAAAAAAAAGAAAAGAAAAGAGGAAAAAGAGCAAATAAGAAAAAGGGGACAAAATGCCCCAAAGTAAATGTTGAAAACAATGCATATGAATTGTACTTGAAATTAGAATGCATGAATATGTGGAAAACATGGTTGATGGATAGTTAGATTTTGTACTGTGATTACATGGATTGTTTAAGTTAGGTGGAAAGTTTAAGTTAATTAAGGATTCAGATTTTAGTCCACTTGGCCAAATACAATCCTACCTTAACCCTAACCCCATTACAACCCTTAAAAGACCTCTTGATATGTGTATTTGTGCATTAAAATTATGTTGATTGTTAGATGAAGAGCAAGCCTTAGAAAGCAAGGTTAGTAAAAAATTGAGAGAATCGAACCTTAAACACTTGAGTGACTAGAGTGTATACACTACCAGTGAGGGTTCGATGCTCAATTCCTTGTTCCCTGCTTTCATGAGCTATTTTCTTCTACAAGTCTATTTGTACTTCATTTTTTTATGATTTGAATTAGTGAAATCCAGTTCATATTTGTCTTGGAGAACTTATTTACTCTTAACCAAGTAAGTAAAAGCATTTAGCATGTAGTTGCATTCATAGGTTGCATTTCATGCATTCTACTATTCCTCTTCATTTCTTTATAGCTTCTCTTGAGCTTAGCATGAGGACATGCTAGTGTTTAAGTGTGGGGAGGTTGATAAACCACTATTTTATGGTTTATCTTGTGCTCAATTGAGTGGTTTTTATCTACTCTTTACCCACTTATTCATACTATTTTCATGGTTTTACATTTACCTTCCTAATTATGTGCTTTGATTGAAAACATGCTTCTTTGGACTTATAAATTGCTAATATTAATCCTCTCTTATTACCATTAGATGCCTTGATATGTGTGTTGAGTGATTTCAGAGATTACAGGGCAGGAATGGCTTGGAGGATGGAAAAGAAGCATGCAAAGGTGGAAGGAATACAAGAAGTTGGAGAAATTGCTAAGCTGTCCAGCCTGACCTCTTTGCACTCAAACGGCTATAACTTTAGCTACAGAGGTCCAAATGACGCGGTTCCAGTTGTGTTGGAAAGCTAACGTCCGGGGCTTCGATTTGATATTTAATATGATATAGTTTCCTTGACGCTAGGCAACGCGACTGCGTGATCCAGGCGGCCGCATCGCAGTGACGAAAAACCAGCGTGGCAAAATTTGAAACCAGCAAATTCTGGACTGTTTTTGACCCAGTTTGCGGCCCAGAAAACACAGATTAGAGGCTATAAAGTGGGGGATTGCATCCATTCATAAAAAGAGGCTCTCATATTCACAGTTTTAGTAGTAGATGTAGTTTTTAGAGAGAGAGGTTCTCTCCTCTCTCTTAGGATTAAGATTTAGGATTTCTCTTAGTTTTAGGAGTGCCTCTAAATCCCAGGTTCAATGTTCTTCAGTTATTATTTCTCTTCTACTTTTAGATACTCTAATACTTTTATTTGTTAATTACTTATGTTGCCCATTTGATTCATAAATTTTTCATGTTAGATTGGATTGCTTTTATTAATATAATTTTAGGAATTTTCAGATTTAATTTTGCTTTGCTTTATTTATATTGATGCTATTTAATTTAGATATTTTATTCCTTTTGGCTTTGGTTAAGTAATTGGTAACGCTTGAGCTGTCAATAAAGCAGTGATTGAAATTGGGAGTTGCTCCAATAACTCTAGTCTTTCCATCGTAATTAACTAGGACCTGAGGATTAAGCTAATTAATCCACTTGATCTACCTTCATAGTTAGAGGTTAACAAAGTGAGATTAAAATCCAAATTTTATCACAATTGATAAGGATAGGACCTCCAGTTCTAATACCTTGCCAAGAGTTTATTTTTATTATTATTATTTTATTTTACTTGTCATATAACATATTCCCACCTTACTTCTTAATAAACCCCAATTTACAAACTCATAACCAATAATAAGAACACACTTCCCTGCAATTCCTTGAGAAGACGACCCGAGGTTAAATACTCGGTTATCAATTTTAAAAGGGGTTTGTTACTTGTGACAACCAAAACGTTTGTATGAAGGGATTTTTGTTGGTTTAGAGACTATATCTACAACGCGACTGTTTTTATGACATTCTTTACTGGCAAAAATCCTAACGTCAGTCAACGTTAAGTGAAAGTGTGGGTTCGAGAACGTTAGTGACAATCACCTTTTTCACTAACATTCCTAACCCAAATATGATCACGTTGACTTCAACGTTAGTGGCACTAACGTGACCACTAACATTGCCTCTTGGTCCTTCGCACACGTTATTGGGACTTACCTTTCCCAATAACGTGGAGAGTCCTCCCTTGTCCCTACGTTAGAGTCCACGTTAACTAGGTTAACGTGGCTTCTAACGTAGCAGTGCCAATTCTTCGAGAACGTTAGTGACACTTACCTTTGTCACTAACGTTCCAATGTGCCCCTTTCCCACGATAGAGTCCACGTTAACTAGGTTAACATGGCTTCCAACGTAGTAATGCTAGCCATCCCCAACGTTAGTGACAAAGATGAGTGTCACTAACGTTGGCTCATCATCTCTTTATCCACGTTAGCTTCCACGTTAACTAAGTTAACGTGGGAGTTAATGTTGCTCATGGTGGCTCTTGGTGGTTCACCCCAACGGTAGTGACAAAGGTAAGTGTCACTAACGTTGGCTATCAATTTCTCTCTCCACGTTAACTAAGTTAACGTGGCTTATGGAGGCTTGGCCAACGTTAGTGACAAAGGTGAATGTCACCAACGTTGGCTTCTCTTTTGCTTCTTAACGTTAGAGTCTACGTTAACTAAGTTAACGTGGCAACTAACGTGGCCAATTATGAGCTTGGTCCAACGTTAGTGACAAAGGAGAGTGTCACTAACGTTGGCCTTGTTGTCTTCTTCCACGTTAGAGTTCACGTTAACTTAGTTAACGTGACTCTTAACGTGGGCTTATGATGGCTTCGAGGGCGTTCTTGGCGATTACCTTTCTCATTAACTTTGTAAGTTAGCACCCATTCCACGTTAGAGGTCACGTTAGTGGGACTAACGTGACTGCTAACGTGGTTCTTCTTCGCTTCTTTTTTCCTGAAATCAAGCAACAAAGTGCATCAAAGTTCTAGTCCAAGTCTTGAGTCATGCATCATCCAATTTATCATATAATTCATGCAAAATTCTCATGAAATCATGTAAAGTGCACAATGTATGCTTGAATCAAGATGTAAGTGAATATCTACCCAAAACTAGCTTATTTTCTAAGAAAATGCATGAAACTACCTTAAAAACAGTAAAGAAAAGGTCAGTGAAACTGACCAAAATGCCCTGGCATCATAACGCCAAATTTAAAGCTTGCTTGTCCCTAAGCAAGTACTGGAACAACAGAATGATGAATGGAATGCCAAGAGAAATGAGTCATTCTTGTGGAAGTCATGTTCCTGGTTTTATGGTGGTTTCATGCATAGCAACTTAGGTTCATTCCTTCACTGGCTTTCAGACCTTTATCATGTTCTAGAATACTCACTTGATTGCATCCCATGAGACTTTTATTCATTAACCCTTTTGTTGTCATTTCAGGGCTTATTTGTGTTCTTAGGCTAAGTGCTCTGTAAGGGGGCAACTCTTTAGAATAAGCTTTCAGCCAACACTTCCGAACCAGTTGGTTCAAGGTGCTAGGTGTTGAAGCACCCCTAAGGACTTACTTCCTCAAGTCTCTCTCCCATACATACATACCACAGGCACATGGTTTGTTTATTTTCTTTCCTTGAGGTCTTGGTGTCCAGCACCTCATTGGGTTACTAAATGTTCTATAGCAAAGATTGCTCTTGATAGTGGACTTTCAGCTGATAATCCCGGGTTAGTTAACCCAAGTTACCAGGTGATAAAGCACCCCTGAGAGCTTAGTAATCCAAGCAGATCCTTGGTACAGGAACACCATAGACACATCCCTCAAGACTCAAACCCTTGGTGCCTAGCCTCTTTTCTTGCTATTTTTCTTTTATTCTTCTTTGATTGTTCTTTCCCTTTTTCTTATTAGGATCTTGTTATTTAGCTAGTCTCATGAGGTGTGTTCAAGCATATGATTCATGACAGATAGTTGTCTTCCCACCTTGTGGTTGAACCAACTTAGCTAACTTATGACCACACCACAAACTCAGGAACTTACTCCATAGTATGAACTCCACTCTGGTCTTTTATAAAACACTTATTCTCTTTTCATTTGATTCAAAAGGACAAGCATACAATTAAGTAAGGAAATGATGCAGTAATGACATTCAAACTAGAAAATACAGCCCTAATCAACAAAAAGTTTAAAAGACAGAATTGAAAAAGGTTCAAACTAACATGGAAGCATGTTCTATTTCATACAAGATCTTCCTTATTTAAAGCATAAAAAAAAATGGACCAAAGAAGGAACTCCACCACCTTTTACTCATGTGGATGCCCATGCTCCCCTCCTTGTTTGTCTTCCTTGTGTCCTCTTGCATTTCCTCGCATCCGTGCCAATCTTGCTTGCTTCCAATCCTCAAGTGCCTTCCTCACTGATTCATGACTCTCTTCCACCCTTTGTCTTTCTTCTCATGCTAATTCATCCTTCATTTCTTCATACCTTGCGATTCCCAGATGCAATATAGGCAGCTGTCCTACTAAGTATCCGAGCCTGGCTTGAGTATTTATATGATGCCCAGTCTCGCTCATGTAAACTCCTTCTGCGAATGCCCTTTGCTCATCCAATAGTTCTGCCTGTTCTATTTGTCTTCGATGCATCTCATGTATGTGTGCACCTTGATGTGCTTGGATGTTGATTAGCTTCTGGATGGATTCTTGTTGTTCATTTTGCCTTTGTTCTATCCTGTGGAATGTTTCACTCCATTGTTGTCCTTGACTCAGTTGCTGCTCCATCATTTGCTTTTGCCACTCCCCTTGTTGATTCATCCATCTTGAGAGTGATTCCTCTTGCTGCCCCATCATCTGTAGTTAAAGCTCTTTCTGTGCTCCTTTCCCTTTTCCTATAAAAATAAGAAAAATTCATATCATTGAGAAATTAAACTTTATGGCTAGAATAATAAAGAAAACGAACTAGATTGTTTATTCATGAACACCAACTAACTAACTAACTGTGTATCCTTATATGCACATTGGTGGCACCTTGGGTGACACCAAACTTAGTTTGTAGCACTGTGATGAAAAAGTTTTGTTCGAGGCTTCAAGACTAGCATGCTCTGGTTTGCATTCATGCTCTCTCGGCATGCTTTGAACACCAAACTTATTCTTCACTATATACTGCCAAACAAGGATTTCACCAAGTGTTTGTCAAGTTTGGGTTGGAATTCATGAATATTGACTTATTCACTATTTTCTAAAAGCATATAAAACATGGGTTGCCTCCCATGAAGCGCTTCTTTAGCGTCACTAGCTTGACGTTTCTCCTTCATCAGAGAGGTTGATAATGCTTCAAGTCCTCCCCTCTTGCTGTGGACCTATATCCATTGGTTGTATCAATGATCTCTACATGTTCCAAGGAGAGAACTCTGTTGATAGTGAAGACCTTAGGTAACTGAGATGGTACAGTGGGGAGATCAGGGGGGATATCTGGGAAGTAAGCTGAGATCACTTTATCCCCTGGAGAGAAGTCCTCGGTAGGGATCTTCTTATTCCTCCACCTCCTTAGTACCTTCTTCTTTGTTCCTTGTGATGTTGTCTTACTCTTTGTGACCTCCTCCTCTAAGGAAATATGGTTACTGGTCTCATATGATTCTGGTGGTTTAGGTTCCTCCTGATTTTCTTTGAGCTGTGGCAGTTACTGTTTGCCTTGTTCATCAATCAAGGGAGTTCCCAAATGCTTCAGTGCTTGTTTCTTCCTTCAGTATCTCACTGTGATCCTTCCTTGGTTCCTTGTTCTCTTGATCTGTTTCTTGTGAGTGTTTGAAAACACTGAAGGTGAGCTGTTCATCATGGATCCTCAAGATTAGCTCCCCTCGCTCCACATCTATGAGTGCTCTGGCTGTAGCTAGGAATGGTCTTCCCAATATGATTGGGTGAGTGTGACTCTCTTCCATGTCCAATATGACAAAGTCTGTGGGAAGAAAGTATTTCCCAACCTTTATCAACACGTTTTCCACTACTCCTATTGCTTGTTTTTGAGTTTTGTCAGCCAGCCTGATGACCACATCTGTGGGCATTATCTCATTGATCTGCAGTCTCTTCATAAGGGATAAGGGCATTAAGTTGATGCTTGCTCCCAAATCGCAGAATGCTTTATCAAACATTGTTTCTCCTATGGCACAGGGGATGTGAAAGCTCCCTGGGTCCTTTCTTTTTGTAGGCAACTCTGGTTGAATGAGGGCGTTGCACTCCTTGTTCATCACTATAGTTTGGCCTCCCTTGAGTGAGCTTTTCTTGGGAAGCAGTTCCTTCATATACTTGATGTATGCAGGCATTTGTTGGATGGTCTTGATGAATGGTATGTTCACATGCAGAGATGCAAACAAGTCAAGAAATGTTGAGTATATTCTCTTCTCCACAGCACCATTGAGTAGTTGGGGAAAGGGTGCATAGAGTCTCAGCAGCTCCTGTTGTGAGATTTTTGGTTCTTGGTGATCTTTTTCCTTCTTCTCTGCTGAGGTATCTCCAGGTTGTTCTGGCGGCCTGTTTGGCTTGTCCTCAGTCTCCTTATCACTTGTAGTGACCATCTTGCAATCTTCCCATCTTACTTTCTTTGTTTCACCTCTCGGATTTTTCTCTATGTCACTTGGGAATCCATCTGTAGGTTTGGGAATCTGCTCAGAGAGATACCCCACTTGAGATTCCAACCTCTTGATGGTGTCTCCCTGGTTCTTAAAATTGGCTCGCACTTCCTCCTTGAACACCTTGTTGTCTTGAATCTCTTTGCATATGCCTTCAAGTAAGTTCTCAATCCTTGAGAGTCTGTCATCAGATGATGGTGGGTTAGGGTTGGATGGATGAGAAAGGTTAGTTTGGCCTTGGTAGAAGTGTTGAGAGGGGTGGTTATGTGGGTGCTGATATGGTCTAGGTGTGGCATGTTGGTGAGCTAAGTTGTTAGGATTTGGACGTCTTTGATCTATGCCTTGGTCTTGTTGATTTTTCCACCCAAAGTTTGGGTGATTCCTCCATCCAGGGTTGTAGGTTTTGGAGTATGGATCATGGTTTTGCCTAGGTGAATTCCCAATGTAGTTGGCTTGCTCCTGACTACCCTCTGCTTCTTCATTCACTTCTTCCTGGGTCGTTGATGAGGTGGTGATTGTTGCTACTTGGTTCCTCTCCATCTTCTTGGTGAGGTTAGCCAACTGCTTGGTTATGAGATTGTTTTGGGCCAGCAGTGCATCCACATTGTTTAGCTCCATCACTCCTCTAGTGTTCCCTCTTTCGGAGGCATAGAAGTAGTCATTCTCTGCTACAGTTTCAATGACATATATGGCCTCCTCAATGGTCTTCTTCTTGTTCAGAGATCCCCCGGATGAGTGGTCTACTGCCTTCTTTGATTCATAGGAAAGGCCTTCATAGAAAATGTGTAGCTGCATCCATTCATTGAACATATCTGGTGGACACCTCCTTGTTAGGTCCTTAAACCTCTCCCATGCTTCATATAGAGTCTCACCATCCTGTTGCCTGAATCTTTGCACCTCAGCTTTCAGCCTGTTAATCCGTTGAGGAGGATAGAATCTTGCCAAGAATTTATTTACCACATCTTCCCAGGTTGCTAAACTCTCCTTTGGGAAGGACTCCAGCCATTTAGATGCCTTGTCCTTGAGTGAGAAAGGGAACAGAAGTAGTCTATAGGTGTCAGGATGAACACCATTAGACTTCACAGTATCGCATATCCTCAGAAATATGGTTAGGTGATGATTGGGGTCTTCTTGGACACCTCCTCCGAATGAACAATTATTCTGAACAAGAGTGATGATTTGTGGCTTTAGTTCAAAGTTGTTGGCATGTATGGTTGGCTTTTGGATGCTACTTCCGCAGTTTCTTGGGTTTGGGTTGATGTAAGAACTCAGAACTCTTCTCTCTTGCCCAGCATGATTTGCTAGACCTTCTCTGCCATGGTTGTGAGCCTCTTCTTCATGATGGTTCTCCATATTCTCCTCCATGTTTGGTTCAAAGTACTCTTCCTCTTCCTCAGCACCAACTACTCTCTTTCCTCTTGCTTCCCTTCTTAATCTAAGGAAGTTCCTCTCTGGTTCAGAATCAAAGGAAGTTAAAGCCCCGCTTCTCCTCCCTGTCATACAACCAACAAGATACAAGCAAGGAAATAGATCCAGAAACTATTCTAAAAAATGCTGTTAGTGTGAGTGATACAATATATCAAACAGTTAGTGGGTGAGTGAAACAGAGTGTAAACAACTGAAATAAAGGGGTTAAAGGGATGGGAATACAAAACAACTGAAACCGAAAGTAAAGTGCTCAAACAGAAATTTAAATCATCAGAATAAAAAATGCTCAATCTAGTGATCCTCCAACTTAATCATTGTTGATACAAAATCAATCCCCGGCAACGGTGCCATAAACTTGATAAGCACAAAACTTGTCTCTCAACAAATTTTCTTCGGCAAGTGTACCGAATTTGTCATCAAGTAAAAACTCACAATAGAGTGAGGTCGAATCCCACAGAGATTGATTGATCAAGCAACTTTAATTAGAGGAATGTTCTAGTGGAGCGAACCAGAATTTGATTTCAGATTTGCAGAAAATTAAATGGCGGAAAAGTAAATAGCAGAAACAGTAAATACTAGAAATAAAGAGTTGAATGTAAATGGCGGAAAGTAAATTGCAGAATCTTAAACGGAAATGGGGTAATTGCTCATAAAAGTAAATGGCAGAAATTAAAGAGAATGGGTAAGATCAGAAATGGGGAGTTCATTGGGCTCAGGAGATGTTGCATTCTCCGGATCAAGTTCATTTTCATCTCTTCCTTAATCAATGTATTCATTGATCTCCTTGGCAATCTTAAGTGATCGAATTCCAATTTCTTGGTAATTCAATCTCTCAAATCAAGATCAATAGCCAATTCCTTGGTCAATTGCTCATGAGAAATGATGAAGTATGGTCACTGATTATACCACATGCATTTCCCAAATCAAGTGTTGGTAGGATTATAGTCACATATCCATCCAAACCCAATTTGGTCCAGCATGAGAAAGCATTTCTAGCATGATCTCTTCATTCCTCTTTCAAGGTTCAGAAGAGATCCAAGTATGAATAGCTTCTTTTCCAAGATAACTACCCAATTGGATGAAGATCGAAAGCTTTCTAGTAAAATCAAGAGAAAAGATAGAAGAAGGAGAATGAAAACTAATATTGATCCATCAAATTACAACAGAGCTCCCTAACCCAATGAAAGGGGTTTAGTTGTTCATAGCTCTGGAAAATGAAAACCAAGACGGAGAATACATGATGAAAGTAAAACTAGAAGTGCAGAGAAAGTAAAATACAGAGAGTAGTTCTATGCCAAAGGCTCCCTAAAGTTTTCAACTCCCTAAGTTTTCCAACTCTCAAACTAATTCAAAGGTATCCTATATATACTACTCTTTTGATCTTCTAGTTGGCTCTTAAAGTCTTGGGTATGGGCCTTTGAATCTTGAGTTTGAAGCAGTTATCCTTTTCATTGGGCTTAGCTTTGCTTGCAGAGAGAAAAGGTGAAGTAGGTAGGGACTTTGACTTAGGACGTTACTGGTGTCAACGCTAAGTGAAAGTGTGGGTTCGAGAACGTTAGTGACAATCACCTTTTTCACTAACGTTCCTAACCCAAATATGATCACGTTGACTTCAACGTTAGTGGCACTAACGTGACCACTAATGTTGCCTCTTGGTCCTTCGCACACGTTATTGGGACTAACCTTTCCCAATAACGTGGAGAGTCCTCCCTTGTCCCTACGTTAGAGTCCACGTTAACTAGGTTAACGTGGCTTCTAACGTAGCAGTGCCAATTCTTTGAGAATGTTAGTGACACTTACCTTTGTCACTAACGTTCCAATGTGCCCCTTTCCCACGTTAGAGTCCACGTTAACTAGGTTAACATGGCTTCTAACGTTGTAATGCTAGCCATCCCCAACGTTAGTGACAAAAGTGAGTGTCACTAACGTTGGCTCATCATCTCTTTATCCACGTTAGCTTCCACGTTAACTAAGTTAACGTGGGAGTTAACGTTGCTCATGGTGGCTCTTGGTGGTTCACCCCAACGTTAGTGACAAAGGTAAGTGTCACTAATGTTGGCTATCAATTTCTCTCTCCACGTTAACTTCAGTTAACGTGGGAGTTAATGTTGCTTATGGAGGCTTGGCCAACGTTAGTGACAAAGGTGAATGTCACTAACGTTGGCTTCTCTTTTGCTTCTTAACGTTAGAGTCTACGTTAACTAAGTTAACGTGGCAACTAACGTGGCCAATTATGAGCTTGGTCCAACGTTAGTGACAAAGGAGAGTGTCACTAACGTTGGCCTTGTTGTCTTCTTCCACGTTAGAGTTCACGTTAACTTAGTTAACGTGACTCTTAACGTGGGCTTATGATGGCTTCGAGGGCGTTATTGGCGATTACCTTTCTCATTAACTTTGCAAGTTAGCACCCATTCCACGTTAGAGGTCACGTTAGTGGGACTAACGTGATTGCTAACATGGTTCTTCTTTACTTCCTTTGTCCTGAAATCAAGCAACAAAGTGCATCAAAGTTCTAGTCCAAGTCATGAGTCATGCATCATCCAATTTGTCATATAATTCATGCAAAATTCTCATGAAATCATGTAAAGTGCACAATGTATGCTTGAATCAAGATGTAAGTGAATATCTACCCAAAACTAGCTTATTTTCTAAGAAAATGCATGAAACTACCTTAAAAACAGTAAAGAAAAGGTCAGTGAAACTGGCCAAGATGCCCTGGCATCAGGAACTTTCAGAATTTTGCCCAGTTTCCTTTTCCCTTAAAATTTGCATTTTTGGCTTTGGGGTTGTTGAATTATTGTGATTTTAATTGTTTAGGGATACACTAGCATGGATTATAAGTGGGTTTCATCCCAATTTCAAGTAGGTTGAGGTAAGAGAAGCTTTTTCCTCTTTGATTTATCAATTTCATGAACTCTAGATTGATTATATATGTGTAAATTGGTTATATTAGAGTATTGGGTGATTTTGGTGCACAATTGGGGGATTGATATTGCTTGTGGAGCATTGGTGAGGCTTGGAGCTAAGATTTGATGGAGACTTCCAAGAAGAATCTCAATTGTTTTGGCTCCAAGAGGTACGGTTTAAGTTTTATTTAAGTATCGTGTGGTGTGATGTGAATTCCTAGGTTAGATGCCCCTAGGATTAAGCTTGAATGATACGTTTGGATGGATTGATGTGTGTAGAGAATGCATGAAGGAAATTGATACTGTATTTATGAAATTGATGTTGGTGTTGGATAATTATTATGTGTTTATGAGTTGTGTTGAATTGAATGGACATTGGGCTGGAGGCCGTGAAATTTTGGGTCGGAGGCCGTGAAAAAGGTAAGGAAGGTAAGCGGTATTTGTATTGTGTGATGATTAATGAGGATATTGAATGTGAATGTTGAGCCATGATGAGTTTTAGTAATAATTATGAATAAAGATAATACTTGATTGTTGGTTTATGAATAATGTTGGTTGATTATGAGTTTGTTGGAAGGAAATTGATAGAATTGAACATTGATATGTTGAGAGGGGGGTAAAAGGGTATGAAAGAATTTTGGTTAGAATTTGGGTTGTTTTGGGTTTAGGAACTTTGATTTGAAAATGAGATTTTGAAGAATAGAGGTTTTGGTGACTTTTGGAAAAAAACTAATTTTTATGAACTTCGGCGATCCATAACTTGAGCCTCAAATTTTAGAATTGAAAGAAATCTATTTCAAATTAAAGATAATTTTGAAAGCTTTAAAACGGTATGCATTTTGTGGAAATTAGAGTTTTGTAGAGGAAGTTATAGACGTCAGAAGTTAGGTACATAAAACTAAATTTAAGGACTTAACAGCTTTTACCTATTCTGCATAACTCGCGTACGCGAGTGATGAGCGGATAACTTATACACTTTTTGGCATTGTTTTTACATAGTTTTTAGTATGATTTAGTTAGTTTTTAGTATATTTTTATTAGTTTTTAAATAAAATTCACATTTCTGGACTTTACTATGAGTTTGTGTGTTTTTCTGTGATTTCAGGTATCTTCTGGCTGGAATTGAGGGACTTGAGCAAAAATCAGATTCAGAGGTTGAAGAAGGACTGCAGATGCTGTTGGATTCTGACCTCCCTGCACTCAAAGTGGATTTTCTGGTGCTATAGAAGTCCAAATGGTGCGCTCTTAATTGCGTTGGAAAGTAGACATCCAGGGCTTTCCAGCAATATATAATAGTCCATACTTTGCCTGAGTTTAAATGACTCAAACTGGCGTTCAACGCCAGCTTCCTGCCCTATTTTGGAGTTAAACGCCAGAAACAGGTTGCAAAGTGGAGTTAAACGCCAAAAACAGGTTACAAACTGGCATTCAACTCCAAGAGAAGCCTCTACACATGTAAAGATCAATGCTCAGCCCAAGCACACACCAAGTGGGCCCCAGAAGTGGATTTCTGCATCATTTACTCATTTCTGTAACCCTAGTAACTAGTTTAGTATAAATAGAACTTTTTACTATTGTATTCAGGGTCTTTGGATCTGATCATTGATCAGTTTTATGCTATCTTAGACCTTTATGGGGGCTGGCCATTCGGCCATGCCTGGACCACTATCACTTATGTATTTTCAACGGTAGAGTTTCTACACACCATAGATTAAGGTGTGGAGCTCTGCTATTCCTCAAGTATTAATGCAAAGTACTATTGTTTTTCTATTTAATTCAAGTTTATTCCTATTCTAAGATATTCATTCGCACCCAAGAACATGATGAATGTGATGATTATGTGACGCTCATCACCATTCTCACTTATGAACAGGTGCCTGACAACCACTTCCATTCTACATGAAGATGAGATAGAATGAGTATCTCTTAGATATCTAATACAGGGGACCGAGTCCAAGATATTAGAGTCTTCGAGGTATAAGTTAGAACCCATAGACGGCCATTCCTGAGATCCAGAAATTCTAAATCTTGTCTGTGGTATTCCGAGTAGGATCTGGGAAGGGATGGCTGTGACGAGCTTCAAACTCGCGAGTGCTGGGCATAGTGACAGACACAAAAGCATAGTAAATCCTATTCCAGTATGATCGAGAACCGACAGATGATTAGCCATGCAGTGACAGCATTGGACCATTTTCATAGAGAGGACGGGATGTAGCCATTGACAACGGTGATGCCCAACATACAGCTTGCCATGGAAAGGAGTAAGAATGATTGGATGAAGACAGCAGGAAAGCAGAGGTTCAGGAGGAACGAAAGCATCTCTATACACTTATCTGAAATTCTCACCAATGAATTACATAAGTATCTCTATCCTAGTTTATATTTTAATTATGTTTTAATTATCAATTCTCTATAACCATTTGAATCCGCCTGACTGAGATTTACAAGGTGACCATAGCTTGCTTCAAGCTGACAATCTCCGTGGGATCTACTCACGTAAGGTTTATTACTTGGACGACCCAGTGCACTTGCTGGTTAGTTGTGCGAAGTTGTGACAAAGTGTGATTCACGTTTGAGAGCACCAAGCCTTTGGCGCCATTGTTGATGATCACAATTTCGTGCACCAAGTTTTTGGCGCCGTTGCTGGGGATTGTTCGAGTTTGGACAACTGACGGTTCATTTTGTTGCTCAGATTAGGTAAATTTATTTTAATTTTAAGCTTTTTGTTTTTATTATTCTTAATTTCGAAAAAAAATAGAAAAAAAATATTTTCAAAAATATATTTTTCTTTAGAATTTTTAAGAATGAATTCTAGTGTTTCATGAAGCACGTTGAAGCCTGGCTGGCTGTAAAGCCATCTCTAATTCATTTGGACTGGGGCTTCCACCTATCAGCATAGAATGAAGTTGGATGAAGTATCAATTGTTGTATGCCTGATTTGTATGCTAAAGCTTGGCTGGCCATTGGCAATGTCTAGTGTTTTGGACCGGAGCTTTCACTGAAAGCTTGGCTGGCTAGTGAGCCATGTCTAATTCCTGGACTGGAGCTTTAGACTAACATTGCAAAATTCCTGGAATTCCTATTAAAAATTTTGAAATCCTTATATTGCAAATTCCAATTAATTTTTGAAAAATACCAAAAATTTTAATAAAATCATAAAATCAAAAATAATTTGATATTTCTTGTTTAAGATTTGTGTCAGTTTTTAAGTTTGGTGTCAATTGCATGTTTATCTCTTTCTTGCATTTTTTGAAAATCCATGCATTGCATTCTTCATGATCTTCAAGTTGTTCTTGGTAAGTCTTCTTGTTTGATCTTTAAAATTTCTTGTTTTGTGTCTTTTCTTGTTTTTCATATGCATTTTCAATTTGTTAGTGTCTAAAGTTTGAAAATTTCTATGTTTGGTGTCTTGCATCTTTTTCTTTTCTTAAAAATTTTCAAAAATAAGTCTTGATGTTCATCTTGACATTCAAAGTGTTCTTGGTGTTCATCTTGACATTCATAGTGTTTTTGCAAGCATCATTTGTTTTGATCCAAAATTTTCATGCATTGAGTCTTTTTGATATTTTTCTCTCTCTTTATTAAAAATTGAAAAAATAAAAAAAATATCTTTCCCTTTTTCACTCATAAATTTTCGAAAATTTGAGTTGACTTTTTCAAAACTTTTTAAAATCTAGTTGTTTCTTATGAGTCAAGTCAAATTTTCAATTTAAAAATTCTATCTTTTTCAAATCTTTTTCAAAATAAATTTCAATCACATCTTTTTCAAAATTAATTTCAAAATCTTTTCTAACTTCTTATCTTTTCAAAATTTGATTTTCAAACCTTTTTCAAATTAATCCTATCTTTTTGTTTGATTCTTATCTTTTTCAAAACTACCTAACTAACTCTCTCTCTCTAATTTTCGAAAATCCCTTCCCTCTTTTTCAAAATTTAATTTTAATTAACTAATTGTTTTAAATTTCAATTTAAATTAGTTTCATTTTTCTTTCTAATTTTCGAATTCTAACCTTAATTTTAAATTAAAAACAAAAATATTTTTATTTTAATTTATTTAATTTTCGAAAATTCTTCTCTCTCACCTCCTTCTAATTATTTATTTATCTACTAACACTTCTCTTTCTTAAAAATTGGAACCCCCTCCCTCTTTCTGTGTTCGAATTTCTTGTCTTCTTCTACTCACATAAAGGAATCTCTATACTGTGACATAGAGAATTCCATATTTTCTTTTGTGTTCTCTTCTTTTTCATATGAGCAGGAACAAGGATAAGAACATTCTTGTTGAGGCTGATCCTGAACCTGAAAGGACTCTGAAGAGGAAGCTAAGGGAAGCTAAAGCACAACTCTCTGGAGAAAATCTGACAGAAAATTTCGAACAAGAAGGAGACATGGCCGAAAATAATAATACTGCAAGGAAGATGCTTGGTGACTTTACTGCACCAAATTCGAATTTACATGGAAGAAGCATCTCAATTCCTGCCATTGTTGCAAACAATTTTGAGCTAAAGCCTCAATTAGTTTCTCTGATGCAACAGAACTGCAAGTTTCATGGACTTTCATCAGAAGATCCTTTTTAGTTCTTAACTGAATTCTTGCAGATCTGTGATACTGTTAAGACCAATGGGGTTGACTCCGAGGTCTACAGGCTTATGCTTTTCCCGTTTGCTGTAAGAGACAGAGCTAGAATATGGTTGGACTCTCAACCTAAGGATAGCCTGAACTCTTGGGATAAGCTGATCACGGCTTTCTTAGCCAAGTTCTTTCCTCCTCAAAAGCTTAGCAAGCTTAGAGTGGATGTTCAAACCTTCAAACGAAAAGAAGGTAAATCCCTCTATGAAGCTTGGGAGAGATACAAGGAACTGACCAAAAAGTGTCCTTCTGACATGCTTTCAGAATGGACCATCCTGGATATATTCTATGATGGTCTGTCTGAATTATTTAAGATGTCATTGGACCATTCTGCAGGTGGATCCATTCACCTAAAGAAAACGCCTGCAGAAGCTCAAGAACTCATTGACATGGTTGCAAATAACCAGTTCATGTACACTTCTGAAAGGAATCCTGCGAGTAATGGGACGCCTCAAAAGAAGGGAGTTCTTGAAATTGATACTCTGAATGCCATATTAGCTCAGAATAAAATATTAACTTAGCAAGTCAATATGATTTCTCAGAGTCTGAATGGATTGAAGGAATTATCCAACAGTACTAAAGAGGCATCTTCTGAAGAAGAAGCTTATGATTCTGAGAACCCTGCAATAGCAGAGGTGAATTACATGGGTGAACCCTATGGAAACACCTATAAACCCTCATGGAGAAATCATCCAAATTTCTCATGGAAGGATCAACAAAAGCCTCAACAAGGCTTTAATAATGCTGGAAGAAACAGGTTTAGCAATAGCAAGCCTTTTCCATCATCCACTCAGCAACAGACAGAGAATTCTGAGTAGAATCCATCTAGCTTAGCAAATATAGTCTCTGATCTATCTAAGGCCACTTTAAGTTTCATGAATGAAACAAGGTCCTCCATTAGAAATTTGGAGGCACAAGTGGGCCAGCAGAGTAAAAGGGTCATTGAAACTCCTCCTAGTACTCTCCCAAGCAATACAGAAGAAAATCCAAAGAGAGAGTGCAAGGCCATTGATTTGACCATCATGGCCGAACCTACAAGGGAGGAGGAGGACGTGAATCCTAGTGAGGAAGACCTCCTGGGACGTTCAGTGACCAATAAGGGGGTTTCCCTTTGAGGAACCAAGGGAATCTGAGGCTCATCTAGAGACCATAGAGATTCCATTGAACCTCCTTCTGCCCTTCATGAGCTTTGATGAGTATTCTTCTTCTGAAGAGAATGAAGACGTCACTGAAGAGCAAGTTGCTAAGTATCTTGGTGCAATCATGAAGCTGAATGCCAAATTATTTGGTAATGAGACTTGGGAAGATGAACCTCCCTTGCTCACCAATGAACTGAATGCATTGGATAGGCAGAAATTACCTCAAAAGCAACAGGATCCTGGTAAATTCCTAATTCCCTGTAACATAGGTACCATGACCTTGGAGAAGGCTCTGTGTGACCTGGGGTCAGGAATAAACTTAATGCCACTCTCTGTAATGGAGAAACTTGGGATCTTTGAGGTGCAAGCTGCCAGAATCTCATTAGAGATGGTAGACAACTCAAGAAAATAGGCTTATGGACAAGTAGAGGACGTGCTAGTAAAGGTTGAAGGCCTTTACATCCCTACTGATTTCATAATCCTAGACACTGGGAAGGATGAGGATGAATCCATCATCCTTGGAAGACCTTTCCTAGCCACAGCAAGAGCTGTGATTGATGTGGACAGAGGAGAGTTGGTCTTTTAACTGAATGGGGACTACCTTGTGTTTAAGACTCAAGGTTCTCCTTCTGTAACCATGGAGAGGAAGCATGAAAAGCTTCTCTCATTGCAGATTCAACCAAAGCCCCCACAGTCGAACTCTAAGTTTGGTGTTGGGAAGCCACAACCAAACTCTAAGTTTGGTGTTGAACCCCCACATTCAAACTCTAAGTTTGGTGTTGGGAGGTTCCAACCTTGCTCTGATTATTTGTGAGGCTCCATGAGAGCTCACTGTCAAGCTATTGACATTAAAGAAGCACTTGTTGGGAGGCAACCTAATGTTATTTAATCATATCTATTTTATTTTCTTTTTGTTATTTCGTGTTTTATTAGGTTGATGATCATGTGGAGTCACAAAAACTACTAAAAAATCAAAAACAGAATGAAAAACAGCATTAAAAATAGCACACCCTGGAAGAGGAGCATTCTGGCGTTTAAACGCTAGAAACAAGCATCTGTCTGGCGTTTAACACCAGAAACAAGCACCAAGCTGGCGTTTAACACCAGAAACATGCATCTACCTGGTGTTAAACGCCAGAAACAGGCTATATTTGGGCGTTTAACACCAGAAACAAGCAGCAGTCTGGCGTTAAATGCCAGGATTGCACAGCAAGGGCATTTTACACGCTTGATTGGAGCAGAGATGTTAAGTCCTTGGCCCCACTGGATCTGTGGATCCCACAAGATCCCCACCACTTCTTCTCTCCTCTTCACACCTCTTCATAACTCTCTTCCCCAAATACCCTTCACCAATCACCTCAATCACTCTTCCCCATCACCTCTTCACCACTAACATCTATCCTCTCTTCCCCAAAAACCCCACCTACCTTCAAATTCAAACTATTTTCCCTCCCAAACCCAACCCTAATAGCCGAACCCTAACCCTCCCACACTCCTATATAAACCCCTCATTCCTTCTTCATTTTCATAGAACACAACCCTCTCTTCTTCCCCTTGGCCGAATACACCTTCTCCCTACATCTCCTCCATTTTCTTCCTCTTCTCCTTCTTTCTTTCTTCTTTTGCTCGGGGACGAGCAAACATTTTAAGTTTGGTGTGGTAAAAAGCATTGCTTTTTGTTTTTCCATAACCATCAATGGCACCTAAGGCCAGAGAATCCTCAAGAAAGAGGAAAGGGAAGGCAATTGTTTCCACCTCTGCGTCATGGGAGATGGAGAGATTCATCTCAAAGGTCCATCAAGACCACTTCTATGAAGTTATGGCCAAGAAGAAAGTGATCCCTGAGGTTCCTTTCAAGCTCAAAAAGAATGAGTATCTGGAGATCTGACTTAAGATCCAAAGAAGAGGTTGGGAAGTTCTCACCAACCCCATTCAACAAGTCGGGATCTTAATAGTTCAAGAGTTCTATGCAAATGCATGGATCACTAGGAACCATGATCAAAGTGCGAACCCGAATCCAAAGCATTGGCTCACCATGGTTCGAAAAATGTAAGGCTGGCGTTCAACTTGCCAATGATGGAAGAAAACGCACGCCCCTACACTAGAAGGGTCAACTTTGATCAAAGGTTGGACCAAGTCCTCATGGACATATGTGTAGAAGGAGCTCAATGGAAGGTTGACTCAAGAGGCAAGCCGGTTCAATTGAGAAAACTGGACCTTAAGCCTGTAGCTAGAGGATGGTTGGAGTTCATTCAACGCTCAATCATTCCTACTAGCAACTGGTCTGAAGTTACTGTAGACCGGGCCATCATGATCCATAGTATCATGATTGGGGAGGAAGTGGAAGTTCATGAGATCATACCTCAAGAACTCTACAAGGTGGCTGACAAGTCCTCTACTTTGGCAAGGTTAGCCTTTCCTCACCTCATTTGCCACCTCTGCAATTCGGCTGGAATTGACATAGAGGGAAACATCCTCATTGAAGAGGACAAGCCCATCACTAAGAAAAGGATGGAGCAAACAAGAGAGCCTATTCATGGATCTCAAGAGACACATGAAGAAGCTCATCACCAAGAAATCCCTGAGATGCCTCAAGGGATGCACTTTCCTCCACAGAACTTTTGGGAGAAAATCAACACCTCCCTAGGAGAACTGAGTTCCAACATGGGACAACTAAGGGTGGAACATCAAGAGCACTCCATTATCCTTCATGAAATTAAAGAAGATCAAAGAGCAATGAAGGAGGAGCAACAAAGACAAGGAAGAGACATAGAAGAGCTCAAGGACATCATTGGTTCCTCAAGAAGGAAACGCCACCATCACTAAGGTGGACTCATTACTTGTTCTCAATTTTTCTGTTTTTCGTTTTCTTTATGTTAAGTGCTTATCTATGTTAGTGTCTTATTACATGATCATTAGTATTTAGTAAATTTGTCTTAAAGTTATGAATGTCCTATGAATCCACACCTCCCTTAGATGAAAAATGTTTTTAATTCAAAAGAACAAGAAGTACGTGAGTTTCGAATTTATCCTTGAACTTAGTTTAATTATATTGATGTGGTGACAATACTTTTTGTTTTCTGAATGAATGCTTGAACAGTGCATATGTCGTTTGAAGTTGGTGTTTTAGAATGTTAAATATTTTGGCTCTTGAAAGAATGATGAAAAGGAGACATATTATTTGATAATCTGAAAAATCATAAAATTGATTCTTGAAGCAAGAAAAAGCAGTGAATACAAAAGCTTGCAGAAAAAAAAAGAAAAAAAAATAGAAAAAGATAAAAGCTCTTAAAACCAAAAGGCAAGAGCAAAAAGCCAATAACCCTTAAAATCAAAAGGCAAAGGTAAATAAAAAAGATCCCAAAGCTTTGAGCATCAGTGGATAGGAGGGCCTAAAGGCATAAAATCCTGGCCTAAGCGGCTAAACCAAGCTGTTCCTAACCATGTGCCTGTGGCGTAAAGGTGTCAAGTGAAAACTTGAGACTGAGTGGTTAAAGTCAAGGTCCAAAGCAAAAGAAGAGTGTGCTTAAGAACCCTGGACACCTCTAATTGGGGACTTTAGCAAAGCTGAGTCACAATCTGAAAAGGTTCACCCAATTATGTGTCTGTGGCATTTATGTATCCGGTGGTAATACTGGAAAACAAAGTGCTTAGGGCCACGGCCAAGACTCATAAACTAGCTGTGTTCAGGAATCAACATACTGAACTAAGAGAATCAATAACACTATCTGAACTCTAAGTTCCTATAGATGCCAATCATTCTAAACCTCAATGGATAAAGTGAGATGCCAAAACTATTCAAGAGGCAAAAAAGCTACAAGTCCCGCTCATCTGATTGGAGCTATGTTTCATTGATATTTGGAATTTATAGTATATTTTCTTCTTTTTATCCTATTTGATTTTCAGTTGCTTGGGGACAAACAACAATTTAATTTTGGTGTTGTGATGAACGGATAATTTATACGCTTTTTGGCATTGTTTTTAGTATGTTTTTAGTAGGATCTAGTTACTTTTAGGGATGTTTTTATTAGTTTTTATGTTAAATTCACATTTCTGGACTTTACTATGAGTTTGTGTGTTTATCTGTGATTTCAGGTATTTTCTGGCTGAAATTGAGGGACTTGAGCAAAAATCAGATTCAGAGGTTGAAGAATGACTGCTGATGTTGTTGGATTCTGACCTCCCTGCACTCAAAGTGGATTTTCTAGAGCTACAGAACTCCAAATGGTGCGCTCTCAATGGCGTTGGAAAGTAGACATCCAGGGATTTCCATCAATATATAATAGTTTATACTTTGCTCGAGTTTAGACGATGCGAAAGGGCGTTGAACGCCAGTTCTACGCTGCAGTCTAGAGTTAAACGCCAGAAACACGTCACGAACCAGAGTTGAACGCCAAAAACACGTTACAACTTGGCCTTCAACTCCAAAAGAAGCCCTTGCATGTGTAAACTTCAAGCTCAGCCCAAGCACACACCAAGTGGGCCCCGGAAGTGGATTTATGCATCAATTACTTACTTCTGTAAACCCTAGTAGCTAGTTTAGTATAAATAGGACTTTTTACTATTGTATTGGACATCTTGGGACGTTTAGTTCTTAGATCACGGGGGCTGGCCATTCGGCCATGCCTGGACCTTTATCACTTATGTATTTTCAATGGTAGAGTTTCTACACACCATAGATTAAGGTGTGGAGCTCTGCTGTTCCTCATGAATTACTACAAAGTACTACTATTTTTCTATTCAATTCAACTTATTCCGCTTCTAAGATATCCATTCACACTTCAACATGAATGTAATGATCGTGACAGTCATCATCATTCCCTACGAACACGTGCCTGACAACCACTTCCATTCTACCTTAGATTGAATGAGTATCTCTTGGATTCCTTAATCAGAATCTTCGTGGTATAAGTTAGAACCGATGGATGGTCATTCCTGAGATCCGGAAAGTCTAAACCTTATCTGTGGTATTCTGAGTAGGATCTGGGAAGGGATGGCTGTGACGAGCTTCAAACTCGCGAGTGCTGGGCGTAGTGACAGACGCAAAAGGATCAATGGATCCTATTCCAGTATGATCGAGAACCGACAGATGATTAGCCATGCAGTGACAGCGCATTGGACCATTTTCACTGAGATGACAGGATGTAGCCATTGACAATGGTGATGCCTAACATACAGCTTGCCATGGAAAGGAGTATGATTGGTTGGATGAAGACAGCAGGAAGGCAGAGGTTCAGAGGAACGAAAGCATCTCTATACGCTTATCTGAAATTATCACCAATGAATTACATAAGTATCTCTATCCTATTTTATGTTTTATTTACTATTATTATTCGAAAACTCCATAACCATTTAATATCCGCCTGACTGAGATTTACAAAATGACCATAGCTTGCTTCATACCAACAATCTCCGTGTGATAGACCCTTACTCACATAAGGTTTTATTACTTGGATGACCTAGTGCACTTGCTGGTTAGTTGTATCGAAGTTGTGACAAATTATGAATTAAGATTAGAGCACCAAGTTTTTGGAGCCATTATCAGGGATCACAATTTCGTGTACCAGGAATCAAAACAAAATGTAAACTGCAGTAAATCAGAAAGCTCTAAGGTGAAGAAATTTAAAGAAAGTGATTCATCAGGGATTGGAGATACTGTAATCCTTCATGAATCAAATTGGTCTCAACTCCTTTCTCAATCATCTGGTGGATCTATGGCGGATTGAAATTGACTGGATCCCAATTTCTTGGCAATCCAATCTCTCTAATCACAATCAATCTTGCCAATTCCTTGATCTAATTATCTTGAGAAGAGGTTAAGTGCATACTCTCATCCATAAGCCACACTAACTCTCAAGATCTCAATTCCTCCCGAATAGTGTTAATGAAGAGAGTAGTGAAGGATAGAGCTCTAATTCTAATGCTAGTGATTCCCCTTCCGAGGCTCACACAAGTATTCACTGAATTAAACCCCCTTCCGGAGTGAGTAATTCAAAAATCAAAACAGAAGATACCCAATAGCTACACAAATGAATAGAGAAGAAGAAGAATTTCATTGATTTATTGGAATTACAATAGAGCTCCTTCCCCTAATAAAATTTGGGGTTTAGTTCATCATTGCTCTAGCACAAAAATAGAAAAGAACAATTGCAGAAGATGAAGAATAGAAGGAAAACAGAAAGAAAATAAAATCAGATCTAAAAATTCTAAAGAACTCTTAAAAAGCAGAACTAAAAGGTAAAAGATCAAAAGTTTCTCTTTTTTGAAATCAAATTTTCCTCTATTTATACACTTTCCAATTCAGCCATCAAGTACTTGGAGTGGGCTTTTTGGCCTTTGATGAAGTGGGTCGAAAAGGTACTTGGCTGCAGCTCCAGGGGAACGTAGCGTTCTCAAAGAGAGCGTAACGCTCATTTACCGACGTGTATACGTCCCTTGTGCATGCGCGTCCCTTGCGTTTTTGCACATCGACGCGTACGTGTATCATACGTGTGCGCGTCGTCGCTGTCTCCAGCCTCATCCATGCTTGCGCGCACCATTCACGCGTACGTGTCCCTGATAGCGTTCTTTAATCGAGCGCTACGTTCGCGCCATGAGCGCTCCCCACGCGTGCGCGTCCTCTGCGCATGCGCGTGGATGGTAAATCATCAATTCCCAGCTTCTGCGCCATCCACGCGATTGCGTGCTTGTTCCCAGATGCTCCATCGACGCGTGCGCGTCAGTGTCAAAACTTCAATCCCAAATTTGAATCTTGTCACAGGTGCTCGTTCAGATAACATAGCGCTCTCTTTGTAAATGAGCGTTGATCACATCCACGTGTACGCATCATGCACACGTACGCGTGGGTCTTCTCACATTCTTCCCCTACGCGTAAGCGTCCTATACGCATGCGCGTTGCTAGAGAGCGTAGCGTTCTTCAATTGAGCGTAGCGTTCTCTGGATTGCTTCCTTCTCTGTTTCTTCTTCTCTTCTGTCATCAATCAAAACATTCAATCAAATCCTTGCTAAAATCATAAGATTTTGCATTATTCATAAGAATCACATAATTCTTGCATAAATCTCATGATAATGCATAAAATCACAATGTTTGACTGAATCAAGATAGACATGAAATTCTACACCAATCACTTACTTATTGTGCAAGAAATACATGAAACCTAATGACAACAGGTAAAAATGCCTAGTAAAACATGCATAAAATGACATGTCATCACAACATCAAACTTAAATCTTGCTTGTCCCCAAGCAAGCAGTAGAACTTGAGAAGAAATGCAAGAAAACAGAAAGGCATGTTTGTCCATATTTGAAAGCACTTAGCCTTAGTTCATGGGGTTTCATGTAGACTGTAATTGAAGCTCTACTTTTATTAGTTTTCAGGATTGAGATGTCTCTTCAAGTGCTAACTAAGTAGCTGTTGTGAACCTTGTTATTCATCCATCCCTGGTGTTTGATTTTTTTTTCTATTTTTTCTTTTGCTGAGAAGCTCACACTTTTATTTGCAGCTAAATGTTATGTGTTGCAGTAGCTTTTTAACTTTGTTTTTCAATCAACACATACACACTACAGACACTTGGCTCATTCTTCTCAAGAACATTGATGCCCAGCACCTCTTTGGGTTACTAAATGCTTTGTAATTAGGTTGCTCTTGATAGTGGATTTTCGGTTGATAATCCCGGATTAGCTAATCCAAGTTACCAAGTTTTAAAATACTCCTCAAAATTTCTCTTATTTATGCAGAGGGAAGCAAGACATGAATTTAAGCAGGATGAGTGATCTAGGCAATTTAAACTAGCAACCTAAAATGATAATTCAAAGACAGATATCAGACTACAATTGGACTCTAACTAAACTACTACCACTCAGCAAGGATACAATTATACTTCTAATTTTTAAAGCATTTCAAATCAGAGGGAATTAAGTAACAATACAACCTCTTGGTGATGTCTTCTAGTTTTTTCCTTTGTCCTTATCCATAGCTTTGTTTTCTTCCTTGTGTCCTTGGATGAGGGTGTATATTTCTTCCAAGAGATTGATTGAATTCCTGCAAAGTTATTGGAAGTTGCTTATTCCCCAAGCACTTGAAAGATGGTTAGCATGCATGAATGGTTGTAGGCTTTTGAACTTACTTTGGTGTGTGAACACCAAACTTAGTTCCTTGCCACTGTCTATTATGCATCAGATTAATCTCATACATGAAACCTTGTGCTTTTATTAAAGAAAATAAACTATGAACTAGAAAGTAGACAATCGTTAAGTAGTTTCCCTGATTGTTTGGGGCCAGTGACTATTTATGCAGAGAGTTGAAATGTATTTTTAGTGAAATTTTTGGTGGAACACTAAACTTAGCATCCTACGTTCATCCTTAAATTGTTTTGGTGTGTAACACCAAACTTAGCTCCTTGTAACACAGATAAACTTACTTAACCCCTTTTATTGAAATAGCTAGGAAAAGAAAACTACCTCTGGTTGGGTTGCCTCCCAACAAGCGCTCTTTTATTATCACTAGCTTGACATCCTCCCTTCTTGTTCATCCTAGCTCATGAATGCTCTCCTCTTTGTTCCAAGATCCTCCCAGATAATGCTTTACTCTGTGACCATTTGCTGTGAAAGTGTTCTTTGTAGCTTTGTTCAGAAGTTCAAGGCTGCCATATGGGAGTACTTTAGTCACCAGATAAGGACCAGTCCATTTGGACTTGAGTTTTCCAAGAAAAATCTTGAGCCTGGAATTAAACAAGAGCACTTGCTGTCCTGGTTCAAATTTTCTTTTTGAAATTTTCTTGTCATGCCACCTTTTAGCTCTTTCCTTTTATATCTTAGCATTCTCATAAGCTTCCAATCTGAATTCATCCAGTTCATTGAGTTGCAACAGCCTTCTCTCTCCTACTGCTTGAGAGTCAAGATTGAGGAGCTTAGTGGCCCAGAAAGCTTTGTGTTCAAGCTCCACAAGAGGTGACAAGATTTGCCATAGATTAGCTGAAATGGTGACTTTTCAATTGGAGTTTTGAATGCTGTTCTATATGCCCATAGAGCATCATCCAATTTTCTTGCCTAGTCTTTTTTTGTGATCCCCACTATCTTCTCTAGAATTCTCTTCAGCTCCCTGTTTGCCAATTCAGCCTGGCTATTAGTCTGAGGATGATATGGTGTGGCCACTTTGTGAATTACTCCATATTTGTGGAGCAGCTTTTCCATTTGTCTGTTGCAAAAGTGGCTGCCACCATCACTAATAAGGCCTTTAGGCACCCTATATCTAGTGAAGATGTGTCTCTTAAGAAATTAAAGAATAATTGGTGCATCATAGGTAGTTGTTGCTATGGCCTCTACCACTTGGAGACATATTCCACTGCTACCAGTATGTATTTAAAGGAGTATGATGGGAGAAACGGTCCCATAAAATCTATGCCCCAAAGATCAAACAACTCTACTTCCAGAATGTAGTTTTGAGGCATTTTATTTCTCCTTGTTAGTCCTCCAGCTCTTTGGCATTCATTGCATTGGTGCACAAACTCTCTAGCATCTTTGAATATGGTTGGCCAATAGAATCCACTTTGAAGCACTTTAGCAGCTGTTTTCTCTGGCCCAAAGTGTCCACCATAAGCTGAACCATGACAGTGCCACAATATGTCTCTCATTTTATTCTTAGGAACACACCTTCTTATCATTCCATCTAAACACCTCTTAAATAAGAAGGGCTCATCCCACAAGAATTTCTTAGCCTCTTTAAGCAGCTTCTTCACTTGTTGTCTGGTAAACTCTTGAGGAATCTTTCTTCCAACTTTGTAGTTTGCAATATCAGCAAACCAAGGTGCTTGTTGGACTTAGAGAAGATATTCATCTGGGAACTTCTCATTCACTGGTTGATGTTCATCTTGGTTGGTCTCTTGTGGTAGTCTTGACAGATGGTCTGCTACTTGATTCTCACTTCCTTTTCTGTCCCTTACTTCAATGTCAAATTCTTGTAGTAGTAGCACCCACCTAATAAGCCTTGGCTTAGAATCCTGTTTAGACATGAGATACTTGAGAGCAGCATGATCAGTATACACTACAACTTTTGAACCAATCAAGTATTGTTTAAATTTATCAAATGTATATACAATTGCCAAGAGTTCTTTTTCTGTGGTGGTATAATTTTTCTATGCCTCATTCAACACCTTGCTTGCATAGTATATAACATGATGCAGCTTGTCTTTCTTTTGCCCCAATACAGCACCTATTGCAAAGTCACTTGCATCACACATGAGTTCAAAAGGCAATTCCCAATCTTGGGGTGTGATGATTGGTGTTATAGTAAGTTTATTTTTTAAAGTTTCAAAGGCATGCTTACAGTTATCATCAAAGACAAAAGGATTGTCAACCACTAACAAGTTGCTTAGTGGTTTAGCTATTTTTGAAAAGTCTTTAATGAATCTCCTGTAAAAACCAGCATGTCCAAGAAAACTTCTCACTGCTTTTACATTGACTAGTATAGGAAGCTTTTCTATAGTCTCTATCTTAGCTTTATCAACTTTATACCTTTGCTTGAAACCTTATGCCCAAGAACTATCCCCTCAGAAACCATAAAATGACATTTCTCCCAATTTAAGACTAGATTAGTTTCTTGGCATCTTTTCAAGACAAGAGTTAAATGATGCAAGCAAGTATCAAATGAACTACCAAAGACAGAAAAATCATCCATGAAAACTTCTAAAAATTTTTCTACCATGTCAGAAAATATGGAGAGCATACACCTCTGAAAGGTAGCAGGGGCATTGCACAGCCCAAAGGGCATCCTTCTGTAGGCAAAGACTCCGAATGGACATGTGAAGGAGGTCTTCTCTTGATCCTTGGGATCCACCACTATCTGATTGTACCCAGAGTACCCATCCAAGAAACAATAGTAGGCATGGCCAGCCAATCTTTCCAGCATCTGATCAATAAAGGGGAGAGGGAAGTGATCTTTCCTTGTGACATCATTCAGTCTTCTATAGTCAATGATCATTCTCTACCTTGTCACTGTCCTTATGGGAATGAGCTCATTCTTCTCATTAAAGATGACAGTCATGCCACCTTTCTTTGGCACCACTTGAACTGGGCTTACCCAAGAGCTGTCAGAGATTGGGTATGATTCCAGCATTTCACAGCTTTATCACTTCTTTTTGAACCACTTCCTTCATGGTTGGGTTAAGCCTTCTTTGGGGTTGTACCACTGGTCTTGAGTCCTCTTCTAGCAAGATTTTGTGCATACAAATTGCAGGGCTTATGCCCTTGATATCATCAATTGTCTATCCTAAAGCTGTCTTATGAGTCTTCAACACCTCAATTAGTTTGGTTTCATTTTGTGTGCTCAAGGATGAATTGATGATTATTGGAAGACTATCCTCTTCACCAAGGTATGCATATTTGAGATGAGGAGGGAGGGGCTTCAACTCTTGATTTGGCACCTTGATGAGCGGATAATTTATACGCTTTTTGGCATTGTTTTTAGTATGTTTTTAGTAGGATCTAGTTACTTTTAGGGATGTTTTTATTAGTTTTTATGTTAAATTCAAAATTCTGGACTTTACTATGAGTTTGTGTGTTTTTCTGTGATTTCAGGTATTTTCTGGCTGAAATTGAGGGAGTTGAGCAAAAATCAGATTCAGAGGTTGAAGAAGGACTACTGATGCTGTTGGATTCTGACCTCCCTGCACTCAAAGTAGATTTTCTGGAGCAACAGAACTCCAAATGGCGCGCTTCCAATTGCGTTGAAAAGTAGACATCCAGGGCTTTCCAGAAATATATAATAGTCCATACTTTGACCGAGTTTAGATGATGCAAAAGGGCGTTGAACACTAGTTCTACGCTGCAGTCTGGAGTTAAACGCCAGAAACACGTCATGAACCAGAGTTGAATGCCAAAAACACGTTACAACTTGGCATTCAACTCCAAAAGAAGCCTCTGCACGTGAAAGCTTCATGCTCAGCCCAAGCACACACCAAGTGGGCCCCGGAAGTGAATTTTCTGCATCAATTACTTACTTCTGTAAACCCTAGTAGCTAGAGTAGTATAAATAGGACTTTTTACTATTGTATTTACATCTTTGGAACATCTTTGGATTATCTTTTGATCCTTTGATCAAATCTTGGTTACTCCGGTTCCCCTCTGGGGCCGAGACCAATGAACTCTATTATCACTTATGTATTTTCAACGGTAGAGTTTCTGCACTCCATAGATTAAGGTGTGGAGCTCTGCTGTTCCTCATGATTTAATGGAAAGTACTACTGTTTTCTATTCAATTCAACTTATTCCGCTTCTAAGATATCCATTCGCACCTAAGAACATGATGAATGTGATGATTATGTGACGCTCATCATCATTCTCACTTATGAACGCGTGCCTGACAAACACTTCCGTTCTACATGCAAACAAGCTAGAATGAGTATCTCTTAGATATCTAATATAAAAGACCGAGTCCGAGATATTAGAATCTTCGTGGTATAAGTTAGAACCCATGGATGACCATTCCTGAGATCCGGAAAGTCTAAACCTTGTCTGTGGTATTCCGAGTAGGATCTGGGAAGGGATGGTTGTGCCGAACTTAAAACTCGTGAGTGCTGGGCGTAGTGACAGACGCAAAAGGAGGGTGAATCCTATTCCAGTATGATCGAGAACCTCCAGATGATTAGCCGTGCCGTGATAGAGCATTTGGACCTTTTTCATAGAGAGGATGGGATGTAGCCATTGACAACGGTGATGCCTTACAGAAAGCTTGCCATGGAAAGGAGTAGGACCGGTTGGATGAAGACAGCAGGAAAGCAGAGGTTCAGAGAAACGAAAGCATCTCTATACGCTTATCTGAAATTCTCACCAATGAATTACATAAGTATTTCTATCTTTATTTTCTGTTTATTTATTATTATTATTCGAAAACTCCATAACCATTTGATATCCGCCTGACTGAGATTTACAAGATGACCATAGCTTGCTTCATACCAACAATCTCCGTGGGATTGACCCTTACTTATGTAAGGTTTTATTACTTGGACGACCCAGTGCACTTGCTGGTTAGTTGTATCGAAGTTGTGACAAATTATGAATTAAGATTAGAGTACCAAGTTTTTGGAGCCATTACCAGGGATCACAATTTCGTGCACCAAGTTTATGGCGCCGTTGCCGGGGATTGTTTGTGTTTGGACAACTGATGGTTCATCTTGTTGCTCAGATTAGGTAACTTTATTTTAATTTTAAGTTTTTGTTTTTATTCTTTTAATTTTCGAAAAAATTTCCAAAAAAGTAAAATATATTTTTCTTCAGAAGTTTTAAGAATGAATTCTAGTGTTTCATGAAGCATGTTGAAGCCTGGCTGGCTGTAAAGCCATGTCTAAATTCATTTGGACTGAGGCTTCCAAATCATCATTACAAGAGCAAGCTAGTTGTTGCTAATCAAATTTGTTATTGTATGACTAATTTGTATCTTCTAAAGCTTGGCTGGCCATTGGCCATGTCTAGTGTTTTGGACCGGAGCTTTCATTGAAAGCTTGGCTGGCTAGTGAGCCATGTCTAATTCCTGGACTGTGGCTTTAGACTAAGAGTGCAAGATTCCTGGAATTCATATTAAAAATTTTGGAATCCTTATTTTTATTTTTCACATTAATTTTCGAAAAATCCAAAAAAAATTAGAAAATCATAAAATCAAAAATATTCTTGTGTTTCTTGTTTGAGTCTTGAGTCAATTCTAAGTTTAGTGTCAATTGCATGTTTTAAATTTTGCATAAAATTTTCGAAAAATTCATGCATTCATAGTGTTCTTCATGATCTTCAAGTTGTTCTTGGTAAGTCTTCTTGTTTGATCTTGATGTTTTCTTGTTTTGTATCTTTTATTGTTTTTCATGTGCATTTTTGCATTCATGGTGTCTAAGCATTAAAGATTTCTAAGTTTGGTGTCTTGCATGTTTTCTTTGCATAGAAAAATTTTCAAAAATATGTTCTTGATGTTCATCATAATCTTCAAAGTGTTCTTGGTGTTCATCTTGACATTCATAGCATTCTTGCATGCATTCTATGTTTTGATTCATAATTTTCATGCATTGAGTCAATTTTGTGTTTTTCGCTCTCATCATTAAAAATTCAAAAATAAGAAAAAATATCTTTCCCTTTTTCACTCATAAATTTTTGAAAATTTGAGTTGACTTTTTCAAAACTTTTTAAAATTTAGTTGTTTCTTATGAGTCAAATCAAATTTTCAATTCAAAAATCTTATCTTTTTAAAATCTTTTTCAAAAATCATATCTTTTCCATTTTTTATTTATTTTCGAAAATTTCAAAAATCTTTTTCAAAATATTTTCAAAATATTTTTCTTATTCTATCATATTTTCGAAAATCACATCATCAATTAATGTTTTGATTCAAAAATTTCAAGTTTGTTACTTACTTGTTAAGAAAGATTCAAACTTTAAGTTCTAAAATCATATCTTGTGATTTCTTGTGAATCAAGTCATTAATTGTGATTTTAAAAATCAAATCTTTTTCAAAACTAATCTCAATAATATCTCTTCAAAAATATTTTTTATCTTATCTTTTTCAAAATCATATCTTTCTAATCATATCTTTTCATATCATATCTTTTTCAAATATCTTTTCTAACTTCTTATCTTCTTATCTTTTAAAAATTGATTTTCAAAATTTGTTTCAACTAACTAATTAACTTTTTGTTCGTTTCTTATCTCTTTCAAAACTACCTAACTAACTATCCCTCTCTAATTTTCGAAAATACCTCCCTCTTTTTCATAAATTCTTTTTAGTTAATTAATTGTTTAAATTTTAATTTTAATTTTAATTCTCCTTTAATTTTCGAAAATCATCAACTTCTTTTCAAAAATTAATTTTCGAAATTCCCTCTCCATCATCTCCTTCTATTTATTTAATTACTTACTAACACTTCTCCTCATCTCAGATCTCTGCTCCTATCCTCACCCTTGTGTTTGGATTATCCATTCTTCTTCATTCTTATTCCCTTTCTTCTTCTACTAACAACAAGGGAACCCCTATACTGTGGTAAAAAGGATCCCTATTATTATTTTCTGTTCCCTTCTTTTTCATATGAGCAGGAGCAAGGACAAGAACATTCTCGTTGAAGCAGACCCTGAACCTGAAAGGACTCTGAAGAGGAAACTGAGAGAAGCTAAAATACAACAATCCAGAGACAACCTTACAGAAATTTTTGAAAAGGAAGAGGAGATGGCAGCCGAAAATAATAACAATGGAAGGAAGATGCTTGGTGACTTTACTGCACTAAATTTCAATTTACATGGAAGAAGCATCTCCATCCCTACCATTGGAGCAAACAATTTTGAGCTTAAGCCTCAACTAGTTTCTCTGATGCAACAAAACTGCAAGTTTTATGGACTTCCATCTGAAGATCCTTTTCAGTTCTTAACTGAATTCTTGCAGATGTGTGATATTGTTAAGACTAATGGAGTAGATCCTGAAGTCTACAGGCTCATGCTTTTCCCTTTTGCTGTAAGAGACAGAGCTAGAATATGGTTGGACTCTCAACCCAAGGATAGCCTGAACTCTTGGGATAAGCTGGTCACGGCTTTCTTAGCCAAGTTCTTTCCTCCTCAAAAGCTCAGTAAGCTTAGAGTGGATGTTCAAACCTTCAGATAGAAAGAAGGTGAATCCCTCTATGAAGCTTAGGAGAGATACAAGTAACTGACCAAAAAGTGTCCTTCTGACATGCTTTCAGAATGGACCATCCTGGATATATTCTATGATGGTCTGTCTGAATTAGCTAAGATGTCATTGGATACTTCTACAGGTGGATCCATTCACCTAAAGAAAATGCCTGCAGAAGCTCAAGAACTTATTGACATGGTTGCTAACAACCAGTTTATGTACACTTCTGAGAGGAATCTTGTGAGTAATGGGACGCCTCAGAAGAAGGGAGTTCTTGAAATTGACACTCTGAATGCCATATTGGCTCAGAATAAAGTATTGACTCAGTAAGTCAATATGATTTCTCAGAGTCTGAATGGAATGCAAGCTGCATCCAACAGTACTCAAGAGGCATCTTCTGAAGAAGAAGCTTATGATCCTGAGAACCCTGCAATAGTAGAGGTGAATTACATGGGTGAATCCTATGGAAACACTTATAATCCCTCATGGAGAAATCACCCAAATCTCTCATGGAAGGATCAACAAAAGCCTCAACAAGGCTTCAATAATGGTGGAAGAAACAGGTTTAGCAATAGCAAGCCTTTTTCATCATCCACTCAGCAACAGACAGAGAATTCTGAGCAGAATCCATCTAGCTTAGCAAATTTAGTCTCTGATCTATCTAAGGCCACTGTGAGTTTCATGAATGAAATAAGGTCCTCCATTAGAAATTTGGAAGCACAAGTGGGCCAGCTGAGTAAAAGAATCACTGAAACCCCTCCTAGTACTCTCCCAAGTAATACAGAAGAGAATCCAAAGGGAGAGTGCAAGGCCATTGAATTGATTACTATCGCCGAACCTGTAAGGGAGGTTGAGGACGTGAATCACAATGAGGATGACCTCATGGGACGTCTCTCAAGCAAGAAGGAGTTCCCTATTAAGGACCCAAAGGAATCTGAGGCTCATATAGAGACCATAGAGATTCCATTAAATCTCCTTCTGCCATTCATGAGCTCTGAAGACTATTCTTCCTATTAAGAGGATGAAGATGTAACTGGAGTGCAAGTTGCTCAATATCTAGAAGCCATCATGAAGCTGAATGCCAAGTTTTTTGGTAATAAGACTTGGGAAGATGAACCTCCCTTGCTCATTAGTGAACTAGATACATGGGTTCAGTAAACTTTACCTCAAAAGAGATAAGATCCTGGCAAATTCTTAATACCCTGTACCATAGGCACCATGACCTTTGAAAAGGCTCTGTGTGACCTAGGGTCAGGCATAAATCTTATGCCACTCTCTGTAATGGAGAAGCTGGGAATCATTAAGGTACAGCCTGCCTTATTTTCATTACAATTGGCAGACAAGTCAGTAAGACAAGCTTATGAATTAGTAGAGGACGTGTTAGTAAAGGTTGAAGGCCTTTACATTCCTGCTAATTTCATAATCTTAGACACTAGGAAGGAGGAGGATGAATGCATCATCCTTGGAAGACCCTTCCTAGCCACAGCAAGAGCTGTGATTGATGTGGACAGAGGAGAGTTGGTCCTTCAACTGAATGAGGACTACCTTGTGTTTAAAACTCAAGGTTCTCCTTCTGTAACCATGGAGAGGAAGCATGAAAAGCTTTTCTCACTGCAGAGTCAACCAAAGCCCCCACAGTCAAACTCTAAGTTTGGTGTTGGAAGGCTACAACCAAACTCTAAGTTTGGTGTTGAACCCCCACATTCAAACTTTAAGTTTGGTGTTGGGAGGTTCCAACCTTGCTCTGATTATCTGTGAGGCTCCATGAGAGCTCACTGTCAAGCTATTGACATTAAAGAAGCGCTTGTTGGGAGGCAACCCAATGTTATTTAATCATTTTTATTCTATTTTCTCTTTGTTATTTCATGTTTTATTAGGTTGATGATCATGTGGAGTCACAAAAACTACTGAAAAATTGAAAATAGAATGAAAAACAGCATTAAAAACAGAACACCCTGGAGGAAGGATTTACTGGCATTTAAGGAGCATCTGGCTGGCGTTCAACACCAGAACAGAGCATGGAGCTGGCGCTGAACGCCAGAAACAAGCATGAGGCTGGCGTTCAACGCCAGAAACATGCTGCACATGGGCGTTGAACGCCCAGAATAAGCATCACTTTGGCTCTTAAACGCCAGAAATGTATGCAAGGGCATTTTGCATGCCTAATTGGTGTAGGGATGTAAATCCTTGACACCTCAGGATCTGTGGACCCACAGGATCACCCCAGGATCTGTGGACCCCATAGGATCCCCACATACCTCCACTCACCTTCCATCCTCATAATCCTATATCACCTCAATCTCTCTTCCCCATTACCTCTTCACCACTCACATCCTTATACCCCACCTACCTTCAAAATTCAAAATCTCTTTCCCACCCAATCCCACCCATATAGCCGAATACACACACCCCTCCATCTCCTCCATATCTTCTTCTTCTTCTTCTATTCTTTCTTCTTTTGCTCGAGGGCGAGCAACATTCTAAGTTTGGTGTGGTAAAAGCAGAGCTTTTTTTTTGTTTTTCCATAACCATTGATGTCACCTAAGGCCAGAGAAACCTCTAGAAAGAGGAAAGGGAAGACAAAAGCTTCCACCTCCGAGTCATAGGAGATGGAGAGATTCATCTCAAGGGTCTATAGCTCAGTGGTAGAACATTTGACTGCAAATCAAGAGATCCCCGAGATACCTCAAGGGATGCACTTTCCTCAATAAAACTATTGGGAACAAATCAACACTTCCCTAAGTGAATTAAGTTCTAACATGGGACAATTAAGGGTGGAACATCAAGAGCACTCCATCATCCTCCATGAAATTAGAGAAGATCAAAGAGCTATGAGGGAGGAGCAACAAAGACAAGGAAGAGACATAGAAGAGCTCAAGGACATCATTGGTTCCTTAAGAAGAAAACGCCACCATCACTAAAGTGGACTCATTCCTTGTTCTCAAATTTTCTGTTTTTCGTTTTTATGTTAAGTGCTTATCTATGTTAGTATCTTATTACATGATCATTAGTATTTAGTAACTTTGTCCTAAAGTTATGAATGTCCTATGAATCCATCACCTCTCTTAAATGAAAAATGTTTTTAATTCAAAAGAACAAGAAGTACATGAGTTTCGAATTTATCCTTGAACTTAGTTTAATTATATTAGACAATACTTTTTGTTTTCTGAATGAATGCTTGAACAGTGCATATGTCTTTTGAAGTTGGTGTTTTAGAATATTAAATATGTTGGCTCTTGAAAGAATGATAAACAGGAGACATGTTATTTGATAATCTGAAAAATCATAAAAATGATTCTTGAAGCAAGAAAAAGCAGTGAATACAAAGCTTGCAGAAAAAAAAAAAAAGAGAAAAAGCAAGCAGAAAAAGGCAAAAGCTCTTAAAACCAAAAGGCAAGAGCAAAAAGCCAATAACTCTTAAAACCAAAAGGCAAGGGTAAATAAAAAGGATCCCAAGGCTTTGAGCATCAGTCCCTAAAGGAATAAAATCCTGGCCTAAGCGGCTAAACCAAGCTGTCCCTAACCATGTGCTTGTGGCGTGAAGGTGTCAAGTGAAAACTTGAGACTGAGCGGTTAAAGTCAAGGTCCAAAGCAAAAGAAGAGTGTGCTTAAGAACCCTGGACACCTCTAATTGGGGACTTTAGCAAAGCTGAGTCACAATCTGAAAAGGTTCACCCAGTTATGTGTCTGTGGCATTTATGTATCCGGTGGTAATACTGGAAAACAAAGTGCTTAGGGCCACGACCAAGACTCATAAAGTAGCTGTGTTAAAGAATCAACATACTGAACTAGGAGAATCAATAACACTATCTGAATTCTAAGTTCCTATAGATGCCAATCATTCTGAACTTCAATGGATAAAGCGAGATGCCAAAACTATTCAAGAGGCAAAAAGCTACAAGTCCCGCTCATCTGATTGGAGCTATGTTTCATTGATATTTTGGAATTTATAGTATATTCTCTTCTTTTTATCCTATTTGATTTTCAGTTGCTTGGGGACAAGCAACAATTTAAGTTTGGTGTTGTGATGAGTGGATAATTTATACGCTTTTTGGCATTATTTTTAGTATGTTTTTAGTAGGATCTAGTTACTTTTAGAGATGTTTTTATTAGTTTTTATGTTAAATTCACAATTCTGGACTTTACTATGAGTTTGTGTATTTTTCTGTGATTTCAGGTATTTTCTGGCTGAAATTGAGGGACTTGAGCAAAAATCAGATTCAGAGGTTGAAGAAGGACTGCTGATGCTGTTGGATTCTGACCTCCCTGCACTCAAAGTGGATTTTCTGGAGCTACAGAACTCCAAATGGCGCGCTTCCAATTGCATTGAAAAGTATACATCCAGGGCTTTCCAGCAATATATAATAGTTCATACTTTTCCTGGTTTTAGATGACGCAAAAGGGCGTTGAACGCCAGTTCTATGCTGCAGTCTGGAGTTAAACGCCAGAAACACGTCACAAACCAGAGTTGAACGCCAAAAACACGTTACAACTTGGCGTTCAACTCCAAAAGAAGCCTCTGCACATGAAAGCTTCATGCTCAGCCCAAGCACACACCAAGTGGGCCTCGGAAGTGAATTTCTGCATCAATTACGTACTTCTGTAAATCCTAGTAGCTAGTCTAGTATAAATAGGACTTTTTACTATTGTATTTACATCTTTGGAACATCTTTGGATTATCTTTTGATCCTTTGATCATGTCTTGGTTACTCTGATTCCCCTCTAGGGCCGAGACCAATGAACTCTATTATCACTTATGTATTTTCAACGGTAGAGTTTCTGCACTCCATAGATTAAGGTGTGGAGCTCTGCTGTTCCTCATGATTTAATGGAAAGTACTACTGTTTTCTATTCAATTCAACTTATTCTGCTTCTAAGATATCCATTTGCACCTAAAAACATGATGAATGTGATGATTATGTGACGCTCATCATCATTCTCACTTATGACGCGTGCCTGACAAACACTTCCGTTCTACATGCAAACAAGCTAGAATGAGTATCTCTTAGATATCTAATACAGAGGACCGAATCCGAGATATTAGAATCATCGTGGTATAAGTTAGAACCCATGGATGGCCATTCTTGAGATCCGGAAAGTCTAAACCTTGTCTGTGGTATTCCGAGTAGGATCTGGGAAGGGATGGCTGTGACGAACTTCAAACTCGCGAGTGCTGGGCGTAGTGACAGACGCAAAAGGAGGGTGAATCCTATTCCAGTATGATCGAGAACCTCCAGATGATTAGCCGTGCCGTGACAGAGCATTTGGACCTTTTTCACAGAGAAGATGGGATGTAGCCATTGACAACGGTGATGCCTTACAGAAAGCTTGCCATGGAAAGGAGTAGGACCAGTTGGATGAAGACAGCAAGAAAGCAGAGGTTCAGAGGAACGAAAGCATCTCTATACACTTATCTGAAATTCTCACCAATGAATTACATAAGTATTTCTATCTTTATTTTCTATTTATTTATTATTATTATTCGAAAACTCCATAACCATTTGATATCCACCTGACTGAGATTTACAAGATGACCATAGCTTGCTTCATACCAACAATCTCCATGGGATGGACTGACGTTAAGGATTTTTGCCAGTAAAGAATGTCATAAAACAGTCGCGTTGTAGATATAGTCTCTAAACCGACAAAAATCCCTTCGTACAAACGTTTTGGGTGTCACAAGTAACAAACCCCTTAAAAATTGTTAACCGAGTATTCAAACCTCGGGTCGTCTTCTCAAGGAACTGCGAGGAAGTATGTTCTTATTATTGGTTATAAAGGTTGTAATCGGGGTTTAGAAGGTGAGAAGCAAGTAATTTAAATGACGAGTGAATTAAATGGCAATTAAAAATAAATAATAACTGTAAAACAACTTTTGGCAAGATAAGGAAAATTAGAGGTCCAACTTAGTTATCTCTCTCAACTATAATGAAAGTTGAATCTAAACTCCACTTGGTCAACCTTTACCAGGGCAAAGGAAAGTCAAGGGAATAATTAAATTGACCTTTGAATCCTATTTATTTCCTAAGAAAAGGTTGGGATTAGTTAAGTTCAGCTCAATTAGCAAGATAACGATTATCAATTATGTTGAGTTTAATAACTGTTGAGTTACTAAATTCTTAACCAGAACCAAAAGGGGAAAAAATAAAATTGCTGGAATAATAAAAATATCCTTAGATGGGACACAATGATAACTTAAATCAAAGAGAACAATCATAAACTGAAAATACCTCAATTATCATTAATTCAAATAGCAGTCTGTAACATGGAAGAATTCTTAAATCAAATGATAATAATCAATTCAAATGTTGGAATAAATAAATAACAGTAAAACTAAAATAAAAGAACATTAAACCTGGGATCCAGAGTTACTCTTAAAACAAGAAGAAATCCTAAATCCTAAAAGAGAGAGAGAGAGAAGATCTCCCTCTCAACTAAATCTAAATCATTGAAAAGTGAAATATGCGAGCTCTCTTTGAATGGATGCATTCTCACACTTTATAACCTCTGGTCTATGCTGTCTGTACTTAGATCTGGGTCAAAAAGGGCTTCAGAATTTGCTGGGGGTGTATTCTGTAAATTCTGATACGTGGCCTCTGTCACGCGTCCGCGTGGGTCACGCGGTCGCGTCATCTGGAGCTTTTTCTTGCCACTCGGTCGCGTCAGTCATGCGACCGCATTATGTGCGTTCTGCTTAAGGCGCGTGGTCGCGTCAGTCGTGCGGCCGCGTCGCTGCTGATTCGTGCATGGCACGCGATCGCGTCATCCATGCGATCGCGTGAATACCAGTTTCCTTCAAAGCTCCGTTTTGTTTTCTCCTTCCATTTTTGTATGTTTCCTTTTCCATCCTTTAAGTCATTCTGCCTTAGAAAATCTGAAACTACTCAACACACTAATCACGGCATTGAATGGAAATAAAGGTAATTAAAATAATTAATTTTAAAGCTTAGGAAACATGTTTTTCACAATATGACATAATAAGGAAGGGAAAGTAAAACCATGCAATTAATGTGAATAAGTAGGTGAAGGATTGTATAAATCACTCAAATTAAGCACAAAAGAACTCATGAAATATGGGTTTATCAACCTCCCCACACTTAAACACTAGCATGTCCTCATGCTAAATCCAAGGTAAATAATTAAGGCTAAAGTGATGGAATGTTATGAAATGCAACCTAGGCTAAATGCATCTACCTAATGAGTCATGCAATTCTAATTCATCCACTCATATATAAAGCCTACATGCAGTCAAATTATTTCACATTCTCAAGGAGATATATATATATATATATATATATATATATATATATATATATATATATATATATATATAGCTAACCCTCAAATAATAAAATATGTTTTTGCAAATGAGATGAGAAAAAAAAAACTTGCAAGACAATCAGAGATAAATGTGTAATGAGCTTTTGAACCCTCACTGGATTTTGTGTTTTCTCTCTAATCACTCAGTATTTATTGGGTTAATTACTCTATTCTTCTCTTTATTCTTCCTTTCTATAACTTTGTTTTTCGTCTAACCAATCAACAATTATAGAACATAGTCATACCAAAACTCATGAGGTCTTTAATTAAGGTTGTAATGGGGTCAAGGCAAAGGGTAAGGATATATGTATAAGGCTAAGTGAGCAAATAAGTGAATCCTTAATTAGACTAAGATCTCACCTAACATACATACTTAGTAAAACAATGCTTCTTTACCTATTCTCCCTATTTTCTCGCTTTTGATGTCACATGCTCATGTTTCAATTCTTGTTTTTATCCCATGTGCATTGCTTTTTATTTTGCATTGGGGAGTTTTTTTTTTTTTTTTTGTATTCCCTTATTTACATGCTTGAAAACTAACTTTTTTTTTTAATACACATGGTAATTTTAATTCATTTGAATTTTCATGAGCCTGCTTCCCAAAATTTTGAGTTGCTTTATTCTTTTTAATTTTTCTACCTTTTGTCTTTATCAACTATGTTCCCAATAAGTTTCCCACATTTTACTCTATTTATAATTTTCTATCTTAAGCTTACCAAGGATTCACTTGGGATTTTCTTTTGTTTTTCTGCTTAAGCCTAGTAATTTGGCTAAAATAGAATAAAGGGGTTTTAAAAGGCTCAAGGGGGTTAACAAAGGTGATGTAAAAGGTAGGCTAATTTGGGATAAGTGAGGTAAAATCAAATGATGGCCTCAATCATTATTTTGAGATGTACCTATATTCTATAATCGGACATATAGACTAGAACAAAGTAAAGAACATCAGAATAAGAAAGAAGGTTGGAACACACAGAAATAAAAATCATGGTTTGAATGTAACCATACAGTTAAGCTCAAAACTCACAGGCTATGTGTTCTCTAGCTGAAAAATCATTTATCACTTATGTATGTCATGCAGGTTTAGTTAAAAATTCTCATTATTCTCTTAAAAAGTAATTTAGGGTAGCCTTTGAAGTTTTAATGTTTCTCCTTGATGAAATGTTGTCAGTTTAACTACATCATGTAATGCTATATAGACAAGGTTTTATGGATCTAAATCTATTATGTTCAAGTTCCTAGCTTACTCTTTTTATATTTATCAATTTAAACTAAGCTATAATTAAGCTATCTTATGTAAAAAGGGTAAACTATACTAATTGATCCACTAATAAGTTAGAATTGCAAACTAAACTAAATAACTAAAATGAACTAAATAGCTAAAATATGAACAAAAAAAATGCAAAATGAAGAAAATAGAGTAAAATACATAAGTAGCAATGTATAAGTACTCAGAAAATAACAGTAAAAGAAAAAGAGAAAAAATACAGAAAAATATCCAAAATAAAAGAAAAAGTATGTAGTAGTTCACCAAAATAAACGCCAGAGATGGCGACCTCCCCACACTTAAAATGAAGCATCGTCCCCGATGCTCAATCAAGCCGGGTGTGAAGGAGTGTCATCACTGGTAGGGATGGTAGCTGGGGTCTCTGTGGCGGTGGTAGGCTGAGAGTCTGGCTGCTGTAGAGGGGGGACTGACTGGATCGGGATCTCCGGATCCGCAGCCTCAAGCTGATGTGGGGCCTCCTACTGTGGTGTAGCGTGCTCTGTGCCTGCCTGCTGATGAGTCTCTGCCTGGGAATGAGGCTCCTCCTCGTGCTCATCCTCCTCCTCCTCTGATGGCTCTGATGGTGTGTCGGGCTCGGAGGGGATGTCGGCGCCCTGTCTGATCATCAGCTTCAGATGGGAATAGCGTCGCCTGCTGTGGCACTCCAATCTCTCATACCGGTGCCTGTTACGGCGCTCCATCTGATCAAGCTGGCGGAATAGACGGTGCACGAGGCGATAAATCAGCTCAGAGGCGGGTGGAGGTGTAGTGGTGGCAGCAGGGGCAGCTGGGGCAGCTGTGGATGAAGAGGGTCCAGCAGACGGAGGGGCTGTCTCATCAGTAACAGTGACAGGTGGTGGTCTGTAGCCCAAAGCAAGGAAGTTCCTACTGTGAGGGATGATTTTCCTGCAGTCCGCTGCTGGTGGTCGCTCATCGGCATCCTCCCAAGGCACATTAGCCTGACGGCCAAGCTGTGGACCCTGGCCATATAATGCCGGATAAAACGAGGCAAGTACAGGTCCTTACCCTCCAGCACACACCAGAGGAGGGTGATCATGGCAACCGGGATCTCAATCTCATGAGTACTCGGCATCACATAGTTGCTCAAGATCTGATGCCATAGCCGAGCCTCATCATTCAAGTGTACTCTCTTGATCCCTCTAGGCATAGTAGTGTCCTGACCCATCTCCCAAGGAACAGCAGGGTCGAGAGCTATCCGTGCCTTCACAGCATCCCAATCAAACCGCATCTGGCCCATGTCCTCCTCAGCCTGTGCATAACCATCTGGCTGATCGGACTTGGCTGGGAGCTGAAGAATGGTCTCTATGGCCTCCTCAGTGACCAGAATTTGCTTTCCCCTCAGGTTCACTGCATCTAGGGTAGTAAGGTAGTAGTTGCAATAGAATTCTCGGAACCAAGATGCATTGACCTCTGTCAGTGGTCTCTCCAGAAAGAACCAGCCCTTTTGCTTGATTTGCTCAGTGGTGTATTGCTGGAGGGCTTCTGGAATCTTCAAGGTACGTTCCAGGTATAGATTTCTGGAGTTTGCAAAAGTCGGGTACTTCAGCTCACAGTACCGGTTTGCAAATTTTATAGGATCAGTCGAAGGGAGCAGCTGGTCAGTTTTTTCCTGCTGTGTGAAGTTCTTCTCCCGCCATGAGGAATCGTGCATTAGAGCAATGATGGACTGGGAGGAATCTCCTCGCTTGCGCTTGCCAGTAGCCTTGCCTTTGCCTTTCCTTTGTGAGGTAGACATCCTGAAAAACAGAAAACCAGGAAATGGATAAAATAGGAAAGCAAATAGGCAAGTTAAACAAAGGAAACTCAAAGCGGTAAGGGAGAAATAGAATAAGGAAAATGAGTAATTGAAATGTGATTGAATTAATGTTAAATGGAATGAAAAAAAATCAATATGCCATAGTGAGAAAGTTAGAGGAAGTGAAAGTGATCAGAAAAGAGATCAAGAGGGTTAGTATGGTAAAAAGAAATTAGTAAATTAAAATTAGTGAGTTAGGAAAGTAAGTGGCATAGAAAAAAATCCATATAACAAGGATTCGCAGGTAAGAATAGAAGTACTCATAATCGAATAAAGAAAACAGGGTGATGCTGATTCGAATAGAAATAAAGAAATCAGAAATTGGAATCAGTGAATCACAAATGCAGGTTATTAACCAGGAAATCAAAGAGGATAAGAAAGTGGCCCTAGCATTCATGAAATGGTTTGGGAGAAGTAGAGTAAAACAGAGTTGCCAAACCAAAATAAGAATGAAAACAATTTTCGAAAAAAAAATTTGGGCAGCATTCCGGCTAAAATTGGATTTTCCCGGAAAATAAACAGCAATCATATCAGTGCATATAAATTAAAAGAAATCATGCTGCATGTACAGAGATATAAAATAAACATAAAAACTCAATGTAAACAGTAGCAACATACAAGAAAACAGCATATGAATCATGATTATAGCAGCAACAGATTTGCACATAGAATAAAACAGAAGTAAGAATAGTGCAAGTAAACAGTCCTAGATCCACTAACCACAGCCTAAGCTACCTAACAACATAAAAATCCACTACAACATGCAAGTCTAGCTATCCTAATCATGAACATAAACGGAATAAAAATTACGAAAAAGTGACGAACAGATAAAAAGGGTTGCGTGTTGCGGAACCTGGTAAGCGGAAGGGGTGGAACAGGGAAGAAGGTGGCTGCGGCGGCGTCCGGCGCGGCGGTGGTGCACGGCGTCGCGGTGGCGGCTGAGGGGGCAGTGGCAGAGGGAGGTGTTAGGGTTAGTGAGAGAGGAAGAGGATAGGGGAAGGGAGGGCGGTGGTTGTTGCTGGCTGAAGGGGGTGGATGGCGGAGAGGGGGGCGCGGCTGGATGGCCGGCGGTGGCTGGGCGGTGCTCGCGGAGGCAGTGGTAGAGAGGGGAGGAGAGATGAGGAAGGGAGAAGAAGGGAGGGGAGGGGGTTGGGGCGGCGGCGTACGGGGTGGCGGCGGCATCTGGGTGGCGGGCGGTGGCGGCTGGGTGGTGCTGGGTGGTGGTTGGGGAGAGAGGAAGCAGAGAGGGAGAAGAGGGTTGGGGGTGGGGGGAGCTCGCGACTGATAGGGTTTGCAGGCTGGAGGGGTTATATTTTCGAATCCACGCGGCCGCGTGGGGCACGCGGTCGCGTGGTTGGGATGAAAATGGGAGTGACGCGATCGCATGGGGTGTGCGATCGCATGAGAGGGGGGGAGAAGGGTGACGCGATCGCGTGGGTCGCGCGATCGCGTTGCTGGAATTTGTGCTAAACGCACGACTCCAGCGCCGTTTTAGCGCAACTCTCTGTCTCCTTTTGGGGTGATGTGCGATCCATGCGACGCGATCGCGTCGGTCACGCGGTCGCGTGGGATTGGTATTGTGCAAGTGACGCGGTCGCATGGGGTATGCGATCGCGTCGGCCAATTTGTGCGAAACGCACAGGGGCCGCACGATTCCAGCCTAACTTTCTGTTCGTTGGATCCTTACGCCGATATATATATCACGCGGCCGTGTGGGTCACGCGGTCGCACGGGTGGTGTTTTCCGCGATATGACGCGATCGCATGGGGCATGCGGTCGCGTCGTGCATCCCTTTTTTTTTTTTAAATTGAAAAATGCAGAATGCAATGATTAATAAGAATGTTATGCATGATTCCAGGTTTAATAAATTAAAATGAAAAAGGAAAAATGAAAGCAATTAACAAGAAATAAATTGAAAAAAAAGCGACCATACCCTGGTGGGTTAATTCCCACCTAGCACTTTTAGTTAAAGTCCTTAAGTTGGACATTGGAGGAGTATCCTGTTATGGTGGCTTATGTTTAAATTCGTCCAAAAATCTCCACCAGTGCTTGGAATGCCAATGGCCTCCGGGGTCCCAAACTAGGCATGTAAAGCTTCTGAGCAGCTTCAAAGAGATATTCAGCCTCCCGGGATGACGAATGTCAGAATATAATCCATGATCCCAAGCTGTGTTTTTAGATCCGCCTCCGTTTTGATTTGTAAGTTTCCATTCGGGCGGGTTAAAAAGTAGAATCTCACCGTGGTGACCAAACATTTTCCGTGATCCATGCAATTGAGCATGATACCAATCCGTGTACTTCGAGGTGAAGCGTGGAACCTTATTGAACTTGGTGCACCAGCTCTGAGTACGAGCCAATTCCGTCTTACTCTTAAAGCCGCAGAGAGCTCTAAGTTGGCCATCTGTTTCGAGCAAACCATATTCAAGTGAATAAGTAAAATTATAAGTTAAGGATTGTACCCACTTGAAGCTTGTATTAGGTGGTAATGGCCTTGGGATAGGTGTTTTTGGTGGTTCTGCAAGTTCCGTTTCCTTGTTCTCTTCTGTGAATTCTTCCACTTCTTTGAAAAGATCTTCAATTGTATCTGTGTCCTGGTCAAAGTCTTCGGTGTCTTCCTCATCACTTGAGTCGTAGATTGGAGGTTGAGAGAAATCTACCTCCGCATCATCCTCATATTCACTTGGGGAAGATTCTTCGATTTCAGAGAATTCACTTGCGGACGCAAGTTCATCACTAGGAGAACTAGACTTGTGACTATCATCATCAAGGAAAATTGCTTCTTGGATTATTCCGTCTGATTCTTCGTAAACGATTTGCCTTGGAGATTGTACGGTATCCTCCTTAGCATTAACTGTAGCATCTTGGACGGAGTTTTCCTCAATTCTGGATTCCCAAGGAAGTTCAGCATCTCCTAGATCTTCAACCAACTCTTCTTCTTGAACAATGACAGCTTCTTCCACTTGTTCTAGTACGAATTCATTCTCTGTCTTGTCCACTGGAGTCTCTAGTATTTCTTTCATGCTACGCTCTTCATCGGGCTGTCCACATGGAGCTGTGGTTGATCCTTGTATATTTGAGCGCCTAGTGGCCCATTGAATTAGTACTTGCTCCAGTTGTTGAATGGTTGTTTGAAATTTAATTACTGTTTCTTTTAGGCGATCCTCTGCTTTGCGGTTTGCCAGACTTGGACATGATACAAAGGAAAATGGTGATGATTGGGAACGATTAGATTGGTATTGGGGTAAGGAAGAATCATATGATGGCGAATGGTAAAGAGAAGCTTGTGAGTGTGGTGGTTCGAGGTTATGTTGAAAGGATGGTTCATATGCACGGGGTGGGGCTTGTTGGTAGTTACAAGGTTGTCCACCATGTCTTTCAGCTGGGTATGCACGGTAGAATGGTCTTTGTCCAGGATATCTCGGAGGGTGTTACTGCCAAAAGGGTTGATTAGATCCTCTTGGTTCCATCCATCCTTGATTGGTCTGACCTTGATGCACATTCCTGCTGTAACTTCTATTTCCTTTAACAATATTAGAACCAAATTCAAAGCGAGGGGGGTGAGAGTTCATAGTAGCAAATAAAGATAAAAAGGAAAAACAAAAATAAATAAACAAGCAAAAGAAAAATATTTACAATAACCAATAATAAGGCACACGTTAGCAGTTCCCCGGCAACGGCGCCATTTTGACGTCAAGGATTTTTGCCAGTAAAGACTGTCATAAAAACAGTCGCGTTGTAGATATAGTCTCTAAACTGACAAAAATCCCTTCGTACAAACGTTTTGGGTGTCACAAGTAACAAACCCCTTAAAAATTGTTAACCGAGTATTCAAACCTCGGGTCGTCTTCTCAAGGAACTGCGAGGAAGTATGTTCTTATTATTGGTTATAAAGGTTGTAATCGGGGTTTAGAAGGTGAGAAGCAAGTAATTTAAATGACGAGTGAATTAAATGGCAATTAAAAATAAATAATAACTGTAAAACAACTTTTGGCAAGATAAGGGAAATTAGAGGTCCAACTTAGTTATCTCTCTCAACTATAATAAAAGTTGAATCTAAACTCCACTTGGTCAACCTTTACCAGGGCAAAGGAAAGTCAAGGGACTAATTAAATTGACCTTTGAATCCTATTTATTTCCTAAGAAAAGGTTGGGATTAGTTAAGTTAAGCTCAATTAGCAAGATAACGATTATCAATTATGTTGAGTTTAATAACTGTTGAGTTACTAAATTCTTAACCAGAACCAAAAGGGGAAAAAGTAAAATTGCTGGAATAATAAAAATATCCTTAGATAGGACACAACGATAACTTAAATCAAAGAGAACAATCATAAACTGAAAATACCTCAATTATCATTAATTCAAATAGCAGTCTGTAACATGGAAGAATTCTTAAATCAAATTATAATAATCAATTCAAATGTTGGAATAAATAAATAACAGTAAAACTAAAATAAAAGAACATTAAACCTGGGATCCAGAGTTACTCTTAAAACAAGAAGAAATCCTAAATCTTAAAAGAGAGAGAGAGAAGATCTCCCTCTCAACTAAATCTAAATCATTGAAAAGTGAAATATGCGAGCTCTCTTTGAATGGATGCATTCCCACACTTTATAACCTCTGGTCTATGCTGTCTGTACTTAGATCTGGGCCAAAGAGGGCTTCAGAATTCGCTAGGGAAGTATTCTATAAATTCTGATACGTGGCCTCTGTCATGCGTCCGCGTGGGTCATGCGGTCGTGTCATCTGGAGCTTTTCCTTGCCACGCGGTCGCGTCAGTCATGCGACCGCGTTATGTGCGTTCTGCTTAAGGCGCGCGGTCGCGTCAGTCGTGTGGCCGCGTCGCTGCTGATTCGTGCATGGCACGCGATCGCGTCATCCATGCGATCGCGTGAATACCAGTTTCCTTCAAAGCTCCGTTTTGCTTTCTCCTTCCATTTTTGTATGTTTCCTTTTCCATCCTTTAAGTCATTCTGCCTTAGAAAATCTGAAACTACTCAACACACTAATCACGGCATCGAATGGAAATAAAGGTAATTAAAATAATTAATTTTAAAGCTTAGGAAACATGTTTTTCACAATATGACTTAATAAGGAAGGGAAAGCAAAACCATGCAATTAATGTGAATAAGTAGGTGAAGGATTGTATAAATCACTCAAATTAAGCACAAAAGAACTCATGAAATATGGGTTTATCATCGACCCTTACTCACGTAAGGTTTTATTACTTGGACGACCCAGTGCACTTGCTAGTTAATTGTATCGAAGTTGTGACGAATTATGAATTAATATTAGAGCACCAAGTTTTTGGAGCCATTACCAGGGATCACAATTTCGTGCACCACACCTCCTCTTTCTTGCCTTCGAAAGAGATTTCAGTCACTTGTTCTTCTGAGACATCTTGTTCTACTTCTATTTCTTCTTCTTGTTCCTCCTGACCGTTGGCTTCAAATAGCTCTTCCTCCAATTCTTCTATCATTTCCACCCTCATATGCTTTTCCTTCTCAGGGGGATATTGCATGCCCTTAAAGACATTGATGATCATTTGCTCATTGTGCACCCTGAGGGTCATCTCCCCTTTCTCCACATCAATGATAGCTCTTGCTGTTGCTAAGAAAGGTTTACCCAAGATAATTGAAGTGTGTCCTTCTTCTTCCATGTCCAAAATGACAAAATCGGCAGGGAAGATGAATTCTCCCACCTTCACCAATAAGTTCTCCACAACCCCATTGGGTATTTTGAGTAATCTATTTGCCATTTGAAGTGACATTCTGGTGGGTTTGACTTCCTCTATTGTAAGCTTTTTCATTAGTGAGAGAGGCATCAAATTGATACTGGCACCCAAGTCACAGAGAGCTTTTTCCAAGGTCATATTGCCTATGGTGCATGATATGATGAAACTCCCAGGATCTTTGAGTTTTGGTGGGAGACTTTTTTGAATCACTGCACTGCACTCTTGGGTCAAAATCACAGTTTCTCTTTTTATTGATGAGTTCTTTGAGGAATTTTGCATATAAAGGCATCTGCTCCAATGCTTCAGCAAGGGGGAGGTTGATTTCCAGTTTCTTAAAAATCTCTAGGAACTTGGGAAATTGCTGGTCCTTGAGCTCTTTTTGCAACCTTTGAGGGTATGGTAGATAAGGGATGTAAGGCTTCACCTCCTTTCTCTGTTCTTGTGAATGCTCTTCCACAACTTGTTTTCCCTTCCTTGGAGCTTGTGGCTCTTCCTCCTTCTCCTTGAGTTTCTCCTGGTCTTTTTTTTCAGTTGCCACTTCACTGTCAACCTTGCCATTATTCAATGTCTTTCCACTCCTGAGTTGAATTGCTTTTCACTCTTCTTTGGGATTTAGAATGGTATCACTTGGGAAAACATTGTTTGGTCTTTCAGCTTGTCTGGCAATTCCCCTACTTGTCTTTCAAGATTCCTCATGGTGGCCTCTTGTCGCTCTTGTCCTTTGATTAAACTCTCTTGCCCTTTAGCTAGACTTTGTGTAGTCTGAGCAAGTGCTTGTAATGTTGCTTCAAGATTTGAGATCCTGGTTTCCTGATGGTCGATGGATGGTACGTCGGAATATGATGGTTGTTGCTGGAAGTTATTTGGGTTGTTGAGGTGGTTGTTCTGGGAGTTGAAAGGTGGTGTGGAGAAGTTATTTTGGTGAATTTGTGAGTTGTTGTAAGGTTGCTAATATGAGTTTTGTGGTTTTCTGTATTGGATAGTGTTATTGGATGAATGGTTTTGGTTGTTTGTGTTGCGGGAGTTGTTGGAATTATGATTCTTTTGCCATGAATTCTGATTATCACCCCACCTCAAATTGGGATGATTCCTCCATGATGGGTTGTATGTATCTCCATGGAAGTCATTATGAGAATAGCTTGAAGTGTTATGCATGTACTGGACTTGCTCTGGTTACTGCTCATAGTTACTTTTCTCAAAAGCTTCTTCACTTTGGCTCCATCCATTTGAAGGTTGACTTGCTGTGTTCACTGCAGCCACTTGAAGTCCATCAATTCTCTTTTCCATCATCTCTATTTGCTGTTGGATTTGTTGGTGCATTGGTGCACAAAATTATGTATGTTAATGTCAATATTACTATTTCTCACAAATTCGCACAACTAACCAGCAAGTGCACTGGGTCGTCCAAGTAATACCTTACGTGAGTAAGGGTAGATCCCACGGAGATTGTTGGTTTGAAGCAATCTATGGTTATCTTGTAAATCTTAGTCAGGAAATCAATTATAATTATCAGTATGAATTGCGAAGAATAAAAGAGCATGAATTAAATACTTGTTCTGCAGTAATGGAGAATATGTTGGAGTTTTGGAGATGCTTTGTCTTCTGAATCTCTGCTTTCTCCCTGTCTTCTTCTTCACGCACGCAAGGTTCCTCCTATGGCAAGCTGTGTGTTGGTGGATTACCATTGTCAATGGCTACCATCCGTCCTCTCAGTGAAAAAGGTCCAGGTGCGCTGTCACCGCACGGCTAATCATCTGTCGGTTCCCACTCATGCTGGAATAGGATCCATTGATCCTTTTGCGTCTGTCACTACACCCAGCCCTTGTGAGTTTGAAGCTCGTCACAGTCATTCAATCTTTGAATCCTACTCGGAATACCACAGACAAGGTTTAGACTTTCCGGATTCTCAAGAATGCTGCCAATGGATTCTAGCTTATACCACGAAGATTCTGATTAAGGAATCCAAGAGATATTCATTCAATCTAAGGTAGAATGGAGGTGGTTGTCAGGCACGCATTCATAGGTTGAGGATGATGATGAATGTCACGGATTATCACATCCATCATATTGAAGTGCGAATAAATATCTTAGATAGAAACAAACGTGTTTGAATAGAAAACAGAAATAATTGCATTAATTCATCGAGACACAGCAGAGCTCCTCACCCCCAACAATGGAGTTTAGAGACTCATGCCGTCAAAGAGTACAAAGTTCAGATCTAAAATGTCATGAGGTACAAAATAAATCTCTAAAAGTTGTTTAAATACTAAGCTAGTAACCTAGGTTTATAGAAAATAAATGAACTAAGATAATTGTTGTAGAAGTCCACTTCTGGGGCCCACTTGGTGTGTGCTGGGGCTGAGACTTAAGCTTCTCACGTGCCTAGGCGGTTTCTGGAGTTGAACGCCAGGTTGTAACCTGTTTTTTGCGTTCAACTCCAATTTGTAACCTATTTCTGGCATTTGACGCCAGACTACAACATGGAACTGGCGTTGAACGCCAGTTTACGTCATTTATCCTTGAGCAAAGTATGAACTATTATATATTGCTGCAAAGACCTGGATATCTACTTTCCAACGCAATTGAGAGCGCGCCATTTGGACTCTTGCAGCTCTAGAAAATCCATTTCGAGTGCAGGGAGGTTAGAATCCAACAACATCTGCAGTCCTTTTTCAGCCTGAATCAGATTTTTGCTCAGCTCCCTCAATTTCAGCCAGAAAATACCTGAAATTACAAAAAAACACACAAACTCATAGTGAAGTCCAGAAATATAATTTTTTATTTAAAAACTAATAAAAATATAATAAAAACTAACTAAATCATACTAAAAATATACTAAAAACAATGCCAAAAAGCGTATAAATTATCCGCTCATCACAATACCAAACTTAAATTGTTGCTTGTCCCCAAGCAACTGAAAATCAAATAGGATAAAAAGAAGAGAATATACAATGAATTCCAAAAACATCTGTGAAGATCAGTATTAATTAGATGAGCGGGGCTATTAGCTTTTTGCTTCTGAACAGTTTTGGCATCTCACTTCATCCTTTGAAGTTCAGAATGATTGGCATCTATAGGAACTTAGAATTCAGATAGTGTTATTGACTTTCCTAGTTCAGTATGTTGATTCTTGAACACAGCTACTTTATGAGTCTTAGCCGTGGCCCTAAGCACTTTGTTTTCCAATATTACCACCGGATACATAAATGCCACAGACACATGACTGGGTGAACCTTTTCAGATTGTGACTCAGCTTTGCTAGAGTCCCCAATTAAAGGTGTCCAGGGTTCTTAAGCACACTCTTCTTTTTGCTTTGGATCTCGACTATAACTGCTCAGTCTCAAGTTTTCACTTGACACCTTCATGCCACAAGCACATGGTTAGGGACAGCTTGGTTTAGCCGCTTAGGCCAGGATTTTATTTCTTTAGGCCCTCCTATCCACTTTCTTAAAAAATATGCACTGTTCAAGCATTCATTCAGAAAGACAGAAGTATTGCCACCACATCAAAATAATTAAACTGTTTTAAAATTCGAAATTCATGCACTTCTTTTTCCTTTTCAATTAAAAATATTTTTAATTTAAGAAAGGTGATGGATTCATATTCATAACTTTAAGGCATAGACACTTAGACATTAATAATCATGTAACAAGATACAAACATAAACATAAAGCACAGTAAATGAAAAATAGAAAAATAAGAACAAGGAGATTAAGGAATGAGTCCACCTTAGTGAGGGTGGCGTCTTCCTCTTCTTGAAGAACCAATGGTGTTCTTGAGCTCCTCTATGTCTCTTCCTTGTCTTTGTTGCTCCTCCCTCATAGCTCTTTGATCTTCTCTAGTTTCATGGAGGATGATGGAGTGCTCTTGGTGCTCCACCCTTAGTTGTCCCATGTTGGAACTTAATTCTCCTAGGGAAGTGTTGATTTGCTCCCAATAATTTTGTGGAGGGAAGTGCATCCCTTGAGGCATTTGTGGTTATGGAAAAACAAAAAAAAGCACTTCTTTTTCCACACCAAACTTAAAATGTTTGCTCGTCCTCGAGCAAAAGAAAGAAAGTAGTGGAAGAAGAAGAAAATAGATGAGATGGAGAGGTGTGAGTGGTTTGAATTTGAGTGGGTAGGTGTAGGTGGGTTGTATGATGGTTTTGGAGGAGTAATGGAGGTGATTGGTGGAGGTTAATTTGGGGAAGAGTGTTATGGAAAGGTGTAATAAGGAGAGAAGAAGAGGTGGGGATCCTGTGGGGTCCACAGATCCAGTGGGGTTAAGGACTTAACATCCCTGCTCCAATTAGGCATGTAAAATGCCCTTGCTGTGCAATCCTGGTGTTTAACGCCAGACTGCTGCTTGTTTCTGGCGTTAAACGCCCAAATATAGCTTGTTTCTGGCGTTTAACGCCAGGTAGATGCTTACTTCTGGCGGTTGCTGCTGTTAGGGGGTAGGGGCTTTGGGAAGGGTAATGGGGGAAGTAGGGGAGAGGGTTGGGGGTTGCGGGTGGTGGTGGGAGGCTGCGTGGTTGGGACAGTTGGCGGTGGTGGGTGGTGGCGCGGAGAGTAGCAGTGGCGGAGGAGGAGGGAGAAAGAAGAAAGAGGAAGAAAGAAGGGGGAAGGAAGGAGGGGGGTAGGTGGCGGCGGCGTCTGGGTGGTGGCGCGGTTGTGGCTGGGCGGTGGTGGTTCAGGGTTGGAGAAGAAGAGAGGGAGAAGAGGAAGTGGGGGGGGGGCTGCACGAATGTAGGGTTTCGCGTGACTGGAGGGGTTATATTTTTGAATCCACGCGGCCGCGTGGGGCACGCGGTCGCGTGGTTGGGGTGAAAATGGGGTTGACGCGATCGCGTGGGGCGCGCGATCGCATGGAGGGGGTAAAAGAAGGGATGACGCGATCGCATGGGGCATGCGATCGCGTCGCTGGAAATTGTGCTAAACGCACGAATCCAGCGTCGTTCCAGTGCAACTCTCTGTCTCCTATTGGGAATTGTGCAATCCATGCAACGCGATCGCGTCGCTCATGCGGTCGCGTGGGATTGGTTGTGTGCATGTGACGCGATCGCATGGGGCATGCGATCGCGTGGGCCATTTTGTGCTAGACGCACAACGGCCGCACGATTCCAGCCGAACTTTCTGGACGTTGGATGTTGACACCGATCTCCAGATCACGCGGCCACATGGATGACGCGGTCGTGTGGGAAGTGTAGTTCGCCATTTGACGCGATCGCATGAGTGATGAGGTCGCGTCGCGCACCCCCTTTTTTTTTATTTGCAGAATGTGGAATGCAATATGCAGAATGTAGTGCTTGATGTGAATGCTGTGCATGATTCCAGGTTCAATAAAATAAAATAAAATTCAAAAACAAACAAAACTAAATAAAATTAAAATTGCAAAAGGAACGATCATACCACGGTGGGTTGTCTCCCACCTAGCACTTTTAGTTAAAGTCCTTAAGTTGGACATTTGAAGAGCTTCCTGTTATGGTGGCTTGTGTTTAAATTCATCCAGAAATCTCCACCAGCGCTTGGAATGCCAATAGCCTCCGGGGTCCCAAACTAGGCATGTAAAGCTTCTGAGCAGCTTCAAACAGATTTTCAGGCTTCCGGGGTGACGAATGTCAGAATAGATTCCAGGATCCCAAGCCTTGGATCTAAATTCGCCTCCGTCTTGATCTATATTTTTCCATTCGGGCGATTTAGAAAGTAGATTCTCACCATAGTGACCAAACGTTTTCCGAGATCCATTCAATTGAGCTTGATACCAATCCGTGCACTTCAAGTTGAAGCGTGGAACCTTATTGAACCTTGTACACCAGCTCTGAGCACGAGCCATTTCCCTCTTACTCTTAAAGCCGCATAGAGCTCTAAGCTGGCCATTTGTTTCAAGTAAACCATATTCAAGTGAATAAGTAAAGTTAAAGGTTAAGGATTGTACCCACTTGAAGCTTGTATTAGGCGGTAATGGCCTTGGGGTAGGTAATTCCAATGGTTCTGTGAGTTCTACTCCCTTGTGTTCTTCTGTGAATTCCTCCACTTCCTTGTAAGGTTCTTCAAATGCATCTGAGTCCTGGTCAAAGTCTTCTATGTCTTCCTCATCACTTGAGTCATAGATGGGGGGTTGAGAGAAATCTACCTCTGCATCATCTTCATATTCATTTGGGGAAGATTTTTCGATCTTAGAGAATTCACTTGCGGATGCAAGTTCATTACTAAGAGAGCTTGACTTGTGACTATCATTATCAAGGGAATTTGTGTCCTGGGTTATTCCGTCTAGTTCTTCATAAATGACTTGCCTTGGGGATTGTGCAATATCCTCCTTAGCATTAATTGTATGGTCCTTGACGGAGTTCTCCTCAGCTCTGGATTCCCATGGAGGTTCAGCGTCTCCTAGATCTTCAACCAACTCTTCTTCTTGTACAATGACAGCTTCTTCTACTTGTTCGAGTACGAATTCCTGCTCTGTCTTGTCCACTGGAGTTTCTAATATCTCCTTCATGCTACGCTCTTCATTAGATTTTCCACATGGGGCTGTGGTTGGTCCTTGAATGTTCGCGTGTCTAGAAACTAATTGAATTACTGCTTGCTCCAGTTGTCGAATAGTTGCTTGAAGTTTATTTACTGTTGCCTTGAGGCGAACCTCTGATTCTCGGGGTGATGGATTTAGACATGAGACATAGGGAAGTGGTGGTGCTTGGGAGTGATTGGATTGGAACTGGGGTGGAAAAGGATCATACGGTGGCGAATGGTGAAGAGAAGCTTGTGAGTGTGGTGATTCGAGGTTATGTTGAGAGGATGGTCTATAGGCACGGGGTGGGGCTTGTTGGTAGTTACAAGATTGTCCACCATATCTATCAGCTGGGTATGCATTGTAGAATGGTCGTTGTCCATGATATCTTGGAGGGTGTTGTTGCCTAAAGGGTTGATTAGATCCTCTTGGCTCCATCCATCCTTGATTGGTCTGACCTTGATGCATATTCCTGCTGTAACTTCTATTTCCTTCAACAAAGTTAGAACCAAACTCAAAGCGAGAGGGGTGAGAGTTCATAGTAGCAAAAAAAATTAAAAAGGAAAAACAGAAATAAATAAACAAGTAATAGAAAAATATGTACAATAACCAATAATAAGGCACACGTTAGTAGTTTCCCTGGCAACGGCGCCATTTTGAAGTTGGGGATTTTTGCCAGTAAAGAATTTCATAAAAACAGTCGCGTTGTAGATATAGTCTCTAAACCAACAGAAATCCCTTTTGTGCAAACGTTTTGGTTGTCACAAGTAACAAACCCCTTAAAAATTGATAACCGAAGAATTCAAACCTCGGGTCGTCTTCTGAAGGAACTGCAGGGAAGTATGTTCTTATTATTGGTTATGGAGATTGTAGAATTGGGGGTTTTAAGAATGAGGGACAATTATGACAATTGATTTAAATAGCAATTAAAATAAATAAACAAATACTGTAAAGCAAGCTTTTGGCAAGGTATGAGAAATTGGAAGTCCAGGCTTAGTTATTCTTATCAACAACAATGAAAGTCAAATCTTAATTCTACTTAGTCAACCTTTACTAAAGCAAAGGAAAGTCAAGGGACTAATTAGCTTGATCTTCGAATCCTATTTATTTCCTAAGAAAAGGTTGGGATTATTGAAGTTCAATTCAATTAGCAAAGATAACAGTTATCAATTATGGTTAGATAAGATAACTCCTGAGTTACTGCTTTATTAGCCAAAACCAAATGGGGAAAAAGTAAATTTGCTGGAATAAAAATGCCTTCAGATGTAAAGCAACAATAACATAAATTAAAGAAACCAATCATGAATTGAAATACCTCAAATAACATTAATAAGTGAAACTGTAATCTAACATGAAGAGTTCATAAACTAAATTGGAAGAATAAATAAAAATAAAGAACGTAGGATTGAGAGTTACTCCTAAAACTAAGAGAAGTCCTAAATCCTAATCCTAAGAGAGAGAGAGGAGAGAACCTCTCTCAAAACTAGATCTAAAACATGAGAAGTGGAAATTGTTAGCTCTCCTTGAATGGATGCATTCCTTCACTTCATAACCTCTGGTCTATGCCCTCTGGACTTGGATTTGGGCCAAAAAGGGCTTCAGAATTCGCTATGAGCATTTTTTGCAATTTCTGGTGCTTCAGTCTCAAGTTTTCACTTGACACCTTCACGCCACAAGCACATGGTTAGGGACAGCTTGGTTTAGCCGCTTAGGCAGGATTTTATTCCTTTAGGCCCTCCTATCCACTGATGCTCAAAGCCTTGGATCCTTTTTATTACCCTTGCCTTTTGGTTTTAAGGGCTATTGGCTTTTTTTGCTTGCTTTTTCTTCTTTTTTTTTCTTTTTTTTTTCATTTTCGCTATTTTTTTGCAAGCTTTTGTATTCACTGCTTTTTCTTGCTTCAAGAATCATTTTTATGATTTTTCAGATTATCAAATAACATTTCTCCTTTTTCATCATTCTTCAAGAGCCAACAATTTTAACATTCATAAATCAACAATATAAAAAATATGCACTGTTCAAGCATTCATTCAGAAAGACAGAAGTATTGCCACCACATCAAAATAATTAAACTGTTTTAAAATTCGAAATTCATGCAGTTCTTTTTCTTTTTCAATTAAAAACATTTTTCATTTAAGAAAGGTGATGGATTCATATTCATAACTTTAAGTCATAGACACTTAGACACTAATGATCATGTAACAAGATACAAACATAAACATAAAGCACATTAAATGAAAAATAGAAAAATAAGAACAAGGAGATTAAGGAATGAGTCCACCTTAGTGAGGGTGGCGTCTTCCTCTTCTTGAAGAACCAATGGTGCTCTTGAGCTCCTCTATGTCTCTTCCTTGTCTTTGTTGCTCCTCCCTTATAGCTCTTTGATCTTCTCTAGTTTCATGGAGGATGATAGAGTGCTCTTGGTGCTCCACCCTTAGTTGTCCCATGTTGGAACTTAATTCTCCTAGGGAAGTGTTGATTTGCTCCGAATAATTTTGTGGAGGGAAGTGCATCCCTTAGGCATTTGTGGTTATGGAAAAACAAAAAAAAGCACTGCTTTTTCCACACTAAACTTAAAATGTTTGCTCGTCCTCGAACAAAAGAAAGAAAGTAGTGGAAGAAGAAGAAAATAGATGAGATGGAGAGGTGTGAGTGGTTTGAATTTGAGTGGGTGGGTGTAGGTGGGTTGTATGATGGTTTTGGAGATGTAATAGAGGTGATTGGTGGAGGTTAATTTGGGGAAGAGTGTTATGGAAAGGTGTAATAAGGAGAGAAGAAGAGGTGCGGATCCTGTGGGGTCCATAGATCCAGTGGGGTTAAGGACTCAACATCTCTGCTCCAATTAGGCGTGTAAAACGCCCTTGCTGTGCAATCCTGGCGTTTAACGCCAGACTGCTGCCTGTTTCTGGTGTTAAACACCCAGATGTAGCTTGTTTCTGGCATTTAACGCCAGGTAGATGCTTGCTTCTGGCGTTAAACGCCAGCCTGGTGCCTGTTTCTGGGGTTAAACGCCAGACAGATGCTTGTTTCTGGCGTTTAAACGCCAGACTGTTCCTCCTCCAGGGTGTGCTATTTTTAATGCTGTTTTCATTCTGTTTTTGATTTATCAGTTGTTTTTGTGACTTCACATGATCATCAACCTAAGGAAAACATAAAATAGCAATAGAAAATAAAGAGATATAGTTAAGTAACATTGGGTTGCCTCCCAATAAGCACTTCTTTATTGTCTTTAGCTGGACCTTGCTGAGCTTTTAATTTAGCCTCAGCCTTGAGCACTCTTGCTCAATATTTCCTTCAAGATAGTGCTTAATTCTCTGTCCCTTAACAATGAACTTCTTATCAGAATCAGTGTCTTGAAGCTCCACATAACTATACGGTGATACACTTGTAATCACATATGGTCCCCTCCACCGGGATTTCAGTTTCCCGGGGAATAGCCTGAGCCTAGAGTTAAACAATAGAACCTTTTGTCCTGGTTCAAAGACTCTAGATGACAGCTTTCTGTCATGCCACCTTTTTGATTTCTCTTTATAAAGCTTGGCATTTTCGAAAGCAGTGAATCTGAATTCTTCTAGCTCATTCAGCTGGAGCAATTTTTTTTTCCAGCTAATTTGGCATCAAAGTTTAGGAATCTGGTTGCCCAGTAGGCCTTGTGTTCCAGTTCCACGGGCAGATAACAGGCCTTACCATACACAAGCTGGTATGGAGAGGTCCCTATAGGAGTCTTGAATGCTGTTCTGTAAGCCCACAGAGCATCATCCAAGCTTCTTGCCAAATCCTTTCTACGGGTACTTACAGTCCGTTCCAGGATTCTTTTTAGTTCTCTATTAGAAACTTCAGCTTGCCCATTTGTCTGTGGATGATATGGAGTCGCCACCTTGTGGTGAATCCAATACCGGACCATGGTAGAGTAAAGCTGTTTGTTGCAGAAGTGAGTGCCCCCATTACTGATTAGTACTCTAGGGAGACCAAACCTGCTGAAGATATGTTTCTGGAGGAACTTCAGCACTGCTTTAGTATCATCGGTGGGTATGGCAACGGCCTCTACCCATTTTGATACATAGTTGACTGCCACCAGAATATAAGTGTTTGAGTATGATGGTGGGAAAGGTCCCATGAAGTCAATTCCCAATACATCAAACAACTCAATCTCCAAGATTTCCTGTTGAGGCATGGCGTAACCATGAGGCAGATTACCAGCTCTTTGGCAACTGTCACAGTTACGTACAAACTCTCGGAATCCCTATAGAGTGTAGGCCAGTAGAAGCTACATTGGAGGACCTTGGTGGCTGTTCGCTCACCTCCGAAATGGCCTCCATATTGTGATCCATGGCAATGCCATAAGATCCTCTGTGCTTCTTCTCTAGGCACACACCTACGGATTATTCCGTCTACACATCTCTTAAAGAGATAGGGTTCATCCCACAAGTAGTACTTTGCATCAGTAATTAATTTTTTCTTTTGTTGCCTGCTGTACTCCTTGGGTATGAACCTTGCAGCTTTATAGTTTGCAATATCTACAAACCATGGTGATTCCTGAATGGCAAACAAATGCTCATCCGGAAAGGTCTCAGAGATCTCAATAGAGGGGGGAAACTCCCCTTCTACTGGTTCTATTCGGGACAGATGATCAGCCACTTGGTTCTCTGTCCCTATTCTGTCTCTTATTTCTATATCAAACTCTTGCAGAAGCAACACCCATCTTATGAGCCTGGGTTTTGAATCCTGCTTTGTGAGTAGATATTTAAGAGCAGCATGGTCAGTGTACACAATCACTTTTGATCCTACTAAGTATGATCTAAACTTGTCAATGGCATAAACCACTACAAGCAATTCTTTTTCTGTGGTAGTGTAATTTTTCTGGGCATCATTTAGAACACGGCTAGCATAATAAATGACATGAAGAAGCTTGTCATGCCTCTGCCCCAGTACTGCACCAATAGCGTGGTTGACGTTGGAGATTTTTGCCAGTAAAGAATTTCATAAAAACAGTCGCGTTGTAGATATAGTCTCTAAACCAACAGAAATCCCTTTCGTGCAAACATTTTGGTTGTCACAAGTAACAAACCCCTTAAAAATTGATAACCGAAGTATTCAAACCTCGGGTCGTCTTCTCAAGGAACTGCAGGGAAGTATGCTCTTATTATTGGTTATGGAGATTGTAGAATTGGGGGTTTTAAGAATGAGGGACAATTATGACATTTGATTTAAATAGCAATTAAAATAAATAAACAAATACTATAAAGCAAGCTTTTGGCATGGTATGAGAAATTGGAAGTCCAGGCTTAGTTATTCTTATCAACAACAATGAAAGTCGAATCTTAATTCCACTTAGTCAACCTTTACTAAAGCAAAGGAAAGTCAAGGGACTAATTAGCTTGATCTTTGAATCCTATTTATTTCGTAAGAAATGGTTGGGATTATTGAAGTTCAATTCAATTAGCAAAGATAACAGTTATCAATTATGTTGAGATAAGATAACTCCTGAGTTACTGCTTTATTAACCAAAACCAAAAGAGGAAAAAGTAAATTTGCTGGAATAAAAATGCCTTCAGATGTAAAGCAACAATAACATAAATTAAAGAAACCAATAATGAATTGAAATACCTCAAATAACATTAATAAGTGAAATTGTAATCTAACATGAAGAGTTCATAAACTAAATTGGAAGAATAAGTAAAAATAAAGAACCTGGGATTGAGAGTTACTCCTAAAACTAAGAGAAGTCCTAAATCCTAATCCTAAGAGAGAGAGAGGAGAGAACCTCTCTCAAAACTAGATCTAAAACATGAGAAGTGGAAATTGGCGAGCTCTCCTTGAATGGATGCATTCCTTCACTTCATAACCTCTGGCCTATGCCTTCTGGACTTGGATTTGGGCCAAAAAGGGCTTCAGAATTTGCTATGAGCATTTTCTGCAATTTCTGGTGCGCAATTGATGAGCGGATAATTTATACGCTTTTTGGCATTGTTTTTAGTATGTTTTTAGTAGGATCTAGTTACTTTTAGAGCACCAAGTTTCTGGAGCCATTACCAGGGATCACAATTTCGTGCACCAAGTTTTTAGCGCCATTGCCGGGGATTGTTCGAGTTTGGACAACTGACGGTTCATCATGTTGCTCAGATTGGGTAATTTTCTTCTTATTTTATTTTTAAAAAGTTTTCAAAAATTTTTCAAAAATGTTTTCTTTTTCATTTTTCCCAATTAATATTCGAAAAAAAAATATTTTCAAAAAATAAAATATATTTTTCTTCAGAAATTTTAAGAATGAATTCTAGTGTTTCATGATGATTTGTTGAATCCTGGCTGGCTGTAAAGCCATGTCTAAATTCCTTTGGACTGAGGATTCAACTAATCACTTCAATGCATGTAATAGCATACTAAAGATTGGCTGGCTATGAAGCCATGTCTAACCCTCAGATTGGAGCTTTAGACTGAGAGTGCAAGATTCCTGGAATTCATATTAAAAATTTTGGAATCTTTATTTTTCTTTTTCACATTAATTTTTGAAAAAAATCAAAAAAAAACTTATAAAATCATAAAAATAAAAAATATTTTGTGTTTCTTGTTTGAGTCTTGAGTCAATTTTTAAGTTTGGTGTCAATTGCATTTTTTCCAAAAACTTGGTGCTCTAATCTTAATTCATAATTTGTCACAACTTCGATACAACTAACCAGCAAGTGCACTGGGTCGTCCAAGTAATAAAACCTTACGTGAATAAGGGTCGATCCCACAGAGATTGTTGGCTTGAAGCAAGCTATGGTCACCTTGTAAATCTCAGTCAGGCGGATATCAAATGGTTATGGAGTTTTCGAATAATAATAATAAATAAACAGAAAATAAAGATAGAAATACTTATGTAATTCATTGGTGAGAATTTCAGATAAGTGTATAGAGATGCTTTCGTTCCTCTAAACCTCTGCTTTCCTGCTGTCTTCATCCAATCCTTCCTACTCCTTTCCATGGCAAGCTTTATATAGGGCATCACCGTTGTCAATGGCTACATCCTATCCACTCTGTGAAAAAGGTCCAAATGCTCTGCAGGGAGGTCAGAATCCAACAGCATCAGCAGTCCTTCTTCAACCTCTGAATCTGATTTTTGCTCAAGTCCCTCAATTTCAGCCAGAAAATACCTGAAATCACAGAAAAACACACAAACTCATAGTAAAGTCCAGAAATGTGAATTTAACATAAAAACTAATAAAAACATCCCTAAAAGTAACTAGATCCTACTAAAAATATACTAAAAACAATGCCAAAAAGCGTATAAATTATCCGCTCATCACAACACCAAACTTAAATTGTTTCTTGTCCCCAAGCAACTGAAAATCAAATAGGATAAAAAGAAGAGAATATACTATAAATTCCAAAATATCAATGAAACATAGCTCCAATCAGATGAGCAGGACTTGTAGCTTTTTGCCTCTTGAATAGTTTTGGCATCTCACTTTATCCATTGAAGTTCAGAATGATTGGCATCTATAGGAACTCAGAATTTAGATAGTGTTATTGATTCTCCTAGTTCAGTATGTTGATTCTTGAACACAGCTACTTTATGAGTCTTGGCCGTGGCCCTAAGCACTTTGTTTTCGAGTATTACCACCGGATACATAAATGCCACAGACACATAACTGGGTGAACCTTTTCAGATTGTGACTCAGCTTTGCTAGAGTCCCCAATTAGAGGTGTCCAGAGTTCTTAAGCACACTCTTCTTTTTTCTTTGGACCTCGACTTTAACCGCTCAGTCTCAAGTTTTCACTTGACACCTTCACGCCACAAGCACATGGTTAGGGACAGCTTGGTTTAGCCGCTAAGGCCAGGATTTTATTCCTTTAGGCCCTCCTATCCACTGATGCTCAAAGCCTTGGATCCTTTTTATTACCCTTGCCTTTTGATTTTAAGGGCTATTGGCTTTTTGCTCTTGCCTTTTGGTTTTAAGAGCTTTTGGCTTTTTCTGCTTTCTTTTTTTCTTTTTCTTGCTCTCTCTTTTTTTCGCATTTTTTTCTGCAAGCTTTGTTCTTCACTGCTTTTTCTTGCTTCAAGAATCATTTTTATGATTTTTCAGATTATCAAATAACATTTCTCCTTTTTCATCATTCTTTCAAGAGCCAAAAATTTTAACATTCATAAACAACAAATTCAAAAGACATATGCACTGTTCAAGCATTTATTCAGAAAACAAAAAGTATTGCCACCACATCAAAATAATTAAACTATTTTAAAATTCGAAATTCATGTACTTTTTTTTCTTTTTCAGAAAACAATTTTCATTTAAGAAAGGTGATGGATCCATAGGACATTCATATCTTTAACACATAGACACTTAGATATTAGTGATCATATAGTAAAGACACAAACATAATTAAACATGAAGCATAGTAAACGAAAAACAGGAAAATAAGAACAAGGAGATTAAGGAATGGGTCCACCTTAATGAGGGTGGCATCTTCCTCTTTTTGAAGAACCAATGGTGCTCTTGAGCTCCTCTATGTCTCTTGCTTGCCTTTGTTGCTCTTTCCTCATAGCTCTTTGATCTGCAGTCAATTGCTCTACCACTGAATTATGGAAAAACAAAAGCAATGCTTTTACCACACCAAACTTAAAATGTTTGCTCATCCTCGAGCAAAAGAAGAAAGAAGTGGAGAAGATGGAGGAGATGGAAGTGTGTGAATGGGTGGGTTTGGGAGGGAAATGGTTTGAATTTAAATGGTGAGGTAGGTGGGGATCCTGTGGGGTCCACAAATCCAGTGGGGTCAAGGATTTAGCATCCCTGCTCCAATTAGGCGTACAAAACGCCCTTACTGTGCAATCCTGGCGTTTAACGCCAGACTGCTGCCTGTTTCTGGCGTTAAACGCCCAAATGTAGCCTGTTTTTGGCGTTTAACGCCAGACTGGTGGTTGTTTCTGGCGTTAAATGCCAGCTTGGTGCTTGTTTCTGGCGTTAAACGCCAGACAGATGCTTGTTTCTGGCGTTTAAACGCCAGAATGATCTTCCTCCAGGGTGTGCTGTTTTTTCATGCTATTTTTTATTCTGTTTTTGATTTTCCATTTGTTTTTGTGACTTCACATGATCATCAACCTAAAGAAAACATAAAATAGCAATGTAAAATAAATAGATATAATTAAATAACATTGGGTTGCCTCCCAACAAGCGCTTCTTTAATGTCAATAGCTTGACAGTGAGCTCTCATGGAGCCTCACAGATAATCAGAGCAAGGTTGGGACCTCCCAACACCAAACTTAGAGTTTGAATGTGGGGGTTCAACACCAAACTTAGAGTTTGGTTGTGGCCTCCCAAAACCAAACTTAGAGTTTGACTGTGGGGGCTTTGGTTGACTCTGCAGTGAGAGAAGCTTTTCATGCTTCCTCCCCATGGTTACAGAAGGAGAACCTTGTGTTTTATAGTTTGCTATGTCTGCAAACCACAGAGCTTCCTGAATAGCAAACAATTGCTCATCCGGAAAGGTTTCAGAGATCTCAGTATGAGGGAGGGATGCTCCTGCTACTGGTTCTATCCGGGACAGGTGATCAGCTACTTGATTCTCTATCCCTTTTCTGTCTCTTATTTCTATATCAAACTCTTGCAGAAGCAACACCCATCTTATGAGACTGGGCTTTGAATCCTGCTTTGTGAGCAGATATTTAAGAGCAGCATGGTCAGTGTACACAATCACTTTTGATCCTACTAAGTAGGATCTAAACTTGTCAATGGCATAAACCACTGCAAGTAATTCTTTTTCTGTGGTTGTGTAATTTTTCTGGGCATCATTTAAAACACTGCTAGCATAATAAATGACATGCAGAATCTTGTTATGCCTCTGTCCCAATACTGCACCAATGGTATGGTCACTGGCATCACACATTAGTTCGAATGTTAATGTCCAGTCTGGTGCAGAAATAACTGGTGTTGTGACCAGCTTAGCTTTCAGGGTCTCAAACGCCTGCAGACACTTTGTGTCAAACACAAATGGCGTGTCAGCAGCTAGCAAATTGCTCAGAGGTTTTGCAATTTTTGAAAATTCTTTTATAAACCTCCTATAGAATCCTGCATGCCCCAGAAAGCTTCTGATTGCCTTAACATTGGCAGGTGGTGGTAATTTTTCAATTACTTCAACTTTAGCTTTATCCACCTCTATTCCCTTGTTTGAAATTTCATGCCCAAGGACAATCCCTTCAGTCACCATAAAGTGACATTTTTCCCAGTTTAAAACTAGGTTGGTCTCTTGGCATCTTTTCAGAACAAGTGCTAAATGGTCAAGGCAGGAGCTGAATGAGTCTCCAAATACTGAAAAGTCATCCATGAAGACTTCCAGAAACTTCTCTACCATATCAGAGAAGATAGAGAGCATGCATGATGAGCGGATAATTTATATGCTTTTTGACATTGTTTTTAGTATGTTTTTAGTAGGATCTAGTTACTTTTAGGGATGTTTTCATTAGTTTTTATGTTAAATTCACATTTCTAGACTTTACTATGAGTTTGTGTGTTTTTCTGTGATTTCAGGTATTTTCTGACTGAAATTGAGGGACTTGAGCAGAAATCAGATTCAGAGGTTGAAGAAGGACTGCTGATGCTGTTGGATTCTGACCTCCCTGCACTCAAAGTGGATTTTCTGGAGCTACAGAACTCGAAATGGTGCGCTTCCAATTGCGTTGGAAAGTAGACATCCAGGGCTTTCCAGAAATATATAATAGTCCATACTTTGGCCAAGAATAGACGACGTAAACTGTCGTTCAACGCTAGCTTTCTGCCCAAATCTGGCGTCCAGCGCCAGAAAAGGAGCCAAAACCAAAGTTGAACGCCCAAACTGGCACAAAAGCTGGCGTTCAACTCCAGAAAAGACCTCTACACGTGCAACACTCAAGCCCAGCCCAAGCACACACCAGGTGGGCCCAGGAAGTGGATTTATGCATCAATTACTTACTCATGTAAACCCTAGTAGCTAGTTTATTATAAATAGGACCTTTTACTATTGTATTAGGCATCTTTGGATTACCTTATGATCCTTTGATCAGGTTTTGGGGGCTGGCCATCTCGGCCATGCCTGGACCTTTCACTTATGTATTTTTAACAGTAGAGTTTCTACACTCCATAGATTAAGGTGTGGAGCTCTGCTGTTCCTCAAAGATTAATGCAAGTACTACTGTTTTCTATTCAATTCATCTTATTTCGCTTCTAAGATATCCATTCGCACCCAAGAACGTGATGAAGGTGATGATTATGTGTGACGCTCATCACCATCTCCCCTATGAACACGTGCCTGACAAACACTTCCGTTCTACATGAAATAAGCTAGAATGAATATCTCTTAGATCTCTTAACCAGAATCTTTGTGGCGTAAGCTAGAATGATGGCGGCATTCAAGAGAATCCGGAAAGTCTAAACCTTGTCTGTGGTATTCCGAGTAGGATTCAATGATTGAATGACTGTGACGAGCTCCTAACTCGCGATTGCAGAGCGTTAGTGACAGACGCAAAAGGATAGTAAATCCTATTCCAGCATGATCGAGAACCGACAGATGAATAGTCGTGCCGTGACAGGGTGCGTGAGCATATTATTCACTGAGAGGATAAGATGAAGCCATTGGCAAGGGTGATGCCTCCAGACGATTAGCCGTGCCGTGACAGGGCATTGGATCATTTTCCCGAGAGATGACCGAAAGTAGCCATTGACAGTGGTGATGTATCACATAAAGCCAGCCATGGAAAGGAGTGAGATTGATTGGATGAAGATAGTAGGAAAGCAGAGGTTCAGAGGAACGAAAAGCATCTCCATTCGCTTATCTGAAATTCCTACCAATGATTTACATAAGTATCTCTATCCCTATTCTATTATTTATTATTCGAAAACTCCATGATTATTTTATATCCGCCTGACTGAGATTTGCAAGGTGACCATAGCTTGCTTCATACCAACAATCTCCGTGGGATTCGACCCTTACTCACGTAAGGTATTACTTGGACGACCCAGTGCACTTGCTGGTTAGTTGTATCGAAGTTGTGACAAATTATGAATGTGTAATCACGATTACGCGTACCAAGTTGCTCACGTGCCAGGAATAGTTTGAGCCTGGACATCACAATTTCGTGCACCAAGTTTTTGGCGCCGTTGCCGGGGATTGTTCGAGTTTGGACAACTGACGGTTCATCTTGTTGCTCAGATTAGGTAATTTTCTTTTTATTTTATTTTCAAAAATTTTTCAAAAATATTTCTAAAATTTTCTCATCTGTTTTCGAAAATAATATAAAAATGTTTTCAAAAATTTTATTCAAAATTTTTAAGAATGAATTCTAGTGTTTCATGAAGCATGTTGAAGCCTGGCTGGCTGTAAAGCCATGTCTAATTCCTTTGGGAATGAGTATGTTGGGCGTGTCATGTCTGAATTACATGCTGAAGCTTGGCTGGCCATTGGCCATGTCTAGTGTTTTGGACCGAAGCTTTCATTGAAAGCTTGGCTGGCTAGTGAGCCATGTCTAATTCCTGGACTGAAGCTTTAGACTAAAGAATGCAAGATTCCTGGAATTCATATTAAAAATTTTGGAATCCTTATTTTCCTTTTTCATATAATTTTCGAAAAAAAAATAAAAAAAAAATTAGAAAATCATAAAAAAATCAAAAATATTTTTCTGTTTCTTGTTTGAGTCTTGAGTCACATTATAAGTTTCGTGTCACTTGCATATGCATCTTGCATTTTTCGAAAATATCATGCATTCATAGTGTTCTTCATGATCTTCAAGTTGTTCTTGGTAAGTCTTCTTGTTTGATCTTGATGATTTTTTGTTTTGTGTCTTTTCTTGTTTTTCATATGCATTATTGAATTCTTAGTGTCTAAGCATTAAAGAATTCTAAGTTTGGTGTCTTGCATGTTTTCTTTGCATTAAAAATTTTTCAAAAATGTGTTCTTGATGTTCATCATGATCTTCATAGTGTTCTTGGTGTTCATCTTGACATTCATAGCATCCTTGCATGCATTCATTGTTTTGATCTAAAAATTTCATGCATTGCATAATTTTCATGTTTTTCAAAAAACAAAAAAAAATATCTTTCCCTTTTTCTCTCATCAAATTCGAAAATTTGAGTTGACTTTTTCAAAAATTTTTAAAATCTAATTGTTTCTCATGAGTCAAATCAAATTTTCAATTTGAAAATCTTATCTTTTTCAAAATATTTTTCAAAAATCTTTTTCTTATTTTTATATCAAATTTTCGAAAATAACATAATCAATTAATGTTTTGATTCAAAAATTTGAAGTTTGTTACTTGCTTGTTAAGAAAGATTCAAACTTTAAATTCTAGAATCATATCTTGTGATTTCTTATGAATCAAATCATTAATTGAGAGTTTAAAAAAAAATCAAATCTTTTTCAAAACTAATTCCTATCATATCTTTTCAAAATATCTTCTTATCCTATCTTTTTCAAAAATTTGATTTCAAAATATCTTTCCTAACCTCCTAACTTCTTATCTTTTCAAAATTTGTTTCAACTAACTAACTAACTTTTTGTTTGTTTCTTAACTTTTTCAAAACTACCTAACTAACTCTCTCTCTCTCTCTAATTTTCGAAAATATCTTCCCTCTTTTTCAAAAATTTCTTTTTAATTAACTAATTATTCTTATTTTTATTTTTAATTTTAAAAATCTTTCGAAAAAATACTAACAATTTTCAAAAACCATTTTTCGAAAATCACTAACTCTTTTTCAAAATAATTTTCGAAAATTATCTCTCCCCCATCTTATTCTATTTATTCATATCCTAACATCTCATCTCACATCTCTGCCATCCTCACAGTTGTGTTTCTTCCATTATATTACATTCTTTGTCTCCCCCTCTTCTTCTACTTACACAGGGATCCCTATACTGTGGTATAAAGGATCTCTATTATTATTATTATTTTTCTGTGCCTTCTTCTTTGTCATATGAGCAGGAGCAAGGATAAGAACATTCTTGTGGAAGCAGATCCAGAACCTGAAAGGACTCTGAAGAGAAAATTAAGAGAAGCTAAATTACAACAATCCAGAGAAAACCTTTCAGAAATTTTCGAACAGGAAGAGGAGATGGCAGCCGAAAATAATAATAATAATGTAAGGAAGATGCTTGGTGACTTTACTGCACCTAATTCCAATTTACATGGAAGAAGCATCTCCATTCCTGCCATTGGAGCAAACAACTTTGAGCTGAAACCTCAATTAGTTTCTCTGATGCAGCAGAACTGCAAGTTTCATGGACTTCCATCTGAAGATCCTTTTCAGTTCTTAACTGAATTCTTGCAGATATGTGATACTGTTAAGACTAATGGAGTAGATCCTGAAGTCTACAGGCTCATGCTTTTCCCTTTTGCTGTAAGAGACAGAGCTAGATTATGGTTGGATTCTCAACCCAAAGATAGCCTGAACTCTTGGGATAAGCTGGTCACGGCTTTCTTAGCCAAGTACTTTCCTCCTCAAAAGCTGAGCAAGCTTAGAGCTGATGTTCAAACCTTCAGACAGAAAGAAGGTGAATCCCTCTATGAAGCTTGGGAAAGATACAAACAGTTGACCAAAAAGTGTCCTTCTGACATGCTTTCTGAATGGACCATCCTGGATATATTCTATGATGGTTTATCTGAGCTATCAAAGATGTCACTGGACACTTCTGCAGGTGGATCCATTCACCTAAAGAAAACGCCTGTAGAAGCTCAAGAACTCATTGACATGGTTGCTAATAACCAGTTCATGTACACTTCTGAAAGGAATCCTGTGAGTAATGGGATGCCTATGAAGAAGGGAGTTCTTAAGGTTGATACTCTGAATGCCATATTGGCTCAGAATAAAATATTGACTCAGCAAGTCAATATGATCTCTCAAAGTCTGCATGGAATGCAAGCTGCATCCAATAGTACTCAAGAGGCATCTTCTGAAGAAGAAGCTTATGATCCTGAGAACCCTGCAATAGCAGAGGTAAATTACTTAGGTGAACCTTATGGAAACACCTATAACTCAACATGGAGAAATCATCCAAATTTCTCATGGAAGGATCAAAAGCCCCAACAAGGCTTTAATAATGGTAGAAGAAACAGGTTTAGTAATAGCAAGCCTTTTCCATCATCAACTCAGCAACAGACAGAGAACTCTGAACAAAATGCTTCTAATTTAGCAAATCTTGTCTCTGATCTATCTAAGGCCACTGTAAGTTTCATGAATGAAACAAGGTCTTCCATTAGAAATCTGGAAGCACAAGTGGACAAGCTGAGTAAAAGGATCACTGAAATCCCTCCTAGTACTCTCCCAAGCAATACAAAAGAGAACCCAAAAGGAGAGTGCAAGGCCATTGACATAAGCAGCATGGCCGAACCTACAAGGGGAGTGGAGGACGTGAATCCCAAGGAGGAAGACCTCCTGGGACGTCCAGTGATCAATAAGGAGCTTCCCTCTAAGGAATCAAATGACTCTGAGGCTCATCTAGAGACCATATAGATTCCATTGAACCTCCTTATGCCCTTCATGAGCTCTGATGAGTATTCCTCTTCTGAAGAGAATGAGGATGTTACTAAAGAGCAAACTGCCAAGTTTCTTGGTGCAATCATGAAGCTGAATGCCAAATTATTTGGCATTGATACTTGGGAAGTTGAACCTCCCTTGTTCATCAATGAACTAAGTGATCTGGATCAACTGACATTGCCTCAAAAGAGACAGGATCCTGGAAAGTTCATAATACCCTGCACCATAGGCACCATGATCTTTAAGGCTCTATGTGACCTTGGTTCAGGAATAAACCTCATGCCCCTCTTTGTAATAGAGAAACTGGGAATCTATAGGGTGCAAGCTGCTAAAATCTCATTAGAGATGGCAGACAGTTCAAGAAAACAGGCTTATGGACAAGTAGAGGATGTGTTAGTAAAGGTTGAAGGCCTTTACATCCCTACTGATTTCATAGTCCTGGATACTGGAAAGGAAGAGGATGAATCCATCATCCTAGGAAGACCTTTCCTGGCCACAACAAGAGCTGTGATTGATGTTGACAGAGGTGAAATAGTCCTTCAATGGAATGAGGACTCCCTTGTGTTTAAAACTCAAGAATCTCCCTCTGCAACCATGGAGAGGAAGCAGAAAAAGCTTCTCTCAAAGCAGAGTCAACCAGAGCCGCCACAGTCAAACTCTAAGTTTGGTGTTGGGAGGCCACAACCAAACTCTAAGTTTGGTGTTGAACTCCCATATCCAAACTCTAAGTTTGGTGTTGGAGAGTCTCAACAAAGCTCTGCACATCTGTGAGGCTCCATGAGAGCCCACTGTCAAGCTATTGACACTAAAGAAGCGCCCCTGGAGGAGCATCTGTCTGGCGTTCAGCGCCAGAACAGAGCATGGTGCTGGCGCTGAACGCCCAAAATGGGCAGCTTCTGGGCGCTGAACGCAAGAACAGGCATGGTTCTGGCGTTCAACGCCAGAAATGGCACACAAATGGGCGTTGAACGCCCAAAACGGCCACCAACCTGGCGCTGAACGCCTAGAGTTGGGTACAAAGGCATTTTTACATGCCTAATGGGTGCAGGGATATAAATCCTTGATTACCTCAGGATCTGTGGACCCCACAGGATCCACTCAGGATCTGTGGACCCCACAGGATCCCCACCTACCTCCACTCACTTCTTCTCACTATTCTCTTTCACACAACCCCATAAACACTCTTCCCCAAAAACCCTTCACCAATCACCTCAAACTCTCTTCCCCATCACCTCTTCACCACTCACATCCATCCACTCTTCCCCATAAACCTACCTCATAAACTCCACCTACCTTCAAAATTCAAAACCAATTTCCCACCCAAACCCACCCATATGGCCGAACCTTAACCCCCCCTCCCTTCCCTATATAAAGACCCCCATTCTTCATCAAATTCACACAACACACCCCTCTACACTCTTCTTGGCCGAAACCACATCTCCCTCTCCCTCTCCATATTTCTTCTTCTTCTTCTTCTATTATTTTGTTTATTGCTTGAGGGCGAGCAATATTCTAAGTTTGGTGTGGTAAAAGCATAACTTTTTTGTTTTTCCATTACCATTGATGGCACCTAAGACCGGAGAATCCTCTAGAAAAGGGAAAGGAAAGACAAAAGCTTCCACATCCGAGTCATGGGAGATGGAAAGGTTCATCTCCAAAGCCCATCAAGACCACTTCTATGATGTTGTGGCCAAGAAGAAGGTGATCCCTGAGGTCCCTTTCAAACTCAAAAGAAATGAGTATCCAGAGATCCGACATGAAATTCAAAGAAGAGGTTGGGAAGTTCTAACAAATCCCTTCCAACAAGTTGGCATCCTAATGGTTCAAGAGTTCTATGCCAATGCATGGATCACCAAGAACCATGATCAAAGTAAGAACCCGGATCCAAAGAACTATGTTACAATGGTTCGGGGGAAATACTTAGATTTTAGTCCGGAGAATGTGAGGTTGGCGTTTAACTTGCCCATGATGCAAGGAGATGAACGCCCCTACACTAGAAGGGTCAACTTTAATCAAAGGTTGGACCAAGTCCTTATGGACATATGTGTAGAAGGAGCTCAATGGAAGATTGACTCCAAAGGCAAGCCGGTTCAACTAAGAAGATTGGACCTCAAGCCTATAGCTAGAGGATGGTTGGAGTTTATTCAATGCTCAATCATTCCCACTAGCAACCGGTCTGAAGTTACTATAGACCGGGCCATCATGATCCATAGCATCATGATTGGAGAAGAGGTGGAAGTTCATGAGATTATACCTCAAGAACTCTACAAGGTGGCTGACAAGTCTTCCACTATGGCAAGGTTAGCCTTTCCTCACCTCATTTGCCACCTATGCAATTCAGCTGGGATTGACATAGAGGGAGATATCCTCATTAAAAAGGACAAGCCCATCACTAAGAAAAAGATGGAGCAAGCAAGAGAGCCCAGTCATGGAGCTCAAGAGGCACAAGAAGCTCATTTCCATGAGATCCCTGAGATGCCTCAAATGCACTTTCCTCCACAAAATTATTGGGAGCAAATCAACACCTCCCTAGGAGAATTGAGTTCCAATATGGGACAACTAAGGGTGGAACATCAAGAGCACTCCATCATGCTTCATGAAATAAGAGAAGATCAAAAAGCGGAGGAGCAACAAAGACAAGGAAGAGACATAGAAGAGCTCAAGGACATCATTGGTTCCTCAAGAAGGAAACGCCACCATCACTAAGGTGGATTCATTCCTTGTTCTTATTTCTCTGTTTTTCGTTTTCTATGTTATGTGCTTATCTATGTTTGTGTCTTCATTACATGATCATTAGTAGTTAGTAACTTTGTCTTAAAGATATGAATGTTCTATGAATCTATCACCTCTCTTAAATGAAAAATGTTTTAATTCAAAAGAACAAGAAGTACATGAGTTTCGAATTTATCCTTGAACGTAGCTTAATTATATTGATGTGGTGACAATGCTTCTTGTTTTCTGAATGTATGCTTGAACAGTGCATATGTCTTTTGAAGTTGTTGTTTAAGAATGTTAAATATGTTGGCTCTTGAAAGAATGATGACTAGGAGACATGTTATTTGATAATCTGAAAAATCATAAAAATGATTCTTGAAGCAAGAAAAAGCAGCAAAGAACAAAGCTTGCAGAAAAAAAATATAAAAAAATAGGCAAAAAAAATAGAAAGAAAAAGAAAAAGCAAGCAGAAAAAGCCAAAAGCTCTTAAAACCAAGAGGCAAGAGCAAAAAGCCAATAACCCTTAAAACCAAAAGGCAAGGGCACATAAAAAGGATCCCAAGGCTTTGAGCATCAGTGGATAGGAGGGCCTAAAGGAATAAAATCCTGGTCTAAGCGGCTAAACCAAGCTGTCCCTAACCATGTGCTTGTAGCGTGTAGGTTTCAAGTGAAAACTTGAGACTGAGCGGTTAAAGTCAAGGTCCAAAGCAAAAACAAGGAGTGTGCTTAAGAACCCTGGACACCTCTAATTGGGGACTTTAGCAAAGCTAAGTCACAATCTGAAAAGGTTCACCCAATTATGTGTCTGTGGCATTTATGTATCCGGTGGTAATACTGGAAAACAAAGTGCTTAGGGCCACGGCCAAGACTCATAAAGAAGCTATGTTCAAGAATCATCATACTGAACTAGGAGAGTCAATAACACTATTCGAAATCTGAAGTTCCTATAGATGCCAATCATTCTGAACCTCAATGGATAAAGTGAGATGCCAAAACTATTCAAGAGGCAAAAAGCTATAAGTCCCGCTCATTTGATTGGAGCTATGTTTCATTGATAGTTTGGAATTTATAGTATATTATCTTCTTTTTATCCTATTTGATTTTCAGTTGCTTGGGGACAAGCAACAATTTATTTGGTGTTGTGATGAGCGGATAATTTATACGCTTTTTGACATTGTTTTTAGTATGTTTTTAGTAGGATCTAGTTACTTTTAGGGATTTTTTCATTAGTTTTTATGTTAAATTCACATTTCTGGACTTTACTATGAGTTTGTGTATTTTTCTATGATTTTAGGTATTTTCTAACTGAAATTGAGGGACTTGAGCAGAAATCAGATTCAGAGGTTGAAGAAGGACTGCTGATGTTGTTGGATTCTGACCTCCCTGCACTCAAAGTGGATTTTCTGGAGCTACAGAAATCGAAATGGCGCGCTTCTAATTGTGTTGGAAAGTAGACATCCAGGGCTTTCCAGCAATATATAATAGTCCATACTTTGGCCAAGAATAAATGACGTAAACTGGCGTTCAACGCCAGCTTTCTGCCCAAATCTGGCGTCCAGCGCCAGAAAAGGTGCCAAAACCAGAGTTGAACGCCCAAACTGGCACAAAAGCTGGCGTTCAACTCCAGAAAGGACCACTACACGTGCAACACTCAAGACCAGCCCAAGCACACACCAAGTGGGCCCAGGAAGTGGATTTATGCATCAATTACTTACTCATGTAAACCCTAGTAGCTAGTTTATTATAAATAGGACCTTTTACTATTGTATTAGGCATCTTTGGATTACCTTATGATCCTTTGATCATGATTTGGGGGCTGGCCATCTCGGCCATGCATGGACCTTTCACTTATGTATTTTTAACGGTAGAGTTTCTACACTCCATAGATTAAGGTGTGGAGCTCTGCTGTTCCTCAAAGATTAATGCAAGTACTACTGTTTTCTATTCAATTCATCTTATTTCGCTTCTAAGATATCCATTCGCACCCAAGAACGTGATGAAGGTGATGATTATGTGTGACGCTCATCACCATCTCCCCTATGAACACGTGCCTGACAAACACTTCCGTTCTACATGAAATAAGCTAGAATGAATATCTCTTAGATCTCTTAACCAGAATCTTCGTGGCGTAAGCTAGAATGATGGCGGCATTCAAGAGAATCCGGAAGGTCTAAACCTTGTCTGTGGTATTCCGAGTAGGATTCAATGATTGAATGACTTTGACGAGCTTCTAACTCGCGATTGCAGGGCGTTAGTGACAGACGCAAAAGGATAGTAAATCCTATTCCAGCATGATCGAGAACCGACAGATGAATAGCCGTGCCGTGACAGGGTGCGTGAGCATATTATTCACTGAGAGGAAAAGATGAAGCCATTGGCAAGGGTGATGCCTCCAGACGATTAGCCGTGCCGTGACAGGGCATTGGATCATTTTCCCGAGAGATGACCGAAAGTAGCCATTGACAGTGGTGATGTATCACATAAAGCCAGCCATGGAAAGGAGTGAGATTGATTGGATGAAGATAGTAGGAAAGCAGAGGTTCAGAGGAACGAAAAGCATCTCCATTCGCTTATCTGAAATTCCTAACTATGATTTACATAAGTATCTCTATCCCTATTCTATTATTTATTATTCAAAAACTCCATGATTATTTTATATCCGCCTGACTGAGATTTGCAAGGTGACCATAGCTTGCTTCATACCAACAATCTCCGTGGGATTCGACCCTTACTCACGTAAGGTATTACTTGGACGACCCAGTGCACTTGCTGGTTAGTTGTATCGAAGTTGTGACAAATTATGAATGTGTAATCACGATTACGCGTACCAAGTTGCTCACGTTCCAGGAATAGTTTGAGCCTGGACATCACAATTTCGTGCACCAATGCACCTCTGAAAGGTTGCAGGTGCATTACACAGAACAAAAGGCATCCTTTTGTAGGTAAACACTCCAGAAGGACATGTGAATTCTATTTTCTCTTGGTCTTGAGGATCTACTACAATTTGGTTGTAACCTGAATAGCCATCCAAAAAGCAGTAATATTCATGACCTGCTAGTCTCTCTAGCATCTGGTCTATGAATGGTAAAGGAAAATGATCCTTCCTGGTGGCTGTATTGAGCCTTCTGTAGTCAATACACATACGCCACCCTGTAACTGTTCTTGTAGGAACCAGTTCATTCTTTTCATTATGAACCACTGTCATTCCTCCCTTTTTAGGGACAACATGGACAGGGCTCACCCAGGGGCTATCAAAAATAGGATAGATAATCCCAGCCTCTAGTAACTTGGTGACCTCTTTCTGCACCACCTCCTTCATGGCGGGATTTAGCCGCCTCTGTCGTTGAACAACTTTTAGAGATTTATTTTGTATCTCATGACATTTCAGATCTGAACTTTGTAATCTCTGACGGCATGAGTCTCTAAACTCCATTGTTGGGGGTGAGGAGCTCTGCTGTGTCTCGATGAATTAATGCAAGTATTTCTGTTTTCTATTCAAATACGCTTGTTCCAATCTAAGATGTTCATTCGCGCTTCATTATGATGAAGGTGACGATCCGTGACACTCATCACCATTCTCAATCCATGAACGTGTGTCTGACAACCACCTCCATTCTATATTAGATTGAATGAGTATCTCTTAGATTCCTTAATCAGAATCTTCGTGGTATAAGCTAGAATCCATTGGCAGCATTCATGAGAATCCAGAAAGTCTAAACCTTGTCTGTGGTATTCCGAGTAGGATTCAGGGATTGGATGACTGTGAGGAGCTTCAAACTCGCGAGTGCTGGGCGTAGTGACAGACGCAAAAGGATAGTAAATCTTATTCCGGTATGATCGAGAACCTACAGATGATTAGCCGTGCGGTGACAGCGCATCTGGACCATTTTCACTGAGAGGACGGATGGTAGCCATTGACAATGGTGATCCACCAACATACAGCTTGCCATAGGAGGAACATGCGTGTGTGAACAAGAAGACAGAGGAAAGCAGAGATTCAGAAGACAAAGCATCTCCAAAACTCCAATATATTCTCCATTACTGCATAACAAGTCACCTTTAATTCATGCTCTCTTGTTCATTTGCAAGTCAACTGATAACCACAAATTAATATCCTGACTAAGAGTTGCAAGATAACCATAGCTTGCTTCAGACCAACAATCTCCGTGGGATCGACCCTTACTCATGTAAGGTATTACTTGGACGACACAGGGCACTTGCTGGTTAGTGGTACGAGTTGTGAAAAGTGTGATTCACAATTCGTGCACCAAGTTTTTGGTGCCGTTGCTGGGGATTGTTCGAGCTTGGATATCTGACGGTTCATCGTGTTGCTCAGATTAGGTAATTTTCTTCTTATTTTATTTTCAAAAAGTTTTCAAAAATTTTTCAAAAATGTTTTCTTCTTTTTCGTTTTTCCCAATTAATATTCGAAAAAAAAATATTTTCAAAAAATAAAATATATTTTTCTTCAGAATTTTTAAGAATGAATTCTAGTGTTTCATGATGATTTGTTGAATCCTGGCTGACTGTAAAGCCATGTCTAAATTCCTTTGGACTGAGGATTCAACTAATCACTTCAATGCATGTAATAGCATACTAAAGCTTGGCTGGCTATTAAGCCATGTCTAACCCTCAGATTGGAGCTTTAGACTGAGAGTGCAAGATTCCTGGAATTCATATTAAAAATTTTGGAATCTTTATTTTTTTTTTCACATTAATTTTCGAAAAAAATTAAAAAAAAATTATAAAATCATAAAAATCAAAAATATTTTGTGTTTCTTGTTTGAGTCTTGAGTCAATTTTTAAGTTTGGTGTCAATTGTATTTTTCTAAAAAATTTGTTTTTCTCTTTCATCATAAAAAATTCAAAAATAAAAAAAATATCTTTCCTTTTTTCTCTCATAAATTTCAAAAATTTGGATTGACTTTTTTCAAAAATTTTTAAAATTCAATTATTTCTTATGAGTCAAATCAAATTTTCAATTTAAAAATCTTATCTTTTTCAAAATCTTTTTCAAAAATCAAATCTTTTTCATTTTTCTTATTTATTTTCGAAAATTTTAAAAATCTTTTTCTTAATTTCACATCATATTTTCTAAAATATCATCAACAATTAATGTTTTGATTCAAAAATTTCATGTTTGTTACTTACTTGTTAAGAAAGATTCAAACTTTAAGTTCTAGAATCACATCTTGTGATTTCTTGTGAATCAAGTCATTAATTGTGATTTTAAAAATCAAATCTTTTTCAAAACTAATTTCAATCATATCTTTTCAAAAATATCTTTTTATCTTATCTTTTTCAAATACCTTTTCTAACTTCTTATCTTCTTATCTTTTAAAAATTGAATTTCAAATCTCTTTCAACAAACCACTTAACTTTTTATTTGATTCTTATCTTTAGTAAAACTGTCCAACTAACTTTTTACCTTTAATTTTCGAAAATCCCTTCCCTCTTTTTCAAAATTTCTTTTTAATTAACTAATTATTTCAATTTTTGATTTTAATTTTATTTCATTCCTAATTTTTGAAAACTACTAACCTTTTTCAAAAACTATTTTCGAAATTTAACTTTAAAATTTAATTTTTATTTTTCGAATTTTCTCACCTCCCTTATTCTTCTATTTATTTATTCATTTACTAACACTTCTCTTCATCTCATATCTCTGCTCCCCTCACCCTTGTGTTTGGATTCTCCTCCCTTCTCTTTCTTTACATTACATTCTTTTCTTCTTCTACTCACACAAAGGAATCTCTATACTGTGACATAGAGGATTTCATATTTTCTTGGTTATTCCCTTCTTTGTCATATAAGCAGGAGCAAGGACAAGAACATTCTTGTTGAAGCAGATCCTGAACCTGAAAGGACTCTGTAAAGGAAACTAAGAGAAGCTAAAATACAACAATCCAGAGACAACCTTACAGGAATTTTTGAACAAGAAGAGGATATGGCAGCCAAAAATAATAATAATGCAAGGAGGATACTTGGTGACTTTACTACACCTAATTCCAATTTACATGGAAGAAGCATCTCCATTCTTGCCATTGGAGCAAACAATTTTGAGCTGAAACCTCAATTAGTTTCTCTTATGCAACAAAACTGTAAGTTTCATGGACTTCCATCTAAAGATCCTTTTCATTTCTTAACTGAATTCTTGCAGTTCTGTGATACTGTTAAGACTAATGGAGTAGATCCTGAAGTCTACAGGCTCATGCTTTTCCCTTTTGCTGTAAGAGACAGAGCTAGAATATGGTTAGACTCTCAACCTAAGGATAGCCTGAACTCTTGGGATAAGCTGGTCAAGGATTTCTTAGCCAAGTTCTTTCCTCCTCAAAAGCTTAGTAAGCTTAGAGTGGATGTTCAAACCTTCAGACAGAAAGAAGGTGAATCCCTCTATGAAGCTTGTGAGAGATACAAGGAACTGACCAAAAAGTGTCCTTTTGACATGCTTTCATAATGGACCATCCTGGATATATTCTATGATGGTCTGTCTGAATTAGCTAAGATATCATTGGATACTTCTGCAGGTGGATCCATTCACCTAAAAAAAACGCCTGCAGAAGCTCAAGAACTCATTGACATGGTTGCTAATAACCAGTTCATGTACACTTCTGAGAGGAATCCTGTGAGTAATGGGACGCCTCAAAAGAAGGGAGTTCTTGAAATTGATACTCTGAATGCCATATTGGCTCAGAATAAAATATTGACTCAGCAAGTCAATATGATTTCTCAGAGTCTGAATGGAATGCAAGCTGCATCCAACAGTACTCAAGAGGCATCTTTTGAAGAAGAAGCTCATGATCCTGAGAACCCTGCAATAGCAGAGGGGAATTACATGGGTGAACCATATGGAAACACTTATAATCCCTCATGGAGAAATCACCCAAATCTCTCATGGAAGGATCAACAAAAGCCTCAACAAGGCTTTAATAATGGTGTAAGAAACAGGTTTAGCAATAGCAAGCCTTTTCCATCATCCACTCAGCAACAGATAGAGAACTCTGAACAAAATACCTCTAATTTAGCAAACTTAGTCTCTGATCTATCTAAGGCCACTCTGAGTTTCATGAATGAAACAAGGTCCTCCATTAGAAATTTGGAGGCACAAGTGGGCCAGCTGAGTAAAAAGATCACTGAAACCCCTCCTAATGCTCTCCCAAGCAATACAGAAGAAAATCCAAAAGGAGAGTGCAAGGCCATTGATATAACCATCATGGCCGAATCCAAGAAGGAAGGGGAGGACGTGAATCCCAAGGAGGAAGACCTCCTGGGACGTCCAGTGATCAACAAGGAGTTTCCCTTTGAGGAACCAAAGGACTCTGAGGCTCATCTAGAGACCATAGAGATCCCATTAAACCTCCTTACGCCCTTCATGAGCTCTGATGAGTATTCTTCTTCTGAAGAGAATGAGGATGTTACTGAAGAGCAAGTTGCCAAGTTCCTTGGTGCAATCATGAAGTTGAATGCCAACTTATTTGGTAAAGAGACTTGGGGAGATGAACCTCCCCTGTTCACCAATGAACTAAATGCATTGGATCAACTGAGATTTCCTTAGAAGAAACAGGATCCTGGAAAGTTTCTAATACCTTGTACCATAGGCACCATGACCTTTGAGAAGGCTCTATGTGACCTTGGGTCAAGAATAAACCTCATGCCACTCTCTGCAATGGAGAAACTGGGAATCTTTGAGGTGCAAGCTGCTAGAATCTCATTAGAGATGGCAGACAATTCAAGAAAAGAGACTTATGGACAGGTAGAGGACGTGTTAGTAAAGGTTGAAGGCCTTTACATCCTTGCTGATTTCATAATCCTAGATACTGGGAAGGATGAGGATGAATCCATCATCCTTGGAAGACCCTTCCTAGCCATAGCAAGAGCTGTGATTGATGTTGACAGAGGTGAACTGGTCCTTCAATTGAATGAGGACTCTCTTGTGTTTAAAACTCAAGGTCATCCCTCTGTAAATATGGAAAAGAGGCACAGTAAGCCTCTCTCAGTACAGAGTCAACTAAAGCCCCCACAGTCAAACTCTAAGTTTGGTGTTGGGAGGCCTCAGCCAAACTCTAAGTTTAGTGTTAAACTCCCCTATCCAAACTCTAAGTTTGGTGTTGGGAGTCTATAAAATTGACCTGATCACCTGTGTAGCTCCATGAGAGCCCACTGTCAAGCTATTGACATTAAAGAAGCGCTTGTTGGGAGGCAACCCAATTTTTTTATTTATCTAATTTTATTTTTATTTTATTGTTCTTTCATTTTTTTATTAGGTTCATGATCATGTGGAGTCACAAAATAAATAGAAGAATAAAAAACAGCAGAAGAAAAATCACACCCTAGAGGAAGGGCTTACTGGCGTTTAAACGCCAGTAAGGAGCATCTGGCTGGCATTTAACGCCAGAAGAGAGCATAGATCTGGCGTTGAACACCCAAAACAAGCAGCATCCTGGCGTTCAGATGCCAGGAATGCACACTGAGGAAAGCTGGCGCTGAACGCCAGAAACAAGCATAGAACTGGCATTCAATGCCAGAAACATGCTGCATCTGGGCGCTGAATGCCCAGAACAAGCATCAATTCGGCGTTTAAACGCCAGAATTGCATGCAAAGGCATTTTACATGCCTAATTGGTGCAGGGATGTAAATCCTTGACACCTCAGGATCTGTGGACCCCACAGAATCATCTCAGCATCTGTGGACCCCACAGGATCCCCACATACCTCCACTCATACTCTTCCCTCTTCTCAATGTTCATCCTCTCTTCCCAATAAACACCTTTCCCTAAAACCCTTCACCAATCAAATCAAGCTCTCTTCCCTACTACCCCTTCACCACTCACATCCATCCACTCTTCCCCATAAACCTACCTCATAAACCCCACCTACCTTCAAAATTCAAAATCACTTTCCCACCCAAACCCACCCTAAATGGCCGAACCTAACCCCTCTCCCTCCACTATATAAACCACTCCATTCTTCTTCATTTTTCACACAACAAAACCCTCTCATCCCCTTCTTGGCCGAGACACAACCCTCTCTCCCTCTCTTCTATTTCTTCTAATTCTTCTTCTTCTTTTCTTTCTTCTCTTGCTCGAGGGCGAGCAATATTCTAAGTTTGGTGTGGTAAAAGCATAAAGCTTTTTGTTTTTCCATTATCATTGATGGCACCTAAGACCGGAGAATCCTCTAGAAAAGGGAAAGGGAAGACAAAAGCTTCCACCTCCGAGTCATGGAAGATGGAAAGATTCATCTCCAAAGCCCATCAAGACCACTTCTATGATGTTGTGGCCAAGAAGAAGGTGATCCCCGAGGTCCCTTTCAAACTCAAGAAAAATGAGTATCCAGAGATCCGACATGAGATCCATAGAAGAGGTTGGGAAGTTCTAACAAACCCCATCCAACAAGTCGGAATTCTAATGGTTCAAGAGTTCTATGCTAATGCATGGATCATTAGGAACCATGATCAAAGTAAAAACCCGAACCCAAAGAATTATCTCACTATGGTTCGGGGGAATTACTTAGATTTTAGTCCGAAAAATGTGAGGTTGGCGTTCAACTTGCCAATGATAGAAGAGAACGCATGCCCCTACACAAGGAGGGTCAACTTTGATCAAAGGTTGGACCAAGTCCTCATGGACATATGTGTGGAAGGAGCTCAATGGAAGATTGACTCAAAAGGCAAACCGGTTCAACTAAGAAGATTGGACCTTAAGCCTGTAGCTAGAGGATGGTTGGAGTTCATTCAACGCTCAATCATTCCCACTAGCAACCAGTCTGAAGTTACTATAGACCGGGCCATCATGATCCATAGCATCATGATTGGAGAAAAGGTGGAAGTTCATGAGATTATACCTCAAGAACTCTACAACGTGGCTGACAAGTCCTCCACTATGGCAAGGTTAGCTTTTCCTCACCTCATTTGCCATCTATGCAATTCGGCTGGGATTGACATAGAGGGAGATATCCTCATTGATGAGGACAAGCCCATCACTAAGAAAAGGATGGAGCAAACAAGAGAGCCTATTCATGGATCTCAAGAGACGCATGAAGAAGCTCATCACCAAGAAATCCCTGAGATGCCTCAAGGGATGCACTTTCCTCCACCGAATTTTTGGGAGCAAATCAACACCTCCCTAGGAGAATTAAGTTCCAACATGGGACAACTAAGGGTGAAACATCAAGAGCACTCAATCATCCTCTATGAAATTATAGAAGATCAAAGAGCTATGAGGGAGGAGCAACAAAGACAAGGAAGAGACATAGAAGAGCTCAAGGACATCATTGGTTCCTCAAGAAGAAAATGCCACCATCACTAAGGTGGACTCATTCCTTGTTCTCAAATTTTCTGTTTTTCGTTTTCTTTATGTTAAGTGCTTATCTATGTTAGTGTCTTATTACATGATCATTAGTATTTAGTAACTTTGCCTTAAAGTAGTGAATATGAATCCATCACCTCTCTTAAATGAAAAATGTTTTAATTCAAAAGAACAAGAAGTGCATGAGTTTCGAATTTATCCCTGAACTTAGTTTAATTATATTGATGTGGTGACAATACTTTTTGTTTTTTGTATGAATGCTTGAACAGTGCATATGTCTTTTGAAGTTGTTGTTTATGAATGTTAAATATGTTGGCTCTTGAAAGAATGATGACAAGGAGACATGTTATTTGATAATCTGAAAAATCATAAAAATGATTCTTGAAGCAAGAAAAAGCAGTGAATACAAAGCTTGCATAAAAAATGGCGAAAAAAATAGAAAGAAAAAGAAAAAGCAAGCAGAAAAAGCCAATAGCCCTTAAAACCAAAAGGCAAGGGTAAATAAAAAGGATCCCAAGGCTTTGAGCATCAGTGGATAGGAGGGCCTAAAGGAATAAAATCTTGGCCTAAGCGGCTAAACCAAGCTGTCGCTAACCATGTGCTTGTGGCGTGAAGGTGTCAAGTGAAAACTTGAGACTGAGCGGTTAAAGTCAAGGTCCAAAGCAAAAGAAGAGTGTGCTTAAGAACCCTGGACACCTCTAATTGGGGACTTTAGCAAAGCTGAGTCACAATCTAAAAAGGTTCACCCAGTTATGTGTCTGTGGCATTTATGTATCCGGTGGTAATACTGGAAAACAAAGTGCTTAGGGCCACGGCCAAGACTCATAAAGTAGCTGTGTTCAAGAATCAACATACTGATAATGGCTCCCTGGTAATGGCTCCAGAAACTTGGTGCTCTAATCTTAATTCATGATTTGTCACAACTTCGATACAACTAACCAGCAAGTGCACTGGGTCGTCCAAGTTATAAAACCTTACGTGAGTAAGGGTCGATCCCACGGAGATTGTCGGCTTGAAGCAAGCTATGGTCACCTTGTAAATCTCAGTCAGGCGGATATCAAATGGTTATGGAGTTTTCGAATAATAATAATAAATAAACAGAAAATAAAGATAGAAATACTTATGTAATTCATTGGTGAGAATTTCAGATAAGTGTATAGAGATGCTTTCGTTCCTCTGAACCTCTGCTTTCCTGCTGTCTTCATCCAATCCTTCCTACTCCTTTCCATGGCAAGCTTTATATAGGGCATCACCGTTGTCAATGGCTACATCCCATCCTCTCTGTGAAAAAGGTCCAAATGCTCTGTCACGGCATGGCTAATCATCTGGAGGTTCTCGATCATACTGGAATAGGGTTCACCCTCCTTTTGCGTCTGTCACTACACCCAGCACTCGCGAGTTTGAAGTTTGTCACAGCTATCCCTTCCCAGATCCTACTCGGAATACCACAGACAAGGTTTAGACTTTCCGGATCTTAGGAATGGCCATCCATGGGTTCTAACTTATACCATGAAGATTTTAATATCTCGGACTCGGTCCTCTGTATTAGATATCTAAGAGATACTCATTCTTGCTTATCTGCATATAGAACGGAAGTGTTTGTCAGGCACGCGTTCATAAGTGAGAATGATGATGAGCGTCACATAATCATCACATTCATCATGTTCTTGGGTGCGAATGGATATCTTAGAAGCGGAATAAGTTGAATTGAATATAAAACAGTAGTACTTTGCATTAAATCATGAGGAACAGCAAAGCTCCACACCTTAATCTATGGAGTGCAGAAACTCTACCGTTGAAAAATACATAAGTGAAAGGTTCAGACCTGGCCGAATGGCCAGCCCCGATGATCTAAGAACTAGACATCCCAAGATGTCAAATACAATAGTAAAAAGTCCTATTTATACTAAACTAGTTACTAGGGTTTACAGAAGTAAGTAATTGATGCATAAATCCACTTCCGGGGCCCACTTGGTGTGTGCTTGGGCTGAGCTTGAAGTTTACACGTGCAGAGGCTTCTTTCGGAGTTGAACGCCAAGTTGTAATGTGTTTTTGGTGTTCAACTCTGGTTCGTGATGTGTTTCTGGCGTTTAACTCCAGACTGCAGCGTAGAACTGGCGTTCAACGCCCTTTTGCGTCTTCTAAACGTGAGCAAAGTGTGGACTATTATATATTGCTGGAAAGCCCTGGATGTTTATTTTCCAACGCCGTTGAGAGCGCACCATTTGGAGTTCTGTAGCTCCAGAAAATCCACTTTGAGTGCAGGGAGGTCAGAATCCAACAACATCAGCAGTCCTTCTTCAACCTCTGAATCTGATTTTTGCTCAAGTCCCTCAATTTCAGCCAGAAAATACCTGAAATCGCAGAAAAACATACAAACTCATAGTAAAGTCCAGAAATATGAATTTAACATAAAAACTAATAAAAACATCCCTAAAAGTAACTAGATCCTACTAAAAACATACTAAAAATAATGCCAAAAAGCGTATAAATTATCTGCTCATCACAACACCAAACTTAAAATGTTGCTTGTCCCCAAGCAACTGAAAATCAAATAGGATAAAAAGAAGAGAATATACTATAAATTCCAAACTATCAATGAAACATAGCTCCAATCAGATGAGCGGGACTTGTAGCTTTTTGCCTCTTGAATAGTTTTGGCATCTCACTTTATCCATTGAGGTTCAGAATGATTGGCATCTATAGGAACTCAGAGTTCAGATAGTGTTAGTGATTCTCCTAGTTTAGTATGTTGATTCGTGAACACAGCTACTTTATGAGTCTTGGCCGTGGCCCTAAGCACTTTGTTTTCCAGTATTACCACCAGATACATAAATGCCACAGACACATAACTGGGTGAACCTTTTCAGATTGTGACTCAGCTTTCTAAAGTCCCCAATTAGAGGTATCCAGGGTTCTTAAGCACACTCTTCTTTCGCTTTGGACCTTGACTTTAACTGCTCAGTCTCAAGTTTTCACTTGACACCTTCACGCCACAAGCACATGGTTAGGGACAGCTTGGTTTAGCCGCTTAGGCCATGATTTTATTCCTTTAGGCCCTCCTATCCACTGATGCTCAAAGCATTGGGATCCTTTTTATTTACCCTTGCCTTTTGGTTTTAAGAGCTTTTGGCTTTTTCTGCTTGCTTTTTTTTTTCTATTTATTTTTTTTTTGCCATTTTTTTTTCTGCAAGCTTTGTATTCACTGCTTTTTCTTGCTTCAAGAATCATTTTTATGATTTTTCAGATTATCAAATAACATGTCTCCTTGTCATTATTCTTTCAAGAGCCAACATATTTAACATTCATAAACAACAACTTCAAAAGACATATGCACTGTTCAAGCATTCATTCAGAAAACAAAAAGTATTGTCACCACATCAATATAATTAAACTAAGTTCAGGGATAAATTTGAAATTCATGTACTTCTTGTTCTTTTGAATTAAAACATTTTTCATTTAAGAGAGGTGATGGATTCATATTCACTACTTTAAGGCAAAGTTACTAAATACTAATGATCATGTAATAAGACACTAACATAGATAAGCACTTAACATAAAGAAAATGAAAAACAGAAAATTTGAGAACAAGGAATGAGTTCACCTTAGTGATGGTGGCGTTTTCTTCTTGAGGAACCAATGATGTCCTTGAGCTCTTCTATGTCTCTTCCTTGTCTTTGTTGCTCCTCCCTCATAGCTCTTTGATCTTCTCTAATTTCATGGAGGATGATTGAGTGCTCTTGATGTTCCACCCTTAGTTGTCCCATGTTGGAACTTAATTCTCCTAGGGAGGTGTTGATTTGCTCCCAAAAATTCTATGGAGGAAAGTGCATCCCTTGAGGCATCTCAGGGATTTCTTGGTGATGAGCTTCTTCATGCGTCTCTTGAGATCCATGAATAGGCTCTCTTGTTTGCTCCATCCTTTTCTTAGTGATGGGCTTGTCCTCATCAATGAGGATATCTCCCTCTATGTCAATCCTAGCCGAATTGCATAGATGGCAAATGATGTGAGGAAAAGCTAACCTTGCCATAGTGGAGGACTTGTCAGCCACCTTGTAGAGTTCTTGAGGTATAATCTCATGAACTTCCACCTCTTCTCCAATCATGATGCTATGGATCATGATGGCCCGGTCTATAGTAACTTCAGACTGGTTGCTAGTGGGAATGATTGAGCGTTGAATGAACTCCAACCATCCTCTAGCTACAGGCTTAAGATCCAATCTTCTTAGTTGAATCGGTTTGCCTTTTGAGTCAATCTTCTATTGAGCTCCTTCCACACATATGTCCATGAGGACTTGGTCCAACTATTGATCAAAGTTGACCCTCCTTGTGTAGGGGCGTGCGTTCTCTTCCATCATTGGCAAGTTGAACGCCAACCTCACATTTTCCGGACTAAAATCTAAGTAATTCCCCCGAACCATAGTGAGATAATTCTTTGGGTTCGGGTTCTTACTTTGATCATGGTTCCTAGTGATCCATGCATTAGCATAGAACTCTTGAACCATTAGAATTCCGACTTGTTGGATGGGGTTTGTTAGAACTTCCCAACCTCTTCTATGGATCTCATGTCGGATCTCCGGATACTCATTTTTCTTGAGTTTGAAAGGGACCTCGGGGATCACCTTCTTCTTGGCCACAACATCATAGAAGTGGTCTTGATGGGCTTTGGAGATGAATCTTTCCATCTTCCATGACTCGGAGGTGGAAGCTTTTGTCTTCCCTTTCCCTTTTCTAGAGGATTCTCCGGTCTTAGGTGCCATCAATTGTAATGGAAAAACAAAAAGCTTTATGCTTTTACCACACCAAACTTAGAATATTGCTCGCCCTCGAGCAAGAGAAGAAAGAAAAGAAGAAGAAGAAGAAGAAATGGAAGAGAGGGAGAGAGGGTTGTGTCTCGGCCAAGAAGGGGATGAGAGGGTTTTGTTGTGTGAAAAATGAAGAAGAATGGAGTGGTTTATATAGTGGAGGGAGAGGGGTTAGGTTCGGCCATTTAGGGTGGGTTTGGGTGGGAAAGTGATTTTGAATTTCGAAGGTAGGTGGGGTTTATGAGGTAGGTTTATGGGGAAGAGTGGATGGATGTGAGTGGTGAAGGGGTAGTAGGGAAGAGAGCTTGATTTGATTGGTGAAGAGTTTTGGGGAAAGGTGTTTATTGGGAAGAGAGGATGAACATTGAGAAGAGGGAAGAGTAGGAGTGGAGGTAGGTGAGGATCCTGTGGGGTCCACAGATGCTGAGATGATTCTGTGGGGTCTACAGATCCTGAGGTGTCAAGGATTTACATCCCTGCACCAATTAGGCATGTAAAATGCCTTTGCATGCAATTCTGGCGTTTAAACGCCAAATTGATGCTTGTTCTGGGCGTTCAGCACCCAGATGCAGCATGTTTCTGGCGTTGAACGCCAGTTCTATGCTTGTTTCTGGCGTTCAGTGCCAGCTTTCCTCAGTGTGCATTCCTGGCGTCTGAACGCCAGGATGCTGCTTGTTTTGTGCATTCAACGCCAGATCCATGCTCTGTTCTGGCGTTGAACGCCAGCCAGATGCTCCTTACTGGAGTTTAAACGCCAGTAAGCCTTTCCTCTAGGGTGTGATTTTTCTTCTACTGTTTTTTGTTTTTCTATTTATTTTGTGACTCCACATGATCATGAACCTAATAAAAAATGAAAGAACAATAAAATAAAAATAAAATTAGATAAATAAAAAAATTGGGTTGCCTCCCAACAAGCGCTTCTTTAATGTCAATAGCTTGACAGTGGTCTCTCATGGAGCCACACAGGTGATCAGGTCAATTTTATAGACTCCCAACACCAAACTTAGAGTTTGGATAGGGGAGTTCAACACCAAACTTAGAGTTTGGCTGAGGCCTCCCAACACCAAACTTAGAGTTTGACTGTGGGTGCTTTAGTTGACTCTGTACCGAGAGAGGCTTACTGTGCCTCTTCTCCATGTTTACAGAGGGATGACCTTGAGTTTTAAACACAAGGGAGTCCTTATTCAATTGAAGGACTAGTTCACCTCTGTCAACATCAATCACAGCTCTTGCTGTGGCTAGGAAGGGTCTTCCAAGGATGATGGATTCATCCTCATCCTTCCCAGTATCTAGGATTATGAAATTAGCAGGGATGTAAAGGCCTTCAACCTTTACTAACACGTCCTCTACCTGTCCATAAGCCTCTTTTCTTGAATTGTCTGCCATCTCTAATGAGATTCTAGCAGCTTGCACCTCAAAGATTCCAGTTTCTCCATTACAGAGAGTGGCATGAGGTTTATTCTTGACCCAAGGTCACATAGAGCCTTCTCAAAGGTCATGGTGCCTATGGTACAATGTATTAGGAACTTTCCAGGATCCTGTTTCTTCTGAGGCAATCTCAGTTGATCCAATGCATTTAGTTCATTGGTGAACAGGGGAGGTTCATCTCCCCAAGTCTCTTTACCAAATAAGTTGGCATTCAACTTCATGATTGCACCAAGGAACTTGGCAACTTGCTCTTCAGTAACATCCTCATTCTCTTCAGAAGAAGAATACTCATCAGAGCTCATGAAGGGCGTAAGGAGGTTTAATGGGATCTCTATGGTCTCTAGATGAGCCTCAGAGTCCTTTGGTTCCTCAAAGGGAAACTCCTTGTTGATCACTGGACGTCCCAGGAGGTCTTCCTCCTTGGGATTCACGTCCTCCCCTTCCTTCTTGGATTCGGCCATGATGGTTATATCAATGGCCTTGCACTCTCCTTTTGGATTTTCTTCTGTATTGCTTGGGAGAGCATTAGGAGGGGTTTCAGTGATCTTCTTACTCAGCTGGCCCACTTGTGCCTCCAAATTTCTAATGGAGGACCTTGTTTCATTCATGAAACTCAGAGTGGCCTTAGATAGATCAGAGACTAAGTTTGCTAAATTAGAGGTATTTTGTTCAGAGTTCTCTGTCTATTGCTGAGTGGATGATGGAAAAGACTTGCTATTGCTAAACCTGTTTCTTCCACCATTATTAAAGCCTTGTTGAGGCTTTTGTTGATCCTTCCATGAGAGATTTGGGTGATTTCTCCATGAGGGATTATAGGTGTTTCCATATGGTTCACCCATGTAATTCACCTCTGCTATTGCAGGGTTCTCAGGATCATGAGCTTCTTCTTCAAAAGATGCCTCTTGAGTACTGTTGGATGCAGCTTGCATTCCATTCAGACTCTGAGAAATCATATTGACTTGCTGAGTCAATATTTTATTCTGAGCCAATATGGCATTCAGAGTATCAATTTCAAGAACTCCCTTCTTCTGAGGCGTCCCATTACTCACAGGATTCCTCTCTGAAGTGTACATGAACTGGTTATTAGCAACCATGTCAATGAGTTCTTGAGCTTCTGTAGGCGTTTTCTTTAGGTGAATGGATCCACCTGCAGAAGTATCCAATGACATCTTAGCTAATTCAGACAGACCATCATAGAATATATCCAGGATGGTCCATTCTGAAAGCATGTCAGAAGGACAGTTTTTGGTCAGTTCCTTATATCTCTCCCAAGCTTCATAGAGGGATTCACCTTCTTTCTGTCTGAAGGTTTGAACATCCACTCTAAGCTTACTCAGCTTTTGAGGAGGAAAGAACTTGGCTAAGAAAGCCTTGACCAGCTTATCCCAAGAGTTCAGGCTATCCTTAGGTTGAGAGTCCAACCATATTCTAGCTCTGTCTCTTACAGCAAAAGGGAAAAGCATGAGCCTGTAGACTTCAGGATCTACTCCATTAGTCTTAACAGTATCACAAATCTGCAAGAATTCAGTTAAGAACTGAAAAGGATCTTCAGATGGAAGTCCATGAAACTTGCAGTTTTATTGCATCAGAGAAACTAATTGAGGTTTCAGCTCAAAATTGTTTGCTCCAATGGCAGGAATGGAGATGCTTCTTCCATGTAAATTGGAATTAGGTGCAGTAAAGTCACCAAGCATCCTCCTTGCATTATTATTATTTTCGGCTATCATATCCTCTTCTTGTTCGAAAATTCCTGTAAGGTTGTCTCTGGATTGTTGTATTTTAGCTTCTCTTAGTTTCCTTTTCAGAGTCCTTTCAGGTTCAGGATCTGCTTCAACAAGAATGTTCTTGTCCTTACTCCTGCTCATATGAAAAAGAAAGGAATAACAAAGAAAACATGGAATCCTTTATGTCACAGTATAGAGATTCCTTTGTGTGAGTAGAAGAAGAAAAGAATGTAATGTAAAGAAAGAGAAAGGAGGAGAATCCAAACACAAGGGTGAGGGGAGCAGAGATATGAGATGAAGAAAAGTGTTAGTAAATGAATAAATAAATAGAAGAAGAAGGGAGGTGAGAAAATTCGAAAAATAAAAATTAAACTTTAAAGTTAAATTTCGAAAATAGTTTTTGAAAAAGGTTAGTAGTTTTCGAAAATTAGGAATGAAATAAAATTAAAATCAAAAATTAAAATAATTAGTTAATTAAAAAGAAATTTTGAAAAAGAGGGAAGAGATTTTCGAAAATTAAAGGTAAAAAGTTAGTTGGGCAGTTTTAGTAAAGATAAGAATCAAATAAAAAGTTAAGTGGTTAGTTGAAAGAGATTTGAAATTCAATTTTTAAAAGATAAGAAGATAAGAAGTTAGAAAAGGTATTTGAAAAAGATAAGATAAAAAGATATTTTTGAAAACATATGATTGAAATTAGTTTTGAAAAAGATTTGATTTTTAAAATCACAATTAATGACTTGATTCACAAGAAATCACAAGATATGATTCTAGAACTTAAAGTTTGAATCTTTCTTAACAAGTAAGTAACAAACTTGAAATTTTTGAATCAAAACCTTAATTGTTGATGATATTTTCGAAAATATGATGTAAAATTAAGAAAAATATTTTTTAAAAATATTTTTAAAATTTTCGAAAATAAATAAGAAAAATGAAAAAGATTTTAAAAAAGATAAGATTTTTAAATTGAAAATTTGATTTGACTCATAAGAAACAATTGAATTTTAAAAATTTTTGAAAAAAATAAGTCAATCCAAATTTTAGAAATTTATGAGAGAAAAAAGGAAAGATATTTTTTTGATTTTTGAATTTTTTATGATGAAAGAGAAAAACAAAAAAATTGACTCACAACATGAAAATTATAAATCAAAACACATGATGCATGCAAGAACACTATGAATGTCAAGATGAACACCAAGAACACTTTGAATGTCAAGATGAACATCAAGAACTTATTTTTGAAAAATTTTCAAGAAAAGAAAACATGCAAGACACCAAACTTAGAAATTTTTCATGCATAGACACTATGAATGCAAGAATGTATATGAAAAACAAGAAAAGACACAAAACACGAAAATATGAAGATCAAACAAGAAGACTGGCCAAGAACAACTTGAAGATCATGAAGAACACTATGAATGCATGAATTTTCGAAAAATGCATAAATTTTTTAGAAAAAATGCAATTGACACCAAACTTAAAAATTGACTCAAGACTCAAACAAGAAACACAAAATATTTTTGATTTTTATGATTTTATAAATTTTTTTAAATTTTTTTCGAAAATTAATGTGAAAAAGAAAAATAAAGATTCCAAAATTTTTAATATGAACTCCAGGAATCTTGCACTCTCAGTCTAAAGCTCCAATCTGAGGGTTAGACATGGCTTAATAGCCAGCCAAGCTTTAGTATGCTATTACATGCATTGAAGTGATTAGTTGAATCCTCAGTCCAAAGGAATTTAGACATGGCTTTACAGCCAGCCAGGATTCAACAAATCATCATGAAACACTAGAATTCATTCTTAAAATTTCTGAAGAAAAATATATTTTATTTTTTGAAAATATTTTTTTCCGAATATTAATTGGGAAAAACGAAAAAGAAGAAAACATTTTTGAAAATATTTTGAAAACTTTTTGAAAATAAAATAAGAAGAAAATTACCCAATTTGAGCAACACGATGAACCGTCAGTTGTCCAAACTCGAACAATCCCCGGCAACGGCGCCAAAAACTTGGTGCACGAATTGTGAATCACACTTTTCACAACTCATACCACAAACTTGCGAGTGCTGGGCATAGTGACAGACGCAAAAGGATAGTAAATCTTATTCCGGTATGATTGAGAACCTACAGATGATTAGCCGTGCGATGACAGCGCACCTGGACCATTTTCACTGAGAGGACGGATGGTAGCCATTGACAATGGTGATCCACCAACATACAGCTTGCCATAGGAGGAACATGCGTGTGTGAACAAGAAGACAGAGGAAAGCAGAGATTCAGAAGACAAAGCATCTCCAAAACTCCAACATATTCTCCATTACTGCATAACAAGTAACCTTTAATTCATGCTCTCTTGTTCATTTGCAAGTCAACTGATAACCACAAATTAATATCCTGACTAAGAGTTGCAAGATAACCATAGCTTGCTTCAGACCAACAATCTCCGTGGGATCGACCCTTACTCACGTAAGGTATTACTTGGACGACCCAGTGCACTTGCTGGTTAGTGGTACGAGTTGTGAAAAGTGTGATTCACAATTTCGCACACCAAGTTTTTGGCGCCGTTGCCGGGGATTGTTCGAGTTTGGACAACTGACGGTTTATTTTGTTGCTTAGATTAGGAAAAATTTTTCTTTTGGTTTAGAGTCTTCTATTATTGTTTTTGGTTGAAATTATTTTTCTTAAATCCTTATTTTCTCTTTTTAAATTTTTCAAAATTTTTTTAGCTAATAATTGAATTTTTCTGTTTGAGTTTAGTGTCATGTTTTAAGTTTGGTGTCAACTGCATGTTTTTATTTCCCTTTAAATTTTCGAATTGCATGTTCTTTGTTCTTTCTTAATCTTCAAGTTGTACTTGTTTATTTTCCTTGTTTGATCTTTAGTTTTTCTTGTTTTTGTGATTTTTTTTTGTTTTTCTTGTGCATTTTCGAATTATTAGCATCTAAAAAAAAGATTTATTTATACCTTGTTAAAACACTTTAAATTTATAGCTCAATTGACTAGAGCGTGGTGCTTATGTTCTTGGTAATTGGCTATCCTCTTTTTAAAAACTTTTTCAAAATTAATTTTTCTTTGAATAAATCTTGTGCCAAACTTTAAGTTTGGTGTTTTCTTGTTGATTTTTCTTTAGTTTTCAAAAATTTTGTTTTGGTTTTCTAAAAAATTTTAAGTTTGGTGTTTTATCTTCATGTTCTTGTTGTTCTTGTGAGTCTTCAAAGTGTTCTTGAGTCTTCCTTGTGTTTTGATCTTAAAATTTTTAAGTTTGGTGTTCCTTGGTGTTTCCCTCCAAAATTTTCGAAAATAAGGAGCATTAGATCTAAAAATTTTAAGTTTTGTGTCTTTTTATTGTTTTACTCTTTCCTCATTGAATTCAAAAATATCTTTTTCCTTTATTTTAATTGATTTTTCGAATTTTCCTTTTAAAAATTCAGATTTTATTTTAAAATTTTTTATTTTATCTTATCTTAGTTTTAAAATTTCAAAATTCAAATCTTTTTCAAAAAAAAAAATCATATCTTTTTCAAAATCTTATCTTTTCTTATTTTAAATTTCAAATTTCATCTTTCAAAATTCAAAATTTAAAATTTCAAAGTTCAAATTTCAAATTTCAAATTTCAAATTTCAAATTTCAAATTTCAAAATTTAAATTTCAAAACTTTTTAATTTAAATTCCTTATCTTCTCTTACCTAGCTTATCTTATCCTCTCTAATCTCAAATCCTAAAATCAAATCTTTTTCATATCTTTTCTTTTTTTTTCTAAGTATCTTTAATTTTAAGACATATCTTTTTCAAAACTTCCTAACCAATTTCTCTCTCTTCATTTTTTTCGAAAATCCTCACCCACATCTTTTTCAAATCTTTTTAATTAATTAATTTAGTTTTCAAGTTTCTTTTATTTCTTTTTCTTCAAATTTTCGAAATTTTAGTCAATTCTTCATTTATTTTATTTTATTTTATTTTAATTTCGGTTTTCAAAAAAAAATTTACAATTCACATCATCTCCCTTTCTCCATCATGGACAAAAGTGGAAATGAACAGTCCAGAAGGACTCTGGGGTCATATACTAACCCCACTACTGCTTCATATGGGAGTAGTATCTGTATACCCTCCATCGGAGTCAGTAGCTTTGAGTTGAATCCTCAGCTCATTATCATGGTACAGCAGAGTTGCCAATATTCCGGTCTTCCACAGGAAGAACCTACAGAATTTCTGGCACAGTTTTTACAAATTGCTGACACAGTACATGATAAGGAAGTAGATAAGAATGTCTACAGATTATTACTGTTTCCATTTGCTGTAAAAGATCAAGCTAAGAGGTGGTTAAATAACCAACCTAAAGCTAGCATAAGGACATGGAAACAGCTGACAAAAAAAATTCTTAAATCAATACTTCCCTCCAAAACGGATGACACAGCTAAGGCTGCACATCTTAGGCTTTAAACAAGGAGATAATGAATCTCTTTATGATGCCTGGGAGAGATACAGAGAGATGCTAAGAAAATGCCCCTCTGAAATGTTTTCAGAATGGGTGCAGTTAGACATCTTCTATTATGGGCTTACAGAGAAAGCTCAGATTTCTCTAGACTACTCAGCTGGTGGATCTATACATATGAGAAAAATAATTGAAGAAGCTCAAGAGCTCATTGATATAGTTGCCAGAAATCAGCATCTGTACCTAAGCAGTGAATCTTCCATGAAAGAAGAGGCTAAAACAGTAACTGTTGAACTCAGTCCTGCAGAACAAATTACAGAATTCAATAAGCAATTAGACTTTCTAACAAAACAGCTGGCCGAATTCAAGGAGATACTACAAGACACAAGAATGGCTAATCTGAATATGGAAGTACAGTTGAAGCAAACAGAACAGCAGTTATCAAAATAAATAATGGAAGAGTGCCAAGCAGTTCAATTAAGAAGTGGGAAAACATTAAATACCTCACTTCAAGGCAGCAGGAAGCCAAGAAATGAACAATCGGCTATCCAAAATCCCTCTGAGGACAATAAGAGCCCAGAGAGAAATAATTCTGGCGTTCAAACGCCAGAAACAGGCAAGGAGTTGGCGTCAAACGCCCAATGGAAGCTCAGTTCTGGCGTTCAAACGCCAGGAACAAGTAAGGAGTTGGCGTCCAACGCCACTCCAGCTTCTATCCCTGGCTTTAGGGGTGTTCATGGTTCAGTTTTTTCATAAACTGAACTGAAACTGCACTAAACCATTTTAAATGGTTTAGAAACTGAACCAAACTACTTTGTCAAATAAGAAACTGGTTTTAAACCAGTTTACAAT